>NC_137901.1:25617993-27001915 GCF_963455335.1 Martes martes | reverse complement strand
GGGGATTCTGAGCTAGGGCAAGAGAACCAGGGCCCAGAGGACCCTCCCCACCATTGATCACCAAGAAAGTTTCTCTTGGGACCACTGGACTCCTCTTCCTTGCTTATTTTATTTTGTTAAGGTTTTATTAAGGCACTTAGTTAACATTTTATTAAGATTTCTTACAACCGAGTTGTAAATTGCTGTGTAAATCGAAATGCTAGAAATTTCACATCTACTTGGAACTCATCCCTCTGACTTGGCAGTATGAGGTCTTCGGACAGAATTAGAACTGCTCAGCACCTGCTGGCTGTGTGGCCTTGGACAGGCCTGGTTCTCCATCCTGGAAGGGGGGAAATGACCCGTTAAGGCATATTGAGCATTTAGAGAAAGTGCTCAATCAGCAGAAGCCTCTAGAACAGAGTAGGGGCTTACTAAATGCCTGTGACTCCTAATCAGGGTTTATCTCTTCTTTGGCACGATGTGTGTGTGTGTGTGTGTGTGGTGGGGGTCGTGACAGGTAAATGCTATGCTGTCATCTCAGATTGTTCCAGAAGCCCTCCTTTGGTTCCTATTTGCAAAGACCGGCTCCACGTGTCCTCCTTCCTCTGTGGGGCCCAGCTCACAGCAGCGCATCAGAGGCCACGGAATCGTCTGTGTGCTTCCAAGTTCCTGGGAGGACCATCTTGTAACAGCCTGTTTCCTTGCCCATCTCCCCCCTGCCTCTCTCCGTCACGAGCTCTGTGGAGGGCAGAGGTCATGCCTCCTCGTTCCCTGTTAGGCTCCCAGGACGTATCATACAGCTGGCACATGGTGGGCTTCGTAAGCATCCGTTGGACGGATGTAGGCACATGTGTACACGAGCGAGTTGCAGGCAGGCCTATGAAGCAACCACGAACACAGGGCCCACTGTCTGCACAAGGAAAACGCAAGGAACGGATACCATTCTGAGCACGTTCAGCCTAGAGAAGAAGATGTGGCCTCCCATGTAAACGACCATCCTGTAGACCAAGCTCCAGACTGGTCTGTGTGCCTGAAAAGGCAGTCTTAGCACTGTGGGCGGTGATTGCAGAAAGGCAGGGTTCGACCCAATCCAGGAAGAAGGATGGGACCCTGAGTGCTGCCTGGGGTGACATGCAGTGGCCGGATGGCATCGCTTGCCAACCTACAGCAGGGGGCGCTCCAGCGGCCCTCTTGGGTTTGGCTTGGACAGCCGTCCATCTGGGAGCTGGGACGCGCTAGGACGCTGGATGGCAGGTGCAGGCAGACTGTGCACGAACCAGGACGGGTCACCCAGCCTGGGGCCGCCGGGATGCGCCAAGGGCCAGAGAAGAGCACTAGCCAGCTCCAGGCTCGGCAGCAAAAGCCAGGGCCAAGGGCCAGAAAGCAGCTCTATCCCCAGACCAGGGGGAGGAAAGACGGTCAGCCAGGACTGCCCACCCCCTCCCCAGCCACGGCGTGACATGGGGTTTGGAAAGGAGAAGGGAGCTGGTCTGCAGCCATCATGAGATGTTTCACTCGCTGCTCCTTTGTCACCTCCGTGTCCTACCACCTGGCTGCTCCGAGCAGAGCCCAGACCCCGAGCCTGAGCTCCCAGAAGATGCGGGACATCTGCGCAGCAGTAAGCACTCACACCCTTCCCCAAAGTCCGGGGCGGCTTCATTTTCTGGAGCCACCCGCATCCCCACCACAGGGAGACATCTCTGACCCCTAACGTCATGGCCCAGGAAAGATCAACTTCACCTCTTCCCCTGTTCTGCGGAGGGACGTCCTCCAAATCCGCTCAAAGACCTGATGAGGGAGCAGAGTGAAGTTCAATCATGGGTGATGCCCGCCCCCTGCTGGCAGCATGTGGTTTGACCTCTTGTTAATTCTACCTTTAGAAAGAGACTTTAAATACAGGGAAATTACTAGGATGACTACAGAAAATACTTTCCGTCCAGACAATCAATCAATCAATCAATCAATCAATAAATAAAACGTTCATTTTGCACAAGGGCCAATTCAGATAAAAAAACAAGAAAGTGTTTACTGGGCTGTTTTTTTTTCCCAAAAAATTGAAATCAAAATATATTTAGAGCATCCATGGCATTGAAACACAATGTTTAAGAGAACAGGGTCTGAAATGGCACCAAATGTTGACAAGGACACGGAGCAGCTCGAACTCGCACACCGCTGGTGGCAGTAGTAAGCAGTACGGCCACTTTGGAAAAGAGCTCGCACTGTTTTCTAAAGCTCCCCAGACACTTCCCACACAACCCAGAAATTCCACTCTTGGGTATTTCCCTAAAAGAGATGAAAATACATGTCCACATGAAAGCCGCATGTGGATGTTCATACAAGCCTTATTCGTAAGAGCCAAAACCCAGAAACAACTCGGATGCCCATCTACTGGCTAATACTTACTCAGCCAGAAAAAGAGAGAAGCAGTGTTACATGCTACATCCTGGACAAACCTCGAAGCATTAAATCAAGTGAGAAGAACCAGCCAGAAAAAACTGACTTCTGTCTGATGACAGTTATGTGACATTCCAGAAGACGTAATGCCTGAGCAATGGTTGCCGGGGCTGGGCGTGGGGGCAGGGGGTCGACAGTCAGGTGGCCCGAGAAGGCAGTGCTCTGGCCCAGGGCTCCAACCCATCTCTCTTACTGGCCTGGCTCATCTGCTGGCTTTCCATGTCCAGGTGAGAGCCCGTCTGCATACGCCCCATGGTGCAGCCTAGACACCGACCTGACCTCATCCCCAGATCCGTGGTGTTAAGACCCTGTGTGGGGTTGGTGGGGAAAGGGTGCTCCGGGCAGGTTTCTCAGACCCACTCTGATCCCAGGCAAGGCCACAGTCCTGCCCACCGCCCTCCACCTAGGTTGAGTATTCTCCAGTCTAAACTGGGCAGGGTGGCTACGTTCCCTCATTGACGAAGCTGATACTCGGATTCCTATCGGTTTCTCATGTACTGATAAAAACACAAAGAGCAGACATGGTAATTACAGGAATCCCCAAGCTCTGATTATAGGGAAGGGGCTGTTTATCCCATGAGCCATTTGTGTATGTGCACAAATCCATACACACACACACACACACACACACACACACACACAAAACAATCTCATTGCCCCAGCCTCATTCCCCCTTGAGTGCGTCCTCCTGCTGCTGAATGGGTTCTCCCAAAGCTTGCCTTTGGTCCTGTCTCCTCCCAGTGCGAAAACCTTCCCTTACACCTCAGCACAAGCAAATTTTTTCACCCAAGATTCTGGACTGCGAGCTGCCAAAAAGAACACTGGCTAGTTGAAGCAGAAAAATTACCATTTGAAAAGTTAGTGTTGGGTAAAGGGGATCTCAGAATTTCCAAGCGGTCTTAGGGGCTGCATCCTAGAAAGGAAGCCTGGAACTGGACTGACTGGGGAGGCCTCTGGTGCCCCCAGTACTGGACCTGGGCATGTGGTCTGGACCAAACTTGGGCACTGACCTCTGCTGTCCCTGCTGGCACCTCCCCTCGCCAGAAGAGCCTCTGCTGCCTTCTGTCAACTCCGTCTGGGGCTTGTGCATCTGATTGGCTGAGCCTAAGTCACGTGCCTACACCTCACTGCAAAGGAGGCTGGGAAAGTTAGTATTTGGCATTTCAAACTCTTACGTAGGGAGTTGTCCTCTCCTCACATTTTAGAAGGGCACTCAGACGCTACATTGCCAAAAGAATCCCAAATGTCCCTGACACGACTTCTAGCTCCTCTAGCTTGGAGGCCCTTCTGTAATCAGACCCACCCTCCCCCTTAGGGGAGTTAACGCGAGCCCAACTGAAGACATCCCTGGTGTTTTCCGTCTGCAAGCCCTACTTCACTTGACATGAGAGCTGTCGCATGCATTTCTGTACCCGCCAGCTGTTGCTCCATAACAAGCAACCACAAGACACTCAGGGGTGTAAGCGTTCTTTCCCACGTGTCTAGAGCTTGGCTGGGGTGACTCGCTTACCCTGAGCTCAGCAGGCAGCTCTGTGTCAAGCTGCAGGACTGGCCGAACTTGGCTGGGGAAAGCTCTGTCTGTGTGGGTCCCTCTGGGCTCGTCTCATGGCCGTGGTTGAACGGCAAGAGGGTGACTCCCGCGCTGCGAGCACACTTGAGCCCTCCCCTTGCATATCGTCTGCTAACATCGTGGGCTACGCGCAGCAACACCCGTGGCTGGGTCCAGAGGCAAGGGTTGTAACATCTCATAGCAAAGGGTGTGGACAGAGCAAGGGGTGAAGAATGGGGACCTGTAATTCAACCTACTTCCATCCCTCTCCCTTCCACCAGCCTGTGCTCTCGTTCAAGGAAGTCATGTGTTCCCCAGTGCCTCCTAGAGTATGAATGTGGCCCTCACGTCCTGTTACAGGAATGAGCCAAATACAACTGTGTGTGTTGGGGCGAGGAGGGGTGTAGAGAGCACATGTATGTACGAACAATTCGAGCGTGTGTCCTGGAAGCTCTGGTCCCCCCCTGTGGCTTCCCACCGCCGCGTGTCTCCAATGTCTCACCCAAGGTAACCAGCCAGTCTGCGATCTCGAAATGACTTGGCTCCTATTCTGGAAGCAGGACAGTTGATGCAGTGTTGTGAGGCTGGTGGCTTCTCTGTTTCACGGAAACGTTTGTTCCCACAGCCATTGTAGGCTCCCTGGGGTATTGGAAAACCTTCAACCACTTCTGCCCCCTCCAATCCACTCTGCTCAGAGCCATCGAGGGATTTTACTTAAATCAGATCGTGAGCCTTTGATAAATGTTTATTAAATAAATAAATGAACTACATTCAACTTCCATCCCCCAGCTTACTGATACATGCGTTCATTCATTCAAAAACATATACTGAACTCCTGCTTCCTTGACCCCCGGGTTTGCTTCCTCTGATGATAGACTAGAATACAGTGCTCAGGTCTCAGCACCCCTGGATCCCACAGTTGCTTGCTTGAGGGTCTGGTATTTTACATTTGTAATAAGAAACGTTTAAACATCGTGCAGCTGGCATCCATCCAGCTCGTTCAGAAGAAGGTAAAGTGTGAGCTGAGGTCCAGGCTCGGTGGGAGACCAAGTGCACAGAGATATGTCCTCTGCTGGAGGGAGTTGGGGAGCTGGGGGCAGGCAGCCACAGAAGGGTCGGGAAGAGGAGGGGCCAGAGAGGCGGGCTGAGGCTGGGGTGGCACAGCATGTCTATACCGGGAAGCTGGGCATTTGAGGTTGCATGTTTGGAAGCGGTTTCCACTCCTTTCCTCTCCCCTCCGGCATCCCTCTGGGATGCATGATCCAATCATTGATGTCAAGGAATGGTCTATGTCCAGTACCACGCTGGTTAAGGGATAGAAAACCAAAACACGCGGAGCAGCAGGAGTCTGAAGGCAGAGGTACTGTGAAAATGTCAGGCTCTGGGAGTTTGCACGTTGTCTTCTCCAATGGGAAAGCACAAGGGAGGCTTTGGACTTGCCCAAGATGCAGATCTGGGGAGTCTTTTCTACAGGCTAGCCTCAGTCAGGCTGTTTGTGCATGAATTTTAAAAGTTGTATATATGTTTTACATATATATCCCTATTTTAAACACACTGATAGAGATTGGCATGGAAAGAACTTTTTAAAAATATTTATGAGAAGGTAATTAGTGCTCAGATGACTTTTGATGTGACTCTAGGCCCTGACAGCGACCTTGCTTGGAGAGCGGTAGGTCTCTTTGGCTTCCAGGTCTGAGCCCAGCTGAGGCACCGCCTGCTCCGGCAGCCCTCCAGCCCTCCTGGACTCTCCCTCCTCTGACTCGAGCCTGCTCTCCCCTCCTGTGTCCTGCAGAGTGTCGCTGCTGCGTCGCACCCCGCCTGGTCTGGCTCTGGTCTCTGAACACGGCCAAAGCGCCTTTGCTGGATGAACTGTCTGGCAGGTTTTATAGGGTGGAAATGGAGGGCCTTTCAAGCACAGTGACAGATAAGAAGTACCCTGATTATACTCAGGGGAGATCCGTCATCACGCACGAGTCCCTCGGGGACAGCCGCACACTGCCGGCAGTGGGCTGCAGGGTGCATGTGGACCCCGCTCCGGAGCTCGAGCTGCATGAAGAGAAGGGGAGGGCTGCAACCCGGGCTCCCCTGGTTCCTGACTCCTCTGGCGGCACAGGGCGCCTCTCTCCGTGGTGATCAGGGCGGCAGAGGGAGCGAGCTAGGAGAGCCAAATCCGGATGGTTTTTAGCTACAGTCCAGTTCCACTCAGATTGCCTGTCCCCGTGTCCCAGCAAATGACATCCAGTCTCCCGGTTCTTCTGCAGTGGGAAAGGCCCTCTGGAGCACGATGCGATGTGATTGGCTCCTGAGAGAGGACAGCATGGGAGGCGTGGGGCCGAGGAGCACAAGGAGGTCACGGCCACATGGCCACTTTGTTTTCACACGCAGTAGGCCGCTTGGGTTGAGTCGGTGCCACCCCTCAGGGATAAACTGCCCTGCCTTCATGGGAGCCCCGAGGCAGGGCTTCCTGGAAACTGACCTGGAGCCTGTCTGACGCCGTGCACTGCTGCGGGGCAGGGAGCACCCGGAAGCACACGCATGTGGGGCGTAACGTTTCCACCGCTCCTCTGTGGACCTCCATTGTCTGTCCTGGCTTCCTTTGGGGAGCAAGGGGGTGGGGGAATGACTCCAAACTGTGACCCTGAACACCCAGCCTATGCTCATTTCCATAAAGTGTTGTTTAAAAAAGAAATAATACATATGCGTATATTTCAGTTCAAACAATACAGCTTAGAAGAAGAGGTATGGCTTTCTGAAGGAAGGATGGCTGGGTCCAGAAAGAAAATTTTGCAGGCCACCAAGAAGACCCTGTCGTACCCCTAAAACATTTGTGCAAAGTGTGGGAGCCCCAGGGAGGACCAACTGTCCTCCAAAGCAACCTGGAGCAGAAGGACATGCTCAGGGAAGGCAGCCACAGCGAGCGTCAAGGGTCCTGCTCAAGAAGGGTAGGGGAGAGCTGGCTCCTGGCTGGGCTGGTAGGATCTGTCGCTTGGGACACCCCTGGCCTCCTCCCAAACAGCCACAGCACTAGGGGGCTGGATCACTGGGTCTGTTGTCAACTCCCTCCACAATCCCACTTTGCTCAGGCCTGTGGCTTTCGGTGACTCCCTGCCAAGTACAGCTGTCTCCACTTCCAGCCCACTGGGTACAGCCACCGAGTGTTCTGACTCTCGGTACCCTGAGTGCAGGACCTAGAGAGGAATGAATACCCAAGAGAGCCCTCCCCAGACCCGGACACGGCGTGAGGCAGGGGGTGCAGCCCAGGCCTGGACCAGACGCCAAACAGCCTGACCAGCTCAGAGGGAAGAAAGCAGAAAAGCCCCAGAGGCTATAGCAGGGACCCCTCCCACCACTCCAGAAGCTTGGGCGCCCAGCACCAGAACTCCACCGCCAATCCCATGTGCCCTGGGGCATGCAATCCTGGTCTTTCCGGGCTTCAGTCAAGGAGGGACGTCCCTAACTGCCCCAGCCTTCTCATAGGAACACAGCCAATCCTGGTGAGAAATCGGTGATGAAGGTGTTTGGAAAGTAGAAACCTGTGTGGGCCGGGATGGGGTTCTTGGAGGCGGGGGTCATTCATATTCTTAAATTCACAGATAAATCCAGGCTGGGTCCCTGCAGAGCCTGCCCAGGTCCCAGCATGACAAAGTGACCACAGGTGGAAGAACAGATGCAGAAGGAGAATTCCCTGCCCCGCGCCCCCCCCAGCCCCTCACCCACCACACTGCAGTTCCCTTGGAGGGGGAGGCAGCTGGGAGGGGTGCATCCCCCCTCTTCTCCTCGTCTTTTTGTTCTTGGGGGAAGGGGTAGCAAATGTCAGAGGGAACACGTGAGTCCAAAGAAGTGACTTTGGGGCGCCTGGCTGGCTCAGTCCGTGTAGCATGTGACTCTCAATCTTGGGGTTGTGAGTTCGAGTCCCACGTTGGGTGTGAAGAGTACTTAAAAACAAAGGAGTGACTTTACCCATCTCCTGTATCCTCTGTTATCAGAAAATGAACTATTGCACCTACCTGAACTTAAGATAACTGAGGGCTAACCTTTGAAGCACCAAGATTTCTATGATGGTGTTTTAAGTGTTTGGGGATGGAACGAATTCCAAGCTGGGTTAGCGGCTTCTCCGTCTTCTGAAACACAGTACAGTGAATGCTGTTTTTTTCTGCACTCTGTGTGGTTGCAGACATCACAGGGTGAGCTGATCGAAAATGCTTTGTTGCCGTCGGGGTTGTGGCAGTGTATCTGCCCCTCCACTAAATGGCCTCCGATCACTGGTGTTTGCGGAGATGTAAAGTTTTGGTCTTTATAATGCGTTACTGTTAGGCTTTTAGCTGCCACTTCCTGCTGGTTCTAGCACCTGTTGTCATTCTCTTTGTTCACTTTATTATGAGAAACCAGAATCAGGTTCCCTAGAATTGAATTTAAAATTAAGGTGAACGCCATGAGGGATCTGCTGTTAGCAAAACATTTGCTCTTTAATACAGAGCTTTATAGCATCTATTTCAGGGGCTCAAAATTAATTTTCCTTCCTCGGAGTCCCTAGCGACCTAAGAGCTGAGTGAACTTGCTTGGGTACTGGGAAGTGAGGTGTGCTTTGACCTTGTTTCGGCAAGATGGTAGCCATATTCTCCCTTAACAAATCTTCAAGGTGTTCAGGGTGTCTTGTAAACTTTGCAGTTGAGTGTGGGATCCTGAGCTGCCGTGCAGAGAAAGTTCTCACTGGGACCACACCTTTGGGGGCGTCTGAAGAGGGAAGGGGCAGGGGACTTGCCTCTCATCGGAGGAAGGAGAGCAGAGGCCGGATGCAGATACTAGGTAGCTGGTTTCAACTGGAGCCTTTTCCAAAGATAGGTGGAGAAGGAAGGAAGAGCCTAACGCAATGGGGAGGGACCCCCAGTCCCTGGGTCACATAGTCCCTAGGTCACACGCCCTACCTTTTCTGTAGGGCGTCTCCTCATCACTACCTTCCTGCTTGTTTTCCATGGGTGCGGTGGGGGTGGGGACAGATCACCGCGCCCATCTTCCACCCCCAGGGGCCCAGGAATTGTGCTGAGGGCAGGGCGGTGCACAGATCCTCCCCACCTTCCAGCGCCGGTCATAAAATTGGTCACAGTTTTGGTTGTCCCCAGCTCCAGAGACATCAACGCCTTAGGTCTGATCACAAATGCATCCTAATTCCAGGCACAAATAAATTCTCAATTCAGGCACACTCTGAGCCTCCTAACCTGGGAGAAGAAATCTATGTAACTTCGCTTTAAAAATATTTCTTAATGTTTATTTCATATTTCAATATTTATTTAAATGTTCGGAAAAAGAAAAGCTATTTGATACCTTTACGAAGCCACAGGCTTGAATCAGCTTTTCCCAACCCCCAACGAGGAAAAAATGTAGGAGAACAGGGTCAAGCTAGTTAGGTCTAAAGCAGTGGCCAGGGACCAGCATCACCATCACGTGGGAGCTGGCTAAGAAAGGCCCCACGCCAGCTCACGGTCTCAGAGACCGCAGGGTGGGACCCAGGAGCCCGCCCCGGACCCGCCCCCGAGCTCTCCAAGTGATTCGGACTCTGACTCGGGTTCAATTTCAAGAACTGCTGCTCTAGAATAGCGGTTCTCAACCCTGGCTGCATATTAGAATCATCGGAAGAGTTTGAAAGCCCCTAATACCTCGGTCATACCTCAGACCAGCTGGATCAGCGCCTCTGAGGACAGGTGGCGGGCAGGCAGGCGAATTTCTCAAAGCTCCTCGGATGACCCAAAGGGCTGTCAACCTGCAGCCCCTCTGCCTCAGGGCAATGAATCTTAACCGCTGTGCGGAAAAGTCAAGAAGATTTTTAAAAATAAAGATAGGAGGGCACCTGAGTGGCTGAGTCAGTTAAGTGTCTACCTTCAGCTCAGGTAGTGATCCCAGGGTCCTGGGACCGAGTCCTGCATCGGGCTCCCTGCTCAGTGGGTAGATTGCTTCTTCCTCTGACCCTCCCCCCCAGTTCTGTTCTGCTCTCTCTCTCTCTCTCTCTCTCTCAAATAGAAACAAAATCAGAAAAAAATAAATAAAGATAGGAAGCCCTATCCCTAAACCAACAGAATCAGACTCTCCGGGAGGGTGAAGTTGTGGGGGGTCAGGGGGTTATTTTATAAAGATCCCCAGGTGATTGTAATGTGCACACAAGGCTGAGAACCACAATTCCTGAGGAAATAAAACTTTTACCCCAAAGCTGAGCAAGTCATTTTGTTGAAGAAAATGAGTTACTTAGTTGCCAAGGGAACCATCCCCCGAATGGAAAGAAAGACAGTCACTGATTTCTGGCTTTTGTGCCAAGAGCTAAATCACAGACTAAAGTGTATATTTCTCTCTTGCTCTCCCTCTCCCTCGTTTTTTTGAAATGAAAAGAAAAAAAAAAGGTGGGTGGGGGGTTGCTCACAGAAGACACTATGCAGGGGAAAATATCTAAAGACTTTAAAAAGGTGGGCAGAGCTGCTGCCTCTGAGGTCACTATCTGGCCAGGACAGCAGAGCCCACCAGCAAAGCAGACCAGGTCTGCTCTGAGCCTCAGCAAAGGCGCCAAGATCATCAGAAGCAGGGACAGACAGACCAAGGACCCAGGACAGCTGCTCCAGACAAAAAGAAAGATCAGAATTCTATTACAGGGGCACTGAAAACGGTTAATGGCATTTGCGAACAGCTTGTGCCTACCTAAATGATTCTCTATGAAATAAACCAGTCACAAAAAGACAGATACCATATGATTCCACTTATACGAAGTACCTAGAATAGTCAAATTCACAGAGATTGAAAGCAGAGCTGTGGTTGCCAAGGGGCTGGGGCAGGAGAAATGAGAGTTGTCCTTTGATGAGTGCGGAGTCTTTTCTGCGACATGAAAAGTATTCTGGAGACTGGTCGCACAACGGTGTGGACGTCCTTACCCCCATTGGACTGTACACTTAAAAATGGCTAAAATGGTAAATTCAATGTCTTGTGTATTTTCTCAAAATACAATCAAAAATAGAAAGAAAAAGAAATCTGGTAGTGTCAAGGCCAAAACAGATTTCATAAATGTTTCAGATTCCCAATTATTTTTTTGGTGGCTAGTGTACTAGTGGGTTATATTTTATATTTATATTTATAGGAAGTGCAGAAGTTGGGTTGTGTGTCAGATTTTTACTTTCACTCTTTTCTCACCTAAGACCGTCGTCTGAATTTCCAGCCAGCCCCCCCTCCCCTGGTGGCAGCCCCTGGGTGGCAGGCATCGTGGGGTGCGGCTCCCCAGCAGTCGAGCTGACGTGGAAGGTGAAAGAGAAGGAAGAGCCAAGGGTGGCTCAGGTTTGTGGGGCGAGTGCGGGAGAGCCGTTCACTGGGGGAGGATTGGGGAAGGGGGGGGGGCAGCAGAAGCTGCGCACACTGAGTGTCTAGTCTATGCCGGGCACTGTGCTAGGCATCGCACGACCCTAATTCCCTTGTCCCTCAGCACAGCCGGAGAGGCTGGTCTCCTGGCCTTGCCCCTCAGAGAAGGAATCAGAGCCCCCAGGGACTTCGGCAGTCCCCTCGAAGTGACCCAGCTGGTAAGTGGTAAGAGGCAACCTTGGAGCCAGGTTGTCCTTTCAACTATGCCCGTTGAGGACATGATGAGTTTGGAGACGCAAGCACAGGCACAGAGGGTCATGAGGCCGTGGTGAGCGTGCTTCCGAGGCCCGGAGGGAGAGCCCGCCTGCCGGGGAGGGGGCTGAGACCCCGGGGTAGGATGGACTGGCCATGAAGAGATGAGATTTCTGCAGGAGCACTCCTGCTGAGAGAAGAGAGCCCTGAGGAAGCCTCACAGAAGGCGAATCGACAAAGGGGCCCGAGAAGGAGCATTCAGAGACAGGAGGAACGTCAGGGGAGGGTGGCTGGTTAGGAAACAAAGGAGAGGACTTGAAAGGACAGCGAGGCCATCCCTGTCACCTGCCTTGTTAATGTCAGGGATGAGGCCTGAGAAGCAGCGGCTGCTTTGGCAATAACTCTGGCATGCCCTGTCCTCACCCCCTGGTAACTGTCCCCGAGCCCAGACGTGCCAGCTCCCAGCACAGCTCCTGAGTAGAGGGTGGGCTCTTGGGCCCCGGGAGGGCAGGGGCTAGGACGGGATCGCTGGTCCCCGGCACCGAGGGCAATGTCCCGGCACAAAGTGAGTGCTCTGTAATTCCTCCTTGAAGGCCTGGCTGAAACCAGCCCTGTGCTCTCCCTCACCTGGCAGGCGGTGTGTCCCAGCCCCCTACCCCACTGGGCGGAGGGGAGGACCCGCAGGCTCTCTGCTCTCTCCAGCGGCAGGTGATTAGTGGGCAAAGTTGCCTCAGCAGCACTGTGAAGCCTCAAAGGCTGCCTCTGACCTTGAGCCACCTTCCGTTCTGCTTGGCTAAGCACTGAGTCATTTACTTGTTTTTGCTGCCTTTCAACCCCGGAGCAGTGGGTTGAGCACAAAGAAGACATGACGGCTGTTTTATTTGTGGGGAATCGATTTCCCTTAAATAAGAATTTAACTGGTAGTCTGCACTGCGCCATGGGATGGTGTCGGGGCTGCAAGGAACACGGTGGGGGTTTCCTGAGTCAATGCCCAGGAAACAGTGAGCCTTTGGAAACAATGTTTTCCCCACAAACATGGACTGCAGGAGAACCAGCTTGGCCTGGAAGTCAGGACACTGGGTGAGTCCCACCTGAGGCACTGGCTGGCCATGGGGCCTTGGGCAAGTCACTCAACATGCTGTCACTTACTGGGTACTCTTTCGGGCAGCTCTCCTCACCTATAAGATGCCGAGATGAGCTCACCTCCCTCCAGTGCCCAGATGGCACCCATTGGACCATGGGCGGCTGAGTGCTGCCAAGGTGCATGGCGGTGGGGGACATCTCCAAGCAGAGATGACCTCCTGGACCCATGACAGCCTCCCAGAGCATTTGTCCCCAGAGCAGGGCCCAGTACTGCCCTGTAGTGGCACCTCCACCAGGATCCCTCTTGTTCCAGCCCTTGCGGCCGAGAAGTGGCTAAGACAGAGGTTGGGGCACAGGCGCTCCTCACCGGTCCCATGGGAGTCTTCTTACCTAAAGGGGTCTTGTGACCACAGGAGATAATTGCAAAGAAAGTGCTCCATGCTGGGTCTGACAAAGAATGGGAGCACACTACATGTTAGCTATTATAACAGTAAATACTACTTGGGGCTCAGATCCCTATATCAGGAATAGCTCCAAAAAAAAAAAGCAAATGAGAGGTTGTAAAGACCCTAGCGATCTTTCCCCAGGCTCTCGTTGCAGAGATGAGGAAAGAGATCTGTGGGGAGAGAAGAGACTTGCCCTAGGACCCACATACAGAAATGAGACTGTGATTCCCCTGTGGGGTAGATCATGGCATTCCATCCCCAGCTCCTACAAGGGCCCTGCTGGGGCAGACGCCAACCTGTGGCACCCTCAGGCAGTGGGAACCCTGATGCCTGATTTGCCACAGCCCCTGCACCCAACACGGCCGTCCCTGGAATAGAAGTGTTAGCCAGGGGGCTCTGTCCAGAGCAAGCATTCAGTAGAGCCCCAGACACAATTTGACCCAGGCCATGTTCCCATTCTAGGGCTGTTTCGTTAAATGGGACAAAATGGTCTTTAGGAGCCTCACAGTCCTGACACGCCACGGTCTCAAGAGCTGGGCTCCATTAACCACAAACACGAGGCTGGAAAGCTCAGCCAACTGGAACCTTCCCCAGAAGTACCTTCCTTGGGAGGAACAGGCAGAGCCCAAGCAAGCCTAGCCACCCACTGCCCTTGCATGGTTTTTCCCAGCTTATGGTGCACTAGGGTCTATGTTGTCCTGTTGGCTGCTTCCCTGCTCTACAGACAAGCAGCGTGAGGACTGCCCAAGTCAGGACCAGGGCTCACAACGAAGGCAGAAGGTCCCATCTAAAACAGTGTTGTGCATGGAGTGTGCACTCCATAACCACCCACCAAATGAAACAGAAGTGGTTTTGTCAAGGAAGGAGCCCTGGACCGGGAGCCTGGAGCTGAGCCCGCGTTTGCCCCTGTCTCCCACTGGCAGGACCTGCTGCTTTGCCTATAAAAGATGGTCACTGGATGGCAGGTCCCCCTCCCTGCTGAGACCTCTCAGCTCCCTGCCCTCCTCGGGGCACCTAGCAGGCTGGGCTGGGGTCTGTGTACGGTCTGCCCGCCATCCCTAGAAGAAAGCGACTCTGCCTTTATTCGTCACCCTGTCTTCCCAAGCCCACCCCCTCACCCAAGCAGAATAGGCTTCTGGAAAAAGGAGGGAGGGGAGAATGGGAGAAAGGGGCCTGAAGTCCCTCCAGAACTAACATTGCATGAGTCCACGAAGCTAGGTCCTAAAGCAAGTCACCAGGGGTGTCTCTTAGGTGGGACCACACTGATGGCGGAAACACCATGGGGAAAGCAAAGGGAATGAACTTCACAAGTGAAATGCCATGTTAACCTCTTTCGGCCCAGGCCCAGTTGACCTCCCAAAGCACAGGCTCTGTGGGTCCATGTGTGCGAAGGCCAGGCTGTGTGATGTGGAAGTCCTGCCTTCCCCGCGGGACCCTCAGTGATGCTGGTGTTGGAGGCCATGACGCACTTCCATCTGCAAAGCTCATCGGTTCCATCTCTGTGCTTTCCAGCCTGGAGCCTACAGTTCCAGGCCAGGAGCACAACGTAGCAGGATTCCACAGAATTCCGGAGCAGAAAGAGGAAGGAATCTTATAAATAACTCCTGGTTGAAACAGAGCTGAAAATAAGGAGACAGGAGAGGAAGCAGATTGTGAAGCACGGGTTGAGTCAATACCATTGGTTTGAAAACCTTCGTGCAAATGGCTGGTCCTTCTCATGGGAAGATCGCACGCAGGATGGGACCGGGAGGGGCCGAGACTGTGTGTGCGCCTGAGGACGTGTGTGAAAGAGCGCGGCTCCCAGCTCATGGTGTCGCAGCAGAGATGCTAAGACATGGGGCTTGCGTTAGATCTCACGGTGTTGCTTGAGGGACTCCGATCCGTTGGAGTGACTGTGGTTACGATGCTGGATCTCCCTGTGCCACTCTATCTTCACAGGAAGGTCTGGCTGCTGGGTTGATCTGTAAGTTCTGAGATTCTAGATAGCAGTTCGCGGCTGAGGCTGTAGGATAAAACCCTGGAAGCCAAAAGTCTGAGTTAAATCTTGATGGTCCTCCCATGTCCAGTCTCCCTCGTTTCAGTCCTGGGGGGCCTTCCTTTAGCTGCGACAAGGCCACTGCTGTGTGTGCTCTCCTGAATGCTAAAATTGAGTGCAAATGTGCTTTATTCACTTGCAATCCCCCAGGCCCCCCATCTCAGGGTGTGGCTTGGCAGCATGCTCCCCGTGGGCAGGGTGGGGACACGGTCCCCCCGGCCGAGGCCAGGGAGCTTAGCACGCAGCCAGCTCTGCCCCATGGGGGGAACCCCCAGCCCTGCCTCCGGGCCCACACCACCCACGCAGGAAGTCGAGCGCCGGAGGTAGTGACCGCCTGACCGCCAGGCGCCCCCCATAGCACCCGGCACGGAAGGGAAAGGAGGTGCGCGCTTCTGCTCGCCGGGTGGCCGGCCGGCCGACCCGCGCTGCCCTCAGCAGCAGGTGCAGGTGCCCGTGTGCACGCGCAGGATGCCTCGGCTGTGCAGGTGCAGGAAGTTGAAGATCTCGGAGGGCATGGCGTGGAAGCCGGGGCGGGGCTTGACGTTGTCATAGTAGTGGTGGGTGATGTAGAGGCCTGAGGGGTTCATGGGGAAGGCCCAAAAGCCGAACAGGTGCACCTCCTCGCAGAGCTCGAGGGCGGCCGTGGCCAGGATGAGGCCGGTGCTGATGCGCTTGGCGCGCACCCCCAGGCTGAGCCAGTAGCGCGACACGTTGACCAGGTACTGCGGATGGAAGTAGTACACGGCCTGCGGCGACTCAAAGTCGTCCAGCACGTACTTGACGCGGATGGACACGTCGGTGTTGCGCGTGTTGTAGAAGGCGGGCAGCAGCACCGACGCGTTCTCGTACACCTGCAGCACCCGGTAGAAGGGCCGCCGCCACTTCTCCAGCTTGTGGAACCTGGGCGGGGCCAGAGCAAGAGGGTCGGCAGCCCACTCCCCAGGCCGTGCCCCCCGGAGGCCTCGCTGCCCCCACCCGGCACCCCGGGACCTCTTTGGAGGACGCAGGGGACTCAAGTCCACTCTGCTGTTCCCTATCATTTCCTTCACCCCCGAAGATGAATGCCCTGCCTTTCTCGGGCGGCTATTTTTCTGTAAGTGGACCCAGAGGGACAACAGCGTGGGGACAGCTGTGCTTCACCCCCAGGGATGAGGGCGTCCCAGGGTGGCCTCGGTGGGGAAGGAGTGAGGAAGTGGAGGCTAATCCTGGAGTCCTCTGGCCATTTGCCTGTACTTTCTTTCCCAAGGTCCCCAATGAAATATAGGGAAAAAGGCTGCCTGCCACCTCCTTCCCTCCTCCCCCAAAGCCCCTCCCTCACCTCCTTCTTCACATTAAAGCGTCCTCCCGCGGGCTCATCTCCCTCCTCTCTGGTGCTCCCTCATGTTGCTGACTGTAAGTGACCTCGGGCATCTGACCTGATTTACCAGCTCCCCATCTTCTGGTCTCTGGCTGTCTCCCTTCTTGCTCCTAGCCTGACCTGGAAGGTGGGACTGTGTCCCTGCTGGAGTTTTAACCCCTTAACCCCCTTCCCCCAGGCCTCCCACACAGACAGAGCCCAGGAGGGGCATTCGGTGGGGGCTGAGATCTTTGCCTGAGGCTTCTCCCCAGAGCTGCCTGGACACACCAGCTTAGGAAGCTTCTTGCCCCCATCACACACTGGAAAGCTTTACAGCCCTTCTAGGTGAAGACGGTGTGGACCGGTGCTGTCAGGGGGAAATATAATATAGGTCACATATGGAATTTTCAATGTTCTAAGGATCACATTTAAATAAGCAGAAAGACATGGGTGAATTAATTTTTTGTCATATCCTATTGAATGCTTGCAATGTTTTCTTTAACTCGATAGACCCAAAATACTACTATTTCAACATGTAATCAATATAAACAATTGAGGAACTGTGGCCCATCATCTTTTGCATGGTAAGCCTTTGGAATCAGGTGTGTGTCTCCTGCTACAGACAGCACCTGTCCATCTGGATGTCACATGTCCAGTGGTCATGGCTCATGGCTACTCTACTGGGCAGCAGCAATCTGGAGGAGGCTCACTGACCTCTCTGTGATGATGCTGGGGTTCACAGTGACTACGTCCGTCTTCACGCCCACATCCATGGTGTACTTCTCTGAGATGGGGGGTAGGTTGCACCTGCAGAAGACACAAGGCAGCCTGGCTGTGCACGCTCACTCATTCCTTCCAGAGGGAGCCAGAGCGTGGGCAGTGCGAGGGCATGGGGAAGGCAAGATGGTGCTCTCACGGGCAGAGCAGTGCCCAGGCAGCCAGCGGGCTGGAATCTTGGTAGCCTGTGCATAGAGGGGCAAGTTCAACTCCTTCCCCCTCCCACCCCAAATGGCACAGTGATTATGGATCCCTGACCCGTGAGACCCCACTAGAGCCTCAACCCCAATCCCTTTGCTTAAAGCTTTATTTTCAACCCAACTTCTTGATCCCGAAGTGAGGATCACCAGAGAGATGAGGGGGCTCTAGCTAAGGAAGGAGAAAATACAAGGACCAGTCTCCAGCTTAAAGCCAGAGCAAAGCCAGCACTGGTGTCAGCCACAAGGCTGCACGGGTTCCAAGCACTGCTTCTGAAAGAGTAGAACTCAGCCGAGGAGGTGGCCGTCCAGATGGCCTCTCCAGCAGATCTGCCCAGCTCCCAGGAGTGTTCAGTGTCCTCACACCTGCCATGCTCTTCAGGAGCCTCCTATTCCGCAGATATGGAGACTGAGGCCCTGAGTTTCAGCCACTGGCCCTGAGCGACAGGGCTGGAGAAGGCAGAGTATAAAGGTGTGCAGGGGTGGGGAGCGGGGACTGATCAGCTGAAGGACAGCATGAGGGCACGGGGCTGGGGCGCCAGTAGAGGGAAGAGCAGGCAGTGGGAAGAGCAGGCAGTGGGAGCACCAAGCGGGTAGCAGGTGCAGAGCCAGGGTGATTCTCTTACCGGAAGACAAAGTCGGCGCTGTTGATCTCCCTCCCACAGCGGCTGTTCTTCAGGATCCCTCCATTGCCCACCACTGCGCACTTCTTAAACTGGGACCGATAATAGGGCATGTCCTGGGGGAGACGGGTGCACAGCTGTCAGAGGCGACGCCCTGCCTACCTTATCCCACTGCCCTCACCCCTGTACCCACGGCCGCGTGCCCAGCCAGCCTGGCAGGGACTATGGGGGGAAAGTGGTTATCGCACTTTGCAGATGAGAAGAGAGGTCAGGAGACCTGTTCCCAGGCCCCCCGGCAATTACGAATAAGCTGGAAGAGAAGCCAGGTCTCTACTGCCTTTTCAACCAGCCCTGGAATACCTCAGGTTTCCCGAAAGAAAGTACAGGTGATGGCCAGCCCTGCTTGCTTTTGGTTTTCCCGATGTTTGGAAGTTCATCTTCTGTAGGACTTCCCGGATGCATATTTTATTGGTTTATGCAGATGTGCTGGGGGATGACAGCAGCAGAGACAGGGACAGGGCCCTAAACCTGACCCTCACCCCTTTCAGCTCAGGGCCAGGTATACAGGGAGGACGCAAGCCTGGGACACAAAGAGACTGGGACAGATGCTGGGACTTGGCAGCAGCAGGGAGTAGAGACCAAGGCTGAGGAAGCAAGGCCACCACTGGGGAGCAGGAAGGGCCTAAAACACCTCGAAGCTCGGCAGAGAAAGGGCTCTGAGTGCAGGAGAGCCTGGGTCTCACCCTGAGTGACAGTGGCACTCTCAGGAGCCCTGGGAGTGACCATCTCACAGCACTTTGACCTTGTCATGCCCTGACTGCTGGGGTTACTTTGGTCTGGGCTCTGGCTGCCCACAAAGGCTCCATGGACACGCCCTCCAGGGACCACAGACAAGTTGGCAGGAAAAAGCAAACGTTGGCTGGCCTGACAGTAAAGTGTCCTTGTCTGCCATGTCCCTGCTCTAGGTCATAACCCCCTCCTGGGCAACCGGAGGCAGACGGAGCCCAGCAGCCACACGCATGGCACAGACAGAAGCACAGAGCCAGAGTCAAGGGTAGGGCGACCAAACACCCCAGCTTGCCCACAACCGGGGAGCTTTGCATGCAATATAGGAATTTGCTTGGGTCAAACCAGGAAAGTCTGGGGCCGGCCAGGATTGGGTGCCTGAGGCAAAAGCCCCAAGTTCAGTCCTGGTTTTGCCCCAGCATGAGACGAAGGAACCATGGACAAGTGTTCTGAGTTTTCAGCAACTCAGATTTTCCATCTGAAAATTCGGATAATAACATGCGAGTGTTATGCTTTTCTATGCGTTAGTGTAGAGCAGAGTGTCTCAACTTGGCGCTTGTTGACATTTGGGGCCAGATCATTCCTCATTATGGGGGACTGACCTGGGAGCTGCAGAACATTTAGCAGCATCCCTGGCTTCTCCCCACTAGAGGTCAAGGGTATCTCCCCATTGTGACAACTAAACTGTCTCCAAACACGGCCAAGGGTCCCCCACGGTTAAAAACTACTGGTGTAAATGAAAAGCCTGCCCAGGGCGGTGCTTGACCCAGAGGTCTCTCTGCATGGGGACCAGGATCCTATTACTGTCAAGAGGCCCCAAAGCTCCCCCCTGCCCAGGAGCCTGCAGAGCAGCTCCCCTCCTAGCACACTCACAGCTGGCCAGCCCTGAACGACAGCAGCCTACCGGCACGTTGGGCTTCCGGTGGGGCCCGCTGCCAGGTGGGGTCATGGAAAATCACACCACAGTGGACCAGGAAGGAGTCTAGGTCTGCAGGAGAGGCTGCATCCGTCTGTGGGAAGCTTTCCCTCCAGGCCCATTTTCCCTGGAGGGACGGGCCCAGAAGCCAAGAGGGGGAACAAGGGTATCTCAGAGCCAGTGGGGAAAACTGCACTGTTTGACTTCTACCAGGGAAAGGAAAAAACCAAAGTTATCTTTGGAGAGATAGAGACCTTTATGTTCTCTGTCAGTGCTTCCCAAACTTCTGTACATCAAAAACAACCTGGAGTACTTTCTGAAAATAGAAATTCCTGGGCTCCATCCCAGAACCATGGAATCAGAATCCCCAGGGCGGGGGTAGGAGCCCGAGAAGCTGTATTTTATACAAACCCAAAGAAAGACTTACCCTGAGGCAATACTTCTAGATCACAGGCTCTGAATCGGGGAGGGAGGGGGGCTCATTATGGCTGGTGGGCCACGTCAGACCGGCCTGTTTCTGTATACCCTGCAAGCTAAGTGTGGATTTTATCTTTGTAAGTGGTTGGGGGCAAAAATCAAAACAAGAAGATCTGGGACATGTAAAAATTAGATGAAGTTCCCATTTCAGTGCCTAATAGGAGCTAGAGCGTTCCGGGAGCCCAGCCATGCTCGTTGCCTTATGAAGGTCTGTGGGGGCTTTGTGCTGCTGCCATAAAGGAGAACAGCGGTGACAGAGAACATATGGCCTGCAAAGCTTAAAATGTTTACTCTCTGGCCCTTTCCAGAGAACGTTTGGCAGCCCTGCTCTAATTCCCCGGGACTCAGCAGTCCAAACCCATGGCCCTCCGTGGACCTGTATGTCATAACTGAACTGGGTGTCACCCACTGGCACCACCCGCAGGAGAAGCAAATCCACCTGCTGTCCCCCGCCTCCTGTCCCGGGCCTTACAAGACCCACCTCGTAAAGGTGGCTTGTATCCATCGTCCTCCAGCGCTGTGATGGGGGAGAGTCTGTGTGACACGTCCCCTCCTCCAAGTCCCCCACCACCGCTGCCCCCAAAGGCCCAATGTTATCTGTGCCCCCTGTGCAAGCAGCAGCACCAGGGAGCCGTGGCTGTGGTTTCATGAGCCCTCCTGTGGAAGCAGGGCAGCCCAGACCCTCGGATTCCATCTGGAAAGACCTGAACATGCCCCCATTAAGCACGTCTACACTCTGGACCCACTAAGTCCTGCTCTGGACCCAGCCCTCTCCAGGAGGTGCTTATGTACACATCCAGCGAAATCTTCCTCCTCTTCAGAGGGTAACCATCAGCATGAACTGAAAATGCAGGTTACAGGGCCCCTGCTCGGAGAGTCTGAGGCCCGGGTCAGGCCCCAACAGAGTGCATATGTCGAGCCTTCAGTGACACATTCCGTTCATGCAGGGGGATCACTTACCCTGGGATCCACCCCACCCCCCCAGCTGACCAGGGAGTCACTGTCCTAGCTTTGAAGAACAGCCTACGTCCAGATTTCTTTTATGGAAAGGAGAACAATTAACATCTACCTTGTTTAAGTGAGATTTTCTGCCACACCTATTCCTAGCCCAGACTCCATTGTTATGGACAGGAAGACTGAGACCTTGGAAGACATCATAAGTGTCCAAGGTCAGCCAACGTGAGATCAATCTTTCTCGCTTTGCTTTCTACTGGTCTGTGATCTCTTGGGCACACAACCTTTGCATGAACATTTTTGCTCCGACACCTGTCTCTCGTGGGGGATGAATGCTTAATCACCCTCCCAGATAGCTTCAGGCTGTCCTCGGCAAGCAAGGCAATAACCAAAGTTTGACAAGCACTCTCCTGCCTGAGTCACTCAAAGAGTAGCCAGTTGGGATTCACGGTGCTCGGATGGTCTACCAAGTCCACTAGAGCCAGGACGGTGGGTGCGGAGGGTCCAGCAGACGGATGCCACACCCCATGGGCAGAGCCACATAGGGCCCCATGGGGTCGCCCATTTGCCCCGCCCAGGCGGCCCTGCCCAAAGCGGCACCTTGGGAAACATGCGGAAGATCTCCTGGTTGATGTGGTAGATGCCACTGGTGTCCACTTCGTACTTGAGCTTTGTCCCCAGGGGTGTGTTCTTCTGGGTGGTGAAGAGGAAGGAGGGCGCGTTGCAGCACCTGGACAGAGTGGACCTGCCAGGCAGGAGACAGAGCGGGAGAGACAGGTGACACGGGGCAGAGCCAAGCCTCTGGAAAACGGGGAGTCATGGAACTGAGGCCCCTCAAGATGGCCAGGAAGCCCCCACCCACACCGCACTCACCCCCCCTCCCCACACTTCTGCTCACACTGTTCCCCTGCCTTCGACACGCCTCCCAATGCCTGGGCCTTTCCTCCTCTCCTCACGCTGGCCTTGTTCCCTGAGAGCTCCCGGCTGCCCACCCCACTGACCTCTCCGGCCTCCGAAGACCTGGAGCACAGACCGGACGCCACCCCCTTCACCACCCACAGTCTCTCTCCCCACCTGAACCACGGCCCCTTGATGGCGGGGGCCCTGCCAGTGGTCCCTGCCTGGTGTTAGTCACACGAGTGTGGAAAGCCAGCTGCTGGCCAGCCCTGGGCTGAGTCACGCCTCACTCGGGCGCTCATCAAGGTCCACCGGGCATCCTGCTACTCGTTGGAAATGCTGTTTCTCCAGCCTTGTTGGAAATCTGGGGGTACCAAGCTCATCCTCGGGTCCTGGGCCCCGATCAGACTGTAAACAAGGCATTTACCCCCTCTCATGGGGGCAAAAACCCAAGACAAAATGATCAATTTCAATCATTTAGGAAGTGTCTTAGGAAGGGGGGTGCGGTCAGACAGAGGGCTGGTGGGCTGGTGCTTCCACTTCCTGTGGAAAGAGGAGTCTGACTGACTTCCAAAACAGGTTCTCAGGAGTTCACTGTTTCTAAAAATAAATAATAAATAAATAAAATAAATAAAAGCCCCCTGGCTTTCACTCCCCCCCAAAAAAACCACTCAAACACAAGCTACAGAAGGGGTAAAGCTCAGATGACGCAAGCAGGTGTCACAAAACTAAAAAATAAAAAATAAAGGCTCCTAGGGAGAAGGTGGCTGCTGAGGCCGGCCTGGGAGCCTGCCTGGCCAGAGAGGGTGGAGTCATCTATCATCCCTCCGGCTGCAGCCAGTGCTCCCCCTGGTCACTCCTTCTCCAAGGCCTGGTGAGGGGTCCAGTCCTGGGCCCTGCCCTCCCCTGCCCTGGGGGCCCAAAGCCCTCCCCACTGGTTGCCCAAGGGCTAGACCTTACGGAGCAGGCCAGCTGCTGCTCTCTCACGTGGGGCTTTGAACCCACAAGGCTCCATTTCCTCCGGAAGCAGCAGTGAGGTGCCATGTCCACACTGGCCTCCTCCCCCCAGCACTAGCTCCAGGTACGGTCCCATGCAGCACCTAGGTGGCCCCAGGAGGGATGGGACACCTTCCCCAAGGAGCCGGGATGATGACCACCAACAATGTTTGAGGAGGAGCTTTCTGGAAGCTTCCCCTCAAGGTCTGGGATGGAAACATGGGGTTGCCACCCTGCTGTCAAGAGGCTTGGGTTCTAGTTTCTGCTCTGCTCCCACCAGCAGTGGGGCCCGGGGCAGGGGTCTTCCCCAGACTGGACCTCAGCTTCCTTGTCTATAGAATACAGCCTTGCGGGGCGCCTGGGTGACTTAGTCATTAAGCGTCTGTCTTTGGCTCAGTTCATGATCCCAGGGTCCTGGGATCGAGCCCTGCATTGGGTTCCCTGCTCAGTGGGGAATCTGCTTCTCCCTCTCCCACTCCTCCTGCTTGTGTTCCCTCTCTCTCTGTATCTTTCTCTGTCAAATAATAAATAAAATCTTAAAAAAAAAAAAAGAAAAAGAATTCAGCTTTGGCCCTTCCGCCTCTGACCCTCTGTAATTCTGTGACTGTAGGTTACCAAAACCAGGAAGGTTATAAAATTACTTTTTATGACTTTTTCTCTTGCAAGGATTTCACTGGGGAGCTCAGCTGGCTGCTGGTCACAGAGAGAAGTCTTTCCTGTGCAGTGTTGAGTTTCAGAATGTGACTAAGGCCTCCCAGACTAGAGGCCAGATGCCTGGCCAGGCGGAGGCCATGGGTCAGTATTTAGCTTTGCTGGTCCAGAAACTCAGTCTTGTCAGCCTGCTGGAGAGTACTTCAATGGGGGGGAACAAGGGGGAGACTGACCCCCATTAACCAAGCTCACAAGTAACTGATATATAAACCAGAAGGCCAATGCATCTATTTGTAGGCAGTAGGGTAGGGGAAGGCCTCAGTTACAGGACCCCTCTCCTACAACTGGAAAGCTCATGTCTATCTACTAGCACACCCCTCCCACACCTCGCATTTCACTGTGCTAGACTCTTACAAGTCTAAGTTAAGAATCTCATCATGGGTCAATGAGCTTGTGATAAGAGCAAAGGGAGGCAATCCACCTGTCTAGAAGTTTTTCCATTTAGAGCCTAGCAAGGCTGATGTCCTCTCCCTTCCCCACACCTGAAACTACTTCCCCACGCCCACTCTCAGAAGAGTGTGGGCTCCCCTGGAGCCTCTCCCCAGGATCCTGCTGGCTGATCCCTGCTGAAGGGATCCTTGTTTTTCTCCTGTCAATCATCTTCCTGTTTCTTCATTATTTCCTTAGACATACAGATCCCACCAAGGAGTCTTCTGTGCCGTGCTCAGCTCTCAACCCAGAAGACACCCTTTCACATCTTCCTGACCTCCTCTAGGCAGGGCGTTGATAAGCTGCCTGGCCAGTGCTGTGCCCACCATGACACCCCTTGCTAAGTGGCAGATTTGGGGGGGCACCTACCACACAGGTCTTGGACCCATTCCCTCCTCCCAGCACTGGGCTCAAGTTCACGTTTGAATTTTATGATGGGAGGCGGTGGGGGGAAGGAAGAGGTCAGTGCAAACTCCTACACGGCCTCGGACAGGAACCCACAGTCTCATTGAGACCTCTGGGGTGTGGCTGCCGGCATCTGCTCTTCAGGGATTACCAAGTTAAACATCTACATTTCTAAAAACGTGCCACTTAAAACTACAACTCGGTCTCTAGACAGGGCCTGGAACAGCGGCAAACTGGACAAATGACTTCTAAGGAAAGACAGAATGCTGAGTGTCATTTGCTTCTCGAAGCTTCCCGGGTAGGTGGGCCTCGAGCCCATGGCTCCTGGGTACGTGGGAACTACCACCTGACTTGCCCGCAACCGGTTCCTGCCCACATTCCTCAGCTCCCCCCAATTCCATTCCATGAGCTCTGTCTGCACCGAAACAATACCGTGAGCTCCCAGAAGGTCAGCAAAGGAGAGAACCCTACAGTTCCCATCGATCAAAAGGAATTTGTGGGCATCAGCCAGCAGCTTAGCTCCCACAGAGAGGAGAACCTTAAGCTAGGGCTCTCACCTCTCTGGGAGCTGATAATCTATTGCTTTGGGTTAGAAAAGAGACGAATCTGCAGCAGGCCTCGGGCCGAGGAGCCCAGCATGGCTCCGTGATGGGCTGTCGGGAGACAACAGCTCCGAGGCTGCCGTGGGGCCCAAGGGTCGTCATGTGGGGGACAGCAGCCAGCAAGGTGTCCACCTCAGCCTGGGCACAGAGTCAGAACCTCCCCATGACCCAGATCCCAAAGCCCAGCCGGGGCCAGCTCTGGGGAAGATGAGCCCGGGGTGGGGCCCTGCGGGACGGGGTGGCAGAAGAGCAGCCCCCGCGGAAGGGTTGGGAAGGGCAGACAAATCACAGATACTTGAACTGGTTGGCTTCCGAGATATTCATCGCCCATCTGCACATCTGCAGGCTCTTCCATCTGTCGAACAGCTCCGATTGCTTCACCCTTGGGGAGTGGAGGACAGAAAAGCACAAGTAAGGGCCAGGCTGGACAGAGTGTCGGCATTCCCAAGCCTTCCTTCCTGCTCCCCAGGTGCCAAATCCTGGTGTGGACCTTTACATGAGCTGTGTTTTCTTATTTGGGGTGTGCTGGGCGCCCCAGCATCTGGGGCCCTGCTCATCCCTAGACAGAGCCGACTGCTCTCCCGCAAGCCTGCTGGCCACCTGCAAACCAGCCGATCCCGAGCCAGCAGCCTCAACATCAACTTCGTCCATGGAGCCGCCAGTCTTAGGGAAACTCAGGAATGCTACAAATTACAGACAAAATCCCCTGTTTGTCTGCCCATGTGCTATCTTGGGGGAGAATCTGAAGTTTTCATTGGCTGCCCGAAGAGCTCTTTGATTCACAAAACAGGGCAAATACTCACTTCGGTGTAAGGTAAAAACCAGGCTCATTCTGCAGAGCTGGGTCCCCTGTGTTTAGCTGGAGGGGAAACAGTTGCTCCCCAACAGGGCAAGCCTCCCCCACAGATGCAATGCACACATAACTGGTGTGGAGAAGGGTGACTGCAGGAGAGTCATATAGGAGAGTGGCCAAGTGCATGGATTTCGGAGCCAGAAGAGGAGCTGGGCCCCAGACCAAGTTCAGATACCTCCTAACTAGGGGACCTCAGACAGGTAATTGACCTCTCAGAGCTTCGTCTCTATAATGAGCCTAATAATAGATTATCACTCACAGTCCCAGATTTGTTAAGATTATTAAATAAAGTGATGCAATAAAGGGCTAGGCATGGGAAGTGTGCACAGCTTACCTGAGACAGGTAAGCTATTTTTATGATCAAACAGCACCACCCTGATGGTGCTCACTCACCATCCCCTGGACTTTCCCCTTTTGTAAAACCCATAACCTGTTCCTTCCCACTCTTGATCTTTCCCACAAGAAAGTAAATACTGCAGGGGCAGGGGGTGGTGCCCAAGTTCACCCCCATAAATCCAGTGGTAAGGCACATGGCTGATGTGTGGGACATAGGCACTGAGCATATCAATAAATTAGTGAATGAAGCCATAAGTCTGAGTTCAAATAGAGTCTATAATTATTGGTTGAACTCCTCTATATGGCAGGAACTGGGGCTAGAGCAGAGAACAAAACAGCTCCCTGTTCCCACGGACTTTAAATATTAGAAAGGAGGCAAATGGAAAACAGGTATGTATGCACATGACAACAAGAGCACAAAAGACAAAAGCGGGACTGTGTCAGACTAAAAAGCTTCTGTACAGCAAAGGACCACAGCAGAGCGAAAAGTCAACATAAAGAACGGGAGAAAGTATTTGCAGACCGTGTATCTGATGTGGTGTTAAAATCCAAAATAGATAAGGAGCTCCTACAACTCAATAACAGAAAACCAAATAAACCGATTTTAAGATGGGCAGAATACTTTAACAGACATTTTTCCAAAGAAGACATCCAGACGGCCAAGAGGCACATGAGAAGGCGCTCAACATCACTCATCATCAGGGAAAGGCAAAACGAAAGCGCAACGAGGCATCCCCTCACACCTGTTAGGATGGCTAACAGCGAGAAAACAAAAAAAGATCGCCAGCGCTGGCGGGGATGTGGAGAAAAGGGAAGCCTGGGACAGTGTTGGTGGGAACGCATACCGGTACAACCAGCACGGGAGGCAGCATGGAGGTTCCCCCCAAAATTAAAAATAGAGCTACCATATGACCCATCAGCTCTGCATCTGTGTCTATATCCACAGGACTTGTCGTCAGGATGGGAAAGACCTCAGTACGCTCCCGTGTTCACAGTGGGATTACTCGGTAGTAAGCAGGGAATAGAAACCAGCTGAAGGTCCCCCAATGGGTAAAGAGAACGTGTTATAAACACACAACAGAATACTCTTCAGCCTTTCACGGGCAGGAAATCTGCTACAGGTGACAAGCTGGACGAATGCAGTGGACCTCGTGCCGCGTGCAATAAGGCAGTCACGGAACGAT
Organism: Martes martes; assembly: GCF_963455335.1. NCBI lineage: Eukaryota > Metazoa > Chordata > Mammalia > Carnivora > Mustelidae > Martes > Martes martes. The sequence continues at coordinate 26,974,306 of NC_137901.1, read as the reverse complement.
GTACATAGCATGAGTCCGCCCATGGAGCATCTATGCGGTCAATCTCTGAGAAACAGGGAGTAGAATGGTGGTTGCTGGAGGCTTTGGGAAGGAGAAAGGGTGAGCTGCCTGCCGCTCCACAGGTCTAGAGCTTCAGGATGATGAGGTGAACAAGGGCTAGAAATCTGCTGTACCACTTAGTGCGACATTTAACAATACCGGATTATACGGTTAAGAATGGGTTCAAGGGGAAAATCTCAGCTCAAGGGTTCTTACCCCAACTGAGAGAAAGAAAACAGATAATAATGCCATGTCCAGGAGAGGCGAGGGCTATGAAGAAAAATGAAGCAAGGTAAAGGAACCAAAAAGTGACCATTTCAGAAGGGTTGGACAGGGAGGGCTTCCCTGAAGAGGAGAACTTGGCACAAAGAACTGAAACGGTTAGGAGGGAGCCATGCAAACATCTGGGGAAGGAGCAGTCCAGGTGAAGAGAAAAGAGACTACAAGTGCACTGTGGCAGGATCTTAGTTGGCTGCTTTAAGGAGCTGGAAGGAATCCCTCCTTCTTCCAGGCTGATGCTTTCTTTCTGGCTTTCACAAATCTCTCACTGCAGCCCGCCCCTCTCAGGCTAATGTGACATCGGAAGAGAGGCATTACACGGCCCACCCCTGCCTCCCCCACGGCTTCCCTCCCCTGCTTTCCACAACCCACAGGTCCCTAGAGCAGCACCCGACATGGCCAATGCCTCAGACACCACGTGGAAACACAGTCCTTGCAGGACTGCGGGCCGGGGTCCCAGGTCCAAGTCTTACCAGCATCTGGGTCCCATTCTCTGTGCCTCCAATACCTGTCGCACACTGGACCAAGGCTGGGGCCCAAACTCCCAACCTTGAATCCTGGCTCCATCCCCAACTTGCAGTGTGGCCTTGGACAAGTCATTGAATCTCTCTGAGACTTGGGTGCTTTATCTGTACAACCAATATAACAACCTCAGTCCTGCTAATCTCCAGGGTTGTCATAAAGATCAAATGAGATAATACGCATAAGAATATTTTATAAATTGCTTTGCAAATGTAGAGATTTGCCTTTCCTTTAAAAACTAAGGGTTGATCCCAGGCTCTGATCTCCTTTCTCTGCAGACACCACTAAAATTCCAGAAGAGGAACAAAAATGTTATACAGACCTACCAGATGAATAGATTGATGGGGACAGGGGAGTTCAGAGGAAGAGAGATCTTGCCAAGTGTGTGAAAAGAGGAGGGGGACATATGGAGGGGTGACATGGCCCAGAGACAGTGTCCAACCCCACGGAACATTTTTAAAGACAGTGGAGGGTGAGGACAGGGCACGGTGCTGGAAATGAGCGTCAGTTGTAAGTCTGTATCCAGAACCTTCAAACCACAGCAGCCAAATAGTCAGTGTCCGGCAGAGGGAGGGGAAGAACTGAATCAGACTGCCAGTTCCTACCAAAAAACAAAAACAAAACAAATTATCATTCCCAGTGAAAAGATCTGGACATCATAACAGCAAAAAGAGTAGCGTCTCCAACAAGGACTCTTGAGGAAGTCCCGCTCTTCAGCTTTTTGTTGTTCTAAATTTCAATATGAATCAGATGAGCAAGGGTCCCCTGGTCAACCGGCAGGAACCAGATGAAGAGAAACCATCAGTTAAAATATCCAAAGAGAAAGAGGGTGGAGGAACAAAATACAACTTTAAAAGAGTCTACTTAGTGTCTCTAGAGAGCCTAGAAGACACGACACCCTTAAAGATAGGAATAGATTGCTCTGAGGACAAAGAAGGAGCTCTAGGGTAGGGATGAGTTTGCTCAAAGAGCTGGAAAATGAAGTCAAGGACTTTTCTCAGAAAGTGGAAACAATGGGCAGAGACAGAAGAGAGGACATCAGACAGGGAATGCTACATGGGCGATCCAGAAAGTCAGGGGTGCGACTCTTAGAAGGACTGGAAAGAGGAAGTAGATAGGAATGGAGAGAAGGAAATATTTTTAAAAATCCAAAAGAACATTCAAGAGTCTGGACATGAACCCCGGATGGAGAGGTCCAACAGGTGTCTGTCCTGAAGCCCACCCTCCAGACATTTCAGAACCGCAGGATCTGGAAACACTCCAGAGAGAAGAAAACAGGTCACCTCCAAAAGAACAAGAAGCATCACACTCTCATCACTCTGGACGCTAGAAGGCGATGGGGGAAATCTTTAGCATTCGGTGTAGGAGGGGGGAATGGTTTTCTCCCAAAATTCCAACCCCACCAAACCAACAATCAGGTATATGGGAAGAATTAAGTTACCAACTTTCTGGATTGCTCATGTAGCGATCTCGGGGACTCCGAGATGCATGGGCATGAAGGGGGCCCCCAGCCCGGGTGGCCCTGGCTCCCAGACTCTGTTCCTGGGTGCAGCACAGGCCTCCCCGCCCCAGAAAGATGGGGAAAGGGCAGCATGAGAGGGACACCCCAAGCACCAGCCCCACCGGGTGGGAACCGGCTCAAAAACCAAGAGACTCTGGAATGATTACATTCAAACAAATAATTTGTACAAGTATTAGTGACGATGCACGTCATAATACATCACCACAGAGTGACTCCTCCTGCTTCTGCCATCGTCGGGACTGAGGCCTTCTCCATGTGGGAATTTGCCGGCTGACTGGGTTTCTACCAGTGTTTGGAGCAATTTTGGACCAGAATCATTCCCAGATGAATCCCACCCCTCCCTGTTGCCTCCGAGTGCCAGCTGTCATTCTTACGCCTTAAGGGCTTCCCAGCCCAGCCGTGCAGCCCCCTCCACGCACATATGGCGATTTAACCTTCCCCCGATGACTCAGAGTCTCCACTGGGAGCAGCACGTGTGGCCCCAGGCCAGTGAGGCCCACGGGTACCCGGATGATGCTAGGACCATTCGAGTCCGAGGCTGGTCTCTGGGCTTTCTGATGTCAGCCCTGGAGGTCCCACTGAACCTAAGCTTGCAGACCCAGGAAAGGAGACAGAGCCTTATGCACATGCCTCCGCCTTTCCTCTCCTTTCAGAGTCCCAGGGCCACCAGGGCCCAGGCTCCCGGGGTCTGGGGACCACAGGGATGTGAAGGAGACAGGGTGGTGCAGGGCCCAGGGGTCACCAGCTGGGACGGAGCTCAGTTCAGGAGACCAGAGTGGGTGGCCCAAGGCAGAAATGAGAGTTCAAGGCTAACTTGCTGAGCACCAGACATGCACCCCTGATGTGGGACAAGGATGGGCACCGACTGTAGGAAAAGTAAGATTCCTCACCCCACCCCACCCCACCCCACAACGTTGTGATGCAGGGTACGGTGGAAGCCGGTATAGGGACTCTTGGGGTCCAAATCACCTCTCCTTTAAAATTCCTATTTGCGATCCTAACCTCTGAGATCTCAGAATGTGACTCTTTGGAGACAAGGTCTTTAAGGAGGAGGTTAAGTTGAAATGAGGCCATGAGGATAGGCCCACATCCAGTATGACTGATGTCCTTATTAGAAGAGGAAATGAGGACATGGGCAGGTACAGAAGGAAGTCCACATGAAGGCCAAGGGAGAACGCGGCCATCAGCAAGCCAAGCGGAGGCTTCAGCAGCCAGCCCTGCCAGCACCTCGATCTCAGGCTTCCCACCTCTGCAGCTGTGGGATCTAAAGTTCTTTGAGGGCCTGAGGTCTTTGAATTCTGGGAAAAGACAAAGGGTCTCTGCTTAGGAGCTGATGAATTTGGCTCATGCCTGAGGTGTGGACAGCCACATTTGCCACTAAATCCCAACTCCTCACTGATCACATCACACACACCCCACTGCCACCTGCTTAAATCCTTCCATGGGTTCTTGCAGCCCTCGGATAATGACAGAATCGGAATCCTGGTCCACACTGCAAGGCCTCATCAGGTCAGGCCCTGGTCTGGCCCTCCAGCAACATGGCTGCCCCATCTCCCCTCTCACGCTGGCATTCAAGCTGCCCTGACCCTTCAGAGCCGGGGACACAGCGGGCTTTCTCCTGGCACAGGGCCTTTGCACAGACTGTTCCCTCAGTCTGGAACCTGCCTGGCCTACTTACCTCTTATCACCCTTCCAAGGGTAGTGCCAGCTTCCCTTCCTCAGAGGAGCTTTGCCTGACAACCCCCTCCCCGCCCCAGTCCAAGTCCAGTTCCCTGCCATCCCCTTGTCTCCCTAGGGTAAGCAAGTATTAATGTCCGCTTCCCTGCTGGGCTGTGAGCTCCATGAGGGCGGGGACCAGGGTGTGTGCTCAGTGCAGGGCTGGCTGGGGCTGATGGGAGGGGGAGCTGCCTCACACGTTTACCTCTGGAGAGGGTACAGAGACCTTTGGTCAATACCGAGACCATAACGCAGCTAAGCCCAGGGGGACGCATCCGGGGAGCTTTCCTGCAGTTATTAAACTTACAGATTCTGAAAGACAGCCCCAAAAAGCTGTTGCTGCTGGCAGTGGTTCCAGAAGCAGAAGAAAAGGGAGGGAGGCATATGAACATTTAGGTAGCACCTATTACGTGTGCTACTATGGATGCGGACCGAGGGGCCATCTGCTCTCACATACGCTATTTCTTCTAGTCTCTGCGGTGACCCTTAAAAGCTGGGTAACAGTGTCCTAATTTCTACAGGTAAGGAAAGACTCAGAGAGATTAAGTAATTTGTATAAAGATGCAGAGCTGCTAAGATCCCAGGTCTGAAAACTCCCCAGGCCCATGCTCCGTCTATGACCCACACTACACAGAAACTGTGTCAGATGGCAGAAGGCGCTGCGGCTCCTGCCCGTTGGCCACGGACCATGGTCCCAGGGATCACTTGCAGGCCCACAAGACCCCCCAACACCACCGGAGTCTAGATTAACTATAGTCCTTTTCCACATCCAGGTAGAAATGTTTTCAAATACACACGAATTTTATTTCAAACCAAATATCACGACGAGCGCGGCAACATTCCTCTCAGTGGGTGGTGAATTTGTGGCAGTCCCACGTGGGAGAGAAGGGTGGTGGAAACCCATAGTCACTGAAATGTGCTGCATCTAATGTGCTTCTTCTCCTATAGGTTGTAAAAAAGCCATGGGTGTTGTGCTGTTGGGTGAGGAGCAGAAAGTATGGTTCTTTTGTGATTTGTGAGCAAAATCCTAATAAAGCGTGTTTGTGCACAGGTGCCGGTTGAAGCAGATGCCCAGGGGAGATGCACAAGGACACCCACGCTGCCTCTGTGGGGAACCGAGGGGCTGTGAGAGGGGGGTTTTTACTCTATGCTTTTTTGTACTATTTGAATGCTGTATCATTGAAATAATTTAAAAAATACTTAATTTAATGACTATAAAAGGTTGAAAAGGCGATAGCAAAAGGGTGCCGCTTAACCCTCCGCTCCGAGTGCTGAATTTCAGGTAAGATGCTCCTGTGCCCTCCTTGGCTTCCGTGCAGGAGGAGCCCAGGGACATCTCACAGAGCCTGGTAATTGAGACCGGGACTGAATCCCCCGAGTCATCAGAGGTGACCTTGCCAATTTGGCCTTTTTTCATAAAATGCACAATTATCCCTGCTCTCCGAGTGCCAGAGGCCCAGGGGAAGGAAATCTCATTCTCGCTCTGGGGGTCCCTGCTCCATCCCGCGCCCCCTCCCCAGGTCCCGCCCCATCCCACGTGTCCCGTCCCCCGCACCGTCCCGGCCACACTCACATGGACAGCACCTTCACTTCCAAGATTTCGTGCCTCAGCTCCAGGCATCTTGTGGAGTTGTATTCAAACGGGCCCTCGTAAAATTCAAAGTACCTAGGAACCAACAGGGACAGAGGTTACTATATGAAGATGCCAGCCAGACTTTGGGGGGACTATGGGGCTCTTGGTGGGGACAGGTCAATCCTGGTCAAATTAATAGAGCGCACCAGCCCCACCCCAGCAGATGACCTCGTAGGGGGCCCCCAGGACCGGTGGGGCCCTCTGGCTTGATCATGAGGTGGTTGGTTACTCATAGCACCCCACTGCCCCAGGAGTGTAACCCTTTACAAGGCATGAACTCATCTCAGCAAATCAGGACATTCAGAAGAAGGTTTGGCTGCAAAAGAAAAGGGAAGGGGGAGGATGCCCAGGGCATGGTCTCATTAGCTTTGGTGATCAGTGCCTGATGGAGGCGGCACTGGGAGTCGGGGTGGTGAGACCCAGACTTTCAACTTTAGTCCTGCCCTTTCCTGCCCCTTTCTCCTCCCCCCGGGACACAAACACAGTGAAAATCTGCTGCTTTTTCCACTTGTCAGTAGCTCACCCAGCCCTCATGCTCACCCTGTGACTAGGCGAGGCTGACGTTTCTTTCTCCCCATTTGGCAGCTGAGAAAGTGGAGGCTAAGGAGGCGGAGCTCAAGTCCCACAAACAGGAGGAAGGGGGCAGGCTTGGGTTGGGTCCCACCACGGGGAAGCCCAACCCCTTCCCAACGCCAGCTGTCCCCAGGCCTGCCAAAGCCACCTCAGGGTCCCTCCTGCAACTCCACACAGAAGCCGATTCTAGCCAGTGCTTGCTGAGCCCTTACCTAGGACCAAGTGCTTGACGTGGGTGCACCCACTTTTTGTCTTTCGAACTAGCCTATGAGGAAAGCAGTCGGCATATGCATCTGGAATGAGCTCTGGAGTCGCCCAGAGCCACATAGATGGTAAGTGGCAAAGCTGGGACATGAGCCTGCACGTTGACTCGAGGCTGCTCTTGTCCACTCACCTGTAAGGACAGCTGGTGTCCCCTGAAAAGGCCCTGTGGCCTCCCACAGCCACTGGGTGAGGAGACCTTTAAAGCTGCTCCCTCTCACACCTGAAGTTCCCATAAGCCCAGAGAAGAAAGAGCAACTGCAGACATTAAGCTCAGTTCACTGCTGAACTCAGCCATGGAGGCAGGATGGGGCCAGCCCTCATGGCCTCTCTGTCCGGAGGTTGCTCAGAAAACACTGGGGGGCCAGATCCCAGAACAGCTCAACACCTGCAGGGTCAGAGAAGCCTGCAGGGTCAAGCCACTCTAAAAGTGGGGTCAGTGGCCTGGGGACAGGTAGCTCTGGAGAATCAGACGTGGGTGTGGTGCCTCAGGGCTGCTCCTGGGCGCTGTGTGCCGTGACCCAGGATTTAGAATAAAGTCATTCCTCCAGCACGTCCCAGAAACCTTCCCGGCATGTGGGGGCAGTTATTTCCCATGTGTTCTCACACGCCTCATTTCTGTGTACCAACTCCTGGATGTGCTGCTTTATACACAGAAAGGCATTTTACCCAATAAAGTGGCTTTTTACAATACCTACATTTTAAATAACTTCTATATATTGTATCATATTTAATACTTTAAATATGTTTTAAAATATTTGTTCATAACTTTCATATAATTTAATAGTTAAGTGTTAAAGTTATGTTTTTAAGTAGTTTTAACTCATATATGTATATATATATAAAATACACATATATGTGTATTATATATATATATATACACATATTTATTTATTTGACAGAGAGAAACACAGTGAGAGAGGGAACACTAGCAGGGGAGTGGGAGAGGGAGAAGCAGGAGAAGTAGAGCAGGGAGCCCAATGCAGGGCTCGATCCCAGGACCCCAGAACCACGACTGGAGCCAAAGGCAGACACCCAACAACTGAGCCACCCAGGTGCTCCATTAAAATATTAAAACATTTTATATGACAAATTGTCTCTTACTGACAAAATAAAATTGACTCCTTATTCTCATGTCGTGAAAGAAATGAAGCGGAGTTCATAAGAACTAGTTATTGTGGATTTCCAAAATATCACACTCACCTTTTTCTCCCTGTTTCCCCATGTTTTGGAACTCCTTTGTCTGTCTTTCTCATCCGGCAAACGCAAATTTATCCTTCAGTACCCAGCTCAACTCCCCTACTTCTGTGAGTTTTCTCTGACCCTCACTCCTGGGGTCCCTCTTACTTTGTCTCTTAATTAGAGCAAGTAACATTGTATTCTAACAGTCTGTTTGTATATCTGTTTTCCCTTCCAAACTGTTGTGAATATCTCAAAGACAGGACTCTGTCTCTGTTATCTCTGTACCTTTTGTACTACAGATGCTGTGAAGTGGAAAACTACATTTCCCAGACTCCCTTGCAGCTAGGGTGTGGATGCCATTTAGGTTCGACCAATCAGAAGCATTTGCATAAGACTGAGTCAGAGTTGTGTTATCCCTAAAGAATAGCCAGGCTCCAGGCACTGTTTTGCTGGTGCAGAATGTGGCAGAGGTGGCATATCTCTTGGAAACTGTAGTGGTAGCAGCATCCTCATGATTATATTCTTATGTAAATATATTACATTTATTATATTTTATTTATTATTATATATAAACTACAGTGGGAGCAGCACCCTCATGATATTATATTTATATATAAATATATATTTATTATTATTTCTCTTATTTATTATTATTATATATTATATTCGTTTCCCTAAATAAATCCCCTTCTGTTTTCACTAGCTCAATGGATTTGACTACCTATAATTAAGAACAAGGGGTCAGCGTGAGGCCACCAGAAAAGTCCATGACCTTGGCTGTAACTGACATCATTTTCCAGTCACACAACTGTAAGCGAGGTCTGGTGTCTTATCACAAAGATCATCGTTTGCAACCAGAGCCATTGGCACTATGTCTTTTGGAATCCACTGGGTCATCTGAAGCCATGATCTCAGGCTGCTACTAAGAAAAGCTCCAGATTCAAATGGTGCAGGAGTTAGTTAGGAGAAACTTACCCCCGTGGTCTTGGGGGGCTAGAAGTCTCGCAGACACATCTTTGTTATGCCTCTAAACCAGCTATGTGATGTGGGTCAATCACTTACCCTCTCTGGGCCTCTGCTTTCTCCTCCCTAAAATAATAGCCAAGGGCCCACCCAGCACACAATATGACCCCTCAGTGTTTCCCACTCACTAACCAAACCAGAATGTAACTGTGGAATGATGATCCACAAAGAGAAGGAAGAAACTCGCAAAGACCAGCCAGCCCCTCCACTGTCTCCATCAGGCGCTCCCTGCTCACCTCTGCCAGACTCCACTCGGTCTCCCTCCCTGCGGAATCCCCAACCTTACCCCTACAGGGAACTGGGCAGTACAGTGATTCCAGATGGTCTCGTGCCATGTGTTTGGTGCCCACTCGGTGGACAGGCTTTCAGAACGGGGTCACATTCCTTCCCTGCCCCCCATAAGCCACCCCAGGCCCATCACTTTTATGAGTCTTACTTTCCTCATCTGTGACATCCACACACACGAAAGTGCCATTCATGTGTGACAGGGCTGAGAGAAGATATTGATGAGAAATTTGGGGAAAGTCCCAGGATAGTGCCTGGCACACACCAAGCACCCAAGAAATGCTCAGTCCTTTCTTTCTCCTTTCTCTTGCCATCAAAGGGCAAGAGTCTCCAGGGAGTCGGTGACCACTTATGGCCCCTCGGCTAGCTGATGGCAGAGCTGGGTCAGGCACGAGTAACCTCAGGAGGCTTCTCTGCCATCTGGACAGGCTGGCATCCTCCTTCCACTGCTACCAGTAAACCCCCTCCCCTGCCACTCAGCGGGATAGAGCCCATGCTGCGTTCTGCTTGGACGTGGGGTTGTCCCTGGTCACTTCTCTGCTGCACACTCCATGGATAAACTGTGTTTCTGAGGCTTTAACATCTGGGCCTTGTTGACCCTGGAAGACCGCCCCACCCAGGGCTAGCCGATTCCTGGAGACGGGAACCACCTGTGAGCACCTTTCCTATGCAAACAAACCAGTGCAGAGCCCATACACACACCCCACCACTTCCCAATAGGGGCTGCTTTCCCCCTGCCCTGATCATCCCAGGGCCAGGTACCAGAGAGCTAGGGCAGCCCGTTAGGCCCTGGAGCCTGCTGAGATCATTCAGACTGATGACTCCCAGGCCTGTGTACCTGTCTCGCCTGTTTCTTCCACTGAAACCACAGTAGAGCCTCTTGCCAACTTTTTCCCTTCACTCCCCCTGCTCCTGATCCCACCTCCCGGTGCTCCCCGGTGTTTGGTGTGGTGTGCCTCCTGCTTCTGGGCATGACTATAAAACCCTCTTGGGTGGCTCAGTGGATTCAACCCTCTGCCTTCGGCTTGGGTCATGATCCCAGGGTCTTGGGATCGAGCCCCACATCGGGCTCTCTGCTCAGTGGGGAGCCTGCTTCCCCCTCCTCTCTCTGCCTGCCTCTCTGCCTACTTGTGATCTGTCTGTCAAATAAATAAATAAAATCTTTAAAAAAAGAACAAAAACTCTCTTCCTTCCTGCCAGTGACTTTCATGTCTGTGTGTCTCACTGTGCACGACTATGCCCAGCTACCCTGAAAACACTCCACATGGCACCTCGGCCAAGCCATCAAAACCACTCCCTCCCTGGGGCGAAAGCCCTGGTTTTCCCAGCTGAAAATGGAGATAATAGCTCTTGCCTGGGCTCTGCTTCTCTGGGCTGCACTTCTCCATCCCTGTCTCTAAAGATAATGAACTTGAGGAAAGGAGATTGTAACAAGGGCTGCCAAGTGTCCCCCCGCGTTCTGCTTCTGACGGGACACCCAAGCACGGCATTCTGGGAAAAGCTGTGGTAATCCTTGTTTGGCCTGGACACAGACTTCTATGCAGACATCAAAAATGAGGCTTCCAGTTTCTTTGTGGAATGACATGGGAAGATACTCGCAGGACAATGCTGAGTGGAAAATGCAAGTTACAAAACTGATGTCCCAAAAGAACGGGACGTACATATGTGAATGCGTGGGGCAAAGGGACAGGCCGCAACAAGGCACTAATGGTGTGTTTCTTTGAGTAATGGGACAATGAACAATTTTTAAAATACTTCTCTGTATTTTTATGTTTTCTGTAATGGGGTTATGATTTTCGTGTTATTGGAAATCACCAATAAATGCCCTTTTATTGAAGTCCTAGCTCTCCCTCGAAACAGCACAAGCTCCCCCTTAACCTGCTACAAGATTGAGAAAAGCAGTTTCTCCAACGTTCTCAACTCTATTAGCCTCTCAAGGTGAGTTAGTCACTGTCTCTTCTTCCAGTTCTCGAAAGACGATCTCTGCCCAGCTCAGAGAGGAGGGGCCCGGCAGCACATTTAGCACCTCGCAGGTATAAATAGTCTCAGCCGGTCAGCCCGGCAGCCCAGCTCATCTCAGATGCCACTTGGCTTCCGGCAGCCACCTCCGGGGCTGGCACCAAGCTGTATCTGTCCTGCCCCTCCTCGGTGCCCTCAGGGACTTCAGGGGGGTGGGGTAGGGCAGCCCCGGCTGCCTGACCAGCGGGTGACAGTCTCCCCTAAGTGAGAAGACAATGGCAGAGGTGACCACGACTGTCCTCCTCCTCCTCCCCAGACTTGGGCTCTGGGTTTGCAGGTGGAAGAGGCCTCATTGCAGCATGCCCAGGGCCCCACGTGCATCCCTGCCAGGATTTCTCTGCAAGCCTGCCCCTCAGCAGGCTCTCCTTTGGCCTGAACCCCCTTCAGAGCTTTGTCGGGGCCATGGGGTCTTTCCTGGAGGCCACGGTACTTTGAGCCCTGGCACCACTGGCCGGTACAAGATAAGGTTCATGCATTCGGCTTCCTACCTAACACTGCCCTTCCTCCCCAGGTGCTGACGGTGTTCAAGAGAACAGGAGCCCAGGGAGGTCCCAATGTCCTGCGAAAGCTTCCACCAGCCCAGCGAGCAAGGAAGCAGCCCCAGCTCAGCAATCAGCACCTCTGGGCTCCTCTCAAACCTCGTGCAGAATCTCAGGGGACCACAAAATGGTTTATTTATTCCACACTGTGTAGGAACCTGGAAGGGGTATGACACCTCTTTGCAAATTAGGAAAAAGTACCTTTTTCTCCAGGTGAATTAAGCCACAAGGCAGTCACATGACTTGTCAAGTGAGAGTGAGCTGCCTGACCATTGGCTGGATCTTTGTGCAGTGCCCACTCTGCACAACCATCTGTGGCAGCCTGATACTGGATTCCTTCTTTGTCTTGTTTAATCCTCCCAACAGCCCTATGAGGTAGGCATTGTTTCCCCCATCTTATACCAAAGACTCAGATAGCAAGTGGTAAAGTAACCTGCCCAAAGTCATTCGGCTAGTAAATAGAGGCTCTGGAAAGGGGACCCAGAGCTTTTAGGATCCCAGAGTCCATGTCCTTCCGTCGCTGCAGTACACTCCCTCTCCCTGATTCTGACAAGCCCCAGTTACAGGGTGCGGGGAGCGGTTCTCAGCAAGCAGCCCCCTCCCCGTCAGGGGGCTCAGTGCGATTTCAGAGCCAGGAGAGCCGCCATCCCAAGACAACACTCCACCCATCAGCGCACAGGCACAGAAATCAGTCTGCAAAGTGCAACCTGACAATTCCAAGGACTGCCGTGTCTTCCCTAACAGGTACGGAGAGACGCGAGAAGGGCTCAGCTGTCAACAATGGCAGGTCACAGGTGCCAGGAGGAGACGCTCTTCTCCCAGGGCATGAAGAGAGCTGGCTAGGACCCCTGACTAGATGCTGGCTCTCTGGGCCACGATTTCCCCATCCGTCCATGGGAATCTGCAGAGGTACTTGAATATCAGAGCTGGAAACTAAGAGAGCCGAACGTTCTGAACACAACCTTGATAGTCCTTTGGTTAATCTGCTCTGGGTATGAACTTCGCTGCAGTGTCATTCCCGGCACCGGGTGGGGGTTGGGGGTTGCCCCTCCTCCCCCCTGCAGCCAGAGGTTCTGCGGGGCCCCCGATCCAGTGTCTAGACATCCCAGGCAAGAGGATGCATGTGGTGGCCTTCCCTTCTGGACCAGACCAGGGAGCCCTGAAGAACTCCCCTGTTAAAACCCAGCCTACCTCCCGGTGTCCAAACTAGCAGTGGTCGTCCACTGCTCCCGCCCGCTTCACCACCCAGCTGCCCCCAGGGGCCCACGCCACAGCTGGATCCTCCTGGCCTCCTCTTCCTTCAGCTCCCACCCAACTGGTCACCTCTGCTCCCTCTGGGGCACTTCTCTCCCTTCCGGCACGAAGGGTGTGAGTCAGTCCTCTTTTCTCCCCGGAGGGGTGTCTCTGTCTGGGACCCTCTTCCTCTCTGTGTCTCTCTGGTTGCTACCAGTTTATCCGTCAGAGCCTTCCCTGCCCTCCCTCTTCCGTGCCCACAGCCCCCAGCTCAGTCCTTATTACAGTGCTCTCCGTGCAACACCCCCACCGCCACACCAGGCCCTTGGGGGATGGTTCTTCTCCTCTTCAGCTCACCGAAGAGTTACTGACCCGCTATTACGTGCCAGGTACCCGGTTAGGCCAGGATGCAGCGATGACCACTCCGGATAAAGCCCCCACCCTCACAGACTTCCAGGACAGGAGACACATGAAACACGAATGCAACATAGGGCCAGGTAGGGATGACCGTCATAAAAGTAAAGCAGGGGAGGGGGCTGGAGGGCACCTGGAAGGGCGGTAGGAGGTCAAGGAAGGCCTCTCTGGACAGAGATGGAGCCATCAGCAGGGTTGCGGGAAAAGCATTCGAGAGGGAACAACAAGCAGATACAAACATGCTGAGGATAGATAAAGCCAGTGGGGCTGCAGGGACAGGGCTGTGGGGAGGAATGCGCAGTGAAAGGAACTGAGGCCCAGGGGCGAGCGGCACCGGGTCAAGCTGGGCTGGGGGGCCACTCGACACAGCATTGCGCTGAAGCAGCGGAAACACACGGCCTGACGTGAAAGATCCCTCTGGTTGTCATGGGGGGGTGGGTGGCACGTGGGCTGGTGGACTGCGCCAAGAGGCGGCAAAGGGATGCCAGAGGGAGACAGAGCAGGACACGAGTTCCATATAGAATCAGCAGGATGTGCTGATGGCAAGACTGCAAAGGTGAAAAGGAACGAGAGAAATCAATGGTAGCTCCTAAGATTTTACCTTGGACAACTAGTTGGTTCACGGAGCCACTGAAAGAGGAAGGAACGGTGGAGAACAGCCTGGGTCTGAACCAAAGCTTCTCGGGCCCGTGAAGCTGGCCGAGACTGTTAGACATTCAAGAAGAGATCGTAGGTAGCCAGTCAGAGTCACGTGTCTGCAGCCCAGTGCAGACGTCAGGGTCAGAGACACACGCTGCAGGGTCAAGGGACAAAGGGCTTAGCGAGATCTCAGGGGAGGACGGTGGGCAGAGGGCAAGCCTGTGGTCAGCTCCGACAGACTTTCAGATGGTGGCAGGGGAGACAGGCACCAAAGGAGTCTGAGAAGGAGAGTTGTGGTAAGGAGGAGAACCTGGAGAGCCCACTGACACGGGAGCCAGGAGCAGAGAGCCTTTCCAGGACCGAGGGTCAGCTCTGACCAGACCTAATGGACACCAAGAAAGAGAAGGTCTCACTGACCTCGTGACGAGGCAGTCATTGGTGACCCTGACAAGAGCAGACTCAGGGGAGCAGGGAGGCAGAAGCCCCGCTGGCGTGGGTTGAAGTGAGAACGGAAGTGGGAGGTCCTGCGGACAGTGACTGTGGAAGTTGTGTGGTGAGCACTGGGGGCCATGAGGTGGGGTCTTTGGGAGGTGATGAGGTCATGAGGGTGCAGCTCTCATGAATGGGATCAGGGTTTTTGTAAAAGGGACCCCAGCAAGCTTGCCTGCGGTCTTCCCACCACGTGAGGGCACCACAGGAAGATGGCAGTGTGCACACCAGAGTGGGCTCCCACCAGAGCCCAACCATGCTGTCACCCAGATCTCCAACATGCAGCTTCTGGAGCAGCCAGAGACAGTCTGTTGCTTATGAGCCCCCAGATCTGTGGGCTGCTGTGACTACAGCCCGCCCGCACCGGGACAGGGAGTGCGCGAATGCTTGGTCCTGGCTGAGGTGGTAAGAAGGGCATTTCCCCCAACGCGTGAAGAACCAGCCAGAGTTGGAAGGAACACGCCTCAGTGTTCTCTGAGGTGCTGAAGGTCCCAGTGGAGGGTGAGGGAGGGAAGGTTTACATGCCACATGAGGAGGCCCGCATGGGGAGGACAGCCTCTGTGAACCCCATCACCCCCATCCCAGCACCTTTGTGGCCCTTGATGTAGGCAGTGTAGGCTACGCATGGGTAGGCAGAGTGGGAAACTGGGACAGCCCCGTGTGCCTTACCATCTGGGCACCCCCTAAACTGCTTCCGGGTGGATGCTGGGTTCTCCCAGCCTGACCCCAGCCCCCTTTTCCTTTTCATTCTGGAAGCTGACCTGGGGTGAGGCCCTGGCAGTCACCGTTGATCACCTGATCTGGAAATGAGGCCCACAGAGGGAAGTGCTCATACCCAGCTGTGAGTCGGGGTGAAGCTGGGGCCTGGCTCTATCCAGAAGGTCCCCTCAGGGGACCCACTAGTGACTGAGCAAGACGGGAGCTTACCCAATGGGAAACTGGGGCACAGAACCATTCACCTAAGTGGTTATTTGTCCAAGAAACTCAATTCAGACTCAACCAAGGGCCACAAAGCTCGAGGACCAGGGGGACTCATGGGTCAACACCACTTGACAAGTCCCAGGACACCCACAACCTGGCCTCCACAGACAGCCCCCTGCCCACCAGAGGCCCTCATCAGGTACGCCAGAGGAGATGGGAAAGCTGCTCTGTCTTTGTTTGGCTTTTCCAGCATGAAGCCCAGGACACTGCCAAACCTGATTCTCCAAACTCTTCCCTGTTGGACGGAGCCCAAGGACTCCATCCCTCTTTTATTATTATTATTTTTTGTCCTTTCCCACGGACTTGAAAATTGCCCAGAGAGGCTTATGCTAAGCCACCCTGCACCCACAAGTCAGGGGCCCAGACACAGATCCTCAACAGCAGTCACCACACCTCCAAGTCCATGGAAAATTCTTTCCCCTGGGGTAGCCTTGCCCCCTAGGGCTCCTCTCTGAAATGTAGCATGTCCAGGAGCTGGTAGAAGGAAGCATTTGTCAGGGGTAGCAATCAAGAAAGCACTAAGCATGGGACGGGGTTGGGGTGATAGGTAGGAGAATGACACAGAAGATGGGGGTGGGGAGAGGAGAGACCCTAAAGATGGAGTAGGACACTGAACCCTACCCAGGCTGACCTGTCCACAGCCCAGGAAGCAGCAGCCATCTGTCTTGCACGGCCTTAGCCCCGACACTCAAGGGGAGGATATGCTGTGTGCCAGCTCCAACAGCTACCACCTCTAAGTGGTGACTCAGTTTCCTCATCTGGAAAAGGAAGGCACTGACAGGACCCACCTCAAACACTGGAGGGTGAGGACTGAGGGCAGGAACAGGTGCAGGTGCCCAGAACAGTGCCGGACACACAGTCAGCCCTTACAGCACTTGGCTGTGGCTGTCACCTACCAAGATCCCAGCCAGGTCCTGCCCTTCCACAGAAGCACCTCTGCCCTCCACGCTGAGCCCCTGGTGCATTCGTCATCTGTGCAGCGCAATTTATTGCCTGATTATACACCGTCTTGAAACAACTATGAACTGACTACAGCCTAATAAGTGCTACACTGAATCGCAGCTCTGAAACATCACTGCCCCAAGGCCCACACCGCACGGTACCTGCTGGACACACACGCAGATCACACCCCGAGTGAAGGGCTCCGGCCCAGGCCCTGGACACGCACCCAGCTCCCTCTTTAGTGGAGCAGAGTCTCCTGTGTCATCAGTTTGGGGCTGGCTCTTTTCTCCCACGGCTGGTGCTACCATCCCACTCGGGAAGTCCCCTGCAGCCCAGCCTGGAAGGCCGGCAATGCAGGGACAGGGCTGTCCCAGGAACGGGCAACTTGGATGGGCAGCAGCCTGAGCCAGCTCTGCTCTGGACCTCAGAGAGAGTGCTCTGTGCACTGCCTCTTGCCATCCCACCGCAGCCCAGGAGGGCCGAGCCTGTACAGAATCTGGGAGAGCGGCCGATGAGACCGACCGGCCAGGCCACCTGTGGGGTGTATCTGGAGCAGGAGGGTCTGGAGGGCCCCAGCGATGCTTGCACAGGTGGTCCAGGCCAGTTCTCAGGATCTGGGGAATGCCTGAGCAAACACGGAGAAGTTCATGTGCACTTGCTGGAGAGCTGACTGTGTGTGAAATGATAGAAACAGTTCTCCGTGCAGATGCTTCTTACAGAATCTACAGTTAAAGGTGCTATCCAGGAAGGCTTCAAGGAGGAGGTGGAGTGGGAGGTGGATATCCACTGGATGATAAGCACTTGATGTGGAGCAGGGTCCAGGCAGCAGAAGCTGAGAGAAGCCCTTTGTGCTGTGACTATGGGCCTGACTCAGGGTCAGCACCTGGGGGGACTCCCGGCCCAGCCGCCCTCAGCCCTTCTGACTCGGTCCTCTCCCTGGGACATGTTCAGACAGTGGGTGCAACACTGCCCACCCTGCAGGACCGTGACTGCCAAGGGCACTACTGCCTCTCCCTGCCCTCTGGACCCACCCTGGGAAGGCTGGCAAGGGGTCCCCGCCAGAGGGCTCGAGGCACTGAGCTAGCCCTAGAGGATAAGGGCCCTCTCCACCTGCTCATCTGCAGTGATGCTCTGTGGGCGGCGTTTGGGAAGGCTTCTCAGCTATCGCAGGAGGGTATACTCTGCCTTCACTGCCTTCTTTCTCCTTCTGAGCTGGCCCCCTCCCCCTCCTACAGGCTCCCTTTCCCACCCAGCTGCCCAGATTGCTCCAATGGTCCTACTCCCTGTTCTTCTCAAGAGAATGTTCTCCCATCATTCCTAACTGTGAAGGAGTTTATGATTCAAAGCGCTTCCCCTCTGGGGATTAATTTTCAGAGTGCCAGAGACAGGTTTATTCAAAGGAATACAGCACTAAGGGAGAATTTGGGAGCCCTGAAATGTAAGTTTGCTTTTTTTTTTTTTTTTTTTAACCAATGGCCCTCACTCTGCGCCTGCTTAATTCATTTTTTTATTCTAGTAAAATGCACTGAGCTCCTTCTGCATGCAAGGTGCCAGTCTGGGTGCTGAGGGCTCAAAGGTGAAGGAGGGCCATCACTGCCTAGTGCGGGAGACAGAGACACAAACATAGCGCGGACCCGGGGAGAACTGTCCTCAAAGACCTTTCCGCTCACGTTCAAGGCACCCACTTGAATAGCAGCATTTGCTGATTCAAACGGCTTCCTATCTGCTCACTACAACAGTTCCCTCAAGGACTCTCACGGACGCTTCTAGACTCATGCTTGAAATTAATAAAGCCGTATGTCGATGTATTATTTTCTAACTCGGCCTGGACTTCCCCCAGCTCATGTCCAAGGGGAAGACCTGACCGCAGCCGTTCTGAGCACTGTCTGGCCTGGATTTTCTTTGTGGTCTTATTTGGAGTTTTCCAGACCGATCGTTTGGACCTGCTCCTTCTCCCATGGCTCCTGTTTGAATATACAGTTTATGAGTCATTTGCTTTTTCTGCCTCTCTTGATCCTCTGGTTATATATGGTAACTTCTGACTTCCCCTCCAACCGTGTTAATAATAAATAACACACTTTACCACACCACGACACACCACACAACTATAGAGAGCAAAATACGGCCTGCGCTGAATTATTCAGTGGCTGAATAATACCACAAAGCACATCACATAATCCGGGCGTGGAGAGCTGCTCACCGCCATGATGTTCTTTCCACAGCGACAGGGGACACCCCCCGCCCAGCCCTGCAAATCTGCTGCCAGGAGTTGTCCTACTCATTATGAAGATGGCAGAAGCTACTCCTAAACCGAGGTAAAAGAAAGAAAGAGAGAGAGAGAAAGAAAGAAAGAAAGGAAGAGAGGAAGAAAGAAAAAAAGAAAGGAAGGAAGGAAGGAAGGTAGGTAGGAAGGTAGATCTCCAACATATGGTTCAGTTCTAATGACATTAACCATTATTTTCCACACCTGCGAACTATGCACATTACGGTTTCTCACATGTGTAATAGTACTTTGGGGGTCAACCTGAAATGGCGATCTGACATTGGAATTGTCCCAGAAGAAGTTGGGCTGTGTGCTCCCCAGAAGGAAATGAGCTCAGCTGGTGAGCACGCTGGAGAAAGGGCACCTTAGTTCTAAAACCAAATGGTTAGAAGTTAGTGGTGGCTCTGACTTGGGGGTATCCTGGGTTAAAGGGAACGGGGCAGGGGGGGTGTCTGTCTAGGGTCACTGGGAGGGGGGAGAAAATAAAAGGGAGGGGACGGGAAGAAGGGAGTACTGAAGAAAGGAGGTGGGAGGGAAGCAGGAACTAGGGAGCAAGAAAGGGCGGCAGGAAGAAAGAGGGGAGAAGAGGTCAACGGAGAGGTAGAGAAATCAGCAACACAAGGCAGAGAGAGGAGAAAATCTGCCGGCAACAGGAAAAGGGGCAAGTAGAGCTCTTGCTGGGCGCTCCCCGTAGAGATGCAGAGCTGGCTCCCACGGGCCTGTCCCGTCTTGCTCAGGGGATTAGCATCTTCCAGCCAAACCCCTGGGGCAGTTCTTCAGAGAGTCCTTCCCAGGAAGGCAGACACCTGCGGGCTTACCTAGACCACCCCCCATCTGAGTGGGCTAATCACAAGGCAGAAAGGCCAACACTGGAGGTGCGACTCTTAGAAGGGACAACTCTGGACACCCCGCTCTTTCCAGGTGACATCCCAGGGGCCCAGCGGCTGGCCAGGGCTCCACCACACGTATATGGAAAGAACTGGCCAGGATAAGACCCGGGTCCCCGAGACTAGCCCACACCCTAAGGTCTGTCTGTGAACACTGCCCCCGCTGACATTCTTCTGACATTGGGACCACATCCTTAGTTTTTCAAAGCACCGAACAGAATCATACACATGGGAGGGGTCCCTGAAAAACACATTACTTCTCTTCTGTGTCTTCTGTGGGGTCAGTTTAATGTTTCAGTGTCAAAATTAACAGCAACAGAAACTCAGGCCACTTTCCCAGGGAAACAGACCTAAGAGTCAGTGCATCCTGAGAAATGCAAAAATTAAGGGACAGAACAACTTAACTGGCCCCTGGAAACCCTTAGCAGGCAAGTTCCAGCCACACCCAGAGAAAGCATTCTGCCTTGTCAGAAAGACCTCCCCCCGCTGCCCTCCCCGCCTTGAGTGTCCCCCAGTGGAGCACCCTGCATTTCATGCATTCAACAAACCCCGAGCTCCTGGGTTTACAGAGTGCCCTGTGTTACTGTCTTCACGCCCAACACGACAGCAGAGCAGGAAGGGAAAACCATGCTATGGTCTAAATGTCAAATCTCAGCATTTGACATTGAGGGAATGGTTCTTCCCTAGCCAAGGTCAGCCCTGCCTGGGGGCAGAGTAGGAACAGCCCGTGCAGTGGGACATCCAAGGAGCAGAGCCCATGCCCCACGCCCACCCTGGATGCCACCCACACACACACCTGCACACACCTGCAGGCCGGCCTCCAGAACCCCGGCAGCAGGGACGGAGCAAAAGCCCCGACTTCCAAGGAAAGCTTGAGACCCACACTCTGTACCCCTTCCAGCTCCACGCTCCCTGACTGAGAGGGGCCAGGGGGTCCCTGCCGTGCTGTGGTTGGGTCCTAGCCCTCAGCTCTCATGTCAGAAGAGACAAGGCGGGATGCTGAAACGCAGTGAGCTTTGAGCCTGCTTCTTCCCTGAGGGTAGTTCTGGGGGTGGACCACAGGGCAGGGGCTATGAGGCCACCTGGGGATGGGGTTACCCCCCTCCCAGGCCATTCACTGGGGTCTGTACCTGGAGCTGGAGTCACTGCCGCTCTGCACTGCTGGGTCGTCCGTGACATTAAAGAGCCCCGTCCAATTGGCCAGCGGGTCGCCACTCTGCCAGCCAAACTGGAGGCCTCTGGCAAGAAAACGAGGCAGTTGGTACTCAAGGCTCACACACTCGATGAAACCCATCTAACCACAGAGCCTCTTTCTGTTGTTGTGCCGAGGGACATGTCGCCCTGATCACACCTTTACTGGAGATGAAGCGGATGCCCACCCACAAGGGGGACGGTCATAAACCACAGCCCTGTATCGTGTTCTCTGCTCACTTACATCCGTGCCCTCCTTCCGCCTCTCCCAGCAGAGCTGAGGTGACACGCTGTAAACACAGGGAAACTGAGGCTCAGCGAGGTCAAGGTCCTGCGTGGTGCGTTCTTCAACCCTCCCGCTACCACGCTGGAGACTTAGACCCAAAGAGCTGTCACTCGCCGGCACTTGGCTGTTCTCAGAGGCCACACTGCAAAGCTTTTAATGAAATCCAGCTCTCCGAGGCATAAGGATACACCTCCTGGTCCGAGATGAGGGACTCAACACCCACGGTCATTTTTGCTCCGTCCCCAGCCCTGCCTGCAGTGATAGCAAAGGAATAAATAAGGACGCAAGCGTGGAGAGGAGGCGATGGAAGGGGGGCCAGCAACAAGCCCACGGAACATGAAGAGCAAATGGGTAACTAATTCCCCCAGACCGGAGAGAGTGGAGCCCGGCTGTTTATGGGGCAATCTATTCCCCGTGCACAACTCAAGAAGGCTCTGAAATTGGGGGCCCGGGGCCACCAAGGGCAGGAGTGCAGAGCTGAGCTGTGCCCCCGAGTCTCTACTGTCTGGATGCCAGGAGCACCTCCCTCCCCACCATCCCACTGGGACAATCTCGAATGTCTGCAGAGGTTACCATGCATCCCGGGGTGGGGGGGCAAATGCCCCCAGCTGAGAACCACTGTCCTAAGACAGTGCCCACTCACAGAGCTCTGGTGAACCTTCTGGAGACTGGCTTGCCCTGAAGTATGAACAGGCAATGAAAGGCCACCAACCAGCACGTGAGAAAACCTTAAACTTCAAAGTCAGAGAACAAAACAAACAGCCCAAAAAAAAGGAGGGGGGGAAGGAGGTAAACTCAGGGGAAAAGAGACAAATGAAGGAGAAACAAATTTTTAATAAAACTCTTGATAATAAATAGCCTCTAGCTGAGGGGACGGAACGGAGCTGCTGTCCCGTCAACCTGGAGCTGCCACTATTGAGCCAAGTGACCTGAGGCAAATCTGCATAACTCTCTGTCATCTTTCAAGCGAGGAGCGCTGTCTAGGATGTCCCCAGGGTCCTTGACCAAAGTATCAGGGAGGTGAGCTATCTCCGCAATGCCCACCCAGATCCCTCCATGGGAGTCTAGGTTGCCCCAGTGTTTAAGTGCGCCCATGAGTTCTAAGTGGGAACACTGTGCAGACCACATGCGCCATGTTGCATGCTGGATGCGGTCTGGGGACCCCTGCCCCTGCCCCCACCCCTGGGGGCCCCTGTCCACAGAAGGAGACAGTGTGCCTCATCTGTCGCTCAGGAGATGTCCTGGATCCCATCCCAGGAGTCTGCTGCCCGCAGCACACCTGAGGGTCTTCTGTCCTGGGGCTGGCTCAGGCACAACAGCACCTTGGGGAGCACCCACCGAGGCAGCGCAGGGAGCTGCCGGAGCCTGTGACCACCCCTTTCCTACCCCCTCGCTCACTGGCAAAGCCAACAATAGGACTGTAAATGCCCGACCTGCTATTATTGCCAGGACAACCTTGAGTTGACTCCATGGGGAAAAAAATAATAAAAGAAGAAAGTCATTCAGAAAACACCAGTACTTAACTTTTGTGGGAGGATCATCTATTGAATTATTTATTCCCTCCCCCTTTCCAAGAAGGGAGCTGGGCTTTTTATCCTCTTACTTTAGGGCCCTGCGGGTTGTGGGGGCTGAAAGCTTCCCGGCTCCCCGAAGAAACTGTGCTAGGCATCCAGGAGGGGAAGTCACGGCCTTCTGGTCTAGGAGTGGGGCAGAAGATGCCTCAAGTCCAGGAAGCCTGCCTCCTGCTTTGGGGCTCCCCCACCACATCTCCCTCTAAACCGACAGCAGGACCTTAGAAAGACCACAGCGTGGGGCTCCCCTGGAGGCTGGACCCACGGCTCCAGAAGCCTCCGGAGAGCAGTGAGCAGACTGCCTAAGACCGGTGTGCCCCTGGGAGCCCCCAACTGCACTGTTCTCCACAAACCCGGAGCGGTGGGGGGAAGTTGTGGATGGAAGGCCCTTTGGGGATGATAGACTCAGTTTCCCACCGCTGGTGGAGAAGGCTCAATTAAAAGAAGAGAACGAAACAAACTTCCTTTCACACCAAGTTTGTGAAACCAAAGGTATGACTCCTTTTCCATCAATCATCAGCAAGTCACTTGTGTTGTACCTTACAGCTGACTGAGGATATGTTTCCTTTATCTCCAAGCTATTTTTATTTTATTATATAGGCAGATATATTTCAAATATTTATTATGTTATTCTGTATTTATCAAACAGCCCTGCCAGGCTGGGTGCCAGGCTTCAACAACAAACCAGCCGAAAAAGGCTCTGCCCCAATGAAAATCGCTACCAGAGGGAGACAGATACAGTGACAATAAGCCAACACGTGACACGATGTTTAGTGTGTCAGATGTGGACAGTGCTGTGGGAAAAATAAAGGGTGGCAAGGGGGATAAGGAGTTTGGGGTGGTGAGGGTACTAGTCCGCACTGGGTGGTCAGGGGGCCTCTCTGAGGAGGTGACATGGAGAGGATGGGAAGTGGGTGATGAGGCAACAGGTGGCTCCTGAGGAAGAATGTTCCAGAACCAACACCTGTGGTGGCCCTGAGGGGTGTGATGGCTTCTTCTGGGGCTGGCAAGAGGGTCTGTGCAGTTGGGGCTGAGTTAGTCAGGGCAGGTGACAGGGCCTGGGCTCAGAGAAGCAGCGCCACATTTCTGCGCTCCCTCGAAGTCATCTAAGAGGGAGGTGGGACCATGTCATCTTCTGAGGAGCCAAGAACCCCACTGGGCCACCTGGGAGCCTGCGAGCGCTAGGCCCTACCCCACTTTCCACCGCTCTGGGTCTCCAGAAGGAGCTGGTCAGAAGCCGCCAGGACCTTCCCACCCAGATCCAAGTGGAAGTGCCTGACAGCTAGGATGCCTTTTTAGTGGGACTAATGGGCATAATTACCAGGTTCCACATACTCCTTTGCCTGTCCCCATTCCTGACACACCAGTGACTCATGGTATTTCTCTGTGAAGGGCTGTATGGGAACATTTTCCCCAAAAGAACTTTGGGGGGAAAGGGAAGTAGATTCATCCCCAGGGTTCACCTGTGGGGACTTTCATTTGGGGCAACAGAAAAGCTGCTGCAGGTGGGGGCTTGCTGAGAGAGGAGAGGAGGGGGCACCTGTACTCCCCAGAGGCCCTGCCCAGAGGTGGCAGAGGGTTGGCCTCCTTGAGAGCCCCCCCAGGCCTGGAATGCACGGGCCCAGGGAGCAGATGGAGCTCCTGGATTCGAAGACCGTCTACTGCCCTGCAGAGGCCTCTGGCTAAGAAACGGCTGGGCTAGGCCCAGGGGTCTCAGTACTGACAGTGCTAGGGCAGGGACGGGGATTGTGGGTGGTACACACGGGGACACCCAGCCATGGGAGGGGTCCAGAGAGAGAGAAACCAGACAAGCTCCAGGCATAATTCTGAGACCACCTTGCACCCCCCATTTAGGCACCACAGAGGAGTCTGGGCCCCCCAGGCCCACGTCCAAACATTGTTCTCCCTGGGCTGGTGCTCCAGACCACCCCTTCCAAGAGAGGCTGCTGCAGAAGGAGCATAGGGTGAGCGAGGGGTTGGGAGTACACCCACAACCTTCCAGCTGTCCTGTGGCACTGAGGCCCCCAATGGCGGACCACAGTGAACAGAGTGGGGACCCCCTGCCTCCTTGGAGGGCAGTGGAACGATGAGGACACATGGGGGTCCCCTCAAACGCTCATGCATTCATTCACTCCAACTACTCTCTTACGAGCTCCCACTAATTCAATCTTCTCCATCTTATGACACGTCCCAGATTCTCCGAGGTTAGCAACCCACCCTGGGGAGCCCCTCCAGCTGAACTTCTCCAGTCATTTCGTGCACCAGCCTTTGCTCCTGCTCATTCCTATGGCTCTTACGGGTTGAGTTGTTTTCCTCCAAAATTCCTATGTTGAAGTCCCCCACCCCCACCCCAGTCCCTGTGAGATAGGGTCATTGCAGAGGTAATTCGTTAAATTAGGATGGGGTCATGCCGAAGCGGGGTGGGCCCCTAATCCAATGTGACTGACGGGTGTCTTTATAAAAAGGGGAAATCCAGACACAGGAAGAACGCCACGTGAAGACGAAGCCAAGGAACGCCAGAGATCACAGGCAAACCAGTAGAAGCCACGGGAGAGGCATGGAACAGACTCTCCCTCATAGCTCTCAGAAGGAACCCACCCTGCTGACACCTTCGCCCTAGATGTCCGGCCTCCAGAACTATGTGACAGCAACTCTCAGTTAAAGCCACCCAGTTCGTGGTACTGCTACAGCAGCCCTGACCATACACTTGGGGTCCCTCGCTAACCCTCCAAGGTGATACCTTGCTCCTCCTTCAAGATTCCATTCAGATGCTCAGTCCTGGCCCATGGTTTCCAGGTTGGCTCTGTGGGGCACCGGGGGACATTGTGACTCTGTAGAGGAGGGAGGGGACATGGCAGAGGGTGGAGTTGAGGAAGAGGCACCCAGGTGGGAAGGACTGAAGCCCCCACGCTGTGCCAAACGAGTACCCTCCTTTCTCCATGTGAGAGGCTTCCACGTCATCTGAGGCCCTGGGGGTCTCTTTGCGCCCGAACCCCAGCCCACCTGGCACTTAGTATATAGCAGAGTTTCATACATCTTGGCAAACAGAGACTAGAGCAGTACTATCCAATAGAAATACACCAGGCACCACAGATGTCATCTAGAATATTCTGATAGCCACATTATAAAAAAATCAAAATAAAAATATCAAATGCATCATAAAATTCCATAGAATGAGCTACACACAGACACACAAATGAGTGCATGTAAAACTAGTATAATCTGAGTCAGGTTGATGGATTGTATCGATGTGGATTTCCTGGTTGTAATATTGTACTATAATTTTGCAAGATGTTAGCATCTGGGAAACAGGAGTAGGGTACACAGATTCTCTCTGTATTATTTCTTACAACTGTATGTGTATCTACAATTCTCAAAATAAAAAGTTTTCTAAGAAGTAAAAAAAAAAAAAAAAGTTGAGTTGCACCTGGGTGGCTCAGTGGGTTAAGCCTCTGCCTTCGGCTCCGGTCATGATCTCAGGGTCCTAGGATCGAGCCCCACATCAGGCTTTCTGCTCAGTGGGAAGCCTGCTACCCCCTCCCTCTCTGCCTGCCTCTCTGCCTACTTGTGATCTCTGTCAAATAAATAAATAAAATCTTTTTTTTTTTAAGTTGAAATGAATTTTAATAATATGTTCTTATTAACCTCATACATCTAAAATATTGTCATTTCAATATATAATAATTTAAAAACTAATGGGATAGGTTACATCTTTTCTCATATTATGTCTTTGAAATCTATTTTTTAAAAAGATTTTATTTATTTGACAGAGAGAGCAAGCACAAGCAGGGAGACCAGCAGAGGGAGAGGGAGAAGTACTCTCTGCTGAGCAAGGAGCCCGATGTGCAACTCAATCCTAGGACCCTGGATCATGACAGGAGCCAAAGGCAGGCATTTAACCGACTGAGCCACCCAGGCTCCCCTATGTCTTTGAAATCTAGTATGTATTTTACACTTACAGCACATCTTAGTTTAGACTAGTCACATTTCTAGGGTTCCATAGCCACACATGGCGAGTGGCTATTATATTGAACACCAAAGGTCTGGTACATGCTTGCTGAAAGAACAAACAGATGAATGAATGAATGAATGAATGAATGAATGAATGAATGAATGAATGAAACAACCAACCAACCAATTACTCAACCTTAAGCAAGAGGAGGCTGAGACTGGACGTGCGGAATGGCACCTCCACCAGCTGGAGGCCCCGGGAGTGGGAACATCAGCTCTGCAAGGCCTGGTGGGCAAAGAAGACCCAGAGTAATGAACTTGTGTCAGGACAGCAACCCAGCCTGACACTGAAAAAAGAGAAAACACTGGGGGAGTCTTGAGTCCTCTAAGCCTTTTTCTGGGGGGTTGCAGCTTATTTCTGGGGAAAGAGCAGTGTTGGTCCCAGAAATACTGATCCTCAGCCTGATGGGTCGGGGAAGAGTGGAAAGCTGGTATACTGGGGGACCAGGGAGAGGCTTGGGTTCCTTTGCTCAGAGGCTCAGCAGGAGCTACACAGATCGGATATGATCTCAGGCTGGAGCAAGCACAGATGCATTTGATTCTCCCAATAACCTTGGCACCCCCAATGCGTGGTGTCCCACCCACATCTCCTGGCTTACCAGCCTCATTCCCATCTCCCATCTCGCAGGACCCATGGGTCCCTCACAAAGAGGACTGGCAAAGTCTGGCCCAAGACTTTATGCTGAAGGGCTGGCTCCCCTCATCAGAGCTGGGAAAAACAACTAACCTCCCACTCACCCTCTCACATTACAGAATACTAAACTGGGACCAGTGAGGGCCATTCGCCTCACAGAGCACCAAGGAATAAAAGGAAATTCAAAAGCTTTCTGTGACTTCCATCCCCTGCACCTGCAGTCTTAATACCCCAGCTTGTCCCCCAGAATCACCCCCTGAAATACACTAGCTCCCCAAAGCCCACATCAGGTCCTGCCAGGCTACTCATCAGTCAACTGCTGTCTCCTTTGAACCCTACAAGCTTTATCGCCTATGCCACACAACTGCGAGTACATTTGTATAGTTTTACATATTTTTCAGGTTTGTCTCCTTATGTGTGCTCTAAGCTCCCTAAGAACATGTATCACATCTAATAATTCCTTATCACATCCCCTTATCCCCCCAGTACGAAGCTGAGTGCACATTTAATTGATGTTTGACAGTTACTAGGAAAAGTTTAGGGGTTCCTTTAAAAAAAAAGGTATTTATTTATTTATTCATTCATTCATTTAGAGAGAGCTGGAGTGGGTAGCAGAGGGAGAGGGACAAGCAGACTCATGGAGCCTGAAGTGGGGCTCCATCTCACGACCCCAAGGTCATGACCTGAGTGGAAATCACGAGCCGGATGCCGAAATGCATCGCCCAGGTGCCACGAGCGGTTCCCTTTGTGTGCATCCATTTGTCCAGCAATTAATGTCAGGCACTGTGCTAGGTCCTAGGAATGCAGAGATGGATAAACATCTCTTTTAAGGGTCTTCCAGGCTATGCAACCTTATACAAGTTACTCGCCTCTCTGAGTGAGTTTTAAAGGAGGATGATTATATCTGTTTAACAGGACTCCTGTAAGGGTTACATGAAACAATCCTCACTTAGGATTATCTCCTTAGGTCGGAGGCTGGCTCATGAACACTTAAGGAATGTTAATAATCCATATCATTACCTGATGGATCCTTCACCTGTGTGTGGTAGGGAGGGGGCAGGGGTCCCTACACATAGGGTTAAGGCCCAAACTTGAGAAGTTCTGGATGAGAGGGTATTAGAGGAGAAGTGAGTGGGCCTGGATAAGTCACAGAAGAGATGCTAAGTCCTTTAAGAGGTACAATTTGCCTGATAAGTAGAGATGTCAAAAAGAAAAGAATGGGACCGAGAGGGGGGTGAGTGAGAGGACAGCACTGCATCCCTGGGGTCATCTGGCAAAGGGAGAGACAGCTGACAGATGACTAAGTGCAGCCTGGGCACACAGCAGGTCAGGGTCGGGACTGGACTGAGGCAAGCAAGGCTCCCAAAACTAAAGGCGGCCCCTACCCCTCAGACTCACACGGGTGCAGGGCACCTGTCCCGTGAGAGGGAGGCCTCCTTGAGTCCTGTCCCCTGGGTGTCAGGCTTCCCTCACCCTAATCCCAGCCCTGCATCAGATTCTCAAGACAAGCTTGCTCTGATCAGCAAAACAAGAAGGTCATCCCGCCGGCCCAGCACACACCCCGGTGCCAGTCAGCTCAGCATCCCTTCTCCTCTCTGGGGGACCATCCATTCCCACCAGGTCCCCGCAAGGCACTCATCCCCTCCAGAAGGGGAAGGTGGATAGACCTTCCCATCCCTGCTGTTCCATCTCCTGTGCTGTGCCTGTTTCTCAGGGCAGTCGAGCAGGAGGGTTGGTTCTGCGAGGGGAGCCTTCGCACGCAACTTCAGATAAAGCCTGGAGTCAGGCTGTGCTTTTCCTTGACCCAGTTTCATATCCTCAGGTCTCAGGCCTGCACCAGCCATGTGCAGGCAGCCCAGATTGGCACCCTCTGAGCACAGGGGAGAGCAAGGCTGGAGGGAAGGCAGCCGAGCGGAGAGCCTGCTGTACAAAAGGCAGGAAGAAATAGACCCAGCCTCGGCTCCTGTGTGGTTGGAGAAATCATCCTTAACCATCAAGGACATGGAATTAGTAACTTACAGTATTCCCACTAGGAAAACATTAGGTGTGGATGGCTGTACAGGCAAGTTCTACCAAACGTTCAAAGAATAGATGATCTCAGACCTGCATAAATCATCCCACAGAATGAAGAGGGAATATTCCCAACTCCTTTTACAAGACTGGTTTTAAGACCAGAGACTGCATTCTGTAAGAAAATGAGATGCTGATATTATTCACTAAAATGAGATATAATATCTTACATAAAAATACTGGCCAACAAAATCTCACATCATAGAAAATAAATAATACACCATGAACAAGCTAGGTTTAGCCCCCAAATTATAAGTTGAACATCTATTAATGTAATTTATCACATCAAAAATTACAGGCAAAAAACTACATATCACCCAATAGAGGTAGAAAAAGCATCTGATAAAATGAATATCCAAACACGATAACACAAGTTAACAAAACTTGTTAGCGTACTCCAGAAGGGAGTCTTAATCTCTTAGAGGTTATCTACAAAATATAAACAAAAACAAAAGAAAATTTTAAGCAGATACATTCGATGGGGACACTTGTACCATAATTCTCCTTAAAATCAGGTTTAATCATACACTATACAAAAAATAACTCAAAATGGAGCAAAGACCTCAACATAAGAGCTGAAGTTATAAAACTCTTAGAAGAGGGTGGCTGGGTTATGGACAATGGGGAGGGTATGTGATATGGTGAGTGCTGTGAAGTGTGTAAACCTGGCGATTCACAGACCTGTACCCCTGGGGCTAATAATACATTATATGTTAATAAAAAAGGGGCACCTGGGTGGCTCAGTGGGTTAGGCCTCTGCCTTCGGCTCTGGTCATGATCCCAGGGTCCTGGGATCGAGGCCTGCCTCGGGCTCTCTGCTCAGCAGGAAGCTTGCTTTCCCCCCTCTCTCTGCCTGCCTCTCTGCCTACTTGTGATCTCTCTCTCTCTCTGTCTAATAAATAAATAAATCTTTTTTAAAAATGTTAAAAAAATAAAAATAAAAAAATAAAAAAAACTCTTAGAAGGAAACACAGGGATAAATCTTTGTGACACTGGGCAGTGTACGTAGCCTGTGATTTAATGGAAACAACACTTAAAGCACAAGCAACCAACAGCAGCAACAACTATATATATATACAGACATACATATACATGAATTGGAATTCATCAAAATTAAAAATTTTCAAAGGATATCATCAAAAAAGTAAAAAGACAACCCCTAGAATAAGAGAAATGTTTTGCAAATCTTATTCTCATAAGGGACTTATATTAGAAGCTATAAAGAACTCTCACAACTCAATCACAGGAAGACAAATCATCCAATTTAAAAATGGGCAAAGGATGTGAATAGACAGGTCTCCAAAGAAAACATACAAATGGCCCATAAGCACATGAAAGTATGTTCTGCATCATTAGTCAACAGAGAAATACAAAATCAAGCCCACAACGGAATACCACTTCAAAACCACGAAGATGGCTATGACCAAAAAGATAACAATGAGTGTTTTTAAAAATATGGAAAAACTGGAAACTTCATGCACCTCTTGGAGGGAGTATAAAATGCCAAAACCACTTTGGAAAGGAGTGTGGCAACTGGAAAAGTGTGTGGCAATCAGATGGTAAAACACAGAGTTACCATATGACAGAACAATTCGACTTGTAGGTATATACCAAAGAAAAATGAAAATGCATGTCCATACAGAAACCTGGACACAAATGCTCATCATAGCATTATTCATAACAGTGAAAACAAAAACCCAATTTCCATCACTGAAGAACACACCAAGAAAATATGGTATATTTATAAATGGAATATTATTCATCAACAAAAAGAAATGAAGTATTGGGCACCTGGGTGGCTTAGTCCATTAAGTAGCCAACTCTTAATTTCAGCTCAGGTCATGACCTCAGGGTCTTGAGATCAAGCCCCACATCAGGCTCCACATTTAGCACAGAGTCTGCTGGAGAGTCTCTACCCCTCCCCTCGCCCATGTTCATGTGCTCTCTCTTTATCTCAAATAAATAAATAAATATTAAAAAAAAAAAAAGGAAGGTTAGTACTGACACATGCCATAACATGGGTGAGCCTTGGAAACCTTATGCTTAATGAAAGATGACAGTCATATTGGACCACATATCATATGATTCCATTAGTATAAAATGTCCAGAACAGATGAAGCTATAGAGACAGAAGATGCATTAGTGTTTGTATATCCCTACAGCTAGAAGTGGGAGTACTGGGGGATGATTGGTAAGGAGTCTAGTTTCTTTTTGGGGTAATGAAAATGTTCTAAAATTGACTGTGGTGATGGGTACACAGTGATGTGACTATACCAAAAGTCATTTAATTGTACACTTTAAATGGGCAAATTATATTTGGAGAAATCTATTTAAAAAGAAAGTTAAAGGGGCGCCTGGGTGGCTCAGTGGGTTAAAGCTTCTGCCTTCAGCTCAGGTCATGATCTCAGGGTCCTGGGATAGAGCCCCGCATCTGCTCTGCTGAGCAGAGAGCCTGCTTCCCTCTCTCTCTCTCTGCCTGCCTCTCTGCCTACTTGTGATCTCTCTCTCTGGGTCAAATAAATAAATAAAATCTTAAAAAAAAAAAAAGAAAGTTAAAAAAGAAAAAAAATCAGAATTAAGGCCAGGATATTCATTGTGACATTTTTATTGAACCTTATATCAAAGGTCCTCACCAGCTCAATAAGACAAGAAAAATAATTAAGGTACAGGGTTGTGATAAAAGGAAAAACATCTATGCAGAAATCCCAGAAGACTCTTCAGAAAAATTATTGTCATTATGTATACATTATCCAGGTTGCTGTTTATAAGCTCAAAACATAAGAAAATCAAATTTATTTCTATATACTAGCTACAAATGCTATATAAATTCTGTATGTACTACATATATGTGTGTGTGTGTATATATATATACTTTAGTATATGTATTTGTATATATACTATATATAAATGTTTCAAAAATACAATTTTTAAAAATAAATTTTTACAATAGCAGTAAAAGCTATGTAGCCTGAAATAAGCCTAGCAATGTTCAAATTCTTTATGAAGAATTATAAAATTTCACTGAAAGACATAAAAAGAGGACACGCAAGGCCCATGCCTATCTGGTCTTCCTCTGAGATTAAGTGTAAAAGGCAGGTTGACACCAGATTGTAAAAAAATAAAATAAAATAAAATCTACAAGGACTTTTATTTCTAACTAAAGGAGAAACAACCACAAAACAGAAAAAAAAAAACAAAAAACTACTGCCCTTTCCCTGCCCCTCTGTTAAGGTGTAAGTACTTATAGTCCTCAGCACTCTAGGGACACAAGTTTATGTGAAGATTTTAGCACTTAACAAAGGAGCTTGGGGGCAGTGGAGGGCTTAAAGAAAGAGGGTACCATTTCCATGGCCCTGATTCTAGAAAATCCTTTCGACCCATCACTCCCCCAGACCTGTCCTTACCCACACAGCCAAATCTGGATAGGTCTTATCCTACCTGATCCCTCTGCAATGTGTGTCACAGGGGACCGCACTCTTCCTGGCACCATCATCCCTTGGTTTCCTCAACAGCTGTTCCCCCCTACCTCTCTGCAGCCTCAATTTCCAGAGACAGCTCTCCTGTCTGGACCCTTAGATGTGGGGATTCCTTAAGGCTCTCCACTGTGCCCTGACCTTCACCATCCCTCACTCTGCTCTCTCCTGGGTGATCTCATCCAACCTCATCGTGGAACCAGTGCTTTTCTAACAAAGGGTTTCAAACCAAGAAGTTATAAAATCAACTTGGTGGTTTACCCCTAGAATTTTTTGAAACTTTTGTATTGCGGTGAAATAGACATAACAGAAATTTACCACTTTCACTATTTTTAAGTCTATAGTTCAGTGGCATTAAGTGTAGCCAATCTGTCATGCAGCCATCACCACCATCCATCTCTAAAACTTTTTCATCTTCCCAAACTGAAAACCTGTACCCACTAAACACTAACTCCCACCCCACCTCCAGCCCCTGCAACCACCATTCTACTTACTGTCCCTACGAATTGACTAATCTAGGTGCTTCGTATAAGTAGAAGCATACAATGTCTGTCATTTTGTGCCAGGTTTATTTTAGCATAACATCTTCAAGATTCATCCATGTTGGGGAAAAAAAGAAGATTCATCCATGTTATGTATCAGATTTCCCTTCCTTTTAAAGGCCGGATTTATTTTTCAAATGAAGTGGAATAGAAATTAAAGCACGTTTCTTATAAGAAGGTCAAATATTGTTTCACAGAATGGCTGTTTCAAATGGTTGTGTACGTGAGTGTGTTCTAGATCCCTGGGTGTAACATAGTTCTTACGGCGGCTAACAATTATAAAAGTTGGGAAAACACTGATTTTGGTGGTGACTAAGTAATCTCCATTGCTAGCCTGGCTCTTCTCCGCCCACAGTTCCGGAGCTCATTTCCAAGGAGCTGCTGGATAGCTCCCTGTCATCTCCTTGCAGTGAGTTTCCTAACAGATCCAGACTCGAATTTGTTACCCTCTTTCCTCCAGACATGCTTCTTCACACACATCTCCTTGATTCTCCATAACCAGACCCTGCCTGCCTCACCTTGCCCCCAGGTACACAGCTGTGATATTTGAGTTATGTTGAATTACTTAGCTCTCCCTTGCACTTGGCTATCCTCATTCAAGCTGGCTCTCATCCCCCTTCCTTCCCCTTCCACCATGCCTACGGGGCATTTTCCTTTCTTTAGGACCCATTTCAAATGCCTCCATGCACCTTGAAACCATCCTGATCCACTCTGGGTCCCTCCGGATTTCTGGAAGCCCTTGCTCACACCTCCAATTTGGCTTATGTTTCTATTACGTGCCTTTCAGTCTTCCTAGCAGACCGCAAGCTCCCCGGAGACCCTGGACTGTGTCGGCCTGCCACACCACTGTCCTCAGTACTTAGCGTGGTGTTCAGCATAGGGCAAATCTTCATTAAGTATGTGCTCAATCAAGTACGGATAGGAGGAAGCCAAGAATATCAACGGCAAACTTCACAGCTTTGTCTCATGCGCTTTCTTTCCAATCCACAGAGTGTGCACGTTCTTCACAGAGACACTATGTCCCCTGAGCCAACTGCACTGCCCACCTTCTCCCCTCCTGAGTACCGGAAGTGTTTGCAACATGGGCCCCCAGAGTCCCGATCGCTCCAACGGGCATCCCCAGAAGTGGCGACCACACAGCACTGACAGAGACTGGGGGCCCAAGGGAAGAACACATACCGACTCACATCCCCCACTCCCTTCTGGTGAAGTCTGGCCCGAATTCTCCCTGAAATAGCCTGTTATCTCTGTGCTCCTGAGCTCTCTGTGAGGTGGCAAACAATGGAGGCTTTGCTGAATGCATCATCAACCAACCCAGCTCGGCACAGAAGCGAAGAATGGCTGCAGCCTTCAGGAATCCCCAAGGTCTAAAGTAGATCTGCCTTCCGCACCAGAGTCTCCTCACTTTGGACCAGGCTGTCACAAGAGCCTCCCAGGCTTTCCCCATCACTAACCTCTCCTTACAGAGCCTGAATAGCCGTCCTTGCCAGAGGCTTTTATCCCATCATTACCCTACTCAAAGACCACATGCAGCTCCCTGTGAGTGAAGAAACCCGGTTCAATCTGCCCTTCCCCATCCACAAAGCACCTCACCCGAAGCTACTCACCCAACATTGTATCTGTCCCCGTTCTCCACATTCTCCCTTTTACCAGTTGGATCCATGTCTCCCAATTACCAGGGGCGCATGTGGGCAAACAGGTGCATGTGCACACATTCCCCCTCCGCGTGCACAGTGCACGTGCGCGCGCACACACACACACACACACCCAGCTTTCAACCATTTCTTCATTATCCTGTATTTATTGAGAGTTTACTACGTACCCGGCACCATGTTTGGTGCTCAGCGTGCAGGTGGGACCCAAGCATGGAGGACCCTGCCTTGTGGAGGTTTCGGTCCAGAGCGGGGTTTCTCCACATCAGCCCTATTGTTATTTGGGGCTGGGCAATGCTTTCCTGGGGGGAGCAGATGATACAGTTGTAGGATCCTTAACAGCAGCCCTGGCCTACCCTTCAAGACTCCAGCAGCTCTCTCCTTCCCCGTGTGACAACCAAAAATGTTTCCAGGTACTGCCTGGGGTAACACTGCTCTCCCTTGAGAACTGTGGGTCTAGCGCAGCAGGGGGAGCTTGCTAGGAGCCCTGTGGGGACCTGGTAACAAGCATGAACTGGACCCACCCCCAGAGAGTCCATCCTGAGCCCAAGCACCTGCGTATCAGCGGCCCCTGCAGGTGATTCTCATGAGACTGCCCCAAGACCTCTGGGGAACGCTCAAGTGAAGTGTTCCTAGACCGGACACAGACCGATAATCACACCCAGTTGGCTCATTACAATTGAATGGGTGGTACGGACATGGGAGAGCGGAAGGGAGGCAGTGCCCCATCTCTGCACATTTGCTTACATGCTCTTTAGCTCTGGCTGTGCATGTTCCCCCACCCCAGACACACACCTAAATTTCACCCTTCCTACATGGACCCATTCAGGTTCTACCTCCTCTAGGCAGTCTTCCCTAACTACTCCAGCCCATTCATACGTCCTTCCTCAGACAGGTTAACACTCACTACTTAGCTAGCTCATCTGTGGCCATTTGTTTCCCCAAAGAGACCTCAGGCCTCCTGAACACCAGGACCACACCATCTGCTTCTCCACAGACCCCCGCAGCATCCTTCCCGTATCAAGTACAGGCCAGTTTTGCTTGCTTGACTGGACTGAACCCATGTCCCTGGAGTGAGGCCCCAGAGGTGGCATCTGAGATTCAGGGAGTCAAGATCTCAGTGTGAGGGAGGGATGGGAGGCAACCAGCATGCCCACTGAACTCTGGGTGGCTCGCACAGCCACCCAAGACCAGGGAGGGTGTGGCAGAGCAAGCAGTCAGGAGTTGAGCTGGCGCTGACCATGAGCTCGGATGTTTTCTCACTGTTGACCAGGTAGCATGGATCCCAGCAGGCCCAGCAGGACTGAGTAAGTGCCAATGGGGCCCAGGAACCCAGAGTGGGCCTGCTGAGGAGGAAACAAGTGCAGCAGGTGGAGGCCAACAGGGCAGAAGCAGACCATCTGGGGCCCGCCAGTCCTTGCATGGGCTTATCTTGGAGGGGCAGTAGGAGCCAGAAGGGGAGGCAGACCCAAGCCAGCCAGGGGACTCTGAAAATGTCCTTTAAAACCAGCAGCACCATGCAGAGCTCATCAGCTGCCTTCCATGGGGGAAGAATGCTTTCTGGGGAGGTGGGGGGGGGGGCGGTGCATGGCTGGTTAAATGCAAATGTCCCAGGCAAGGAGCCTCATACTCCCCAGCACCGGGACAGGGACAGGGAAGGGAGTAGCCTAACAGCAGCAAAGAACAAACCTCCAGGCGAAAGGAGAGCAAAAGGGGCTCCGATGTGGGAGCATCCTAGGGTCAGCGCCATCCCCAAGCCCTGGAGCTAGGCAGAGTACCCCGAAGCATTTCTCCTGGCCAGCAGAAGGAACTGGCTGGCATTTTCACACACGCAGGGACCCAGGCTGTGACACATCCTCCTACTGTTCTTTCTCTTAACAGAGTCGGCGGGTGGATGGGGTGGGCTGGGAAGAGAGCCCAACGAGGGGAGAGTTAACTTCATCTGCCGCTCTGACCTTCTGTGTAAGGATGAGAAAGAACCATCTGCTACAAGAGAAATCAGGTTGTGTTTCACACGCACAGTGGTTACCGGTTTATGAAAACTGACGATTCCAGTCATGGTCCCAGCCCATTATCACTCCCCACCTAACCTGCCGCTTTTCCCCCAGGAGTCCCCACAGAAGTTCAGGACTCAGGGTAATCCTGTTCGGTTTTGAGCCCTCCACACCAGGGAGCCTCCCCTCCAACCAAACGGCCATGGAGCTGTAGCTTTAGGGGACACGGATCTGACTCCTGTGGCCTCTCGGGGCATTCGGATGGATTCGTCATCGGCGTGGCCACTCGGAATTCCAACCTGTCCCCCATTTTCACAAGAGAATAAAGTTGTTGGGCCCCTCCGGCCCACGCAGGGCAGGCGCTCTCCTGCAGATGGGAGGAGAGATGCGCTTCGGAGTTCCAGGACCCAAACCCAACGCGGCCGTGCTCCCGGCCAGGTGCCCACCCCGGGCCCCTGACTCCGGGGACGCCCGGGCCGACGCTGCTTCCGCCACCTGGGGACTGGCTCGCGCGCTCCCTGCACCCCCACCCGCGCGCGGACTTTCTTACCTCCTGATGTAGTTTCTGCCGTACAAGATCTGTTGCAGCAAGGTCACCAAGGCGAAGGCGCAGATGAAGATGAAGAGCAAAGTTCGGTTCCCCAACAAATCCCGGTTCGCCGAGGGGTCCGCGTAGCGCATCCTGGCGGCCGCTCGCGCACGGCGGGGCGCGGCTGGCGCCGGACGCCGGGGGGGCCCCCGCAATCACGCGCGGGGTTCCGGGGCCCCGGCGGGGCACGCGATCGACCAGGTGCCTCTCGGCGCTGTTAGCCGGGCGGGGGACTTGGCGGGGCAAAGTTTCCGCCTGGCGGGGCGGGCGCAGGGGGCATCCGAGCGTGGCCGGCGCCGGGGCGGCGGGCAGGGCAGAGTTGGTCGCGGGGAGCTCGGCCGCGGCCCGGGGCCTTCCCTCCGGACGCCTCTACCTCTGGGCGCCCGTGCCCGGCAGCTGCCGATTTCCCTGCGGAGAGGCGACTCCAGGTGCCCCGGGCCCGGGGCGGCCCCTCCCCGCCGAGGTGACGACCAATGGGGAGCGGGGCCCGGATGCCGTCCGCTGGTGCACCCGAGAGCGCGGCGCACCGCCCCCTCCGGTCGGGCTCCGGATCGCAGTCGCCCCGCGCCGTGCCCTGTCCGGGCCGGCCACGTCCGATCCCAGGGCCCGCAGCGAGGCAGCGCGAAGGTTGGCCTTCAGTTCTGCAGATGGGAGGTGGGGGGACCAAACACCCGGACAGGCTGGCGAATGACTGGCGGGCGGTGGAGAGGGGGAGGGGTGGAGCGGAAAACGCCAGGTTTGAATCGTGGAATTAAAAAAGGGGGCAGGAAGGGGAAGGCGCGGCTGCGAAGCTGGGCATGCTGGAAGGGAGCGTTTGCTTGCGGCGCGCAGGGTACTGAGTCACCGTGGTGGCCACGTCCTTGCGCTCGGGAGATTTCTCCGGAGAAAGCGGAGCAAGGTCAGCGGGCAACCCTTCAAGGACGGGCGCGCGGCTCCTGCATGCTGATGGCTTGCGGGGCTGCCCGCCTGCGCTCCGGGCACCCAACTCCTGCAGGGAGAAAATTCAGAGGCTCTACAGCCCAGCCACAGGCCTCCTTCCTCTCCCCAGCTGCGGCCCGCGGCTATTCCTCAAAGACCTGGTTGTGACCGAGACACTGGGACCTTGTCTCATCCTCGGAGCCGCTCATAAATCTTAGGTCAGGCAGCCGGCCGCCTTAGGGTACCACGGTCCCCCAAAGCTTGAGTAAGTCAGCAAGTCTGGAAAGGCTGGTGCTTCAGAGGGCACAGAAAAGCAACGCCGAAGTCGTGCCTCTTCAGAAATCCAAGCCCCTAGATGCGCTCCCCTTTTCCTAATCCCCCTCACCCCCTTACCCCCGCCCTGCAAGCCAAGTCCCAGCCCTGTCACCTTGACCCCGCAGTCTCCCACGTCCTGGAGAGTCACGTGCCCACAACGTTCACCCCTGAGCCCTCCTGATGATTTCAGGGCGCCCCTTCCCAGGGCCCTACAGCCCCTGGGGACGTTCTGGAGTCAGGGTGAGGATTCAGCTCCCAAATAGATGGAAACTCTAGTCGCAGCAAGAAAAAATGGCTTTAGTGACAGGCCTCCCGTGCTCTGGCCTTACCCTTTAGTACTTTGCTCTAGAGCTGGAAAGAGCAAGCAAAGGGATGGCAGATCTCATGATTAGGGATTCACCAATAAGCTTGGAATTGGTTTTAATTCACAAGGTGGCAGCGGACCATGGGCTGTCAAGAGTTTATGTACCAAGTAAATGTCTGTGAGGTCAATTAAATAAAGAATACAAACATTTAGATGGCCATTTTCATAATAATCCCTATATTTATTTGGTATCTTACTCATCAAAATAGTGCTTGCTTTTGCATATTAATTGAATTAGCGGCCTGCTAGCCTCTAACTAACCCTCTTTACAATCAAAAGGACCAAAGGTCTAGTTGCCAAAGTAACTCACCTAGCAAGAAGTGTTTGGAATGGGAGTGTGACATTTGCTCCCACAGAGGCAGGGGGTGCTTTATGGGTGGGGGCCAGTGCCCTGCCCCACCCCACCTCACCCTTGGCTTAGAGTTCCACTCTTGCTGTCTTTAACCTCTTAATAATTTTGAACTAGGAGGCCCTGCGTTTTGCTTTCCACTGGGACACACAGATTATGCGGTGGGTCCGCACAGTGGTCCAAGTTGACAGAGTCTAATTTTTCACTTAGTTGGCCCTCCCCTGCGGAGGTCATGGGCTACCGTCACTGCTGGAGAGGCACTCTCATTTTTCCTTTCCCGCTGATTCCCCACCACCATCAAGTACCCTCCCAGATAGTTGTCTTTGAACGCATAGTGCCTTGGAAAAACAAAACGGATCTATTTTAAAACAAGAAATCTAAATTATTCTAAAAATGTACAGCTTGCTGAGTTTCCACAAGCTGAACACACTCGTGTAACCAGAACACAGATCAAGACACAAAACATCATCAGTCCCCCTCCAAGACCCCTCTCCTGCTTCTTTCCAGTTACTGTGTGCTGAAGAGTAATCATTATTCTGACTTCTAGCCCCAAAGATCAGCACTTCCCATTCTTGCATTTTATACAAACAGAATCATACCTCATATATTCTTTTCATGTCTGACTTCTTTCGCTCGCCACGGGTTGGAAGATTCCTCCATGTCACTGTGTATGGTAGGAAGTATACTAATATGGCCCCCGACATTCCTCATCCTCTCTGGTCCTCGAACTTTCTCCCAGTTACTCAATCGAACATCCATCTAGGTGTTGCTGTAAAGGGATTGTGGGATGTAATTTAGGCCCAAATCAGTTGGCTTGAAGATAGGGAGAGTATTTTCAGTGGGCCTGATCACATGAGCCCTTAAAAGGGACTAAGCTCTTCCTGACGAAAGAGATTTTGAAGCATGAGACAGATGGACTCAAGGGAAGCTCTTCACTTTTGGCTCTCGTGACAGAGTCCACACGGCAAGAGCTCTGGACGGCCTCTGAGAGCCGACACCGGCTCCTGGCTCACAGGCCGCAAAAAAATGGGGGACCTCAGTCCTCCAGTCACAAGAAAGACCCTGAATTTTGCCACCACCTGAATGAACTGGGAAGACAGTCCTGAGCTCCCAGCCTGTGAGGCCCTCTGAGGAGAAGCAAGATTTACGAGCTGCCCCACCGTGAGCTGGTAAGCTTGTGTTATCTTCAGCCCCTCAGTTGGTGGTCATGTGTTTCCCAGAGCCAGAAAATGCATGCTTCGCACGCTGTGGGTTAGAGGTTGACGGATACCGTTGTTTGTTCCATGTTCTGTCTATAAGTATGTCATGGCTGGACTGTAGCACAACCGACTTGTCCACTCTACTGTTGACAGACCCCCAGAGAGTTGTAGCCTTCCAGCGTGTCCTTCGGTGAACACCTGCATGCTTACCTGCGGGGTAGCGGTATTTAGAAGTGGGACCGCTGGGTCACAGAAGGCTCAACTGCAGTGATGCCTGCCAAACAGTTTTACAAAGGGCCGGGTTATTCTTTTCATAGGTATTTGATTCAAACTTGCTGTGACCTAATGGGAACTGGTCCCCACCCTAGAAGACGTTACCATTAACCAGCTAATCTAACAGCAAAAAACCCACCAAGCAAAGAGACAAAATAGTCCAGAGAAATGAATTACTTAACACTGGGTGTGGACTCTCCCCGATGGCCAGGTAGCCTGCAGGAATCTGCAGCAAGGGCCAATGCTGACTTTGGCCACAGCTGGAACGCTGGGGTAGTCTTCCGTGTGCGGTGTGTTTGGGTCACTTGATACCTAGCAATAGTCCCGCACGCCATTGCTGACAGGGCCTTCCTAATCCTAACGGTGTCTTGAATCCCACCATCTTCGTATCAAGACAGAAGGGAGGGACCTTTAACATACACAGACACAAGCATCGGCGGAGGAGTCAGAGACCAAAGATCTCGAGACATGGAGGTCTTCAGTCCCTATTGTTGCTATTAATATATGGATCTAGGTTCCATTTTAAGCCAAATCCATATTCCAATTGGGGAACTGCAGCAAACCCTCCGAAGGCCTTGCAAACAAAAGAGTAAACCGTGGAGAGCTGATCACTGTGCCAGATTCAGTGCACACCATTTTTATATCCTAATTGCCAGCAACGGGGACAGCTGCATCATTGTTTAAAACACGCACGCACGCACAATGAAGCCAAAAGAAATGTCAACACTGGCACAATCTGCTAAATTGCTGATAACTGATGGGCGTTACTCATGCTGTGAGCATTGTCTCCGACAGAAAACGGAAAGACTCCTTTAAAAAAAAAAAAAAAAAGACCTCAGAGATTTCGACTGGTTTAAGAAAACCGGGGTTGGTAACATTATGGCACAATTGCAACCTGCCAGATTATGTAAGTGACATTCCACCCATGCGTTCGCGGAGTCTGTGATAAGTCCAGGCTGTTCTTGTGCCTCTTCCTATCTGTGTTTGCAAGGCGGCTCCAAGAGGCTGATTCCTGGTTCGGGGACACTCTGTCTGTGCTGAGGGTGTTCTTGCAGCCACTGAGCAGAAGTGCCCAGGGATAACCTCTGAATCTAGAGAGCCAGAGCTCGCCATTGCTCGGGCATCTGTGGACACTGGATCCTCCTGGTTTTCATTAAGCTGTTATTATAGAATAGAACTAGAATTTAAACTCCTCATTCGGTTCCCTTATAAAGTACAAAGCATGTTTGAAATAACTTATTAAATGATCCTGAATGAGGCTATGAAGTCACAGTGTGGCCTTCCTGTGTCCCACCTGAGAGACAACTTCCTTTTGTCCTCCTACCACTGCCCCACCCCCCGCCCCAGGGATTCCTCTTCTGTATCTGCCCTGAAGGACCCAGTTTGCTTCCAGAGGCAGAGACAGGCTTCTTAGTATTAATCCACAATGGCTCCTGCGTCTCAGGGCAGAAAAGACTCATTTCCCCCTGGGGGTTGTCACATTCCCACGGGTAGCCAGAAACAGCTACACTCTTCATAATGAGGTCACTCAGGGACACACTGAGATGACATGGTATCTTCTTTGCTCACCTTCAAGGCCAGGCCCTGGGCTAGAAACCCCTGGGATCAGGTTCTGCCCTTTGAGGAGGAGCTCTGACAAATTCAACTCAGAGAAGTTTTCTCATTTCCAGTCCAGGGCAGGCTCCTCGATGCATTTTGCTGGTGGTCTATGTAATGCTAAGACTTCAAAAGAATGCCTGGGAACACAGCGGCTTGGAAATGTTTAATGTTCCTTGGGTACCTGTAAAGAGAAAAGCAATATGTGTTCTACTATGATCATCCATTTCTAGAACACCAGAGATTCCCGGTCCTAATGCCACAGCCACAGTCAAGTATGTTCATTTAGCCTCTGTCCTGGTTTCTCAAGGTCCAGGCTTTCAGTGCCTGTGGTGGGAGTGTCTACTATGTGGTAGGTATTGCATGATGAGCCAGGGAAATAAGAATCTATAAGTCATAGTCTGTGCCCTTGAAGGAATTCAGGTGGCAGTGAAGAGGGCAGACAGTACCCTCTAGTAGGAGAAGTAAGCCTCTAACCCAAATTGGGGGGGGGGGGTTGTTGGGAGGTAGGGCAAAGAATGGCAAGGAAGAGGTCGAGACAAGGTGGCCTTTGAACTGAATTGTGCCAGGGAAGGATGATTAGCCAGGTCACGGAGTGGGGCAGGGGCAATGTGGACGAAGCCCAGCAGCAGGAGACGACGTGACCCGGTCAGCTCAGGGTAGCTGGAGAGATGAGGCTGGAGGAGAGGGCAGGAGCCAGAGCACAGGAGTGGGGATCTGATCCACCGGACCATTGCAAAATTTTAAGCAGCAGAATAACATGATTAGATTTGCATTTTGGTTAAATCAACCTCCGGATTGGTAGAGAGCAGCTGGAGGGAGAAATGCCTGAAAAAGCACAGACATGAGAGCCTATCTCTCCTCTCGCTGACAGCACCAGACCCCTCCCCACTGCTGTGGCCTCACCCACACACCCCCAGGCAGGCAGCCCCACTGCTCCTATCATTGTTGTGCCAACCTGAGAAGGAATTCTCTGCCCCCTTCCAGCGGGGAGCAGGCAGGGAGCAGAGGCACAGGCTTACTGCCTTGTATGTGATCGCTATCTCTGTATGAAGGGCGTCATCAGCCCTCTTAGTTGGTATTCATGGACATTGG
This sequence comes from Martes martes, assembly GCF_963455335.1. Lineage (NCBI taxonomy): Eukaryota > Metazoa > Chordata > Mammalia > Carnivora > Mustelidae > Martes > Martes martes. The sequence goes on along the minus strand of NC_137901.1, from coordinate 26,930,743 downwards.
TGAAGCGTGGTTGGGGCCAGTCCACCGCACACTGGTACAATCCCAGAGCATGTTGCCAGGACACCCTTTTTGCCATTTTCTGGGGTTCCCTCTACCCCACAGCTTCCTGGTGCAAAAACTCTCTCTTCCTCCTCCCTTTGATAACCCTGCCCTTGGAGAAGGTTCTGGTAACTTTCATTTATATCCTACTGTTCCTGATGGGGAGAAACATAACCTGAATTATCTTCTGGGCCTGTAATAGAGGTGATGTCCTATTAGAAATGCACACAGAGCCACATGAAGGGACCTACGGGTGACCATCACCTGACCCATGTGCTCAGACATCGCAGCCTAATGGGGAGGGGGTTTTCTAGAGGAATACATACCTGGTATTATAAATAGGGAGTAGTGGGAATGGGATTCATTTCTATAGGAAATTTCTTGTCATCTAACCACATCAGTACTTACTTTGGAAGAGCAACAGCATTGGTGTCTTCTGCCCGAACACCCTGAAAACAGATCATTGTTGACAAGCACGGCCACCGGTGTGACAGCCCTTGCCCAGCTACGTTGTGGGTTTGCCCAGATGGCCACTGCTTACAGGCCAAGTGGACAGTGCTGTGTACTGGGGTCAGCAAACTGAAAGGGCTTTGCGAGCCATACGGTTTCTGTTGCACTCAGCTCTGCTGTCGTGCTGTGAAAGATAAATGATGCAGAAACACATGAGCGTGACCAGAGTTGGTCCACAGGTTACAGTCTGCTGCCCCACCCGCAGCCACACCACATGATTTGCAGAGCCCCATGCAAAAGACCCACCCCCACTGAACTAGACAATCACTGTGAAAGGCAGTCGCCTGTGTTCGGGCATTATGTCTACAAAGGCCTTGTTAAATTACAACATGCAAAACCATTATCCACTGTCAACATGTTTGCATAGATTCAATTACCCCTGGAGTACAGCCTGGAGATCATGGGATGACATTTCCACGAAGAAAGTGCCCCCTAACTTGGACGATCTGTTTCATAGACGTATGCCCCTGGTCACCAGGGACTCCTGAGCACATATATGGGCTGCTTGGTGAGACTCCATCTCACTTCTGGAAATAATAAATTCTTGTGTCCTAAAGGTCATCGTGTCAGTTAGGAGCTTTTGACTGAAGTAACAGAGACCACAGAGATATGTATTATCCTACCTATCAGAAAAACTGGAGGTGGTGTGGGCTCTCCCACCTTCTGCTCCGCCATCTAAATTATAGGCTTCTTCTCAAAAGTGGCTGTCCTCATGGTTCTATGAGAGCTGCCATTAGTAACTGGGGGGATAGCAAGAGAGAGGGGGGGTGGAGAGAGAGAGAGACTCCTCCAACCTAGGACCGATAATATTCAGTAGAGGAATGCCATTCCTTGACTGGGTTACACTGAGTCCCTGAACCAGTCACTGACAAGGGAGGGTATTATCTTAGTTGGTTTAATCTACCAAAGAATGCCCCCCAGGAGCCAGAATCCATACCAGAAACCACGTGGCTGCTTACACAGATGGAGGTGGAACAGATGTTGGAGAGTCAAACTGACATCATCGAGAGCAGCACTTTTTCACTTACGTTTCCTTTCTTCCTTTTGACAGGGCACCACTGCTGTCATTGGTTAGTGCTGATGACAGACAAACAAGAGAGTGAGAAAAGGTGCCCCTCTGATGTCCCAGAAATGTTTCAGAACCATGAAGAGCATCACGTGTAGCCCTGTCTCCTGCCCATTTCCCCAAACACATGTTACTGGTTCACTGACGGTAGCATGTATGACAATACTTACAAAGCTTGTAGTAAAAGAGAGAAGCCAGGCAACAGGTCAGCTAAATTACAAGTATGGGAACAGATTATGCTTGTGTCTGAATGCCTTGGTGTTTGGCTGCAAAGACAGTGACAGGCTGGGGAAAGTAGCTGCCAGTGTGGGGGTGGGGAGGTGTTACAGGTTGGTGGGAAGGAGCTCAGGCTGGAGAGTCAGAGGAGACATGCTTTAGGTCACAGGCCTAGCAGTTCAGGAGAGACCCCTGCCTTCTCTAACCCACTGGTGTCCTCATATGGAAACTGGAAAATATAATATCTATCCCTCAAAGTAGGAGTTTTTGAAGATTAAATATAAAACTATAAAAGCATTTTGTAAACTATAATGCCATATGACTCTAAGATAAACCACATTATTTGCAATGGCCCAAGAGAGAGAAAGATTTCACAAATGTTGAGTTTCAATAGATTCGTGAAGGGGGCCAGGTGTCCTCAGCAGCCTCCCTTGTCCCCATCAGCCCTGCCTACTCCAAGTGCCCAGGACTGTCTACTGCACATAACTCTGCAGCATCCCCACTGAAGCCCAGACTTGGATCTGCCCCCTTTGTTCTCCTCCCACCGAAACTCACCCATCTCGACTCTCACTATCCCATCTCCTTAACACACATCTGCAATTCACCTAAGGAAGTACGAACCGGTGGTGAGCACAGTCCTGAGTCAGAATCCGGAATTGTAGGCCCGGCTCTGCCACTAACTAGCCCTCTGATTTCAGGCTTCGTTAACCTAGTGGCAACCTTGGACTTTGAACCTATAAAATAAAAGAGATTTGTGGATTTTAAAACTTTATCCGGCATGGAAACCAGGCTTCAAAACACAATGGTGCTCCGTGCCCTCCATCCAGCCTCCCCTCCTGCCCATCTTGACCTGAACGGCAGCCGACAGTTACCATCATAAAAATGCAAGGGCTTTGCCGAAGTGTATTTTGAAAACCACTGAGCTAAATGATCCCCCAAGGGCTCATTCATCTCTACAATTCTCTGTTTCTACTTCTAAGATAAATGACTTCATGCTAATGTGAGACAGAATATAATACGGTTCCCCCACCTAGAATCATTTGTATTTAAGTAGGAATTCTCAGAGATGCATACTCTCCTGAGTTCACAAATGAAGATGGAATTTCAGGCACCTTGCATGTGAAAGGGGTAGTTGAGAGACTCCCCGGGCCCCCTAAAATCACTCAATTGGGATTATCCACTCAGCGTTCATGTCGGGCCTCATCTTGAAGCAGTTAATGGCATTTTTTGGGGTGGTGGGTAACCTGTTGGCTCCCATCAGCTCCATGGTTAACCACCAGATCCAAGGAGGACAAGGGAAGTCACCATGTTTTCATGGGGCAGGGCTGGAAAGAGGATGAGCTATAACCGGATTCAGTTCTGGGCACAGAAATTCCCCAAATGACAAGACTTAATATACACAGGGTTTTTCTTTCCTGTGACATAACGGACATTCAGAGGTGAGTGATTTAAGGCTCAGAGGGTGGCTCCATTCAAAAAAAGTCTTCAAAAATTCAGGCTCCCTCTAGCTCATTACTCTATTGTTCCAAGGAAGGAGAACCCATGACCAATGGTGGGTTCCATGTCAGGAGTTAGTCAGCCATAAGGAGGGGAGTAAACAATCCCCAGAATTTCAGTTCTGGGATCTCTATGTTGGCCCAGACTCTTGAGTAATTTACCAGAATATCTTCAGATTCTTCAACATAACTTTTCATGTCATTAGAATAGATGTAGATGAGAGCTGCATAAGTAATACAGTGTATGGACTTTAAAAATACATTTGTACTCAATAACGATATGCTACAAAGTTCCTATTTTCTTTTTAACCTTTTTAAGAAGGGTAACATATGTACTGATAGGTACTCAAATCTTGCTGTACGGCCCCATGAATTACCACAACATGAAGATACCCACGGAACCACCACTAAGATAAAAGAGAGAAGGAAACCACCAGCCCCCAAAACCTGTCTTGTGCTCCTCCCAATCTAATGTGCCCTGTCCTTTTCTCTTCTTTTCTTCTGTCCTATCCTTGTCTTCTCTTGTGCTCCCCTCACATCCCAGGCCTCTCAGAACCCCCAGGGCACAGGGGTCCTGGTGGCAGTGGTAATATTTTGAGGCCGTGTTGCGTTCTGGCACACAGCATGTGGCAAGAACATGACCTGTGGAGCCAGACTTACTAAGATCCAGCTCTGCTCACTAGCTTTGTGAATCCAAGCAAGAGACATATCTCTGTCCTTTGGGTCCGATCACAGTTTGGCAGCAGGCTGGGCACTCCGTGCACGGTGACCCATGTGAGGTCACTGCATTTTCATTTTTATTCCTTCGGTTGGATCTTTTAAAAGCCCCGGGAGGCACTTGTTATTTCTATTTCACAGATAGATGCTGAGACATCCACTGAGGCAAAATGACTTGCCCAACATGGCACGGTGGGTCAGAGGCAGAGGAAAGGCTAGCCTGTGAGCCCTGAGGCTGCACCAGCGTGTGTCTTGGAGCTGCAGGCCTCCTACCCCAAAGGGGCTGAGATCAGGCAGGTAATTCAGACCTACCCACAGGCCCCCGGCCATCCGGATGCTTGTTTGACCCAGGGGTGCCTGGTTCCTTAACTGATTCACTCTCGGCTTCATGCTTCTCTCTGCTGCACCAGAGGGTTTCCTCAACAGATGCACAGACGCCAATCTTACAACACCTGCTAATAAAACCTTCCTTGGCAGGATTGGGTTCTGGCTGCGTCTAGTAACTCCAGACATGAAGGAGTAAATAGCTGGTCATGCAAAGAGTGTGCAGGACCCTCCAGGAGCAGACAGAATGCAGAGCGGTCAGGGTCAAGGGAGCATCTATGGCCAGGACAGGGACAGGGCTGGGAGCTGGCAAGCAGGGCAGCTGGCGGAAAGGGGAGGACAGTGAACCAAAGTCACGCCCCGGCCTGGCCATGTTGGCAGCGCTGGGGCCATTCCTGCCGTTACCTGACAACTGCTCCTGGATAATGCCCCTGGGACAGGTGCTGGGCAAGACAGGCATCTGCGTGGTTTGGGGGGTCAGGGGGAAACACCTTACCCCTCCCTAAGGTATTCAGACATTTATTTAAAGGGTCCGGGCCTTTCCTTCTATGAGAGACAGAAGACTGACAAGCAAGTAACCCTAGGAGAAGAGGCCCAGGGATATGTCCAAAGTGATGTAGGAAGCACAGGGATGTAAGCCTCCCCCTGGAGGTGGTTTGGCCAAGCCCTTCTTCTCCTATCCCACTTGGGAAGCCTGTCCTTGGCTTGCTCACTGTGTTACAGCTCCCTCCCTTCTCCATGGGGGTCTGTGAAACAGCACCATCAAGGCATTGAGTGCTCACTGTGTGCTAGGCACTCTTCACAGAGCTTCCCTGCTCTTAATGCACTTAATCTCCCTTGAATGAAGGTAGATGAAAGGGAGGAACTCTTTTCAAGCCTACACACCTGGGGATGGAGAGGCCCAAAAGGTTCAGTAACTGTCCAAGGTGCTGGAGCTACGTAGAAGTGGGAGTGGATCTGCACCCAGGCACCCAGGCCCTAGAGCCCAACCTTCCACTTCTCACTGCAGGGTGCTCATTCCCTAGACTCCTTGTTGTCTCCCAAGCCACAGGACCCCACAGCCCAGGACAGGGTCAGTTTGCTCCTGGGTAGCCAGAGCTGAGTCCTTCATACCCTTTCAAGGCTCCCATCACTGATGGCCCACCCTCTCCTCAGCCTGCTCTGTAAACTCAGTGTTTGGTACTGAGGCTGGCTGCCTTCCCCTTATCATGGACTCCCACTTCCAGGCTGGGGGGTTGGGGCGGCATCCAGAAGATGCAACCAGGAGCCAGCCTCAGAGGCCTCCACCTCCCTGCACCTGCACGCTTCTCCTCCCTCTCCCGGGGAGCCCCCAGTGTGGGAGGCAGAGTAGCCTGGCCAAGAGCTCGGGCTCTGGAGTCAGGCTGCCTGGGTTCTAATGGCAACCCAGCCAGTTATGTTTTATTCTCCTGGAAAAGTTTCTTGAGCTCTCTGAGCCTCAGTTTCTTTCTTTATGAGATAGGGTAATAAAAGAAACTACCTTCCAGAGTTATGCTGGGGACTAAGATTCAGCACATCCTTACCCACTTAAAAGCCAGCCAGCTGCACAGGAAGCATTCGGGCAATGTTAGTACGTACTAGGACCGCATCTTGTTAAGCACATTCTGAAACCATAAAGTCATAAATTTTTTCTAACCATAGCTTCCTACTTTCTCTTCTTAAAGCTCTTCAGCCCCCACTAGCCTGCTCTGCTGAGTTAGTGCGCCAAGGGCTGGAGTCCCTATTCTCCCCTGGATGGGCCACCTCCTGGCTTCTTGTCCTTTCCTACTTCATTAAATAAAACCCCATGGTCAATCACTTTACTGACATTCTTATAATTACTCACTATTTCCTCATGCTTGGTCTGTTTCTCTCAGGATCAGGTTCAGTGGTATATAATAGAAAACCCAAAATAACCATTCTCAAAATAGTAAAGAGTATATTTCTCTCATATAAAAGAAATCCAGAGGTAGTAAGCTCAGAGGTGGGGCGGTAGATTTGAGTGCATCAGGGACACCTGCTCCTTTTCTCTTGCTATTTGCTCACATTCTAGCACACTGTCTCGAAGTCCACAATGGCTGTGGGAGCTCCAGCCGCAGTGTCTACATTCCAGACAGCACAATGGAGGAAGGCAGCCTCCCCATCCAACATGTTCCTCTTACATCCCAACAGCCAGAACCCCATCACATAGCCTCACCCAGTCACTGCTTACTTCCTGTCCCAAATAAGAGGGAGGAAGAGGAGGGTCCCCCCACCCCCACCCAGCCAGTCCCCAGCCAGTGATGATTTCACCACCCACTCCCACTTTGAGGCTGGCCTGCTGCTGGAGAAAATCACATGCTGACAGGCACCTCTAGAGGCCATGGCTTCCAGCCCCACTGAGCCCCCCACACTCCTGGATGAGGCCATTCCCCTCTCTTTTGCCTGCCTCCTGGTAATCATTCCAAGTAGCCTGTCACTCCCCTGAAATGCTCCCTCCCTTCCTCCCCCCTTCTGTCTTTAGATGTCCTTTTCATTCCTCTGAAGCTGCTCCAGCTCCCCTCAGGGGTGACTGCCACCCAGGAAGGAGGGGACCTGCTCTTTTCCCTTGAATCCTACAACCAACAGAGATGACCTGGCAAGAGCTGAGGTGCTCACGACTAACAGCTTCATCCAGACTCTCTCCCAGGGCGATTTGTTTCTAACGGTGGTATTGGTGGTATCGATGCTTCACTTGGAAGGAGGCTCCCAGGGGAAGCTGGAGGCCCCAAGCAGGCTGACTTGGCTTGTTTTGGGGGACATGGTCCCCCCAGCAGTCCTTCCATCCTTTCTCACATCAGCTGATGGGCCTTGGAACAGAGAAAAGTGCCCCCTGAAGAAAGCTCAGCATCCTCTGGCTCCATGAGCCCCAGCCCCCTACAACAGCCCTGCCAGGCCAGCACATGGGCGCCACACACTCCATCCACCTCTAAAAAGAGGAAAAGTGGCTTGAGAGAGGGAATTTCCCCATGCTAAAGGAACCGTGTCCATATTCTTATGAAAACATCCCCTTTGCATTCCCAGCTGCTTGTAAGGAGCAGTCTGAGAGCAGATGTCCCTGGGTTTAGGGACTGGCTGAGGCAGCCACCCCATCCTTCAATAAATGGAGGGGAAGCCACCAACCCGCTTCCATACAGAACCTTGGTTTCTGCCCTGCTGGGAGGACTGGAGTTGGGGTGCGGGTCTGGGGGCTCACACTGGTTCTTGGGCCCTCATCAGCCACCACCTTTCTCTGCTGCTCCTGTCGGGGCTAATGAGGGCTAGGGCCGGGAGACTGCTCAGGAGCTCAGTGGTTCCTACTTAGTGTGAAAAGTCTGCCTTCCAGGTTGCTATAAAAAGGAGCAAAAATAACAGATGTGCCTCTTCGTCTGTCTTTATGTTCCCTGTTTCATTTATCACACACATCTTGCAATAGCTACTCATTTTCACATTTCCCTCACTTCCTCCCTCCAACGTGAATTACTTAAAATAACAGCCGCCACTCAGGGTCAGCCCCAGCCAGGACGAGGGAGGTGCTCGGGGATGAGGACTGTGCCCGAAAGAAGCCTCAGGTGACCCCTACCCTCATCACCATCCCCCAGACTCCTCAGCTTCTCAGAAGCCCCATGGCCTTTCCTTCCGAAGCCAGAGGCAGTACTGAGTGAGGCCCCCTGGGAACTCACCTCCCACTGCGGAGGCTCCGATGACACTGGAAACTTCCCTGAGAACAAGGTTGGCTGGGAGAGAAAGAGACAGCTGGACACGACCCATCTGGCATGGAAGGAGAACCTGACCAGAGACATGACCTGGGTTCTGGTCCAATACATTCTCTCAGCATGCTGTGCGGCCATGGGCAAGTTGCATCCCCTCTCTGAGTCTCAGACTCATCATCTGTAAAACAAGGGGTGTGAGGGCCCATCCTGTGCTGGGTTCCTGCCTGGAGCCTCTTCAGGATTCAGTCCTGACCCCTAAATCTCTCTTCTCCTTCCCTCACCAGTTATGTTTGCCAATGCCTTAGCTAGCTGCCGATTCACATCACGCCTGGTCTATCGTAGTACACTCTGGACTGTTCTACCAACCTCCCTGCCAGCCTCTAGAGTCTGTTCTCCATACTGCCACCAGACTTCTTAATGCTGATCTCATGCACTGTTTAAAACCCATCAGATGCTCTCCTGCATTCGACTCCTTACCCAGGCATGCAAGGATTACCACTGTCCCACTCTCTTTCCACAGCTCCTGACCTCATTCACAAATATTTATTGAGCCTGCTCTGTGCCCTGCCCTGTTCTAGGAGCTCAGAATATAGCAATAAACCTTCAAGAGTCAATTCAATTGTCACCTCCTTTGAAAAGCTTCCCTGCACTCCACTCCTTCGTGCCCACCAACAGGGTGAGTTCATTGCCTCTTCCTCCTGTGTGTGCAAACTGCTAAACCTGACAGACTGGGAGGGAGCTGAGAACAGCAACCTCTCCTTCATGGCTGTATCACCAATGGGCATACCTAGGGAAGTTGTTTTCAGTTAATGTTTGTTCAATATGATGGTCAGTTTTATGTGTTGACTTGGCCAGGGCCAGTACCCAACATTTGGTCAACATTACTCTACATGCTTCAGTGAATGCATTTTTTAGATGAGATTAACATTTAAACTAGAAGACTTTGAATAAAGCAGATTACTCTTCATAATGTGGGTGGGCCTCATCCAATCAGGTGAAGGCCCTAGGAGGAAAAAAGATCGACCTCTTCCCAAGGAAGAGGAACAGAATACATTTGGACTGCCTTCAGACTAAAGCTGCAACATAGCTCTTTCCTGAGTTTCCAGCCTGCCAGCCTGTTCTGCAAATTTAGGACTCACCAACCCCCACAGCCATGAGAGACAGTTCCTTAAACATTCTCTCTCTCTCTCTCTCTCCACACACACACTCTGTTGGTTCTGTTTCTCTGGAGAATCTTAATATACCGAGTGAATGATTTCACCCCACCACCACCACCGCCACCCCTACTTATCTGATACCTGTGGCTAAAGAAGGTGTAGGAAGAGGAGGAAGAAAAATGGGTAGCTTTTTTATATGCTTATTAGCCATTTTTAAATCTTTCTTTATGAAGAACCTGCATAGGTCTTTTGTCCTTTTCATAATGCTGTTGTCTTTTATTATTGATTTGTAGGAGGTTTTCAAGATTCTGGATACATGTTCTTTGTCAGATGGAATGGCTTACAAATATTTCCTCCTAGAATGCGGTCTGTGTTTTTATTTCTTAAATGATTAGTAGAATTTTTTTTGATCAATAGAAATTTTTAATTTTGGTGAATCTACCCATCAATCAAATCTACCTATTTTTTCCTGCTGTGATTAGAGCCTTATGTGTTCTAAGAATGTTTTCTCTAGAAGCTTTGTAGATTTACCTTTTGCACTTAAATTTATGACCTATTTCAAATTAATCTTTGTATGGCGTGAGGTAGAGGTCAAGGTTCATTTCTACTCCATAAGGATTCCATTCCAGTCCTATTTTGGGAAAATTCATTTAGTGCTTTTGTTAAAAATCAAGTTATATGCTATGGGTTTACTTCTACATTCCAGTCCCATTTTTGGGAAAATTCATTTAGTGCTTTTGTTAAAAATCAAGTTATATGCTATGGGTTTACTTCTAGATTTGTTTGATATTCTATTCCATTGATCTATTTAGTTATCCATATGCCAATACCATATTTTCCTATCTATTATAATTTCATAGTGCATCTTGAAATCTGGCAGTATAAATTCTCCAACTTCAATCTTTAAGACTGTTTTGCTTATTCTAGGTCCTTTTGCAATTTCATGTACATTTTAGAATAAGCTTTTCAATTTCTGCAAAAAGTCTAATGGGATTATAATTGGGATAGCATCTTAACAATATGACATCTGGACCAAATTAAGTCTTCAAATCTATGAACATAGAATACATCTCCATTTATTCATATATTATTGAGTTTCTCTCAGCTCTGTTCTGTAGTTTCCAGCATACAGGCCTCCCACATCTTTTGTTAAATTTCTTTCTGAGTATCTCATGGTTTTTGATGTTAATGTAAATAGTATTTTAAAAATTACTTTTTAGAACAGTTTTAGATTTGGGGCACCTGGGTGGCTCAGTCAGTTAAGCATCTGACTCTTGATCTCAGCTCAAATCTTTTTTTTTTTTTTTTAAGATTTTATTTACTTATTTGACAGACAGAGATCACAAGCAGGCAGAGAGGCAGGCAGAGAGAGAGAGAGAAGGAAGCAGGCTCCCCGCTGAGCAGAGAACCCGATGCAGGGCTCCATCTCAGGACCCTGGGATCATGATCTGAGCGGAAGGCAGAGGCTTTAACCCACTGAGCCACCCAGGCACCCCTCTCAGCTCAAATCTTGATCTCAGGGTTGTGAGTTCAAACCCCACACTGGGCTCCACGTTGGGCATAGAGCCTACTTAAAAAACATAAAACAGGGGCGCCTGGGTGGCTCAGTGGGTTAAAGCCTCTGCCTTTGGGTCAGGTCATGATCTCAGGGTCCTGGGATCGAGCCCCGCATCGGGCTCTCTGCTCAGCAGGGAGCCTGCTTCCCTTCCTCTCCCTCTCTCTCTCTCTCTCTCTCTCTGCCTGCCTCTCTGCCTACTTGTGATCTCTATCTGATAAATAAAATCTTTAAAAAAGAAAAAAAAACATAAAACAAAAAACAGTTTTTAGATACAAAGAAACGTTGTAAAGGTAGTACAGAGAGTTCCTAAATAACCCACACTTAGTTTTTCCTATTGTCAACAAATTATATTAGTGTGGCACATTTATCACAATTAAGGAACAATACTGATATGTTATTAACTAGCATCCAGCACTTATTAATATTTCCTTAGTTTTTACCTAAAGTCACTTTTCTGTTCCAGGATCCCATCCTGAACACCATATTACATTTAGTTGTTATGTGTCTTTAGGCGCCTTTGGACTGTAACAGTTTCTCCGAGTTTTTCCTTGTTTGTGATGACAATTTTGAGGAGGTATTTTGTAGAATACCCTTCAGTGGGGTTCGTCTGATGTTTTTCTCGTGATTAGACTGAGCTTCTTGGTTTTTGGCAAGACGACCACAGAGGTAAAGTGCCATTTTCATCATATCATGACAAGAGCACATACTATCAACATAACTAATCACTGTTGATTTTGACCTTGATCACCTGGCTGAGGCAGTGTCTATCAGCTTTCTCTACTGCAACGTTACTTTTCCCTCTCTCCATCCTATACCCTTTGGAAAGAAGTCATCACTATGTGTAGCCCTGCTTAAGGAGTGGAGAGTTACGCTCCACATCTTTTAGGGTAGAGTATAAATTATTTGGAATTCTTCTCCATGGGCGATCTGTCTGTTCTCCCCCACTGATTTATTCCCCATCTACAGCTGTGCTAATGTATACATTATTTGCCATCTGTATCTATTCTTTGGTGAAATTTCTGTTCAAATATTTTGCCCATTTAATAATTGGGTTGTTTGTTTTCTTATTCTTTTTTTTTTAAGATTTTATTTTTTTATTTGACAGACAGAGATCACAAGTAGACAGAGAGGCAGGCAGAGAGACAGAGAGAGGAGAAAGCAGGCTTCCTGCTGAGCAGAGAGCCCGATGCGGGGCTCGATCCCAGGACCCTGAGATCATGACCTGAGCCGAAGGCAGAGGCCCAACCCACTGAGCCACCCAGGCACCCCTGTTTTCTTATTCTTAATTTTTTGTCCATATATATTTTTGTCCAGATACAGATGTATCTTTTGCAAGTATTTTCTCCCAGTCTGCAGTTCCTCTTTTAATTTTTTCAGTGGTGTGTTTCGAAAAAAACAGAACTTTATTTTAGTGAGGTTCAGAGTATCTTTGTTTCTAGTGTTTATGGTGTTGACTAAGAAGTCACTGCCGAACACAAGATCATAAAGATGCTCTCACTGTAAGTTTCACAGCTTCAGGAATTACATTTAGGTCTGGGACTCATTTTTTTTTCTTTTCTTCTTCTTTTTTGGAAGAGAGAGAGAGAGAGAAAGGGGTGGGGGTTGGGGCAGAAAGTGGGAAGGGCAGAAGGAGAGAAAGAATCTTCAGCTCCAACTTGGGGCTCCATCTCAGGACTCTGAGATCATGACATGAGCTGAAATCAAGAGGTGGACGCTTAACAGACAAAGCCATCCAGGCACCCCTGGGACTCATTTTCTCGTCATAATTCCTTTGTTTAGAGGCAACTACTGCTAGTTAGCATTTCCATGCAGTCTTTCGAAGCTGAGGAGGTTCAAAGTGTTTGTTTGTGTAGGTTGCCTTTAAAAAAACAAACACAACTTTATTTTTTCAGAGCAGTTTTAGGTTCACAGCAAAATTAAGCAGAAAGTACAGAGCGCTCCCATGTACCCGCAGCCCACCCCCTCCCCAAATGCAGAGCCTCTTTCACCATCAACATCCCCTGCCAGAGCAGGAAATGTGTCACAATCCGTGAACCTGCATGGGCACAACATTATCATCTGGAGCCCACTGTTCATATTACAGATCACTTAGTGTTGTACATTAGATGGGTTTGGACAAATGTATAATGACATGTATCCACCCTTGTAGTATCTTACACAGTAGTTTCACTGCTCTAAAATTCCTCTGTGCTCTGCCTATTTACCTCTCCTTCCCTATCCCCACCCTTACCAACCCCTGAGCTTTTTACTGTCTCCATACTTTTGCCTTTCCAGAAGGTCGTATAGTTGGAGCCACACCATATGTAGCTTTTTCAGATTGGTTTCTTTCACTTAGTGACATGCATCTCAGGTTCCTCCATGTCTTTTCATGGCTTGATAGCTCATTTCTTGTCTGTGCTGAGTAACCATTCCAGTGTCTGGATGTGCATGGTTTATCCATTCACCTACTGAAGCACTTCTTTACTGATACCAAGTTTGGGCTATTATGACTAAAGCTGCTGTAAACATCAGTGTGCAGGTTTTTGAGTGGACCCAAGCTTTCAACTCCTCTGGGTAAAGACCAAGGAGCATGATTGCTGGGTCATATTGTAAGAGGTTGTTTGATTTTGTAAGAAGTTGCCAAACTGGCTTCCAATGCGGCCGTACCAGCAGTGAATGAGAGTTCTTGTTGCTCCACATCCTGGCCACCCTTTGGTGTTGTCAGTGTTTTGGATTTGGGCCATTCTCATAGATTGTTCTAATTTGCACTTCCATAACAACCTCTCATTTGAGCATCTTTTCATATACTTACTTGCCATCTGTTTATCTTCTTTGGTGAGGTGTCTGGTTTTTTGCCTGTTTTTCTTTTTTCCTTTTGCCCATTTTTAAATGGATTTGATTTCTTATTGTTGAGTTTTAAGAGGTCTTTGTACATTTAGAATAACGATCCCTTATCAGAAATGTCTTCTGCAAGTATTTTCTCTCTGTGTCTCGCCTTCTCATTTTCTTTACAATGTCTTTCACAGAGCAAGAGTTTTTAGTCCTTATTTTTTCAAAATTTTAGTTAGTTAACATACAATGTATATTGGCTTCAGGAGTAGAATTCAGTGATTCATCACTTACACATAACACTCAGTGCTCATCCTAAGTGCCTTCCTTAATGCCCATCCCCCATCTGGCCCATCCCCCACCCACTACCCTCCATCAACCCTTGGTTTGTTCTCTATAGTTAAGAGTCTCTTATGGTTTGCCTTTTTTTTTTCCTTCATGTTCATCTGTTTTTTTCTTAAATTCTACATAAGTGAAATCATACATTATATTTCTTTCCCTGAGTTCTTTCACTTACCATAATATAATCTAGCTCCATCCACATCACTGTAAATGGCAAGATTTCATTCTTTTTGATGGCTGAATAACATTTCATTGTATATATACATCACATCTTCTTTATCCATTCATCAGTTGACAAACATTTGGGCTCTTTCCATAGTTTGGCTATTGTTGATAATGCTGCTATAAACATCAGGGTGCATGTGTCCCTTTGAATCTGTATTTTTGTATCTTTTGGGTAAATACCTAGTGGTGCAATTGCTGGGTCATAGGGTAGTTTTGTTTTTAACTTTTTTGAGGAACCTCCATTCTGCTTTCCAGAGTGGCTGCACCAGCTTGCATTCCTGCCAACAGTGTAAGAGGGTTCCCCTTTCTCCACATCCTGGCAAACATCTGTTGTGTCCTGTGTTGTTAATTTTAGCTATTCTGACTGGTGTGAGGTGGTATCTCATCATGGTTTTGATTTGAATTTCCCTGATGATGAGTGATGCTGAGCATCTTTTCATGTGCCTGTTAGCCATTTGGATTTCTTCTTTGGAGAAATGTCTGTTTGTGTCTTCTGCCCATTTCTTAACTGGATTATTTGTTTTTTGGGTGTTGAGTTTGATAAGTTCTTTATAGATTTTGGATACTAGCCCTTTATCTGATATGTCATTTGCAAATATCTCCTCCTATTCTGTAGGCTGTCTTTAGTTTTGTTGATTGTTTCCTTTGCTGTGCAGAAGCTTTTTATCTTGATCAAGTCCCAGTGGTTCATTTTTGCTTTTGTTTCCCTTGCCTCAGGAGATGTGTCTAGAAAGAAGTTGCTACAGCTAGGGTCAAAGAGGCTGCTGCCTGTGTTCTCCTCTAAGATTTTGATCATTTCCTGTCTCACATTTAGGTCTTTCATCCATTTTAGATTTATTTTTGTGTATGGTGTAAGAAAGCAGTCCAGCCTCATTTTTCTGCATGTGACTGTCCAGTTTTCCCAACATCCTTTGTTGAAGAGACTTTTATCCATTGGATATTTTCTCCTGCTTTGTCAAAGATTAGTTGACCATATAGTTGTGGATCCATTTCTGTTTTTTTTTTTTTTTTAAGAGTTTATTTATTTGACAGACAGAGATCACAAGTAGGCAGAGAGGCAGGCAGAGAGAGAGGAAGGGAAGCAGGCTTCCTGCCGAGCAGAGAGCTTGATGCGGGGCTTGATCCCAGGACCCTGGGACCATGACCTGAGGCGAAGGCAGAGTTTTTAACCCACTGAGCCACCCAGGCACCCCCATTTCTGGGTTTTCTATTCTGTTCCATTGATCTATATGCCTATTTTTATGCCAGTACTTTACTCGATTGATGACTACAGCTTTGTAATAGAGCTTGAAGTCCAGAATCATGCCTCCAGCTTTGTTTTTCTTTTTCAGGATTACTTTAGCTATCTGGGGTCTTTTGTGGTTCCATATACATTTTAAGATTGTTTGTCCTAGCTCTGTGAAAAATGCTGGTGGTATTTTGATAGGGACTGCATTAAATGTATAGATTGATTTGGGGTAGTATAGACAATTTAACAATATTTGTCCTTCCAATCCATGAACATGGTATGTTTTTCCATTTCTTTGTGTTGTCTTCAGTTTCTTTTGTAAGTGTTCTATCATTTTCAGAGTAGGAGTTTTTAGTCTTAATTAAGTGCAGCTTATCAACTATTTCCTTTGTGGATTTCACTTTCAATGTTGTATGTAAAAAGTTATCATCATACCCAAGATCATGCAAATTTTCACCTGTTATCATCCAGCAAATCTGTCATTTGCTTCTGCTTCTGTGAGCTTGTGTTGCCTTTCTCCAGGAAATCATAAAAACCTCGAGGTTTTAAATCTCTGTATTCTCTACAGCACCTTGCGTGCAGTAGATGCTCAACAGAATGATGGCTGAACAGGCTGGTTTACCAATAAGGAAAAAAATGAAGTTTCCATAATTAGAGGTTGTACCCTATCTTTCTGGGCCCAGCTCTCATGGGCCCACAGTTCTCACTGTATACATGCAGTATAATGACTAGAGACCTCAACAAAATTGTGAAGTCCCGGGAGCCTTCTTTAGACCACCCTCCCTTTCCTATGCCCTTGACACACAGTGGCCTCCATGGTTTCCTCATCTTTTTGCCTGGTAGCTGTCCAAAAAAAGAAAAAAATTCTTATGTTCTTGGAGTAGAGCTTATTCATAAGAATGCTTGCCAGTTTCTTTTATGTCATGGAAGGATTTTTCTCTTATAAAGGAAATGAGGGGCATTAATAAGTAGATGAAGAAGGATGTTCAGAGAATGTTGCCCTGAAATCATGTTATGCCTAACACTAGTCCTGGAGAGCATGCAGCAAGGTCTGGGTCTGTCCGGAGGGCTGTGTGTGTGCATGTGCACATGCAGAAGAAAGACAGAGACATCAGCTGAGAGAATATTATTATTAGTTAATAGATGGGAGTGTTTACACAGTGAGAAGAGGAAAAATTTTAATGAGTTGTTTATATAAAAATGATACTAATTACATTTACTTCGTAGAACTGTTTGCCATTTCTAGCAGATTACCATGCAGCATCATAAGTACATGAGTCAGGGGTTTTTAGACCCTTCTTCCAAACATGGGTTTCCATGGCAATACTCCCAGGACCCCAACACCCCCATTCCACCTGAACCACTCCTCCTCATCTAATTACAAGATTTAATTTGAAAGACAGTTTCACTAAAGACAAAGAAAAGAGAATAGGGACCAGGGGCAAGGAGGGAAGGACCCTGCAAATCACTGACATAAAGATTAAATCTAGGCTAGATAAACTTGCGACTCGGATTAAACCTTTTCCTCCAAATCTGGAAAAAAGCAGCTCGATAAGAAGGAAACGGCTTGACCAGATATTAAAATGCATTACAAAGCCTTGGTAATTAAAGCAGTACGGCAGTGATACGTGAAGGGACGGATTACTAAAAGAACAGAATCAGAAGTACAGAAATAGACCAAAACATGCACAGCCATTTGGGGAAAAAATGAAGACGGCTTATAAAAGAAAAACAGCTGCTCTGAGTTATGAAATGATCCTTGACAGGGAGACAAATGAGAAATCTCCTGAATTCGTGAAGGCAGTATGCTCTGAATGGGGACTTTACTTTTTGTCCTTCTACCCATGCTGTTGGGTTAGCCTGAGGTAAAATAAAATAGAGCACTTGCCATAATCATGTCTTCCTTTCTAAATGCAGATAATTTGGGGCAGCTGGACAGCAGGCTGAATTCCTGCTTCATTAAGTCTCCGTTCAGCCAAAAGTCCTTCAAAGCTGCCCCACTCTGGCCCTCGTGCCTCAGGCTCCATGTCCCTCCCTCTGCGGGGCCAGCTCCTCCCGGGCAGTGATGGCAAGCATCCTCAGAGGCCAGGGGACCTTCCAACCCTCACACAGGCCAAGGCCCAGATACACGTTAAAGCAGAAAGCGGCTCTGCCATGTGGCCACTCCTCTGCCTGGCTTCTAGTCCGGAATTCTTGTTGGCCTAGGGGCGATAGGGTCACCACAGATTTTCTAAACTCCCCAGGTGTTTCAAGCATGTAAGCTGGGGTTGACATGACCGCTTTAAACTGTAAGGTTCTCTTTTTTTCCACAGAGTGAGGTCAACCATTCTCTGGCAATGCGGGATTAAAGACGAGGCTGTGTGTGAAAGCGCTAGGAAGCTATGTAACTGCCCTCCAGTGGTGTCATCAGAACCTTCGGGGCAGGACCCCCGGGCTGAAGCAGAGGAGGCCCTCAGCCTGTCACAGGCTCCCATTCTAGCTGCTGTTCTGTGACATGTTGTGCTGGGTGACAGGTGTTCAGGATCGGCCTTCCGTTACAAATGTTGATTTCAGGCAGGTCGACCTCCTCCGGGTGTTTTTTTCTAACAACTCTATTGCTGCCCATCGCAGAGGCTGTTGCCATCCCTGGCAGGAGTTCTCAGGTGAGCGGGCTTCGTGAGCCAAGGGGCATCCCTGCTGTCCAGCCTGCGTCTGAGGGTTGTAACGGCCTCTTTCCTTCTCCGGGACTGTCGCTCCCCACACAGCACAGGCGGACGCTGCCTGTGACTAGCCACCCACCCCACTCCTGTGTCTTAGTGCTGGAAACAGCACGTAGCTGTTCACACTGCCTCGGAAGGCATCTCTTAAAATACTTTCTTTGTAGCCAACGTGGTAATATGTTGTAGTTTTCCACACTCTCTGCTCTCCTCTCTCTCGTTCTCTCTCAAACAAATAAATCTATAAAAATGCATACATATACATAGAAGAGCTTTAATGTACCCTCTGTTTATAGCAGTGTTCTTTACAATGGCCAAGATATGGAAGCTGCCCAAGTGTCCACCGATAGATGAAAAGATAAAGAAGATGTGGTGTATGTGTACACACACACACACACACACTCACACACACACACTGGAATATTACTCAGCCATAAAAAAGAATGAAATCTTGCCATTTACAATGACACGGATGGAGCTAGAGTATAATGCCAAGTGAAATAAGTCAGAGAAAAGACAAAACCATATGATTTCACTCATGTGAAATTAAAAAACAAAACAAATGAGCAAATGGGAAAAAGAGAGAGAGAGACAGACAAACCAAGAAACAGACTCTTAACTACTGAGAACAAACTAATGGTCACCAAAGGGGAGGTGGGTGGGGAGTTGGGTGAAACAGGTGATGGGGGTTAAGGGGTGCCCTTGTCATGCTGAGCACGGGGAGATGTATGGAAGTGTTGAATCACTGTATTGTACAGCTGACACTAACGTAACACTGTATGTTAACTGGAATTAAAATAAAAACTTTTAAAAATATATAAGCATTTTATTTGTATTCACTAGTTCCTATGTCAGTTTTTCGGTTTTGTTGTTATTGTTGAAAGCTTTTTCATAATGGTAGACTTTGGTATCCATAATTTGTTTCATTTATCCATTAAATACAAATAAACCAGTGGTCAATAATACACTGAATTTTATAAGTTTCGATCTTGCTTACTAAATAGTTCTGGTAAGAAACTACCACATATGCTAAATGAAGGAGGCACTTAGATTTGAATCTCTTAGAAAATTCCACTGTTAGGAATAAAGCAGTTTCTCAATCCATCACTTTATTCAGTTATCCCCATTTGCCCTTTGGTCCTCAGTGGTCCTGGGACAGAACCAAATCAGAAGATTGGGACACCGGAGCAGGGGCCCTCAAGAAGAAAGCTTTGCAGACCTCCTGCTCTCAACTGAATGTTTGTGTCCCCCCAGAATTCCGATGTTGACACCTATCCCCCCGTGTGATAGTACTGGGAGGAGGAGCCTTCGGGGGGCTATTAGGTCATGAGGCTGGAGCCTCAAGAATGGGCTTAGGGTCCTTCCTCAGAAGGGGACGGAGACCAGAGCTCTCTTCACTGCATGCTACAATGAAAAGTCAGCAGTCCTCAACCCAGAAGCGGGCCCTCACCAGAACCCCACAGTGCTGGCCCCCTGATCTCAGACTTCCAGCCTCCAGAATGGTGAGAAACACACACCTGTTGTCTGTAAGCCACCCAGTCCCTGCTATGTTGTTAATTCAGCCCAAACGAAGACACCTAAGTTCTCCCAGGCCTGGAGGTCAATTTTGTTCCTCATTTGTGCGGTTTTACACCTTAACTGCCCTAAAAGGCCTGCACACACTGGTGAGCAGGGATCAGCACAGCCCCTTCTCAGCTGCTCCTGAGAAGCTCAGCACCGTGTTGGGCACAGGCTGAGCAGCTGGTGACTAATTCTTTAACCCAGAGGAGGCTTTACCATGAAGCTGAAGAAACGTCAGCTCCTGGGACCCCTTTAAACGCCCTACAAGGGCCCTAGTCATGTGCTCCCCCATCACAGGGGGTGATTGTAAAATTTGCAGATAATGCAACATGTGCAATTAATAATGCATGATGTGTTTTTTAATGGGAACTGTGAGAAATAAAGTACATCAGAATTCCAGTGTTTTTTCAAACACAAACTTGTAGTGAACAGTACTACAAGAAAGGAGAGAATCTTTTTGCATCCTATCAGCAATAAATTCTGACCAACTACTAGAAAACTGAACATTCTGTTCTCTCTATAGAAAATCTTACAAACTATGAAAAGACGAGAATATGCAGTGATTTAGGAATCATGTTTTACAGAGGCATGCCAAGCAGTTAATAATTTATCCTGGACTTTTTGTGATATTTATCAGTCCACAGTAAAGGGTTAGCTCAGCTGATTCAGACTCTTCAAACCCTGCACATCCTAAGAAAACACTGGCCCTTTATGGGCTCCTGGGAGAGAACTTCTGAGGCTTTGAAATATCCTGATAAGAAGTCGTTTTTAACACACCTGAGGCCTTGCGCTACATTCTGCCAGTGTGAAGAGAGAGCCTAGGCTCATGGTGAGACTGATGGTGAATGCCAGCTTGTGTGTCCAAAGCCCTGGGCCATACCCTATCCAGGCACCTCTGGAGGGCTGGAGACTGAGTAGCTAAGGTTAGCGGCATGGGAGCTCCTTGCCCATGTGACTGACACCTCCCCGCAGTGCGAACATGGGACACAAGCCTCGGGGGGGCTCGCTTGGTCAGTGACACTTGGCAGATGCTGACACACATCTTGGATGGAAGAATTCTGTGCTGCCCGTGCAGCCGGGCTGGGAGAGGACGAACAGGAGCCTGCACCTGCTCTCTCCTGGACCTTCTGTGCCTTTCCCCTTTGCTGATTTTCATGGGCATCCTCTCACTGTCATAAACCACAACCATGAGTGTAACTGCTTTTCTGAGCCCTTCTAGCTTATCCCAGAGCCCGAGGGTGGTCCAACACAGTCAGCTTTTCGGATTTGCAACTGCTGTGATCTTTCTCATTCTCCGTATTTACATTCTTATCTCACCTTGTATTCCTAATACTGTATTTTCCCAAAGATGGACCCCAAAACTGCATAATGTCCAAACTCTACAAACTGTGGATCTACTCTTGGGTCCACGTTCTCTCCTTTCTTGGGCCTTTTCTTGTGCTAATACTTTCACTTTGGGGAGGAGTTGGCTGAGCCAAGCCACCAGAAAATGTCCTACTTCCTTTGGTTCTGGGCCAGAACTTCACCCTCTCTTCTCCAGGCCAGGGTTGTTACCCTGTCCCCATCATCACTCGCACTTCCCACACGACTGTTTTCGCACGTGTCCCATCAGAACATCATTGCTTATGTTGCAGACATGTGTGCATCTGCCTTGCTAGGCCGGCAAGGCCTGGCTCGGTTGTTATTCTCTCCAGAAGGGAGAGGAGACAGGATGAGTCAGAAGCACCCAGCAGAGGTAACGTGGTGAGTTAGAATTTGTGTTTATCACCAGAGAGATCTTGAGGGACCTCCCCCCTGCCGTTTACTAGCTGTGAGGGGTCGGGCAAGGTTACCTCTCTCAGTGCCCCAGTCTCCTTGATGGAAAATGGGTGACATGCCACTTGCCTGAAAGGCTGCCTGGAGCACTGAGTAAGAAGATGCTGGTGAAAACGTAGCCAGCAATCTGAGTAAGAGGCTGGGGCGAGGTGCCCCGAACTCAAGTGTCGGTTTCCCCACCTGCTGGCGCGGGACTCTGGCCACCTCCTCAATGTCTCCATTGTGTAATGGAGACAACAGTGCCTTCCCCACAGGGTCATTGTGCTGATGAAGCGAGCTAACCAGTGCCTGGCTCGTAGTAAGGGGTCCGTAAATGTCAGCTACTGTTAGACACTCAAGGGAGACGAGTCCCTTTCCCTTTCGTGGCCTGCAGAGCAGGAATAAATCTGTTCATAAACTCTGGCGTTTTACATTTATTTTCTCTATATAAATACGATCCTGCTGGTGCCTCCAGCCCACTCGCACTCAAGCAACAGGTAGGAACGTCATCCTCAGGCACATGGAGTTCTTCCCCACACCAGTACGGAGAGGTGCGGGGGTCTGAAGGAGCTCCAGGTACCAGTCACTGGCTCCTGTGGGCACCTTTGGACATGGCTTGGAAAAAGCTCCTGACGTGCTTTTGGCTAACCTGGCTCCCACCTGATCCTTCGGGCAGCAGCCATGAAGAGGTACCGGGTCCCCATCAGAAGCCCACTATCCTCTCTCCCCGGCTCAGAAGGCTGTCCTAAGTCTGGGTAAGGAAAACCATCCTGACCACAGCAAGAACCTGCCACAGTATTCCCTCCGAGGGCTGCAGGCCAGGGCTGCTTCCTAACTGAGCACCAATGTCCAGAGGCTGGCACCTGCTGTGGTGTGTGTGAGGGGAAGACGGAGTAAAGGGGGAAGGAAAAGGAACAGGAGCTTTGGTGTGGACTTCTCCTGCTACCCCATTCCTGACGGCAGCGGGCTTTCCGCTGCAGCCAGGGCTCTCTCGTGCACATGGGAGGCTCAGAACCATCCGCCTTCCCTACAGCAGGTGACTGGGCCTCGGGGAGTAGCACCGCCCCAGCGCCCTGCAGGTCCACTCACCGACTCACTCACTCCAGATGCTTGTCCTACTTCCGGGCACCGTGGTTCTTAGCCCCGGCTGCCCCCTTGGAATCCCTCCAGCCACCCCCACCCACTTCCCACCTGGAGCTTTGAAAAAGGGTCCATTGCTGGAGCCCCATTCTCCAGAAATAGACTTAATCAGTCAGAGGTGGAGGCCCAGTCATAAGTTAATTCTTAAATGCTCCCCAAGCGCCTCCCCGATGTGCAGCTGGGTCTGGGAAGCACGGACTTAGGGCTTGTGGATTTGGGTGGAATGGGTGAACTTGCGCTGTCCTTTGGTACCCACCTGCCGCTACCTCCTCCCGAGTGCTACCTAGGATGGTTACTGCTCCTCCCAGGCCAGCAGTGCCTGACGGGAAACGTCTTGGGCTGGAAGTCAGTTTGGAGTCCTGTCTGTCCTTTAGTGAACAGTCTGTAGTTTAGTTTCCCTTTGGAAAACGAGAGAGAGAAAATAGATTTCTACCCTGTATTTCTCAGGAGATTATGAGATAGAGTTCTTTGGGGATAAAAAAAAAGTTCCAGAAAAGTCCATTTTTTTAAATATATCCCCAATAAAGTCAGTAGCCTAACACAGGAAATACGTTTTAATATCTTTACCTCTCTCCAGAGCTTATAGCAATCTTCCCTCTAAGCTCTGAGGAGAACTGCAAAGAGAAGAGATTGGTGGGGGCGTTGCCAGATTAGTAAAAGCAAGAGGTCAGCCTGGACCTAGTCACAAAATAAGAAAAATGTAATAGCCTTATTATAGACAAATAAAAAATATGCTAAAGAGCATTCAGTTTAAAACGAAGCTGATTTTACTTTAGATCAAACTGAGGTTAGATTAGGGACTCAAACTGAGTGAAATACAGGAGATCCTGCCAGCAAATACTTTCACACCTTTGGTTTCATAATTTTGTCAGCTTGTGTGGCTTCACTACTGTTATTTATTTTGCTTACATTTGCAGTCCTCTTCAGGAGGAAAAGAAAACCGATGATCTGGGCTTGATTAGGTCTTGGCAAATGAGAACCATTTATTCTAACCCGAGATGAAAATAGTCAGATATTTTGATCACTTCCATACACTGAAGGGGAGTGATAATGGTACTTACTAGGTGCTGAGTATTGCTCTGATGGCTTTACCTGTATTTTAATCTTCCAAAACGACCAACGCAAAGGTAAAGTACTCCATATATCCTCATTTTGTACGAGGGGAAGCTGGAACATAGAGTGCCTCAGTCACCCTGCCAAGATCACACAAGTAGTGAGTGGTGGAGAGGGACAGAGAATTTGAACCCAGGCTAGCCCCAGAGGCCACGCTCTTCATCACTACCTCAGGACCTGGCCAGACTGCTCCACTCCAAGTGACAGGGAGCAGCTCATGTAGCTCTGGTTCCTTGGTTCTTCTCCCTCCAGACCTCACACCAAACCACAGAACATGGGCCTTTCTTTGTGCTGCTTCTGATGGCGAGAGAGAGCGTCATCTCTCATGCTGGTGAGCACTGCTAACAGAGGTATTTTATGTGTCATTTATTCAACAAGGCACTACCAAGTGCCTTTCAAAGCACTGAGGATAACAGAGCAAAAGAGGCAATGCCCTTGCCTGCAAGAGGTTTACCTTCTGGTGAGAGAAAAGGTAAGTAGCTCATGGTCTGTCTTTGGTGCAGGATAATGGCTCCAGGGGAGGGAAGCACGGGGACCCAGGAGAGCTGAGAGAGAGAGTGGCACCCAAAGCATGGGAGGGCAGGGATTGCTGGGGTTTTCCTGGAGAAGTGACCCTTCACCTTGGCTGCATATCAGAAACATCAGGAGGATTTTAAAAGATTGCCAAGCCCAGGACACAGCCAGGACTAATCTATCAGAATCTCTTGAGCAATTTTTTTAAGAGCCTCTAAAACAGCAGCCTCTAAAAGAACAGCATTAATATCCCCTCGAAACTTGTTAGAAATCCCATCCCAGACCTACTAAATCAGCTTTCCGGGGCGTTCTAACACCAACTCAAGTCTGAGCAGTGGGTTAAGCAGTGGTTCTCAAATGGAAACAGACATCAGAATTGCCTGGAAGACTCCTTAAAATACGTGAGAGTTTGCAGAGCCCCCAGGCCTCACCCCCAGAGGCCTCACCAGCCCCCGTCCCGAGTCCCAGGTGCACACTTTGAGAACCGCTGTCCCAGTGAAGAGGGTGAAGGGGTGGAATGAAAACACACTGATCACTCCATTGTGTTTTTCTATGTTATTCTGCTCTTACTTTTTCCCTTCCTTTTTTTTTTTTTTTTTTTTGGACTTCTGATGCTAGTCTTATTCTAACCTTATATGTATGTTTGTCTCACCCATTTTCAGCCTAGCTTTCCTAATACACATCTGAGGCTACAAACCTCCCTCTAAGTATTACTCTAGCTGCATCACCAAAGTTTTGATGCACCGTGTTTTCATCGTCATTCAATTCTAAATACTTTCTATTGCCTATTACAATCTCTTCTTGAATTTGGGAGTTACTTACAAACAGGTTTCTTAATTTCCAGACATAGAATTTTTTGCACTGACTTCTAGCTTAATTGCATTGTGGTCAGAGAACATAATTCTGGTATTTCAACCCTTTGGAGATTTGAAATTTATGGCCTGGTCTTTGGTCAGTTTTTAGGACATGTTCCACCTGTGCTCCAAAAGAGTGTGTATTCTGCCATTTTTCGATACAGTGTTCTAGATATGTTCATTAAACCATGTTTTTCATGTTATTTAATTCTGCACATTTCTAATTATTTAATATGCTTGTTCTATTCATTACAAAGACAGGTTGTGTTACTATTTCCTGCAACTTTTTTTTTTTTTATTCTCAATGCAGTTCTGACATTTTCTGCAATATGTATTTTGGCTATGTTACTAAGTGCATATAATTTAAAAACTGTTTTATCTGATAATTTTGTGGCTGTTCTGATGTTAATAGAGCTGCATCAATGTTCTCTGGGTTAGAATTTGCCTAGGGTATCTTATGCTATCTTTTTAAGTTCAGCATTTCTGCACTCTTGTGTTTCAGGGTTTTTTTTGTTTGTTTTTGTTTTTGTTTTTTTTTTTGTAAATAGCATATTCTCTCATATCCCACCATCTTGGCCACATAAGTAGAGATTTAGGCCCTATTCACTTTATGTCGTTTTGAGATATAAGCTTTCTAGTTATCCCACAGTTTTGATGTTTCTCTTTCTCTCCTTTATTTCTATCATTTGATTTTTTTCCCCACATTTCTACTTTTTTTTCCCACATTGCCACATAGAATCACATTCTGCTTATCCCCTAGCAGTTTTTAAACTGCTGGTAGACACAGTTTAATGTGTCAGGATATCAATGCAGTGGGTCACAATCAGCAGCTTTTAAAAAAATAGAAATATTAGAAATACCTATTGAAATGGATATTAGAATAGAGAGTGCCAGGGGCACCTGGGTGGCTCAGTTGGTTAAGCATCTGCTTTCAGCTCAGGTCATGATCCTAGGGTCCTGGGATTGAGCCCCATGTTGGGCTGCCTGCTCAGCAGGGAGCCTGCTTCTCCCTCTCCCTCTGCCCCTGTGCTCTTTCTCTCTCACTCATTCCCTCGAATAAATAAACAAAATCTTTAAAAAAAAAAAAAAAGAATAGAAAATACCTAAGTGAGAGAGCCCGTGGACTCTCTTTGGGAATGAGACATGTCTCAGGAAACACTGTGGCCAACTGAGACACACAATATAGGGAAGACGGTGAGGGGCAGGTGATGAAGAGACGAAAGTGAAGGAACAGGTCATTTCCTCTTTTGTAGAATGGAGTTCCACTTGATTTTCTGTCACAGGCAGGGTCATTCCTGTATTATTTGAATTTTATATTAACACAATCCAGTCTTGGTACTGCAATCCACTGTTGGTAAACATGTCACTACCCTGACAGATGTTCACTACTCATCATCATTATGATGAGTTCATTTTTTAGGATGAACACTATCAAGGATAGCATTTTTCAAATTGAAAACAAGACTTTAAAGTTATCACTCTATTATATTTCCTAACATTCTTAAGAATGTGAATGTTTTTATGACAATGATTGGGATGAAATAAAAATAGAGGCGGGATTAAATCTCATTTTTCTGTCACAAACTCTTCCTTATTTAGTGACTTCCCTTCTGCCTAAGAAAGGACTGGATTTATCCTTATGCCTGCAACAATCAAAATATCCAAAAAATATGTCCAACAATTATTTCTAAGACACTGGACATCGGGCAGCAAAGGACAGTGATCCTCGGGAGTAAGGAAGCAAATGGGGTGCACCATACTGCCTAGAGAGATTCTAAGCTGCAGCACAGAGAACCCAGGCAGAGCCCAGTGGAGCCCCCCGGATTAAGGAAATAGAACCAAGAACCCAGAGAGACCAAGGTGGTGAGATCTCCAAGTCAGAGTGCCAGAGACAAGGAGCGAAACAGAGAGGCACCCCCTAAGAAATTCATCCCAGTGGTTATCAATAAATGCAAAATAAACCTCAAATTATCTGAGGTTGGGGAAAGAACTACCGGGAAGAATTAGGGGGAACAATGCTTAGCACTCCCCCAGGGCCAGAAATAGTACCTATCCCCAAAACCCAGAGTGTAAAACCTCATCATTCAAGAGGCACTGGGTGCAATAACCAGGGAGATCTTGCCTCAGTACTGGGGAAGAGTTAGCTCTAGAAAGATCCCTGTTCTGGAGGTGTCTAACAAATCATAAAAGCAAGACCTGAAAGGATCAAATGTTTCCAAGTAACAAAACTATATCCCAGGGCAATGCTCAACTATATTCATAGGAATACAGATATACTCAGCGCTTGACAAGGTAAATTGACAATGTCTGGCATATAAACAAAGATTACCAGGCATACAAAGAAGCAGGGAAACATGACCAGTAATGAGAAATATCAATCAAAACAAAACCAGAACAGACCCAAGTGTTAGAATTTTCTGATAAGGAGAGTAAGACAGTAATTGTAACTTTATTCTACATGCTTAAAAATCAAATAGCAACTTGGAAGAGACTAAAATTAGACCCCATATGAACTTCCATAGATGAAAAATATTCTGAAAGAAATTACCAGATGATCAGTCATGCTGTATTTAAATGTTAATGAAGTCATATACGCCTCTTAGATACATAAGGACAAATACTGTTTCTCAAAACTTTTCTTTTTCTTTCTTTTTAAAAAGATTTTATTTATTTGACAGAAGGAGAGAGTGAGCACAAGCAGGAGGAGCACAGGCAGAAGGAGAGAGACAAGCAGCCTCCCACAATGCAAGGAGCACAATGTGGGCCTTGATCCCAAGACCCTGGAATCATGACCTGAGCCAAAGGCAGACACTTAACCAGCTGAGCCACTCAGGCGCCCCCTCAAAACTTCTCTTTAAAAAAATATGTGTAGGGGGCGCTTGGGTGGCACAGTTGGTTGAGCACCTGATTCTTGATCTCAGCTCAGGTCTTGATCTCAGGGTCATGAGTTCAACCCCCTCAATGGGCATGGAACCATGCTGGGCATGGTACCCATTTAAAAAAGTAAAAAACATGTGTATATACAAATCGTGTATAATAAGACATAATGTGAAATATATTTCTTACTGTGGTCACAAGTGAAAGTTTAGAATCACTAATGGAGGGCCTTGTAGGTCATGGTAATAACATTTGTTATTTTATCTTGAGTGAGCCGGGAAAACACTGAAGGGTTGTAAGCAGAGCAGTTATATGAGTCAATCTTGTGTTTTAAGAAGACAAATTTGTTGCTATGAGAAACTGCCGTAGGGAGGCTAGGACGAAAGCAACAAGACATGATGCCTACAATTACAGTATTCCAGGTAAGAAAAAGATACATATGCAGCATGACCATCCCTGCTCCCCACCATGCAGCCAGACTGTGTAATTACCTGCTGAGACAGGACGTTTTCCTCAAGAATTAAAAACCTAGGCTTCTGTATTCCTAGCACACAGCTGCTATGAATGAGAGACAGCCTATCAGCTCTGAAAATATGCAGTCTCTCCAAGTCATTATATAAATCACTGAGAAACCAGTACTGATTCACGTACCACACATTTTAGATCAAAGTTCTCTTTTATCTTTTAGAGTGAGTAGTATGTGCACACAGTCCAACCTGTAGCACAAAGTTATTATAAGGTTCAGATGAAATAACGATGTGGGAAGTACAACTCTACATTATGTTTACGTTGGAATGCTATTACTACCATGTCTTCCCTCATTACAATAAAATGCCTTTAAGGACCTAACCCTATTGCTAGAGCTTTCCTTCTTTAACTGAAGACATGAGTGGGGATGCTTTGAGTCAAGTGACCATTTGATGGCATGAAAGAAAAGGGCAGACTCGGAGGTTAGGGGGTGGGAGAGAAAATGCTGTGGGCTCTCACATCCTGGACAAGAAGAGGTACAACCCATGAGGAAAAAAGTTTAGAACAGCTGGGAAACTGGCATGACCAAGGGAAATGCTGCCAAATTTGGCTTAGCCACAGCTCTACCAGGGAGGGAAAGTGTTACTTCCTTTACCTCTCAACTTATTCACTTAATGTTGTAGACATGCCCAAGAAATAGAGCTCTAGTGTCTCGGAGGAAAACTGGCATTAAATATTATTATTGAAAATAAAACCTGATGCTTCTGCTTGAAGCCAAGATGGAAGAACAGGAGTCAGATTTAGTCCTCTATCTGAAACAATGAAAAAAGAAGTGTGAAAAAATATTTCTCCAAGACACTGGATGTAGGGCAACAAAGGAAAGCAATCCAAGAGAGATAGGGAAACAAGCCAGATGAGCCCTATGGTTCAGGCCACAGGGCAAGGAGTGGGAGGAATGCAGGAGGAAGCCAAGAGTCTCCTTCAAAAGTTGAAGAGTCCAGTCCAGCATGAAAGGAGCTTGGAAGTTGTCCCTCCCACCCTAGCAACAGGAAGAAAGCTCAAACAGAAAACCAACAACCCTTCTAGATCCAGCAGACAACTAGTATCTCCCCAAATTGGGAGAGATGGTCAGGCAGACACAGAGAGAATCACAAGCAACCACAGTAGAAGCCCAAGAGCAGAAACCATCACAGGAACCAATAGGGAGTCCCCTGTCACCCAGTATACCATGTCTGACTTTCAACAAAAAAAATTATGAGGCATACTAAACAAACCAAAAACACAGTGTGAAGAGATAGAGCAAGCCCCAGAACCAGACTTGCATACAGCAGGGATACTGAAACTACCAGGTTGGGACTTAAAACTACTTATGATTAATAAGGAAAGGACTCCAATAAGACCATGTAAGAATGGATAGATAGCACAGGAAGATTAAAAAAAAAAAAACCTCTAAAAATGAATCAAAAATAAATGTTAGAAATAAAAAATTGCTGTCACAAAATAATGCCTTTGATGGGCTCATCAGTGCATGGGACATGGCTGAGTAAAGAGTCAGTGAGCTTGAAGAAATGTTAGTAAAAACCTCCAAAATGGAAATGGAAAGGGAAAAAAAAAAAGGAATGAAATAAAAGAAAGAGAGAGAAAACAGGAAATCCAAAATCTGTGGGGCAGTTATAAGGGTGTAACATACACTTGGTAGGAATACCA
The DNA here is from genome assembly GCF_963455335.1 of Martes martes. Lineage (NCBI taxonomy): Eukaryota > Metazoa > Chordata > Mammalia > Carnivora > Mustelidae > Martes > Martes martes. Next base: position 26,900,628 of record NC_137901.1, on the reverse strand, counting down.
GAGGGTAAAGAAAAAGAGAAGGGAACCAAAGAAATATTTGAAACAATAATCACAGAGAATTTCCCAAAATTAATGAGACACCAAATCACAGATTCAGGAAGCTCTGAGAACATAAAAACCACACCAAGCATATCATATTCAAACTGCAGAAAATCAAAGAGACAGAAAACCTCACAAGAAGCCAAAGGAAGAAAACATCTTACCTATATAGAGGAGCCATGATAAGAATTACATTGGACTTCTCTTCAGAAACCACGTAAGCAAAAAGAGAGTGGAGTGAAATATTTAAAGTGGTGGGGAAAAAAGACCTGCCAACCTAAAATTATGTCACTAGCCAAATTAACCTTCAAAAGTGAAGGCAAAATACTCTCTTAGATAAACAAAAATAAAGGTAATTTGTTAGCCGCCGACTTGTCTAGCAAGAAATGTTAAAAGAGATTCTTCTGGAAAGAAGGAAAATGATACAGGTCAAGAACTTGGATCTGCTTAAAGGAGGAGTATTAGAGGAGGCCTACATGAAGGTAAATTAAAATCTTTTAGTTTTCTTACTCTTATTTGAAGAGTTTGTTCAAAATAATAAAAGCAATAAAATATTCATTGATTAGCTACAGATAAATTCACTGAAGGACAATAGTACCGTAAGAGATAGAGGAAGGAACTGGGAATACTCGGTGTAAGACACTTCTATTACCTGTGCAGCAGGACAGTATTACTTGACAGATGACAGGGATTAGTTGCAAACATATATTGCAAAGTCAAGGGCAACCACTAAAAAAAAAAAAGTTTTTAAAAAAAGGTAGAAAACTAGGGCGCCTGGCTGGCTCAGTGGGTTAAGCCTCTGCCTTCGGCTCAGGTCATGGTCTCAGGGTCCTGGGATAGAGCCCCGCATCAGGCTCTCTGCTCAGCAGGGAGCCTGCTTCCCCCTCTCTCTGCCTGCCTCTCTGCCTACTTGTGATCTCTGACAAATAAATAAATAAAATCTTAAAAAAAATAAAGGTAGAATTGACATACTGCAAAGAAAAAATGAAACATAAAATGCAGAAAAAGAGGGAAAAAAACCCATATAAGATGGGCAACAAACAAAGCAAAAAAAAAAAAAAAAAGGCACGTATTGACCCACCTATATAAAAAATCACTTCGAGTGTCAATGGTGCAAATGCACCAATTACAAGACAGACTACCAGAGTGAATCAAAAACAACAACAAAAACAAAACAAGGCCGAACTATGTTGTCCACCAGAAACCCACTTTAAACATAAAGACACAGGTAATAAAAAGTAAAGGAAGGGAGAAAGATGTACCATGTTAACACTAATCAAAGAAAGCTAGAATAGCCATGTCTATTAATTTCAGGCAAAGCACACTTCAGGAGGAAAGCTACTGGGGACAATGGGGTCATTTCTTCCAGAAGACAGAGCAGTCCTTAATGTGTCTGCACCTAATAGTAATTCAAAATATTTGAGTTAAACCAGACATCCATCTCAGGGAGAGATGGATACATCCACCACACAGTTGGAAATTTCCACACCTACCAGTACCGGGCAGATCCAGCAGGCACAAAATCAGGACATGAGGACCTGCGTAGCGTCATCCACTAGATCTAAGGGGCATCTGTGAAACACCTCATCTGACAACAGTCTTCAAGCCTACACAGACACTCATCAAGAGTGACCACATTCTGCGTAGAACATATCCTAGCAAGTTTGAAAGAACAGAAAACATAATATGCTCTCAGACCACAAGAGAATTAAATTAGGAAGCAATAAGAGAGGACGCAGGACCCCCCCCCCAAATCTTGGAGATTAGATTGCATACTTCTAAATAATGTGTAAGCCAAAAATGTTCCAAGAGAAATTTTAAAATATTGTTAACTAAATGAAAATGAAAATGCCACTTATCAAAATTTATGGGATATAGCCAATTGCACTCCATAGGAAAATTTATACCACTGAATGTATATATTAGAAAAGAAGAAATATCTAAAATCAACTATCTAAGCTTCCACTTTAGAAAACTACAAAAAGAGGACCAAATTAAATCCAAAGTGAGTAGAAGAAATAATAAAAATTGAAGAAGAAATCAATGCAATTGAAAATAGGAAATCAGTGGAGAAAAACCAATGAACACAGCCTCCTTTCCCCCCAATTTAACTAAGTAGTTAAACTGATAAACCTTAGGCCAGGCTAATTAAGATAAAAGGAGAGAAGATACAAATAACTCATAACAGAAGAAAGACATTTCTGATACCATGGACATTAAAGGATAATAAAGGAGCACTCTGCACAATTCCATGCCCACAAATCTAATAACCTAGATGAAAGGAGCCAATTCCTTGAAATACATAAACCACCAAAATTCACACAAGGAGAAATAAGTGATCTGAATAAGCCTATATCTACTAAAGAAACGAAGTTGGTCATTATTTAGCTTCCAAAACAGAAAGCACCAAGGAGGTTCACTGAATTCTACCAAACATTTAAGTATGAAAGGATACCATTTTTCTATAAACTCTTCCAAAAAAAAAAAAAAAAAAACCAGAAGCAGAGGGAGTACTTCTTAACTAATTCAATGAGGCCAGCATCACCCTAAAGCCAAAACCAGGCATTACAAGAAAACTACAGACCAGTATCTCTCATGAACACAGCTGCAAAAATCTCCACAAAATATTAGCAAATCATAGGTATAAAAAGAATTATATATATAGGTATAAAGGAATTATATATGATGACTGAGTGCAATTTATTGAGGTATGCAAGGCTGTCTCAACATTCAAAAATCAATTAACATAATCCATCACATCACGAAAAGAAAAACACATGATCACATCCATAGATGCAGACAAAACATTTCACTAAATCCAAGACCCATTTATGATAAAAATGCTCAGCAAACTAGGAAGAGAGAAGTACTTCCTGAACTTGATAAAGAACATTGACTAAAAACATACAGTTAACATCATACTTAGTGAAGAGAAACTCAGTCTTTCCACTAAGATCAGGAACAAGGCTAGGATGTCACCTCTTATACTCCGATTCATATCATACTGGAAGTCCTAGTTAATTCAGTAAGACAGTAAGAGCTGTATAGATTAGGAAGATTAGGAAGGAAGAAATACAACTGCTTTTGTTTGCAGATGACATAATCATGTAGAAAATATTTTGCCCAAAATAATGGGCAAAAAACCTCCTGGAACTAGTAAGTGATTAAGGAAGGTTGCCGGAGATGAGGATGAAGTCAACTGCTTTCTTATACAGCAATAATGAATAATTGTAATTTGAAATAAAAATACAGTACCATAACACCAAAGGAAAACAAATAAATATTCAGGTATAAACTTAACGAATTATGTATAAAATCTATTTAAGGAAAAAACTGCAAAACCCTGATGAAAGAAATCAAAGAAGATAAATAAATGTATAGACATTTCATGTGTATGGGTATGAATACTTAATATTGTTAAGATGTCAAGATTTTAAGATGTCAAGATGTCTTCTTCAACATAATCTATATATTCAAATAACGATTCATATAAATCCCAATAAGTTATTTTGTAGGTATTGACAAACTGATTCTAAAGCTTATAGACAGAGGCAGAAGACCCAGAATAACCAACACAATATTGAAGAACAAAGACAGACACTACCTGACTTCAAGACCTAATATAAATCTACAGTACCCAAGACAGTGTGGTACTGGCAAAAGAATAGGCAAATAGACCAACAGAAGAGAATAAGGAGCCTAGATGCAGACCCATGCAAATACAGTCAACTGATCTTTGGTAAAGGAGTGAAGGCAATTCAATGGAGAAAGGATAATCTTTCAATATATGGTACTAGAATAGACATCCACATGGAAAAAAACATCCAGGCAGAAACCTTATACCCTTCACAAACGTTAACTCAAAATGAATCACAGACCTAAATGTGAAATGCAAGGTGTAAAACTCGTAGAATGTAACATAGGAGAAAATCTAGGTGATGTTGGGCTTGGGCAATGACTTTTAGATACAACACAAAAATGACAATCCATGAAAGAAAAAAACTGCTACATTGGACTTCATTAAAATGAAAATTTAAATTTTAGAATTAAAAACTTCTGCTCTGACTGTAAAGAGAAGAGATTATAAGCCTCAGACTCAGAAAGACATTTGCAAAACATATATTTGATTAAGGACTGGTTTCCAAAACAATAAACTCTTAAAATTCAATAATAAGAAAATGAACCACCCAACTAAAAAATGGGCAAAAGATCTGAACTGACATCTCACCAGAGAAGATGTACAGATGGCAAATAAGCATATGAAATGATACTTAACATCACACATTGCTAGGGAAGTGGGAATTAAAACAATGAGATCCTGCTACATAGCTATTAAAATGGTTAAAATTCCAAACACTGACAATGCCAAACACTGACAAAGATGTAGAAAACATGGGAACTCAAATTTGCTGCTGGTGGGAATGCAAAATGATGCAACCACTTTGAGAGACAGTTTGAGAGTTGCTTACAAAAGTGAACATACTCTTACCGTGAAGTAGAGGAACCCTAAATACATATTACTAAGTGAAAGAAGTCAGTATGAAAAGGCTACATATTGAACGATCCAAAACTATATGACATTCTAAAAAAGGCAAACAATGGAGACAGTAAAAAAGATCAGTGGTTGCTAGGGACAGGTATGGGGGAGAGAGATAAATGGGAGTAGAGAGAATTTCTAGGGGAGTGAAAATACTCTGTATGATACTACAATAATGAATACATACTATTATACACTTTTCCAAACCCAACTGCTATACACCACCAGAAGTGAACACTAATATAATCTATGGACTGTGGGTGATTATGATGTTCCAACCTAGGTTCATTGACTGTTAACAAATGCCCCACTTCTGGGGAGGGTGTTCATAAAGAGGGAGGCTGTGCATGTGTGAAGACAGGGGTTATAAGAGAAATCTATGTACCTTCTCTTTAATTTTCTTGTGACCGTTAATCTGCCTTAAAAAAAAAAAAGTCTTTAAAAAAAAATGGGCAAAGGATCTGAACAGACATTTCTCCAAAGAAGACATACAAATAACCAATCAGCATATGAAAAGATGGTCAACATCATTAGAGAGATGTAAATCAAAACCATAATCAGGTAACATATCAAACCCACTAAGAACACTATAATTAAAAACCAAATAATCAAAAAACAAATGTTTGTGGGGACAAGAAGACATCAGAGTCCAGATTTCTTGTTTGGAGGGAATTTAAAACAGTGTAGCCACTTTGGACTCAGTCTGGTAGCTCCTCAAAATGTTAAAATTGGGAGTTACCATATGACCCAGGAATTCCTAAGAGAAACAAAAATGTATGTCCATATTATACTTATACACAAATATTCATAGTGCCATTATTCATAACAGCCACAAATGGAAACAACCCAAATGTCGACCAACTGGTGGACAGATAAATATAGCATGGTACATCCATACGATGGAATATTACTCAGCCATAAAAAGGAATGAAGTAGGGGCACCTGGGTGGCTCAGTGGGTTGAGCCTCTGCCTTCAGCTCAAGTCATGATCTCAGGGTCCTGGGATTGAGCCCCGCATTGGGCTCTCTGCTCTGCAGGGAGCCCGCTTCTCCCCCTCTCTCTGCCTGCCTCTCTGCCTACTTGTGATCTTTCTTCTATCAAATAAATAAATAAAATCTTTAAAAAAAAAAAAAGGAATGAAGTACTGTGGCATATACAACATGGATGAAGTTTTAGAACACAGGGTGCTAACTGAAAGAAGTTAGTCACAAAAGGTCTCATATTTTATGTCCAGAATAGGCAATGTATAGAAAGAAAGTAGATTAGTGCTTGCCTAGTGCTGGGGAGTGTGATGGATGGATGGGGATCAGTGATTGCTAATGGGTATGGAGTTTCTTTTGGGGGATGAAGACAACGTTCTGAAATTGATTGTAGTCATGGTTACACAACTCTGAATAGACTAGAAACCAATGAGTTATACACTTTAAATGGGTAAACTACATACGAATTGTATTTCAATAAGGCTGCTCTATATTTATTTTTTTTAAAGCTACACAAGACACTAGCAGGAAAAATGCCATCATGCCCTCATCCTTGTTAATGTCATTACATGAAGACAGGGAATTCCACATCCTCTTAGACTCTCACCCTATAAGGCTCTGAACATTCCCCAATCTAACATCTCCCCTTATTTCTCAATCCTCCAAACCTTTCCAGTGTGTCCTCTGGAACTCAGGGTCTATCTGGCATCAACAAAATCCCCTATATTTGTACCCATTCTCTGTAAATGAGCTAGTAGAAAACTGGCTCTCCCCTGGGGACCCTGCATACCCTGCAAGCCTCTCAAGTGGGTATACTTTCTCTCACTCCTACCACCAGCGGATGGACCAATGACAATTTCAGATGACTCTCCCTTTCACCTCCCTGAAAACCTTCAGTTCCTGTGATCAGATGATACCGCCCCTCCTTGGTGCAGTCACCTACAGGCCTGCAGGTCACTCACCATACTCCCTGAAGCCAGCCTCTGGCTCAGTCCCTCTGTCCAATACTACTCCTGTTGCCTTTCTTGGTGACCTCAATATCTGCATGGATGGCCCTTCCAACCCTGGCTGCTCAGTTCCTTGACATCCTCTCCTTTAAACATCTCGCCTTTCCTCCCTGACGTCAGCACCCCTTCTGCAAACATACCTTAGGCCTCAGCATTAAAAATGGCTGCACTCTTGCCAAAGTGGTCAGGTCTTGCCTTCACTTCCTTTCCCCCACTGTCTCTTGAAACCCTCCAAGTCAGGCTCTGTTTCCCACCACTCTACTGAAACTGCCTTTGTGAGGGCCTGATGCCTTCCACATCACCAAACACAGTGGCCAGAGATTTTGTTCGATTTTTTGTCCTTTCTCCGATGAGCAGTACAAGAATATGATTTAAGAAACAATTAAGTCTCAAACAATTCTAATCTCTTGAGATGCCTATTAATGAAGCTTTCATGTTAACAATTGGCAGCAAATTGAAAGAAAACAAATATGAGGTTAAAAATAGGATTAACAGGGCTCCTGGGTGGCTCAGTCGTTAAGTGGCTGCCTTTGGCTCAGGTCATGATCCTGGGGTCCTGGGATCGAGCCCTGCATTGGGCGCCCTGCTCAGCGGGAAGCTTGCTTCTCTCTCTCCCACTCCCTCTGCTTGTGTTCCCTCTCTCACTGTCTCTCTCTGTGTCAAATAAATAAATAAATAAATCTTTAAAAAAAATAGGATTATCTCTGGGTGAAATATCTCTTTAATCATAATTTCAGGCTTTTTTTGGGTAATGAGTATTACTTCTGTGTTCAGAAAAGATATACACATACTGCTTTCTCCTGTTCCTCCACCTGTGAAATCCTTCTCCAATACTGTTCTGCTATAGCTGCCAGGGCGAAGGGCATGACAAAACCACACCAAGGCTACCTATCTATTCCTAGTCTGTAATCAACATGGGATTCACTGAAATTTAAAGAATTTTGCACAAGAAGAAGGAGGAGGAGGAGAAGGAGGAGGAGGAGAAAAGAAAGAAAGGAAGGGAAAGAAAAGAAAAGCCACATGGACAACAGATTAATAGAATCATCTCACACAACTTGAGATTAACCACCATTTTTAACTGCATGTTTCTTAAAAGTAGTTCTAGCAAGAAGTTCTTTCCTTAGAGATTTCTATTAGCCAACACTTGCTATATGGCCTTTTAGTTGGGAAAACAAAACACTCTGATATCCTAGTTGTTCTTGTAAAAAACAATACTTTAGACAATAATCACTCTAGTCAAACACCACACGAAAAACTCTGGGTTCCGAGAGTCAAGATGGCGGAGAAGTAGCAGGCTGAGACGACATCGGGTAGCAGGAGATCAGCTAGATAGCTTATCTAACCATTGTGAACACCTACAAATCCAATGGGAAATCGAAGAGAAGAAGAGCAACAATTCTAGAAACAGAAAATCGATCACTTTCTGAAAGGTAGGACCTGCAGAGAAGTGAATCCAAAGCGACGGAAAGATAGACCCCGGGGGGAGGGGCTGGCTCCCGGCAAGCGGCGGAGCAACGGAGCACAAAATCGGGACTTTTAAAAGTCGGCTCCACTGGGAGACATCGCTCCAGAGGCTAAACCGGGGGGAAACCCAGGCGGGGTCAGCATAACCCCAGGTCCCGCAGGGTCACAGAAGGACTGGGGGTGTCTGAGTGCCGCAGAGCTCGCAGGTATTAGAGCGGGGAAGCCAGCTACAGCGACAAAGCTGAGGAGCGAGCTCTAAGCCCAGGGTTACCTTGTGCTGGTCACAGGCTGGGTGGGCTCGGAGCGCGGCTGGAGGCTGCAGAGACAGAAGCGACCTGGCGCTTTTCTCCAACTCCAGCAATTGACTGCTTTCCTCACGGTGCGACCGCAGGCCAGAGAGGTGGGGCGGTTGGGCGCTTTGCTCTGAGAGCGCACTGAGGAGCGGAACCCCAAGCTCTCGGCTCCTCCGGGCTGGAGACTGGGAGGCCGCCATCTTCATTCCCGTCCTCCGGAACTCTATGGAAAGCGCTCAGGGAACAAAAGCTCCCGAAAGCAAACCCGAGCGGATTACTTAGCCCAGCCCCTGGCAAGGGCAGTGCAATTCCGCCTGCAGCAAAGACACTTGAGAATCACTACAACAGGCCCCTCCCCCAGAAGATCAACAAGAAACCCATCCAAAACCAACTTCATTCACCAAGAACAGTGGAATTCCACAGCAGGAGAAAGCAAATCCTACCTGGACAAAATGACAAGGCGGAAAAACTCACCTCAAAAAAAAGAACAAGAGGCCGTACCAAAGGCTGGAGACCTAATCAATACGGACATTGGTAACATGACAGATCTAGAGTTCAGAATGACAATTCTCAAGGTCCTAGCCAGGCTCGAAAAAGGCATAGAAGATATTAGAAAAACCCTCTCTGGAGAGATAAAAGCCCTTTCTGGAGAAATAAAAGAACTAAAATCTAACCAAGTTGAAATCAAAAAAGCTATTCATGAGGTGCAATCAAAAATGGAAGCTCTCACTGCTAGGATAAATGAGGCAGAAGAAAGAATTAGTGACATAGAAGACCAAATGACAGAGAATAAAGAAGCTGAGCAAAAGAGAGACAAACAAATACTGGACCACGAGGAGAGAATTCAAGAGATAAGCGACACCATAAGACGACACAACATTAGAATAATTGGGATTCCAGAAGAAGAAGAAAGAGAGAGGGGAGCAGAAGGTATATTGGAGACAATTATTGGAGAGAATTTCTCTAATATGGCAAAGGGAACAAACATCAAAATCCAGGAGATGCTAAGAATGCCCCTCAAAATCAATAAAAATAGGTCCACACCTCGTCACCTGATAGTAAAATTTACAAGTCTTAGCGACAAAGAGAAAATCCTGAAAGCGGCCCGGGAAAAGAAGTCTGTAACATACAAGGGTAAAAACATTAGATTGGCAGCGGACCTATCCACAGAGACCTGGCAGGCCAGAAAGAACTGGCATGATATATTCAGAGCACTAAACGAGAAAAACATGCAGCCAAGAATACTATATCCGGCTAGGCTATCATTGAAAATAGAAGGAGAGATAAAGAGCTTCCAGGACAAACAAAAGCTGAAAGAATTTGCAAACACCAAACCAGCTCTACAGGAAATATTGAAAGGGGTCCTCTAAGCAAAGAGAGACCCTAAAAGTAGTAGATCAGAAAGAAACAGAGACAATATACAGTAACAGTCACCTTACAGGCAATACAATGGCAATAAATTCATATCTCTCAATAGTTACCCTGAATGTTAATGGGCTAAATGCCCCAGTCAAAAGACACAGGGTATCAGAATGGATAAAAAAACAAAACCCATCAATATGCTGCCTACAAGAAACTCATTTTAGACCCGAATACACCTCCAGATTTAAAGTGAGGGGGTGGAAAACAATATACCATGCTAATGGACATCAGAAGAAAGTTGGGGTGGCAATCCTTATATCAGATCAATTAGATTTTAAGCCAAAGACTATAATAAGAGATGAGGAAGGACACTATATCATACTCAAAGGGTCTGTCCAACAAGAAGACCTAACAATCTTAAATATCTATGCCCCTAACATGGGAGCAGCCAACTACATAAACCAATTAATAACAAAATCAAAGAAATACATCGACAGTAATACAATAATAGCAGGGGACTTTAACACTCCCCTCACTGAAATGGACAGATCATCTAAGCAAAAGATCAACAAGGAAATAAAGGCCTTAAATGACACACTGGACCAGATGGACATCACAGATATATTCAGAACATTCCATCCCAAAGCGACTGAATATACATTCTTCTCTAGTGCACATGGAACATTCTCCAGAATAGACCACATCCTGGGTCATAAATCAGGTCTCAATCGGTACCAAAAGATTGAGATCATTCCCTGCATATTTTCAGACCACAATGCTCTGAAGTTAGAACTCAATCACAAGAGGAAATTTGGAAAGAACGCAAATACATAGAGACTAAACAGCATCCTTCTAAAAAATGAAATGGGTCAACCAGGAAATTAAAGAAGAATTGAAAAAATTCATGGAAACAAATGATAATGAAAACACAACGGTTCAAAATCTGTGGGACACAACAAAGGCAGTCCTGAGAGGAAAATATATAGCGGTGCAAGCCTTTCTCAAGAAACAAGAAAGGTCTCAAATACACAACCTAACCCTACACCTAAAGGAGCTGGAGAGAGAACAACAAAGAAAACCTAAACCCAGCAGGAGAAGAGAAATCATAAAGATCAGAGCAGAAATCAATGAAATAGAAACTAAAAAAACAATAGAACAAATCAACAAAACTAGGAGCTGGTTCTTTGAAAGAATTAATAAGATTGATAAGCCCCTGGCCAGACTTATCAAAAAGCAAAGAGAAAGGATGCAAATAAATAAAATCATGAATGAAAGAGGAGAGATCACAACCAACACCAAAGAAATACAAACAATTATAAGAACATACTACGAGCAAATCTACGCCAACAAATTTGACAATCTGGAAGAAATGGATACATTTCTAGAGACGTATAAACTACCACAACTGAACCAGGAAGAAATAGATAACCTGAACAGACCCATAACCAGTAAGGAGATTGAAACAGTCATCAAAAATCTCCAAACAAACAAAAGTCCAGGACCAGACGGCTTTCCAGGGGAATTCTACCAAACATTTAAAGAAGAATTAATTCCTATTCTCCTGAAACTGTTCCAAAAAATAGAAATGGAAGGAAAACTTCCAAACTCATTCTATGAGGCCAGCATCACCTTGATCCCAAAACCAGACAAGGATCCCACCAAAAAAGAGAATTACAGACCAATATCTTTGATGAACACAGATGCGAAAATTCTCACCAAAATACTGGCCAATAGGATCCAACAGTACATTAAAAGGATTATTCACCACGACCAAGTGGGATTTATTCCAGGGCTGCAAGGTTGGTTCAACATCCGCAAATCCATCAATGTGATACAATACATTAATAAAAGAAAGAGTAAGAACCATATGATACTCTCAATAGATGCTGAAAAAGCGTTTGACAAAGTGCAGCATCCCTTCTTGATTAAAACTCTTCAAAGTGTAGGGATAGAAGGCACATACCTCAATATTATCAAAGCCATCTATGAAAAACCCACCACAAATATCATTCTCAATGGAGAAAAACTGAAAGCTTTTCCGCTAAGGTCAGGAACACGGCAGGGATGTCCGTTATCACCACTGCTGTTCAACATAGTACTAGAAGTCCTAGCCTCAGCAATCAGACAACAAAAAGAAATTAAAGGCATCCAAATTGGCAAAGAAGAAGTCAAACTATCACTCTTTGCAGATGATATGATACTATATGTGGAAAACCCAAAAGGCTCCACTCCAAAACTGCTAGAACTTATACAGGAATTCAGTAAAGTGTCAGGATATAAAGTCAATGCACAGAAATCAGTCGCATTTCTTTACACTAACAACAAGACAGAAGAAAGAGACATTGAGGAGTCAGTCCCATTTACAATCGCACCCAAAACCATAAGATACCTAGGAATAAATCTAACCAAAGAGGCAAAGAATCTATACTCAGAAAACTATAAAGTACTCATGAAAGAAATTGAGGAAGACACAAAGAAATGGAAAAATATTCCATGCTCATGGATTGGAAGAACAAATATTGTGAAAATGTCTATTCTACCTAAAGCAATCTACACATTTAATGCAATCCCTATCAAAATCCCATCCATTTTTTTTAAAGAAATAGAGCAAATAATCCTAAAATTTATATGGAACCAGAAAAGACCTCGAATAGCCAAAGGAATATTGAAAAAGAAAGCCAAAGTTGGTGGCATCACAATTCCAGACTTCAAGCTCTACTACAAAGCTGTCATCATCAAGACAGTATGGTACTGGCACAAAAACAGACATATAGACCAATGGAACAGAATAGAGAGCCCAGAAATAGACCCTCAACTCTATGGTCAACTAATCTTCGACAAAGCGGGAAAGAATATCCAATGGAAAAAAGACAGCCTCTTCAACAAATGGTGCTGGGAAAATTGGACAGCCACATGCAGAAAAATGAAATTGGACTATTTCCTTACACCACACACGAAAATAGACTCAAAATGGATGAAGGACCTCAATGTGAGAAAGGAATCTATCAAAATCCTTGAGGAGAATGCAGGCAGCAACCTCTTTGACCTCCACCGCAGCAACTTCTTCCTAGGAACATCGCCAAAGGCAACAGAAGCAAGGGCAAAAATGAACTATTGGGATTTCATCAAGATCAAAAGCTTTTGCACAGCAAAGGAAACAGTGAACAAAACCAAAAGACAACTGACAGAATGGGAGAAGATATTTGCAAACGACATATCAGATAAAGGGCTAGTATCCAAAATCTATAAAGAGCTTATCAAACTCAATACCCAAAGAACAAATAATCCAGTCAAGAAATGGGTAGAGGACATGAACAGACATTTCTGCAAAAAAGACATCCAGATGGCCAACAGACACATGAAAAAATGCTCCACATCACTCGGCATCAGGGAAATACAAATCAAAAGCACAATGAGATACCACCTCACACCAGTCAGAATGGCTAAAATTAACAAGTCAAGAAATGACAGATGCTGGCGAGGATGCGGAGAGAGGGGAACCCTCCTACACTGCTGGTGGGAATGCAAGCTGGTGCAACCACTCTGGAAAACAGTGTGGAGGTTCCTCAAAAAACTGAAAATAGAGCTACCCTACGACCCAGCAATTGCACTACTGGGTATATATCCTAAAAATACAAACGTGGTGCTCCGAAGGGGCACGTGCACCCGAATGTTTATAGCAGCAATGTCCACAATAGCTAAACTGTGGAAAGAGCCTAGATGTCCATCAACAGATGAATGGATAAAGAAGATGTGGTATATATACACAATGGAATACTACGCAGCCATCAAAAGACATGAAATCTTGCCATTTGCGACGACGTGGATGGAACTAGAGGGTATCATGCTTAGCGAAATAAGTCAATCGGAGAAAGACAACTATCATATGATCTCTTTGATATGAGGAAGTGGAGATGCAAGGCGGGGGAGGGGTTGGGGGAGGTAGGAAAAGAAAAAATGAAAAGATGGGATTGGGAGGGAGACAAACCATAAAAGACTCAATCTCAAGAAACAGACTGAGGGTTGCTGGGGGGGAAGGGGACGGGAGAGGGTGGTGGGGAAATGGACATTGGGGAGGGTATGTGCTATGATGAGTGCTGTGAAATGTGTAAACCTGGAGATTCACAGACCTGTACCCCTGGGGATAAAAATACATTATATGTTTATTAAAATAAAAAAATTTTTAAAAAAATTTTTAAAAAAACTCTGGGTTCCATCATTTCCCATCAACAAAGGTTGAGTGGAAAACCTAGACATCTCTCGTCACCCAGGGTGGGTGATTCCTAATGGGCACAGAGTTTCTTTTGGGGGGTGAGAATAATGTTCTAAAAAAGTGATGGTTACACAACTCAGGGAATATACCAAAAACCAATGAATTGTGCACTTTGAATGAGTGAAATGCATGTGTGTTACAGGGCGAATTGTGCCCCACACAAAAGAAGTTATGTTGGAGTCCTAATACCAAAATGTGGCCTTATTTGGAGACAAAAACTTTAAAAGCAATCAAATTAAAATAAGATCATTACAGTGGAGCCTAATCCAATATCAACAGTGTCCTTATTAAAAGGGGAAACTTGGACAGCGAGACAGGCATGGATGGAAGACATTGTGAAGTGAAACAGGGTGAAGACGACCACCTAAAAGCCAGAGAGGTCTGGAATAGATCTTCCTCAAGGCCCCTAGAGGGAACCAACCCTGCTGATACCTTACGAGTTCTACAGCAGCCCTCGCAAATGAAAACCATATGCAAATTATAGCTCAATAAAAGTTCTACTAACCCCCCCCTCAAAAAACAAAAACCAAACAAACAAAAAAACACCAACCATATGCTGTCTACAAGAAACTCACTTCAAATATAACGTCATAGGTTAAAAGTAAAACTAGTCAAGACACTACAATAGTGTGGTTAACGAAAGAAACAAAGATCTTAGCCCTGGTGGAACTTACATTCTAGCAGAGTAGTTGAGTGTAACAAGGAACGTGGGGTCAAGTGGCTGGGAAAGGCAGCCAACCAAGCAAAGTTACACCTCCATGTACATTTCCAGGGCAGGGAGAAGAAAAGAAGTTCCTGAGGAAGTCAGAAAAAGAACTGTTGTCACGAAAACCAAGAAGGGAATAGACTGTCAAATGCAGATGTTGAAGTTGACAGTTAAGTCCACGGAACTTGACAATTATGTGCACACTCTGACTTCAGCAAGAGTAATTTCGGGAGTGTAATAGCAGCTGAACTTTCATTGTGTCAACTATTTGCCAGCTTCCTCATGTTATTCCTGTCATTATTCTGTTGCACAACTTTACAAAAACCCAGCCTTGAATAAGGAGAATTTACTGATGAGCGCTGCTGAAAAGTCCCACAGAGAAATAGATGCCACTGGTAAGTCTATAGTGTCCAAGTGTCTGGCCCATTCTCTTTCCAACTATTTCACGCTATCTCTGTTGTCTTCTTTTTCTTTTTTAAATTTTTAACTGAAGTACAGTTGATATACAGTATCAGTTTCAGGTGTAAAATGATTCAACAATTATGTGCATTATGAAATGCTCATAAGTATATCTCATCTCATAAGTATGTATCATCCGTCACCACACAAAATTGTTGTGGTATATCTATATTCCCTATGCTGTATTTTCATCCCTAAATTATAACTGGAAGTTTGCACCTCTTAATCCTCTTCATGTATTTCGTCCATACCTGTACCCCCTTCCCCTCTGGCAAGCGCAAATTTTTTTTCTGTATTTATATGTCTGTTTCTGCTTTTTGGTTTTTAGATTCCGTATGTAAGTGAAATCATATGGCATTTGTCTTTCTGACTTATTTCACTTAGTGTAATACCTGCTAGGTCCAACCATGTAGTTACAAATGGCAAGATACCACCATGTTATGGCTGCACATAATTCCATTGTGTGTGTATATATACCTTTATCCGTTCGTCTACTGAATGTATTCAATCTGAGGTCACTTAGGTTGCTTCTGTATCTTGGCTATTGCAAATAATGCTACAACAAAGATAGGGGTGCATATATCTTTTTTTGTGAATTGTGTTTTCATTTTCTTCAGGTAAATACCCAGAAATGGAACTGCTGGATCCTTTGATCTTTTTAATTTTCTGAGGAACCTCTAATCTGTTTTCCATAGTGACTGCAATATACATTCCCACGGTGCACAAAAGCTCCCTTTTCTCTGCAGCCTAACACTTGTCATTTCTATCTCTGTTGACTTTGTACCTCCATTCTCATCTCCTTCCCACTTCTGGAACTGGCCATTCCACTTGGTTCTCAAAAACATAAAAGCAAAACCATCATATGAAAGCATTATACTCTGCTACCTAACGGACCCAATGGTGTCCATATACATTTCTCATCTGCCTGATATGGAGCTCAACTTCCCCTTCTTGCTCAGGGACCTGATGTACCAATGATCGTGGCCAACCCCCACTGTACTAACCACATTCACTTCTCTTCTCGTACAGTCAGCATCCCACTATCTAATTAGTATTGGAACATGAGACTTAAGTTTTTTTCTACCTTAAAAAATTCCCTCCACTATACACATTTCTACGGCGACAACCTCAGCCTTCGTCAGAGCCAGCTGAGTTGTCTGTATTTGCACACTTCATTTCTGTACTTTGCCGTCCTCGTCCCACTGCAACCTAGATTTACCCTCATCGTTCCACTGAACTTGCTCTTGGTGCAATCACTAGATATGGCCAGGTTGAGAAAACCCAAGGAAGATACAGATTATCTGTATCTTATTCCAGGATGCATATTCACTCCTCCCCCACATTTTAATGAGCTTCACCTTACAATCAATGCAACTGAAGACAATGGGTCATAGTTTAGGCTTTTCTTTGTTTACACAAAGCTGTTGCAATCAGTCAGGTATAGATTCAATCAAATACAGTGTTTCTAAAGTTGGTTCTTCTACTGCTATTTATAGTATAGAAACTTTTAAACTCCACTGACACTTTCTTCTTCTTGGAGTGCTCTATTGTTTTGGACTCTGCTGTCACTCCTGATTTCCTTTCTACCTCGGGTGCTCCTTCTCAGTCTCTTGACTTCTCAGGTTGAGGTCCTGCATTTTCATGGTTTTGATACTGCCCGTATGTGATAGGATAAGCCTGTTGCTCATCTAACGGCATGTGGGCATGTCTTCCAGAGACTTCGGATTATCTCATTCTTATTCCAGTTCCAAAGTACAGACTCCAGTGACGACTTGGGTCAAGATGCTATTAGCCTTGGGAGACAGGTTGATAAATTAGAATTACATCTACAATTGTATTGTGTAACTCAGTGTGGCGTACCTGACCCAGAAGAGTGGTCCTATGTATATAGATCACACAAATTTCCCAGTCATATATGCACACAGGAGGCTGGGTCTGCAAGGGGGTCATTTAGGCTTTCAGGTTTAAATATAGTCCCTACTTACACATTATTATCCTCAGTGCACCCTGCCCTAAAATTCCCCATTCCCAGTGCTTGTCCTTGTAAGATTCTGGAGTCTAGGTCAGTGCACTCACTTCCTCCCAAACCCCAAGCATGTGTCACTTCTACCATCTGCCCCAAACATGTTTTCCTCTCTTGGCGAACGCCTGCTGCTCAGCTGGTAAATTATTTCCCCTGTCAGCACAAGTCAAATACAAATGGTTATCCACCACTTCTTCATTTACAAATATTTATTGAGCACCTAATATGCACCACACACCTTGTTAGGCTCTGGGATGCATGTGAAATGAGATCAGCCCTACCCTCATGGAGCTTACAATCTAGTAAGGGAAACAGACAATACACAGTGAACCAACACATGAATAAACACAGGTTGTGACAAGTGCCATAGAGAAATATAAACAGTGGTATGATAAAGGACAGTTAGGAAACAACTACTTTTTAGATAGAATGATCGCGGACAGCCCGAGGTGGTTAAAGGGCGAATTTGAAGCCTGCCTTGCCACTTACAAGATGCAGAACTCCAGGAAAGTCACACACCTTCTCGTGATGTTTCTACATTTACAAAATGGAGACAGACAGACTCCACCAAGGCTGCCATCAACTGCTAATGATCGTGAGAACTGCTCAGGGCCTTCTCACTGCTTTCTAAGGCCCTGCCGGATTTCTCGCACAAACGTGCAGCTATTCTGAACATCTTCAGTTCTCTTGACGAATGATCAACTGCCATGGTCCTACTCATCGGGAAACTTCTCTGGGATCAGTCAGTTGCCTTAGCTATGGGCTACTGTAGCACCCTCTACTTTCCCTTTTACCGCTGCACTGTAATCTCCCTATTTCGCTCATCTTCATTCTAGTGAATCACAACTTGGGTGAAGGTAGGGATTTATCTGTCTTGTGTTCTGAGTGCATGACACAATGCCTGGCATGTAAAACAGGACCTCGTATTTGAGGCTGATACTTCTGTAAGCCAAAACCAGCAGCAGAGAGGTGAAAGACATTCAGAAAAGAGGGGGTTGATGGAGGAAGGTCCTGAAGATGACAGGAGACCAGAGTCAGAAGTCTATGGGGCTGAACTGGCCTTCGGGCCCACCTCATCCTCTGAGACTGGGATGAAGGAGAATGAAGACGGGCACACGTGGAGAAAAATCCTACTGGCAAACTGAATCTTGAATGTATTAGGAAGCAAGGTCATCTGCGGAGACAGGTATCGTCTGAAAAGGAGTAATGTTTGTAATAATCGACAAGAATGGGTAAAAGCAGCATGTGATGCCAAATCAAAGGATGGATGGGTGACCCTGAAGGAAGGATACTTTCAAGGCTGTAATAATGGAGGAGCAGTCTAAGGTGGACAGGAAGTACAGAGAATATACAAGTGGTAAAATATTGGTTGGGCATTTCAGTTTAAAAAAGTATCGTAAGTAACCAAAAATCTCACTAGCTAGGCTGCTGGATGGATCACCCGTCAAAACATTGAAGACTACAAAGTTAGAGATGGCAAGAAGCACTGTGAGAAAGGAAGTGAAGCCTCAGCAAATTCAAGCACATGGTCAGGTTACTTGACAAGAGTTTAAGTGGCTAACAGAACCTCACACGGACTGCAAATGGGGCAGATTTTCATCAGAGGCCAGGGGAGGAATTACTTAGAAATTACAATACAGGAAGGGCAGCAACCACACACCTCTTAAGGTATGTGGAATGTGAACATGGCCCACACTGGTGAGAGGTGCAGGGTATGGCCAGGACTTGAGGTGACAAGGCAGCGAAGAGAAAAATCCAAAGAAAAGGTGGGGACACAGCTAGCATGGTTTAGCAGGGAGAGTGGATGGGCAACTGGGAGGGACTAGAAAATCTATACAATGGAGACCAGTGAGAGTGCAAACGGACAATGGAGGCAGGCCACACATCTTCAAAAGACTGCAGAAAAACAAACATGAGTTTCAAAGGCCCTTCCCTTTTGAAATCTCATGCTTAACATCGAACTCCTCATTGCCTCCCCTAAATGACTAATGCCCATTTTAACTGCATCCTCTCTCTTGTAAAAAGATACATTAATCTGGTTACCCAGGCTTGAGAAATGGACTCAGCCCTCAAACCTCTATCTATCTATTCACGCCACTGAATCTGGAGTCTTCCTTTGAAATGCCTCCAGGGTCCACTTCTTCATTTCTGTGGTCATCCCCTAAAATCAGTTCTTAGAATCTTAGGTCTAGAATCCCAGATAGCCTGATTAACGTCACTTCGATTTAGTCAGAGGGCTTTTGAGATAGGTCTGTTTCAGACTCCCAAGTCCGCTGAGAAATTTACTTTAATCTGTTCCCTCATCTGTAAAACGAGGACCATACCACTTTCCTTTATAGGAAAAACAAGGAATGAGACATTTTTGTAAGATTCTTAGTACAATACCTGGTAGTAGGTGAGAATCTTTGATTTTTGAAAAGCTGACTGGGAGCCCTTTGAAGCCTGGGACCAGATCTTTTATTCCACTGTATCCTACACACATTTCTAAGACACACTGAATATGTGAATAGTTCGATGAAGGCCAAAATAAGAGGCATATTCTATTTTATAACACAACCCTCTTCTTCACTTAAGAGTTAGGCTTTGAGAACACAGAATGAAGAAGCTTTAAAAGCCATTCTGGAAATAAAAAGCAGTCTGGGAAATTATGTGGTATGTCAGTCAAGAAAATAATACACCTTGAACATTTGTCATAGCAATCTGTTTTGGGAGGGGTGTTGTTTTTGCCACAGAGCTGCCCTTAGGACTCCAAGATAGCACTGGAAACATGAAAGAATACAAAGTGAAATGAGCAAAGCTTGGCCCTGCTTTTGTTGATCAGCCTTACCACTCCTTCAGTTTGGGTTGGACTGCCTTTGACTCAGGAGATCCCACTGGCTTTGGGGAGCTCAGAAAGCCCCAAATGGAGCCTATAAAAAGAGGAAAAAAAGAAAGCTGGCTACTAAGGGCTGGCCCTAGATACAAAGAGTTTAAAAAAAAAAAAAGTGTGAGGCTTTAACTAAAAATAGAAAACATGGTCTGACAATGGGCTATTTCACAGGGCAAGTAAAACTTTGTGAAAAATTATTTGGATATCCTTAGGCAGGTGTATCTGCCACACATTGAACAGATGTAGTTGAAACTGAGACAGCCCAGGAAAATCTCTGCCAATTACTTCCTTATCAGCCCAGCTCACCAGGGTCAGAAAGGTAGAGTCTTACTTAGTGTAAATGCCAGCAAAGAGGTGAATGGTGCATATTCTTGGAAAATATGGCTAAAGAGTTTTTCTTATATCATATGGAGTACAGATCAGTAATAATCATGTGGAAAAGTGAGTCAAACAAAAGTGTTTGTTTCCCTGACCCAGAAATTCCATCTCTAGTAATTCATCCTAAGGAAATAACTTACACACAAAGACATTCGCTGTAACTTTATGAGATGCAATCTAAAATGTCCAATGGGGAAAGGGGATATGCATCAGGGCACATCCAGATAATGGAATATCATGCAATGAATAAAAGTTGACAGTTTTTAATGACATGTAGACCGAGGGAAAAAACCAAGACACAAATTATATTGAGAATGAATAAAGCTATGTCAAAATACGCACAAGTAGCAGAGAACTGGCAGGAAATATGCAAAAATATCAAAGTGCTTATTTTTCTTTATACTTTTCTGTATTGTCTAATTTTTCCACAACGAGCATGTATGACTGACATAAACAGAAAAAAACAAAAACATGATTGAATCAAGCAAGCATTAAAGAAGAATGGGCACTTTCATATAGCTTTATTTGTATCTGCTAGGAGTTGGGAGTGTGGCTCCTAATAACAAAAAAAGGGGGGGGGGGCTTACAAACCAGTCATTCATTTGACAGGAGCATCAGATTCTTAAAAAAGCAGAGAAAGTCTTAAAATTTTTTTCCACAAGTTTCACCATATTCATGTAGAACTGCAACAGAAAAAAATGGTGAATCGGACTGAATTGTCACTCACTGACCTTATTGACAATATGCTCCCACAGCACATGGACCCAGGGCCACAGAACACATCACACCCAAGTTTAAATGAAAAGAATTAGGAAAATAAGTGTTTACTTAGAGAAAAAAAAAAAAGGGAAAAAAGTAAATAGTTAACGCTTTTGTACCAACTGGGGGCTAAAGAGAAATAAAAAGCATACCCAAGAATTAAACTAATGTTTAATTTTTTTTGTAAAAATCAAATTTACTTAAAAAGACAAAATGTGACAAATGAATACTTTATTAGCAAAAGGAAAACAAGCTTGGTTACTAAATGACTAGTATCCAGGACTGGCCTGAAGGCAGAATGCCTGAGAGGTTTAAAATGTCAAGAAGTCTTTGTTGAATACCATTTCACCTAAAATCCAAGTTTACTCCTCCTTCAAACTCTTTTGAGATTCTACCCTAGGGAAACTTACTTTATGTCAAGAGGATGGCTCAACTTACTTAGACTTACAACCCTCCCCTAATCATAGGTATTTTCATCCTAGCTTTCCTGAAGTACACTGTAAATGCCACATAATCTAAATTTAATGCTATTATTTCATTTGGCCTTATAATTATTCTATGGCAGATGCCAAGTATTTTTACCTTCTGGTAAAGGCATTTACCTCCCTCTGGGCAGAAATGGAAGTTAAAAATCCTAAAGTGGCTCACCTAAGGGTCAGAAAGTGAGTGAATGTCAGCAGAGTTTAGCTGTGAAGCTATTTTCAGCACCAGTTATGTCTTAGTCTTAGTCGGGAGTCACCAAACCCAGGAAAGCTCTTAACATTTCTACATGAATAAAGATCAAAGCCATAGGCTGCCTCAGTGTTTTAAGAGACCAGTAGGTGCAGTCTGCAGTTTCCTTCCTTAAACAAGATACTCCACATAATCACTAGCAGGCTGACATCTACGTAACAACTAAGACAACCTCCTCTGAAACTGCATTACACTGGGTTACACAGAAATCTGGGCAAGTAAAATAAACTACTAAAAAAGTCAGGGTCTTGGGAGAAGTATTTGGTGACCATGCTTAAAAAGAAAAAAAAAGATAACGATTCAATGATCATGCTGTTGTGTAAGGCAAAAGCATAAAGAAAAGTACTCACCCTCAAAGATGCATACATAAAAGCCCCAATTTTAAGATTACAAACTTAAAAGTATATTTTTAAAAATGTTAGTCGCCTGTATAAATTATAATTTTATGTAATTTCAGTATAAAGCACCAAAAATGAACACTAAAACTGTTCACATAAAATCGTAGAAAGGAAACAAAGCACAACTATAAAAGCACAGAGGTATCGGTTACAAGAACCAAGTAAATAATTTCTATGAATATATTTTCATTTAACCTTATAAAACTTTGTTGATTACGCTGGGGAGGGGGAGTCCGAGAATCTAAAGGGTAACAAAATGGTAACAAATATACATCATTTATTTATTAACAAATTATATACCACACAAATCAGAGTTATGTTTTCTATCTGATTACAGAGTTAACAGAGATTGCATCTGTGTGTAGAGCAGCAACATAAAATCTTACGAGGAACAAATTCTCTACGTGGACCAAAGGCCTGTAACATGAACTAGAACTCTAATGACTAAGAAGGTGAAACTGGCAATGATGGTGCAACTGCTGCAAGAAGATTCTGGTTTGTTTCCATGTTCCTAATAGTATGCAGCTCTCCAAAAGGAAGAATACATTAAGTAAAGGGATGATGTAGCCAAAGGAGGGATGATGTAAAAAATCACATGAAATTAAATCAGTATAAAAGGAGCACAGCGCCATGAAAACTCAAGGCGTTTAAAAACAAAACCACCCAAGCAGTGACAAGTCAGCTTCCTAGAGTTCCACCAACCCTGAAGTAATGCAATGTGTCCCTGGTCTAACTGAACTCGATCTTTTCAGCTGGGCACTTCAGTCTGAGAAATCAGATTAGTCATTTTTAAAAAGGGTTTTTTAATTTTTAAAGTAGATACAGTTAGGGAGAGAAAGATAAACATTTGAAAAGTATCAATTCCTTGAGAACTCAAAAATTTAGGGAGCCAAATGGAACAAAGGGAAATATAAAATGTGGATAGAAATGTTTCTCTAAGGGTAAAAGTCGGTCTCCTGGGGGATTGAAAATCAAGACCACTCTGAGAGAGTAGTTTTCAAAGTGGGCTGCAGGCCCATCCTCCCCAAAACCTCCTTATTTTATATTCATACACTTCTAACTCTGTGTGTCCTTTGTGGTTATCTCCTTCTTAAAAAAAAAAAAAAGGGAACAGGAAATCCAATGCAGTCCCCATGCCTCGCTGTTGTTTGTGTCTTCTAATTAAGTTTGAAAATCATCACTGGGACTGTACTGGTAAGAAATGTGTGACCAGAGTTCTAAATCATATCTGATTTGTTAGTGTTACTAAAACGTGAAAAGTTTCAACAAAGATTTGTATATTATTCTATAAAATAAATGAACAAAAGTAGTTCCTAGAAAGAGATTAAACTCTGTTAATCCCACATCCCCAAAATCTGTTCTTCTACTGCCTCAAAGCTCACAATGTTCCTGGTCAGTGTGAGCAAGATTCTAATGAACATTCTAGCCACAGGTTACTCCAAAAACATTTCATTCGACATTCAATAGCTGCACAGAATTTCTTTCTCAGGAAGGCAAGCCCAATTTTGTAGAAATCTCTAGAATGAGAATGGACAATTACCAAAAATAACACGCATTACATCAAGGGCAGAATATGCATAGTGTTCTTCAGCACAATCACTGAAATCAAGCAGCCGATTCCCAGAACTTCCCTTTGCAACTGCTAGCAAACAACATCAAAGTGTAAATGACAACCAGGGAAAAATAAGTAACACAAAGGCCATTTTTCTTTGATGTAATCAGGAAGAAAAGGGGAACTGCAGGAAGAAAAGTGGAGCCAAGCTCTGGCCACTTAGCAAGACTTCATTATTCGATGAAACAGAACAAATCTCCGTGGAAAGGACTCATTCAGCAAACATGACTTCCTTCCATGTATTTTTCCTTCACATCAGGTTAAACAAAAGTTGCTGTCATTTTAGAATCATTGATTACATCCTTTTTTAGTTAGAAAAAAGTTTACTTGAATATTTACATAATTTTATTGCTGTTTATTACAACAAAAAAAAACTTTAACCGATGTGTGTAGAATCCATCCAGTAACAGGAAATTGAAATCCATCTCTGGAGAAGATACAGTTAGAGCCGAAATGTATCTGATGCTCAGAGTACAGCATGAGTAAGAAAAATCCTTGCATGTCATTTGGTTCTTGCTGCAGTCATCTGTGATCATCTCTCAGAAAGCAGAAGAATCCATTTGACGTTTCAATAAATATGAAAGTAATTGTTACCGAAAAAAATAGCTTCCACGGACCAGAGATCCAAGAAAGAACAGTTTCGATGAATGATTCCTAGAATCGAGTGAGTCCTCCTTTAGTCCAATGAGATGATGTCAGGAATGTTACTTCCACTGCTGGTTATGACCCCTGTCTCACTCCTGCTGCTGGAGGAACTAACATGAGTACTGCTTTCATGGGGGCTGGTGGTGGTGACAGACGTACTGCTTGCTGTTAGGGGTGAGGTGAGACTATCCAAAAACATAGGAGGACAGTACTGCTTGAAACAAACAATGATGCCGATGAGGAAGAGGCTACATTGATTTTAAATAAAGAGACTAGAAATCGTTAGATATGTACAAGTGATAGCCATATATTTAAATCCCCGTGGGGTTTAGAATTTCTCAAAACTTCACATCTTTGGATAAAAGGTGGCATGAATTCAGTTAGCTATTCTACTGTTTAGTGAGTGCAGCATAGTTTTCATTTTCTCAAATCTATGGAGAATTTGTTGAGCAAGTATATAGATACAAGTATAAAAATGTCGACAACAATAAAATTATTCAGTAGTAAATACTGGCCCCACAATTATGACTCAACTTAACCTCCGAAAGAATCTGCTCACTAAATGTATTTATACCAGGTTTAAATCACATCAAAAAGGCTAGCAAATACTTATTTCTAATGGTATTAAGCAAAAATGCCAGTGCAAAATTCCATAATTCTTTCAAAATTTACTATCAATCAGACTTTTCAGGAATAATGTTAAGAACAAGCAACTCAAGAGGTGAACTGAAGCCTCTGGACATGCATGAAATGATACCTGTGTAATCAGGATCATAGTGTTCATTCTGAAACAGAGACTACATGCTAGCTAACTACCACTATAGGATGTTCAGAACAAAGAAGTATCCCATATAGTCTCAAAATTTTGGAATAAATTGTAAAAGAGATCTAATCTTCCTTGTGAGATTTGATACCCGCTCTCTGAGAATTCATATTTCAAGTTTCCTTACCATCTTGATCGCTGACCCCCATATTCAAACCTGAGTTTAATACTCTAATATTGCCCAAGAGGAGTAGAGAGACAGGAGCTAACAGTTTATTTTATGTCATCACAGAACATTTTCTGTGAGAAAAAACAGCACTGACTTTAGTAAGTGAGGTCCAAAATATACATGAGAAGCCTTAAAATTTGGTCTTTAGATTAATGGTATCAAAGACGATCAATAAGGATATCCTATCAATATTATCAATTCTACAAATTTCTCAGCCTATCATTAGACATACGAAATCACCAAACAGGAATTTAAAACTGAAGCTGTTTCGACTACATGATCTTCCAAAAGATCTTAAAACAGCAACGACAGCCCCAGGCTTACACTGCCAGTCAGTGGAAGAGCAGCAACTAAAATTCAGGCTGCTTTACCGAAAAAAGTAGTTTAGTGGTTAGGATGGGTAACAGTCTCGGTTCATCAATAAAATGAAAGTCATGCACAAAGAGATCAAAGGGATATTGGTTAAGGGTTGGGGGGAAAAGGAACAGTTCTTAAAGAGCTTCTCAGAAGCTCTAAAGAGAGAATTGTAAGGCATTAAACTATTTTAAAATCAGATCAATTCTAATTTTCCATGAATATTGAGGGAACAACCTGGAAAAAAGCCCAGAAACTTGCATTTTTTTCTACTTCCTCTCAGGCTCTTTTTGACTGCCTGGTAATAAAAAGGTCCTCTCTTGCTTGTAAGACGAAGGCTAGACACCGCGTCCTGCTGTCAGTAGGCCCTGCGAATTCTTTTAACACTCAGGCTGCAGCCATTTCACCTCTAACTCTTTCTGTGTAACTGGCACGTATCTGCACAAAGATAACAGGGCTTATGGGGGCACCATGGAGGTAAAGAATAAATCTAAGGATTCTCAGGAAAACTGAAGGCAGCACCTCACCCTTCTACTGGCCTAACAAGTAAGTTAGCCGGAATGACGCTACATATGCCAAACAGCACTATGAAATCAAAACCCTCTGGGTTCCAAGATCATTTTTTTTAAAAGATGATTCTCATAAAAATCAGTAATATTTTAAGCCTGAAGAATCCATTTCCTAGAAAAACATATAGCTACGTTTGCTACAGAACCTACTGATGTAACAAAGTCAACTCAGGGTGGGAAGAGATTCCTCATTCTGTACATGTTACCCTGGGCCCAAACTTCCAGTGCTGTTTTTGTGATCAGATACAGAGTCCTGACACAGAAGGCCACTACGAGACTTAGCAACCTCTGAGGCCTACAAAGCGGTTGTCTGTGGGTCTTCCTCTGGCCCTCCCTACCCTCGGCAATTCTCTCCAAGTCTCTGTTTCCCTCCCCCACCCCCTTCTGTTTCTCCCATGCCTTTCCCTCCTCTGCTCTGCCTCCACTATAGGCCTGTCAGTCCAGGTGTGCTACAGGTCTTCATGTTGGGACTCTAGGATACTCGAGTTTCTTATCGCTGGCAGAGAAACAGGAATGGCTGGTTTATAGCAACTTCAGACTGGGGCATCCCCAACATCTGAATCTGACTGCCTCTAAACACAAGGAAGAATCAAGCTAATGATTCAAACCTGTTGAACCATCTTCCACTGTATTCTACATACAGAACGAGTGTTTCATAAATAATCTCTGTCAAGTTTTAACTTCCAGGGATCGTTGTTTCCCCTCATTTTAATCACTCAAGTGCTTGCAGGAAATGCCAACTGATTATTAAGCTAAATAAAATGTAATTAAAAATTCAGGTATTAAGTCAAAATATCAGAAATTTAAAAATAGCAACTTTATTCCTCCAAATAAAAATGTGAAATATTTATATAGTAATTCCTTTCCATCAAGTTGAGTAACTGAAAGTTGACTGTCCTGATTTTATGCAACTGGTCATTTTTAATTAGTATGACATAACCAACAATCAAATACAAATTAGTTGCTTAAACTCAGGGTACATACCTGGGGATCAACTGGAATAAGGGAAAGAAAATCCAAACCTAAAACAAAAATGCTTTGTTAATAGTTGTCTCATATTTTGGAGACAAGAATTATTTCCCAAAATCATTTTGTATTTATCACGAGTCATAAAACATTTGGGTAAGTGCTTACCATTCTGCCACAGAGAAGTTCAATACTACAATCAGTGATATTTAAAGTGCATAAAACCCCAAAATGAACATATTCCCTCACAAAACAGTTGGAAAGACCACCTCCCAGAGACTTAAAGGGACCAGTTCAGAAATTTCCAGAAAAGTATGACTAGTCAAAGCAAACTTTTTCCCCTTTCATCATTTAACAAAATGAGAAGGAATAAAAATGATGAGAGAATGATCTGGATTCGGACCATTAAAAAAAAACATACTTAGGCTCTTAGGATACTTCACATTTATTTTTTAGAAATACACCACATTAAGGTTCATCTAAAATATCACTTCTTAAACAGATGTCTCTTTCATGGATCGCTCTCTGTCACCCTGTCCCCACATCAAGAGTAGTACACAGTTCAACGCTCTGCACAAAGCAAGCATTTGGTTAACTGCTGCTCACTAACAAGTCAAATCTTAGTAGGGTTTACTGGGTTATTAGCTAATGCAGTTTTCTAAACCAAAGATCTGGATTCTCCAATAATGCTTTAAAAACAGGAGTGTGGAAAAGTTTGCCCAGTAATACAACTTTGAAGTATTAAAATTATAACAATAAATAATAATAAAATTTCAGTTTTGAAAAGTCTAGCAATAAACTTCAAAATCAGCCCCCCTAAACCTGACTAAATTTTAAAACATTAAAAAAAAATTACTAGGTATAGGTCAGTGAGACAGGCCAATTTCTGTTCAATTCTATGAACTTTTATATGCTGGCATTCAATGTCACCTCAAATATAAGAATCATACAGAATAAAAGTCTGATATTAGACTGTTACTCAAAATAGAGAATATTCGTGGAAATGATATTGAAAATATTTAATAACCAGTATGAATAATTTATACCTCTTTTAAAGTATATTTATTCCCTTATAATCTGTAAGGATATGATAAAAAGGCTTATCAAATGATACAAGCTATAGCACCAATCATTTGAAAGAAATCACTCAGTTTCTAAAGCATTTTAAAAACTGCTGATACGGTTTTTCACTCCATAGGCCTGTCACTAGCTTTATGATACAATGGAGCCTGAGCCAACAATGGACAAAGGGGAGCACAATGAACTTTTCCCAATGACTTCCCCATTATACTGATAATCAGTAGATGACATATCTCAGTAAGCTGAGAGTTTCTTTTCACATTAATGATATTATTCAGTAAATCTTCCACTTCTGAACAGCATTTCAAAATCTTTCTAGACTTTACAATACCTTCTGAATTTTATATACTCAACATTTCTATTACTGAGTAAGTCACAAAGATAGTTTATTGGCATGCCCTTTAATTGACTTAATTTTATTAATTTGGTTTTGCTTCGAATGGTGTAGCATTTTTCTCTTTATAACAGCACCTGCCTTTTCTAGCCTAATTAATTTTATATGTTCAATCACTTTTAATGTTTGTTGAATCACTCAGTCCATTTGAATAACTTAAACCTTTTTTATAAAGCTGAAGAAAAATCTTACTATCTTTTGACATGTTGTGCAATGAAGCCAAATCAGCTCAAAAATGCTCGTTTTCTAAACGTGTGACTATTTCCACTTCAAAACTGCAATTTAAATAAAAGACACAGACTTTATATAATTTTCAGACTGTCTGTGCAGTGCCAGCACTGGAGGTTGACCATCAAGGGGAAAAGATTCCTCAGATTTTCCTTATTTCAATTTCCAGCTCTTCGGAGGTACTGTCATTCTCTTTGATGATCATTTTACGTGTGGCAGTGGATAGATACTGATAAACGATTTAAGACATTTACTTTCTCTTTATCTTTTGACACCTTATCCAAGGATAACTGAATATGGTGACTTCTAGTATGCCATAATAAAACAACTAGAAACGTTTCTAAGATCAGTTGAAACTCCTGACTGTGTCCCATGACACAAGATGCTCTCCACATAAAATCCAATGTTTTAATGTAAATATATCTCACTGAACCCATTTTTTCTCAAACACTAACAGTGAAGTTCAATACAGTATTTCAGATGTTACTCCTTCTGACAAAAAACTCAAAACTATTCTCAAAGTCTTGCATCTTAAACATTTTAAGTATACTATTAAAACTCCTATATGAAATAGATGGAGTTTCATGAATATGGATTAAAATGGTACTGCCTTATTTCGTAGTTTAGTAAAATGCTGTTTTCTTATTTCACCATAATTTCAATTACAGCATGTTATACTGATATATTTTTATGCCCACCTAAGTATTTCATGGCTGAAAATGCTCAATTATTTTTAACTAAAAAGCAGGCAGTGTTAAAATTCTGATGGTACATTCTAAATGTTTTATTTTATTAACACTGGAAAAAAGTGTAGTTTTTTTTTAAGTGCTTCTTTATGTGAAACTGACTCTACATGTCTTATTAATAACACCACATTTTCCTTACTTGAGTCATGAACTTTAACAAAACATGATAGCTACATGATTAAATATGTAAATGTTCAGCACTTTCCAATTTTAATGATACAACTTTCGAGCACCATTCGCACCTGACAATATGGCACTAGCAATAATAAGGCAGTCATATTTTTTCTTGAAATAATCAAGCTGTTTTCCATTCCATAAATACAAATTATTTGTTTTATTTTGTATTCATTGTTGCACAGTATCAGGAGGTGTTCCAAGCTGCAGTTCATTATTAATATCATTTCTTCTTTGTTCTCCTGCAGATTCAGAAGATTCACGTTTATGATGTTTAAAAGGAATGTTAAGAAATGTATTAAAACTTTGTCATTGCTCCATTCTTGATGTTCTATTTAATATTTTATTATAAATTATGAAATTTATAAATATCAAAATTCTGCACAATAGGACTAATTACATAAAAATTATGCACTGAAATAAAACCAAAATAATTACTAACTACAAAAGAGCACATTGACAATAAAATCAAAGTAAAAACTAAACTATTTAGATGTAGTAATTGCTACATAATTCATAGATGATGATAAACTGGAAATTCTTCTAAAGTACAATAGATCCTATTCTGTTCAATTTATCAACTGGTAAGAAAGCATTTCGACACTTCAATAGCCAGGATCCCCATACTGGTTTATACTGGCCAAGTATCAGCCCTGCATCTTGGTGTTAGTTCCTTAATACCAGCTTGAAATGTATTTTACAAAATATACAGTTAACATAACTTATTGCTTCTTAAATCTGCACATTTTATCAAAAGTCTCACTTTATGCCCAAATTTTGAAATAATGTAAATTCTCTAAAATTAAAAATTCACCCAGACTCACATAATTTGAAAACTGACAGAGCAAGTGATTCATAAATTGTGGCTGTTCTATTCTTAAATGGCCAGGGTCGCTTTAGTAAACAAAAAGTTTTTTCAGCATTAATTTGTGTATCAAGATGTTTAGGAACACAAATTCTTCCAGAATGCTTATTTAAAACACATACTAAGACGATACGTCATGGACACTCTTCAACCTCATTTAAAACTAGACAAAGTTAAAGGAAAACAGGGCAGTTAGAAATTAAGTATCTCTGAGTTCCGTCTGTCTTATGGACCATGAAACCTCCCCTTTATCTTGGCATCAAGCATTGTATACAGCAAGTACTTTTTAATTGGTGCCGGCTTAACAATGTTTTAAAATACTAATTCCCCAAGTACATATGGAGTAAACATAATTAAGAAGGCTTTTTTGAAAATTTCTGATAGATATATTATTGGTCTATTCATCTTCATTAAATTTTACCCGAATTATCTGAATTTCAAGTGGCAAGATTACACTAGGCCAGATAACACAACTACCAATTGTTTCAACAACACAAATTTTGCCCAACAGAATATATACCATGCTTAAAATAAAGACCTCATTGAGAGGGTAAGAAAAATAAGCTGTAGGTCAAAATTAACTTCACAAATCTAGAAAAGAATATTAAGAATACGAGGAGGGAACTGTATTGCACCAAAAGGGCCCCTCAGAAAGAAGGGAAGTCATGAATACAAGAGGCACTGGTTTCAGCTGGCTCAAATTTGACTGACAAAAAAAGTGTCTACAAAAACAATGGCTATGGAGGGAAGAAAAGGGGGTGCAGGGTGGGAAGGGGAGGTCCACATTTTATAATATGGCCTTGGTTCTAAGGTACTTCAAGCAGCACTGAACTTTTCAAATGTTAATACACACATAAGAAATATTCTGAAATACTAACCAGTGCTCTAAGGAAACAGCTGGTAGACCCTACTTTTATAGAGGAAAAATAGCCCACAGGGTAAAGCTATGGGTGATGTTAACCCCATGGTACAGCAGTATGTTCTGAAGCTGACGAGCTACCAAGAAGATCGTGAGAAAATACTCTCCTCAAACTGTGAACCTTCTGTGAGAAAGAAAATATCTCTGAGTACGAATTCCTTAGGAGGGAGAGTAAAGTCCATCAAATTTTCCCCTATCCTACCATATTTCCTATCATCAGGAATTATAGAGAGCTCTGTAGTTAAAATGGTAGGACTTGAATGTGATGCATTAAAACAGATACTACCTTTAAAAGAAGCCTTCACATTTCCTTAGTATTTGTTTCAATTTTAACACTACATTTGCTCCACAGATTTAGAGTAAAAATAAATAAAACTTGGTAACAAAATACAAGAACTCTTCACATACCTGGCAAATCTGATGACATGCTTGATATTGGCGTGTGGTGGAATGGTACTGAGTAGTCTGTTAATGAAGGCGGAATAGCAGCAGGATCAACCGAAGTCACACTGGGCACCCTTACAGAAGATGGCTGATACATGAGAACCCTGTTTTAAATAGCATGGGAAATTACAAACAATCTGGCTGTTAGTTCACAGGAGACAAGGGCTGTACCCCTGGGCATTCTCAGCTGTAAGTGCACTAAGTTTCAACACACCGACATGGCAGCTGCTCACTACACAGTCCCTCCGCTCTACTCTCCTCTTTCCTAACAGTCTTCATTTTAACCTGAACATACGAGGGCTCTCAGCAGCAGCTGCGACATGAGAACAAGCTGGCACGAAAACGTAACGTACAGTGCTGGAGCAGGGCAGGAAATGGTCATCCACAAGTGGAAATACACTTCACACAGGCTCTTATTAAATACAGGTAACACAGATGTGGCTATTAGTAATTTTATCTATAAAGAAACTTAGAAATAAAACAGAGGACTCCTAAGATTTGATTTAAATCACTGCATCTTAAAAGTGAAGCTACTTACTATAGCTCAACCAGAAGCCCGTCCATTCTAACCCGAACTGTGTTAATTAGCAGCAATCTTATCTGAGAATTCACCTGAGCAAAAGATAGCCCATCCTAAAGCCAGCCAGCGTGATGACAATAGGCAGCAGTCAGAAATTAGAGTAAGATGATTTCTCAAGATTTAAAATATCCGGAAATAAAAATGTTAAGTTACTATGACACCTGTCTACCCTAAAAGGTAGACTTTGAAATTAACTTATCATGCTAAGAGTACAAATTAAACACACTTAAAAAATACACTATAACTAGTTTTATTTATATATACATATATATACACACTATATATATGTATGTATATAGATGTATAGATATATATATAATTACAGCTTTATCATTTCAAGCAGTGTAATTAATTAATTTTTTTAAATGTCAGGAATAAAGAGAGATGACTGCATTCTATCTATTTAACCTTCATTTTCTCTTAGTTGCCCAAGCTCAACAATTAGAACCTCACCAGAAAAACATCTTGAAAGTACACAAGAAACTAAGCAACGTTAGGGACTCTATGGCTGGTGGTGGCGGCCATCTTCTCTGTCTACCATCTTAATGAGGCTGCAGTGGTAGCAGTTGTTCCCTGAGCTTCATGATGCCACCCAAGGACAAGAAAAAAAACAGGTGCAGGAAAGTCAGGAAAGAAAGATAAAGACCCAGTGAACAAATCTGCGGCCAAAACCAAAAAGATAGTCCAAAGGCAGAGTTTGGGACCTAAGATCAATAACCTGGTCTCGTTTGACAAGGACCCCATATGACAAACTCTATAAGGAAGTTCCCAGCCATACACTAGTAAGTTCAGCTGCTGTCTCTGAGAAAGAAAGCAAAGATTCACAATTCCCTGGCCAGGGCAGCCCCCTTCAGGAGGAATTCCTTAGTAAAGGACTCATTAAGCTGTTTCCAAACATGGTGGCATTCAAAGTGATTTATGCCAGGAATACCAAGGTTGGAGCGTCCCTACTAATAGTAAAGATGCATAACACGTCCCACCAACTGTACATTTTGAAAAATAAAGTTTATTAAATTAAAAAAAAGGAGAGGAGACAGGGACACAGGGACATTAATAATAGCATCCCAAGGCATTGCCAGTGAACTACTGTAAGCTTAACAAGAGAGCCATAGAATTATGGAGTTGGAAGGGATCATTACAAAAACAAAGAAAGTAAAACCAACAAAAACTTAGCACCATGGTCACAGAACTAGACTGAGATGACCACTAGGACCTCTAGATGCCTTTTCATTTGGTCGCAACACTTCTTGTTACTGCTCTGATCATTATGTACTAGCGATAAGAAATGATGACATAGTCCCATGACGCTTTTCATACTTTAAACAACTGACAAAACTATTTCATGACTTCAATCTAAATCTCAAACCGCTAAAATAATCACAACCTGTTTAGACACTGGAGTCATTCTAAAACTCGTCTGCATGATGACATGAGGATCCTGTCTAACTCCTATTCTGTACTCTTTGTCGAAAATACAGAAGGCACTAGAAATGCGGAAAATGAAGTCATCTTGAGAGTATATATATAGCTGTGTTGGCAACTATGTTATTCTCCGAATAGTGAATAAATAACATAGGTCGGAGTTCAGAAGTCTTAAAAATGGACTCATAGGAAACATAACATGCTTGAGACAATTAACAGAAGTCTAGTATTTCAAACACATTTGCCAGAGATCGATGAAGATGGAAGTCATCACCCAAAGAACAACCTGCCTGGATTAGAATCAGAAGGCTTCTTGGCCTCCAATGTTACCTGGAGACCTAAAACCACAACCAGGAGGTAATACTAGAAAAGGCAGATTCTGTGGAGGGGGAAAGAACAAACTGGGGATGAAATCAAATAAGTTATGCTGTATTAAAGCACATCTTAGAGGTTTGAAAACAGTGGTCCTCTACATTGTAATCACCAGAAGTATTTTCAAATTACACGTGATCCTACCTCCCGCATAGGAATGCGTATCTGTAATTGGGGTGGGAGGACAAGGCCTAAGAAGGAGAGAAACTGGTATGCTCCTGCTGAGGAGGGGGTTACATAAGTGGCTCTGATTAATCCGGCTGTCTCATAGCTTTAATATCTTAATCATATTTTTTTATATGTAAGAGACAAGCTTTTGAAGATACACACATACACCTACCATACACACATGCCTACCTTCCTCCTGCTCTTTCTCTTCCTTTGATATCTCACACTGAGAAGTTTCTTTTATCTTGATCCTGAATTCATCTCTGAATGTGAATCAGATTTATAGGTGACACCAACAAAACTCACTTTCCTTCCCGGCTCCATTACTTACACCCGTAGCATCAAGTCAGTGTCCCAAGACACAGTCTATCACCATAGTAACATCTAATTATCACACAGGTTCTGTTCTTATAACATGAAACTTAAATAAGTAACTACTCTTTGTTTCTCCAATACAAAATGTTGATGGTCAGAAAATGTGAAAATGTCAAAATCCAATGAAGGTACAAATTATTAGATCAACATCTAAAATCTTAGCAAATATCTGAAAAACTATTTTGTGTAGATCAGTTTCTTTTGCCTGAACTTTGCAACCATGAACACAAATTCCATTTTTACAGAATGGATAAATTAGTCATTTGTGACCATTATCAAATTATGCATTGGTAGCAGATTTTGGTTTTAATCAGAATATTCACAAGGACTACATTCAAAAAGGTAAATGATTCTAACGTCTATCCAAAAAAACAGATGTATTTATAAATATGGAATAACAAGGAGAAATGTAAATGGCTATATCTAATGGAACTGTGGGTATAAAAATGTGATACTATAAAGTGACAGAAAAAATTTAAAGTTTTAACTTGTTACTGCCTTCTCACAGGATTAGCAAATTCACAGGCATAGGTATACATTATGCACGTGTACATATATATTTTAAATTTTTGTAGCTTTATCCCTAACATCCCAACACAAAGGTAAACTGCTGGAACACTGCCGGAGAGCAAATATTAGTATTCTAGACAACGTACTAGATCACTGTCATCATAGTTGGCCCAGGCTTAGATGTCTGAAAATGAGTTAACAGTTCAGTAACTTGAATTTTTATCCATAAACCTGAAATTCCCTGTGTGTTCCCACTTTATCATACAAACATAAAAAAGATTCAATTTTGTTACCTATTTCTAATGAGTCTTAATCCACACAAATAAGTATCTCTATATTTGTCTATGCCTATCTTCAGAATACCTTATTAGTGACAAAGTAATCATTCAATGATTCAGGGAATGGGTGGACATAGTATTTAAAATTATCTTA
Source organism: Martes martes (assembly GCF_963455335.1). Lineage (NCBI taxonomy): Eukaryota > Metazoa > Chordata > Mammalia > Carnivora > Mustelidae > Martes > Martes martes. The sequence goes on along the minus strand of NC_137901.1, from coordinate 26,864,502 downwards.
TAATGTAGAAAAATATTAGAGGTTTTTCTAAAAGTCTTAGATTAATGTGCCAGTCTCTTCTGATAGCTACTATATGACCACATTTAAGGACTAGAGTATGTATTCAAGGAGGGAAGCTAGAAGGATTACCATCAAAATGTTAACAGAAGCTATGTCTAGGTGGAATGCATTCTACCTCTTGATTATAAAACAACTGTGAAATTGTTTTTAAAAACAATTTCTAAGGGTGCCTGGGTGGCTCAGTGGGTTGAGCGTCTGATTTGTGGCTTTGGCTCAGGTCATGATCTTAGGGTTGTGGGATCAAGCCCCGTGTCAGGGTCTGTGCTCAGGCAAAGAGTTTGCTTGGGATTCTCTCTCCCTTTCCCTTGGCCCCTTCCCCAGCTTGTGTGCACCCTCTCCCACTAAAATAAATAAATCAATCTTAAAAAAACAAAAACCAATTTTTACTAAAACAATACCTCTTTAAAAATAACTGCTCTCTTGGGATGCCTGGGTGGCTCAGTCAGTTAAGCCGCTGCCTTGGCTGGGGTCATGATCCCAGGGTCCTGGGATCGAGTCCCATGTCAGGCTCCTTGCTCAGCAGGGAGCCTGCTTCTCTCTCCGCCTCTGCCTGCCACTCTGCCTGCTTGTGCGCTCGCGCGCGCGCTCTCTCTCTCTCTCTCTGACAAATAAATAAATAAATAAATAAAATCTTTAAAAAAAAAAAAAAAAGTGCTCTCTGGAATGTAACTGAAAGCAAGTTTTTCTGGTTTCTCATTCTCTATTCTTTCTCATTTGCTTACTATCATTGACCAAGAAGTCCCACAATAAACTTACACAGCAGAAGAAAACCATGAAAATTCTAGATGCTGAGCCACAAGACAATATGAAAAGGATGACCAAGAACAAAACCAGAAAAGCATTAAGAGTTGGAAGGGAATACAGAGATAATATATCCATAGCATGAGTCTCCATGACACCCACTGGGACAGGTGGCATCCACTCTACCTCAATAAAGAAAATGTGATTTTAGCACCAAACATCAACTTTCCTAGTGTTCAGCTCCAACTGAAAGTCCTTCCATGTATCTTCCCTCCACTGGACTTAGATCTCCCAAATGTTGTAACACAGAATAAACTTAAATCCACTTAGTCAATGATTCCCTTTTAAGAACTACAAGACATTCACATATTCACATCTTCTCTTGTCCTGGCTTAACAGCGTCAGTCCTTAGACCCATCCATCCATCCATCCTGCTACAGGATGCACTATTTACCACCCTGTTCCCATCTGCTCATGATCAACACTGACTAGAGTGATATGAAGTAAAAATCATCTAGCCTTAAACAGAATAAAACTAGTGTGGGTATATATCCTGGACACTATGCCTCTTTCATCAATGCAGCCTAAAAATAAATCAGCTTCAGTGGTAAACCCTTCAAACCTTAAGTAAATTCTGATATTTCAAAGACTTTTTCTCAGGAATGGCTATTAATGAACTAAATACCTTTCCAGAATCCATTAAGATGACTACATAGTTATCCTTATTACACGATCCATTTTATCAATGTATTTTTTAACAATAAAGCATTTCTGGATGAACCCTACACTTTGTAGTAGTGGACACCATTTTAATATATAATTAAATGATTTTCTAAGACTGAATTCAGAATTTTCATTGGCCTTTCAAATGTGAACCAGCTTCATTCTGCATCGTTGTTAATGTGTAAATCTCATTTGGGTATTAGGAATTAAGTTGACTTCATGGAATGAGCTGGGTAGCTATAACTTCTAGTCCTTTTAGGCCAAAATACACCGAGAGTATAATTCCACTTATATAAAATGTCTGGAACAGACAAATTCATAGAGATGGTAAGAAGACAAACAGTTGCCTAGATTTGGGGTTTGAATGGGGATTAACTGCAAGTGAACATGAGATGTTTACTACATGTTGGAAATATTCTACAGCTGAATTGTGATGATGACTGGGCAACTCTCTGAATTCACTAAAATCAATAAACTGGGCAACTTAATAGTTAAGAGGGGAAAATTTTATGGCATATAAATTACACCCCAGAAAAAATAAGTGCACTGAGAGGCCCAAAGGACAAGACTGGCACACCCAAATCTAATACAGTATGTTCATGGAAGGTAAGGAAAACTCTCTGCTACTATCTTGCAGGTTCCAAAATTTCTAAGAAGCACCAGTTGACAGATACTTAAAGCTATCACTTTAATACATAAGACAGCAACAGCTTCTGCCATATGAGTCATAAAACATGACATGCTAGAATGCATTTACTTGCCCACAGTTTGCCCTGGAGAGGATGAAATAGGAAAGCAACCAGTTTTTACTAAGAGACTACCACATGCCTGACACTGAGCTTAAGCTCTCTCACTATCCTACTGAAACCGGACAATCATCTTCTGAGGTAGTTATTATTTAACCCCATTTTACAAAGCAGAAAAAGGAGGCTCACATAGGTATATTAGTCAAGATCCCGGTACTAGTAAGCAATGGTATCAAAATTGGAACCCACACTTGTCAGATTCCCAATGCCACACTCCATTTTTATGCCAGGCTTACTCATGTTGGCCTGTGATGCCAAATATAGGTTCCAGAAAAATGACAAAAAAGGATCAAATAGAAAATAAATACTTAGATATGAGGAGACTTCAACTCTTACTTCCCAAAGATGTTAATAATTTCTTCATCAAAATTTTCTCTCCTTTAAACAAGATGCTTTCTTGAAAATATTTCAACTGAACAAAGGCAAATGAAAATAGCCTTCTATGGTTATGCAACTCTCAGAGACATTTACAAGCCTGTACCGAGAACAGTTAGTTCCAAGTGTAATAAACAATAGTGAACTATAAATTAACAAACCCTTTGGTTGGGCTGCTTTGTGATTCTGACATAAAGATGCATTTCCTTTTGGCAGGAGGGTCTTCCTCTTCATCAGAAGAGCTTTCTATTGTTAGGTCAATAACATCCACTTTCTTCTTGCTTGTCTCATTGGCTACAGTCACTGAACAAGGCTTGGTGAGGACACTTGAACCTGATGTGGGGAAGAGAAGTAAAAGAAAAAAAATCAAAGGTGGGACACAAATAAACTCTAATCTTAAGTCTTAACTGTGCAGCAAGTCCAGGAGAATATACAACCAATAAAGACACACACTCCGCCCCAATGGATAGAGACGAACTCCTTAACTCCAGACCTTTGTCTATAAAGTGACTGCTTAACCTGGGGACAAAAAGTAAGCTCTATGCATTGCCAGAGCATCAAAGCCTCTTTCAGACAGCATGCTCGTATGTCCCCAGGACTGCCAGAGGACGCGCTCAGATACTGCTGCTCACACTGCCTGCCTCCCCAGGTAAGCAGTCATTTTATAGGCAGCCTAGGGTTAGGGGTCCAATCTCAGCCACAGGCAAGAGTAAGTGGCTTCACACGCTGTGTATTCTCACAGATGTGCGGCACTGCTAAGTCAGAATCAGATACTTTCACGCTAGCAAAGCAACAGTACTCATGTCAGGATAATGTACAGGCCCCTCACCATAAGCCAGAACCTGATAAAAATTTAAACCTTCATGAGCTGAAAAAACTCCAAACTTCTCTTTTAAATTATTCAGACTTTAAAGCTTTTCTTATCAACTATCTATTAATCACTTAGGTCCTCCTTTCTGCCCTCATATACTATATGTTAACACACCAGTTCACAGAAATTACGTTATGCCCTGTAATCTCTTTAACAGAAAACTAATGCTGGCTGATAATGGAAAAGCAGCAACTAATCAACTATATCACTGTTCTTCTCAAAGATGAGGGAAACCTTGATCGTAATTCTACCTATAGGTTCAGTAACAATCACAGGAGAATGAATTTTTTTAAAGTAGGTTCCACACCCAATGTGGGGTTTGAACTTAGGACCTTCAGATCAAGAGTTTCATTCATACTGAATGAGCCAGCCAGGTGCCCCAGGAGAACGATTAATATTAACATGAATCTTTCACTTTTTACTCTTGAGTACCCATTATTCATTACACTGGCAGAGTGTCAAACATAATCAGCACAAAGCATAAATGTAGTGAGTGGACTATATCAGATAAAAAGAAAACTTTAAGTTCACCTACACGTTTCAATTACGGTACTGCCCTAAGTTTTTCCACTCAGTGCAGCTGGGTAGAGGGAGCTGAGTATACATCCTAGGTAACCAAGGCAATGGTCAAATTCCTTCCCATAAAGAAATGGAAACAATCTGTTCACATTTTAAGCAACTGACCTGTGAGCACCTGCCCCCACCCTCCACTGATAGATTCGGCCTCTCTAAGCACACCTCCACTGGAAGTTCCCCCAAAAGGTACTCTACAAAGAGTCCTGAAAAATGGTCCATAAAAATGCCATTTATAACTTCCCATTTTGTAACAAACACCATATATTAAAATAACTTCAGATGATTGTTTCATTTACTTTACATATAAAAATATATTATGAAAAAGCTAATTAGAAGATGGTATAAACTTTAGCACATTTCTGAAGGAAAGAGTAAAAATCATTCGGGGGAATTTACATATGTAACAGATGATCAAAAGATAAAATTCGCAAACTGAGCTCCAAATGTAGTTCTAGCGGCCAAGGTTAACAATAAAAACAACACTGTAGGAGTCTCATTGCTTTGCTCTCTGTAGCCATTCTGCACATACTTTCTATTTTTGTACATGGCTGGCTGGACACCTTCATAGCTTCTTTCTTCGGTCTCATTGGACACCAAGTGCCATCCTCTTGGAATTTGATCTCATCCACATCAGAACAGTCATTGAGAATTTCCATAAAAAGCCTATGAACCAATTAAGAAGTGCATAAATGTAATCAATGGCTTTGTTCAACAGTGAACTAACAAAGTAATACATATACTGCCTTGGAAATGAAAATAATGCTATCTTTTTTGTTTGGTGTTTCAATACTTCACATTTTACAACCACTACAACATCTCCTCCTCCTAGGTTTTTGATCTTTAATGAGCAACATAAGTGACTTACTGAGTATCATCTAAGAAATCAGTGACTAAACAGAAAGACACCTGGAGCCTCCTAACTGGGATTGGCCAGTAAGAACAATTTCCAACACAACATATAAAACAAACATAAGGAAATATAAAGGTTATTATACAAAAAATAATTTATAAGCTTATTTTCAAGAAAAAAGGATCATCAGGTAGGGAAAAGGAGGATTAGGGACATGAAAAAGTCTCAATAAATTTAAAATAACTCTGCATACAAATTATGTTCTATGCCCATAGTGAAATTTGAAATCATCTTCAGAAAAATATGTGGAAAATGCCAATATTTGGAAACTAAACAAAACAACCAATGAGACAAAAAAAACCCATAAAAACATAAATTAGAAAGTATTTAGAACTGAACAAAAAGAAAAATATAATAAAATTTGTGGAATATAGCTAAATCAGTACTTGGAAGAAAATTTATAGCACTAATCTTCCTATATTAGAAAAGGACTCAAATCAATGACCTCAGCTTCTACCTAATGAAACCAGAAAAAGAATTAAAATTAAACATGAAAAGGGAAATAACAAAGAAAAGAAACAAATGAAAGAGAAAAAAAACAAAAAATCAATGAAAACAAAAAGCTGGGGCTTTAAGATCAATAAAATCGGCAAACTTCTAAACACACTAAGGCTCAAAAAGAAATAGATAACCTGAGGAAACCCATATATATTTAAGAAAATGAATTTGTAGTTAAAAACTTTACCACAAAGAAAAGCCCAGTCCCAAACATCTTCACTAGGGAATTCCACCAAATATTTGTGAAGACATGATACCACCACTTCCCAACTCATTTGCATGAGGAGCGTCTGAGTCTTGGTTTTGGCTTAGGTCAGGATCTCATGGGTCGTGGGATTGGGCCCATGCAGGGCTCCATGCTCAGCACGGAGTGTGCTTGAGAGATCCTCTCTCTCCTCTCCCTCTGCCTTTCTCCCCACAACCCATGCTCATGCTGTCTAAAATACACAAGTAAATAAAATCTTAAAAATAAAACAAAGTCACTACAAGAAAACAGACCAATGCCCCTCTGAGTTTAACAAACCTAACAGTACAGAAACCCAACAATAAATACGAAGGGTAACACAATGCTGGACTAAAATGTATATGAGGCTGTACTGACTGTTTACATAAGATAACACTTAGGCTGGGATATACTTACCCATCTAAAATTAGACTTTCGTAGGCAGCTTTTTTATCACACACGGGACAGATCCAGGTGGGCTTCTTCTCATTCATTTGCAGATAAAGGGCAGCGTCAAAACACTGCAGATGTGTACAAGTCACTGCGCGGCACGGGATTGTCAACCTCATTTTCCCTAACTATAGGACAGGGAAGACAACAGGGGAAACTTTTGAAAAAGGAGAATAAAGCCTCAAAGGCAAGAATCACTCATAAAAGTCTGAAAAGATCTTATGAGAAAATCAAAATGAAAAAATTCAAACCAGAATTTATCTCTATCAAGATTGCTACATATTTCACTTGTATTCACTGGCTGCCCTATGATTTTTAAAAGCCCATTTCACATTTTAAAAATAATCAACATGCCAATTCACAGGAAGAAAAACGTGTCTCTTTCTTACCTGTTCCCCTATTTAGAGGGAACTACTGTTGCCCATCTCTTGCTTGTACTTGCACTGAGTCTACGCATAACCAAGTACGTATTTTAAAAATTTTCCCAGAAATGGTGGCATGCAATCCACACAATTCTGTACCAACTGTCATATAATATAATATATATCAGAACACGAAAAGCTACCATGATATGAAGGTATCATAACTGATAATGAAGCGTATGATATGAAGGCTCATTATTTATTTAACTAGTACCCTGCCCTAGCGACAGACGTTTAAATTGTTTCCAATCTTTTATGGCTACAAATAATGCTGCAGTAAACATCTACAGGACGGACTCCTAGAAGTGATATTTTGCGGTCAAAGGGAAAGTGCATTTATGATTTCTGTCACACTGACAAAACGTCTCCCACAGAAGTTGCCTACCTACCGATGTATGCACATATGTGTATCAGTGCACTTGGTTCCCCTCAACCTTGCACACACAGTGCTGTAACTCTGATCTCTGCCAACCTGATAGGTGAAAAAAACCCATTATAGTTGTGAACTACACTTCCCTTATTTTAAGTTGAGCTTCTTTTTTTACTTCTAAGAGCCATTTGTGCTTCTAAGAACTGTCTATTCATAACCTTTTCTCATTTTCCATTTAGTCTTTGGTATCTATCTACAGCAGCTCTATATTAAGTCAGCCTCATATATATGATGATGGGAACTGCAAATATATTTTTCACTTATGAGAATTTTTTACTTATGTATAATCACATGTGCTGATATTCCGATATATTTTTATATAACTACAGTGCTCTGTTCAGTTCTTATTCTAGCTGGTAGAGGTATGCCAACATCAGGACACACACCCAGATTTGATGGAGTCTGTCGGTATAGCCTTTCAACAGCCCTCCCTATGTACTTCCTTACGGAAAATCTCTCAGCTTACAACCAGCTCTGTGTTATTCGGATAGAAAATCTGTTTCTCCCACTAGACTCTAAGCTCCACAAGGACAAGACCCATGTCGCTGCTCACCACTATAATCCAAGTGTCACAGCACAGCACCTAAAATGCAGCATGTGCTCAGAATTTGTTGATCAGATAACAGAACAAAGACAGACAGACTAGAAAAATGGGAAAGAAAGGAAGGGAAGCAGGAAGGACTTCTTTATGGGCACTATAACGTCTAGAAAAATTCACAGCAAAATTACACTGTTAACTTTGCCTGAGGGGTAGGAGTCTTAGAATGCTCCTGTTTGCCACCCCCCTCTATGGTTTATCTATAATTTCTTTCTTCTAAAATGAACACTTGTTTATTTCATAATTAAAAAAATTAATTTAGCCAAGTTGTCACCATAGCAATAACTATTGTTTGTATAGTTCTACTTACATAGAAGGCACGATGTTGATGACTTTATATTATAAAGTGACACTTTATATTTAAACCTAACAACTGCACTGTATGACTGATCTAGAGACATTATTGTCTCACCCACTCCCACCCTGAGAACACCAAGGCACAACAAAGCTAAGTAATGACTACCATTACAAAGTTAGAAAGCGGCAGCGCCAATATCTGAAGCGAGCAGCTCTGGCTCCAGTGTCCATACTCTTATCACTGTGCTATACTGACTCCATCTGAGTGTTTAACTAGAATTCTAAAAGGGATCTTGGAAGTTACAGTGATTCGTGCAAGTATATAGCACAACAGAACTCATTATTTAAGAAAGAAAAAAGAATAGAACCTAAGGCATTTCATTTTCTTACAATATTTGCTTCCAAATTTTCCCTTCCTTTAATAACAAATTTTCTCCTAAGCCATGTGGAATCTTACTGGGCGCTAAGGATTTTTACATACATTTCACAGAATTCTCCTAACAGCCCTAGGACTGCAGAAAGACTAGTATCTGTATTTCTGCTTTTGAAATAAAGATGCTGAGATGACGTGAGGCCACAAACACCACACTCACTGAGACCCAGCTGGTGGAGCTCTAACGCAAACACAAATGTTTACTTCCATGGGACTCCTCTTAGTTTTACAACATCACACATGGTGCTGGTTCTTGGTTCCAATTATCCACCTTTTCCTATTTTGCTAAGAGTTTTTGTTCTATTAGGAATGGATGCTGACTGAATGCTTATTCAGAACCCTAATGTGATGATCACAGGGATTTCCTGACCCCCCTTCCATTATTAATATAAATAGTTTTCACAGATTTTCTAAAATCAAACCATACTTGCATTCCGAAGAGGTATCCTTTTATTATCATGTATTATTCTTGTAAAATACCGGATTCTTTTTAAAGTAATGGATTCTACTGGCTAGTGTTTTGCTTAGAAATTTTTCATCGTTGCTTTTTATTTGGAAACAACCTCAATAATCATTAAAAAAGGTTGAACAAGTTAATTTACACCACACCCAATCAACAAAATGCCTGTATGATTAAAATAAGACATATCTACAGATATTAATAGTTAAAATATACTGTTGATTTTAAAACAGTAAACCACAGAATAGTATATGTAGCACAATACAATTTTTTCCAATAAACATACACAACTATGAACATAAAGTTCAGTCTAGAAAGATTTATTTCATACTACTAGTAGCATTACTTTTGAGTAAGAGATCTTATCAATCTCAAGTTTTAATGTCTGTTCTATTTGAATAATTTTATAATAAAGTAGGTACTATTTGTCAATTTCCATAATTTGTTTCCTTTAAATAATGCTCTAACTCAGCCTACTATGATTTTTTGGAGGGGGTGGGGGCTCCTAGTTCTCACACTTTTGGCTTCAGAATCCCTTCACACTCTTAAACATTGAGAATCTCAAGGAGTTTTTATATATATAGATTATATTTACCAATATTTATTGTAGTAGCAATTAAAGCAGACCTTTTTTTTTTTTAAAGATTTTATTTATTTATTTGGCAGAGATCACAAGTAGGCAGAGAGGCAGGCAGAGAGAGAGAGAGAGAGAGAGAGAGAGAGAGAGGAGGAAGCAGGCTCCCTGCAGAGCAGAGAGCCCGATGCGGGACTCGATCCCAGGACCCTGAGATCATGACCTGAGCTGAAGGCAGAGGCTTAACCCACTGAGCCACCCAGGCACCCTAAAGCAGACATTTTTAAAACACAAGAATACACAAATACACACTACATCAACCCTTGGAGCACTGACATTACCAACAGTCAGGTAATCCCTATTAAACACCACTGCCTACTCATGAGAGAATAACAGAAAAGAGACAAACTGCATCATAGTATTATTTTAAAAACTGTTCTGACTTTGTGAGCCTCTTCCAAGAGTCTCAGGGGCCCCCAAGTATCCCTGAGCCATGCTTTGGAAACTTGCTTTTTTTGTTCTTCTTCTTAGGTACCACCTTCATCTCTCCTGTCACTGCCTTAGAATTTCCACGATACAGAGAACTGAAAACATTCACAACTATAGAAGCTGCTGATCCTAAATTTAATCCTAGTGGCTCACAAAAGTTAATGAGCATTTCTCAAGTTAAAAAAGCACTTATTACCAACTGGCCAAATCTGATTAATTTCCTAATACTGATCATGGCGTGTCAACAAAAGCAGCTTTGTATGCATTAAATTCTATTTAGTCAGATGATTGATGGATGGATGGACGGATGGATGGAAGGAAGGAATGGTTCCTAAACAATGCAATACTTTTTTTGATTAGTAAAATGTTTTTTAAGCTTTTACTTAAATTCCAGTTAACATACAGTATAAGTTTCAGATGTTATAATATAGTGTTATGATGTTATGATATAGTGATTCAACACTTCCATACATTACTTGGTACTCATCACAAGTGTGATGTACCCTTAATTAAGTACCCTTAATTCCCCATCACCCATCCTCTCACCCCCTTCCCCTCTGGTGACCATCGGTTTGTTCTCTGTAGTTAAGAGTCTGTTTCTTGGTTTGCCTCTCTTTTTTGTTCCTTTGCTCATTTGTTTTGTTTGTTTGTTTGTTTTAATTTTTATTTTTTAAAGATTTTATTTATTTATTTGACAGACAGAGATCACAAGTAGGCAGAGAGGCAGGCAGAGAGAGAGAGGAGGAAACAGGCTCCCCACTGAGCAGAGAGCCTGATGTGGAGCTCGATCCCAGGACCCTGGGATCATGACATGAGCCGAAGGCAAAGGCTTTAACCCACTGAGCCATGCAGGTGCCCCATTTGTTTTGTTTCTTAAATTCCATGTATGAATTATATCATATATCGTATCTGTCTTTCTCTGACTCTGATTTTGCTTAGCATAATACTCTCATGCTCTACCCATGTCATTACATATGGCAGGATTCCATCTTTTTTTATGGCTGAGTAATATATCACATTCATCAGTCGATGGACCCTTAGGCTGCTTCCATAATTTGGCTATTGTGGATCATGTTGCTATGAACATCAGAGTGCAATGTCATGCACAGAGTACCTAAACTGATTTTCACTTAACTGTAGCCTAAATGCATCTACGTAAATTAAGAATGTATATAGTAAAAATGACCCAAATCAGTGGATCCAAACTATATATGAGTCAGAATCTTAAAAGATAAAATCAAACCTAGCCCCCTTCTCTATCCCCCAGCCACCCAGCCCACCTCTGCAGGAAAGACAGAAAATCACTAGCTGATATCACTAAAATTGATAAATTTTAAAAACTGTAAAATTCAGACACTGTTCAGAAATACAATTATACACACTTAGATCCCTCCCTCAAACAACAGTAAAATTGCCTTCTATAAGTCCCAAGGACAGAGGTTTTGGACTGCACTCCTCACTCCCCAGACTCAAGTCTGAATCATTTTACATACTGTGAAACGGGACAAACACTTCTTCCAGTACCTGACAGCTATCATTTTCTGATAGCTTCCTTATCCCAGGGTTCACGTCTCATCCTTCCAAACGCTTACGATCCACTCTGCGCTTCTGTATTTCCTAGCACCACTCGGGATCCGCTGCTACTTCCGCAGCCAATAGGCTGCACTCCTTTCTGCTCTTTTCAGCTAATACTGGTATTATCTCCTCCTCTCATCATCTAACTTCTGTCATCCATCTGTTAAATCTGATCAAAACATCTGTTTGGTGTTCTAATTAACATCTATCATATACTATAGTTAGCTTCAACTTTGTGTTAACACTACTAAAGCCTGGAAAGTACCACTTACTCTTTTCTTAAAAAGTGCTGAAAAAATCAGGTAGTGTGATTTTTTTCAAACCTCAAAAGACAGTCTGCAAAACAGACGTAGTGAAAAGGAACTGTTCCCTATTCTTATATAGAAGGAATCCTAACCGCTCTGATATACCACTTCCACTATTTTGAAAATCTGAGAATCTGTTAGTATGTCAGTCTCTTGTGTTTTGTTTGGGTTGTTCTCATACAGAATAGCACAGTGTTTTTAAAAAACAAAAACAAAAAAATGGAAAAAAAAACTTTAAAAAACAAGGTCAAGGAGACAAGACAGAAAATGGAATTATGCAACCGTTAGAACTCTTTAGGTAAGCTATCCAGAAGCACCTTCTTACTGACAGAATAGTGTGCTACTAAAACATAGAGGTAACATGAGTTCCCTTCCCATTATGCCTAGAATATAGCCAGTAAACAACATTTGCTCAATATACTAGGGTTAAACTGTAAGAAAACTGTCAATATACGACTGTTTTTGACCAACAAAATGGCAATCTCCTGTGTTTCAATTTAACATCCATTTTAACAGGAGAGGGAGAAAAAGAGTAATGTGAAGACACTCAAAAGAAATCACGTCTCAAGGTCTGCACACAGCATGGGGGTAGAAGAGGAGGTCCTGGGTCCAAACACAAGCCCTCTTGGGCCTCTGCCACCACTTCAGGCATTAATGCTCCCCACCCCCGCTGCTGGAACTGCAGACTTTCTTCTCTCTGGATCTGATAACCACAGGTTCACCATTTCTAAGCAATCCAATTTCATGCACTTCTATTCCTTTTCAACAGAGCTAAGTTAGTTTAAGTTAATGATAATAAAAAAGTAAATTCAGAAAGAAAGAGATCTGCAAACATCACTTTCCAGGGTGACAGAGAGGGGAGCTTATATAACGAGGATATTTATATTTTAACCCAATTTGGTATTATGGTATATTGTTAAGGTAAATGGAATAATGTCAGAAGACCAAAATTTTTATCCTTGTTTTGCTACTAACTGTGTGATGTGGGTTATCCAACCACTTTTAATCTCAGTTCCCTCAACTACAAAATGTGAACTCTTCCACACAGGTTTGTTAAGACAGTTAAATTAAGAAGCACATCACGGGAACTCAACAAATTATTCCTTTCTCTCTCCCTCTCTCTGACACAATTCTCTCTCCACTTAAATACTGTACATTTCTCACAATGGCAACTGGTCATGAGGTCCCCCCAAAACTACATTCCTGATACCGTGACTTTTCTCATAAAGTTCCTCGCATGTGGAAAGGTTCCCCTCCACCAGTACTGATTTTAGAGAAGCCTTCATCCACTATTCCTGACCTCTCCCTACGCTTAGCAAGGTTACATGTGGTATGTATGTCTTCGTTTTCTCATGTGAGTTAGTTTTATCTCTCAAAGTAGACTATTAACTTTCTGACAAGTTCTCATCAAGTCCTCGGTATTTTCTCCCCAAATTAGCTCAGTAACAAGAACAGAGAAGGATCTGAGAGTTGCTGACTGATTTCCACTCCATAGTCTCTAAAGAGACATAAAATTATTATGCAACTTAGAAGTGCATTACAAACAGATAAAGACATCTCAAACATTCCAATTCATTAAACCAGAACCATCAATTAGCATTTATTAGGTGATAGTAATTTTACTGCTATTTTTCAACACAGTCTATATTCTGATAAAAAGAGCCAACTCTCTATTCTCTCTAAATATTTACTATTAGCTGTGGACTATCTACAGCAAAAAAAACTGTGACAGATTATTCTGAACCTAAAGCTCTCTTTCTTTTTCGAAACAATACCCTTTTAGGTCTTTCCTTGCTTAGTCATTGTTTGAAGAACATTTGCATTCTTTAGAATTATGTTTAATCATTAAAATTTCTGAATGGGAAAATGACAAAAGTTCTGAATTCTATCCCAATGTATCATTCATTCCCGCACTTACTTATATAGGAAAATTAGTCATTTATAAAAAGTGAAACACCCCGGAATGTTTTTTTGCTTTACTTACAGGGCACATCAAGGATACCCGAAGGCTAGTTGTAGCAATTTCACTATCAGGATCTGCAGTAAGTTTTTCTTTAACTTTAAAAAGAAAAAGAATTAAAAAAAATTTTTTTAATTGTGATATTCTGAACAGGATTACAGAAATATATATCATCTTATTTAAAGTCTCCCAAACACTTTGAATAGGTCAAGAAACTAAAAAAAGCAAACAAAAAAACCCCCAAATGTTAAGTATTAATGTAAAAACACAATCATACTTCCAGTATTAGGTTAAAGAATTACAAACTTGCAAACTCTAGATTCACATGTTTGATAGCATTTTTAAAATAATTTCTTTCTAAAAGTAAAATTGCAGGTAAGGAAGAGTTTCAAAACAGACAACTGTATAAGACTGAAGAACAATGTAACAATTGGGAAAGGAACTTGCAAACGAGCTGTACTTGGAGCTTCAATGTTTTCCTCACATACACTCAGAGGACTTTTTGTTAGGGGGTACTGGTTGTTTTCAACAACTATTAAATTTGTAAACCGAAAAAGCCAAATACTCTTATACTTCCTTTGACAAGTGAAAACTACAAGAGATGTGCTAATGTCTCTGCAGTTTGATTTTCCAGGTAATGTATACAGGTTACAGTCTCTACAAGGTCACAAACATATGCATGGCCTCTAGGTGGTTAACACTCAACACCATCATAGAGAAAAGGCAAGGAAATGGGAAACTGGAACTGCAGTGGGATGAAAAAACGGAGGGAAGTGCTTCCTTGGCTTCCAGCTCTAGGCAGGAAGACCGCTACTCCGCTGTTTAATGAGATGAGAATGGTTTAAGAACAAGAAATGTAAACCATTTCAACAGCCCTACTTGGCTCCCTTTTCAATCTGTAGATCCTTTTCTCCTTTCCAGTTCACCCAGCGTTAAGTGAAGTAACTGGGGAAAAAATACTGTCTTTCCCAGAAAAATGTCTTGTTCAATTAAATTAAGTTACTGAATTATTTACAGTCTGAGTTAGACTTTTTCTCTATTATTATACATTATGAATACAAAGTACAAAATAAAACCTCTGAGAAGTTAAATATTATTGATAGATATCTACACTTCTTTTGTAAAAAGAGCTTCTCGTTTAGAATTTTTTTAAATGTACACTGCATTACACACTGGAGGTTCTGAAGACTTGCATTCCTATTTGCGAGTCAACATGTGCATCAAAATTACCATCAACCTGACATTTACCTAAATAAGTTTTCATAAAAAAGCCAAAAATCAGACCAGTTGGGATATAAAACTGATCCTTAGGAGTGATTTCTAAGAAGTGCTTTTCATTATAGGGCTCTGTTCATAAGAGTATTTTCAACTCAAATTTATTTTAGGTTTTTTTTAATAATTCTCCATAAATTATTCCTGTACTGATGTATATTTGAGGATTGCTTTTTTTTTTTTTCTCCATTAAAGCATCTCAAATGCTCAGTCTTACAAACATTACTTACTTAGTGCTCTGGAATGATCAGGGTTTCTAATACCTTTCATTTTTAATCTCTGTAATAACATGGCTGATGTGAGCTGTCGTACAAGATATACAGACATGGAGTAATTCTACAAAGAAAGATAATCTGTATTAAAGATGAGAGATAATAGCCTATTTACATA
The DNA here is from genome assembly GCF_963455335.1 of Martes martes. Taxonomy (NCBI): domain Eukaryota; kingdom Metazoa; phylum Chordata; class Mammalia; order Carnivora; family Mustelidae; genus Martes; species Martes martes. The sequence continues at coordinate 26,849,064 of NC_137901.1, read as the reverse complement.
AAATACCTGTCTAAGAAACTCTGGTTTCTAAAAATAACATTCAAAATAACTTTCACAGGAAGGTCAAGGACTGGGAAGGGAACAAAATCAACTTAGCTATTTAGGGAAGATAAAACTCAATCACATTAAAGGTGTTTCTCAATCACTTATCACTTTAAAACATCCATGTGCAAGATAACATATCTTAGATCTGTAGTTTTCAAACTGTGTTTCTAATTTAGTAAAACTGATTATCCTAGGGTCATCATGGCATGAAAGAAAATGTACCCTCCCGGAATGCCCACTTCTAACTAAAATTTTGTTTTCATGTAATGGGACTGTCACAATATTTTCACTGAAGAATGGGTTCCACTGCAGAAACAAAGTTTAAACACCAGTGGTCTGAATTAACATTTCAAATCCAGAGTTTCAAAGTTCTAATTCTGGCAGAAGAGACCACCTCATACATGGCCTTGAACAAATCTTCAAATGAACCCAGTATCAGCTTTCTTCGGAGAAAAACTTTGACAAATTAATCCCTGTTTCCAAATGCACATTTTATTAGGGAAGGGACAGCTACTGTAGTATTTAAGACACACGAAGAAATGATAAAAATCAAAAAGACAAGGCCAGAAAATAACAGCATCCAATCCCATACCTCTTAGATCTGGCACAAAGGAACCTTCGTTAGCTATTTATAGAGCTATGAAGAGATGAAATAGAATTTTACCTACATGCTAAAAATCTATCTTACTATTTCACTACACATATTCATTCAATTGATCCTACAATAAACAAAATACTTTTAATAGTTATCAAGCCAAATTTTGTAAATACCATTTTAATGTCCTGCAAAAGTCTTTTTAAGTATCTAAATACTCAATACAGTATGCAAATTTTAAGTCAATTAATCATTTTAATTACAAGGAAAGTATATTACTCCCATTACACAGCAAAACACCCTGCCAGATCTTCAATGTCTACAATGGTTTACTCAAAAATATATGTTAATAATTACGTCAAAAAGATACATTCTTCTATTCAAATTTCTCCCATAAGCTTTAAAGCATTAATACCTGCTCATTTACCAATGACCCTTGCATTTGCAAGATTTTACTTATCTTTAAACAGGCCTCAGGAAAGTAAGCAACTTTGCCAAAATCAAACAGTGGCCAAGTTGGGACTAAGTCAAGATTTTCTGAATCCTTACCCAATGCATCACTAGACTGCACAGTTTGTACAAATGAAAAATCCTAGAATCAATATCCTATGATAATACAGACAAGTTATGGTAAAAATTCAAAACTGAGAGCTCAAGAAAACAATCATTAGAGAGATAGTAATATTTTTTTAGTCCAAATATTAATACAAAGCTATTCTTTATGTCCTCAACTCTGAAACTGCCTTGCTGTGACAACCAAAAATTTCTCCTATGAACATATGACTCAATTTCTCTGTCAATAAAATAGGAATATTACCCTTTACCTCAATGAAATAGCAAGACTAAAGTTGATGTTCAGAAATTAACTGAAATCTCTTTTGACGTTCTATTATTTCTATATATAAACAAATAGTTGTAAAACAGAAATCAGTATTGTTGTATTAGTCAGTATCCCATAACTAACAAAACACATTTGAAGACTAGGAATTAGTAGAAAGCCAGGTTCATCAACCTACAGGTATTGGGAAAATAATGTAATTTTAAGTAAATATTTTCATATGAGATTCCCAAATTATCTGAAGTGACAGCTGTTCATGTAAAAGCTGGAACAGATTATTTCCAAACACATTTAACCATTTTCCTCAAAGCCTGATAAGCTATGTCCCTCTTCATAAATACATAACATTACCCAAAGTTTCCAGTTTCTTAAAACCCTACTTAAACACATACATAAACACAATTGCGATTAAGGCATTTTCTTAAGAAATACTGTAATTACACTCACTTCTTTTCCAAGAAAATAAAGAGATGACATTTAGGACATCTTGAACTTTTCAACCCTAAGAATCCCTACATCTCCACTCCTGAATTGAAAATCACTGCTTTTCAGGAATTAAGATCAGAAAACTAACAGGTTAGAGCTAGTACCCTGAGCTAAGACAAGACAAATCAACTCCTAGTGAGATCACTTTCACGCGCTACCCAGAATAGTCTTTACCTTTCCAATTTCTGATGCCCAAGAAATGGAAATTTGGTTTGGCACAGCTGAGGATAACCTAACTAAAGATGTAATATTCAAAGGGCGTCCAGGGCGCTTCTGTTCAATCCCATTTTTAGGTGGTGGTGCATAACCCTAGAACCATAAGAGAGAAAAATAATTTTAAATTCTCTGTTGGGGAATCAAACAATTTTCTCCAAGACAGACATACGTTTGCCTAATTTCCGTTACATAGATCCAATACATATTTTATCCCGGAAATCACAAAATCTTCATCCTAAAGTCACCAATCCAAAGAGGAAACAGACCTTTTAAGAAACGCTATATTTCACAAGTTCAGAAAAGCACCAAAAAATGTTCCATCATTAAAATTAAAGATACTAACATCTTGCCATACTATGAATCTTTTTCCTTTTTATAAACGATAAAGTTGTACCTCTTTGTATTAACTTATCGTCAGAGCTCCTATTTAAAACATTCAAATACTGGGGATGGGAAAGACGGAAAACAAAGTTTGGGGATTAAAGAACAAATTAATGCAAAAGTAAATTACTGATGCTACATTAAAATAAACTTCCTCGCACAGCGAAGGAAGCAATCAACAAAACTAAAAGATAACCTGCTGAGTGGAAGATATGTGCAAATGACATATCTGATGAAGGCTTAGTATCCAAAATATATAAAGAACTTACACAACTCAACACTAAAAAAAACACAAAAAAACAAAACAAAACAAAAAACTCCAGTTAAAAACTGGGCAGAAGATGAACAGACCTTTCTCCAAAGAAGACATACACATGGCCAAGAGATAAAAGAAAAGATACTCAACATCAGTCATCATCAGGGAAAGGCAAATCAAAACTACAGAAAGATTATCACCTCGCACCTGTCAGAATGGCTAAAATCAGAAACACAAACAACGGTTAGCAAGGATGTGGAGAAAAAGGAATCCTTATGCACTGCTGGTGGGAATGCAAACTGCTGCAGCCACTGTGGAAAATGGTATGGAGGATCCTCAGAAAATGAAAACAGAACTAGCCTACAATCCAGTAATTGCACTAGTAGGTATTTACTCAAAGAATACAAAAACACTAATTTAAAAAAGATACATGCAACCCTATGCAGCACTGTATACAACAGCTCAAGTGTCCATAAATAGATGAATGGATAAAGAAGTGGTGCTGCCTACATACAATGGAATATTATTCAGCCATTAAAAAAGGGAAATCTTGCCATTTGCAACCACGTGAATGGAGCTAGAGTATACAGCTAAGTGAAATAAATCAGAGAAGGACAAATAACCGTATGATTTCACTCATATGTAGAATTTAAGAAACAAAACAAGTAAAGGGGAAAAAAGAGAAACCAAGAAACAGACTCTTAACTATAGAGAACAAACTGATGGTCACCAGAGGAAGGAGGGTGGGGGGACAGGTGAAATAAATTATAGGGATTAAAGAGTACGCTTTTCATGATGAGCACTGAGCAATGTATAGAACTGCTGAATCACTATAATGTATACCTGAAATTAATATAACACTCTATGTTAACTATACTGGAATTAAAATTTTAAAACAATAGAATTTTTTTTTTTAAGATTTTATTTATTTGACAGAGATCACAAGTAGGCAGAGAGGCAGGCAGAGAGAGAGAGGAAGGGAAGCAGGCTCCCTGCTGAGCAGAGAGCCCGATGCGGGGCTCAATCCCAGGACCCTGAGATCATGACCTGAGCTGAAGGCAGAGGCTCTAACCCACTGAGCCACCCAGGCGCCCCAACAATAAAAATTTTTAAAAATAATAAAAATGAAATATATTTACTAAAAATAGTTTATGGGGAAAAAAGAACAAATTAATGGATTTCAAAGGAATTATTAAAGTCTTATGAATGAAAAATTGCTCTCCATTGCCTTCTTTGCAAGTAGAAAATAAATGGTCATTTTTTAAAACCAGAACATGTTAACAAAGAATAATCAATATTTCAATTGGCATTAAATTAGCTTGATGGCTGTAATACTGATATTTATGCTTTATTCTTTTTCTAATCACTAAGTAGTTGTTTTAAATAGCAAGTGCACTCATTTTTGATTCACATTACATCCAATTCTCAATTACCAAAAGACTTCTCAGTTTGTCATTTTCAAAACTAAAGTATTTTTTAAAGATTTTATTTATTTGTCAAAGACAGAGAGAGAGCACAAGCAGGAGGCGGTGGCAGGCAGAGGGAGATGCAGGCTCCCCACTGAGCAAGGAGCCTGAAATGGGACTTGGATCCCAGGACCCTGGGATCATGACCTGAGCAGAAGCAGACACTTAACCAACTAAGCCATCCAGGCATCCCTAAAGTAGTAGTTTATAGAAAATTAAAATTTCTTAGCTGTGAAAACATCTATATACTGTAAAGCAGATACCATATTTCACTGAATCTAAAATGCCACTTATGTAATTTAACTGTGTACCACTGAGAAGGAAAAAAAACCCACTCAGTTAATGATACAACCTAACATATCACTACTTATTCCTGCATGCATAGCAAAAAAATACAAGCAAAATGAACTGGCAAACATACTCCTTTTAAATATACAGAAAAATCTTCTGAATCACTTTTCACTCAGTCATCAATGGGTATGTTTCATGGCATCTCCCTAAATGCCACTAAGAGCTCTGGAGATACAAGTATTTCTTATGACTATATTCTACTCCACCGGCATCCCTCGGATTTCCCTGCAGATCACTGATACCCTTAAGGTAACTGCATGTGTTAATGCTGATACAATCCGGATCTTATGAGAGTGTACTGATCGAAGCTTTTTAGACAACAACCAGTATTTGTGAGCCTTCCTTAAAATGTTCATAAATCATCTGTTGCTTAAAAAAACTGAAGGAGCGTAGCTAACCAGTCATGCCACAGGAATAACATCATGACTGTACTAGGCAATGACAACACATTATAGCTTGTCACCTGGTCATCAGCAACTGTAAGATACCTCTGGACTCTAGTGATGTTAAAAATATGCATGTTAGAAACAATGAAATACAGTATTGGTGGCATTACACAACAGAGCTAAGGAACACCGTCTATCACAACTAAGGAACCTCTTCACTGCCTCATAGGAGGTATGATAGTAATTATTCAGTGGGAATACACCTAACTTGCAAACTATGACTTGATCAAGACTTGGAAAATCATTAAAAACAGTTTGGGCAGGGAAGAAGGAAGGCAAAGAGCATAACTTCAACAATGGCCATTACACTATGGAAAAGGGAAATTGTGTGTGCGCCTGCGTACACATGTACAGGAAGGTTATGCCCATCTCAAGTTATTCAAGTTAAATAAGACAAAAATAATTCAATCTTTTACAAAGACTCTACGAATTGGTTCAATGAGAAAAAATCATACGGAATATCAACATTCTGGGCAATTCTGAATGAAACCTTTGTTTTATCTGTTTTCTGTCTTCTGGTATGTTCGCTGGTAGGTTAGCCAAATAAAACAATGGCACAGGATCTGCCAAGATGATAAAAATAACTCATGAACTAGCCAAACAGTAAACTCCTTAAACTGGAATCTAATCAACAATGTTTTCAGTCAGTCTGAAGAGGAACAGAGCAACAAGAGAGGGGAGACTAGGTGACTACAAGAATGAGGTATTAGCAAATTCAAAATCGATGTTGGTACTAGTCTCAGCCATCTCAAGTATTTTAAATCTATCTCTACCCTACCCAACTAGTTTGATTTCACTGGCAGTTCTAAGTTATCTTTTAACTTGTATTCCCCTTCTGACCATTATGTCACCTCCATTCAGCCATTAATTACCTGGTTATTGAGAACAGGGTATAATTGCAATTTTCTAAAATATAAATGTGCAGCTTTAACATATTTCTAATGATTTTCCATATCTGAAGCAAAAATAAATTTAAGTTCACTTGATAGGGGACCTCTGGAGCAAAGCTAAAAACCTTCTTTAAGAAGGCTGGTGGAGGGGTGCCTGGGTGGCTCAGTTGTTAAGCATCTGCCTCTGGCTCAGGTCATGATCCTGGAGTTCTGGGATTGAGCCCCACACTAGGTTCCCTGCTCAGTGGGGAGCCTGCTTCTCCCTCTCCCACTCCCCCTACTTGTGTTCCCTGTCTCACTCTATCTCTTTTTCTGTCAAATAAATAAGTAAAATCTTTTAAAAATGAAAAATAAATAAATAAATAAGCTGTGGGAGAGCCAGAAAAGATGTCAGTCTCCACCTAAGATTCCAATGAAAAATACACTCGAAAACCTTTCTGTGATGTACTGTAACAACATCCTACCTGACTTCTAACTGGGACAAAAGTTGACAGCGTTAACATTTCCCTCTGGAATTTCCTGATTACTTTAACTACCACTACCGTAATACTGTCAACATAGATTTACTATTTTACTGTACATTACAAAAATGTTCAAGAATAGATATAAGTAGAGAAAACTACCCACCAGCCAGCTTCACTAATTACCAACAATATGTTTCCAATCTTGCTTCATTTGCCTCTGGCTCCACCCACACCCCACCCAAAAATACACACCCCACACATATACACATTTATTCTAGATAATGACATTTGACCATACTTCTATACGGTTTTAATAACACCTTTCAAAAAAAAAAACACAATATCACAACCTTATAAAATTAAACGTAATTCTTAAAAATTACCTAGTATCCAGTATATATTCAAATTTCCCAACTGCTTCAAATGTCTTAATTATTGAAAATTTTCAAACATAAAAAAAGATGGGGCACCTGGGTGGCTCAGTTGGTTGAGCATCTGCCTGCTGCTCAGGTCATAATCCCAGAATCCTGGGATCTGCCCCACGGCAGGCTCCCTGCTCAGCAGGAAGTCTGCTTCCCCCTCTGCCCCTCACCCTGCTCACCCCCTCTCTCAAATAAATAAAATCTTAAAAACTATATACATATATATGAAAAAGGCATAATGAACTCCCATATACCCATCACCCAATTCAATATACATTTGCTCATAAACAATCTTTACTTATTTAACCTCACTCCCATTCCAGATTATTTTAAAGCAAATCCCAGGCACATCATGTTACCATGTTACCCATATATATAGCCTCGTACACAATGTCTTTTTACAGTCTGATTCAGAATCCAAACTACAGCCTCTCATTGTGGTTAGTTGTCTCTGAAGTCTCCTTTATTCTACAATAACAATTTTTATTGTCCCCCACCCTCTCTTCTTCTTTTCCACTGTCATTTTTTGTTGAAGATACCAAGACTTCTGACCTGAAGAATGACCTAACTTTTTGCATGAGGCTTCCCCATGGTATAAAGTTCTGCTGCTCCATCTCCTGTAGACATTTTAAGCTGGTAGTCAGTTGTGCAGGCTTGATTTGATTCAGATTTGAATCTTCAGACACAAAACTTCATAGGGAGTGTTACGTACTCCCCACCATACCACATCATGAGGCACGTAATGAGTTTGCCCCAGTTTATAGTGATGTCAAGACTGATGAGGAATTCAGCTGACGTCAGCCTGACCCCTCCATGGTAACATTCACCATCAAGCTTTGACCTAATAGTTTTAGCACCCGTTGATGGTTACCTAGATGGATTATATAATTATGGATTTGAAAACAATGGTTTTCTAATCCATTATTCCTTTTGCTTATATTAGTTAAAATGTTTCCATAAAAAAACTTGACTGTGCACATGTCTGACAACCCCGAAATCAATGACTCTCTGCTTTTATCAATTTTTAGAATACTGGATTAGTACAACCTTCAATAGTTTATTTCAATGTAATTATAAACTCAATCATATATTTGATAGCTTGGAGTCCACTGTAGTATTATCTTTTAGATAATCCCATCTTAGGCCACAGGAATCTGATTAAATTGAGGGACAGAAGTGTATGGTTATTTGTTTTTTTTTTTTTAATTTCGTTTCAGCGTAACAGTATTCATTGTTTTTGCACCACACCCAGTGCTCCATGCAATACATGCCCTCCTTAATACCCACCACCTGGCTCCCCCAACCTCCCACCCCCCGCCCCTTCAAAACCCTCAGGTTGTTTTTCAGAGTCCATAGTCTCTCACGGTTCACCTCCCCTTCCAATTTCCCTCAACTCCCTTCTCCTCTCCATCTCCCCATGTCCTCCATGTTATTTGTTATGCTCCACAAATAAGTGAAACCATATGATAATTGACTCGCTCTGCTTGACTTATTTCACTCAGCATAATCTCTTCCAGTCCCATCCATGTTGATACAAAAGTTGGGTATTCATCCTTTCTGATGGAGGCATAATACTCCATAGTGTATATGGACCATATCTTCCTTACCCATTTGTCCTTTGAAGGGCATCTTGGTTCTTTCCACAGTTTGGTGACCGTGGCCATTGCTGCTATAAACATTTGGGGTACAGATGGCCCTTCTTTTCACTACATCTGTATCTTTGGGGTAAATACCCAGTAGTGCAATTGCAGGGCCATAGGGAAGCTCTATTTTTAATTTCTTGAGGAATCTCCACACTGTTCTCCAAAGTGGCTGCACCAACTTGCATTTCCACTAAAAGTGTAAGAGGGTTCCCCATTCTCCAAATCCTCTCCAACACACGTTGTTTCCTGTCTTGCTAATTTTGGCCATTCTAACTGGTGTGAGGTGGTACCTCAATGTGGTTTTAATTTGAATCTCCCTAATGGCTAGTGATGATGAACACTTTTTCATGTGTCTGATAGCCATTCGTATGTCTTCATTGAAGAAGTGTCTGTTCATATCTTCTGCCCATTTTTTGATATGATTATCTGTTTTGTGTGTGTTGAGTTTAAGAAGTTCTTTATAGATCCTGGATATCAACCTTTTGTTTGTACTGTCATCTGCAAATATCTTCTCCCATTCCGTGGGTTGCCTCTTTGTTTTGTTGACTGTTTCCTTTGCTGTGCAGAAGCTTTTGATCTTGATGAAGTCCCAAAAGTTCATTTTCGCTTTTGTTTCCTTTGCCTTTGGAGACATATCTTCAAAGAAGTTGTTGTGGCTGATATTGAAGAGGTTACTGCCTATGTTCTCCTCTAGGATTCTGATGGATTCCTGTCTCACGTTGAGGTCTTTTATCCATTTCGAGTTTATCTTTGTGCACGGTGTAAGAGAATGGTCGAGTTTCATTCTTCTACATATAGCTGTCCAATTTTACCAGCACCATTTATTGAAGAGACTTTTTTCCATCGTATATTTTTTCCTGCTTTGTCAAAGATGATTTGACCATAGAGTTGAGGGTCCATATCTGGGCTCTCTACTCTGTTCCACTGGTCTATGTGTCTGTTTTTATGCCACTACCGTGCTGTCTTGGTGATCACAGCTTTGTAGTAAAGCTTGAAATCAGGTAACGTAATGCCGCCAGTTTTATTTTCGTTTTTCAACATTTCCTTAGCAATTCGGGGTCTCTTCTGGTACAAGTTTTAGGATTATTTGCTCCAGCTCATTGAAAAATACCGGTGGAATTTTGATCGGAATGGCATTAAAAGTATAGATTGCTCTGGGCAGTATAGACATTTTAACGATGTTTATTCTTCCGATCCAAGAGCATGGAATGGTCTTCCATCTTTTTGTGTCTTCTTCAATTTCTCTCATGAGTGTTCTGTAGTTCCTCGAGGACAGATCCTTTACCTCTTCGGTTAGGTTTATTCCCAGGTATGTTATGGTTCTTGGTGCTATAGTAAATGGAATCGATTCTATAATTTCCCTTTCTGTATTTTCATTGTTAGTTTATAAGAAAGCCACTGATTTCTGTACATTGACTTTGCATCCTGCCACATTACTGAATTGCTGTATGAGTTCTAGTAGTTTGGGGGTGGAGTCTTGGGTTTTCCATATAAAGAATCATGTCATCTGCAAAAAGAGTTTGACTTCTTCATTGCCAATTTGGATACCTTTTATTTCTCTTTGTTGTCTGATTGCTGTTGCTAGGACTTCTAATACTATGTTGAACAAGAGTGGTGAGGGTGGGCATCCTTGTCGTGTTCCTGATCTCAACGGGAAGGCTGTGAGCTTTTTCCCATTGAGGATGATATTTGCTGTGGATCTTTCATAGATAGATTTTATGAAGTTCAGGAATGTTCCCTCTATCCCTATACTTTGAAGCATTTTAATCAGGAACGGATGCTGGATTTTGTCAAATGCTTTTTCTGCATCAATTGACAGGACCATGTGGTTCTTCTCTCTTCTCTTATTGATTTGTTCTATCACATTGATTGATTTGAGAATGCTGAACCATCCTTGTAACCCAGGGATGAATCCCACCTGGTCATGGTGGATAATCTTTGTAATGTGCTGTTGGATCCTGTTTGCTAAGATCTTGTTGAGAATCTTAGCATCCATATTCATCAGTGATATTGGTCTGAAATTCTCCTTTTTGGTAGGGTCTTTGCCTGGTTTGGGGATCAGGGTAATTCTGGTTTCATAAAAAGAGTCTAGAAGTTTTCTTTCTGCTTCAATTTCTTGAAACAGCTTCAGGAGAATAGGTGTTATTTCTTCTTTGAAAGTTTGGTAGAATTCCCCAGGGAATCTGTCAGGTCCTGGGCTCTTGTTTTTTGGGAGGTTTTTTGATCACTGCTTCAATCTTGTTACTAGATATCGGTCTATTCAGGTTGTCAATTTCTTCCTGGTTCAATTTTGGGAGTTTATAGTTTTCCAGGAATGCATCCATTTCATCTAGGTTGCTTAACTTACTGGCATATAACTGTTAATAATAACTTCCTATGATTGTTTTTACTTCCTTGGTGTTAGTTGTGATCTCTCCCTTTTCATTCATAATTTTATTAATTTGAGCTTTCTTTTTTTTCTTTTGGATTAGTGTGGTCAATGGTTTATCGATCTTATTGATTCTTTCAAAAAACCAGCTTCTAGTTTCATTGATACGTCCTACTGTATCTCTAGTTTCTACCTCATTGATCTCTGCTCTAATCTTGATTATTTCCCTTCTTATGTGTGGAGCTGGTTTGATGTGTTGTTGATTCTCCAGTTCTTTAAGGTGCAGAGACAGCTGGTGTACTCTGGATTTTTCAGTTTTTTGAGGGAGGCTTGGATGGCTATGTATTTCCCCCTTAGGACCGCCTTTGCTGTATCCCATAGGTTTTGGACCAAAGTGTCTTCATTCCCATTGGTTTCCATGAATTGTTTAAGTTCTTCATTGATCTCCTGGTTGATCCAAGCATTCTTAAGCAAGGTGGTCGTTAGCTTCCAGGTGTTTGAGTTCCTTCCAAACTTTTCCTTGTGATTGAGCTCCAGTTTCAAAGCACTGTGATCTGAGAATATGCAGGGAATAATCTCAGTCTTTTGGTATCAGTTGAGTCCTGATTTGTGACCCAGTATGTGATCTATTCTGGAGAAGGTTCCATGTGCACTTGAGAAAACTGAGTATTCTGTTGTTTTAGGGTGGAATGTTCCATATGTATCCATGAGGTCCATCAGGTCCAATGTGTCATTCAATGCTCTTGTTTCTTTATTGATTTTCTGCCTGGATGATCTATTATTGAGAAAGGTGTGTTAAGATCTCCTACTATTAATGTATTCATATCAATATGACTCTTTATCTTGATTAATAGTTTTCTTATGTAATTGGCTGCTCCCATATTGGGGGCATAGATATTTACAATTGTTAGATCATCTTGGTGGATAGTCCCTTTAAGAATTATGCAGTGTCCTTCTATATCTCTGACTACAGTCTTTAGTTTAAAATCTAATTTATCTGATATGAGAATCGCTACCCCAGCCTTCTTTTGAGGCCCATTGGCATGAAAGATGCTTCTCCATCCCTTCACTTTCAGTCTGGGTGTATCTGGGTGTATCCTGGGTCTCTTGTAGACAACATATGGATGGGTTCTGTCGTTTTATCCAATCGGCAACCCTATGTCGTTTTATGGGCACATTTAGGCCATTCACATTGAGGGTGATTATTGATAGATACGTTTTTATTGACATCGTGTTACCTTTGAAGTCTTTCTTTCTGTAGATTGTCTCTATATTTCTGTTCAATGATATTCTTAGGATTTTTCCTCTTTTATAGAACCCCCCTTATTATTTCCTGCAGTGTCGGCTTGGTGGTCGCATACTCTTTTAAGCCTTGTGGTCTTGGAAACTCTTTCTCTCTCCATCCATTTTGAATGTAAGTCTTACTGGATAAAGTATTCTTGGCTGCATGTTCTTCTCATTTAGGGCGCTGAATATATCTTGCCAGCCCTTTCTGGCTTGCCAGGTTTCTGTGGACAGGTCTAGACGTTATTCTGATGGGCTTTCCTCTGTACGTAAGGAGCTTCTATTGTCCTAGCTGCCTTCAAGAGGGCCTGCCTACAATTATAATTCTTCATTCTTACTATTAGGTGTCTCGAGGACTTTCTAGAATCTATAATCTTGGGGGGGAGACCGTTCTGCCTCTAGTACATGAATGCTGGTTCCATTCGCGAGACTGGGAAAATTTTCATGGAGAACTTGTTCCACTATATTTTCTAGACCTCTTTCTTTCTCCTCCCCTTCAGGGATTCCAATAATTCTGACGTTGGAACGTTTCATGGCATCATTTATTTCCCTGATTCTGTTTTTGTAGCTTCTAAGCTGTTTGTTCCAGGCTTCCTCCTGATCCTGTTTGTCCTCTAGATCACTAATTCTATCTTCTGTCTCAGTTACCCTAGTTTTTAGAGAATTTAGATTAGATTGGAACTCATTGTGAGAGCATTGTGAACATCATCCCTGGTGGCTTTCAGTTCTGCCCTAATCAATTCCATTTGGTCATCCATGGCTTTCTCCAACCTAGCTATTGCCTGGATAATTGTTAGCCTGAATTGCCTTTCCAACATATTGTCTATGTCGATAGCCATTAGCTCTGCTGCAGAAGGCCAATCCTCTGAATTTTTCATCTGTTGGGCATTCCTCCTCCTAGTCATTTTGGTGAGAGATGGCTGAACGGATGTAGCTGGATGTATCGACTGTGGTGCAGTCAAGGTGCACCCTGGAATGCTTCTGAGCAATCAGGAGTCCACCCAAAAGAGAAAAAAAAGAAAAGAAAAAGGAAAAAAGAGACAGAGACAGGAAAAAAAGGGAAGATAAAAGAGAAGGCTCAGCCCAAATGGGCCCCAAGGTAAGATTTATGAAGTATACAAACAAAAACAGATAAAAAAAAGAAGACTGATAAAAGTATATGACTAGAGAAAAAAAAAAAATATATATATATATAATAAGCAAAGGAAAAAAAAAGAACCTCATCAAAAAGCACCCCAAGTATAAGATTTATATACTATCAGGACAAACACAAATACACAGAAACACTGGCAGAAGAAAAAGATGGGAGAGTGGTTATAAATTCTCTGTGTGGGCAAGGAAGGTTATTTTGATTCTTCTTGGATGTATCTTGATATCTTTGTTAAAGATATCAAGTTTCCTAAGATAAAGGAACTTTCCTAAGATAAAGGGGGATTAAAAATTGGTTTACCTATAGGGGTAGCATTGATTGGGGAAAGGGGATTACCTTGAAGTTTAACTCTGTATGAATATTAAAAAATAAAAATAAAAAAAGAATAAACTAAACTAAACTAAAATTTAAAAAAAATTTAAAAATAGAAAAGCAAAGGAAAAACACGGGTATATGTATCAAAAAGTTCAGGTTAAAAGGTTATTATGGAATTTGATGCACTGGACATCACATTGTGATGGTAAATTGGTTAAAAAATTATCTATATAAAAAAAATGAACCAGAATAGTGGGAATGAATTAAAAATAAAAGTTGTATCTATGAAGTAGTGGTGGTTGTCCTTTTTTTTTTTTTCTTTTCTTTTTTTTCCCTGGTTGGTTTTCTGGGGAAGAGGCCTGCCACGTGGGTTTTCAGGCAGTGTTCCCTGAGTTAAGTCCTCCTGCCCCCCCTCAAGGGGGTGGGCTCTGAGGAAACTGGTTTTTCAGGCTTTTGTTCTCTGGAGGTTTTTATGTTTGTTCGTTTTGTTTTTTTTTTTCTCTCACCTTGACAGCTTTTGATGGTTTTTGGAGGTTTAGAGGAAAGCAAACTGCACCCAGACCGCCCTCTCAAAGAGAAGCCTCAGTCTATTCCCCTCTGGTGCTGCAGAGCACATAAGTTCCCCCTCGGCCACTGGCAGAGCACATTCCGAGTCACGGTCCCTGGGGACACAGGAACTCCTGCTTGTACCCAAAACCACGACAGCGGCGGTTGTCTGGGTAGCTCCGGACCGCCAGAGAGGTTCCAAGCAGCGATCGCACACTGAGATTTTCCCGCTGACCCAGGCTGGGAGTGCCTGGTCTTTCCGGGTCCAAGCGCGCCAGGCTTGCGCCTATGCGCACCTCTCCCAGGGGAGGGTGTGGGGCACGCGAGGCTCTGATAGCGAGGCGCGGCGCTCTTGTGGAGAGTGCAAAAAGGCTGTGCTTCTGCCGGCTGGCAAGGCTCCCAGCCCCTCACGGGAGCCGCACCCCACGTGCTCTCAGGCGCGCTGGCGGCTCAGGGACCAAGACCTGGTTTCTCTGCCTCACTCTCTCTGGCTCAGCGCCAGGGGTGGCTGTCCTGGGTCCGGGGACTTAAGCCCCTGTCCCTAACCGCCCCGATTCCCACAATTTCCCCCCACGATCCTTTGCTCTTTTTGAGTGCTTTCAACCAGACTCCAAGTACATGCTGGTCCCCAGACGCAGGGCACTCTTGTACTGCGGTATTACTTTCCAATGGGTCGCCTCTGGTGGCTCCCTCCCCCTTCTGTTTATCTTCCGATATCAGTCCGACATTCCCACTCTGCTTTACCTGCCCACTGGTGTCTTCTGCCCCCGTAGAGATCCAGACGTGTATAATTCTGATCTCAGGCTGATTTCATGGGTGATCGGAGTTCCTTGGTAGGTAATCAGCTCACTTTAGAGTACAGGTTGAAACAGCGCCTCCTCCTACTTCCCTGCCATCTTGTCTCCCCGGAAGTTAATGTTTAAAAGAAAATATTGACTTTACCTCAGTCCAAACTTACTGTGAGGCAGACCATTTGCATAACTAATACGTAAAGGAAAATACATATATGAGAAAAAAGAAATCCATGAACACAGAAATAGAATATATTAGGATAAGAGGATGAACACCAAGAAGACTTCTGACTACATCAAGAGGAAATACTTGATTTCTGCCAGCTGAATTGCAGTACATATCCTCTCCATTCTACAAAATCTTTCCAAGTAATACTCCCCAATGTCAACCCAATTCTACGATATCCCACAATGTTACAGCTCCACAGATTAACAGAAGTTTCTCAAAATCTGTTCAAAAAGAAAAACAAGTCAGCCTCTCAAAATCATTCTAAGCAAAGAGGGTCTTTTTCCTCTTTCCTTTTCTTCTGTTCTTAAAAACATAAAATTTTCTCATCTTCTATCAGTTTGTACACTGGCAGCCCTGGGAACCAAAGACGGGGAAAGGGGGATACTCTCAGAGACAGTTTCACTTTTATCTGTCCATGCTGTACGTGTCATTCTGCAGGTCCAGCTGTGAGCTGCTTACTGTTGTCCTATATTAAGGGATCTTAATCCCTTGTATTAAGGGATCTGAAAAACTGATGCATTGGGGCACCTGGGTGGCTCAGTGGGTTAGAACCTCTGCCTTCAGCTCAGGTCATGATCCCAGGGTCCTGGGATGGAGCCCCACATCAGGCTCTCTGCTCAGCGGGGAGCCTGCTTCCCCCTCTCTCTGCCTACTTGTGATCCCTGTCTGTCAAATAAAACAAAACAAAACAAAAAACTAATGCATGAAGGCATCTCCTAAAACTCACCATCCTAAAACTTATGGGTAAAACAGCACAGGAACTGCTTTCATCACTATTTGACCCTTAAGAATCCAGGGACACATTGCTATTATCAAGGTAATGCTATTTCTCATTCAGCTTTCTCTTTGTACATGCAGTATCATGCTTCCATAATTACTGGATACTGCAATAAGGTCTGCACAGAGAGACTGGTTCCAGGACACAAATCCAAATACATTCACAATACACAAATACAAATACATTCATAGTTCTCATGGGAAATTCCATGACTGTGTCAAGCTTATTCTCTAGGATTTGCTGTGCAATAAACTAGGATCATGGGCAAGGATCCCATTCGAACTTCTTTGTGACCTGTCAATGTTTCTTACAACTGGAACAAAGTCCCTGAGGATCTCCATGCTGGTGAGGAGTTCAACATATTAATTTCTAAAAGGTCAGTAAAGTTTCCTTTTCTGAGGCTGCAATATACTCCCATGATTTTCATAAACCTGCTTCATGCTAGTAAAGGCTCTGTATTTCATTACCCCAATCAGTAGCAACTGTGGATCAAGAAGTGGTTTAAGGAGTTTTCTATCAGTTGCATGTAAATTTACATCAGCTGTTCCACAGAAGGTTACAGAGTAAAAAAGCCTCTTTGGGAAAGTCTGGCATTTGATCTCTGGGATGGCCTGATTAGGTCAGGAAAGCCCCCCAACCCAAGCCCCCACTGCTTTCTGTTTTCCAAATCTGTCTTTCCCTTTGTCCTAAGGCTCCCTTTTTTCACCTCCTTCACAAAGCCCCTGGAACCACTGAAGGCCCCTGGCTCCAGAGGAGAGGACCAGACTCACTACACAGTAACTGATATATTCACAAACAGTCTAATATAAGCACTGAAGGGTTAGTTGGTGCTTTGGGAAAGAAACCAACAGTGACTGAGTAACAATCTACCAGAGAAAGTACTCAACTGCCTAATTTCTTTGCTTTCAAAAGGACTGAAGAGTGACACATTCAGAGATTTCCATAGATAGAGCTCATGGATGAAGATGCCATCCCAAAGAATAACACTGCTCCATTTGGAGTATTTTGTGGAACCTGTAACCACCATATTTTCTGCAGCAATGCCAGAGTTTAGGTAGAACCTCACACATTTCAGACAGCCCCCATCATTGGCACAGCCGCATGATACTGGACAGGTCTTCGAGGTAGGCCTAGATACCAAAAAGATCTTCACAGTTAGATCTTCCAAGGGTGGTGAGAGGGTTAAAGAGGAACAAAAATGAAGGTCAAAGAAATTTTAACAGGTCTCAGGCAAAGAAAATTGGGTATGAATGGTCACTGAAAGTGTGTAGAGGCATTCCACAATCTGTGATTTTCCCGGGATTCCTTTGTCACACATGTGGCTATCCGCTGGCATTGGGTGGCCTTCAGTTGCAAGGAAAATTGCCTCTTCCCTTGGTTCAGATCTTTGTATGATCTATCCAGATAAAAGACAGCCCCTAAGAATCTACTGTTGCTCATTGCCAGAAACCTGAGAAGCAAAATGTCCCACCTGGGTCTTGAACAAGCATGGGGCCATGTAAGCATTTCTCCTGACCAACATCTATTCCATCTCTGCAATTTCCTCGTTCATTCCCAAAGGACTATCTCAAATGACTCAGCCCCACAGACATCTTTCAAAGAGAGCCAAGCAGCAACAGTGCAGTATTGCTCAAGCTCTTTAAAATTCATGAAATAGGTACTTCTCAGGTCTCTAAATCCACAGGCTATCAAGAGACAAAACAGGACACCTGACAGTCAAGTCAGATATTTGACTACAAGGATTGGCTTTGGCCATGGGCTGTCTTCACCTTGTGGCGGGTAGTGGGGGGTGGTGCTCAATGACAATCATCTGGCTCTGGTAGAGACCAGAGTCCTAGACCACATTGTCCTGCCTGCTCAGCTATTCATGTGTGTTGCTTACATACTTATTCCAGAGCCAAGCCTCGTGCTCAGCAGGGATACTAAACAGTTCCTCCCTGCCCCACCACCTCCTTCTCTGTAGTCTCTGCTGCTGAAATGGCAACTCAGCATCCTCATGAAATTACTGTTTCTCACAGCATATCCTGGGTGAAATGCACCTCCTCTTTGCAGGGCTTGACAAACAGGCCATGCTCTCCTACTTTTCTGATTGTGGCTTTGCCAGACTTCTACACAGCTGTACTAATTTACTGACTTATCAGTGGATACAGATATACAATCCAGTTCAATAATTCAGTGTTATTTTAAGATGTGACTAACAGGATCTGAAGAGTCCAGAGTTATCTATCAGGCCAGAAACAAGCTGTACCCGCTGTATGTGCGTGTGTGTGTGTGTGTGTGTGTGTGTGTGTGTGTGTGTTGTAAGTGCTGAAGCCCACATACTGCTTCACTGCTTAAACAATGGGCTGTCAATCAAATACTGTTGCATCCACCCACCCAGGTGTGCACATCATGGCCCAAACTTGGAATCCTTGATCTCCACATCAAGTCGCTCTCAGCAGCCTCCATCTTTTACCATCTAATCCATGGAAAAGGCCCATCTAAATCAGATAACTACAACAACATGCTGCCCTATCTATGCAAGTCACGCCCTGTTATTATATCATTTGATATGATCCTAAGAGTCTTTCACAGCGCCCCTGCTTCCTGACACAAGACATTCCAGGCTCACCTTTTCCATCTACCCCAGACCTGGAATCAGCCACTTCTCCAAGGAGTCATGAATCCCTCTAGTGGAACAAAGTATTTAACGTGGATAGTAAGTCGGCTCATTGGTACGGAGTTGTCATTGTTTCTTTGCCTTGTGAGTATTTAGACTAAACTTAAATGCAAGCCTGGTAAAGAAAAAGCAACTTACAGGCAAAGGAAACAGCTTCCCATTTACTTTTATACATAGACTATTGGGATAGTTGTCTTCTTGAGGGCAACTTGTCTCTGCCAGGCAAAGTCTGTATTAAAGAAAAGAAAAAAAGAAAATTGTTCTTAAGGAGTGTACCCAAACATATTTACATATTTCAAGTTCACGGCTATATGCACATAGTTAGCAAGTATAAAATTAACAGAAAATTTCAAACTCACCTCAGCTGAACCTGGACTGTATAATCTCTCCTACCACCTGGCAAAAAGTCCCTATTGGAAAGAAAAAGAAACTGGGTTGAGAAGGCATAATGAGAATTCACAGGAACATTCTTACAAAAGCATTGTTAATATTTTTGTTCTTATTCCTAAAGATTAATATTCCCCTACCAATAGCACAAGACTTAACCAAAACAATATAGTGATGAGAACCCCTCATTTACTTAACATTTAGTCATGTCTTTACGGCAATTTTAAGGAATTTTCAATTCACAGGAACTTTTGTGATGCAGTATTTATTTCAATAGGCAACAGATTTGGTTAACATGAAAAGAAGTACCCTCGGTTCTAAAGGAGATTAATAAATTAATTTGTTTGCTCATAATCGTTCTTACCTTGGCTGAGCATTTTATTTTATTTTATTTTATTTTTAAAGATTTTATTTATTTATTTGACAAAGAGAGAAATCACAAGTAAGCAGAGAGGCAGTCAGAGAGAGGGGGAAGCAGACTCCCTGCTGAGCAGGGAGCCTGATGCGGGCCTTGATCCCAGGACCCTGAGACCATGACCTGAGCTAAAGGCAGAGGCTTAACCCCCTGAGCCACCCAGGTGCTCCCTTGGCTGAGCATTTTAATTATGTGACTTTAAAAAAAAAAAAAATACGTAAGAACCCATTCACTAGACTATTGGTCTGGAATGCAGACTGAGCTTTAGCTTTTATAGTATGTGATTCTAATATAAAACCAAAATGAAGAAGGAGTGCCTAGAGTCTCAGCATCTCTGTACCATGGCAACTTCATAATTAAGTATCCAATTAAGGACACAGAACCTCTTAGAATTTCTACATGAGAACCTAAGAGAGTCCCATATAAAATATTTTTGGCACTGAACCTGCCAAAGCCTTGTCACTAAGGAGCCCACAGTGAAGCAGCACTGTGATTGGGAGTTTGTCAGAAATGCAGAATCTCAGGCCCCACTGCAGACATGCAAAATTAGAATCTGCACTTTAACGAGCTCCCCAAGTGATAGGAATGCATGTTATAGTGTAGCAGTATTGTCCTTAGCCATTATCATCAATCTTGGACTCCGTCAAAGAGAAGAGTACTAGAAATCAGTCCTTTCTTAAGAGTACATTTTGCCCTCACCTTGCTCTAACTGGACCAGTCTTCTGTCACTATGTTCACTGGAAGGCAGTAAAGCACCACAGTGACCAGCTTGAGTTCTACAGTCCCAAACTGTAGGACCTTGGGCAAACTATTTAACATCCCTGTGCCTCTGTTTCTACATCTATTAAAGATGGAAAATTATGAAGCTGTTGCAATGATTAGATGTGTTAATGATACGTATAAAGTGCCTGGAAGTATAAAGTGCTCACTCAACCAGTGTGGGCAGCCGGCTGCTATGATTATTAACTCTGCTTTTACTTTCCACGGCCAGTAGCCTCCACCTTCTCAAATGTCTATTCAAAACATCCCCATGCTCTAGTCAACACTGACCCCTTGTGAGTAACCGGTATCATTCCCCTCATATAAATCAAAAACGTTTCAGTTTGGGTGCTGGTTCAGCAAAAAAGACACAATATTTGTTCTCAAAGCTCTCATGCTAGTAGGTAACAGATATATGCTACTAAAATAAAATGTGGCAAATGTTATGGTACTTTACAAAAAAACAGGTGCTACGGAAAATGTGCAAGTTTTACTTTGTCTTAAAAGTTCAAGGCATTGGGGCGCCTGGGTGGCTCAGTGGGTTAAAGCCTCTGCCTTTGGTTCGGGTCATGATCCCAGAGTCCTAGGATCGAGCCCCGCATCAGCCTCTCTGCTCAGCAGGGAGCCTGCTTCCTCCTCTCTCTCTGCCTGCCTATCTGCCAACTTCTGCTCTCTGTCTGTGAAATAAATAAAATCTTTTTTTTTTCAAGATTTTATTTATTTATTTATTTGACATGGAGAAACACAGCAAGAGAGGGAACACAAGCAGGGGGAGTGGGAGAGGGAGAAGCAGGCTTTCCCACAGAGCAGGGAGCCAGATGTGGGGCTCGATCCCAGGACCCTGGGATCATCACCTGAGCCAAAGGCAGATGCTTAACAACTGAGCCACACAGGCGCCCCAAATAAATAAAATCTTAAAAAAAAAAGTTCAAGGCATTTATCACAGTCCAGTCAAACTAGGAAGTAAGGTTTGTACAGCAGTGGTTCTGCCTATTTCTACTTAGACACAATTCCATCATTAACAGTGACTTCACTGGTGTAGATTCTCAGCGAAAGGAAAGGGGGAAGATCAACCAGAGATACCTAACAAAATCTTGTTGGGTTGGGAAACATAATCTGAAAAAAGATAAATGGCAAAAGACATACTAAAAAGATAGATGGGAAAATGATGTAAAGAGTTTTAAATAGCTTGCCTAAGGATTTATACTTTATGCCAGTAAGGGAAATGAACATAAACTGGGAAATGCAATGTGCTATATATGTTCACAAACATGAGGAGTAATTGAGTAGGCATCTTCTGACATTCAAATTTCTGCCAGTCACCGTTCTAGGAACTTTCACATGTTCATCTCATTCATCAAATATAAAGCAGGCATTTTACTGTATGTCAGGCACTGTGACAGGTTTTGAGAATATAAAAAGGAGTAAGATGTTGTCATTGAGTTTGTAAATTCAAGTAGTCAAATAAATGCAATGAAGCTTTAAAAGAAAGTAAGTATGTAGTACAGTGAGACAAAGTGTGTGTTTGGGGAAATCTGGAAAGGCATCACAGAGAAGCTAAGACTAGAACTGGCCCTAAAATACACTTCAAGTTTGCCAAACAGAATGGGGAGGAAGAGGATATGCAAAGGGACAGAGCTGTGACAGCCCAGCTGCTGGGGAAGAGTAGAGTGACAGGAGATGCAATGAGACAGCAGATGAGAAGAACAAGATGTTGAAGAGAACTGCCAGGCAACAGAGTGTGGACTTCACAAGCTATCACTCCAGGGTTTTAAACACAAGAGAGAGAACACTGAATGGGCTTTAGAACACTCACATGGTTAGCAGAAGAGTTAGGGGACCACTGCAATTGTATCAGCAAAAGATGAGGGCTCGAGGGCTACTTAAAGGTAAACAACATTGAGTGATATTTAGGCATGAAACAGAATTCAGTGACTGACTAGATACAGAAGGCAGTATGATAAATACGGGAGCATCTAGGGTGGGGCCAAAGTTTTGGAAAGGGAATAAGGCTACTCACCAGGGTAAGAAGTAAAGCAAGTTATGACATTCAATGCCCCAGCCACTGAGTGAGGTGGTGATTATTTTCCTATGTTACATTGGGTAAATAAGATTCAATGGGCTTTAGTAACTTACCCAGGGGCACAGAGACAGGCCTAAGTGGTTGGGCCAGGATTCACATTCCACTTGGTATTATTCCAAAGAC
The DNA here is from genome assembly GCF_963455335.1 of Martes martes. Taxonomy (NCBI): domain Eukaryota; kingdom Metazoa; phylum Chordata; class Mammalia; order Carnivora; family Mustelidae; genus Martes; species Martes martes. The sequence continues at coordinate 26,826,678 of NC_137901.1, read as the reverse complement.
CATGCTAGCTCCCTAAAGGGTAGAGTTGCATCATGGTTTAAATCATGAAAGAGAGATAAAAGAAGGATCAGTAGAGTGCCGCAAACCGACAGGACGTGGTGGATGAGGTGTGGGATAATACAAAGGGGGCTCTGTGTCTGCACAAATCCCACGCCATTAATGAAATGGGTAGTGGGAGGAAATATACCAAGCACAAATCTCCTTGAAGCCAGTTTATTTTTTCAACTTTGCACCCCTGGTGCTGGGAACACTGCCTGGATCATAATAGGCAGCAAATAAATACATGGCTGTGAAGCTAAATGAATAAATGAAAGACCAAAAGATACACAAGCAAATTTGGGCAGAACAAAAGTTCAGTTCTGAATGTGCTGTGTTTGATGTACCTGTGCGTCATCGAGGCAGGGACAGTGAATATGGACTCTAGAGCAAAGTGGAGATCTTGCAGCCAGCAACATAAAAATAACAATGCACAGGGGCGCCTGGGTGGCTCAGTGGGTTAAAGCCTCTGCCTTCGGCTCAGGTCATGATCCCAGGATCCTGGGATCGAGCCCGGCATCGGGCTCTCTGTTCGGTGGGGAGCCTGCTTCCTCCTCTGTCTCTGCCTGCTTCTCTGCCTACTTGTGATCTGTCTGTCAAATAAATAAATAAAATCTCAAAAAAAAAAATAACAACGCACATTCACGAAAACTATCACAGAGTAGTGAGAAGGGAATCACAGACTGATTCCTGGGAACCCATAAGAGAAGTCAGTGTGAGAAGCTGAGACGGGATGATTAGGGAGGCACTAGTAGCAAATCGAAGGGGAGTGCTAAAACCAAGAAGAGAAATGAACTCACTGATCAATCTTCACAAGACGTTATAAGAAAAGAACAAAACAATCTGAACCTGAATGTATCCGAGCCTCATTTAGACTTACTACCATGACAGACGAGGGGAGAAGCTGGATGTACAGCAGGGGTTCTCAACTTTGTCAAATACTGGGAACACCCGGGGAGCTTTACAAACTGGGTTCCATCCTCGGAATTCTAACTGAATTGGTATGAATGAAACATGGGTATTCAGATTCCTAAAAGCTCTCAGGTGATTCTAATATGCAGCAAAGGGTGAGAACCACAGGCACAGAAGTTAAATGACACCACAAGAAGTACCCCTGGATCCAAATCCAGCACGTGTAATATGCTACAAAGTCAAGGAACCGTTTTTTTTTTTTCCAAGGAGAGTGGTAAGAAACATTCTAAGAGCAGAAACAGAGCTCTTTGGAGAAGTGATCAATTCCAGAACTGGGGCAGAGAAATTACAAAATGAACCTAGAGCACCCTGTGGTGCCAAAAAGTAAAGTAGTGCTCAGGAACCGATGGAGACGTACCAAAGGGCACAGGAGCCAAATGAAAGATCAGCCAATAGCCAGAGGTAGACCAGTCTGAACAACATAAATTAAAATTATCACAGCACTGCAGTATAATCCAGATTACTCAAGAGCCTACGCAGATAAAAGTAAATGACTAAATAAGTAAATGGGGGAGAAGGGACAGCTCTTCCTTACAAAATAATGTGAAAAAGAATAAGGACATCAGAAAATCACACCACTGGAACACAAGAGTGTTTATGACAAAGCAACTGCTGAAGGAAAAGATCCATCAATGAATGCTAAATCAGTGGGCAAAAATTTGAAGAGAAACAGAATATGTGCCTTGTCTCAAAGTATCTCCCCCAAGATATTTATTACTAACGAAGGAAAAAAACACAACTCTATAGTGCCAAAATCTAGTAGAGAGTACCTTACCCAAGTGATCAATATTAAGTAGCCCAACATGATACACTAAGAAGGGCATATAACTCAAGGTATTCGTGCCAAAAATGCTTAATCTCATGAAAAAAATATCAGACAAACCCAATATTTTACAAAATACCTGGCCAGGACTCTTCAAAACTATCAAAAGTTATGAAAGACAAGGAGAACTAAGAAACTGTCACAGACTGAAAGAGACTAACATGAGACTAACAATTAAAGGTAATTTGGAATCTTGAATTGGATCTAGGAATAAAAGTTCATTAGCAAAAAAAACCTGGTGAAATCTGAATAAAACCTATAGTTTGGTTCACAGTATCATACCAAGGTTAATTTCTTGGTTTTGATAACTGCACTATGGTTACGCAAGTTGAAGCTGGGTAAAGAACATATCTATTTTCATAACTTTTCTATAAATCTATAATTACTTCAAAGTAAAGTTTTTCAAAAAATCTTGGGAGATACATCAAAAGTAATTACATGGGCCATGTTTAAATACAGAAACAACTAAGAAAATCTGAATATGGGCTAGTCATTGTTTTATATTAAGGAATTATTATTTTATTGTGATTATATTAAGAACTAATTAAAGACCCATCTTGAGGTATTTCCAGCTAAAATTACACGATGCTTGTTGATTTCCTTTAAAATATTTTAGGAAAGGGGCACCTGGGTGGCTCAGTCAGTTAAGTGTCTGCCTTCAGCTCAGGTCATGATCCTGGGGTCCTAGGATCCAGCCCCATGTCCTTGGCTCCCTGCTCAGCAGGGAGTCTGTTTTTTCCTCTGCCCCTCCCCACTGCTGTTGCATGCTCTCTCATAAATAATATCTTTAAAAAATATATTTCAGGAAAAAGGTGGGGGGTTACATCCAGACTGCCAAAGTGTTGGTAACTACTGAAGTTGGGTAATGGGTACCAAACTTTCACTTCTACTCATTAGAGAGAAGATTTTGTATTATTTTATATGACTCTGGCTTTATCTATATGTGTATGTGACTTATTTTGTTTTCTTTGGAAGGAAAACTACAAATAGCTGCCTTTTTTTTTAAAATTTTTATACATAAGATACATAAAATTTATCATGTTAACCATTTTTAAGTGTATAGTTCTGTGGCATTAAGTATACTCACAGTGTTGTACAACCACAATACCATCCAGCTCTAGAACATGATCAAAATGTTTAGATGAGATTTAAATTTTAGTCATTCATATTTGGACTACTTAATATAATTCACATAGTTCAAACTTCAAAAACATATAAAAAGGATATAAAGTGAAAATACAATCCCAACTCTGGCCCTGGTCATCCATTCCCCTGTACAGAGGCAGCTGATCGTATTTGTCTAGACATATTTTAGACACTTAAGCAAATTACACACACATCTACCTTTTTAGGGCAACTGGTAGTAAATGATTCACATTTTGATGACTTGGTTTTGTTCACTTAAAAATGTACCTTGAAATCTGTATCTTTAAATCTGAGATACTCTAAATAATCTCCTTCCCTCAAAGACCCATGCAACATTCTTTTTTATTTTTTTTAAAGATTTTATTTATTTACTTGACAGACAGAGATCACAAGTAGGCAGAGAGGCAGGCAGAGAGAGAGGGGGAAGGCAGGCTCCCTGCCGAGCAGAGAGCCCGATGTGGGGCTCGATCCCAGGACCCTGAGATCATGACCTGAGCCGAAGGCAGCAGCTTAATCCACTGAGCCACCCAGGCGCCCGCATGCAATATTCTTGAAGCCTTCCCAGACCACCAACATTAATAGTAATCTCATCCTCCTATAAATCAGTTATTTGTAATTACTAAAATTGGATGTCTTCATCTGACTGTGCGATGCCAAGACCATTTTATGTACATCAACTGGTTCATTAACAAGAGAGACTGTATTATGTAACATAGTAATTTGTACCTAATACAGAGTAAACGACCTGAAGTAAGGGATCATCACTGAATAACAAACAAGACTTAAAATTAAAGATAAGGTTTTGGATATAAAATATAATTTTAGTAATATAAATATAATATTTTTAAAATTTCAATTTGTTCTATTTATTTGTTAGTTGGTTTATTACTATCCCCAAGATTGAAAGTACTTCCAAATTTATAAAAACTCACTGCAATGTCTTGCTCCTGGTGAAAATGAACCATATCAGGCTACATTCATTTTACTTCTTTGATAATTTGCTCCTCTGGATTTTCTGTTTTCTGAAACTCCTATTATTTTGGGTATTGGATCTTTTGGACTAATCCTTGTACTGTCTTTTTTTTTTTTCTTTAATCTCAGTTTTCAACACTTTTCCCCCACCTATGGAAGAGGCGGTCTATGCAATACTCTGTGAGAGATCAAACTTTACAAAGTCGGAACGTACAATCATTTGAGATTTGACAACAGCACTCTCACTATATTTAAGTATTAGTAAAGATGATATGATTAATGAAAGAATCTAAAACTATGCCACAGACTCTTCCACATAAAGAGAGCATCTTTAGGATGTCAGTGTGCTTTGAAGAGACTTGAGGCCTGTCAGTTTGGATTCACGATCTGAGAGACTGGCCGGGCACATGAAGATACTGAAGACCAAAAGGTCCACCCTTAAATAACTTAAGTAATATTGTGTTGAATAGAAAATTTCCAAAACTTAACTACAGAATCCTCATTTTTGTAAGTTATTAACATCTCAGAGAAGATGAGCATTCAAATGAATAGCTGAAAGGAGGCAAAAGACCTCTAATTTGTTCAACTCTTCTACTTTTAACTCTACAGTCCCAGAAAAATCATTTAACCTCCTACAGTCCAAGTTTGGTTATACTAAATCTTTAAGAATGCAATTTTAAAGAGTCACATGCATATTATTAACACCAAAGATGACTATATTTTTAACTGGAAAAGTATACACTACATATTTCCTTTTCTTTCCTCTTACATCTTAGCTCATTTGCTCTTTATAAATGTGTTTATTTTGTTTCTCCAATTTTCCTAAAAGGCAAAGCGAAGAGTACTTTTCATAATTGTTTTTAGATTTCTACTAATTTTATAGTCTTGGTGACCACATAGTACAGAACAGTGCTAGTTTATTATTTTTCTGGGATAAGAACATGATGTCTACTTTAACTCTTCAAGTGCCTCAGTTTGAATGATAAAATTTATAGACATCCTATCTTTGGGCTGTTGTCACAAATTCTTTTTTATGTTGTATATTTGGAATAAAATTTTCATTAAAAAAAGTTATTGCCAAAAAGTAATTCAAAAAAATAGCTGGGGTTTTAGTCAAAGATTAAACTGTTTTCTAATGCAGAGTATTTATTAAGTATTTGGCTAACTTTAGTCAATGTATACTATGCTTTCTTAAGGAACAACAGTCCAACTGTTACGGACTGAACTGTGTCTCCCCAAAATTCAGGTTGAAGACCTGACCCCCCAATCTGACCTTATGTGAAGATGGGAACTTTAAAGAGGTAATTACAATTAAATAAGGTTGTACGGGTGGGGCCCTAATCCAATACAAGTGGTGTCCTCATAAGAGAAAGAGACACCAGGAATGCACAGGCACACAGAAGAAAGGTCAAGTGAGGCAAGAAGGCAGCCTCTACAAGCCAAGGAGAGAGGCTTCAGGACACACCAAATCTGATGACACCTTAATCTTGGACTTCAAGCCTCCTGAATTTTGAGAAAATAAATTTCTGCTGTTTAAGCGACACAGTCTGTTGTACTTTGTAACGGCAGCCCTAGCAGACAAATACACCAACATTCAAGAAGAAACATATTCCAAACATTCCTCTTACCTGGATATGCATATCTCTCTAACTTGCTGAGGTGTCAGAGCAAAAATAAAAAACTTCTCTTGAAATCGCTGAATACTGCTTTGAACTGGGGAAGGAAAAAAAAGATAACATTCCAATATCCAATATCCAATATCCAGAAGATAACACACCCAAGGATATAACCATGTGCAATAACAATGCATTTCTGATCAAGAGTCTGCCAAATTCTGCAATTTTTATGGTTAAAATACTCCAAAATAAAGAAGTAGTAAAATGCTGAGTCATCTTGGAATCATGAAAGCAAAGTCACTCTAAAACAGGCTCAATTTTAAGCAGTCTTTATTCTAAAACACTACTTATAACATAGTCAAAAGGTAACACAAATGTTTGAAATTCTGTTTCTGTTCTATTCTGTTTTGAAACTGTTCATTTCATCCTTGACTACAGGATTATCAAATGAAAACCTGAGGAAGTCAAAAACTCTGCCTAGAACCCTATACTAGATTTAAGTGGTCTTTCGTTTGTTTTCTTTGTTTTGTTTTCAACCCTCTATATTCAGCTACACAAAACATTCATATAATTTTAAACTTAATACAAGCATGCTAACCACAAAAAAAAAATTTAAACTTAAAACTTCAAAGTTGATCAAATGAAGATACATAATTATTTATATATAGAAGTTAAAAAAAATTACCTAATGAAGTCATCCTTAACTATGTTATTAAAATCTGAAATCTATTTACTTCACAAAGAACTTTATAACGCATTTATCCTGATAATAGTATTATTCAATGATGTTCTAGCACCCATTAAAACAAAATAAAGCAAAAGCCAATACAGAGACCTTCTGCTTCCAACAAGTACTACAACAACTCACAAGGCAAAATGGCTCTTGTGTGTGTTACTGGCCACAGTTTTCCTGATACATAAAGAAAAATAAACAAGATGCCAGTTAAATATCCAATGTCAGAGGTCTTCCATCCACAAGTCACACCAAACCAAGAAAAATATTAACTCCTTGAGTAAAACACTCTTCTTTAAGCACAGTTTATTATAGCAATTATGTGCCTAGAAATCATGTCATAAACTGGCTGGTATTTTCCCAGAACATTAAAAAAAAAGGAGGGGAGAAAGAGGAATGCAGTAAAAGCCTAACAATGAAACAAAATGCTAAGTCACAAACATAGGGATGGGGCAAAAAACAAAAAAACACAAACACACACACAGCTACAGCAGTAAGTCCCTCCATTTCTTCAATCCTCTTCACCCCTCAACTCTTCCTTGTACAGATTTCACTTTCCACTCTCTATCCACAGTTAAGGTCATTTCCCACTCTACCCGAATGTCTTACATAGGTACAAATGGAGTCCCAGAAGGAGAGAACAGGGCACTTAGAAAAAAAAAAAAGTTTCAGAAATAATGAAAGAATAATGATTAACTCAAGGGGTAACGGAGAGTCCTTACAGATCAAAGCTCAAGCAAATACAAAGAAAGATACCTATTCACATCAAAATCAAACTACTGCAAACCAATAATGACTACAAAATCTTGAGAGCCGTCAGGGAAAAAGAAACATTACATACAAGGGGAAAACAATATGAATAAAGGCAATGTTAAGTCAGAGGTTGTCTTTAAAGCGGTGAGAGGAAAAAACTGTCACTGGAAAATTCAATACCCTTCAAAAACAGGGTTAAATAATGATGTTTAGATAAACGAAGGCCAAGAGAACTTGTGAAAGCAAATATGCAATACAACTAACAGAAAAGGAAATTGTCAGGATAGAAAGAAATATCAAATTCAAAACCAAATTTTCAGGAATGAAAACCCACTCTAAACAGTAAATAAGTGGTAAAGATAAAAGAATATGCTGTTCTTTTCTTATGATTTCTTTAAAAAGATAACTGTGTAAAAGCAAAAGTGGTGTGCCTGGGTGGCTCAGTCAGTTAGGACCTGCCGTCGGCTCAGGTCATGATCTCAGGGATCTGGGTTGGAGCCCCATGCTGGGCTCCCTGCTCAGCAGGGAGTCTGCTTCTCCCTCTCTCCCTCTCTTTCTCAAGTAAATAAAATCTTTTTTAAAAAAATAAATAAAAATAAAGCAAAAGTAGTGGCACTGAAAGGCAGGATTTTTAAGATACATAGAAGGAAAAGATACCACAGTAGCAAAACGATAAATGAAATCACCTGCCCAAGAGCTGTGATTCTTGCTTCATTCTGATGAGCTTAATTACCACATATCTCCCCAGAGACAGATTCATTCCTTGTGCATGAAAAATGTCAGTTATCTACTACTGGAAAGCTGGGTGCAGGACCTTGGGTCAAATCATCCAGTGTAAATACCAATATCTGAGGTCTTGCCTGGGTGGCAGAAGTCAACCCACCCAGAAAAGAACCCATATACCATGAAACTTACATTGAACCTAGAAGGCTTCCATAGTCAGCATATGCCAACATTTATGTACAATTTACAGAACTTGCAGCCTAATGTTAGCAGTTTATATTTCAACATATTTTTACAGAAGCTTTAATTTTTCTGACATAGTTTTGAACTTATTTATTTGATGCTAAATTTTCTGTTCAAAATATAATACCAAATAACTACAGTGTTTCTTGGGGGGGGGGGGGGATGCTTTATCACTGTGTACCATAACTGAAATCCAGGAACTTACAGCAACAACAACAACAACAAAAAACAGTGCTAATAAAATCCAATTTGTATTAACTCTGATAATTTTTATATAAGACAATTTTAAGCACACTAAACATGCCATGAGGCCTCTCCCTCTCTTGCTCTCTTTCTCAAGTAAATAAATATTTTTTTAAAGATTTAGACACCTATTAGCTAGACTATCATTTTAATACAGATCAGGAAAAAGAATGGCAAGAAATAAAGCAGAAAGATGCAGGATTTTCTTCCCATTAGTGTCTCCAACTTGGGATCAGAAAACCAATTCTACACAGACCCCATGAACACTTTTTATGTTAACAGCAGCAAATGACAACGGAAGAAGACCATGACTCAGGGACATGAATCAGATATGAATTTATTCAAACTCTTTCCTTTTTTAACAATCCTCCATAAGGTAGATTCTATTTTTCAAAGACAGCTACAACAATATTTCCCATCAGCCCTTCTTATAACCTTGACATTCTTTCAGTGAATCAGTGGGGTTTTTATCACCCTCCCTTTGAACTTGAGTGGCCCTTTGTGACTGCTTTAATCGATGCTATGCATCAATTACATAGCATAAGTGATGCGATGTAACTTGCAAGGCTAGGTCACAAAAGCACCATGCACTTTTCCCCTGCTCTCTGGGGACACTCTCTTGAGACCCAGCTCTCACGCTCTAAAGAAGCACAAACCAGACCAAAGGAAAAAGCCTTATATAGGTACTCTAAGCCAATAGCCAAGCTGAGTCCAAGCCAAAGGTAGCACAGACACCACACATGAGTGAAGATGCCAGATGTCAGATAATCCCATTTCTAGCCATCAAGTCAGCTAAGACCGCAGACATACTCAGCTGGAAACAAGCTATCTACACACTGTCGGAACTTCCAATTCCTAACAGGGAAAATCCACAAACGTAAGATGGTTGTTTTACACCACTGTACCTTGTAATGATATATATATATTATATATATATAATATATAATATATATAATACAGCAATAACAAGTAAAACTATGCCACAGCCTCATGAAGTAATTTTAGTATTAATCTTAAAAATTCCAAGTTCTATCATTATAGCTAGCTTCATTTATAATTACTAACTGATGAGGCCTGCTGATATGACATAATAGGACTCTTCTAGACTTGTGGATATTGGTTCTTTCAACCTTTTTAAACATAAGTGGACCAGAATATTACTGTATGCTCATCTTAGCCCTACTGGTTATTATTTGAGTGATAGGAAATTAACATAAGAGCTCCAAGTCCTTCTTTACTCCTCAATTAAAATGGAAATAACATTTTGCTCATCTGCTTTATTTTTAAGATTTTATTTATTTGAGAAAGAGCCGCACATGCACTCAAGAGGAGTTGGGGGAGGGGCAGGGGGGCAGAGGGAAAGGGACATGCAGACTCTGCACTAAGCATGGAGCCTGATGCAGGGCTCAATCTCAGGACCCTGAAATCATGACCTGAGCCAAAATCAAGAGTCAGACATTTAACCAACTGAGTCACCCAGGCACCCCTCATCTGCCTTTTAAAGGCTATTCTGTGGGGTCATGACCTCAGGATCATGAGATCAAGTCCTGCATCAGGCTCAGTACTCAGTGCAGAGTCTTCTTAAGATTCTCTCAGGGTGCCTGGGTGGCTCAGATGGTTAAGTATCTGCCTTCAGCTCAGGTCATGATCCCAGAGTCCTGGGATTGAGCCCTGCATTGGGCTCCCCGCTCAGGCTTCTCCCTCTCATTCAGCCCCTCCATCCCTGCTAGGGCTCTTTCTCTTTCACTTGCTCTCTCTTAAATAACTAAAATACTTTTTAAAAAATTCTCTCTCATGTGCCCGGCTAGCTCAGTCGGTAGAGCATGAGACTCTTAAAAAATTCTCTCTCCCTCTCCTCCTCCTCCCAGCTCACCCAAAAAACAACAAAAAAAAAAAAAACAAAAAAAAAAACCTTTTTTAATTTAAAAATAAAGGCTGTTTTGTGGATCAAATGCAATAACATATGTGAAAGCATTCTGAAAACAATATAGCACTATACATATGTGATGTATTTTCAGTTCCAGAAGTCCTAATCAAAAATGTCTGCTTTTAAGCTTGGGATAAGAAGTCTGTAACATACAATGGTAAAAATATTAGATTGGTAACAGACTTCTCCACAGAGACCTGGCAGGCCAGAAAGAACTGGCATGATATATTCAGAGCACTAAATGAGAAAAACATGCAGCCAAGAATACTATATCCAGCTAGGCTACCACTGAAAATAGAAGGAGAGATAAAAAGCTTCCAGGACAAACAAAAACTAAAAGAATTTGTAAACACCAAACCAGCCTTACAGGAAATATTGAAAGGAGTCCTCTAAGCAAAGAGAATGCCTAAAAGTAGTAGACCAGAAAGGAACAGAGACAATATACAGTAACAGTCACTTTACAGGCAATACAATGGCACTAAATTCCTATCTTTCAATACTTAACCTGAATGTAAATTGGCTAAATGCCCAAATCAAAAGACACAGGGTTTCAGAATGGATTAAAAAACAAAACTCTTAATATGTTGTCTACAAGAAACTCATTTTAGACCCAAAGACACCTTCAAATTTAAAGTGAGGGGGTGGAAAACAATGTACCATGCTAACGGACATCCAAAGAAAGCTGGGGTGGAAATCCTTATAACAGATCAATTAGATTTTAAGCCAAAGACTATAATAAGAGATGAGGAAAGACAATATATCATACTCAAAGGGTCTGTCCAACAAGAAGATCTAACAATTTTAAGTATCTACGCCCCTAACATGGGAGCAGCCAACTATATAAACCAATTAATAACAAAATCAAAGAAACACATCGCCAATAACACAATAATAGTAGGGGACTTTAACACCCCCCTCACTGAAATGGACAGATCATCCAAGCAAAAGATCAACAAGGAAATAAAGGCCTCAAATGACACACTGGACCAGATGGACAACACAGATACATTCAGAACATTCCATCCCAAAGCAACAGAATACACATTCTTCTCTAGTGCACATGGAACATTCTCTAGAAGAAGAGATCACATCCTGGGTCACAAATCAGGTCTCAACCAGTACCAAAAGACTGGGATCATTCCCTACATATTTTCAGACCACAATGCTCTGAAGCTAGAACTCAATCACAAGAGGAAATTTGGAAAGAACCCAAATACATGAAGGCTAAAGAGCATCCTACTAAAGAATGAATGGGTCAACCAGGAAATTTAAAAATTGAAAAAATTCATGGAAGCAAATGATAATGAAAACACAACTGTTCAAAATTTGTGGGACACAGCAAAGGCAGTCCTGAGAGGAAAATAATGTAGTGATATAAGCCTTTCTCAAGAAACAAGAAAGGTCTCAAATACACAACCTAACCCTACACCTAAAGGAGCTGGAGAAAGAACAGCAAAGAAAGCCTAAACCCAGCAGGAGAAGAGAAATGATAAAGATCAGAGCAGAAGTCAATGAAATAGAAACAAACAAACAAACAAAAAAACGCCAGTAGAACAAATCAATGAAACTAGGAGCTGGTTCTTTGAAAGAATTAATAAGATCGATAAACCCCTGGCCAGACTTATCAAAAAGAAAAAAGGACCCAAATAAATAAAATCATGAATGAAAGAGCAGAGATCACAACCAACACCAAAGAAATACAAACAATTATAAGAACATATTATGAGCAACTATACACCAGCAAATTTGACAATCTGGAAGACATAGATGCATTCCCAGAGACATATAAACTACCAAAACTGAACCAGGAAGAAACAGAAAACTTGAGCAGACCCATAATCAGTAAGGAGACCAAAGCAGTCATCAAAAATCTCCCAACAAACAAGAGCTCAGGGCCAGATGGCTTCCCAGGGAAATTCTACCAAACATTTAAAGAAGAATTAATACCTATTCTCCTGAAACTGTTCCAAAAATTAGAAATGGAAGGAAAACTTCCAAACTCATTTTATGAGCCAGCATTACCTTGATCCCAAAACCAGACAAAGACCCCATCAAAAAAGAGAATTACAGACCAAAATCCTTGATGAACACAGATGCAAAAATTCTCACCAAAATACTAGCCAATAGGATCCAACAGAACATTAAAAGGATTATTCACCACGACCAAGTGGGATTTATTCCAGGGCTGCAAGGTTGGTTCAACATCTGCAAATCAATCAATGTGATACAATACGTTAATAAAAGAAAGAACAAGAACCATATGATACTCTCAATAGATGCTGAAAATGCATTTGACAAAGAACAGCATCCTTTCTTGATCAAAATTCCTCGAAGTGTAGGGATAGAGAGTACATACCTCAATATCATCAAAGCCATGTATGAAAAACCCACAGTGAGTATCATTCTCAATGGAGAAAAACTGAGAGCTTTTCTGCTAAGGTCAGGAACACGGCAGGGATGTCCATTATCACCACTGCTATTCAACATAGTACTAGAAGTCCTAGCCTCGGCAATCAGACAACAAAAAGAAATTAAAGGCATCCAAATTGGCAAAGAAGTCGTCAAACTATCACTCTCTGCAAATGATATGATACTTTATGTGGAAAACCCAAAAGACTCCACTCCAAAACTGCTAGAACTCATACAGAAATTCAGTGAAGTGTCAGGATATAAAATCAATGCACAGAAATCAGTTGCCTTTCTATACACCAACAACAAGACAGAAGAAAGAGAAATTAAGGAATCAATCCCATTTACAACTGCACCCAAAACCATAAGATACCTAGGAATAAACCTAACCAAAGAGGCAAAGAATCTGTACTCAGAAAACTATAAAGTACTCATGAAAGAAATGGAAAAATGTTCCATGCTCATGGATTCAAAGGACAAATATTGTGAAAATTTCTATGCTACCTAAAGCAATCTAGACATTTAAAGCAATCCCTATCAAAATACCATCAATTTTTTTCAAGGAAATGGAACAAATAACCCTAAAATTTATATGGAACCAGAAAAGACCTCAAATAGCCAGAGGAATGTTGAAAAAGAAAGCCAAAGTTGGTGGCATCACAATACCAGACCTCAAGCTCTATTACAAAGCTGTCATCACCAAGATAGTATGGTACTGGCACAAACACAGAAATATAGAATGGAACAGAACAGAGAGCTCAGAAATAGACCCTCAACTCTATGGTCAACTAAATCTTCGACAAAGCAGGAAAAAAATGTCCAATGGATAAAAGACAATCTCTTCAAGAAATGGTGTTGGGAAAATTGGACAGCCACATGCAGAAAAATGAAACTGGACCATTTCCTTACACCACACACACAAAAAGACTCAAAATGGATGAAAGACCTCAGTGTGAGAAAGGAATCCATCAAAATCCTTGAGGAGAACACAGGCAGCAACCTCTTCGACCTCAGCTGCAGCAACTTCTTCCTAGAAACACTGCCAAAGGCAAGGGAAGCAAGGGCAAAAATGAACTATTGGGACTTCATCAAGATCAAAAGCTTTTGCACAGCAAGGGAAACAGTCAACAAAACCAAAACACAACTGACGGAATGGGAGAAGATATTTGCCAATGGCATATCAGATAAAGGGCTAGTATTCAAAATCTATAAAGAACTTATCAAACTCAGCACCCAAAGAATAATCCAATCAAGAAATGGGCAGAGGACATGAACAGACATTTCTGCAAAGAAGAGAACCAAATGGCCAACAAACACATGAAAAAGTGCTCAATACCACTTGGCATCAGGGAAATACAAATCAAAACCACAATGAGATACCACCTCACACCAGTCAGAATGGCTAAAATTAACAAGTCAGGAAACAACAAAAGCTGGCAAAGATGTGGAGAAAGGGGAACCTCCTACACTGTTGGTGGGAATACAAGTTGGTGTAGCCACTCTGGAAAACAGCATGGAGGTTCCTCACAAAGTTGAAAATAGAGCTAGCCTATGACCCAGCAATTGCACTACTGGGTACTTACCCTAAAGATACAAAGTAGTGATCCGAAGGGGCACGTGCACCCAAATATTTATAGCAGCAATGTCCACAATAGCCAAACTATGGAAAGAACCTACTAGATGTCCATCAACAGATGAATGGGTAAAGAAGATGTGGTATATATACATAATGGAATACTATGCAGCCATCAAAGGAAATGAAATCTTGCCATTTGCAATGAGATGGCTGGAACTAGAGGGGATTATGCTGCACGAAATAAGTCAAGTCAGAGAAAGACAATTATCAAATGATCTCCCTGATATGAGGAATCTGAGAGGCAAAGTAGAGGGCTTGGGGGGTAGGGAAGGAAAAAATGAAACAAGATGGGATCGGGAGGGAGACAAATCTAAGAGACTCTTAATCTCACAAAACAAACTGAGGGCTGCTGGTGGGGGGAGAGGGGTATGGAGAGGGTGGCTGGGTTATGGACACTGGGGAGGGTATGTGCTGTGGTGAGTGCTGTGAAGTGTGTAAGCCTGACGATTCACAGACCTGTACCCCTGAAGCAAATAATACATTATATGTTAATTTAAAAAAAAAAGAGAGAGAAAAATGTCTGCTTTTAGGGGCACCTGGGTGGCTCAGTTGTTAAGCATCTGCCTTCTGCTCCTTCTTCCTCTGCCACTCCCCCCTCTCTGTCAAATAAAATCTTTAAAACAAATTAGAAAATAAACCTCTATTTAAAAAAAATGTCTGCCTTTAAAGACAGCCAAAGTTTAAAAAAAAAAAGGAAAGAAAGAAATACAGTCCCACAGATGCATTTTGCCAACTATTCAATAATAATGACTTTCTCTTGGTAAGATATTCAAGTAGAAAATATTTTAATATGCCTAAAAATGTTAACTATTGTTAGTAAAACAGGAAACTTCTCAAGCTCCCCCACCGCAGAAAGTTATACGGACACCTTTTAATAAACTGGTTTACATTTAGTCAAGAATGCTTCCTAGCAATGAGTGCCTAGGTTAACAGGAGTTTATAAAATGACCCACTCAGGGAAGAGTTAAATCCAGATGTTATATAGGCAGTTTCATGAATTAACATGGCTCAGTCTAGCTAATCTATAAGTATAATAGTTCATAACACAATGAATAAATAAGTTTATTATACTGCATCATCTAAGATCTCTATCCTTAGCTAATAAAACAATGAATAGATTATACTGCATCATCTAAGATCTCTATCACCCACCAATCAACTGTACCATTGCTGCCAATCAAAGAATACTCTTATAATTTATTCCCTTTCCCATCATATCTCTGCATCCAAAGTAAAGTGGGGAAACAACCCTCAAACACGTATAAATAAAAATACACACAAAAACAATATTCTCATAGTTATAATAAAAGAAATAAATACAAAAAGTTCTGTTCTATATTTGCAAATTAGCTTGTTTTTGGTAACTCGTTTCTTAACACACTGGAACAGGCACATGGAATGCTTTCAATAAACACTTGAGTGATTCTATATTCCCATATTCAGTTGTTTACAAATAGTTATCATTGAACATTGCTTTTTATGAACACTTTTCAAATGATAATCCTATATAAACACCCAAATTTTTCTAATTTAATGGAATTCACTCAGAAACCTGAGTCATTTGAAAGAATTTTATCTAGACAGAAACCATCACTGTATTAATAATCATCAGTGGTGGTTAATACAAAAGGACTTTTTTCCCTACACAACAGCTGCAAAGATCATGTGGGGAGAGTAGAGCACTGAGGTTTCATGCTTCTCATAAAAACAGTGACTTTAATTCAGAACTTTCAAACAGGAAAATAGTTATCAATTTCCCCATCACTGGATATCATTCATTTCCTTTACCCCAGTCCTCTTCTTCATCCGCTATATCCTTTTAGTCATTAAATCCTGCTTTCTAAAATTCTCTTCTCGACTGCTTCCTCTCCCTTTTCACTACCACCACCCTACTCAGAACTATTACAAGTAATTGTTGTAATGAAATGAAGAGCAAAGTTGCCTCTCTCCAGTCTCCCATCAGAACATGGGTGCGGAGCTGGTCATCCTTAACCTCACTCTCACCACCCTTCCCCTGCTCACAAATTCTTAGCAGCTTCCTACTTCAGAATGAACCCAGTCTAAGCTCCTTTACCTGTGAGCGTCTCCATAACAAAGGCCCCTCCTCTTCCCCAGCAAACCTACATTTCCCCATTTCCACATTTCCAGTGTCTCCCCAAGTCTTACTCTCTATTCAGAAGTTTCCTCAGTCAGATCTTACAACTATGCCACTTTCATTTCTGCTGTGACTACTCACAGTTCTCCCCTTTCTTGGTGTTTCCTCTCCTATAAATGCCATCAATTCAAAGTAGACAAATTCATACTTCAAAGCTCCTTCACGCCTCACTCCTACTCCAAGAAGTCTTGACTGACTTCACCCATCCTGAGGCCGATACAGTATTTGAGTTTCAGATACACAATTTATAGTTCTTCATCATACAGGCAGCACATACCTCATGGCTACCTGGCTCTCACATTAATACTATCTCCCCAAATAGATAACCAACTTCCTAATGGTCATCTCATATTTCTGGCTTCTCCACAATTAGACTACATGACCATCCCCAAATTAAATCCTC
This sequence comes from Martes martes, assembly GCF_963455335.1. Taxonomy (NCBI): domain Eukaryota; kingdom Metazoa; phylum Chordata; class Mammalia; order Carnivora; family Mustelidae; genus Martes; species Martes martes. The sequence continues at coordinate 26,809,888 of NC_137901.1, read as the reverse complement.
ATTACATACCTGTTAGCTGTGTTAATAAAAATGATGCATATAGTATCTGAATTTATCCAAACTCCTTAGAAGTGAGGTTCTAGGGGCACCTGGGTGGCTCAGTGGGTTGAGCCACTGCCTTCGGCTCGGGTCATGATCCCAGGGTCCTGGGATCGAGCCCTGCATCGGGCTTTCTGCTCAGCCGGGAGCCTGCTTTCCTTCCTCTCTCTGCCTGCCTCTCTGCCTACTTGTGATCTCTGTCTGTCAAATAAATAAATAAAATCTTAAAAAAAAAAAAAAAAGAAGTGAGGTTCTATTTTAATGGCTTCCCATTAATTGCACATCACTTTAAACCTGTTTAACTGTACCCAAAAAGCTTAATGAGTTATTTCCTAATATTCAGGAATTTAAGAATATGAAAAATGTTAATTCTTACTAAGTCTCACCGTTTAAAAATTAAAAGGCCAATAATAAATTAAAAGACCAATGCTGATGAGGGTATAGAAAAATAATACAATCATACCCTGCTGACTTATAAATGTTAGGCATAAGGTTTCTGAAGCAACTGTTGAAACAAAAGCTGAATATCAAAATATTAAGTACTCGTACTGACTTCACAGTGGCATTATACTTCATAAATATGCCCAAAAATGCTCAGCAACTAGGTATTCAGAAGCACATATGCAAAAATGCTAATAGCAGTAATGTTTAAAAAACTGCAAGAATAATGACCGACCATGCTGGGTACTAAAATACTTTCAAATAAATAAAAAACTAGGGACACCTGGGTGGCTCAGTTGGTTGAGCAGCTGCCTTCGGCTCAGGTCATGATCCCAGCGTCCTGGGATCGAGTCCCACATCGGGCTCCTTGCCCCGCAGGGAGCCTGCTTCTCCCTCTGCCACTCTGTCTGCCTATGCTCGCTCGCGCTCTCTCTCTCTCTGACAAATAAATAAATAAAATCTTTAAAAAAAAAAAAATAAAATAAAATAAATAAATAAATAAAAAACTAAAAATGTCCACCAACAGAATACTGGTTAAGTGATGGTACATCTACAAGATAACAAGATCTATTTAACCCAAAAATCTATAATGTATTTCCAAGAAACACTGTTAAGAAAGATCATCATGATGCAGAACTCCAGGAGGTGCTATTGGCAGAGAATACAAGTAAAACAGTAAACTCTCTCACTAGAAATGTGGCACAGTGGTTCTGCAGTTGGAAAAAGCTCTTTTAATGAACAGGAAGAGACAGAAGATGACAACATATGCAGAAAAACAGTTTACTACTGCTACAACTCCAGCTGGGTAATAGAGGACATTATGAGGGACCTTTCCTTTCTGTTATATTTCCATGATATTTGAATTTTCAATTAATAGCATAAATTACTTCTGCAATCTGAAAAGCACAATGAGTAAGTTTTAAGGAATTAAAGGCTCAAAATACTCTGAAGGTATTTCACAAAATACCAAACAGCTAGATGTATCAACATACAATGATTATAAGAGCTAGTCACAAAAGAATATAAACCATCACATAAATTTCAAAAGCAAATCAAACATTACTTTTTAAAAATACATACATGGTAAAACAAGCAAAGGAGAGGAATATAAATTCAGAATAGTGATTTAACTCAGAAAAGGCAAGGAGATGGCTTGAAGATACTGGCAATGTTCCTTTTTAAAAAACTAGGCAGTGGGGGGCGGGGAACACCTGGGTGGGCTCAGTCAATTAAACATCTGACTCTTGATCTCAGCTCAAACAAAACAAACACAAAAAACAAAAGTAGGTAGTGGTTTCACAAGTGTTCATTTCACTGATTCTTTTACACCTTAATGCTTTATATATATCCTTTTGTACAGACTAAATAAAGACAAATTTCTTAAACAGAAAATTCCCAAAGGACTTCCATCTTCAAAAGTTCTCTTTAAAAAGAAAAGAAGGAAAAAGACAACTGAAAAGAAGAGAAAAAGACAACTGAAAAGAAGAGAAAAAGACAACCTGTGAAAGCAAATCAGAATAGCTATTTAAAGGAGGAGAACAGAGATTTCTGTTAGTTTTTGAATTATGGGGTTATCCATTTGTTAGAGTAAAACCTTAGTCACAGAGAACTTCATTTAGTATTGTGCACACTCTTGTTTTTCAGACGCCATAGTTGGCCATTTTAAATGCTAAAATATTTTTATTATAACCATTTTGAATAGAAATAACTCCAAACTACAAAACTATATTACAATGTATCTCCTTAAATAGAATATATACATCATGGTTGTTGGGTTCTTTTTTAAGCATCAATAAGTGGGCCATGCTGTAACAGCAACTTCCTCACTACTAAGGGCTATCGGTTTCAATATATAATATTCAAATGTTTGGGAATAACATTTTTTGACCTCTTGTATCTATTTTTTCTAGCACGGCCCCTCTAGTCTCTCTCATGTTGTCAGTTCCTACTTAACAATATGTTGACGGCTTAGAAATCATCTAATCAACTGTATATAAAATCAAGTATACACAGACTGGTTTGCAGATGTTAAGAATATGTGCTTTGAAATATGGATTTGATATCTCTTTGGCCTCCTGAGGATTTTTAATTCTCAATCCCCAAATGTAAACAGGTTTCTCGATAGCAGGATTCCAAACAAATGAACTTCCCCAGAACTTCTATTTTTATGTATATTTTCAAATTATAAAACAATAAAAATTAAGGAAGCTTCTGAATGTCACTGCACTGCCTTAGACACTGCAACACTGAAAGTTTTTAATTAAAGGTCATTACTGGAAATGATTAATTTTTTCCACTTTCATTTGGCAGACTACATGTTGATGTGGATTTTCTAACTTTCTACCTCCAAGTCTAAAAGAGCATTTCTTAGATCACTGTTTTATCAATCTGACATAACAAGATTACATACATTAAGAAAATTCTTTTTTTCCTCCTTAGGGAAGGCAAGATAAGGTAATGTTTATTGTTTTAAAACAAGCATCAGTCTATAAATGCATAAAAACAATGATAGGCAGGACTCTTAAAAAACATATGCATAGACAGTTTTTAGCTCAGGGGTAAAAGTTACTTCATAAACCTTAAGGTTACATGTTATCTCTTACATTCTAATTTAAACTATGAGCAAAAGGCAGGTTTTTCTTAGCCACTCTTCAACACAAAATACCTCTGGCATTATTTTATCTAAGTGAAATGAGACAGGAAAATTTTATCTTAGTAAACTTATAAAACGCCTACTACTCTCCTTTAACCTTATGGAGGTAGTGAAAGAGAAACTCTATGAAATACAGAAAAGCAGAAAACTCCAGTTTCTATCTTTGAACTAAGCAGAGAAATACAGAAAGAAAATCACAAAGCCTCTCCAGAGTTCACCCCTTGGTGCACCACTGATGGTAAAGAATAGAGAAGACACATGCCTGCATCTTCTTTCCAGGCACACAATCAGGTCTCTTTCAGTCCCTTTCACTGTAACTACAACCCCACTGCCCTCTTACATCTTCCCCAGCCTCACCTTAGCCATATTCCTGAGGAGTCCCATGAGGTAGGGGTACCTAAGCATATTAGCAGTCTGAATCTTTCTCAAAATACATTAAAAAAAAAAAAAAATTTGCAGTAACTGCCAAGAAAGAAACATGGAAATGAGCCATGATATGCTCCACTGGTATAAACCAAAAACCATGACAAAGATAGAAATAAAAAAAATTATGGAACCATTTCAACCAAATAAATGAACCTGTCTGAAAAAACAGATGAATCTTTTTTCTAAATCTCTGTAAAAGCGTAAAAGAACGGCAACTGGGTAATAAACATTTAAAAATGTTTGCTCCGGTTATTAATTCTAAAAATAAAAAATCTAAACAAGACACAAGCTTTCACCTGTCAAAATCACCAAGATTTGTTTTTAATAACACCTAATAAGGGCAGGAAGAAAGGCCATAAGAGAGACTCTGTCACTTTGTGTAATGCAAACTGGCACAGCTCTTCTGGAAACTAATTTAGCAACATGTTATCAAGAGTCTAAAATTAAAATGTTCTTACTCTTTGATGCAATAATTCTACTCAAAGAACTTTGTACAAATAATAAAAGGAGAACACAATCCTTACTTCATAATGAATGTAATGAAGAGATAAAATGCGTTACACTACCTGCCTGGCTAAGTATTGCTAAATTAAAACATTTAAAGCGAGGAGGAAGGGGCTGAGAAAAGCACAGCTACCATGATCTGCCATCAATCAGGCCATACTGACTCCATTAACCAGTCCTACCCCTCAAAATTTCCTTCTGGCTCAACCAAGATATACAGCAGCACAATCTACAAGAGGAAAAAAGCACATTGATACATATTTAAGAGAGTTCCCAAATGACTTGAAATAAGAGTTTTCCCAGAATGAGTGGGAAAAAAAATCTCCAAAATTAACTATGAAATGCCATTTCCTAAACAATTTATTTCATCAAAAAATCCAAATACCTCTGTAAATAATTCCATTAGGCAATAAGAAATCATACCATTATAACAAAGAAGCCATCATGTAGCTAAGAATTTGTTAAAGTCCCATGTATCATTTTTTAGTAATCATAAAATTAAATTTTCTGAGCAGTTGATGGGTATTAAAAAAGCTAAACACGTGTGTCAAACTCCATGTGCCGAATTAAGTATAAAAGGTTTATTTCTTACGAAAGCAGTTTAAACACTATGTTAAATGGAAACTAAATATCTGTAAAAATACCAAAACACAAATTACACACAAGCAATATCTGTACCTGTTCCTACACACAAAGATGTAATTTGCGTTCTAAGCTATAAAAATGTAGGTATGATGAATTAGCGTTTCTATACTAGATTTCAGTCATGGTTGCCAATATTTTTTATCTGGCATTTACTTGCCATTAAAGTTTCCATTTTATAGTATTAACAGCAAATCATTAATCACTAGTTGAAGGCCTCTTGCCTTAGTTATTCCCTCATCTGGAAGGAACTAATTTCTCTAAAACTTACCTAAACTCGTGGGCTTGATGAGAACATCAAGGACATCATAAAAGGGCAAGTTTTTTAACTGCACATCAGGATGGACAGGAGGGATTGGGGGAGATGGCTGCTGCATCTCAAACGTGGGCTTCGTATCTTGAAGCAGCACAGAACCCACAGGAGAGGACGGTGAGTGCGGTGTAACCGAGGTGGAAGGCAGCGCGTGGATTCCAGCCACGGCCAAGTCAGGTTCTACAGGTGATGAGCTACCATCCAAATTGAAAACCGAAGATTTGATGGTGGATAAATCAGAGAGTCCTTCCAGAGTCCGTGGGTACCGGCGTCTGTACAATTCTCGGATTTTGATCTGAACCGCAGGGCTGCAGCCGCTCTTCAGTAAATGCAACGCCCTCATCAGGAGGTCATGCTTGCGTCCACTTTTATTCCGTCCAGCAAAGCCTAGTAACACTTGCAGTTCAGAAACCCTAAAGCTAGAAACCATATTCTAAAAGGAGGGGGGGAAAAAGGACATAAGCCAAGAGTCACTGTCAAGCATATAAAAACCCAATCTAAAATACACAGTAAAATCCAATTTTACCAGCATTTTATCACCTGGTATGTTAGAAGCCAGCATTTTCACATACCACTTAAGATTGATCCTATTTATAGAGCCACTGCCCATGCAAGTTACATTCAAGTTATGGCATTAATCATGTTCTGCTGTATTAATCTTGATAATCTATGGCCTATCAGTTTCTACTAACCACCTCACTATCTGATGATGCTGAAGTGTAAACCTATATTTGCTTTATGACTATGAAATTTATAACCGATGAAAGTTTCCTTTTCAAAATTAAGCCCTATCAACACACAATGTAATGTCTGCTACAGTACCATCATAAATAAACCTAACAAAAAATTAGACTTTTGCAAAATTATATGCATAACTTCCAATGCTAAATAGTAAATCCACAAAATCAGGAAAAATTGTGATCCAAAAATCCAGTGAATTTTTCACCCCAACTCAAATTATTAAGGAACAGACAATGCATGGTCATTACACTTCAAATCACTTCATTTCCTCCATGTGTTAAAATGAAGATTTTATGTATCTTACCCCAATGCTATGGACAACAAACATGAAAAACAAAATTCTTGGCCTATGTCAAGATGTTACAGATTACTCATGGTTTCATGCATAAAAGGGACTATGACAGCTTTCTCAAGTGTCCTGCCAAGCAAGAAAACAACGCACCTTTCCCAGAGTCCCCAATCCTAACACTTCAATTGAAGTTGGCTTACACTACAGTAGCGTAAGCAACATTAAAACATGAGAACACTAACAAAGGCAGTCATACAGACAGAATACATCCAGGACAGTTTCTAAAGAAATCTAACTCAGAATTCATTGCTTTGCTTCCCTCCTTCTACTTATTTTCACATTACTCTTTGCTTTAAAGAAATTTGTTTTACAGAAATAACGAAAAAGAACACAAAGTCACCCTAAGCTTGCTCTCAAAATGGGATTTCTGGGAGGTCTCATATCACTTATTTCCAGTCATAAATTTGGCAAAGGATGTTAATGCAACTGGCTCTATTAGTTGCTGTAAATATACAAACAAAAAGGAAGAAAGAGATAAGGGCTCACAACATGAATGCAGAATCAGGACATTCTGAAGCAAAAAGAAATCCCCCTTAACTCAGTCTTCAACCAAATTTCAGCAGTCACCAGGTAAGCTGAGCCTGCTATGAAAACTACCAAGAAGGGATTTCAGCTACTGTTCTCCACCAACCTCCAGTGTCTATATCTTTAGTATAATTTTTAATATAATTTTTTCCAAGTGGACTTTATCAAGTCCATTCTGCTGCCTCCCAAAGTGTGTCTTCTAATACTTCAGTGACAACTGCTTTACGCTTTACACAAAAGAATTTCTCAATAAATGCTTGCTAACTGATTTTAAGGAAATTCTATGAACCAGAGAGAAATACGTTGGTAGGACTGATTTTTAGAAAAATATATAAACAGGGGCACCTGGGTGACTCAGTTGGTTAAGCAACTGCCTTTGGCTCCGGTCATGATCCCGGGGCCCTGGGATCGAGCCCCACATCGGTCTCCCAGCTCGGTGGGGAGCCTGCTTCTCCCTCTCCCTCTATTGCTCTGCCTGCTTGTGCTCTCTCGCTCTCTGCCAATAAATAAATAAAAATCTTAAAAGAAAAAGATACATAAACAAAATTTTAAAAATATCTAAACAAAAAATATAAATTAAGACCAGGACTTTAGGATGCCTGGGTGGCTCAGTCAGTTAAGCATTCACCTTCCGTTCAGGTCATGATCCCAGAGTCCTGGGATCAGGTCCCACATTGGGCCCCCTACTCCTCAGGGAGTCTGCTTCTCCCTCTGCTCCTCCCCCTGCTCCCACGAGTGCCTGCATGTGCACTCTCAAGCCCTCGTGTTCCTGCAAACGCTCTCTCTTCAAATAAAATCTTAAAAAAAAAAAAAAGTTTAAAAAAAAAGACTAGGACTTTAAATCAACCTTGTTTCTTTATTAAAGTAACAACACTATTTAAAAAATTAAAGCTGAGGGGCCCCTGGGTGGCTCAGTGGGTTAAAGCCTCTGCCTTCGGCTCAGGTCATGATCCCAAGGTCCTAGGATCAAGCCCCGCATCAGGCTCTCTGCTCAGCAGGAAGCCTGCTACCTCCTCTCTCTCTCTGTCCGCCTCTGCCTACTTGTGATCTCTGTCAAATAAATAAATAAAATCTTCAAAAAAAAAAAAAATTAAAGCTGAGTCATCATATAATTGGAACATCACATACAAGACTGAAGGCAAGCTGAAGGTGCTACATTTAGAAAACCTCATTAAGGAATTATATGCAATAACCAATGAGTAAAAAGATTTCCTTGAGACTACTCTTCAACTCTTACATATGAGATGGAAACTGCACAAGCAGTTCAGAATTTGGGGGAAGTTCTAATAGGTCAGAAGTCATGGTAAAGATCAACACAAACTGTAAATAGATATTCCATCTGCTAGGATGTATAATAGGAGGTAGAGAACGGAACTGCTGAGGGAAATTGACAGATCACATTTATATTAACACTGTCTATCCCAACTACAATATTAAAATAACCTACACCTTCGTTTATAAGTAGTTTTTGAATTCCCAATGACACAGATGGTTCTAGATCCAGAGTATTCCGCTAAGTGAAATAAGTCAGTCTGAGAAAGACAAATACCATATGATTTCTGTCATATGTGGAATTTAAGACACAAAACAAACGAGCAAAAGGGGAAGAAAAGAGAGATAGAGGCAAACCAAGAAAGACTCTCAACTACAGAGAACAAACTGATAGTTACCAAAAGGGGGATGAGTGGAAGGATGAGTTAAAAGTGATGGGGATAAACAAGTGGACTTGTGATGAGCACCAGGGGTCATATGAAAATGCTGAATCACTAAACTGTACACCTGAAACTAATATTACACTATATGGTAACTAACTGGAATTTAAATAAAAACTTAAAAAAAATTGGGCAGAAAATTTCTCAAATAAAGACATATAGATGGCCAATAGAGACATGAAACGATGCTTAATATCGCTACTCATCATGGAAATGCAAATCAAAACCACACTGAGCTATCACCTCATACCTTTTAGAGTGGCCACTCCAAAAGACAACAAAAGTTGGTAAGGATGGAGAGAAGTGGGAAAACTGTTGTGCGCTGTTGGTGGCAGTGTAAATGGGTATAGCCACAATGGAAAACAGTATGGAGGTTCCTCAAAAAATTAAAAATAGAACTACCAAAGAATCCACCAATTCCACTTGTGGGTATTTACCTGCAGAAAATGAAAACACTAACCCAAATATGCACGCCTGCCAAGTTCACTGTATCATTATTCAAATACAATAGCCAAGATACAGAAACAACCTAAGTGTCCATAAATGGAAAAATGAGTAAGAAGCTGTGTATATATACACACACCCCTCACAGCTGTATATCTACAGCAGCTTCTATACACATGTACAATGGAATATTACTCAGCCATACAAAAGGATGAAATCTTGCCATTTTATGACAACATGGATGGACCCTGAGGGCATTATGCTAAGTGAACTAATTCAGACAGAAGAAGGCAAATACCATAGGATCTCACTTACATGTGGAATCTAAAAACAGAACAAAAACAAGAACACCAAGCTCACAGATACAGAAAACAGACTGGTGGTTCTGATGGGGGGGGTAGGGGGGGGAAATGGGTGAAAGGGATCAAAAGGTACCAACTTTCAGTTATAAAACAAATACGTTATGGGAATATAATGTTCAGCATGATGAGTACAGTTAATAATTGCATACTGTGGAGCTCCTGAGTGGCTCAGTCAGTTAAGCACCCGACTCTTAATTTCAGTTCAGGTCCTGATCTCAGGGTCATGAGTTCAAGCATCACTCCATGCCCAATTTAAAAAAAATTGTATATCTGAAAGTTGCTAAGGGAGATCTCAAAAGTCCTCATCACAAAAAAAAAAAGTATTTTTGGTAACTATAAGGTGATAAATCTCTACTAGATTTATTGTGGTAATCATTTTGCAATGCATACACCTGAAACTGATTTAATGTTATACATCAATATACCTCGATTAAGCAAATAATAAAAAATATTACCTGAAACTTGAAAAAAATTATTGGGGGAAATGAGTGGAGACACGAAAAACAAAAAAACAACTAGGTCCAGGGAACAAGGGGATTTCTCTACCTTTGTAAGATGTTTCCACAGTAAAAAGTTTGTTTGAATGGGGGAAACTAGTTGTGGGTTATACAACAACTCTCTATACTATCTTTCCAACTTTTCCATAAATCTAAAAGTATTCTAGATTTAATTAAGCAAAAATTGTTTGTTTGAGGCAGGGAAAAACAGACTATGGTCTAAATACCATTTCCCACAAAAGGAACCTAGGCTCCTTGAGGAAATAGCTAATTCCAAGTTTGGGGTAGAAAATGCACACAATGAACCTACAACATTTGACCACACCAGAAAACAAAGAAGTTATCAAAGACTACCGGCATCTTGTCAGAAGGACACAGAAAACAATCCAGTAGCCCAAGACCTCAAAAACAAAAAAACAAAACAAAACAAACAAACAAACAAACAACTCACTGATCTCTTGGGCGCCTGAGTGGCTCAGTGGGTTAAAGCCTCTGCCTTCGGCTCAGGTCATGATCCCAGGGTCCTGGGATTGAGCCCCGCATTGGGCTCTGCTCCGCGGGGAGCCTGCTTCCTCCTCTCTCTCTCCCTTCCTCTCTGCCTACTTGTGATCTCTGTCTGTCAAATAAATAAATAAAATCTTAAAAAAAAAAAAAAAACCCTCACTGATCTCTGTTAACAGGATGTTGAGAAACCAACTCGTTATTCTGAAAATTGTTAAAATAAGGAAAGCAATACAAAAAGATTTATTGGCTCAAAAAAAGCCATATGGTTAATCTGCATAAATGCCAAAAGGGCATTTGCAAAAGTCCTAACCATTACTGATAAAACCTCTCAATAAACAGGAACAGAATGAAACTCTGTTAACATGAGAGAGGATAGCTATCAGAAACCAAGAACAAATACCATCTTTAAAGATGAAACACTAGAAATAAAGACCCATAAAAGATGTTTTCTCATTTAAAATTATTCAAAGGTTTCTACACAATACAGATTTTAAAAGAAGCAATATTAATAATTTAAAAATGACAGAACTTTCTATACTGAAAATATTACCCACTGAAAAATAAGACGTAAAAATAACTTCAGAAATTCACTGAGTTTACTATACATCAAACAGACTTTCGATTGACTCATCAGGAAAAACAGCTTTTAAAAATGAGTCTAATAACAAAATCTAAAATGCAAAGGCATAAATTTAAAAATTTCGCAATAGCTACATAAAAACAAGACATAAAAGAACCCTTGAATAAATTAAGAAATGTATCGTTATTAGATAAAAACAGTAAATACTGAAAAGATGTCAATGCTCCTAAATTGCATAAATAAAATAAAATTTCAATGAATGACTGAGTTGAGACTGACAGATTAAAATTTATCATAAAGGGGCGCGTGGGTGACTCAGTGGGTTAAGCCTCTGCCTCCGGCTCAGGTCATGATCTCAGGGTCCCGGGATCAAGGCCCACATAGGGCTCTCTACTCAACAGGGAGACTGCTTCCCGCACCCCCAACCCCTGAGGCCTACCCCTCTGCCTACTTGTGATCTCTGTCAAATAAATAAATAAAACCTTTAGAAAAATTTATCATAAAAATATAAAATATGGCAGGTGGTGATGAATACAAAGGACAAAAATAATGGGAGAAAAGGAAACAGGGAATGAAGAGATAAAGGATTTGCAATCTTAAAGAGAGAAGGTCTCCCTCAGGAAGTAAATGAATAAGTAACTGAAGGATTAATAAGATACCCAAAGAGTATCTGGGAAAAGCATTCCAAGACCTCAGATGCAGCAGGTGCAAAAGCCATGAGTAAGAAAGCATGTCTAACACAGGAAAGGAAAAGTAAAAAGCCCATCAATGCTGAACCAGAAGAATTTAGAGGAATCTAACATAGCAGAACGATGACCAAAGAAAATGACAAGCCCCGGGGAGGAAAGTGATTAGCTTAAACAAACATTTACTGTATAAAATTATAATATCAGATTTGTAAGACTAAGAAATGACAGAACAAAACTGCAGACAATGACACGCATGTAAGTTGGCAGAGTGGGGAGCAGTTTAAAAATGAAATAAAACTTTCCAATTAAAACTGCAAGATTAGTGAATATCACCACAGAAACCACAGACATCAAAAAAAAAAAAAACAGGAATACTAAGAACAACTAGACACATGAATTTGGTAATTCATATGAAAAGGACAAATTCCTTGAAAAACACAAATTAGGAAATTCACCCAATATGAAATAGATCATTTGAATAACCCTGCAACTACTCAGGAAATTTAATTCATAATTTTAAAACTCCCAAAAATAGGGGCACCTGGGTGGCTCAGTTAAGCATCCAACTCCTGATTCTGGCTCAGGTCACGATCTCTGGGTTGTGAGATGGGGCCTCACTTGAGGCTCCACACTCAGCATGGAGTCTGCCCGAGATTCTCTCTCCTTCCCCCTCCTATTCATGCTCTCTAATAATAAGATCTTCAAAAAAATGAATTAAAAAAATAAAACTCCTAAGAGGTAAATGATCAGGCCTAAATGGTTTTACTGGATAATTCTACACAAACATTTAAAGAATTAACACCAATCTAATCTAATTTCTTCCAGAAAACAGAAGATGAGAGAACACTTCCAAATTCATTTTACAAAGCTAACATTACCCTGATGGCAAAACTAAACAAAAACAGTATGAAAAATAAGACTACAAACCATCACAAACATAGATGCTAAAATACTTAACAAAATGTTAGCAAAGAGAATTTAGTAATATATAAAAAAGAATTCTATACCATCGCCAAGTGAGGTTTATTTGAGGACTACAAGGCTGGTTCAGTGTTTGAAATCAATATAGTATACCCTTTTTTTGTTTGTGGTAGTATACCCTTATTAAAAGTTTAAAAAAGAAACACATGATTTTAACAGTCAATGCAGAAAGAGCATTTGACAAATTTAATACTCACTCATGATAAAAATTCTCAGAAGAACAGAAACAGAGAACCTCCTTAACCTGATAGAAATCATCTACAAAAGAATCTATAGCTAACATTACACTTAATGGTAAAAGGATGAATGCGTTACCCTAAAATTGGGAACGAGACAAGAATGTCAAGCCTCACCAAATGAATCAGAATACTGCTATATGTTCTGGATAAGGGAAAAGACAAGAGGAGAAAATAAAAGGCATACAGACTAGAAAGGAAAAAAATTTAAAAATTGCCTGTATTTGCAGATCCCAAAGTATCTAAAAAAACAACTCTTACAACCAATAACTGAGTTCAGCAAAGTTGCAGGAGACAAGAGTGACACACAAATATGAATCACATTCCTATGTATTAACAAAAAATACACAGAAACAAGTTTAAAAACAACAATACTTGTTTAAAAATATAACAAAACACATACAGGACTTGTATACTGAAAATTATAAAATGCTAATAAAAGAAGTCTAAGAAAATTTAAATGAATGGATTCTCATGTCTTTTAAGACTCAACAAAGAAACTACATCCATTTTCCCTAAACTGACACAGATTTGACACAGTTTCAACCAAATCCCACCAAGACTTTTTTATATTTAAGATTATTCTAAAAGGTATATGGAAACCAGGCAAAAGAACTAGAAGAGCTAAAACAATTTAAAAAACAGAGACAGAAATCAGTCCATTCCATTTCACAATTTAGCTCTGTAATCAAGACTGTGTGGTATGTTGTATGAGCAAAGGTAACACACAGGTCTATGGAACAGAACAGAGAACCCAGAAACAGAAACAATATGCCCAAATAGTTTTTGACCAAGGTGCAAAAGTGACTCAATGGAGGAAAGACTGCCTTTCAACAAATGGTGCTGAAGCAAATTATATATCCAACTGTGTCTTACATTTTATACAAAAATTAACTCCAAATGGATCATGGACTTAAACATTAGAATAAAACTATAAAACTTTTAGGAAAAAACATAGAAGAAAATCTTCAGGAACTAGAGCTAGGCAAAGAATTCTTAGACTTGACATTCAAAGCAAAATTCACAAAAGAAAAAAATAAACACTGGACTTCACCAAAATTAAAACCTTGTGTTCTGCGAGACCCTGTTAAAAAGATGAAAAAACAATCAAGAGGCTTGGCAACAGTATTTGGAAACTATATATCCAACAAAGCACGAGTATCTAGAATATATCTAGAACTCTCAAACTCCAACAAGCAAAAAAAAAAAAAATCCAATTTAAAAAAGGACAAAAGGCATGAAGAAACATTTCATCAATAAGGATATACAGATAAAAAATAAGCACATGAAAATATGTTATCATTAGCCACTAGGGGAGTGCAAATTGAAACCTCACTGAGGTATCACTAGATACATACCAGAATGACTAAAATGAAAAACAGTGATAACACCAAATGCTGGCGAGGATGCAGAGAAACTGGATCACTCCATACATTGCTGGTAGGGATGTAAAATGGTACAGCCACTCTGGAAAACAGTTTGGCAAGTTCTTAAAAAACTATATATACAATAACCATACAACCCAAGAATTGCACTCCTGGGTATTTTTATCCCAGAGAAATGAAAACTTATGTTCACCAAAAAAACCTATGCAGAAATCTTAAAGCACTTTTATTTTTAACAGCCCAAAACTCTAAACAACATGGATGTCTTTCAACAGGTAAATGGTTAAACAAATCCAAACCATGAAATACTACTGAGCTATCAATACATAAAACAACATGAATGAATCTCCAGAGAATGATGCTAAAACCAAACCCAAAACATAACACACTGTATGATTCCATTTATATAACATTCTTAGAAAAGATAAAACCATGGAAATGAGAAACAGATGACTGGGTCCAAGATATTAAGGGGATGGGAAGGAAGTGGGTGTCGTGATAAAACTGACAACAAGAGGGATCCTTATAGTGATGGAAATGGTCTAAATCTTGACTATGTCAATGTCAACATCCTTCTAGTATTGTTGTGATACTGCTCTAAGGTTTTGCAAGATGTTACCACTGTGAGAACTTGGTAAAGAGTATGTGAATCTCTGTACTACTTACTTCTCACAACTGTGAGTAAATTAACTTTCTTAATAAAAAGTTTAATTTAAAATTACAAAGACCAAGATTACTAGAGCGGATTAATATTTTTAATCCAATAGCCTGATATTCATAAGAGAGAAAACTAAAAGAACACAAAAATGTAGGGATAGGGAGAATTTTAAAAATCAGGCAGAATTAGTTGACCAAAAGAGAAGAGTACAGCTATAATATAAAACAGTAGTATATAATACAAAGAGCATTCAAAGGCACAAAGAGTTAATACGGAGAGTAAAAGCTCCAATTCAACAGGAAAATATAAGCTTAAACTTTCATGTACTACCAACAATTTAAAATATATTTTAGAAATTAGTAAAACTATAAGAGAAAACTGGGGGGAAAAATGTTCTTCTAAAAGATTAACATACTTCTGCTCTCCAAAAACATATGGAAGATTTAAACAGAATTAACAAGCCTAACTACCAGACATATATAAAACTTTGTGCTTCCAACTGAAAAATCACATTCTAAGTACACACAAAACCAAAAACTGACCACAGTCTTAGCAGATTTCAAAAGATCACTATCATACATATCATGCTTCCAAATTACAACACATTTACAAATCAATAACTAAAGAAACTCCCATGTTTGGAAATAAAGACTTTTCAAAATAACTCAAAGAACTGACAATGAAAAACAGAAAAATACAAGTGGAAAATAATGAAAACACTGCACATCAAAACTTGTGTGATGCAGGGAAAACAATGGACACCTATGTTAAAACACTGAAAATTAAAAAGCAAGGCATCCAACTTAAGAAATTAGAGAAAGAATAAAAATGTGCCCCCCAAAAGCACAAATTAAATAAAGAGCAGAAAATAATGAAATGGAGGAAAGATACATTGAAAAGCATAAAAAAAAAAAAATCAAAAACTTGATCTCTGATAAGTCTTTAAAAAATTGGTAAGCTTTTAGTTTTTGAGAGATCAAGAGAAAAGGCATTAAAAAAAAAAAGATAAATGGGACATCAACTACAGGTAATACAAAATTAGAGATTAACAACTTAATACCATAAATTCAAGAACATGAATGAAAAAGACAACTTCCTATAAATATATAACCTAGCAAAACTGGCTTGAAAATTGAAATCTTATAAGCATAGCAATTGAATCAGTGGTTAAGAAGTATCCCACAAAGAAAACAGTCACAATTTTGTCAGGGAGTTCTATCACTTAAACAGATCATTCTAATCCTGCATAAATTCTTCCAGAAAAAGAAGAGCATATTTTTTTAGGTCAATATTACTAATTATAAGAAGTAAAAATCTTAAATTAACTATCTTCAGTTTGAGTCCAAAAATGAAAAAGAGACAAATGAGGACTGACTTTATGCTTGAAACACACAAGTTTCACCCCATTAACAGGTTACAAAGGAAAAACATCATCATCTCAAAAAAATGCAGAGAAGGCTTTTGATAAAATTCAATATCCATTCATGTCTTTTTTAAATTAGCAAACTAGTAATAGAAAGGAACATCCTTAACCTGAAAAGATTATCTACAATAAACCTACAGCAAGCATCATACTTAACTGTGAAACTTTGAAAGCATTCCCTTTAAAATCAGGAACAAGATCAGGATGCCCCCATCACCGCTTCTATTCAACACTGTACTGGAGATCCTAGCCAGCACATTAAGACAAGAAAAAGAAAGAAAAAAAAAAGCATAAGAATTGGAAAGGAGGAAACAGAGAGGTCATTATTCACAGATAGGTCTGTCTACACAAAAATCCAAAAGAATTCTATTGATAATTTATCACAATTAGGAGTAGAACAAGGTTGTTACACAAAGTCAAAACCGTACTTCTATACACCAGCAAGGTAGAAAATATAATTATGAAAAGATACCATTCATGATTCGATACAAAAACAAAGTACCTAAAAATAAATCTAACAAAATATTTGCAATAGCTTAGTTGAAGAAAATTATAAAACTTTATGAAAGACATTGTAAAAGGCCTAAATAAATGGGAGATTACAATGTTCACGGTTAAGAAAACTTAGTTCTCTCCAAAATTATTTATAGATTCAATGCATTTCCCATCAAAATCCCAACAGATCATGCATGTTTGTGTCTGTATAACTTAGAAAAATGATTTTAAAATTACAAAGGATTGAACAGGCAAGAAGTACCCTAAAGAACTACAAGGCAAGAAGAGTTGGCCTACTTCTTGTCCCTCAATGATTAAGTAGACTTTGAGACCAACCTTCCCTATGAACATTTAGAAACTGAACATTTAGAAACTGAATGTATGAAAAACATCCATTTGAAGACATGAAGCACTATAAAAAGTCTCAAGGATCTGAGAGGCCAATGCTGTGAAAAGAAGGGAAGTATAGAAAATGAAGTACAACGTTTAATGGCTCTTTTCCCCTGCAAGTATCTGCCAGTGGAAAAAGGGCAATGGATAGGTGGAGAAGTCAAGATCTTTGAATACACTTATAGGGCTGGGGAAATGAGAAGATTATTTGTAAAATATAACCTGCAAGAGCTGTATCTGGGGTATGTACTGAATTCCTACAAATCAGTAGGAAAAAGACAAATAAACCAATACAAAGGTGGGCAAAAAAATTGGCAAAGTCATGTCACAAAAGATATCCAAATGGCCAACAGACATATTAAAAGGGACTTAACATCATTACTCATTAAGAAAATACAAATTAAAACCACTAAATATTCACTAAAATGTTTAAAAGAGTGCAAGAAAGAACGTGAAGCAACTGGAACTCTATTTTGCCAGTGGAAGGGAATAAACAAATTATAATTACATGCCAATAAATCTTACAAACAAAATTGAGGAGAAAAGACACAAAAAATATATACACCATACAGTTCCATTTATGTAAGTTTCAAAGAACAGACAAAACTAATCTAACACTAATATCAAGCCAGTACTATCTTTGAGGAGACCGAGTTTAGTCACTGACAGGTAACTTTAGGGTCCTGGTGATGTTCTATTCTCTTCATCCACATTTGGTTATATTGAAAAAATTCACCCAGATGTATTCTCATGATCTACATATTTCCTACACGAATGCCCTATATCAACAAAAGTTTGTTTTTGTGGAAGTTGTTACAGAGTTGGGAGTACTAAGACAATGTGATGGTGCTGTCAGTGCAGATTAAAAGATAAGAATCCAGAAAGCACAGACAGATTCAATTATAGAACTATTAAAATTAGTAAGAAAAAAGGTTTTTTAAACCTAGTACAAACGTGGACAAGAGACAGGATAGGTAAGAGAATCTCAGAAGAGCTAAGAAAATGTTAATAAGCATAATAAAAGATGTTCACTTTCATTACCAAAGGGAAAAATTAAAAACCATCAAATGAAATTTCTACTCAGTCGCAAAAACATTCAATGTGATCGAAGTGTTAGCAAGAAAGCAAAGTAATGAAAACTTCTACATTGTTGGAAAGAGCAAATAGTGATACATTCCTTTTTGGAAAATAATCTGACCTCATCCAGTACTGTTTTGAAGACACACATATCCATATCCTTAAATCCCAGGAATTCTACTCCTAGAACTTCTGCAGTGAAACATACAAATATTTACATTAAATGAAATTAATAAAAAATTACAAATAGTGTCAAATCAGTGCAGATTAAGTTTATAGAATTTTTCTTTATTTGCATTTTCAGAATATTCTGTGTTCCAGAAGTTTGGATAAGAAATTTGGGGACCTGTAATAGGAAAAAAAAAAAGGAAACTACACAAATTTCCAACGAGAAGTGATAAACTGGTATTCATACAATGGAAAATTAAAAATGATAATAAAAAAATACAGCATCATTCCATTTGTATAAAATTTTTATGTACATAAAAACTTAGATATATAGATACAATATAATTTTGTATGTCTACATACTATGGATAAAATCAGTATGAAAAAGATAGATGGCCCAATATAAAAATGGGCAAAAAAAAAATTTGGGAAAGCCAAATACACAAACCATGATTATAATAAGAGAACTGTCTCAAGAGATCTTTCTAAAGGAATTAGCATCCTCAGAGACTTCAAGGTATTTTTCCCCATAAACTGAGAACAAGTTGTTACTGAAAGGAAGAAAAAATAAAGCTTCTACAAACTAAAAATATAATCACTGAAATAAATTCTGCAGAAGAGTTTAAAGACAAAAATCAAGGAAATCCTCATATATAAACAAATACGTGTCTATCTAGAAGTCCAACTTTCACCCCTGAAGTCTCAAAACAGAAAAGAGGGGAAAAAGTAATCAAAGAAATAAAAGCTATTCCCTATAGCTGAAACGACTTTAGAGCTAAAAAGTTACCCTCCGCCCAGAATGAAAAAAAGGTTTACAACTAGACACATTTCACAAAATACCAAAGATAAAAAGATCACCACAAAGATTTTAAACAAGGTGACTACAAGGATAACTACCAGATTTGTAATGCAACTCTATTAGCAACACTGGTGTTTTAAGTTCCTAGGGCAAATCTTTCAAAATTCGGTAGGAAAAACTGATTACCAAAATATATAATTCTACATCTAAACCTCCAATGAGGAACAAAGGCAAGTCATTTTCAGACACTGAAGAAATTAGACGTTTATCACATGTCCATACTAAAACAACTGCTCAAGATTATATTCCAGTAATATCAAAATGGAATTTAAAAAAGACAAGGGATTCAAGCAAAAGACCCAATCCACATGCAATATAATCCCAGGACAACAGCTGTACAGCAGATCTAGAAAGCAAGCTGCCCAAATTCGAAAAGAAAGGTTGAGAGCTCTAGAAAAACCCATCACCAAAAAAAGCTGAATGATTACATATGAGAACACATTATAATATTAAATTTAAAAGATGATTTCCATAAATTCTCCTCACTCAAGCAGGACTCTATTACATTTCTCCTTTGAGAAGCACAGGGTACTGTAACAGAAGTTCCTCCATAGCACCAAGTGATCTGGTTTCGCGGTGACTAATATTTCTATCAGGATACATACTACAAAGGGCGGTCCAAAACTCAATTTCTAGAATCCTCCCACAGAAGCACAGAAAAGTTTAGAAGTGTTATAAACCATAATATAAATGCTAAAATCTTGACAGTGCAATAAAAAATGAAGGCTGGAAGTAGAGGAAGACTGGAGGTAGGAGAAACAAAGGGAAATAGATGGGTACTAAATCCTCTGCGAGACTGGGAACTGAAGAGATACTGCCTAAAATTGATAGGCCAAGAAGCAGAAGTTTAACTATTACAAAAAGTTAATAACTAACAGCAAAATTAGGAACAAAAATGTAACTGGTAGAAGACAAGATGGCCAGACACAATGAAAAGATGCTCAACATCACTCATCATCAGGAAAATGCAAGTCAAAACTACAATAAGATATCACCTCACACCTCTCAGAATGGCTTAAATCAGTAACACAAGAAACAACAGGTGTTGGCAAGTATGTGGTATATGGGGGACCCTCTGGCACTCTTAGTCGGAATGCAAACTAGGGCAGCCACTCTGGAAAACAGTATGGAAGTTCCTCAAAAAGATAAAAATAGAACTAATCTACGAATCAGCAGTTGCACTAGGTTTTTACCCAAAGAATATAAAAATACTAATTCAAAGGAATACATGCACCCAGTATTCATAGCAGTATTATCTACAATAGCAAAATTACAGAAGCAGTACGAGTGTCCATCAATAGATGAATGAACAAAGATGTGGTGTGCATGTACACATACACACACACACAAGAATATTACTCAGCCATGAAACAGAATGAAATCTTGACACTTGCAATGACAGTTGGAGCTAGAGAGTACATGCTAGGCAAAATAAGTCAGAGAAAAGACACATACCATATGATTTCATTTGTCAATTTAAGAAACAAAACAAACGAGCAAAGGGGAAAGAAAGAGAAACTGAGGCAAATCAAGAAACAGACTTTTAACTATATTTAACAGAGGGTTAACAGAAGAGAGCTGGAGGGGGGGATGGGTAAACTAGGTGATGGGGATTAAAGTGGGCACTTGGGATACGCACTGCCTGATGTACAGAAGCGCTGAATCACTAAATTGTATGCCTGAAACTAGTATAACACTGTACATTAACTGGAATTTAAAACTTTAAAAAAATAATAAAAAGTATAACTAGTATAAATCAATATGCTAGGAAAAGTGGAAAACATAATGATCTAAACTTCTTAACTACTAGAGTCAAGCAGAAGATACTGCCCAGAGTTTAAAGAAAAATCAAGATACAGAAAAATATGTGGTGTTTTTGAGTTTGGGAACTAGCCTAAAGAGAAAAACTAAAAACAGAAATACCCAAGCATGGTTAAAAGGCAGTTAGTTATATCAGGAGTGGAATCTACCAGGAAAGAAAGGAAGGGCTTTTATTTTTCCTTCTGAACTTTCCTGAACTACCTGCACAGGTATTGCTTGCATTTGGGAAAAAACAATGAGGAATGGTGATAAGAATAAAAATCATTATTAAAACCATTTTCCAGGGGCGCCTGAGTGGCTCAGTCAGTTAAACTTCCAACTCGATTTCAGCTCAGGTCATGATCTTAGGGTCTTGAGAACAAACCCCTATTGCAGCTCCACTCTCAGCATGGGGCGTGCTTGGTATTCTCTCTCTCCATCTGTCTCTGCCTCTCTTTCCGCTCATGCACTTGTACAAGTGCATGCTCTCTCTCTCGCACTCTGTCTCTCTCTCTCTCTCTCTCTCAAAATAAATCTTCAAAGACATACACAAAAACATTTTCCAGGTTGGTGCGCCTGGGTAGCTCAGTCATTTAAGCTTTCTGACTCTTGATTTGGCTCAGGTCATGATCTCAGGGTTGTGGGATTGAGCCCTGTGTCAGGCTCTGCACTGAGCATGGAGTGTGGAACCTGCTTAGGATCCTCTCTCCCTTTCCCTCTCCTCCCCCTTGTGTGCACACATGCATGCATGTGCATGTACACACACACACACACACACACACACACACTCTCAATAAATATTTTTTAAAAAAACAACATTTTGCAGGTTAAAGAAAAAGTAAAATAATTTGGCCAAAGTCAGTCAATAACCATGTAAAAACAACCTTCTGCAACGTAATCAAGAACAGCTTTTACTGACCTATATGAATAATCAAATGGAGAGGTCTGAATGTCCATGTTAGATTTACATTGTTCTCTGCAAAGTCACAAAAACTCTTTTTTGTTTCAAACCACTTTTCAAAAAAAAGTCGAGGAAAAAAAGCCACATTACCAGGGGTGGAGGTTCAATGTAAACATTCATAGAGAATGGTTTGGACTATGATACCAATCGATTCCACATATCACTTTTATTTCAACTGTGTAATTTCTTAAATTCAGGTACTTGAAAAAGAGACTAGCTGTAAGGATAACTCAAGGGAGAAAGAATCATCCTTCAACAAATAATGTATGAAAGTGGATATCCATATGCAAAAGAAGTTCAATCCCTACCTCACACCATAAACAAAAATTAACTCAAAATGGATCAACAACCTAAATGTTAAAACTAGAACTACAAATATAAACCCTTATATGAAAACAGACATAAATCTTTATGACACTGGATTAAGCAATGACTTACCAAAATCACAAGAAAAAATTTATAAATTAAACTTTGTCAAAATTAAAAAAAACTTTTGTGCTTCAAAGTACATTATGGAAAAAGTGAAAAGACAGTCCATAAAAATGAGTAAAATATTTGCAAACCATGTATCTGATGAATACTCGAACTTAAAAGTTTAAAAATGGGCAAAAGGTTTGAGTAGACATTTTCCCAAAGAAAATATACAAATACCCAATAAGCACAAGCAAAGATACTCAACATCATTAGTCACCAGGTAAATGCAAATCAAAACCACAGTGAAATACCACTTTACACCCATGTGTGTGAGTATATGGAGAAATTAGGACTCTTATAACTACTAGTAGAAATGTAAAATGTAGTAGTTTGGGGAAAGTTTGACAGTTCCCCAAACACTTAAACAGAGTTATCACACGTACCCAGTAATGCCATCCCTAGGTAACTACCCAAAATAACCGAAAACATATGTCCACACAAAACTTATACACAGATGAATGCTCATACTAGTCAAAGAGTACAAACAACCCAAATACACATAAACTCATGAATAAACAAAATGTGGTATACTCCATACAATGGAATATTATTCAGCCATAAAAAGGAAAAAACACTGCCACATGCTGCAACATGTACCTTGAAAAGGTTATATTAAATGAAAGGAGCCAGACAGAAAAGGCCATGTGTATGATTCTATCTCTATGAAATGTCTAAAACAGACAAATCCATAGAGACAAACAGTAGATTACTGGAACCTGAGGGCTGGATGTAAGGAGGAGTGACTGCGAATGGGTACTGGGTTTCTTTTGGAATGATGAAAATGTTATGGAATTAGATGGTGGTGATGCTTGCACAACTCTGTGAATAGACCAAAGCCATTTTAAAAGGCTGAATTTTATGATATGTAAATTATATCTCAATTAAAAAATTTTTAAAAATAAAGTAACTAAGATCCAATCCAGAAAAATAAAGGCAAAATGCTAAAAAAAAGAGAAACATCTGAAGAATGTTATATTTAGAACAGTTTTAGAAATGTCTTAGAAAAGACACTCATGGAGGGAGGCCACAGACCTAAGGTGCAAACAAATGCAAAGGCATCTACCACAGCTAAGAATACCTTGGTTTACTATTTAAAATTATCCATTTAAGTTAAATACTGAGTTTGGAACGTGCTTTCACAGACAGGATCTCAAGTGAAGTTGTGTCCCGAAATTTCAGTTACGTCCACTCATGACTTTGAATCATATGGTAGATTCAGTTGCATCTATCTTATCTATTAGTCTATTTCCTCATCCAATAGTTGAGGAGCATGAGGGATGAAGAACTCTAACTTCACACACCCCTCCTATTAATTTCTTATTCTCCCTCTATATCCTAACAGCACCTGAAGCTACCAGAATGGCAAGTCCTGCTATGTGTAAAGAACCAAACATCCAAGCCTTCCAGGCAGAAAATCTTCTGTTATAGAATTACTTAAGACTCA
Organism: Martes martes; assembly: GCF_963455335.1. NCBI lineage: Eukaryota > Metazoa > Chordata > Mammalia > Carnivora > Mustelidae > Martes > Martes martes. The sequence goes on along the minus strand of NC_137901.1, from coordinate 26,786,116 downwards.
GCATAAAAGCTCTTCTGCATTTGGTTTGCCAGTATCTATTAAGAAAGTTATGATCACTCACTCTCTTTCACTAGCCCACACACTAAGACTGCACACACATTCACTCTTGTTCTCTGACACACATGGAGATAATAAACACAATGCACAAAAGGAAGGGGATGAGGAATGCAGGAGAGGAGAGAGAAACTTTAAAGAAAAAAAAAAAAAGAAGAATGTTATCGCAATAGATCCCTCCTTCATCTCCATAATTCAGTGGTGAGAAGGAAGGAGAGTAGATTAACCAGGTTAAATAATAGCAGGAACCTTTTTAAGAACTTCCAAAAGACTGCACCAACAGCCCACAGTATACAATTATGCAACTGGAGGAGAAAGACAAGGGTAAAAAAGCCACTCTGGGGGATGCCTGGATAGCTCAGTCAATTAAATGTCCCACTCTTGACTTCAGCTAAGGTTATGATCTCAGGGTCATGAGACTGAGCCCCATGTTGAGCTGTGCACTCACCCGGGGGTCTGCTTGAGATTCTCTCTCCCTCTGCCCTCACCCGCCCCACCCCCACACCGGCACTCGAATGCAAGCTCACTCTCTAAAATAAAACATAATTAAAAAAAAAAAAAAAAAGCCACTCTGGTGGCTTTTCTGAACTTCAGAACCCCGACTATTCTGCCTCTGCTCCATCCCTGTGCTTAGGTCCGACAGAGACTATTTCGTAGGGAGAAAGGAGGTGGCAGTGACAGAGGTCCCAGTCATCAGACCTTATGAGCTTGTCCCAAGTTAATACACAAGTAGTTAATTTACAAATTAGTTAATTCAGAAACTTCTACCAACATAAAAGCTATATACAACCAACCAATGAATTGAATAATTTCTTCTCTAGCATCTTGAAAGCTTTGAATACATGATGTGTTATCATAATCGTCCTTGACTACTCAGCCCATAATTTCCACTTCAGAGAACTTGTTCGTTCCTTTCCCCAAACCCATCAAGATAATCTCATGAGTCAGGTTTGTGTGCTAGGACTCTAAGCTTCTAGCCACAGATGATTAGAATAGAAGAGGACCCTCAGCTAAGCTCAGCCAGTCAGATCCTCCTCTCTCAGAAGAACTAGAAGAAAGGTGTGCTGGTATTCTATTAAAATTAAAGCAGCAAAGTACAGGGTTGCCATATTCTGCTATGACCAGACAAGACCTCTAGTACTGGCTTACATAGCAGTCTCAAAAACTAAAATCATCTGGCGACCTCTTAAGGCTCCACAGGAGTTGCCTCATCAAATAACCCCTACCCCCACCCTAAGCTTACAAAGCAAAGGCACAGGAGTCACCAAAGCACAGTGGAGATGACCTTTCCCAGAATTCCTGACCTCCAGTACGGGAGATGGCATCACCAGCCAGAAGTGACCTGCTCTGGTTATACATGCCCCTAGGGAGTAGCCCCAAATGATAATGGATAAAGATACTGGAAATCCTCTCAGCAGCAGTATGGGCAGCCAAATATGTGACATCCAGGTCGGCTATTTCCTCTACTGCCAAGTTAGTCAACAAACTAATGCTGGCCATTTTCCCTTGTCCTTCAATTTACTTGACGATCTCTCTGACCCTCACAGAATATATTCTGAGGCAGAGACCATTTAGAATGTCCTGCATGTTTCTTCCTCTTTCCCTCCTTTCTAATTAGATTTTCAGTCAGCTGTCCGGTTTCCCCTCCAGTATTATATATCACATAAGAAGGGCACCGGCTATTTATCACTGTTTAGTTCACAGATTGCAGGCTGATGGCTAGCAGCACCACACGAACCTGAAGGAAACTACGCAGAGCAGGACAGCTCTGACTCTGAAAAGCATGGACTCTAAAAAGCTGGACATCTGAGGTTAACATCCCAGGTCTTCCAGCTCAAACTGCGTCAGGTTACTCAAGCTGTCTCAATTTCTTCTGACAATTCCTCTAACAATTCTATTACAATTGTTGTGAGAATCAAACAGGTATGTGAAGTGCTTAGACCAGAGCCAGGCATGTAATAACCACTTATATTATAATGGATATCTATCATCATCATCATCGTCACTGTTTGAAATGAGGGCAGGGCACGGAGACTGTTTACCTTTAAATGTAGAAGATGCTGCTGAGCAGCTAAGGCGAAGACTTTTCCAGCATCCATCTGCACACCCTTTCCCTCCTCTGAAAACTCTTCCCAGTCACTCTCTGTTGGGCACCTTATGTGAACTATGAGGGAGGGGCCATCTTCTATCAAGTGCAGGGAGAAGCAAAGACAGCTGATTTTCAGAAAGAGATGAAGTGACCCACAAAACAAACTGTAGGGGGCAAGGGTGGGGAGGGGAAAGAGGGAAAAGGAGGGGGAAGGGAGGGGGAGGAGATAAAAGGGGAGAGTGGAAAAGGGGGAAGGGACAGGTACACCCAAAGAGAAAAACGCATCTTTGGTTTCCAAACACTTGCAGTTCCTGGTTCCACCCGAACTTCAGCACTGACTGCCTTCTCTGCCCTAGACTGGTAAATAAATCCTCCTTTTTTTTCTTTTTTTTTTTTTTAAGATTTTATTTATTTATTTGACAGAGAGAGACGCAACAAGAGAGGGAACACAAGCAGGGGGAGTGGGAGATGGAGAAGCAGGCTTCCCGCAGAGCAGGAAGCCCAGATGATGCCAGGCTGGATCCCAGGACCCTGGGATCATGACCTGAGGCAAAGGCAGACACCCAACGACTGAGCAAACAGGCGCCCCTTAAATCCTCCCTTTTTATTAAGCTTTGGCCAACAACATTTATAAAACTCTAATGCAAGTCTTGGAAAAATTTTCATCAACAAAAAACCTTAAAAGAGAATAAATTATATAGAGATGTTACATGCAAAATGAAGAGGATACTGCAGGTAAAAAAAAATTTAAAAAATTTAACTTCAACATTCAGTCTCCTCAACCAATCCCTGAACCTAATGCATTCATTTATACAGCTGAGGCTCAGGCCTGCTTGTTTCAAAGCTCCACAGGTGTTAAAAAAACTCTATGCTCTGAGACATTAAAACTCCTACACTTACCAATACGATTATCCTTTTAACCTACTATCATGGTTCTCTGTACAAACTAATATAGAGCATAAAATGCATTAATGTACCATTCTTTTTGAAACAACAGAGGGAAAATGGCAGGTATTACGCAAACTATAACACATTCTCTCTTTAGATCAGAATCACCAATGCGTCCTTTTGCTGATGTCCACCATACCAGCCAGGTGAACAGTCAACATCCTTCCCCACTCCATCCCTTGCGGAAAAAAACAATAAATATACAAAACTGAATATTTTACCAGATTCTTCTTTCTTCTTATTCCAAAAAGTAACCCTAACATCAGACGTCTGTTATGCAAAAGGACTGTCGTTAATTTCAAGTTCACATTCATCTCTACTTTGACTTTTCTTTTAAATCAGGGTTCCGGTCCTTAAATATTCCATTTCTGTCGCCAGTAATTCAGCGATCCGTAAAAAATAAAGCCTATTCGTTGACCACCGTTTAGTTTCAATTGAGGACTCTGAAGGTTATCAGCCCAGGGAAAAACATCTTTTCCGTTCTACCCCCAGCACACCCATTGTCAAGCCTCTACTATACAAAGATATCAACAATAAAGTTGTGACCTTGTTCTCAGACTAGAAAGAAAAATGCTTTCCCTCGAGCAAAACGAGTTCACAAACAAACCTCATGACAACACGGCCTTTGCGGGTGTCTTACCACAGCACTACGAAAATATCAAGGTTTAAGGTCGATTATTAAAGGCAGCACTCCCAAAAGACCACGCTTCTCTTCAAGAAGAAGCTCTGGTGGGAGAAAGGGGCCTTTCTTGTGACAGATCTCACTAAACGGTAGCATCAGCCATAAGAGAGAGGATTCCTAAACGCAACTTCACGTTTCAGAAAACAGGCTCCCACCAAGTGAGTAACGTGTAGACTTCTGAATCGCCACACACACACACACACACACACCCCCATGAAGGTGGAAAAGCAAATCCCGCTTCCCACCTCAGCCCTTACACGAGAAAGTCGGGTCCCCACGAGCCCCTCCCGACGGCGGCCCCCGCCCCACGCCAGGTGTGCGGACCCCCCGCGGGACCCACCGGCCGCTTGCCCGGGCCCCGGGCCCGCCGCCCCCGCGCGGCCCAGGCGTCCTCCGCCGCCTGGCTCCCCTCCCCCGCCCGCGCCGGCCCGGGCGGGCGTCCGCTCGCACTCGGGCCGGGGCTCCCGGCTCCGACAACCGGTCCCCGCGAAACAAGAAGGTGGCGGCCGGCGACGCTGCGGCTTCCCCGCCTCCCCTCCCCTCCCCCGCGGCCTCCACTCCCCACTCCCGCGCCCCCGCTTACCCTCAACTCCTCGAAATCCGCCATTTTACACCACCCGCGGGCGCCGCCGCCGATGCCGCCACAGCACCCCCTCCCGCTGCTGCCAACGACGCCGCCGCCACCACGGCCGCCGCCGCCGCCTCCAGCACCATCCTGCACTGGGCGCCGCTGAAGACGCCGCGGCCGCCGCCGCCGCCGCCGCTGCCGCCGGACCTGTCACGTGACCGGCGCGGGAGCTCCGCCCCCGGTGCGCGCGGGCCCCGCCCTCCGGCGCCCACCCGGCCCACCCGGCCCACCACCTTCCGCCCACGTCTTCCGCCCGGGCTCGCGGCGCGCCGCGTTCGCCGCGAGTCAGCTCCCGCCCTCTCCCGCGGCCTGCCCGCCTCCCGCACGCCTTTAGGCGTCGGGCCCGTAGCCGCGCCCTCGGTCCCGCGCGGCGTCTGCTTCCCCTGGAAGCGCCGGCGCGACTGCGGCGTTACCCGCCGGCCTGGAGGAGGGCCTGGCCCGGGGGAGCGGCGAACACGACGAAGAGGTGGCCTGGACTCCCGACAGCAACATTTCGGGAAAATTCTAACGGTGCTCTTCCACACGGTGGCTGTAGCTGGAGGAAAGCAGCCGCAAATAAAACCATCCCCAGAGTAGTGGCGGTCTAAATGGGGTTGTTGGGTAAGCTATTGTTCCGATCTAATGGAGCAGGATGGGTGAGACCTCTTTGGTTTGGGAATATCCTCCACGTACTAACCCGGCTGATTCCTTCGGACTTTGAAGGGCGACTGAATGTCATGGAGTGCGGAGTTGAGAGAGTTGGGCGGTGGGACTGGGGAGCCGTGAAATAAGAGAGCGAAAACAGAGTGCTCAGGAGAACCCTGGTTTTTTAAAAAGTCGAAGGGTCAGGGAAATCAGATAGCTGGGAAAGATGAAATGCCAAGGGCAGAGGAGATGGAAGGATGCTGGATGGCACCGCTGACGTGCTGATAAAGGTTGGGAGAAGATGCTGAGTCAAGCTGCTCAGAAAATTCACTGGCCCAAGGCCAGGGTTCAGATTTTCTTGAAGAGGGGGATGAACCCACCCACGAAAGAACTTTAAAACAATACGATTTGCAAGGTCCTGTTTAATTTGGTTCCTACCTACTGCCCCTTCCCAGCCCTATTTGTTTCATGAATAAAAGAATGAATGAACAGTATCTAGTTTCCAGTGCTGGCTCTCTACCATTAACTTTGTGGTCTTAGCTTGGCTTAATCTTAGTTTATTCTCCTTTAGCCTTGGTTTACACGTCAGTGGAGTTTAACATTGTTCCACAGTAATTAAATGAAGGCCACTGTGAACTGGGAGCTTTGAATGGAATATAATACAACCCTTGCACCAAGAAGCTTATAAGACATAAGAAGGACCAAGATGAACACAAATCAAACTAAGAGAGGCATGGCCTCACTGAGACTTGTTTGTAGTATGCATTGTAGGTTTGGGTAGGTTTGACTGCAGAGTTCTAACTGCTGTCTCAGATCATAACCCAATCATAACATGTCCTCATCACAGTGATTACATCAGAGCTGACCTGTAAATGCAACTACAGCTACAGGGCGTTTCCAGGCTTTGCCAATTAGATCAAGTATGGGCCCATTTATTCAGTGACTAGAAGTGAGAGATGAGGAGACCCCCTAGTTTGTGGAGTGTTATAACCATTTTGCTACAATGAGGGGCCAACCTGAGGACCAACCCATCTCATGGGTAAGAATGTCCCCAAAAATTCCAGAATTAACTTTGACACCCCCCCCACCTCTTTACTTGTCAGTTTTCTTAAGCCAATGCCTTTCTATTACTGTTTCAGATAGTTTTCCGTAGGTTTTCTATTAGTAGCACCTGAAACAGAATGCTACCTTGTCTGCCTGCACCAAATTACTAATTTGGCATCTTTTCTAAACTACTCTAACATTCATTCAATGTTTGTTTAGTGGAAAGCCTGAGTAGTAAAGAGTGAAGAGGATGCTTGTCTCTTTACTGTCACGAACAGTCCAGCTCTGGTCTAAATTTGTATGTTCTACTCATGAGATAGAAATCTCTGCACTTACTTGAATCTAACTTCCTTATAATATGGCATGAAATATTCTTGGAGCAGAGTTGGGGAGGAGGGAGGTGTAATAATCTTACCACCACTTTAAACCACATACCAAAGTACCACTTCTAGCCACACGCACAGAGAACTATTCACCCAGAAGAATTCCATTAAATACCATTTTCTCAATACATTTTCTTTTTTTTTTTTTAAGGTTTTATTTTTGAGTATTCTCTATACCCAAAGTGGGGATTGAATTTACAACACCAAGATCAAGAGTCACACGCTCCACAGACTGCATCAGCCAGGCATCCTCCTCATGACATTATCTATGATAAAATGTGTTAACACTTTTCATAGATTCAGATTCTAGGCAATTACCTGACTGCTCCACCCCCTTAGCCTAGCTCCAATTAAAAAACATCAGTATTTAGGGGTGCCTGGGTGGCTCAGTGGGTTAAGCCTCTGCCTTTGGCTCAGGTCATGAACTCAGGGTCCTGGGATTGAGTCCCACATCGGGCTCTCTGCTCAGCAGGGAGCCTGCTTCCTCCCCCCTCTCTCTCTGCCTGCCTCTCTGCCTACTTGTGATCTCTGTCTGTCAAATACAGACAGAATGAAACTGTCCCAAGATTATACTACATGAAGTCAAAAGTCTTGGGAGTGACTTTTCCATTTATTAGCTATGTAACTTTAGCAAAGTCAATTTTCTAATCCATAAAACAAATGATTATTCCTGAACTCAGAATGTTGAAGGATTAAATGAGATAAAGTATATAACTTTATGAACTTTTAAAGTGATAGATAATAAATCTTTTATACCTAAACAGCTGATAAACATTAAAAAAAAGTATAATTATGAGTCACTCAAAATATACCCATATGATATACCCTAATATCTTTAGAAAGGACTCAACCTAGTGGGACCATTCATGAAATTTTGAATTCAGTTCTAAGCACCTGTCTTATGGCTTTTCCTTCCTACCTCTGAACCAACAATTCTCTCTGATCTCAACATCTCTCTTTTCTTTTTTTTTTTTTTTAAAGATTTTTTAATTTATTTGACAAAGAGAGAGAGAGCACAAGCAGGGAGAGCAGCAGGCAGAGGGAGAGAGAGAAGCGGGCTCCCAGCCGAACAAGGAGCCTGACTCGAGATTCAATCCCAGGACCCTAGGATCATGACCTGAGCCGAAGGCAGCTGCCTAACCAACTGAGCCACCCAGGCATCCTGACATCTCTCTTTCCCACTGATTTCTATCTCTCTCCATATATATAATCATTTTCAAACCTCCTATAGTGCCAAGTCACCTTTGTTCCTTTGCCTGTCATACATCTATTTTAATCACATTTCTTCAGTCCTTTACACTTTTCCAATAGTGTTTGGCCTTAACCTTTACTGAAACTAATATCAAGGAAACTGAACAATGAATTTATCTTTTAATTTTATATCCCCAACTTTTATCCTGAAATTTTTAAACACAAAGAAAAAAAGCATAATACGATGAATACCTGTATATATTCTAACTAGAATCAGTAATTACTGAGATATGAACAATTTTTATTGATATAATTTACATACAATTAAATCCTCATATCTTAAGTAAATTCTTCAATTAGTTTTGAAAAATACTTATCAAGATACAGAACATGGCCGTTACCCCAGAAAGTTCCAAGTTCCTTCTTGCCCCATGCCAGTCAAGGCCCCCACAAGAAGCAACCAATGATCTGATAACTAAAACTACAGAGAGAAATAAAGAATGAAGGAACATTCTCTACTTATTTTTAAGTGCTATAATAACTTTGATGGCAAAACTAGACAAAAATTAGTTTTCCCATCTAACTTATAAATACCTCTTACCCTAGTAATGCAAGGATGGTTTCACAAAGCATACATATTAAGCAACTTGTAATTTGATCCAACTCACCACCCGATACAACCAAAAAATCTGGGTTTAGGAAAACAGAACCAAATGCCTATTATAAGGAATTATCTAGCCAAAATCTTAGAAGTATTCCAGGCAGTCAAACCAAACATTTGTCCTGAAGGTATTTGACAATCTAAAAGCAATGTCTATAAAATGAGCTATGACTTTTGGAGGATTGCTGAGCAAGAGAGAATCTAAACCTAGTATCACAGAAGATGGAAAATCTAATAAACACCCCCTATATTTAATATGAGACTCCTTAGGGTAAATATAAACCAGAAGTAAATCAGTACTTCCACAGATTGCAATCAGGTTTAATAGTAATTGTTTATTAAGCTTTCTATATTGAATAAACAGGTCCTAGAGAAGCACTCTACAGGCACTAGATAGAAACAATTAAGTCCCCTCCAGATGAAGATATCATGACCCCAAACCTCAGACAACCCTACACAGATAATTTTCCAAATAAAATGAGCAGCACATAGTTAAAAATCAGAAAAAGACTGAAATCAAAGCATGCCTACACTAAAAAATGAAAAGTTTGAAAAAGATAATATAGCAGAAACTCTATTCTAGAATTGAGAGGTTTAAGAACTCAATGCAGAGGTTTAATAGTATATTACATGCAGTTTAAGAGAAAATAACCAGAACATATGTCGGAAGGCTATTTTTAAAAAATATTTGTATGATAAAGAAAGAGTTGGGTAGGGGCAGCAGGAGAGAATCCTGGAACAGACCCCCCTATCACTGAGCGAGGAGCCCAATTTGGGGCTCGATTCCATGACCCATAAGACCACAACCCCAGCCAAAACCAAGAGTCAGACACTCAACCAACTGAGTCACCCATGCAACCCAGAAGTCTATTTAGAATGAAGCACAGAGAAAACAAAACCAAAAAAAGGAAAAATGCATAAGAAAATATTGGAGACATAATTTGAAGCCTAGAAGATGATGTTGAAAAGGTACAACAAATGTTTAATTGGAATCCTCCAAGAATAAGAAAGCCAGAATGAGGCAGAAGTATTATGTTGAAGAGATAAAATCTGAGATTTTCTAGACTGATGGAAGAAAACTAGGTAAACTGGGTACTTGACTTTCAGTTAACACTCTAGCTTTGTTCACTGGAAGGGTGATAGAGGGCTATAATGAATAACAACAACACAAACAAAAACACCTCTGACTGGCACATTGCCTCTCAATCAGGAGGAACTTAGTATGAATGAATTATAAATACCTGGTGGGAAGGCCATACTTGGGACTTTCCTGAGGGAGTTCAATTCACCAGTAAAATACAGCAATTTTCAGTTTGTATGCAACTGGGGGCATCATCCTCATGTATTATACAGAACTATCGTGAGAAATAGAATAAATCCATAAGTATAGTGAAGCATTTTACCATGCCTATCTTAGTAATTGATTAAAAAAAAGACAAAGAAAAAAATCATTAAAGGCATAGTTTTTTGTTACAACATAATTAACAAACTTGACCAAGTGACTCTAATGTGCAGAAAATACATTATTTCAAGCACATATGGAACATTTACAAAAATGACATACAATGACAGTAGAGCAAGTCTCAACAATTATAAAAATTGTAATAAACTACACATAACATTTACTGTCTTCACCATTTTTTTTAGATTTTTATTTATTTATTTATTTGACAGACAGAGATCATAAGTAGGCAGAGAGGCAGGCAGAGAGAGAGAGGAGGGGAAGCAGGCTCCCCGCTGAGCAGAGAGCCCAATGCGGGGCTGGATCCCTGGACCCTGAGATCATGACCTGAGCCAAAGGTAGAGGCTTTAACCCACTGAGCCCCGAAGGCACCCCTACCGTCTTAACCATTTTAAGTGTACAGTTTGCTGCCCTTAGGAATAGTCACACTGGGGGGCACCTGGGGGGCTCAGTGGGTTAAGTCTCTGCCTTTGGCTCAGGTCATGATCTCAGGGTCCTGGGATGGAGCCCCACATCGGGCTCTCTGCTCAGTGGGGAACCTGCTTCCCCCTCTCTCTCTGCTGCCTCTCTGCCCACTTGTGATCTCTCTCTGTCAAATAAATAAATAAAATCTCTAAAACAAAAACAGTCACACTTTGGGGCACCTGGGTGGCTCATTCAGTTAAGCAACTAACTTTGGCTCAGGTCACAAGCTCAGGGTCCTGGGATCCAGCCCTACATTTGGCTCCCTGCTTAATGGGGGGTCTGTTTGTCCCTTTCCCTCTGCCCCCCCCCCCCGCTCATGCTCTCTCTCTCTCTCTCTTTCTCTCAAATAAATAAAATTGTTAAGAAAAAAAAAAGGCATGGTCATACTGGGGACACTTGTGTGGCTCAGTCGGTTAAGCAGCTGACTCTTGATCTCAGCTCAGATCTTGATCTCAGGGTTGTGAGTTCAAGCCCCACATTGAGCATGGAGCCTACTTAAAAAAAAAAAAAAAAAGAATAGTCATACTATTGTACAACTGTCATCACTATCCATCTTCAGAACTCTTTTTATCTTCCCAAACTGAAAATCTGTACTCATTTAAAAATAACTCCCTATTCTCCTCTACCCCTTAACCCCTGGTAACCACCATTCTGCTTTTCACGTGGAATTTACAGCATTTCTGTTTGTAACTAGCTTATTTCCTTTAGCATAGTGTCTTCAGAGTTCATCCATGTTGTAGCATATGACAGAATTTTCTTCCTTTTTGAGGCTGAACAATATTCCTTTGTATGTATATACAATATTTTGTTTATCCATTTTTCTGTCAATGAACAGTTTAGGTGTGTCTTAGTGAGTTTGGGCTACCGAAACAAAATATCACACACTAGATAGCTTGAACGTTTCTTTTCCCACAGTTCTGAAGGCTGGGAAGTCTAAGATCAAGGTGCCAGAAGATTTGATGTCTGAGGAGGGCCCTCTTCCTGGTTTGCAGATGACTTCCTTTTTGCTCTATTCTTATATAGAAGACAGAACTCTAGTGTCTTCATCTTTTTATCAGGGCATTAATTCCATCATAGGGCCTCCACCCTCTCAACTCAGCTAAACCCAGATACCATCACAGCGGGAATTAGAGCTTTAACAGATGGGTATTGGGGAAGTGAGGGGGACAAAGACATTCTGTCCATAACAGGTTGCTTCCACCTTTTGGCTATGTGAATAATGCTGCTATTTACATGGGTATAGGGGTGCCTCTTTGAGACTCTACTTTCAATGTTTTTGAGGATCTACTCAGAAGTGGGATGCTGGAGTATATGGTAATTCTGTTTTTATATTTTGAGGAACTGCCATACCATTTTCAAAAGTGGCTGCATCATTTTCCATTCCCAACAGCAATGCACAAGAGTTCCAAATAACCCCCATCCACATGAACACCTGTTATTTTCTGTTTTTGAATAGTCACCATCTTAATAGGAGCAAGCTGGTGTCTTATGGTTTGGTTTGCAGTTCCCTAATGATTATTAATCTTGAGTGTCTTTTCATGTGTTTATTGGCCACATGTATATCTGCTTTGAAGAAATGTCTACTTGAATCCTTTATCAATTTTTAAAATCAGGTTGTTTTGTTGTTGTTGAGTTTCATGAAATTTAAGAGGATTAAAATCATACAGATTATGATCTGTGCACAATTATGGTAGAAATCGGTAAGAGATAACTAGATAATCACCATGGTTTTGGAAATTAAGAATACCCTTCTAAATAACCTATGAGTCAAAGAAAAAAAATCACTGTGAAAATTTAAAAACTACCTGAATGAAAATACAACATACCCAAATCTGTGAGTTGTACCTAAAACCACAGTTATAGGGAAATTTATAACCTTAAACTTACATGTTAGAAAAGAAAAAAGACTGGCAATCAGTTGACCTAAACAACTTTAAGTAACAGAATAGAAAAATATCCAAGGAAGGTAAGAAGAAAGACACACTAATCATAATACAAAAAACTGGTGAAGGGGAAAACTTACATATTTGTACACAATGCTTGACATTTCCTCAAAAATTACCAGACATGCCAGAAAACAGGATCAAATGACTAAAAACCAAAAAGGAGATTTGTGACAATAGTTTGCACCCTTGATGTGATGTCATGAGAATGGCACTTTACTTCTGCAGTCTTCCTCTCAAAAACCCATAACCTCAGTTTAATGAAGAGAAAAACATCAGACAGATCTCAGTTGATGGACAGTCTACAAATTAATTGATCAGAATTCCTTAAAAATGTCAAGGTCATCAAAAACAAGGTAAGGCAGAGGAACAGAGCCAAGGGGAGCCTAAAGAGATATAACAACTAAATATGATGTGGCTGAGATCCTGCTACAGAAGGACATTAGGCAAAAACTGAGGTAATCTGAATAAAGTATGAATTTTAGTTAATAATAATGTATCAATATCTGTTCATTAATTATGACATATGTACCATATAAACACAAGGTGTTAATAATAAGGGAAACAGGTATATGTGAACTCTGTACTATAAGCACGACTCGAATCTAAATCTTATTTATCATAAAAATGATAAATTATATTTGATAAATAAAATGTTTATCATTCAAAATTGTATTTTCCAAAGATAGAAAAGAAAATTTAATTTTTATTTTATTTTCATCTTTTTATTTTGGGGGTATTAGTCTTTTTTTAAGATTTTATTTATTTATTTGACAGAGAGCGAGAGATCACAAGTAGGCAGAGAGGCAGACGGAGAGAGAGGGGGAAGCAGGCTCCCCACCAAGCAGAGAGCCCGATGCGGGGCTTGATCCTAGGACCCTGAGATCATGACCTGGGCTGAAGGCAGAGGCTTAACCCACTGAGCCACCCAGGTGCCCCGGGGTATTAGATTTTTAAATAACAATTTCAACCTTTATTTTGTTATATTAATTGTATTTTTATTTCTCGTAAGTAAGTTAAACTGTTTTACTTTTTAATTTTTTAAAGATTTTATTTATTTATTGGAGGGAGAGAGAGCATGAGTGGGGGGGAGGGGCAGAGGGAGAGAGAGAATCTCAAGCAGACTCTGCCCTGAGCACAGAGCCTAAGGGCCTCAATCTCTTGACCCTGAGATCATGACCTGAGCCGAAATCAAGAGCTGGACACTTAACCAACTGAGCCACTCAGGCTCTCCTAAACCCTGGTTTAAATGCTGTTTAATTCCCTTTTAGTCCCTAGCATTCATCCCATTTTATCTCCTTTTTTAAAATTTTACTAAGTTTTTAATTTTAATTCCAATATAGTTAGAAAACAGTGTTATATTAGTTTTCAGGTGTACAATATAGCGATTTAGCAACTCTATACTTTACTCAGGGCTCATCACAAGTGCACTTTTGAATTCCCATCACTATTTCACCCATTTCCCCACCCTCCTCTCCTCTGGGGACCATCAATTCATTCTCCATAAAGAGTCTGTTTCTTAGTTTGTCTCTGTTTTCCCTCTGTTTTGTTTCTTAAATTCCACACATAAGTGAAATCATATGGTATTTGTCGCTCTCTGATTTATTTCACTTAGCATAATACCCTCTAAGTCCATAAATGGTTTTGTAAATGGCAAGACTTCATATTTTTATGTTTCACTGTATGTATGCGTGTGTGTGTGTGTGTGTGTGTGTGTGTATACCACATCTTCTTTATCCATTCATCTATTGATGGGCAGTTGGGTTGCTTCCATAATTTGACTATTGAAAATAATACTGCAAAAACATAGAAGTGCAACTTTTTTCAACTTAGTGTTTTGTATTCTTTGGGTAAATACCTGGTAGTGTGATTGTTGGATCATGGGGTAATCCTATTTTTAATTTTTTGAGCAAATTCCATACTGTTTTCCACAGAGGCTGGGTTGCACCAGATTGCTGACACTTCAACCTTTAAATGATTGTAAAAATGTGAAATTTCTTTTCGGTTGTATCCACAAAAATTTGAAGACATTGTCATTAAAATGTCTTGATCAGGGAGTATAGACATTTCAAGCACTAAATCTGCTATGGAAGATCTCTCAAACTTTTTATTAACTTTTTTGGGAAGTTTTATGCAAGTTTAATACATTATGTTTTCTGTAATGCTTTACTATTCCATTTTTTTCTTAGAAGAAAACAGTAATGAGTCTTTTTTTTTTTTTTTTTTTACCAAGGCTGTTGAGGTCCCTGAAGCCTTTCTATAACCCATAAGTCCTTTCTAGTTCAACAATATGCCACAGAAATTTTATCACTTTCTTCATGAGCTATGACCTCAAAAAGGCTAGGAAGTATTCACCTAGAGGAACTCTTATACCCTCACATGTGTGGTGGGAGATGTGTATAAGGGTATTCATGACATCACTGTTTGTAACAGTGAAACACTGAAAACAACTTATCTTGTCCATCAAGAGAGTGGGTATATACATTGTGCTAGATGCCTGAAAAAGAATGTTATGTGTATAGAATAAGAAAAAAATGAATAAGCCAGAGTTACATTCCCAAAACAATATGAAAGGAAAAAAATTAAGTCATAAAAAAGTTATATATCCTTTCTACAAATTTTTCCAAAGTATCAAACAATGGTATATACTTATGGATATATACATATGTGATAGAAATTCAAAAACGTACATGTGAATGCCAAATACCAAAACCAGGACAGTGGGTATATCTGAGAAGGGAATGGGATCTGTGGGGTATTCTGGGAGATTCTATATTTATAAAGATTTTTCTTAAAACGAACAAACAAACATACCCGAAGCAAATGTGGAAAAGTGTGTTAAGCCGTGACAGATTTGGAAGGTAGATATACCAACCTACTTTTCTTTATGTTTGTGTGCTTGAAATATTTCATAACAAGACAAAACACAAAATACATCCTAAATCTGATCATTCTTTCCAGCTTCCCGGCCCCTCAGCCTGAATGACTGGAGTAGCCTCCTGTCTTGTTTCCTTGCTTTCTATCTTGTCCCACTACAATTATTCTCCACACAACAGCCAGTATGGCATTTTATAAATATAAATCTGCTCTCACCAGCCCCCGATGCAAAAACCTTTCCGTGGGTTTATATGACTCTAAACATAAAAATTAAGCTCCTTACCATAGCCCACAGGCCCTAGTCTCATCTCCAACACTTCACTCTTAGTCTTCCTCCACTATCATTATTTACCCCCTCAAACTGTTTTATTTTTCTTTTGGATCTTCTCACTACCTCAGATTATATTCATTCATGGTTTAAGGCTACAATTATTCCCAGTGTCTCCAGCTTCCACTAGAATATAAATTCCATGAAAAGTGGGAATGTTAAGCTCTGCTGTATCCCCATTGCTAAGAATATTGCTTGACTCATTAAATGTGACGTATTTTTTTTGGAGGAATGAATGATTTCTTTTTCATTCAAAAAGAAGAAGAATGACACTTCAGTGGTTTAAAAAAAGGCATAATCAAACGCATGGAAACAGAAAATTACAGGGTACACTGTCAACAATGACAACAGCTAAGACTCATTAAGCGCTCATTATGTACCAGGCATTGCCAAGCACTGGGACCACATACTTCTTGGGGAGCATGTCAGCCTTGCTCTCCTTCTCATAGGCCCCCAAAACCTATTTGTGACGTGGAAACCTCCTCCCTAGTCACAGCTTATTGGATCCGTATCGAACACTGGGGGAGAAAAGCCCATCTGTTAGCCAGGAGGAAGCAATCAGAATTTTTTCTTGAAAATTGTGCTGAGAGTCATGCAGGCTGAATAAGTCTGAAGATGAGTCATGTTGATGGCAGGACGTTTTTGAGTGAAGGGGACAGCTGTTGAGGTCCCTGAAGCTGCAGTTGTATCTGCCCTTTCTGGACCATGTTGCTCAACATTTCCTGGTTTTCGCTTTTGGTTGTTTTTTTTTTTTTAAGATTTTATTTATTTATTTGTCAGAGAGAGACACAGCGAGAGAGGAAACACAAGCAGGGGGAGTGGGAGAGGGAGAAGCAGGCTTCCTGCTGAGCAGGGAGCCTGATGCGGGGCTCCATTCCAGGATCCTGGGATCATGACCTGAGCCAAAGGCAGATGCCCAACAACTGAGCCACCCTGGCACCCCTGTTTCCTGCACTTAAAGACATAGTTACCCCTCTGTCCTTCCCATGACACCCAGTTCCTTCATTTTTAAAATTAGCATAGGTAAGTCTCTTTGTTTTGTTGATGATTCGTTCTAAAAGCAGAGAAGTCAACCATCTCTTCATCAAGGAAACTTGACTATGTTTCCCATGTGTGGTCTCAGTTAATTCTTGTAACATTATGAGAGGGTATTACTAGCCCCATTTTCCAGACGAGGAGACAAGACTTGAAAAAGTCCAAAAACGTTCCTGAAATCACAGAGCAGTGAAGTTTCTAATCCTGGCCTGTGTGACTCTGGAGAGGAGCCCAAGTCACTCCGTGTGGCTGCGGGAAGGGTAGCAGGAGGACTGTGGTGGAGATGTGGTGAGGAAACCAGAGCCAACATTTTATTTTATTTATTTTTATTTTCATTTACTTTTAAAAAGTATTTATATATTTATTTGTCAGAGGGAGAGAGAGAGAGTACACAAGCAGGGGGAGCAGTAAGCTGAGGGAGAAGTAGACTCCAGCTGAGCAGGGAGCCCCATTCGGGACTCTACCCACAACACTGGGCTCATGACCTGAACTGAACGCAGAGGGGAACTCAACTGAGCCCACGCAGAGCCAACATTTTAATATCATCCAGGGCGATTTAGAAAATGATGCTGACAATAGTGTGGGGCAAAACCCAAATTTCATTCTGTTTTTAGATAAGATCCAGAAAAATTTTATTCTCACATTTCAACAATCGTTGGCAGAGAGAGATTTCTATCGACACAGAATGACTATATGATTAAAACGTTTTCTTTCCCCATTGACAGAATTGACAGTTTTTAAAGAATGGCAGGATTTTTTTTTAGAAACATAAAAAATGGAGTTTTAATATATTTTCGGAGATGACTTATAGTTAGTTGACTGTCACAGCGTTTGCAGTGAGGCAGGTATATTTCTTGTTCTCAAAAACTCCCCCTCATTCTCGCATGCCTTGAGAAGCCCTACTGAAGGTCGCTTGACATAAGTGAGGAAATCCAAGGTGTTTACTTGGGGAAGTGCTAGGGGAGAGAAAGGGATGGGGATTGATGGATTAAAGTATGATTTGAAGAGACTAATCAATAAATCAAGTTTATGATTTAAAAACACTCAGAATTCACTTTATAGAACATCCTCGCTGGGGAAGAAAGAGTAAGTGGAATAGCTTGTTTTCGCCAGCTGAAGTTGGACGGTGTTTTCAATGCTTCAGAAAATAACACGCCTTGGGGCGCCTGGGAGACTCAGTGGGTTAAAGCCTCTGCCTTTGGCTCAGGTCATGATCTCAGGGTCCTGGGATCGAGCCCCGCATGGGGCTCTCTGCTTAGCAGGGAGCCTCCTTCCCCCTCTCTCTCTGCCTGCTTCTCTGACTACTTGTGATTTCTCTCTCTGTCAAATAAATAAATAAAATTAAAAAAAAAAAACCCAAAACCTCAAGCACGGGAAATTTTAATGTGTTTTATAAAAGAAGGGAAAAATATGTTTTCCTTAGAAAACGGAGAATTTTTCTCTTCTCGGTAGGTAGTCATACTTTGAGAAGCAACACATTGGTACATTAAAAAAATTGGTCCTGAGAACAGGAAACCTGCCATTCGCTCACCTCATACCTTCACTGTCCCTGGAGTTACGGCTGCACCAGAAAAGAAGAGGCCGTGGCCGCACTGTCTTCCTGTTGAGATGTCTACAGGTGTGCCAGTGAAGGTCCTATATAAGGCTGAAGGCCCCCAAACAAGAGACGAACACGGGTGAGGTGCATCATGGGAAGCTCAGAGGCAGAGGACAACAGGAACTGCCAGATGTCCAATGTCACAGTCCCCTCTGGAGACGCCAAGTGGCCCAGCCAGACCAGGTATATCTGTGGCAGCAACAACTTTCTGAATTTCCCTGACATGCTGAAAAGTGTGCCTATGTGAAAGAGCGTAAACAAACAAACAAACAAACAAACAAGGGCTCAAGGGGCCAGCTGTGGCAAAGGTCCATGCGGCCCTGAGAGGAAAAGGGCACAGAATGGGGCATGGAAACATCTTCCAGTGGCAAAGATAAATTTATCTGTTGAAAGGGGGTGGGTAGAGGTGAAAGGGATTATGAGTACACTTATCTTGATGACAACTGAGTAATGTGTGGAATTGTTGAGCCACTATATTGTATACCTGAAACTAATATAATAATGTATGTTAACTCTACTGGAATTAAAATTTTTAAAAAAGAAAAAAAATTATCTGTGGAACAGAACTTTGCCCTTTTTTTTTCCTTTTAATTCATGTGGGTTGGGGATGGAGGGTGTGCATGCTTAGGTATATCCTAGGTACTAATCTAAGGATAAGTTTACTCCCCAGAGGACATTTGGCACTCGGCCAAGCCTGGAGACATTTTCGGTTGTCACAGTTCTGGGGAGTGTTCCTGATATATAGTGGACAGAGGCCAGGGATGCTGCTAAAACATCCTACTAAGCAAAGGTCAGTCCCCCACAACAAAGAATTATCTATCCCAAAATGTCAATAGTGACAAATTTGAGAAACACCACGCTAGCCCAGCAAATCTAGCTAGCAGAGAACTTCAGTGAGAAAAGCTGAGTTCCTCTGTTTTTTTCCCTTTTAAGTAAACTCTATGCCCAACGTGGGACTTGAACTTACAACCCTGATATCAAGAGTCACATGCTCTATTGACTGAGCCAGCCAGGCGCTCCTGAGTTTCTTTCTTAAAGGGAAAACATGCGTTTGCATTTACTTTTTCTTTTAAAAAAGTGGTGGCTTTAATTAAAACGAATTTTAAGACAGGGTGAGAGAAGATTGGAGACAAATGTGTCAAGATGAAGGCTTTGGATGATCTTGGATAACACACAGGATTTTTAAGTACAGTGTGTAAGATCTCTGGTCCAGAAGACTAACTGTAGAAGTAACTCTGTGGGTAGGTGATGTCTAAAGACCTCATCTGAGAATCTCCCCTCTCAGCCCTTAGAGTCCCTGCCTCATTATTCTTCATCTAGAACATTTCTGACCTTGCAGCTCCTGGCAGTCACCTTTTCAAAGTCCCCTTCATTTCTGAAGAATATTTTCACTAGATAAAGAATTCTAAGTTAATGATACTTTTTTTTTTCTTTTAGCATATATAGAGTTGTATTTCTATAATTATCTGGATTCTCAGGTTGTTCCCATGTCTTGGCTGTTGTAAATAATGCTGCAATGAACTTGAGGGTACAGATATCACTTCAAGCTGGTGACATCATTTCCTTTGGCTCTATATCCAGAAGTGCAATTGATAGATCAAATGGTAGTTCCATTTTTAATTTTTTGAGGCACCTCCATACTGTTTTCCATAGTGGTTGTACCAATATATGTTGCCACCCCTAGTGCATAAGGGTTCCCTATTCTTTGCATCCTTGCCCACATTTGTTATTTGTCTTTTTAATAATAGTCATTCCAACAGGCATAAGATATATCTCGCTGTCTTTTTGATTTGCATTTTCCTGATGACTAGAGATGTCGAGTACTTTTCATGTACTTGTTGTTCATTTGTATGTCTTCCATTTTTTATTTTTGTATTTTTCTTTTTTAAGATTTTATTTATTTATTTGACAGTCAGATCACAAGTAGGCAGAAAGGCAGGCAGAGAGGGAGGAGGAAGCAGGCTCCCCACAGAGCAGAGAGCCCAACGTGGGGCTCTATCCCAGGCCCCTGGAATAATGAGCCGAGCCGAAGGCAGAGGCTTTAACCCACTGAGCCACCCAGGAGCTCCTGTATGTCTTCCATTTTTTAAATTGAATTGTTTGGTTTTTGTTTTGTTTTGTTTTGCTATTGAGTTGTGTAAGTTCCTTCTATAGTTTGGATATTAACCCCTTTGCAGGAAGATGGTTTGCAAATATTTTCGTTCATTCCATAGGTCAGTCTTTCCATTTCACTGATGATGTTTTCTGTTGTGAAGAAGCTTTCCAGTTTGCTGTAAGCCCTATTGTTGATTTTTGCTTTTGTTGCTTGTGCTTTGGTGCATATCCAAAAAAAATCATTGCTAAGACTGATGTTAAAGGACTTTTTCCTATGTTTTCTTCTAGGAGTTTTGTGGTTTCAGGTCTTATGTTTAAGTTTTTAATCCATTTCAAGTTAATTTTTGTTAATGGTGTAAGATAGGGGTCCAGTTTCATTCTTGTGCATGGGAATATCTTGTTTTCCCAATTTATGGGGGTAGGCATGCTGGCTTCATTCAGGAGAAGCCATTTATTAAAGAGACTATCCTTCCCCCATTAAGTATTCTTGACTCACTTGTCAAATATTAGTTGACCAAAATGAATTTCTTAATGTGAGTCTTGGTTAGAAAAGTTTGAAAGCCAGTGGTCATGTGAAGGAGATTCCTTAGAAAAAATTACATTAAATTTGGAAATAAAGCAAAACAGTGCAGCATGACCTATCAATGTCACACTAGAACCATGTTTAGGAGGCCCAACCTCTATCCAATAGGACTTTCTGTGATGGAAATGTTCTACGTGTGTGGCTGCTCAGTTTATCAGCCACAAGCTACATATGACAACTAAATACTGGAAAATGGGGCTAGTGGGATTGAGGGATTGAATTTTTAACTTTAATTTAATTTTAATTAAAATTGGAATGTAAATGGTCAAAACTAGAGGAATGTATCTATGCCCCTTAGAAAAAATTCCAAAGGCTATGATTGTATTACCCTGTAGAACATTAACCAGTTTTGTATTTAACCCAGCAGTCTTTTTTTTTTTTAAAGATTTCTTTTTTTTTAATATTTTATTTATTTATTTGGGAGAGAGAGATGGAGAGAGATCACAAATAGGCAGAGAGGCAGGCAGAGGGGGTGGGGGGGGGGAGCAGGCTCCCTGCCGAGCAGAGAGCCTGATGCGGGGCTGGATCCCTGGACCCTGAGCATTGACCTGAGTCGAAGGCAGAGGCTTTAACCCACTGAGCCACCCAGGTGCCCCTTTTTTAAAGATTTCATTCATTCATGACAGAGAGAGAGCAAGAGAGGGGACACAAGCCCAGAGGAGCTGGAGGAGGAGAAGCAGGCTTGATCCCATGACGCTGGAATCATGACCTGAGCCGAAGGCAGCCACTTAACTGACTGAGACACCTAGGTGCCCCATAACCCAGGTCTTATTCTAACTTTGTTCTCTTGGAAGGCCTGTGAATATCTGGTACCTCAAAATGCTATTTAAACCACTTTTACCATTTCACTGGCTCCCTCAAGGACCTAAGGGACATCTTTGCCATGCGTCCATTCATATTAAAGAGAATTCCGTTTTGAAATTTTTGAAAATCATGTCAACAAAACAATGTAATAAGTGCAACAGGAAAGGTATATAATGAAATAAGGAACAATTTTCTCTCTGCCTAAATTCTGCCTGGGTAAGTGTAGTGATTGGAAAATCTCCATTGAACTGTCCTAGAAGGTGCTGTCTAAGCTGAGTCCTAGGAGACAATACAGGCTTTTGTTAGGCAAATGAGGTGAGAGTGATCCTCTAGGCAAAAGAAACTGTTCAGGAGTATTTCTCAAATTCATGTAATCTGGTGATGGGGTTGGGGGAGTGGTTTGCCTCGACTGGGCTGGGAATGACAGGTGAAGCTGGACAGGGAGGGTAGCAGCATGGCATAGTGGAAAGGCAGACCGGATAGTTTTGCATCCTAACTTTATCTTGTTGGATAATTTAAGATTGGCTAATTTGGCTCTTTGAGCCCATTTCCACAACTGTAAATTGGGAGTGTTAATGAATTCTGCATGGGGTGTTAGGATTAAATTAGGTAACCACGTAAGTCACATAGTGTGTTTTCTGGTGCCATAGATGCTTAATAAATTAATGTGAGAGTGGTCAACAGTTTCAAATGGTGCTAAGTTTAAATAAGATTTAAAAATTTAAATAAGATTATTTAAATAAGATTTAAAAAAAGGTGTAAAATAACCTATAATTGCCTTTCCTAATTAGGAAGTTATTGAAGACTCTGATAAGAACAGGTTCAAAAGAAGAGGAGCAGAATGTGTTGAGAAATGGATGGGAGGTGGCAAAGGGAAGAAGACAGTCCTTTCAAAAAGCTTGAAGTGAATGGAAGAGAGGGGATTCAATCCAGCAATTATAAGATGAGAGATCTGGGGTTTTGCTTTGTTCTTTTTTGTTTTGTTTTGTTTTTTTTTTAGATTGAGGAAACTTGAATTTTTTTTTTTTTTAAATTCTAAGGGTAGAGAATGGAAGAAGCAGCCCGAAGATAATGAAGAGGGGATGGTTTAGAATTAACAGCAAGCAAGACAGAAGGCAAAGACACTGAAGGCACAAAGTAGTTAACACATGAAGAAAATGGAGCAGAAGGAAATGTCAAGTCCATGTTTGTCCGCTTTTAAAGTGCACAGGTCCAGAGCGAAGGGAGTTGGAGGAGAAGGGAAAGGTTGACGCACACTTTGCATCCCAGAAAGCCTCTGACAGCCAAAGTCCACAGCAGATTGTTCCACTCTAAAAGGACCACTTGCAGACATTTCAAAGTAAAGCAGAAAGTTCCTTCCAAACCTTACCTTAATACGTGGGGACGAGGGGGAGAGATGGGGACCTGGAAAAGACGGGGTGTCAAAGTGTAGTCTTGGGAACGTAAGCGCTGGGTCACAAAGGCCTGAACAGCAGCCGAAATCAAGGACAAATAGTACGATACATAAACTTGGTAACCTGGCATTTTGGAGACAGAAATGAAGTGAACCAGAACAACCTGAAGCCCCGCCCCAAGCCCTGTCAATCATCCCCTCTCCCTCTCTTGATTGGTCAGGGCCCTGCAAAGGCTTTGGATGAAACGTGCTTATTTTAATATTGATTGGCATGAGAAAGAATCCATCTTTGTCCAGCGATTGGCTGACCTGTCCAGGCTCCGGCCAATCCTGAAAGGGGCGGGCTGGTTAAGCGTCAGGTTTCCCTGAGCAGTTTTCTCTGGAAGTACTGGTCAGGCTAATGACTGGCTCTTTTCACTTCTCCGGCCCTGAAACCGTAGCTGATGGAGCTTTCTTACCAGACCCTCAAATTCACGCACCAGGCACGGGAAGCGGTAAGGAAAGTACATACAAAAAAAAAAAAAAAAAAAAAAAGAAAGAAAATTGTACCAGGAGCTTTGGTCTCCTGTTACTGAGGGCCAATTTGCGTGTCCACGGTTGCTGTGGCGACGAGTTTCCCTTCCCCTCCCCCCAGCCGAGTGGCGCCAGCGCTGGGAGGGACCTTAGGTCCCACAGGTCTAATCCAGGACTGGGTTTAAGGCCGTGATGGGAATAGGCTGGGTCTGGAACAGAGCGGGGTTTGAGAGTGCCTACGGATTTGATGAAAGGGACCGCAGTTTGTGACTTAGGAAACGGTGTGGTGTTTATTAGACCGGCTGTCTTGATGGGTGAGCAGGTGTGGGGAGTGGTTAAAATAAGGATTGTTGAAAGGCCAGGCAGCTCTCACCTGAGAGTTGAGACCCTGGGTTCTGATCCTGATTCTCCACTTACCAAGGCCGAGAGAATTTACGTATTTAATTCCCCTCTCGGGCTTCAATTCTTAGACTATAACCCTTTTCACACGAAGATTACATGGGCTTTACAGTACACACAGTGGTTTCGGTTGTACAGTCACTGGTGAGCAGTACTTTACACAACAATGCACATGAATTGAGGGCATACTCAATGCTTGGCACTGAGGAAATAAAAACAATGCTTTGGGGAGGAGGAAGGATAAATAAAGTTTTAAAATGCTGATATCTGAGCCCTCACCTCTAGAGATTCTGATTTACTGATTTTGGGTGGATTCTGTGCATCAGCATTTTTTTAAAGCCCAGCAGGTGTTTACATGTGTAGCCAAGGTTACGAACCACTGCCCTAGTGTCTCCCATCTTAAAAAACAAACTAATAATATAGAAAAAGAGATAACCGCCTGGTTGGCCTCACATTCCCCTTTATGTACCAACCTCTCTCTGTTTCTCTCCAGCTTCTGGAAAGGGTTGGTGTTGCTAGTGTCTCATCTCTGGATTGTCTTCAAGCCTATTTCAATCTAGCCCAAATTACCTGCATCCTAACCTTTTTGCACTGGCTTTTAATAAAGCAGATTCCTGGACCTCACCAAGATTTACTGAATCAGAAACAGTCCCGGGTGGGGTCTTGAAAAGTGCATTGTAAACACACACACAGGTTTGAAAACCACTGCCCTAAATAGTCTCATATATTTTCATGATTTCCAATGCCATCTATATGCCAACAACCACCAACCCCTCACTGACTCTAGAGTGGTGTCCTAGAAGGTGGAATACAGAGAGGACCATGAATCAACTGATTGACAAATCAAGGGGAGTATCTCAAGTATCTGCATCTGAATTTGCTCAATATCTAACTTTTTGTTTCCCTTCTGAAACCTATACCTTTCCCAGTCGTCCTCCACCTGGGAATGTGAAACCACCATCCATCAGTTGCTCAAATCAGAATTCTGGGAGTCATCCTTAGCTCCTTCCTCCTAGTCCCTCCCTTCTGTTCTCTACCTAAGGAAGACAGCAGCAAATCTTATTGATTCTGCTTCTGAAATAGGTCTTTAATCATCCTTATCTCTACAGCTGAGATCCTGATCCAATCCACCACAATCGCTTACCTATCCACAGCAGCTTTCTAACTATTCTTCCTATTGGCTTTTGCCTCCCTCTAGTCCATTCTTCATCCAGTGATCTTAAAATTATGTCACTCCCTGACTAGGATCCTTTATTGGCTTTTCATTATACTTAGAGAAAAACCCCCAAACCTTGACATGATCTACAGAGCTCTGCAATGGTGTAACCCAGCTCCTGTATCTGGTGTCTTCACTACTTTTTGCTTTGCCTCCCACTGATCCAGGCACACTCTCTTTGATCTGACTTGTCTCCGAATGCCACATACTCTGTACCATGAAAATTAGTATTTAATTGTGGTTAATTTATTTTTATTTCTTAAGATTTACTCATCCATTTGTGGGGAGCAGAGGGAGAAAGAAAGAATCCTGAAACAGGCTCCCTGCTGAACAGGGAGCCCAATGTGGGGCTCCATCCCAGGACCCTGAGATCATGACCTGAGCTGATATTAAGAGTTGGACACTCAACTGAGTGATCCACCCAGGTGCCCCTAATTTTTTTTAAAGTAGGCTCCACATGGGGCTTTAACTCACAACCCAGATCAAGACCTGAGATCAAGAGTCAGCTGCTTGACCAACTGAGAAACTTAGGTGCCCCTAATTTGTGATTAATTTATGTTACAGATTCCTGCATGTGACACAGCCTGTCAAACAGAATTCATGTAACTTGAAGGCAGATCCAGTTTTACTTCTTGTTTTATTCCCTAGATGGTGCTGGGAGAAATATTTAGGTATGCCCATTGATGGCTTGATTTTGCAGGGGGTGTAAGTGCAAGAAGTTGTGCTGATTAGGGGTCTGCAGAAGGAAGAAGATAGAGGTGGGTGTGGTGATTTGGTGAACTGGATATAAGAAGGATTGCATGTCCACAAGGAATTTTGATCATCTACATCATCTACTGTATTAGAATTTCCAGAATACTTCCTTTTTATTTGGTTGATTTTTATTGTTGTTTCAAATTATATATCCATACATATACGATTGCTCTGAGATCTTTAATTTCTCCAAGGAGAAATCCTCTACACCCTCCTATAGGAATAAGGGCACAATAATCTTGGTTGCCACCATCGGTGGAGTTAAACAGGGGAAGACAGCTGTGTGTGGGGTGGGGGACTTCTCCTCGCTGTTTGGTGCACAGATTATACTTAATTACTCCTTCCTTAATTATGTAATTGCATACTTTTTTTTAAATAGTTTTTTTTTTTAATTTCTTTTCAGCGTAACAGCATTCATTGTTTTTGCACCACACCCAGTGCTCCATGCAATACGTGCCCTTCTTAATATCCACCACCTGGCTCCTCCAACACCCCCCCCCCCCCTTCAAAACCCTCAGGTTGTTTTTCAGAGTCCATAGTTAATTACTTTTTCCTTTCCAAAGTTTGTGTGGTTGAATTTCTTCTCAGACTAAACGTCCAACCTTTAGCCAGGGTAGAAGAGGGATTGTCACCTGATTGGGTTGGGGAAGGGAATTTCTTATATACTGAGTTTAGCCTGCTCCTATTACTATTTCGCTCCTTAGAAGTGCCTGGTGACTCCAGAAGTGCCCAGTGCACTCAGTTCCTGTAATTGTCTAAGGTGCTGTCGTACTTAGGTGCTTCTTGTTGACAACTTTCTCTATAGGTGTTGATTTTCTTTGATTTTGGTTGTCTTTTGCTTTTGTCTTTCTCTGTTCTCTCAATTCACCTGGCATTTATCCAATTGCTTTCCATCTGTCAATTTTATTGTCATATTTGTCTGTTGTCACTTGCTCTTCTAGGGTTGTTGTCCTTTTTCCCCCACCCACTTCTGCTCTAATCTTTATTATTTCCCTCCTTCCCCTGGCTTTTTTTTTTTTTTTAATTTGTTTGTTCTTCTGTCTCTAGCTCCTTTAGGTGTAAGGATAGATTGTTTATTTAAGATTTTGAGACTTTTCTTGCTTCTTGAGGTAGGCTTGTGTTGCTATAAATGTTGCTCACATTTAATGCAATCTTTATCAAAATACCACCAACATTTTTCACGGAGTTAGAACAATCCTAAAATTTGTATGGAATCACAAAAGACCCTGAATAGCTAAAGCAGTCCTGAAAAAGCAAAGCAAAGCTGGAGGCATCACGATTCTGGATTTCAAGCTATGTTACAAAGCTGCTATCATCAAGACAGTATGGAACTGGCATAAAAACAGACACATAGGTCAATGGAACAGAAAAGAAAACTCAGAAATGGACCACAACTATATGGTCAACTAATATTTGACAAAGCAGGAAAGAATATCCAACGGAAAAGAGACAGTCTCTTCAACAAATGGTTTTGGGAGAACTGGACAGCCACCTGCAGAAGAATGAAGCTGGACCATTTCCTTACACCATACTCAAAAATAAAAAATGTGAGCTAGGAAACCATCAAAATCCTAGAGGAGAATACAGGCAGCAACCTCTTTGACCTCAGCTGTAGCAACTTCTTACTAGACACATCTCTGGAGGCAAGGGAAACAAAAGCAAAAATGAACTATTGGGACTTCATCAAAATAAAAAGCTTCTGCACAGCAAAGGAAACAATTGACAAAACTAAAGGGCAAGAGGTTTTCAAACTTATTAATTCTTTCAAATAACAAGCTCTTAGTTTTGTTGATCTATTCTATTGGTTTTTTTTTATTTCTTTATCATTGATTTGTGCAATAATCTTTATTATTTCTCTTTTCCTCCTGGGTTTGGGCTTTATTTGCTATTCTTTTTCCAGCTTCTTTAGGTGTAAGGATAGATTGTGCATTTGGTACTTCTCTTGTTTCATAACCAACACCAAAGACATACATTTGTGAGAGAATATTATGAGTAATTATATGCCAACAAAATAGGCAATCTGGAAGAAAATGGGTGCGTTCCTAGAAACATATAAATGACCAAAACTGAAACAAAAAGAAATAAAAAACCTGAACACACCCATAACCAGCAAAGAAATTGGAGCACTAATAAAAAATCTCCCAACAAACAAGAGTCCAGGGCCAGATGGCCTCCCAGAGGGATTCTACCAAACATTTAAAGAAGAATTAATACCTGCTCTTTCAAAAAATAGAAATGGAAGGGTGCCTGGGTGGCTCAGTGGGTTAAGCCGCTGCCTTCGGCTCGGGTCATGATCTCAGGGTCCTGGGATCGAGTCCCGCATTGGGCTCTTTACTCAGCAGGGAGCCTGCTTCCCTCTCTCTCTCTCTCTGCCTGCCTCTCTGTCTACTTGTGATCTCTCTCTGTCAAATAAATAAATAAAATCTTTAAAAAAAAATAGAAATGGAAGAAAAACTTCCAAACCCTTTCTGTGAGGCCAGCATTACCTTGCTCCCAAAACCAGACAAAGACCCCATCAAAAAGGAGATCGCTGATGAATATGGATGCAAAAATTTTCACCAAAATATTAGATAACAGGATACAACAGTACATTAAAAGGATTATTCCCCACAACCAAGTGAGATTTATTCCAGGGCTGCAAGGGTGGTTCAACATCTACAAGTTGGTGTGATAAATACCATACAATAAAAGAATGACAAGAGCTATATGATCCTCTCAATAGATGGAGAGAAAGCATTTGACAAAATACAACATCCTTTCTTGATAAAAGCTCTCTGTAGTGTAGGGATAGAGGGAACATACCTCAATATCATAAAAGCCATATATGAAAAACCAACAATGAATATCATCTTCAATGGAGAAAAACTGAGAACTTTTCTCCTAAGGTCAAGAACACAATAGGGATGTCCACTCCCACCATAGTATTGGACGTCCTAGTCCAGTACTAGTACTGTACATAGTATGTACCTAGTCCAGTACATAGTACTGGAAGTCCTAGCCTCAACGATCAGACAACAAAAAGAAATAAAATGCATCCAAGTCAGCAAAGAAGAAGTCAAACTTTCACTTTTTGCAGGTGTCATGATACTTTATGTTGGAAACCCAAAATACTCCACCCCAAAATTGCTTACTCATACAGGAATTCAGCAAAGTGACAGGATATTAAATCAATGCACAGTAGTTAGTTGCCTTTATATACACTAACAATGAAGCAGGAGAGAGAGAAATCAAGGAATCAATCCCATTTACAATTGCACCGAAACCCATAAGACACCTAGGAATAAAGCTAACCAAAGAGATAAAGGATCTGTACTCTGAAAACTACAGAACACTTATGAAAGAAATTGAGGAAGACACAAAGAAATGGAAAAACACTTCATACTCATGGATTGGAAGTACAAATATTGTTAAAATATCTATGCTACTCAAAGCAATCTACACATTCAATGCAATCCTTGTCAAAATACCATCAACATTTTTAAAAAACTGGAACAAACAATCCTAAAATTTATATGGAACCACAAAAGACTCCAAATAGCCAAAGGAATGTTGGGGGGTAGGGACAAAGCTGGTGGCATCACAATTCTAGACTTTAAGCTATTTTACAAAGCTGTAATCATCAAGGCAATATGGAACTGGCACAAAAACAGACACATAGATCAATGGAACAGAATAGAGAGCCCAAAAATGGACCCTCAACTAATCTTTGACAAAGCAGGAAAGAATATCCAATGGAAAAGAGACTGTGTCTTCAACAAATGGCGTTAGGAAAATTGGACAGCCACATGCAGAAGAATGGAACTGGACCATTTCCTTACACCATACACAAAAATAGACTCAAAACAGATAAAAGACCTAAATGGGAGACAGGAATCCATCAAAATCCTAGAGGAGAACACAGGCAGCAATCTCTGAGATCTTGGCCACAGCAACTTCTTGCTAGACACATCTCCAAAGGCAAGGGAAACAAAAGCGAAATGAGCTATTGGGACTTCATCAAGATAAAAAGTGCACAACAAAGGAAGCAGTCAACAAAACTAAAAGACAATCTACAGGATGGGAGAAGATATTTGCAAATGACATATCAGATAAAAGGCTAGTATCTAAAATCTATAAAGAACTTACCAAACTCAACACCCCCAAACAAATAATCCAGTCAAGAAATGGGCAGAAAACATGAGCAGACATTTCTCTAAAGAAGACATCCAAATGGCCAACAGACGCATGAAAAAATGCTCAACGTTACTCTGCACAGGGAAATACCAAAACCACAATGAGATACTACATCACACCAGTCAGAATAGCTAAAATTATAACTCCAGAAACGACGGATGGCAAGGATGCCAAGAAACCCCCTTACACTGTGGATGGAAATGTAAACTGGTGGAGCCACTCTGGAAATAGTATGGAGGTTCCTCAAAAAGTTAAAAATAGAGTTACACTATGACCCAGCAATTGCACTACTGGGTATTTATCCTAAGGATACAAACATAGTGATTCAAAGGAGTACCTGCATCCCAATGTTTATAGCAGCAATGCCCACAATAGCCAAACTATGAAAAGAGCCCAGATGTCCATCAACAGATAAGTGGATAAAGAAGGTGTGGTATATATATATGATAGAATATTACTCAGCAATCAAAAAGAATAAAATCTTGCCATTTGCAATGAAATGGATGGAACTAGAGGGTATTATACTAAATGAAAACAATCAGAGAAAGACAAATATAATACGATTTCACTCATATGTGGAATTTAAGAAACAAAAACAGGTGAACATAGGGGAAGTGAAGGAAAAATAAAAAGATAAAAACAGAGAGGGACATAAACCATAAGAGCCTCTTATCTATAAGAAACAAACTGAGGGTTGCTGGAGGGGATGGAGGTGGGGGGATGGGATAATTGGGTGATGGGTATTAAGGAGGGCACATGATGCAGTGAGCACTGGGTGTTATATGCAAGTGATGAATCACTAAATTCTACCTCTGAAAAGAATAATACAGTATATGAAAATACAGTTAATGAAACTGAATTTAAATAAAAATTTTTAAAAAATTAAATAAAGGAGAGGGAAATCTTGAACAAAAACAAAAAACCAAAATAAATGTAGCTTTCAATTAGAATAAGACTTTTTCCCATCTGTAGACCTCTGCGCCTTTCTTATTTTCAACTTGAATTTAAGATCCTCTAAAACGTGCTAAGGGCAAGGAAGCTCTGAGGAGCAATTGCTTCAGTGTTTTTAATTTGACCACACAATTCAAAACAAATAAACAGTAATTGGTATCAATGCACAGGAATACATTTTGGAAAGCCATAATTGATCCACACATTCATATATACACACAGAATAATCCTGGAATAAAGTTAATTTTATTCCTCATGTCATTATATATACTATTCACAAGTAGTGACTCTGCCTTTGTGAGACTTTTATTATTAAAAAATATCTGCTATAAGTGTTAGCTAATTAATGAGGTGGTTGACTAGGTTTTTAAATGAGTGTTGTTAAATGGCTTAGCTTTTATTAATTGCATGGGCCCCTAAAAAAAGAGTAATTGAAAATTTAATTACATCAATGTTTTTCTTCAAAGAACTGAGGCTTATTAAACTTTAAATGTTCAAACATTTAAGCATCTATTGAAATACCAATAGCTATAAACAATGTGCAGTTCTAAATACTAATTAAACAAACTCTAAATCACCATAAAGCAAAGCTGAATTTTAAGTAACTTTATGTTTTAAGTGCTCTTCTCTGCTTTTACATAAGGAAGATTAACCACTTCACTACTGACCACTGCAGCAGCCTTGTGGGTATCTTCTAAAATGCTGTGGCTGCTGTAGGACCACATTCTTCCTGGACGTGGACCAAGGAAGGGAGACTGATCAGACAACTTGGAGCACTTTGCTAATGTCACACTGCTACTCTTAGAGACTTGTTTTGTGTTTTATTTCCTTTTTAACTGCTAAAAGAGAATGTGAAAGTGTACAGATATGAATTTGTGTATTTGAAGGTTTGGTATAAAAATACCTTCTTTTGGAAAAATAACATTTATTAGGTTTTATTTTTAAATGTAAAAAGTATATCACAACCCAGATAAATCTTTTTTTTTAAGGAGTTTATTTCCTTATTTGAGAGAGAGAGCACGTGTGTGGATGTGTGAGCAGGGAGAGGGGCAGAGGGAAAGGGAGAGAACCTCAGGCAGACTCCCCACTGAGTGGGAACCCGAGGCGGGGCTTGATTCCAAGACCCCAAGATTATAACCCCCAGCCGAAACCAAGAGTTGGGCACTCAACTGACTGAGCTACTCTGGCACCCCATCACCCAGATAAATCTCGTATGCATTAAAAAATTTGATATAACCTTCTGCTTTCCGCTGTGATTGAGTAACAGGTACCAGACTAGCCTTCCTACTGCACACAGCTAGAAACCTGGCCCACGTATATGAATAATCTATTTTCAGCCAGTGGACAGTGTGCTCATGAGAGAAGGGCTTCTGCTTGGAAGCAGTAATTGGGTTCTGGCACCCAAGGGAGTATCTATGCCGAGCAGAGATGAGACAGAGTACAGTTTGGGAAGACTTAGATGGTTAACGGTAGGAGGAAAGGGGACCAGAGAGGAGGGAGCTGTGCAAACAAATTGCTCCATATTTCTGAGTTTTGGGCTGAATACTAAGCTGTGCATCTACAGAGTGAAAAAGTACAAAGCTGGGGAAAACCCAGTCGTCAGGGAACGATAAGCTGAACAGCTAGTGGTGTTCATATAACCTCCTTATGACACTGAGAGGTATTTTAATGCCAAGCAGCCCGAGTGGAGAAATGATGTGGAAGAGCAGAGCACTTAGTGGAGGTTCCAGGAAGGCTGTGCATTAGGAGTAGGCTGAACAAGCCCTAGAGGAAGGCTTCTTTAGATCTCTCTTTCCTAACAAAGCTTAAAAGCACAGCTTGATAGGGTCAGATAATTACCTGCCAAAATAAAACTTAACACTTAAAAGACAAGAAAATCCAGACATTCACAAAAACTGGCATCCAGTTAAAAAAAAAAAACAAAAAACTACTAGTGGTTATAAGAAATAGGAAAAACGAACAAAACCAGGACAAAACTCAGTCAACCGAAACAGATTCAGAAATAGTGAAGAAGACAGAATGGGCAGACAAAGACTTTAAAAATAGCTGTAATAAATATGTTTAAGGGGAATTTAAGGAAAACAATTCTGAAAAGGAAAAAAACAGAAGATACACAAAAATAAATAAATAAAACACAGTTCCCAGAGTTGAAAAAGACAGTATTTTAATCAGAAAGACTCCCTGGAAACCAAATTGCAGCACATGGAGTTTGAAGAAAAAAATGGACAAAGCCTCAGTAACACGAAGGACAGTATCAAGGAGTTGAACAGACGCACAATTCATATCCCAGAGCTGAGAGGAAGAGGAGAAAAAAAAATATGAAGAAATCATGGCTAAAAGTCTCCCGCAGATCCAAGAAACTCAAAAACTTCCAAGCAGGACAGACACACTCTTGGCTGTGACAAAGCAAGATGCTTTGTTATGAATGGCCCTCTGGAGACACCCACAGGGCAAGAAAAGGAAGGAAGCTTCCAGCCAACAACCAACAAGAAGCTAAGGCCCACAGTCCTCCAGCTCATCAGGAACTGAGTTCTGCCAACAACCATAGGGGCAGAAGGAATGTGTTTGGGTGACAGAAATGTTCTAAATCTGGATTGGAGTGTTGATTACGTATGTACACACATTCATGGGACTGTGCGCTTAAACTGGATGCACTGTACCGTATGTAAATGATACCTTAATAAAGGTGATTTCAAAAGTGGTATGAAAATTCACACAGTACCAGAGAGGTGTACAGTGGAAAAGTAAATGCCTTCTTTCCTACGCTCCACCCCCTACCCATTTCTGCTTTCTCACCCTGTAAGAAACTATCATCTGTCGTTTCTTATAAACTATTTAAGAATATATTTGTATGTCTTAAGTGCATATTTATTTCTATATTTTTTTCTTTTCACAGAAGAGATCATTTCCTTCCTTCTGTATTTCCCTCTTACTTTATTACATGTCTTTTAAGTGTCTTCACAAATATTTATGGGGAGCCTGAGTCAGATATTAAGTTCTGGGGATATGGTAGTGAAAAAAAAAACACTGCCTCTATCTTCGCTGTGACTTTATTTTAGTAGGGAAGGCAGCTAACAGGTAAACTGGAACCTGAGGAGAGGAATTGCTGAAACATAGAATAACCGTTAAGTCCAACTTTGGTAGGTAATGCCCAATAATTTCCCACGTGGTTATATCCGTCTATATTGCCCTTACAATGCATGATAATTCCCATTGCTCGACATCTAAGCAATATATGTTCTCAATTATTTATCCTTTATTTTACGTTTCCTTGAGTACACATGAGGTCAAGTACCTTTTTGTTAGTTTCTTAGCCATTTGAATATCTCATTTTGCAAAGTACCTATTTCTCTTGTCCGTTTTTTTTTTTTTTTTGGAAGAATTATTATTTATTTGACTGACAGAGATCACAAGTAGGCAGAGAGGCAGGCAGAGAGGGAGGGAAGCAGGCTCCTGCTGAGCAGAGAGCCCGATGCGGGGCTCGATCCCAGGAGCCTGGGATCATGATCTGAGCCGAAGGCAGAGGCTTTAACCCACTGAGCCACCCAGGCGCCCCGCTTGTCTGTTTTTCTATTGAATGAGTTTCTTTTTAATTGTTTTGGGAGGAACTCACTATACATTAGTATATTCTTTTAAGTGCTGATATTTGTAGCATACCAACATATTCACTTTTATGAACACAAATTCATATTTTATTTTATTTTTTTAAAACCTTTTATTAATTTTTTTAAAAAGATTTTATTTTATTTATTTGACAGACAGAGATCACAAGTAGGCAGAGAGGCAGAGAGAGAGAAGGAAGTAGGCACCCCGCGGAGCAGAGAGCCCGATGCGGGGCTCGATCCCAGGACCCCGGGACCATGACCCGAGCCAAAGGCAGAGGCTTTAACCCACTGAGCCACCCAGGCACCCCACAAATTCATATTTAAAAAAAAGGTCATTTTGGGGCGCCTGGGTGGCTCAGTGGGTTAAGGCCTCTGCCTTCGGCTCGGGTCATGGTCCCGGGGTCCTGGGATCGAGCCCCGCATCGGGCTCTCTGCTTAGCGGGGAGCCTCCTTCCTCCTCTCTCTCTGCCTGCCTCTCTGCCTACTTGTGATCTCTGTCTGTCAAATAAATAAATAGAACCTTTTTAAAAAAAGGTCATTTTATTCATGTTTTCTTCTACAGTTAGTGGGTTTTGGGTATCCTAAGAAAATCTTTCCCTATTCCAAAATCATGAAGATATTCTCTTGTATTATCTTCTAAAAATCTTACTGTGTTCACATTTAGGTCTGTAATTCATGCAAAACTGATTTGTGTGTGTGTGTGTGCGTGTGTGCATCTGTGTGTAAGGGATGAGGTAGGCATATAATTTTTTCCAGAAGCATTTGCTGAAAAGATGTCCTTCCCCACACTGTTCTTTGTCCATGTATACGCAGAATTGTTTCTGGGCCTTCAAGTCTGTTCCACTGGTCTAGTTGTCTACTTCCTATGCTAATACCACCCTGTCTTAATAACTGTAGTGGCACAGTCTTGGTATCTATTAAAGCAAAGACTTCTACTCGTTCTTTTTTGTCAAGTGGTTACTATTACTGACAACATATAGTTATGTATTTTAGAATCAACTTGTCAAATTCCACAAAGATTGTTGGATTTTGATTGGGATGGAATTGAACCTGAAGATAAAGTTGAGGAGAACTGGCAAAAAACAATAGGTCTTCTGATCAATGCCTATCCTTTTTATTCCAACTTTCTTAATTCTTTTCAGTAGGAATCAAGAAGTCTTCTGCATAGAGATTTTGCCCATCTTCTGTTAGATATACTTTCAGTCCTTGATACTATTGTAAATGTTTTTTACGTCACTGTAAATGGTTTCTTGTTTTTTTAAACTTCATCTTATGTTATTGATGTGTAGAAATACAATTAATTTTCGTATATTGATTTTATTTGAGCAACATTCCTAAATTCACTTACTCTAGGAATTATTTGTGGATTCCTTTGCCTTCTTTATCTATGCAATCATATTATCCATGAAGAAAGACAGAGTTGATTCTTTCAATTCTTTGCCATTTGTTTTTTCTTGCTTAATCTTACTGGTTAAGACCTCTAACAAAATGTTGAATAGAAGTGGGGATAAGAGGCATTGTGCCTGTGGGAGGTACTAGCAATCCAGAAACATGTTTTGTTTTGTTTTAATGTAGGCTCCACACTTGGTGATGCCCAATATGGGGCTTGAACTCACAATATTGAGATTGAGACCTGAGCTGAGATCAAGAGTCAGACGCTTAACCAACTGAGCCATCCGAGTGCCCCTCAATCTAGGAACATCTTAATCCAGTCTCAGGGACTGAGATTTTTCTGGGCCACATAGAGAATGAGAGACTGATCTTGGGCAATTTAACTTCTCCTCTGTCCTTATTCATGGGACTGAGCCCTTCATAGGTTTTTACCAGGGTCCCCTATTAGGCTGGGTCCTGGATCCCAACTTTTGTACCTATAGCACTTTGAGGTTGTCAAACGTACTACTCAGCATCTTAGCTTCTTAGAGGGAGGTAAATGAACTTGGGAAAAAGTGGCTTCAAATGCCTTGATCACGTCTGTGTATTAATGAACACACACACACACACACACACACACACACCCCACACAGGTATATCTGTAGGGTAAAATCCTGTAAGTGAAATTGCTATATTTAAGAGTTTTTATGTGTGCATATTTGACATAAATGCATCTGTAGAATAAAATTCTTGCGGAAATAAATGAAAACCATCCAAGTGAGAGCAGAAGCCCTTTATAGAGAATGTGCTGGAACAAGGGAGTCAGGTACCGTCACTTGCATTTGGCAGAGAATCAAAGGCAGGCAAAGGAGTGGGAAAGCTTGGCAGTGGAAAAAGGAAAAGCTTCAGCTAT
Organism: Martes martes; assembly: GCF_963455335.1. Classification (NCBI taxonomy): domain Eukaryota; kingdom Metazoa; phylum Chordata; class Mammalia; order Carnivora; family Mustelidae; genus Martes; species Martes martes. The sequence goes on along the minus strand of NC_137901.1, from coordinate 26,749,337 downwards.
TTTCTGACTAGAGGTTGTTGACCTGGGACAGATGAATGCAGGCTAAAGAGAAGCAGGGTACCTTATGTGACTGATTTGGAGACCGTATTTGGCTTTCTTTGCTTGGGCATCATCTGGAAGCTGGGGGGAAAAGTTGGGAGGCTGACGATTGTTGACCAAACCCTGACCATTCTGGGCCAATTACCACAGAGGTTGTGATTCCAGTTCCTGGACGGCTTGCTGTAGAGTTAACGGTTTGGTTTTCTGGGATGGTTGCCGCAGTGGTTACGGTTTGGCTTCCTGAACTTATGTGGGTCTGACCACTAGCTATTGATATATTCAGTCTCTTGTCCTAAAACTGATATGGCTGTACTGAAGAATGTATACAGTAAACATTTTGCCTGGTAACTTCAGTAGAAGTTGTATCAATTTCTGCATATGCTGGTAACGCGTGGTAATTTGCGCCAACACAGCCGGCTGTTCTTTTGAACTTTATTCGTCTGATATGTAAAAATTTGTATCACATTATGTCTTTCTTTGCATTTTTATAAGGTTGAGCATCTTGTCACATATTTAAGACTCATTTGTGTTTCTTTTTCAGTGGTCTATCTTCTCTTCTGTTTTGCCCATTTTTGAAGTAAATTGTTGGTATTTTTTTTCCTGTTGATTTGTGGGTACTCATTATATATAAAGGAATTTGGCCTTTTGAACATTAATAAAATCGTAAATATCTTTCCCGGTTATTGTCCTTTGACCTTGTTTTTTATTTCCAAAGTTTTTATGTAGCTAAATTTATCAGTCTTTTTCTTTCTTTTTTTTTTTTTTAAGATTTTATTTATTTATTTGACAGAGAGAGATCACAAGTAGGCAGAGAGGCAAGCAGAGAGAGAGGAGGAAGCAGGCTCCCTGCCGAGCAGAAAGCCTGATGTGGGACTCGATCCTAGGACCCTGAGATCATGACCCAAGCTGAAGGCAGAGGCTCAACCCACTGAGCCACCCAGGTGCCCCTGTCAGTCTTTTTCATTAGTGGTTTCTGGGGTTTGTGTCTAAGAAGGCCTTATTTACTCTGAGATTAGAAAACAAAACAAAACCATGCTAGGTAGTTTTATTTCTTTATTTAAGTACAATCTGGGGATACTATTTATTAACTAAAACGATGTCTTGTTTACTGAGAGGTGACTTGACAAAAGTATAATCAATCTTAAAATCCCCAGTGAAACCCAGGCTTCCCATCTTCAGCAGTCTGAAGTATTCTCCAGGCAGGGAGGCTGTGGCACAGAGGCTCACAGGGGCAACACTGGAAAAGTCCAGGAGTCAGAGTCCAAAAGTCTCCACAAAGCAAAAGATTCTGGTCTCCTTCAGAAGTCCTATCCCCTAATCCCCACTGCCTGTGTTTTCCTCCCCCCAAATTCCATGTCCAGGGCAAGTCTTCAGTTTACCGGTGGGAGAATCTCTTCTTGGAATCTTTCATTGTCTTGGCCATCATCCGGGCAGTTTGTTGGTGGGTTTCCTGCTGCTGACCACCGTGCCTCTTGGCCCTGCTGGAGCTCCGGCTGTCAGAACGCGGCTTCCCCAAGAAGAGGTTCAGATGGTCGCTCCGTCACTGCGGCAGGGAGCATGGCTGCTTCCTGGGCGGGGGGATGATGCTGGCTTGATCTGCTGCTCCTCCTAGTTCAGACTTCTCTTGGCTCCTTCAAACACAAGAAGGGGGCCAGGTCAACCAGTTGAAAGGGTCAGCTCTTACTGTTAGGTGCAGATCAGATATTCGTTGTCAGTACTCTGTGGCTGCCGCTCTTGGGTGTCCCAAAGTCACATGTATGTCTCCTACCATGCCCCATGATCTTCTGGACTTTCTTAAAGTTTCAGTGACAATGAATTTTCCATAATTTATGTTTCTCCAACTAGGACGTGATTGTATATTTATGCGATAGAGCTGATCGGCATAAAGTCTCCAAAGTGGATGGGCTCAAGAACAGAATGGGTGACATCCTCCTGCTTCCAAGATGGATGTTGCTTTTAAGTCCCGGGATGCACAGTTGCACAGGGGGATCATTTTGTGGAGCTAGGCACACTTAGAACCGGAAAACATCTGCATCTTGAATTCATTCTGCGCCCAGGAAATCTAGCTGCTTCCTCTTCCAGGGGTGAAGACAGTACTTCTTGCTTTGGTTTGGAAGGAGGACACTGACTCAAGGGCAGATGTGGTCAGTAATCGGCCTGTACCGTGGGCGATGGAAGGGCTGGCAACGCTGGCAATGCCTCCGTGGCGACCTCTCTCAGCGTGGCTGAAGGGGCTCCAGATGGCCGCGGCTTCTCTGACTTGCTTTTGTTCACCTCAGGTAACCTCTGGCCTGAGTCCACGTTTTCACTAGTGCTTTTAGAATCATTTTTAAGTCCTTTTTCTCCGAATGCAGTAGCTGAAGTTTTCGTGATTGTTTCCTTTTTCCTTTGTCTTCGGGGGGCATAAAGGCATGGTGGCTGGTTCCAACTCATGATGCAGGCCTCAGCCTCACAGAGGAGCCCACCGACTTGCTGTCTGCATCAGAAGCTTTTATTTTCCCTTCCTGAGTCCTCGAGCTGTGAGAACTTTCTCTTTCACCTCAGGCAACAGGCCTCCTGCCCACTTTCCCTATGTCTAAGCCGTCTAGACTTTGCTTGTTTTTGTCTGATTTGGTTTTCTGGGAGCCTTGCGCTTTTGCTCAAGGCATCCAAAGCAACCACCCACGGAGGTGAAAACAGGGGTGCAGTGGCCCTCTTTCCTTCTTTCTCAACACCCCTGGGGAAGGCGTGTCTTCTTTGCGTCGTCTCAGGACAGAGGCCTTGGGCTTTCTTCTCCGAAGAAGACCTGGTGTGATTTCTGGCTGATCAAAGCATTGGACTCCTCCCAGCCCTTGGTACCTACCAGGAGTTTGTCCCTTTAGGATGATGGGTGCCCCTTGCTTTGACTCACCGCCCCTTCCCCTTGGGGCCATCAGGGTGGCCTTCTTGCCTGAGCCCTGGTCTGTCCTGAGAGGCAGCAGAGTGGCCTCCCCCAGGCCTCTGGCATGCAACATGGGCCTGCGTTGGCCATCTGTGCCTGTCCCCAGACTGCTCCCGGGGAGTAACCAGAAGATTCCTCCTCTGAGGAACAAACTGGAGTACCTCTGTGGCTCTTCCTTGTTTCCTCTCAGGACTGTGGAACACCAGGTGGGGCCTCTGTGTGTGTGTGTGTGTGTGTGTGTGTGTGTGTGGGTTCTGTCTGTGCTCAGGGTAGTCCTGCCTATACCTGGAAGCTCTGCAGGGCTGTGGGTCGTCTCCCTCCATTCCCGCCTCCTGAAGAGCTATGCCAGGGCACTTTGAGGAATCTTCTTCCCCAGGTAGGGTTCAGTGTCTGATCCACAGGAGTCAATTCTGCCGGTGTTTGTGCAAGTGAGTGACTGTCCGTCTCCCCCCCACTCTCCCCCCAATTCTCCGTGAGCATGGCTAGAGATGAGCCCGGCAGACGACCTCCTCAAATCTCGCTGCAGCTTCTCTGGGTAGAGGCTGGTGAGCAGCCAAGCCCTCAGCTCCCGCACAACTGAGTGCCCCGACCTTGTGGCCACCGCCCAAGCGACCTCGCTGCTGAGACCCTGAGCCAGGCTCCGTCACACCTGTGGCTGGGTGCGCCCGGAGGGAACTAGGTCTGCAGTCTGGGTGCTCCCAACACCCCGGCTTCTGCTCCTCTGGGAGCAGAGCCACTGCAGCGTGCAGCCCAGGACAGAAGGAAGCCCCCTCGCCAGATCCTGGCCTCATAAGTATCCCAGCTGTCCTCCCTTGGGCACTCTAAGCGGTGCGCCCCAAAGAAATGAACCCCTGTGGGTGGTCCCTGGGCTGCTCTGCCCCTCTGTGATCCTGAGACTCAGCAGGAGCCAATCAGCAGTGACCATCCTCGTGCCCTACGCCTGCTGTTGGCTATCTTAATTTTAACCTCAACCCAGCAACACGAGTAATATTTCCCCCATTTTATGGATGAGGAAACTGAGGCTCAGGGAGATCGAATTAACTTGCATGTGGTCACATAGCAGAAAGAGATGAAGCCGGAATCTGAATCTAGGTAGCCCAGGGCTAGGGCGAGCCCTCACCTCTGAACAGGGGGAGGAGCTGAGGCCTAGAGACAGGATTAGTCTAAAGTTGGACAGGGTAGCGCTGTGAGGCTGGTAATAGCCCCTACCTTGGCTTGCCCCCAAAACAGTGTGACACAGGCATCAAATAAATTCTTCAGTGAATGAATAGCCATTGGCTCGGACCATCTGAACGTCCACGGTGGGGCCTGAGCCAGATCAGCCTAAGGGCCCCGCCCCCAACCCAATTATCCTTGAAAGCCTTACCCTTCTCTTGGAAGGACTACATTTTATTACTATTATTACCATTAAAAATAATCACTTGGGGCACTTGGGTGGCTCAGTGGGTTAAAGCCTCTGCCTTTGGCTCAGGTCATGGTCCCAGGGTCCTGGGATCGAGCCCCACATCGGGCTCCCTGCTCGGCGGGGAGCCTGCTTCCCCCTCTCTCTCTGCCTGCCTCTCTGCCGACTTGTGATCTCTCTCTGTCAAATAAATGAATAAAATCTTAAAAAAATCACTGAATAGTCTTAAGATGACAGCATTGATCATAGCTCCTTTAATTAGCTCAGACCTGATTAGATCCTAGTCAGATCTCCAGGAAAGCCAGACCTCTTGCTCCAATCAGGGAAGTTCCACGGTTGTTCTTCCTTTATTTTTTTATATTTAAAATGTTTAATCTTTTGAACAGTTCTATAGGTATATAATGTGAAGCATTATCAACTTTTCCCTCAATTCTTTCCAGTTGTCTTAATATTGTTTACGTAATTTGTTTATATGGTAACCTATATTCCCTCCCCCATTATTGTAGGTTTTAAAGCTATCTCAAGTCTTAGAATTTATTAGATTTAAGAATTCTTGGCGGTCATTATTGTTTTTGATATTCTTAGTAGTATCAATTGGCAGTTCTAATATCACGTGATTGCTTCCATAACTTCCACAAGTCAAGTTTAAAGGGAACAAAGAGAATAAATAAAATAAAAACACCACATTCCCACAACCAAGATACACTAAGGTGTTAACCAAAGGTGAGTGTATGGATAGACACTCTTCCAGATCTTTTTCTATGGGTGTATATACAGATACATGCTCGCGCGCACGCACACACACACGCGTTTTACCAAAATGAAATCATATTAAACAGTGTTCTTTAGGCAGCTAGTTCTCTGACCTGGATCTCGCATTGTATCTGGTTGTTGTAGCCCTCACATCTCTTTGAATCATCACAGCTTTCCCCACCCGCTACCTTCTCTGTTGTTATTTTATTTTTAATAACACTGGCTTGTTCAAGTTCAAGAAACCAGAAGGATTGTTCTCTAGAACATCTCCCCTTCCAGATTTGTCTCACTGCTTCCTTGAGGTCTCACCTGATGCTCTATCGCTGGTGAATGAGAACTTGGTTCTAAAAGCTTGATGGATTTCAGTTAAGTTCTTTTATTTACCTTAGTGGTGTTACTGAAAACTTCACCTTGCACACATCAGGGAACCGACAGCTCCTGTGACAGCTGTCTGATCTCCCTATCGCGCCGCTCTGTGATAAACAGAAAGTAGCCTGTGTCAGCATGGCTTTTGGAAAAAAACACAAATATTGTAATTCCCTAACCTAGTGCAGTGTTGAATAACAATGGCGTGGTATGGAACGTCTCCCGTTTCAGTAGACTTTATAGTTCTCTGAAATCCCAAATTCCATAACCAGTTCACACCCAGGATTAACACATAAATGCCTCCTCTCGTGGAACACTGTTTCTGAGAACAGCTGATCAGTTCTGACTTTATATTAGATACACTGAATGCCTTTCCTGGATCTGTAGACACTTTCTTGGTAGTTCTAGTGCTTTGTCAAGTTGTACAGCATTTGAAACTTAGGAAGATTCCTGGTAGAAACAGGAGGTAATCAGGAAACAAACAAAAAACAAATTAGAACCTATGGGTATATATTCAAGCTTTTAAGTGAATATTAGAGGCAGGGACTGTAAAATAGAACTATACTAAAAACATTTGAAAGAAGAAATGTGTCCTTTTTAACTTTTTGTTTTTGAGATGGAAAGCTTAATGCAGAATTTGGATCTTATTACAGAAATTGAAACGAGCTCATGCAAATTAATCTCCATTGCACCCGTAAAAAAGAAATTAAAAGCACTAATGTTGCATGTGGTGTATATACAGTAACATTTCCTAAATATCTTCTGGGTCTAAAACTAGGAATGATATTCAATGCTTCCTTTTCCTCAGGCTACAGTATCATAGGATTCAATTTTGAATCTGATAATGGAGGCATTTTTGTTGCACAATTGCCCACAAAGGAAATGAAGGAAGAAGAAAACAGCCAGATCATTGAAGCAGAGACAAATGAGACACTGCAGTTAGATGTTCACTTCTGGACCTCCTTTCTTTGGTAGACAGAAACTAACTGAGCATCTAATTGTGTCCATTTCAGGGGTATACCATCTTTCACAGTTTAAATTGACCATTTGTTGGTGGCCCATTCTTACTTCTTTAATTCAGAAGACAACTTTCTATGCTATTCAGAATGGCATGAGAATAAAGATGTTACAGATCTGGTAAACTTTACACTCTTAATTAACAAATTCATGAGACCACATTCTGTGTTTCAAGTAATAGCAAATCTTAAATATTTAGCATTAGATATGTGAGTAGTATTTTCTTATATCTTTTTTCTATTCTCACTTCATTCTGAATTCCTATCAAACTCATTTCCAAGAAAAAGTTGAAGTATTATTTCAAGGCCCAGAGCCCCCAAATACAAGCTGTTTTGCCATGTGCTTAGTCAGAAAGCCCTTTTTGAAGCAGCTTCGTTACCAAACAGAATTCTAAGTCACTGAACCAAAGGGTGTCCCTCAATCCCCATTGTCTGCCATACACATCAGGACTATCTGCCAAACTTGGTGATTCCAGTCAAAGACCCCTAGAAATACTCTTGACTGGAGCTGGGACAGCTACCATTTTCCAGGAATGCAATCGAAGCCCTGGACAAGCTCTCTGCTAGGTTATTTATATTCTCTGAAGAGTATGGCCAACATGGCCCAGATCAGCCCAGGTCCAGAGGTACCTCCATCCCAAGACTGAGAGCTTTGCTTCCCTCTTTATCCTGCTCTACTGTGAGTTCCCCAGGTCAGTGGGTCACTGTTTGGGTGGCACTCCAAGGATGCTAACAGGAATCTGAGGGAGATAATTCTGACAGATCCTCCAGCTCAAGTTTTCTCGGGGTGGGTGTGAGACCCAAGGTGTAGCTATGGATGGCGGACAAGAAAACTCCTAGGTTTCTCTGCAGCTGTGCATGTGCAGTGAGGTGAGGTGGGGTTTGGATTCCCAGGGGGTGGGAAGTGTGGTGTGGAGGAGGTGACTTCAAGTGACTTTGTATGAATGTTTCCCTCCCAGTGAAAGAACATGGCCCTGTGCCCCATACCTACCAAGACTGGGGCAAAGAACCTGGATGTCAAGAGTGGCTCTTCGTGAAGGTGCTGGGTATAATTCTTTGGCCCAGAAATTTTGTGATCTGGGGACAGTTGAACCCAAGTTGAGGTTATGTTTGCTTTCTACTTGCCAACATTAAATTTAAACAATTCAAAAGTATATAGATTGACCCCTAAGTTGCTGTGCCCCTAGCCTTCCTCTACCCACAGGTAATGATGTATCTGGGTTTTCAGTCCTTACTTTTTCTATGAGTGAAAGATTGTGGCTGTGTATTTCTGTGACTTTTCACTTTACAGTAGGTCTTAGAATTAGGTAGATCTACACATGCTGGGGTAGAAAGATTTTTAAGACGTATTATTAAGGGGGAGGGAAACAAGATGCCCAACAGCATAAACAAAATTATTCCATTTTTGTAAATTTTTAAAAAGTTGCGCATATGCATGTTGCTATATTTGTAATTCCTTTCTGAACCATTACACAAGAAATTACAAATAGTGGGTAGCGGGGTGCCTGGGTGGCTCAGTGGGTTAAAGCCTCTGCCTTTGGCTCAGGTCATGATCCCAGGGTCCTGGGATAGAGTCCCGCATCGGGCGGTCTGCTCCGCGGGGAGCCTGCTTCCCTTCCTCTCTCTGCCTGCCTCTCTTGTCTACTTATAATCTCTGTCAAATAAATAAATAAAATCTTTAAAAAAAAATAGTGGGTAGCATGGAGAAAGAATCTTCTCTTTTTAAACTGTTTGTACTATTTGAACTTTTTCCTTTGTTAAATTTAATTCAAGCCTGTATTTTAAACTTTCTTTCCCTGAGTAACACAATATTTGGGGGGGGGGCAGTGAGTGGATGGAGAGAAGACGTAATGTCTTCAGAATCTTTCTTTGTCAGTGTGTAGAGACCCACCTCATTCTTCTTCTTCTTCTTTTTTTTTTTGTTTAAGATTTTATTTATTTATTTGACAGAAAGAGATCACAAGTAGGCAGACAGGCAGGCCAAGAGAGAGAGGAGGGGAAGCAGGCTCCCTGCTGAGCAGAGAGCCCAATGTGGGGCTCGATGTGGGGCTCGATCCTGGGACCCTGGGATCATGACCTGAGCTGAAGGCAGACGCTTTAACCCACTGAGCCACCCAGGCGCCCCAACCCACCTCATTCTTCTGACTGGTGCCTTGTCTTCCACCGTGAGCTCCTGCTGTGACTTACTTAATCACTAACAGGCATTTATAGCTTATTTCTATTTTTTGTGAATACAAATAATGCCGTACTAAATATCCTTGAACATTAATCATTGTGCATACATGGACTATTTCTATAATACAGTGTAATTGATCTTCTATAGTGTAAATTGCTGGGAGTGGAATTGCTGGTCAACAAGTATGTGCATTTTTCATTTTGATAGATTTTGCCAATTTGCTCTATAAAAGGGTTGTCCTAGTTTACATTTCCACCAGTTATGGCTGAATGCATGTTCTTTCGCCCCTTGCCAAGCCTGGGTATTATCTGGATAACATTATTAAGATTTCTGCATTTTAAGAAATTGGAGATTCTTACTGAAAGAAGCTTATTTTTGTCCAATGAACTGAGGAAGTGTTAATGATGCTTAAGGTGGTTTCTTCAACTTTTATGTGCATAGCCAATAATGACAAAACAAAACAAAAAAATATCTACAGTAAAGGGAAGTGAAAGCCTTCTGGATGGTTTTGCATTTTCTTTTCTGCCCAGTATGTCGCACCTGGACTCACGCTGACTGATCTCGCTCGCTACAGCTGGTCGTCAGAGCACATAAAGGAGCGCCAGTGGCAGCCCAGCCCAGGATGGGACCAGGCTCTGCCATCAGGCTGGTGAGCAGGCTCTCACAGTGGTGTGGGTGATAAGCAGCTCTTTCTCCCCACCATTTCCGTTTCGAAGTGCTCCAAAATGTTGCATGAAATAATTTCCATTTTTCGGTCAGACCATTTGTTTTAGAGATCAGGGTAAAAAGGTTATTCAAATTATTTACCTTCATTTTAACCTTCTTTTCTCTACCTGTCTCCATTTGTTTTTGACATTTCGAAACAGCCTTCTTTGAGATACAATTAGCATACCATGCAACTCACCCAAAGTATATTTATAGAGAGAGACAACCAGGACCACAATAACTCCAGAACATTTTCACTACCCCAAAAAGAAATTGTACCCCTTAACTATTACCCATCTCCATTCCTCCACCCTCCTCTGCTTCCCCATCCCTTTTCTTTTCTTCTTTTTCTTAATTTTTTAGTGAGCTCCATGCCCAGTGTGAAGCTCGAACTCATGACCCTGGGATCAAGAGTCTCACATCCCACCCACTGAAGCAGCCAGATGCCCTGCTCCCATCCCCTTTTAAAAACATCTCTCCTGGGGCTCCTGGTTGGCTCAGTCAGTTAAGCATCTGCTTTCCACTCAGGTCATGATCCCTGGGTCCTGGGATGGAGTCCTGCCTGCCACGTCCCCTGCTTGTGCTCTCTTGATACGATTTGGGTTGTTTCTGTAAAAAAGAAACAACCCAAAACAACAAACATATCTCCCAAGATCTTTTCCTGTTCCCCTAATAAGTTTTTGGGCTCTACCCAGACTCTCATCTTCAGGACATTCAGAGCTATCAGCCAAACCCAGTGCATCATGTGCAGTCCTGGGGAGCACGAGCAAAACACTACTTAGCTAATCTTAGCATCCTACTCATAAGAGAACAGGTGCATCTGTGCCTGTTTAGATTAGGAAGAAGTGCATGCCTCCAGTGTGAAGGATGGAGAGACTCTGAAATACACGAACAAAGCAACTAACAGCTGTGGAGCAGCCACCGATCACTGACCCTGCTATGGGCACAGCACCCCACAGTTTGCAAAACACTGTCTGGTTGGAAATGGCACTAGTCAGTGTCCGGTGAAGTCCCTCTGAGAATGGACACGGCTCTCATGGCTCTTGTAAGAGACACTATTCATGTGTTACCATGTGGGGTCAGCTAAGAAAGACTGTCTGGTAGCCATGACTGTTTGATTTTAGCAAATTTGGCAGGTGGATTTTGACAAGTTAAAATAGCAGCTTCTCTGTAGTCTGTGGTTAATGTGAAGGGGTAGGGATGAGGATGGTCAAGGAGGGGGTGAGAGCAGGGGAGGAAGTGATGGGGAGAAGAACGCTGGGTTCTAATCTCAACTCCATAGACTTTTGAGCAAATCTCTTAATTTATCTGGATCTTGGGTTCCTGAGACTCAATGATCACCCAGTACCTTCTAGACTCTTCAAATTCTGAATCAAAGCCCCAAGTGTGAACTTGAGAATTTGTATATTTAGAAACATAGCCTATCACTTTTACTATTGCTTATTTAACAGGTTGTTATATTTTTATTTTGCAAACTTGATTTGGACTGAATTTTGTGATAACTGTCATCTTTATTATGCAAATAATAATTTGGAGCGGACCTGTATTTCATGAAGTGTTTCCCCTCCTAATACACTAGATGGCGCTAGAGGCAAGGCAAATCAGATTGCCCCCCAAAAAGGCGGGGGATGGGGGGTGGTTTTGACCAGCAAAGTCAAAGTTATTATATATGGTAAATTCAAAAGGCTTCAGTCTTTATCAAGAATCGTTGTGCCAACATCTTCAGAAAGGTGAGCGAATACTGCCAGTGATAAACATCTTGATATCAGGATAGTGTAAGTTTTTTTGTAGAAGCTTTCATACTGTTAGTGTGACCAACTATAAGAAATCTTAGATTGGGGCCCAACACATATACACACGCTAAAGCAACAGAAGTGCCACAGAACAATGAACAATCCTAAGCTTTCTTCCCTGTCACGAATTCTGAGACAATTCTATTGCACTGAAGGGAAGCCTTGGGGGGATGGGGGGGAGTGTAAATGACACATTATCAGATGTATTTGATGGTGAGGAAAGTAATGAAGGGCCTTTAGAGGTGTGTTGGTGTTTGAAAATTAACAATAGGTATACAGAAGAGTAACCAAGCTAAAAAAAAAATGAGGCAATTATTCATTCCAAGAAAAACAATGTACCGAAAGGAAAAGTACTTTCTGACTCCGCCGTGAACACTGCTTACATGGTTCTAATAATAGAATCCTGGAATACTGATATTAGTGGCAGGGTAGGGGGAGAAGTTGGATGACTGCTTAGTTTTCATCCACCTTAACGGGGTGTGACTAGTTAATGCCTAATGTTCGTGTGTCATGGAACACTGATGTATTTAGAAACACGGAGGTAAATATCAGCAGAAACAACTAAAGTAGTTAAGGTTGTTGCCTCCAGGGAGTGGATGGGAGGTGGGGTAGTGGAGCGGGGCGAGACTATCGGTTTTCCCTAAAAATGTATAGTGCTATTATTCAGCCTTGAAAAGAAAAAAAAATTTTGGACACACATGACACCATGGATGAACCTTGATGACATTTGCTGAGTGAAATAAGCTAGACACCAAAGAACAAACACTGTAGGAGTCCACTTCCATGAGGTACCTAGTATAGGCCAGTTCATAGAGAAGGGAAGGAAAGTGGTGGTCACTGGGGTTAAAGGGATGGGGGGTGGTGGAGGGCATCGTTCTTTAATGAATACAGAGTTTCAGTTGGGAGAGATCAAAAAGCTCCCAAGACAGATGGTGGTGATGGTTGCCCAACAAGGTAAATGAGCTTAATACCACTAAATTGTATGAATAAATGGCTGAAATGGAACGTTGTATGTTAGGTATGTTTCTGCACAGTAAAAAAGCAAAGTAAGAAGAAAAATGATTTATAGTACTGCTTGAATTTTAAATAGCCATATGTACATTTTAATTTCATCACAATTTTTAGAAAGCTTTGGATGAATATCTGAAAAGTTTTTGTATGTGTTGTGAGCGTGAGTGTTTGCACATAGATTTTTATGATATGATTTGGGCCACTCGGGCCTTTTTTGTTTTTATCCAGTTCTTACCTGTATTCTCCTTAGATAAAAATGTTAGATAAGCTATTCTCAAGTCAGGGAGGTATTGCTGAAAGTAGGTATTTTATGAATACATTTCAGGGGAATTTGAGATGCCCGGTAACTAAATGGACACATGAACCCTAAAAAAATGTGCAGATGCATTTACACAGGAATTTCCCTTTTCTGACCTCTGCTGCTCTTAGTGGATATTCTGGGCATTTTGCTGTGTGGCCACCTGCTGAATGGTTTACTTGAATTTGTCCCCACATTTGTGCTGGGACCGGGTGGGACTCTTAGGGAAGTGAAGGTGTCGTATCAGGTGAGTACCTGTGATGTCAGAGCTGATTTCTAGGTCATTAGCTTCTCTTTACCATCACTCTCCTTAACTGGCCCAAATAGGAGTGTATATATTTGCTTCTTTGCAGTTAGGAGCAATAAAATGCCAATTAGCTTGGCTGTAAGAAGTTGACTAGTAAAGTACAATTCTAATTTAAATCATACCTTCAGTTTGCAAATGAGAAGGCAGCTCTAAGAAGAAGACAATGGAAAATAACTTTATATATCCTTAGAGACATCAAACTGCCTTCCAGCCTTTAAGTCATGCTTCTTGGTTTTGACAGGTTACATTTACCTTCAACGGTTTATTGCTCTAAAAAGAGTGTTCTATCTCATTGTCTCCCATCTAAATTTTCCTTTTTGTTCACAGTGTAAGATGAGGACAGAAGCACGACGAAAAAATCTCCTTATTTTGATTTTGCATTACTTAACACAAGAAGGGTATGTTACATTACAAATTTTTACAGAGATGAATCCTCTTTCCCTGACCCCCAATTTTCCAGATACACAATAGTTCATAGAATTTATTTTTTAGAATAATTTTCTTTTTTTTTTAAGATTTTATTTATTTGACAGACAGAGATCACAAGTCGGCAGAGAGGCAGGCAGAGGAGGTGGGGTGGGGAGCAGGCTCCCTGCTGAGCAGAGAGCCCGATGTGGGGCTTGATCCCAGGACCCTGGGATCATGACCTGAGCCGAAGGCAGAGGCTTTAACACACTGAGCCACCCAGGTGCCCTAGGATAGTTTTCTATTTATAGAAAAACTGAGCAGAAAGTAAGTATAGAGAGTTCCCACCTACTGAGACTCCCCCCAGCCAGTCTCCCCTATTATTAACCTCTTATATTGGTGAGGTACATTTGTCACAACTGGGGAGCAAATCTTGATACATTATTGTTAGCTGACGTCCATAGTTTCCATCAGGGTTTACTCTTGGGCTGTATAATTCCGTGAGCTTTGACAAATGCATAATGTTATAGATCTGGCATTGCAGTATCATATCCAATAGCTTCACCCTAAAAATCCCTTGTGCTCTGCCTATCCCTGCCCTCATGTTCAGCAACACAGACACAGACACAGACTTTTATGGCCTCATTTACATAGATATTATTCCCATTACACATTTGAAAACTTTAACAAAGCTACCCTGTTCCTGAGATACCTTCCCTTTCCCATTCAGGTTTCAGGCCTATCAAATCAGATTCCCCGGGGTCCCACTGCTGGGTATCTACACAGAGATAATGCTCTTAGTCCTCAATTCTCCTTCCCTCAAAATAAAGGTATCGCATTTACCTGATGACCTGTGTTTGGCTCTCTTTTCCGGGTAATGCCATTTGTTGACTAGCAGGAGAGGAAATGGGGAGGCATTTGAGTTTGGCCGCCTACCTGATTCAGAAACGTGCAAGCCCTTGCAATGAAGGCTGAAGGTGTTCCGGGTTTTGTGAGGAAGAGAGCTCACCCACTCTTTACTTTTGAGTTTTCTTTCTTTCCAAGCCTCCGCCAGGAAGAAAATATTTGGGTTTCAGGCTTAGGGCCTGAACTTTCAAGTTAAGGCAGCAGTTCTCAACTGGGGTAATTTTGCCCCTTGGGGGACATTTGGCAATGTCAGGAGACGTTTTTTTTTTTTTTTTTTTTTTTTTTTTTTAAAGATTTATTTATTTATTTATTTGTCACAGAGCGAGAGAGAGGAGCGAGAGTGAGCACAAGCAGGCAGAGTGAGAAGCAGGCTCCCTGCCGAGCAAGGAGCCCGATGTGGGACTCGATCCCAGGACGCTGGGATCATGACCTGAGCCGAAGGCAGCGGCTTAACCAACTGAGCCACCCAGGCATCCCACAGGAGACGTTTTTTGACTGCCACAACGGCACCTAGAGGTAGAGAGCAGGAATGCTGCTAAACATCCTTCCATGCACGCGACAGCAACCCACAACAGGGTTATCCAGCCCCAGGTGTCAACCGTGGGAAGACACTGTATCAAGAAGAACTGTGAAAACAAAGACAAAGAAAAGTCAGCGTGGTTTATCCCTTCTCCTACAGTGCTTACCGTTATTCACAAAGCGTGCATTTCCCCTTTCTGCCACAAGATGGCCCCTTGCGTCTCGCATTAATGAAAATTCGACTATAGAGTTGATCATTGTCCGGAGAATCTCCTGGTTAAGGTACTTATGAGTGGCTTCTCAAGATGAAAAGTGAACTTTCAGAAAAGTAGACCTGCCCTTAACAAAATACTAAGAATTTATCTTCACAAAGGGGATAGATTATAGTGGATTGAAATAAACAATCAGAAAAAGCTTTGTAGAGAAGGTGATACGAGCTGGTCTTGAAAGATGTATGGAGTATGGAATATGTATGGAGTGTGGATAGAGAGACATGACGGACGAGGATGTTCTAGCCGGTGCAGAGAGAAAGAAAAAAAGAAAGGGCATGAGCTAAGTGGAACAATTAGGTAGACAGAAAGACCAGAGGTTGACTATCAATTGACACTTACAATGTCTTTAAAATTAGCAGGGTCTCTGGAAATAATCATGGCCACCTCGTTTAAGAAAGTTCAGGCTTCCAACTGACCTGAATCTGGGGCAGGGAAGAGAGCATAATAAACAACGTTTTCTCCTACTTTCCCAGACTGGAATCAAACAGCAAGAACTCTGTCCTGCAGCAGGAATTCTTAATCTGAGGTCCTTGGATGAAACTGTATGTTAACTTGTGCATATCTGCACACTTTTCAGGAGAGAGTTGTTGGTTTCAATAAGAAGGCAAGAGCTAAGATTAAGACCTGGAGAGTCTTTCCACTTTCAGAGTGAGACAAAGCATTTGCTTTTATTGCTAAGATCACTGAAGTTGGACTGCCCTACAACTGAACAGGTTAAAAATGACAGTGAAGAACGCCTGGTGAAGACGGTCCTTATACCCCCAGTCAGCTGCTAGTGTCACGTGCGACTGAAGAAAACACTACCAGGAATAATACATCCAAGCCGATGATGTCTTCTTATGCTAAATTTCCCTCAATGGTATTGATCAACATAGTTTCAGAATTTCCTTCAAAACTCAAAACCTACCCTTTTCAATTGTTTCAAAATCATGGCAGATCTTGCCTCTTGGGGTTGAATTTGGGTTTATCCATTGTCCGATGTTATCTAAAAGGAGTGCTGGTGAATAAAGAGGTAATCGAGTTGGGCAAATACCCACTTTAGGCTAAAAATAAGTTAAGGTGAAGCATAAAACATTTTCTTAGTTGATTTCCTTATTTGACTTTTATGCATTTCCAAAAACATTTTGAACAATGATGACATCATTAGAGTAAGTATGTAACTTCCTGAGGCAACTGCTTTGAAAAACACTACGTGCATATCCTTACCATACGTGGGGCTTCTTACTCTATAGGTGAACATCATGTATCCTATTGTCATCTAATGTACTATTTAACATAAGCTCACTATTTGTATTGAACATGTTTAGACTTGTCGTGCCTATTTGCCTTTATTCATTTCACCCAGAGTTAATTCTTTTGTTTTGCTTTTTTCTTCTGTGAAATGGCCAGATACATCGATGCAGCCAATGCTTTGGAGCAAGAAACTAAACTGGGGTTACGACGCTTTGAAGTTTGTGACAACATTGACCTTGAAACTATTTTGATGGAATATGAGAGCTACTATTTTGTAAAATTTCAGAAATATCCCAAAATTGTCAAAAAGGCATCATCAGACACAGGTACATGGCTATTTTCTAGAAATAAGGTTTTCTCTCATCTTTAAGATTGGTGTTTCTTCCTCATTGTATCCCCAGATGGATGCTACTGCCACCCTGCACTGAAAGAATAGACCAGAAAAACCACGTAGCCTCTAGTAGATTCTATACAGATAATGTCAGTGTGATTGTCTGGGCCATGACGTCCCTATAGCCATGCTGCTATTTGTTCAAGGAATGTATATTTTAGGACAAGGAAAGCGAAACCCCTGTGTATCACAGGTACTTTTTAGAAGACCAACACTACTTTCATTTCTTTAGAGATGAAAAGAGCTGTTGGAAGAGGATAAATGACAGAAGACTTTTTTGTTGTTGTTGTTAGGAAGACCTATTATCTATCTTGAAAATAACATGAAAATGAGTATTGGTGAAGCTAATAGCTCATGTATAGATAATGAAATGCTTTTGAAAGCCATCAATCCAGATAATGATCAATAGAATGTAAAGACCCAGTATAGGTTAGCAGTCAAGGAGGCTGGCTGGAGGAAAGATCTAAAGTGAGGGCCCTATGTTTTGTAGTAACATTGACTTAGAAGATTGTAAGTGGGGGAAGTAATTATAAACCAAGGGAGATCATTGTCCTGTTTACAAGGCACTTGTTAAGCCACAGACTTTAACATTTCATGTGGGGACCAGGAAACTGAGAGGAATGTCAATTAAAAATAGCCGGGGGCGAATCTCCCAGCTGGAGGGGATATTTTATGTGAGTTCCTTTCTAGTGCAGCGTTCAGAGCTCCCAAGTCCTTGGCTGAGTGTTGGATCTGGGTTTTGGCAGAGAAAACACTGATGCCTAACCACTGAGCCACCAGGACTATCACTGACACAATCTACTCTCTAGATTTCTGTTCTGATCTAACTTGGAACCATAGTCTCCTGGGATACTGGGCACAGTGTGTTTATTTTAAGGTAAATTGGCAGAGTACAACTGATAAGTCTCCATGGAATTGACCTGGTGTCCCACAGACCACAGCAAAATGGTGTCAAGTCCATGAAAACTTGAAATGATTACTGTCACCTGGCCCACACTGAGGTCGCCACCAGGTTCATGGTTTCCAACACGTTTCATATCTGAGGGCTTTGGGGTCCTCCTCTGTGTGGAAATTCTTGGTAAACATGGGCTTCTTTCTCTTTGCTGGTAGTTTCACTTCTTTCTATGTGAGACTAGTTTGACCTCCCAGATTCTACAAGGCTGTAACACAAATTTTAAGAACCATGTGAGAGGACAAACATTACTGACAAATCACTTTCTCTTAAAAATTAACTTTCCTTTTCCTCCCAATATTTGTTTTGCCACAGTGGAAAATAATTTACCACAAAGAAGTGGAGGGAAGACCAGAAGGTAAAATGAATGGTAATTCATCTTGGCCAACCCAACTCTAGGAGTTTGTGGGATCCCTTTCCAGAAGATTCTCCAGCTCAGCTCCATGTCTGTCTACCAGCAATTGCAGACTATGGTCATGTGACCCTGGTGGGCCCAGCCATGGGTTATCCTCACGTTACAGGTGTCCAGGATATGGGTCACTGTCTGTTGGTTCTCCTGGTTTTATCATAGTTAACTGCATTCACTGGTGCTCTTTCCAGGCTCTGTGCTATGATGAGTACAGACCTCAGAGATGAATAGATCCAGGTTCAATTCCTGGCCCTGCTACTCACCAGCTTGGAGCAAGTTTCTGACCCAAAGTGAGGTCCCCACATGTAGAGGGCCCCATGCATGCTTCATGATAATACTCTCAGTAATGTTCTGCTTGAGGCTACCTTTGCTTTGTGCTCTTCTTTGGGAACGGTTTTATTGTTTTGATCAAAGTGTTATCCTTTTATTTATAGTTTCCATAAAGCTAGTCAGACTCTGACAATGAATGATAACTACTTTTTTAAGGTTTTATTTATTTGACAAAGAGAGAGTGAGCACAAGCAGGGGGAGCGGCAGACAGAGGGAGGGGGGAAGCGGGCTCCCGCTGAGCAGGGAGGCTGATGCGTGGCTCCATCCCAGGACCCTGGGATCATGACCTGAGCCAAAGGCGGAGGCTTAACTGAGCCACCCAGCACCCCCGATAATTACTTTTGAACAGAAATGGTGAGGAGCATTTTAAGGGGCCAGCTTTGGCATGCATTTGGATTCTGATTATTTTCCAGCCAGCTGCTCATGCCTGGAACTTCCCCAGCATTCCCTATGTGGCAGAACATTCCATGAGCCAGTGTCTTCTGAGCACTTTGCTTCTCTTTAGGGATGGAGCTTGACAGCTTAGGTGTCTTCAGCTCCTCTCTGAGTAAAATGTTTGTACATGGCAATCACAGAGGTCAGCTGGCAAATGGCTGGAGTCAGGAAGGATAATTAGGAAAGTAATGAATGCTGTTTATAATTTTATAATTGAAGACAGCTATTGATATGAGAGGTTGTGTCATGAGACTGGCCATTAACAAATGAAAGTATCTTTTCCTAATTTGCGCATCTCACACCAGAGAGCAAGCTCCCAGTTTACAGATTTGCCCATGACCCAGGGGAGGTATGGTTATTTCATGGGATGGGTAACAGAATTAGGATGCCAAAAAAATCTTGACAATTTGGAAGATGGGCCCCAAATAACAAGATGAAATTTAACAAAATAAGGTATAAGCTCTAACCAAAGATTAAGACAAATAGCTCCTTCATTACAAAATCAGAGACCTAGAAATTTGAGTTAACAACAATGTGGTGTGAGTCAGCAGACTGATGTGATTGCCCGTGTGATCTCGGCCTCAGTGGAAATGCAGTGTCCACAGAGTGGGAGGTGACTGTTCTGGTCAGAAGACAGTGGACAAAGGGAAAGTGACCAGGATGAGGATGACTCTAGGAGCTAGGTAGTCTTAAAAATGATTGGAGCAACTAGTGATGTTTAGCTTGAAGAATGGAAGACTTGGGGAGGAGATGCCCCTAGAACAACACGGTACCAGTCTTCACTCTCTAAAGAGGATTGAGCCTTCTTTGTAGAATTCCACAGGGCACACCTGGGAGTGGCAAATAAAGTTACAGTGGGGTGAGTTTGGTTTCATATTAGGAAGGATTCTACAATCGTTAGAGCTGATAGGAAATGAATCACGCTGCTCTGCACATTAAGCACTTGTCTTTGATTGTGTTAAAGCAAATCTGTGAATCACTTGTCTCTAAAGGGAATTCAAAGTGGGGAATCAGAATCCCAGTTCCCTGCCAGCCCTGCAATGACGTTAGGCAACTTTCACTGTGTGTATATATATATATACACATATATGTATGTATATATACTATATATATGTATGCACACACACATACATATACATATGTACATATATGTACATATATACATATGTATATATATGTGTGTGTGCATACATATATGTATATATATATATGACCTCACCATTTAAATCAATGCTATTAATAAGGGTTTACACTTGTAAAATGTTTGGATTCATTTCCTAAATAATTTCATTTTTGTGCCAGCGAAAGGTCCGAGGGATAGGCATTTTTATTCCTAATTTACAGATGAAAAACAAATGCTGTACACCTCTTAGGACGCTCACCCCTGTGGGCCAACCCTGGGATCATCGCGTATGGACACTGGGGGTATCATTGGCATGGGCAGTCTTGCTGGCCAAACACCTGTTTACATTAGACACAAACAACATTTTCTTTCTCGCAAAGACATGGAGAAATAGCTGCTCTCTGAGACCCCTTAGAACATGGGAGACACGCTTCCAGTGAAACTCCTGCAAACACATCTCACGTGTAAGGACAAAGGAACTGAGAAAACCAAACAGCTTCTGATATGGGGTTCATGCTGTGCCCCCCACGCAGTCCTGCCTCTCTCTGATCTCCTATCCAATATTCCAGTACTGAATTTTAGGTCTCATGGTGAGGACCTCGTGTACAAATTTATTTTACTTTTGCATTGATGTATGTAATGCATATAACATATATGCCATCCAACACATATATACACATACATGCTATCAAACCCATAGATACTCTTGTAAGTGCCACACCCCAGCACCCTCCGCCTCCCAATAGTCTCCCTTTCCAGCCAATACTCTCCATCTCCACAAGAGGCAGCCACTATCTGAATTTCCAGCCCCATTGATTTGTTTTGCTTTAAGTGAACAATATTTGGTGAACATTTGTTTTGCAAATATGAAGATCTGTGACAAAAGAGAGGAGGTAAGGTCTACTTCCCTTCCGCAAATCCCCTCTAGGTACACCCCCGCACACCAGATCGAAACCACTGGCAAATCCCTAGGCTTTCTCTTATCTCCCCACAACCTGCCCCCTGGTCTGCATACTGTTCTTTACGGAAAGTGGGAATGTTGGAGAAATGCTTGCAAAGCCATGTGTTCTTGAAATACAGAGCCATGTGCAGAAGGGCTGGAGCTGGGTGGCATGTGGGGAAAGGAAGAGGAGGTCAGGGGCCTCTGGGAGGAGGTGGACACTCTAGCCTGGTCTTGGAGGAACCCAAGGGGTAGACTGGAGCAAGCCAGAGCCAGGATAGATGGGGTGGGAGGACAGGGCAGATGGAGGCCCCAACTGGGGTACATAGGCTTATCTTTCTAAAATGCTTTTTTTTTTTTTTTAAGTGTGCTACACAAGTTGTTTAGTTACCTCAAATTAAGTGGTTAGGATAATTTCCTCCAAGGTCTTTGTTCCCTCCCCTAGGGTGATGAGCGATAGCTGTCAAAATCTTCCCAAGATCAGTCAGCAGAGGCCACGGTCCAGAACCACAGCGGGAAAATCAGGGGATGCCAAATCCCTCCATAAGGAGCATCCTAAACAGGTCTGGACAGCTTTGTTGGCGTTGGTAAAATTGCAGGTGGCTAAAAAAATATATAAAAATAAAAAAAATTGCAGGTGGCTGAGAAATTGCTCCAAGAAAAAAAGTCACATTTATTTATTTAAGGACGTATGTTTTTAAAATGCTGTGTGATTGTGTTAAATTGTAGATTTTCTTCTGGATTAAAAGCACAGGCAAATCCCTAGTTTTCCTAATGCCTTCTAAATTGAGTGGGAGGTCTCCTTACCCCCTGGTCAGGGTGCTGGGTGACAGGTTTTGAGGGGTGAGCCCTGGGCCCAGTCAGAGCATGGGGCCTGGTTGCTACAATGCTCAATCATTCCATTTGAGGTAACCGTAGGTGACAAGTCTTCCCGTCCCAAAGCACATCCATGGGCTCCTAAGATGAGGTCAAATATTAGTCAGGAATGGCTGGGCTTCTCCAAAGCACACATGGTCAGTCCTCCTCCGGACCTCCACACTGGCCAATCTCAGGAACAGGGTGGGGAGCAAAAGGCAAGAGCCCAGCAGGTGGGTGAGATCAATGGCTCCTGACTCAGGGGATCGATACCTAGAAGCTCTTGGGCTCAGACAAACAAACCAGGCTTCAGAGGAAAGAGAACCAAGTGAAATTGTGAAAAGGAATGGCAAGAATGGCTGTCAGAGATGCCCGGCGGGATAGAAAGGCGTAATCATGAAATTCATTTGTCGGAAGGAATCTCTCCCTCTCAAAGAGGTTGAACAGTCCTGGCCAGTGTCATCTGCCTCGGGGGGAAGGGGGGTGAGACGGGGCAGGACAATCCCACGGGTGGCGGGTTGAATATTGACTCTGCTCCATCTCCAAACTCAGCCCCTCCCGCATCACACACCTCTGGTCACAAGAGAAAAGTCAGTGAGTGGGTCTGGGTCGAGGCACCATGTGGTTTCCTTCACTGGAGAGCTGCTTGGAACCCATGGCTTCCACTGACCGCTCTTCCCACACGGCTCAGGCAGGCAGTGAATTCATCTTGCTGGGACTACCCAGAAGTGGCTCGATTACACACGGGGTTTCCTTTCACCGAACTGAGAGCCAATGTGTGAATTTTGGACGATGGAATGGGCAGTTTCCACCAGCATCTGTCACTTGCTTTCCACGGCTGACTTCTCGCTGTCTTCCTCCTCCTTCAGGACGCTGTCGGTAATCCCCATGCAGAGAGCGCTGACTTTGGCTTGAGCATATCAGGAATAAACAAAGGCAGTGGAGAAGAAAACGTCCGCCCACAAAAAGTAAGTAGAATTCATGAACATAGCACCAGAATGGGAAATTGCTTTTCTTTCTAAAAACGAAAATAAAAAATGTTATTGTTGTCAAATAGAAAAGCTAACACAGAATGGTCAGAGCCTGGCTGTGAGGTGAGCTGAGGAGAGCACTGGCTGAGGGGTTGAGCCCTGGGGTTTTGGTCTGAATCTCCTTTCTGGATGAATGGTCTTGAAGGAACGGCCCCATCTCTAAGAAGCTCAAGTCTCCCTATTTGTAAGCTCAGGGGTTTGGCAGCGATGGCTTCTAACGTCACGGTCAGCTTAAATGTCCTGGGACTGAAATGGGAAACATTGGTGTTCTAGGTTATTGACGGAGTTATGGTGGTGCATGCAACCTTCTCTTCCTCTCTGTGTGTGGTACCTGACTAGTGGTGGCCCCTTTCCTCCCTGAAGGTGTGGCTCTAGGCTTGAGTGTCATTTCATGTGAGCCATGAAACCTCAGTTGAAATAGGGTGGATAGGGGCGCCTGGGTGGCTCAGTGGGTTAAAGCCTCTGCCTTCGGCTCAGGTCATGCTCCCAGGGTCCTGGGATCGAGCCCTGCATTGGGCTTTCTTCTTGGCGGGGAACCTGCTTTCCCCCCCTCTCTCTGCCTGCCTCTCTGCCTGCTTGTGATCTCTGTCAAATAAATAAATAAAATCTTAAAAAAAAGAAAAAGAAATAGGGTGGATATTGTCCCTAATAGATAGCTCTACCCCTTTCATAATGAACCTCATGTCTTGATCCATAAATAAGAGCGGCTCAGACAGAAAAGACTCAGACTGGGTAGATGGAGGCAAAAGGCCAGTTAACACATGTCCTTTGAGGATGAGAAGAAGCGTATCAACATCAACAGATTTCTCTTGACTGTAACTTCGGGGGTTGTACTCCTTGTAAGAGCCATCGTTCTTTCTCTGGGCAAGTTCTCAGACTATAGGACGTTGGATTTAGCTCTGGCCAGCTCTTCTTGGGTAAACAAGACTCTGGCTGTGTGTGCCTGAAGGGGAAGCTGGGAGCATCTCCCTAGAAATCAAGGAGCTCTCACTGGCCTCCAGTGGCTCCCTGGAAGGGCCTCAGTGATAATGGGTGATCACTGGAGATGATGCGTTCAGATCAGTGCCTCCTGCGGAGAAACGCTTCCCGGTTTACCTCTGCCAGTGCCATTGTGTTTTGAGTCACTTTGGCCTAGTCATTCTGTGGCCCTATTTTCTCCCATGAACATCTTGTGTTGATATGAATAGTCGTTTCTGATCAGGTCACAAGGAAGGGACTATTTAACCCAGCACTTAACCTTTGAAGGGGTCTGATCATAAATTCTCTTTCCAGCAGAAGTGTCCTGAGCAGAGAGTGTCCTTCAAATGCAGATGGTTTTCTCCCTAGCACTACAAATGTTCAGAAACTGAATAAGGGTATATGGCCAGGGGCCCGTCTCTAAAATGGGCCTATCATGGCCATGTTAGGGCCCCTAGCTTCGGCGTTCCTGGACCCCCTACAAATTCAGTAGGCACGTTGTTCTTAAAGGCACTAGTCAGTTTGCCTAGGTTCAAAACCCTGCTTGGACTTTCCCAGCTGTGTGACCTTGGGCAAGTTGCTCAATCTTTCCAAGCCTTGTTTCTCTTTCTCCGGAAAATGGAAATAATCAGTGCCTGCTTTAAATATCTTGAATGGAGAGCGTTAGCCTAGTGCCTGGTGTATAACATGGAGGTCTGCACATGTACCTGTGCGTGCTGGCTACTGCTGTTGCTGTTTGTTTTCTGCGTGCACGCTTGCTTTTTCTTTCTGCCTGCGGGGATGGCAAGTTGCACAGCGAAGATGAGAGACAGACATCTGGGTTTGAATCCTGGCCTTAAGCCACTTGTAACCTGGGTCTCTACTGAGTACAGAAGGTACACGACTGTCAGTAAGTGGGAGCTATCGTCACTCTTGCGCCAGTGGGTTCTTCCTGGATGTGGGATGTTTCAAAGGACAAGACGATGTAGGGGAGGCAGACCTGGGAGGAAGCAGAGGGCATGGTGTCAGAAAAATGCTTGTGAGTTTTCATTCAAACCAACTTCATGCTGAAGGGTTTATTTGCAACTTCATTTTCTTTTCTAGAGTGTCCAACTTGAGGAAATTATCTCATTCATGATTAGTTCAGGTCCTTTTTAAAGCCTCACTCTAAGTTTGCCCTATACCGAGATACATAAATGTGTCTTGATTTACTGAAGCTGAGCTATTAGGGATAGTCCTCCCCCATGTCTTAATGGTGTAAGTAACCACTACTCCGTTTCAGGGCCAAATCGTTGACTTCCGAGGGCTGCTCACAGATGCCATCAAAGGAGCAACCAGCGAACTTGGCTTGAACAGCCTTGACTGTAACCCAGACCCCTCGGTAAGTGGCTAAGATGCGACATTGCAAACTCTCAACCTCCAGACAAACTTCAGAAAGATAATTTTGAGTCCAGAGAAACCCTGAGATCAAATCGAAGGTCACAGCAGCCTGCTACCACTTATGTCACCGAGATCCATGCCCCGTTTTGCTTTCTAAATTATGAGCAATGTTGTAACATAAAGCTTTCTGTTCCCACCGTCAGGAACGATTGTTGAAACCTCTGAGTGCATTTATTGGCATGAATAGTGAGATGCGAGAATTGGCAGCCGTGGTGAGCCGGGTAAGGTCTGATATTCAATTCACAAATTTACGGAGGCGGATTGGGGCTCCTGGAGCATTGTGGGCTGCTTCTTTTATTAATAACAATAAATATGATCATTTATTTATAAAGTGCCCCCACTTGCAAAGGCACTCATATTGTTTAGAGGCACAATAATGCATGATAAATAAATTATAGAATCATAAAATTACAATACAAAAAGCCCACTATCTCACTACAGAGGCCAAGAAAACCAAAAGGGAAAAAGACTTAGAAGGGAAGGGACAGGTGAAAGGTTTTAGAGCAGAGCCAAGAGTTAAGGAAAGAAAGCCTCTTAGAGAAGGAAAGAGCACACCTGTGTCTGGTTTCAACAGTCAAAGTCTAGAAACACAGATTTTGGCAGTCTGATGATTTCATAATTGGAAATTTCCACAAAAAATCAAGATTAGTAGTAAAGAACTTATCATCTGGACTACTGATTTTTAAGCTTACCCTCCAGAATTTATTTAATTTTCTTCTTTCTTTAAAATTTAAATTCAGTTAGCCAACATATAGTACATCATTACTTTTAGATGTAGAGTTCAGTAATTCACCAGTTGCATGTAACACCCAGTGCTCATCACACCACATGCCTTCCTTACTGCCCATCACCAAGTTACCCCGTCCCCCCACTTACCTCCCTACCCTCCAGAATTTAAAAGCAGTGAAGTCTCCTGGTGAGTGACTCTGGCTCTGGAATCAGTTGAGCTGGATTTGATTTCTTTATCCTTCTCTTTCTAGCCATGGGACTTTGAACATGTTCCTTGGGAAGAGAATACATTCCCGAGTTACAGGGCACTTATCTGATATCCAGCAATCTCATATTTAATGAAAGACTAGAACCTAGGCAGACTCAGAGAGATGTTTAATATGCTCCAAGACGCACAGCTTGTCTGCAGTGATTAAGGGTTCCCTAGCTCTGGCTGTTCTGTTTGGCAGCTCTTCCTGTCCCTATTAGCTATCAAGCTGGGGGGAGGAAACACAAAGATGAACGAATCAGACACAATCCTTGCCTACAAGAGTCTCTCATGTCATCGGTAAGGAGAACAAAAGGAGAGGTATTTTGTGTCAAAGTGTAGGGAAAGCATTAGGGAAGAAGATACACAAGAGACAGGCACATGAAAGTGCACAGGAGGGAGGGTGGAGGGTTCTGGGTCAAACAGAACCTTTACAGCTTTTAGCCGAATGAGCCACAACGAGCAGTGGGGACGGAGGCTGCAGAGAGAGGCCACAGTTTCTGGGTAAGGGGCACCATGAGCACTAGCCCATGGTTGGAAGTGGCCTGTAGGACATGGGGAATCTTTGAAAGGTGTCCATCAGGAGAACGGGATGCTCAAATGTGCTTTAAGTCTGTCCTAATGACAGTGTGGTGGATGGATAGCAAAGAAATGGAGATGAGGAGACCAGCTCTCAAGTTATTACCAGTGAGAGAGGATGAGGTCGGAGCCAGGCTGTGGTAATTAGGATGCAAAGGAGAGCAGAGGAAAAAAAAATTATGCCCATAAAAATCAATAGTCTCATTACTGTTTCTGCAAAAAGACAACATGACTAGTGATGACAGAGTTGTAGAGTAGAACTGGCCCAAAATGATTCCACCTGGCATCTTTTCTACAGTACCATGGGAAGTAGTCATCCAGTCTCTGCTTGAATGCTTACAGTGATAGGGAGATCACCACCTCATGACTGATAAATTTTGTTACTATAAGGAGGAACTTCCTTTTAGGAAATTAAACACTGCTATGTGGAACTCAATATCAGCTCTAGATGAGGGCAAGAAATACTGCTCTGATATACGGATGCTTTGAATTCCAAGGTAGATGAATCCCCCATATGTGCCAAGCTTTTCCTAAGAAACTGTGGTAATAAGAATGTGAGAGGCGGGTGCCTGGGTGGTTCAGTCATTAAGCTTCTGCCTTCAGCATGGGTCATGACCCCAGGGTTCTGGGATTGAGCCCCGCATGGGGCTCCCTGCTCGGCGGGAAACCTGCTTTCCTTCTCCTACTACCCCTGCTTGTGTTCCTGCTCTCGCTGTCTCTTTGTGTCAAATAAATAAATAAAATCTAAAAAAAGGGAAAAAAAAAAGGAAAAGAAAAAAAGAATGTGAGTGGGCGGTAGGCTGGTCTGCAGATCCACAATCTAAAGATAGGGGGCGCTCTCCCAAGATTTTTTTTTTTTTTTTTTTTTTGGGGGGGGGAAGATGGAGTCCTTTCTCTGTTGCTGTATCACAGGATCATGCCTATTAGGCACTACCAAAATCACTTCTATGAATACTTTCTCTAACAAAAGTGGTCAGCCATGGTGGAAAGATGTGGGAGGACAGGGGACAGGGATGGGGACATAACATCTCACCAGCACAGAAAAAACATATTTTTATATTTTAAAACATGTGTATGTATTATTTGAAAATTAGATAATATAGGGGTGCCTGGGTGGCTTAGGTTAAGTGTCCAACTCTTGGTTTCGGCTCAGGTCATAATCTTACTGTCCTGAGATTGAGCCCTGAGGTGGGCTCCACACTCAGCGGGGAGTCTGCTTGAAGATTCTCTCTCTCTGCCCCTCCCCCCATTCAGGTGCACACACTCTCTCAAGTAAATAAATAGATCTTTTAAAAAATTAACTGAATATAAAAATAGTTACCAGATTGTACTACAGTCACTCAAAATGACTTCTAAAAGGAAGCCTTTTCTGATATGACTCTTGATACTCACTATGCCTGGAACAGCTCCTACTGAGAAAGGCCCTGAGTGGCTGTTCTGAGACGTCCTGTGGAACTGAAGTTTGGAAACTGTAAATTAGTTATCAGTAAAAGCTGCCTTAATTGATTGTCCCGGATGGTGGCTACAGGGTTCCGCTAGGAGAGGGCAAACTGCACTTTTGCTTGCTTGTTGGCTTCCTTAAATTTTGTAGAAGCAATTGCTCTTGATGGAAAGTAGGGAGAGATCACTGGGGGAAAGGAGAAATTGGTTTCAGAGGAGCATTATCTCTTTTAGGCCACAAAAAAGCGTTTGCAAGATCAAGGGGCAGGCGAGACCAGGCACTGGTTCGGAACTCCGTTTTGCAGTAAAAGCCTGTGTAATTTGAAGGCACATTCTGTAGCTTCTTTGATTACAGTCATAAATCAGCATGGTTTGCTATTGACTGAAGACAGGTATAGTCCATCGTTAGGAGATTTTGTTTCCTCTTAAAAGTACCGTATTATCTCATCAATCTCCTCTTGGGGGAAAAATCACTGAATATGTTCATGGCATCCATTTTGGTGAACTAGCCCGTAATTACCATGTGTATATACACATATATCTAAAGCGAAGAGTTTTTATCACCAGCACTTTATGCCCCATTGTAAGTCAAGTACTCTGCTGCTCCTGTGTTTATTACAGCTGTGGAGGAAAACATTAGTTTTAACAAAATGATCAAATGTGCATTGCAGGACATTTATCTCCATAATCCAAACATAAAATGGAATGACATTATTGGACTCGATGCAGCCAAGCAGTTAGTCAAGGAAGCTGTTGTGTACCCTATCAGGGTAAGGATGGGAAGCCTCTGGGGGGTGGTTTCTGTTCATTGTCCACCGGACAAACTGTATGTCACGCACCCATCAGGAAGAGGACAGGATGTTCTTCTGTCGTCGCCTTAACTTTTGGGCTGTGTCACAGTATTTGGTTAAACACTGAAGTACCAAGGCCCAGTCCACTGCAGGCAGTTTGAAATCGTGTTACATATTGGGTCAAGGTGGGGTCTGCTCAAATGATCATTTTAGATCTAAGACTTGTCAGTTCCTACAGATTGGTTCAAATTAGCCTGCCTCCCTAAAAATATATTTACTATAGTAGAAATGCCTCCTGTAGGAGAGAGCCTCTCACTTTGTTTCTATAGATCCCCCTCCCCCCCGACCCCCTTCATCTAGGGTTCTGTTTCTGACTTTTTGTAAACACCAGGCAGCCCCTTCCAGGGCACTGGCCAGTAAAGCCATTGTATCATGCTCACTGTTCTTTCCTGACAAGTCTTTGTGCGGAGCGGTTCACGAAACAGGAAGGAAAACAGAAAAACAAGACATTCCATGTTGGGTTTGCAAGTGTGGTGATGAGAAGGTCTGTGTACCCCATAGCTTTGGCTGTGTAACAGACCACCCCAAAATGTCGTGCATTCAGTAGGCGGTCTAGGTGGCGGTAGACAGTCTGGGCTGGAGCCTGGGAAAGCGGGCATAGACAGCATGACTAGGACTTGTCCACGTGCCTCTCCTCCCCCAGCAGGCAGGCCCAGTCTTGTTCCCGTGGTGGCACAGACTTCCCAGACAGAAGCGAGAAAGGACAGGTGCCAATCCAGCAGCATTTTTCACGTCTCTTCTTATAGTTCCTATATTTTCAAGTCTCTTTGTATATTTGCTGATGTTTCACTGGCCAAGGTCACAGGGCCAAGTCCAGATTCCAGTGTCAGAGAAATATACTCTCTTGGTGGAAGGAGCTGCAGCTAATTTGCGGCCATTTTCTGTGATCTCCCGCAGTCGAGATAACACATTGGTTGTATTGAATAATCTATTGATTCTTATCACTGAGATAAGAATGCAGACTCTAAATTTTGGCTGCTTCTAGTCTAATGAGACAAAAATCAGTAAATCTGGATGGTCTCCCCCCCCTTTTCTTCCTGTATTCAGACTTGGGAGGTAAGAAATATATTGGCATTCAGATTTAGTAGAAATTTATTCACTCTTTCCTCTGAGTGGCTCTACAGTACAAGTCTTCTGGGAAAGGATAGAACATCTCATTGGAGCTCTGGATATGTAATCTCCAAGGTGTTATAAGCTTTGTGTGTGATGGCATGGAGATTTTGGCAACAGCATCAGCAAGAAAACAAGAGCTAGTTACAATTTTACTATCGTTTTTCCTTCTCCCTTGTTCTCTATCAGCTCTATCTCCCGCCCCCGACTGTCTGGATTTGAACTAATGGGAGAGAATCATGGAAGTTTGTGGAATATGGAAGTCCACACATATCCTGTTTGGAGTCAGTGTCTCACAAGGCATTCAGCACTGAATGTTCCCGACTTCTAAATCGGGCTTTGCCATAGCTTTGTGCTTTATTCGCATACACCGTTGTTGGTTGGTTTTAGTGTTTACCTTAAAGGGCATTCCTGGTTCACAACATTCCAAAGATTGCCAAATACCCTGCACACAGAACTCCAGGAGAAATGATGTTATGTATGTAGGAAGTAACTATTGTAACAGAGAAGGAAAGTACCCACATATGCCTTTCTTTTCCTTAAAAAAAAAATACTGCTCTTTTAAAAAGCCACAAAAATTAAGCCGGGCATTGCTATTAAGTGTGAAAGTAAAACGGGGAGAAATAAGATGTAAACAGAAGCAGTGAACCTCAATAAAAGGAAGACCCGACTCGTTGTGCTGTGTTTCTCCCCACCCTCCTTCATTTGTCTGTGCTGAGGGTATGCCCGCTGACATACTGATTCCAAACCTCATCTTTGTTCCTTGTTTCCATAGTACCCACAGCTGTTTACGGGAATCCTCTCCCCCTGGAAAGGTCTACTGCTGTATGGTCCTCCAGGTAAAGGAATCTTTCTGATTTGGTCTTGATATGAAGTGTGGATGCCGAGGGTGAGCTGGCCTGTCTGTCCTCATTCAGGCGGGGGGCT
The DNA here is from genome assembly GCF_963455335.1 of Martes martes. Taxonomy (NCBI): domain Eukaryota; kingdom Metazoa; phylum Chordata; class Mammalia; order Carnivora; family Mustelidae; genus Martes; species Martes martes. The sequence goes on along the minus strand of NC_137901.1, from coordinate 26,718,491 downwards.
AAGGACCGCTGGGTAGCCACCTCCTTTTCCACTTGGGAGACTGACTTCTATCTGTGAACAGAGGAATGGAGTGCAGGGGTCACTCACGTTTTATCCTCATGTGTCTCTAGGCACAGGAAAGACCTTACTGGCTAAAGCTGTGGCCACAGAGTGTAAAACCACCTTCTTTAACATTTCTGCATCTACCATTGTCAGCAAATGGAGAGGGGATTCAGAAAAACTTGTTCGGGTAGGAATTCTTGATTTTATATTTTTTTACAATAAGCTCCAACAGAATACAGTGGTTCAACATGATGTTAGAGCTTATTTGTTTTTAAGTGATTTGTATGCTAGAATTTATCCTGGATTTTGATTACCAAAAGCCCAGGAGATAGAAGATAGATTGACTATTATATGTGGATATTAATCCTGTTCCCATCAGCAAAACATGAACTCCTTTCCTTTGGGGATGTGACCGACAGTGCTTTTTTGATTCCTGTAGTTTAGGAATGGAAGCCGGGACAAAGGTTGTTTAAGAAGTGGAATATTTTTGGGGCGCCTGGGTGGCTCAGTGGGTTAAAGCCTCTGCCTTCGGCTCAGGTCATGATCCCAGGGTCCTGAAATTGAGCCCCACATCAGGCTCTCTGCTCAGCAGGGAGCCTGCTTCCTCCTCTCTCTCTGCCTGCTTCTCTGTCTATTTGTGATCTCTGTCTGTCAAGTAAAGAAATAAAATCTTTAAAAAAAAAGTGGAATATTTTTTTTCTTCCTCCAAGAAACATTTATTTTTAAGCATGTGCAGTATATTCAGCCAACATTTATTGAGAAGCTGCTAGCATACACTAGTCCCTACACTAGATACTCTCAGAAAGAACCAAGAAATTGGAAACAATTATCTTTTCTCAGATGCTCTCAGCAACTTTCCTCCACAGTGCCCCATAGCCTTACAGTTTTTTCCTCTCTTTAGGAGAGAAATAGAAAATATATTTTATATAAAATATAATATAAAATTTTATGCTATAAAATTTTACTATACTTTCTGGCACCTTAAGAGAACATCTGTTTATGATTGAACACCTCAGTGTAAGGTGGGTCCTTCTCAGAAATCCTGTAAAACTGTTGAATTCTGTAGAATGCCTGGAAAGTAATCAATACCAAGTCAATGTAAATACTATATATTTTCTGAAAAGAAATTACTCTAAAATATTATGCTTAAGTTACATTCCCTTGGATGATTCATTTTCAAAATATTATGGCTTACTTGGAAGTCATAATAGAATATTTTTATAGGATTGATTTACCTAAAATGGCCTATCATTTATTACTTTCTTTTCTCAAGTTACTTCAAATGTGTAAGTTTTTACAATTCTTATCACTGCTTCAAGATTGTAATTCATGGAAATCCACGTTGACATCTGTTTCTTTGTTCTTTGAGTCTACCTTAGTGCCCATCTAAAGGTGGGATTGGAACTCACCCGTTCCTAAATTTGTGGGTTCTGTGTGATTCTAGTTAGTTTGATGTCAATTAGTTAAAATCCAACTAACTATAAAATCTTCATCAGCCTGAAGACTTTTTCTTTTTTTAACATTCCATTTCTATGGGCTGAAGAACAATAAAACTTTTACAAGACGCCCCCAGAATCAGTTTAGATTTCTCTCCTGTCATGAAAAGTGGTGTTTACAACTATGAGCACAAAGCACTGCAAGAAGCTCAAAGAAAGATTACATTATATTCCCTGGACAGGACTCCCCTAAACAGAAGAATAAATTCAAATAGTTTATGACTCTTCTTTTTTCTTAAAGATTTTATTCATTTATTTCAGAGACAGAGAGTGAGAGAGAGGGCAAACATGAGCAGTGGGAGAGGCAGAGGGAGAAGCAGATTCCCCGCCAAGCAGGGAGCCTGATGTGGGACTCCATCCCAGGACCCTGGGATCATGACCTCAGCAGAAGGCAGTCACTTAACTGACTGAGACACCCAGGTGCCCCTCTTATGAATATTCTTTTTTTTAAAGATTTTATTTATTTATTTGATGGACAGAGATCACAAGTAGGCAGAGAGGCAGGCAAAGAGAGAGGAGGAAGCAGGTTCCCCGCTGAGCAGAGAGCCCAATGCGGGGCTTGATCCCAGGACCCTGGGATCATGACCTGGGCTGAAGGCAGAGGCTTTAACCCACTGAGCCACCCAGGCACCCTCTTATGAATATTCTTGATGAAGACTGAAACTACTAAAAGAATATCTTGTTTAATGTTGGATAACCAGAAAAGTCATTTAACAGGGACTCTCCATTCTGTGAACATTTTATTTAACTAAAGTTATCCTTTGCTTCAGTAATTATTTTGTTAGGATTCTAAGGGTGAGGAAATGAGTCCTTCCCCAAGTTCTCCCCTTCCTTTACCATATATTAAAAAAAAAATAACTAGTGTTGGGGTGCCTGGGTGGCTCAGTCAGTTAAGCAGCTCTTAATTTCTCTTTAATTTCTCTTTAATTTCAGCTCAGGTCATGATCTCAGGGTCCTTGGAATTGAGCCCCACATCAGGATCCACAATCAGGAGGGAGTCTTCTGAAGGATTTTCTCTCTCCCTTCCTCCAGACTCATGCTCCCTCTCTTTCTCTAAAATAAATAAATAAATATTTTAAAAAATAACTAGTATTTTTGGGAAGAAAAAAAGGTACAAAAGGGAATATAGACCCTTGAGTCCTCTCCCTAGAGGCAACTACTACAGTCTGCTAGTGCAGCCTTTTAGAACATTTATCTGTATCTATATTAAGACCAATAACTTCATCCATATCTCCTTCCTTATTAAATACAAGTAGGAACATACTACACAATACCCTTCTTTTACTGAGTTTTTTGTTTGTTTGTTTTGTTTTTTGTATACTTTTTTATTTTTTGAATTTCTTTTCAGTGTACCAGAATTCATTGTTAATGCACCACACCCAGTGCTCCAGGCACTACGTGCCCTCCGTAATACCCACCACCAGGCTCACCCAACCTCTCCCCCACCACCCCTTCAAAACCCTCAGATTGTTTTTCAGAGTCCATAGTTTCTTATGGTCCATCTCCCCCTCCCCTAACTCCCTTCTCCTCTCCATCTCCCCATGTCCTCCATGTTATTTCTTATGCTCCTCAAATAAGTGAAACCATATGATAATTGACTCTCTCTGCTTGACTTATTTCACTTAGCATTAATCTCTTCCAGTCCTGTCCATGTTGATACAAAAGTTGGATATTCATCCTTTCTGATGGAGGCATAATACTCCATAGTGTATATGGACCACATCTTCCTTATCCATTCGTCCTTTGAAGGGCATCTTGGTTCCTTCCACAGTTTGGCGACCATGGCCATTGTTGCTATGAACATTGGGGTATGGATGGTCCTTCTCTTCACTACATCTGTATCTTTGGGGTAAATACCCAGTAGTGCAATTGCAGGGCCATAGGGAAGCTCTATTTTTAATTTCTTGAGGAATCTCCACACTGTTCTCCAAAGTGGCTGCACCAATTTGCAATCCCACCAACAGTGTAAGAGGGTTCCCCTTTCTCCACATCCTCTCCAACACACATTGTTTACTGTCTTATTAATTTTGGCCATTCTAACTGGTGTAAGGTGGTATCTCAATGTGGTTTTGATTTGAATCTCCCTGATGGCTAGTGATGATGAACATTTTTTCATGTGCCTGATAGCCATTTGTATGTCTTCATTGGAGAAGTGTCTGTTCATGTCTTCTGCCCATTTTTTGACATGATTATCTGTTTTGTGTGTGTTGAGTTTAAGAAGTTCTTTATAGATCCTGGATATCAGCCTTTTGTCTGTACTGTCATTTGCAAATATCTTCTCCCATTCCGTGGGTTGCCTCTTTGTTTTGTTGACTGTTTCCTTTGCTGTGCAGAAGCTTTTGATCTTGATGAAGTCCCAAAAAATTCATTTTTGCTTTTGTTTCCTTTGCCTTTGGAGACATATCTTGAAAAAAGTTGCTGTGGCTGATATTGAAGAGGTTACTTCCTATGTTCTGATCACCAAGACAGCATGGTACTGGCATAAAAACAGACACATAGACCAGTGGAACAAAGTAGAGAGCCCAGATATGGACCCTCAACTCTATGGTCAAATAATCTTCGACAGAGCAGGAAAAAATATACAGTGGATAAAAAGACAGTCTCTTCAACAAATGGTGCTGGGAAAATTGGACAGCTATATGTAGAAGAATGAAACTCGACCATTCTCTTACACCATACACAAAGATAAACTTGAAATGGATAAAAGACCTCAACATGAGGCTAGAATCCATCAGAATCATAGAGGAGAACACAATACCCTTCTATACCTTTTGTTTTTTTCCCACACTCAACAATATAACTTGGTTATTGTTCCACACTATTATAGACAGAACAGTTCTTTTATAAGTCTGCATGGCATTTCCTTGCCTGAGTATACCAAAATGTATTTAGCCAGTCTTTTCTTAATGGACATTTAGGTTGTTTCTTGTCTCTTGCTATCATGAACAAAGCTTCAGTAAACAATCTCATTATATACATGTCCTCGCATGCGTAGTAATGTAGGACCATTTCTTTGAAGTCAAGTTGCTAGGTCAGAGGGAATGAAAAATCACCGATTGCCAAATTGCCTGACAGCAGCATTGCACCAGCTCGCACACCCATCAGTGATGTGCGTGTTTGCTTCCCCGACCCTGGTCAACACTGTGTAGAACCCAAATTTAAAAATCTTTGTCAATCTGATAGTGAAACTAATATTTCAGTGCTCAATGCATTTATTTAATTCTGAACGCACTTGAGCATCTTCTTATAAATTTAGGAGATATTTATATTTTCTTATTTTCTGTGAAATGCATTTTGGTTTTGGATATTTAAAAAAATGATTCAGGAGGAAAACAGATAACCTCCACTAACCTTGAAGGATCTCATCTTCTGTCCTTTCAGAAGTTATTTCCTGAGCTCTTGGAAGGATCCTCACCTGGAAAATCTTGGTCATGCTGTTAAGATCTTTACTATGAAGCTTTCAGATAAAGAGAGCCCTTCAGAATCTTTCTCTAAATCAGAGACACATTCCTACCATTTGTTCCTCTTTCTAGTCCAATTAAAGAGTTATTTATAGGGAACTCTTGGGTTATGTTCCTCCCTCCCCTCCTAATGTTCTTGCCTCCTAGGAATTGATGCTGTTGAATAGTTGAGTGGTCTCTTCAGCAAATGCACACACCTGTTGGTGCTTACATCTTTCAACACTCTCCCCTGCCCTCCAATCATAAGATTTAACTTCCCCCAAGTACTTCAGAAAATTTTAGACTAATGCTTCCAGAGCACTTACCCGGAATTCTATATATTCCCTGGCACTGGAAAGAGCAGTGGCGTGGTCAATATGGAGACATGGGTTCCAGATGTGGTTCTCCTTCCACCTGGTTGTTTGGTTTTTTTCAGAGCCTCTCAGTCTCTCTGCCCCTTAGGGAGCACCTTAAAAACACGTGTGGTTCTATTAAAGAGTTCTGATATTCCACTTTTCATTGGGCAGATTGCTGCTGTTGCGACATCCTTAATATCAGTTATATTGGGGCGCTTTTTTTGTGTGATAAGTGAAACAAGTTGCTGGCTTCTAATGAGAGGGTCTCTATAGTGTCTAAGAGGCATTTGTGATGTGTGTCCCAGCATTGACACTGTTCCCTCAGTTCATTAGGCTGAGCCAACTGTCTCGGCCAAACGAAGTAGGATTCTCTGAAAGGAAAACACTTGAGGATGAGCATGGTCGTACCACATGTGCATGCAGCGGTGAAGGTGAGGGATTTCCGGCTCAGTGACAGGGAGACCTGTAAGGAATAACCTGCCACTACTCATGAAAGCCACAATCTGGCCTTCTCTGGGCTCTTCTGTTATATGTTCTGTTCTGCTTTGCTAGTGCTAAGTGACATGGAGAATAAATCCCCTATGCCTATTAAAGAACCTCTATTCTTTTCTAAATCTCTACTGCTTTCTCCGATCAACCAGTGAAGAATTGTATATGGTGCTCAAGAGATCAGTTTCAAGGTTAAAAAAAAAAAAGGTTTAGTTTTTTATACTCTTTTCATCACCACCACATCTCCCTTTAGAGCTCTTTATTTTGTTTTTATATGTCTGTTCTTTTGCTGGCTGCTTTCCTGTTCTTGTTCAGTCTATAATATTTTATTTTGGAATGGAACATTTTTTTCAATTGGGAATTGCCTTCAAGCACCTGAGCCTACCAAACAGCAGTGTTTGGAGTGGTATGGGGACCCCATAGAGTAATCTGGGGAGCAGAAAGGGGCAAAATTCTTCAGCCTTGTTACCCAACACGGGAACTGTATCCACTCCCTCCAGTTCTTCCTTCTGAGAACAACCTTCATTGTCCCTAAAGGTTAAGGGAAAATCATCAAATGACTTTCCACATTCCAAGGCTTTTGTGTCCTTATGGAACATGTGATTGGCAGGGAGTCTCAGGGGCTAACTAACTGACTAGAAGCTCAGGCACTGAGTTTTATCTAAGTTCTCCCATTTATGGTTAGTAACCTTGAGCTAACCACTAACTCTCTCTGGCTCTAATCTTATCAAGTGATAAGTAGAAATAATTGGACCATCCATGGGGTTTTGCTAAGGAGAAATAATTGCAATGATTATAAAATTATTGTGGAAGAACAGAGTGCAGCATAAATGCTTAACAGTACAGCCAGCCTAAGCTTTTAATCTCTGGGAGCATCAGTGAACTTGAACTTAAGTATATGAATTTGAACATGTGGTTGCTTTTCTCCCTCCCAGGTGTTATTTGAACTTGCCCGCTATCACGCCCCCTCCACCATCTTCCTGGACGAGCTGGAGTCAGTGATGAGTCAGAGAGGCACGGCTCCTGGGTAACAGACAAGGGGGGTTTTTTGGTCATCACTTCTTCCCTCTTGTAAGTGTGTTTGATGGTCGGAAGCCCATCGACATTTACCAGCAGAATGAGCCTATTAATAAGCCCACAAATTTTCTGCAGACACATGGAAAGGTCTTTAAATTAGATCCTGTTAACTGAATAGCTGATTTAAGTAGCTTTTTATAACCGGAGGAAATGTCATCCTCCCTTCCCCCTTTCCCCACAGAGTGGTTTTCAGGACTGAAGATCACCCAGCCCCATGATCCCAGGCTGCCATCACGGTCTTGCTGGCCCAGAATAGCTGCCTGTGACCACCGCCTCTGGAGCCAGAGGGGCTGCCTGCGGAGAATGGGGCTGCAAAGGCTAAGGCCCAAGGGGCAGCCCTTGAGAAGGTGTGTGAGGCCGGGGAAGCCACCACTTCTCTGTGACATCAGGTTGTGGCTCAGCCTGATTTTAAATATATCACATATGTTATCTCTAAAGATGAAGTGTCCACTAATGTCCCCAGCAGGAAAGAACACATCTCATACTGCAGTGAGCCTCCCGCGTGTGTGTGTTTTAAGAAAGTCTTTCTGTCTTCGTCAGAAGTATTCTTCTTTGAAACTTTTTACTAAACCTGGCTTGGAAAAACACATCTCTGGCAAATCTCAACACAGCTGCATTTATTAATGGCCTCTAATGGTCCATTATCAAGGCCAAACTAATAGTAATAAAAGGCAAATATTTAGCTTCTTGGACATATAACTACAATATAATTTATGAAATTTTACTTATTGAAAATCATTTTCCTAATGGCAAAGCAACCATTAAGATGTACCCAAGAGGCATGGCATTGATGGCACTGATTGAAATGGGACAGTTGCCATGGCTTAATGGGTGCTAGTGAGCCCCAGGCTGGGACACCCTGTCTCTGTCTTCAGGACCTTATGGGAGCTGACCAGTGCACAGGCACCCGGCTGGGCACCCACCAGACCAACCACCCTACTGGTCATTCCCTCTGCAAAGACCCGGCCCACCTGGCCTGCCTCACCAGAGTGACCTGTGTGCTTGTTCTTCGTTCACTTGGTCCATCTCCGCTCCCAGGGTTCCCCACAGCTTTGAACAGACTGATTTAGGAACATTATCAACTATCCTAGGGTGTGCTCCAGGGTTTGTGTGGAACGTCAGCTTCCTTGTCTGGAACTTGGACCCTTAAACTAGAGTCTTCAAAGGGTCAGGGAATAAGGGCAGGTGCTCTGAAGACTTCATGGGTCATATGATGTTAAAAGATTAATTATGAGTCATTGATAAATAAATATATAACTATGCTGTGAGACTGTCCTTTCTCTTAGGACAAGGCAGTTTGATGGTGAGTGGCACAGTTCTTAAAAAACCACATACCTAACCTATGCTGCCACCGTGCACATGCAGAGATGAGAGGCTGGCTGTCGTGTGGTCCAAGAAACAGATTTTTTTGTCCTTTTACTTCAATCTCTACAAGAAAAGAGGAAGGAGAGCCTGCTGAATGTAGTCAGTACTTAGAGCCAGTCTACATTGTTAGGTCCTGTAGTGAGGTCCTTCTTGTTGGAGGGGTCTTGGCCGTGGTGGAGGAGGGGCTCAGAGGGTGAATTTGCACAGAAGACAGCCCCCATCTGCTGTGTGGGGCAAGCATACTTTCCGTGTCATTGTCTTGAGAGACAATGAAACAGATTCATCGTGGTAGGTCATTCCTCCTCTTCAATAGATTATATCCACAAATTATACGAAAGGAAATACTGTGTATAAACGTACTTTCATGCCTGCTACCAGAATGGAAGGATTCTTCTCAATTACACCGTGTTTACCAAGGGCAGATAGTGCTGCAGGGGCACATGGTTGCTTTAAGTCCATTGGGGCTACTGTCTACCTTTCAGCTGTTTTCTAGTTCACTGCCAGCCTTTGGTTGTCTTTTCAATATCGTCACTATATTCATTTACTTCCTTTCTATCACCCTCTATGTGAAGATAGTACCAAATTGCTTGTTTCCTCCAACCGTAGTACGAGTGGCTCCTTAGAATGAGACAGGGAACCTGTTCCACAGGGACAGTCATTGATGTGAGTGCCAGTCTTGTCCTAGAAGCAAAGCCTCCACATCTTGTGAAAATCTCACCTCCTCTGTGTCTCTCTGTAGCGGAGAACATGAAGGAAGCCTTCGGATGAAGACAGAGTTACTGGTGCAAATGGATGGGCTGGCTCGTTCAGAAGATCTTGTGTTTGTCTTAGCAGCCTCTAACCTGCCATGGTAAGAGATCTTAGTACATTTTGAATACGTTTTTAAAAAAGATTTATCAATTTGAGAGAGAGTATGTGCAGGCGCGCAACAGGAAGAAGCAGAGAGAGATGGAAAGGGAATCTTAAGCAGACTCCCCACTGAGTGCAGAGCCCTATGTGGGGCTCAATCCCACCACCTGGGATCATGACTTGAGCCAAGACAGTCTAATGCTTAACCGACTGAGCTACCCAGGTGCCCCTTGATACATTTTCATGAGCCAGTGAGTACGGATGAAGACACTGTGTTGACCATTTTGGGCAAAGTCTCATGGTTTGGTTCCTGCCCTGGAAGTCCTTCCTGGTCAAGTCCTCAGTCCTTACTATCTGTACCAGGAAACAGTCTGCCTTAATAGAAGGAACATAGGCCAGGACTACTACTAACAATATTTAAAATGGACATTCTGGGGTGCCTGGGTGGCTCAGTTGGTTATGTGTCTGACTTCAGCTCGGGTCATAATCTCAGGGTCCTGGGATCGAGGTCCCATGTTGAGCCCCACGTCAGGGTCCATGCTCAGAGGGGAGTCTGTTTCTCCCCCTCCCTCTGCCTCTCCCCCACTTGTGATCTCTCTCTCTCTCTCAAATAAATAAATAAATAAAATCTTTAAAAAAATAAAATGGACATATATTTTGAGCTTCAAGTCAAATTATTTACTCTATTTAAATAGGGCTTTGGCAGAGAACTATAAAATGCTAAAATCTTCAGGCAGGATTCAAGGAATATTCCAGAAATAATACGCTTATACTTTAACAGTATTAAAATCAAACTCTTCTTTAAATTAGGAAAATCTTTAATGTTGCATAGTAAATAGAAAGCTAAATAATCTCTAATTGAAAATATAATCTACTCACCGAGTCTTTTATTCAAATTATATCCCAGAGTGGTTTAAGAACAGTTCTAGAAGTGGAATTGGGAAATAAGAGAGGTTGACTAGGGAAAAACAATATCTACTTGGAGAGTATATTTTTTAAAAAAAATGATAATCCCTTTATAGTTCCAAGGATATTTTCACATACATTATTTCTTTTGAGCTGCAGGTAAGACATGAAACAGATAAGGAAGTGCTATTTTTCCCATTCAAAGAAATGGACCAAAGTCAAGGAAGGTCAATCCACCCAAAGTCAAAAGCAAATCTGCAACAGAGCTGGGACTTGTAACACTATCCCTCCACACTCACCCCTACCCCATCCATTTCTGTTTCCACGTTCAAAGATGAAAGAGAAACTCTTCTGCTGTTTCTCTTGCTGGTCATCTAAGCTCCCAAAGAAGTCACTGAAAAGATATTCACATGTAATCTGTCATTTTAAATATATTCTTAATTTCAACCTGGCTCCAACTCCCCTCAAATTTATAAGACTTCACTAATGTATAAGGTGATCAGCACTTTATGTGTTCATGATAGAGGTATTTACATACAATATTAAAGTGAAATCCAAGCAGAGAACTGTCATTTAAATGTGATTGTGAAATCCCTCAGAGAAAGAATCACCATTGCTTCATCCATTTGAAATAGGGTTGATCATAAGCACTTTACTCCTATCCCAGGTGATGTGGGAGTCAGCTGGAGAGGGTCTATGTATGGCTCCACAAACATCTGTGTCCCCTGGGGAGACCTACACATTTTCTACAGGAAAAGAGAAACTTCTACTCCCAGGGAATACGTAGGACTTTGTTGAGGAAGTTACTGTGCTGCCACAATTTCCCTGAGGTGATCAATTTTTGGTAAACACCAACTAAAATGATCAGAGAAGAAAAAAAAGGCTATCAATCAAATATTAAAGAAGTCTTAGAAGGCTTTTCCAAAAGAATTTCCCCTCATCTTGGCAAATGGCAAATACATGACTTTGCCTACATCATGACAATGTACCGTGGAACCAATGTGTTCTTTCTGACCCATCCATAAGCAATGCTGGGCTCTACGAAAAATTCCAGACACTAAAGAAGAGGAGAAAGCACCCATCATTTCCCAGTTTCAGTAACTAATATCTTGCCTGATCGATTGATTTTTAAAGATTTTATTAATTTGAGAGAGCGCACGCACAGAAGGAGAGGGAGAGGCTGGCTCCCCACTGAGCAAGAAGCCCAGCACGGAGTTTGATCCCAGGATCCAGAAGTCATGACCTGAGCTGAAGGCAGATGCTTAGCTGACTGAGCCACCCAGGCGCCCCTTGTCCACTGATTTAATCTATTCCTGCCCCCTCCCTCGTTTTGCTACAGTACCTTAAAATATATCCCAGATTGTTCTGTCCCTATCGTCATGTCACTTCTCACAAATATACCTCAGTACACATCTTTCTAAAAAAGGACATTTTCTTCCATTACTGTACAGTGCTGTTATTACCCCCAACAAATTCAACACCAGTTCCTCCATATCATCTACTACCCAGTGTATTTTCAGATTTCCTAGATTGTTCCAAGATATCTTTTTACAATTAATTTACTGAATTGATATCCAAACAAGGTTTGCATTTTGTAATTTCCCTTAAGCATCCTTTGATCTAGAACAGACCTCCTCCCCTTTTTTCCCCACTTGCCATTGACTTGATTGTCAGGGAAACTGTCCTGTAATATGTCTGAAGAGTCTGGATCATACTCACTGTATCCTTTGATGGGAAAAATAATACTTAGAGATAGCAATCTCATGATTACAGACACTCCTTGCTAACTGGATTATCATTCTTTCTTGGCCTTTTGATCGGGCAGAATTAGGGAAATACATAGTTTTAAAAAGAAGCAAATAATGACTTCATACTAGTATTTCCCATTCAAATTTAAGATTACCAGAGCTTTAGTTAAATTATTTGATTTTATATTTGGACCTTTTCTCTAATTGTGAAAATCTTATTTCTTAACATTAATATAATTAATATTCACTCAATCCTAGGATGTAGATATATTTTGTATTTGTGTATGGAACAGAGTTTCTCAGTAATAACACCAATACTCTCATGACAGCAACATTTTGATGAGCATGATGGTACACACCTGGTCTGAAATGGAAGTGCTAAATCCAGATTTCTTCACCCCAGCACTACTGACATTTTGGGCCAGATAACACTTTGTGGGGACCTGTCCTATGCATTGTGTGATGCTAGGCAGCATCTCTGGCCTTGCCTCACTAGATACCAGTAGCACTGCTCCCTATTGCAACAAAAATTGTTTGTTTTCAGACATTGCCAAATGTTCCCTGGGCAGTAAAATCCTCCCCAGTTGAGACTCACTCACTTACAGAACTAAGTGACAGACATTAAATAGAGACAAACTGTCACATACTCCACAGATGAACTCTCAAGGTTTCTTTTAACTCCAAAAAATAATTGAATTTGGTTACACAAAAGATGGTGTATGATATAAATTGTTCTGTACCTTGATTTTTTTCTGAACAAAATATTCTGAGCAGAAAGTTCATTCTTACTCCCTTTATAGCTGCGTATGTTCCATTTTGTGCATATGATAATCTATCCCCGTCACCCGGTGATGGGCATTTGGGTTATTCCTACTCTTGCTATTATGAATAATGTTGCAGTGAATAATGGTGCACATATATCACTTTGTGTATTTGCCAGTGTATCTCTGGGATAGGTTCCTGGAAATAGAATTGCTAGGTCAAAGGGTTAATGTACATGAAATTATAGTAGAGATTGCCAAATTTCCCTCCATAGAGGTTGTACATTTTGTATTCCCACTAGTGTCCTGCTTTCATTACTTAACATTATAGTGAGAACATTTCCAAAGTCATTAAATAATCCTTGAAAATTGGATTTTGTAATGGCTGTCCAAAATTCCCACATGTGAATATACCACAATTTAGTTAATCATTCCTTTCCTGTTGAACATATATGATGCTCCCAACTCTTCTCTATTATAAATAACACTGAAATGAACTTCCTTGAATAAAAATCTTTGACGAAAATTTGGGGCTTTTTCTTTAGGACAGATTTCTGGAAGTAGGATTACCGTATAAAAGGACATTGATGGTTTTTAAGCTCCTTGCTACACACTGTCCAAGTCCATCTGTGAGGAGATACTACATTCTTATTAAGGTTATTGGAACAGACCTTTATCTTGGCTTCAGGGTCTTACATGAGGGAACAAAATCATCTTATTAAAGCAGAATGTCCTTCTGGGGGAAATAACTAAATGATACCAAACTATATAAAAACCCACTCTTAAAATCCCCAAAGAGATTCTTCATGGTTTGTTACTGGTAGTTCTCACCCATAGCATCTTTCAGGGCACAAGGCTATCATTTACTACTCGTTAACTTACCATTTTCCATGGGGGGAGTCCATCTGTCTCAAAGGGTTGGTCATTTCTCCCTTCTCAGCAGTGAGACAGCGTGCAGCCTCTCCTCCAAGGGGCACCTCCCCTCATTTATAGCATCACAGAAAGGACCAGAAGGAAGCAAAAAACAACTGTGGCTGTGTCATTCGTTGTGTAAATCAGCAATGAGGTGAATAACAAATGTTGCACTTGTAATATATTATCATTCAAATAACAGCCACATAAGAAATGTTTAGTGAGCACAATTAGGGCTAATTTGACCCGCCTCAATTGTTAAGTATGCACAAACTCAGGCCTAAGAGCCTAGAGGGAAACAAAATACTGAACAGGGTCATTAAGGCAAACACCATTTTTAGATGTCTATTTAACTTGATGGTAGTTTGTACAAATAAGGTGTGAAAATTTTATGTGTGAAGCATGATGAATCTCATCTCCTACCTCCTTCTGCAGAAGGGCTGGAGAGTTCGCTATCTTTGTTAAAATTAAACACCACTGAGTATGACCAAACTTTGGATTAACAACAAGTAAGCCTCAAGCCTAATATTCAGAAGAAAGCACAAGATCCAGGAGATTATTGCACTGGGAATGTTCAAGAACTTACATAAGTAAGTTCTTACTTATGTAAGTTCTTGAACTGACTTCTTCCTCTAGGAGCTGTCTCCTCTCTGATGAGATATTTCTGTAAAAATGTGTGCATGGGATTGAAGAGCTCAGTACACACAACCCCAGTTCATTCCACAATCTCTCCATGCATCTCATGCGCTCTAGGGAAAAGCCTCATGCTTTTGCTATCATCACCCTCTAGATCAACATTTCTCTGAGAGTAGTCATAAGTCAGTAAGCATTATCCAAGGATAGAATCTAGTGATCTAATAAGCTCAAGAGATACTGAATTAAAGATAGTTAACTGGTTTCCCACAGGATAGAACCTCTCAGTGCCTTTAAGATGTTATTGTGTGTTGTGACTTTCCTAGAGAAGCTTCGAGAAAGTGCTGAGCAAGCGGTATTTTCCATACTTATTTGACCCTGGAATCCTTTCCTCAAGGAGCATTTCACAAGCCCAGTTTTCCATTTGAGAATGCTTTGGGAGACAGTGGTTTGCGTGAACTCACTCTGATGATTGCATCTTTTTCACTGCAATTGCATTCAGTCACGCTTGCAGGCTTTTTATTGTTGACTGTATTTTTGTGCCTAACAGTGGTCAAACTGTTTTGCTTGAAATTGCTTCTGTCCATATATAACGCCACTATCCCATGCAACAATATCGAGTCCATGATCTTCCATGTGAGGTTGGTGGGTGATTCTAACACAACCAGGAAAGAAGGGTGTGGTGCAGGACTGGGTAGGTGCAGTGGGGAAGGCACAGGACTGGCTGAGCAGGAGGTTGCTTACTAGTAACCTTGACCTTGTCCCGTTCACCTCTTACTCCATTTGCTTGGTTCCATCAGACAGAAGTCTTTCAACCTGGCTCTACCGTGGTATTACTCTTTCTTCTTAATGGTGCAGGCTGACTTGTGAACTGTAATTTTAAAACTAAATTTTATAAATTATACAATTAATATAACTGTTTTATGGGAAATTTAAGAGCTGGAAAAAAACACTCATAATTTTACCACTGTGACACAGGTATTATTAGCCTCTTTGTATAGGCCTTCTGGTGAAAGTGGTTTTGTTATTATCATTTGTTGCCTGTATAGCTTTCTGGGGTAATTTTTTTCTTCCCAAAGAGGGAACAGTTTTACTGCTTCAGCTCTGCAGAAAAGTAATACATGCTCATTGAAAACATAGTATATGCTTCAGTATTGCTTGAAAGTGAACAGTCCCCTGGAGCTGTACCTTGGCAAATCTAAACCTTCCCAGAGTCTTGTGTGTGCAGCGTATACACACACACACACACACACACACACACACACGATAAAAAATGTCATCACCCTGTGGCTGCATATTATTTTCTTATATGGCTTGTTTTTTTTTCCTTTTATTTCATATATTGTGGTCAAGTTTGAAAATCTACCCAATTCCATATAGAGTTCCACTGTATGGGTAGGCCATAATTGATTTGATTTCCCTTTTCTTTTTCTTGAGAGTTTTAATATGGCATCAACCTACTGGGTCATGCTCTCCCCACCATGACTCAGCTCCCAGCTCTGCCCCACAGATACTCTTAGATGGGAAGTAGTTTTTTTCCTTTACTGTCCGGCTGGAGTAGGGCAGGTTTTATTAAAAAAGGTTTTCATAGTCCTTTGGATAAAGAGAATGGGCTTTTGCCTGGGAACGTTAACGGGCGTCCCCAGTACCCTACTGGGGATATGTGAGAGGCAAAAAGAAAACCCACAGAAGCCACTGCCACATCATCTCAAGTCCAGAGGTGCCCAGCCTGTCCTCCTCCTCCTTTCTACCCTTCACGGTTTCCTGGTATTTGTTTGCTATATCGTGTCCAGGGATTTTTGATTCTGAGAGGGTGGGCCATTCCATCTTGGCCAGAAGTGAAAGTCTCCTCTCTTCTCCTTGACTCCCTTTTATCTTTTATACATCTTCAACACAGCGATTTTATGCTCCAGGTCAGTGGAATCTAATTGTCAGTTTCTCCTGCTTTCGTTCAGGGTGGTTTGTCATAAAGGTCTTGTAGTTTTAGATGGTCAGCTTGCATTGAATGGAGGGGACTAGTCTGAGTCCTGCGTGTGCCCTTGCAGAGAAAATTTGTATTCGGCTGTGTTAAGCTTTAGACCCTTTTAAGCTAATCCTCAGCTTAAGGTCTCTCTGATCATGCCAATGAGGGTACGTATGTAGTTCTGAATTACGAAGGAAGACTTTTTCCTGAAGTGCAAGACAGACAGCTTTTCCGTTCCTTTTCTGGTAGTGGACATATTTTTCTAAGCCACCCTTTCCTAGAGGATGTGCCTCTAGTTGTTTTATGTCAGGGGCCTTGATTCCACCTCTCATCTTGAATGGGCCCAAGACCTTCCATGCTCTCCCACACGTAACTTTCAGATCCAAACCTTTTTGTAACGAAGAGGCAAACACCCCAAGTCAGCCACAGCTTCAACTTCAAATGCTCAGTGTTGATTTTTAGCTTCTTCATTTTTAGTCCTCAAGAATTTTGGCCCTGCTTCCTTGTGGGCTCATTTATTGTGTTTTCAAAAAGTGTTTCCTATAATTCATCATTTTAAAAAGGGGCTTTAAAACAAGAGATTTCTGGATATCTAGAGTTCTTCACTTTGCTGGAAACAATCTTCCTATTTTTTAAATAAATTATTGATAAAATGTTTGCTGGTAAGAGTAATGGGAATATATCTTCTTTGTTGATATTATAGTAATGAGAAGTAATTTTTACTCTATTATAAAAAAATGATGCTCTTAACCCAAATATCAGTAGGGCATACACTGAACCGATTGCTCCAGACTTTCCTACTGGAGACTCTTGTCTCAGGCTTGTGAATTCACACCTCAGGATGAGAAGTCTCTGGAGATGAGAGGCTGGAGACTCCACATGGAGACAACATCTTTTCTTTTTTAAAAAAGATTTTATTTATTTATTTGAGAGAGAGAGAGAGAGCGAGCCTGTATGAGCAAGGAGAGGAGCAGAGGGAGAGAGAGCAGCAGAATCCCTGCTGAGCAGGGAGCCCAATGCGGAACTTAATCTCAGGACCCTGAGATCATGACCTGAGCTGAAGGCAGACGCTTAACCGACTGAGCCACCCAGGCGCCCCAAGACAACATCTTTCATCTTCAAAAGCATTTCCCAGCCAAGCGAATTTGATGAATCATCCTCTGAAATCTCGGTTTCCATTATTTTCACTAAGGATAAAAATAGGAAGTTTTATTCCCATTGCCCAAGTTGATGCTGATTTTCTCTATTAATAAGAACTAATGACTATACAATGCTAATTTTCAACAAAACAGATAAACCTTCATAAATAAAGGCTGGGCTTTAAGAAAGCAGACCATTTTACATGAAGCCAATAGTCCTGCCCCAAAAGCTCATTCATTCCTCCAAGCTGTATTTATTGAGCACCTCTTCTGAGTATTCTGCTTGATGGATGGACGGGGAATTCAAGAAATCTGGTCCATGATCACTGGCCTCTGGAAGCTGGCTAGCTGATGAATGAGACATAAAACAAATCATTTGAGATGGGGAGATAGCCAGTACTATGCGAATGTACAAAAAATAAGTAAAAGGCACTTGTACGGGAAAGAGGCCATTTCGGAGAACAGAAATTTAAAAGAAAAAAAAAAAAAAACCTTTATGGATCAGAGCACACTTGAACTGGGCTTGTAAAAATGACCTGGCTCTTGGTAGACAAAGTGGATGAAAATCGCTTGAGTAGACGCTCAAGGAGGATGGCAAAACGCAGATTCCGAGAACAGCAAACGGACTAGCTTGGCCCTCGTGGGAAATGTAGCTAAAAGTCGTGGGTTCACTGTGGGAGACAAAGTAAACTTTCATGCTTTACTCTTTGGCTCCCCGTTATCTGCTACAGAATATGCAGTTCCTTATTCTGCTCTTCAAGGGTGGCCATGATCACTCCCTTTTTGTGGGTTGCGGACATACTGGAAAGGCTGCTTACAAAATGGAAGGTTCCTTTTCCTCCCGCCATGCTGAGATGGTTTGAACTTAGTGTGTTTTAGCTATTGAATGAATGAAATAGAATTATGTTCTGTTTCAGAATTCTGTAACATCTGGAATTAACTGTTCCAGGAACCACACAGTTTAACAGGGGAGATAGGCAAAGGGCTGAGGAGAGGCCCTGAGTTTAGGTTTGGAGCAGACGCCCAGGGGCTTGGAAGCAAGGCCTCAGGGCCCAGGCGACTGCCTGGGAGGCCAGTGAGCATAGGCCCAGCAGCCCAGGCCTGAGGCCTTGTGAGGCTCTGCTGTGTCTCATGTCACTCTTGCTAGTTGCTTTTGCCTTCCGAGGTGATGAAGGTACCAGAGAAGCAAAATAGAGGACACATGAGAACAGAATAACTAGTCAAAAATCAAAGTGTAAGAGCTAAAGGGAGTGTTTTCTGGTTGCCACACATTAAATTTTTTCATATAACTGTATTGGCATAAAGAGTAATTCCTGGGTACATTCCATTTGTCCTTTGTTTCCTCCCTTGTATGATTATATGATTATTGATGTCATTAAAAGTGCATTCATCAGACCTGGCTGTCAGAGAGTTGCACTTATTTTGTGCCCACAAGCAGTTTTGAGGTAAATCTCTTGCTTTAGGGCATTAGTTGATCAATACAGACATCTATAGTGAGGTATTGTTTCCCACCTCCTGCATGACTCCATTTTCCTAAGGCATTCTGGGGATCTGGTCTTCCTTTCAATAAGAAGTCACTCTAGATGGGATGGGGAGACCCAGGAGAAGGTACCCTACAAAAGAACATTCCTTCTGCAGTCCCCTGCCTTTGCAGGAGGGGCCGCCGGTCCAGGGAGAGGCCTTGAAAAGAAATATGCCAACTGCCTGTCACCCCCAGCTCTATAATTTCCTTCAGGGTAGTCTGTTTCCTTCCTGGGTTTTAGTCCCTTAGATCTCAAGTCCCATTTTTATCTTTGATATTTATAGGACCAACATTCTTGCAGTCCAAGGCCAAAACCTCCCCAATATTGCCTCTAGTTATTTATAAGGAGAGAATCCGTCTCATTAAATTCTGTATTTTGAAGACTTAGCACTGATAACACACTTGGCAATGGTCAGTATTGCTGAACTGAACTCCTAAAATGTGAGTTTAATGGTTTCTCCTGTTAGAATTTCCTTTCCTTTCCCACCTTCTCCTCCCATTCAGCCACAACTCTGTGCTGTCTCAGTCCGCTTTGGGTTCATTCAGACACACCAGGTATTCGATTTCATCTTCTTGGAGCCTGGTCTGCCAGAACCTTCTTGTAACACCAAAGTGACCTGATGTTCCTCTGCAGTAAGTGAGGAGACCCAGGGAGCTCACCTCATCATCCTGGAGATTTCCTTTCCTTTCTGTTTCTTGAATCCCATGAAGCCCTTTTGGTTTGGTTTATGCTCTCCCTTTGGTCTTCTAGTACTTTCCTGAGAAAGGGTGTATGGGAGGTACATACGCGCAGACTTTGTGTGTTGAACATAACTTAAGTCTGTCCCCTTAGTTGTTGGATCAAGATGTAGACTGCTACATTAGAAATTATTTTTCCTCAGAAGTTTGAAGGTGTCACTCTATTTTTTCTTACTGTCTTGCATTGCTGATGAGAAGACTTATTACTGATCCTTTGTCTGTAACCTGTTTTTTGTCTCGGGAAGCTTTTACAATCCTCTTTGTTCTTGGGGTCCTGAGACTTCACCGTGATCGGAGTCGGCAATCTGCTTACAGTCACGGTGCTGGCGTGAGACCAGAACTCGAGCCACAGGCCCTGGGCTCTCATCATTTGGGTTCAAGTCCCCTGCCACTGTTCTCTAACTTTCTTACCTCAGGCAAGCTACTCAACCTCTGTGCCTCAGTTTCTTCACCTTACAATGGCTTAAAAAATGGTACCTACCTTGTAGGCCTGTTGTGAGAATTCAGTGAGTTAGTATCTATAAAATGCTAAAGCCAGTGCCTGCCGCCTAGAACTACTCCATAAGCAACAGTTTTTATTCATATTTCAAATACAAAAAAATAGTTTCCTCAACTTGTGCAACATTTCCTTGACCCTGTGCCTTGAATAGAAATCTTGGCCTTGAGAGGGGGAGTGGCTACACAGAGGGAGGGGTCTGGGTCTCAGATGTGAAATGAAATTTCAACAGGGTGGGTACGGTAAAGAACAAAGCAGATGCAAAAAAGCAAGAGGTGATTGTTATGGCTGCGGAAGCACCCCCAGACTCTGGATTCTCAGCTCAGGACTAGAGGAATAATGAGTAAAGAA
The DNA here is from genome assembly GCF_963455335.1 of Martes martes. Lineage (NCBI taxonomy): Eukaryota > Metazoa > Chordata > Mammalia > Carnivora > Mustelidae > Martes > Martes martes. The sequence goes on along the minus strand of NC_137901.1, from coordinate 26,698,208 downwards.
AAAATAGAATCTCTAAAGAAATCTAGTCACCCCAAATTAGGACTCACATATGCTCCCTGAAAGGGTGTTTTCATTTTCTGATGCAAAAGGGACTATCAGGACAGAGATTCAGAATGAGGGCGAGAAGAACAGGAGCACGTGCTGGGCATCTGTGTCTCTATGAGTGAGAGACATCTGCTGATACAGAAAGGCATCGCCTAATTTCTGTACCAGGAAATCAAATAAATGTTGCCCTCCTGTCTAGGAACCTGAAATTTTAACATATAAAGAGTTTACAAACTCACATGCAAAATCATCTATTAATAGGAATGGTAATTCAAGGTAACCAAAGAGCCCCAGTTAATGAGGGGAAGCTCTACCTTACCAAATAGTGCCAAATAATACATGTGGAATGAAAAAAAATTTAAATCATGATTTTGCACCACTCTTATGAAATAACCAATTCAAAGATCATTAACAGAAGCTAAAACCACTAGTTGAAAGGGGATGGGAAAAGAGGTATGTACACAGTGCCAAAGTATTGTACATAGGATACCTATTACTTTACAATGGAGGTCAACAGATGATCCCAGTAATTGAACAGCACATCACTAATTGTGAGACATGCTAACATGTGGATCCTGACATAATGAATTTGAAAACATATCATCTATGAAATATACTTGCCAAAAATCATTACCTTGATTCTAATTAAGCTTTTAATCTAAATTCCATCTTAGAGGACAGGGCACAGAGGAACCAGTTACAACGATACCGTGAGGAAAACACCAGGAGAGTCCAGAATGCGCCTTATCTTGGTCAAGGCAAAGTCTAAAGAAATGGCAAGGAGACTGGTCTAGATTATAAGAGATTTGAGATATAATCAAATGTAATGCATGATTCTTGATTAGATTTGGGTTGGAGGAGATATTTCGGGGATCACTGGAGAAATCTGAATATGGAATGAGCATTAGACATATTATGCAATCAGTGTTAATTCTGTTGGGTGTCATAATAGTACTGAAGCTATGTAAGAAAATGTTCTTACTGGGGGAAATGCATGCTAAGGCATTTAGGGGTGGGGTTTCATGACGTAACTGGAAATGATTTGGCTGGATAAACAGATAGGAAGCAGATATGACAAAATGTTAATTGCTGTTGAGTCAAGATGGAAGGTTTGTGGATATCCATTGCTTTATTCCACTTTTCTGTTGGGAAATTTTATATTAAGAAGTTTAGGGAATTGGCTTGCAGATGCAAAATTGTATAAATCTGGCCTGACAGTGTTTTGGGAGAAGGAGGCATGCAGGGCTCAAAGGGCTACATTTCCGTTGGGCACACTGGAAGGAGCTTTGCTCTTTTGAATTCCGCAGAGCAATGGCGTGAGACAGTCATTCGCTCCAGAATGTGAGAGAGTTTGGGAAGAATTAATGTACTTCCCAGAGTGCCCAAATTATTGTCAGGAATAACAACTCACTGGCAGCATCAGACTGAATAATTCATGGTACGAAAGCAATGGGACTGCTCACGTGTGGTGGTTGTTAGTTGGAATTTTCCCCCAAATTAAGTCACTTAAAAATTCTCTCTTTTACCTAAGGTATTTTGGGGATGTATTTTCTTTTCTTCTTCTTCTTCTTCTTTTTTTTTTTTTTTGGCCAAGTCTTTCTCCCAAACGTGAGATAATTGTCCTGTTCACTTAGGTACAGATGTAAAGTTAAAATGCAGAACTGCTTCCTACCATGCTAAACTATTCTTAAAATGTTGCTTAAGAAGGGAGTTGACTGCTCTAACTGGTTCCTCTGTTTCCCACATGATCTCAGGGAGCTGGACTGTGCCATGTTACGCCGCCTGGAGAAGAGGATACTGGTTGACCTCCCCAGCCGGGAGGCCAGGCAGGCCATGATCCACCACTGGCTGCCCCCCGTGAGCAAGAGCAGAGCCCTGGAGCTGCGCACGGAGCTGGATTACAGTGTGCTGAGCCGGGTAGGCTGCCTGGAGGGCGCACCTGCAGGGCAATCAGCCACCGTGCCAATCTTCTGGGCAGGGTTCTCGTGAGCTGGTTTGGGTCATATTCCTGGGGTCACTTAGAAAAGACTCAAGCTGCCCCAGCAATGCAATGCACCTCTCCTTCGTGAGTGAGCTCTCTGTTCCTCAGAAACATTCAAGCAGGGAGAAATAGTGTGACGTAGAGGAAACAGCATAGGGTTTTGACTCAGAGAACTGTGTTCACATCCTGGTCTTGCCCCTTATTAGCCGTGAGGTCTCAGGAAAACCACTGACTTTCTCAGCCTGTTTCCTCATCTGCGAAATGGGTAACCAATATGCCACGAAGGATTACTGTGATGATTCAAGTCTTTCATACATGGAAATGGAGGTACATGTCTGCTCCCCTCACCGTCACTGGTGTCACTCACTGCCTCCTCTGAGTGGACCCTGGAACATATCCTCTGGTCATCTGCATGATGTTCTCTGAGGTTCCTCAAAGGCAGGTACGATCTTATTCACAAGAACAAAAGTGTCTACCAAATTTGATCATGCTTGGATGTGGGCACGAGGGCCCCATTAGGCTACCGTGGATGGTCTAGTCTTTCACCAGCATCTTCCAGCATGGATCTGGATGGGGTCAGGAAGCTGTTTACGCTCCAGCTTCTCAGGTAGCCAAACACATAAGCAGCCCCAGACATTACAGATCTGGGAATCTGCATGGTGTTTATGGGGGACGGAGACAGATTCTAAACAGGGGCTCTTTTTATTTATTTAAGTCCAGTTAGCCAACATATAGTACATCATTCGTTTCTGATGTAGTATTCAATGATTCATTACTTGTGTACCGAGTCCTGCCTGTGAGAGCGTAGTCACCACGGGCACCGCACCTGCTCACCCACGGCTGCTCTGCGGCTGTTTCAGGAGACGGAGGGCTACTCGGGCTCAGACATTAAGCTCGTCTGCAGGGAAGCAGCCATGCGGCCTGTGAGGAAGATCTTCAGTGCCCTTGAAAATCACCAGTCAGGTATGGGCGGGATCACAGCGGGGTGCTCTGGGAGAGAAAGCTCTTTAAAAACCCAACTTTCACCAGCAGATGGAGCCTTGCTCCTGTTCTCGGTGGCTCTTCGCACTTGGGAACGTACTTTGGTCAAACTGTCCTCCATGTACTCAGCTCATTTCTCCTCTGGTGTTCTGCTTTGGATCAACTTCGCCCCAGCTGATGAACTCCTTAGGGCTCAGGCTTTTATTTCTTTGGCACGCTAGGATGTGGGCCGGCTCCATCTGCTGCACTGCGTTACTCTTCAACACTACTTTGATAGGGAGACACTTAAGTCATATTTTTTATCTGGGCTTCAGGGGCTGAGTTGCACATTAAAGAATTCCTTCCCCAGCTCTCTTTAGTCTTGCCTTTTGCTGCATTAACGATTAAGAATGCTGCATTATGCATTGTCTTGAAAAAAGGTCTCTGAGCATTTCAAGAGCGCTGATCCGGGTAAAGTCAATTACTGTGCTGTTGTGTTTTGATCCAGAGAGCAGCAATTTACCTGGAATCCAGCTGGACACAGTGACCACTGCTGACTTCTTAGATGTGCTAGCTCACACCAAGCCTTCAGCAAAGAATCTGACTCAGAGATACTCAGCCTGGCAAAGTCAGTTCGAGTCTGTATGAAATCACACCTACCCTGACCTGGCCACAGAGACCACCACGGAGGCCTTCCCATTTATTAGTGTAAGCGGGAGAACAACATGATGATTGGGAGAGAAAAGAGAAAATTATACTTGAAGACTGAGTTCGTTTGAACAACTGAACTGCTTTGGAAATGAGAGATATTTTTGTCAATCTTTCCTGCCTGATGCCAGCGGAATATGGAAGATGTCAATGACAGGCGTATAGGCTATTAGTTGCGCAGTGCAGACTTCTCCCCCTTCCACTGAGACTCCCTACACTTTGATGAACGATTTCTTACGGTGTTCTGTGTTTGTGAATTGGTATTTTCATTCTGAAGAAAAAGATGTGGCGTTGGAAGCTGTGCTGCAATGCACGGTGCCTCCAAGTCGGGGGGGCCCGTTAGAAGCGAAGCGTGACAGACCACCCGGCCAGTTGACGGGCTTGACGGGGGTTAAGAATGGGTGTGGGGAAGGACACATGGTGTTTTTCTCTGATGACGTCCTGAGTGTCATCAGCTCTCCGTAACTCTGACCCCAACCAGTTTTATCAGCAGCAAAGCCCCAGCAGACTAGCCCCCCAACAGAGGTCTGGGGGAGGGGCTTCGGGAGCCTCAAGCCACCAGCTCGCAGTCCCCGCGTTCTTCGACTCCTCACAGCATGTGTGCTCTGCCCTCTCCTGATGGCCACAGCTCCTCGGTGGATCCAAAGCTTAGGGAAGGGAACCTGAGATCCCAGGGCAGTCATCCTGGGGCTTCCCTTCCCTTAGGCCCCCCCCAGCATCTCTTTATGGGGTTAACAGAAGCAGTTCCCTCAGAAACTCGTGATCTGGGCCACCTACTTTAAACCCTTGAAAAATGCTGCTAAGTGATGCCACCACCCCTCTTCCCCGCTAGAACTTACCTGTGGTTGTCCCTTCCTTCTTCCCGTCCTCACCTCATTTTCTTCATCCTTCTGCAAGGCACACTCCTCCCCTGAAGAAAAACTTGCAGGAAAAGGGGTATTTTGGATAGCTAAACATTCCAAAGGACTTTACCCTAATTTTAAACAAAAACAAAGCATTCTGGGGGGGGGGTACAGATTATTTTGAGAATATTCTTAAATGCCTTTTAAAATGCCATTTCATGGGTAATGCAGTCAAACTGAAAATACACCATATATAACGAATTAAAAATAAAAAAGACATTTCATCTTAGTATATGCTCAACTTAAGCTTCTTCATGATCATAAGTCTTATAATATCCAACACTAGCACTACCCTAAATGTAGACATCTCCAAATGGTCTCAGACATCTGCTTCCCGTGTTTTGGGGTCATTTTTTCCTTCCTTCCTTCCTCCCTCCCTCCTTTTCTTTTCCTCTTTATCCTTCTTTTCCTCCCTTCCTTTTCTTTCTTTCCTTCCTTTTTTCTTTCCCGTTTTCCTTTCCTTCCCCACTTTTTTTTTTTTAAGATTTTATTTATTTATTTGACAGAGAGAGAACACAAGAAGGCAGAGAGGCAGGCGGAGAGAGAGGGGGAAGCAGGCTCCCCGCTGAGCAGTGAGCCCGATGTGGGGCTCGATCCCAGAACCCTGGGATTGGACCTGAGCTGAAGGCAGATGCTTAACCAACTGAGCCACCCACGCATCTCAGGGTCATTTTCTTTGTCAGGCTGTTGGTGGATATTTCTTGCTGCTGTTAGTCCATCCACTTGTGGCCACTACCATCCTTCCTGATTTCATAAAATCCCGATTGGATGGAACCTCAATTGTTGTTGCTAACTTGTTGTGATTAGAAGTAGGTATGTTTGTGTGTGTGTACTTGAAAGTGAACAGGTAAAGGGGCAAAGGAGACAGACCCTATGGATAAAAGCTTTGTGACAATGTTTGGCCCCTTTTAGCTCACTGCTCCTTCCTTACTCCAGTCAGCGTAAGCATGATTTTGCCATCCCTCACGGCAAATACACACAACCCCACACACAGCTGACTATATACCTGACACACTCCCACATCCTTCCTCCATTCCTCCTGAGAATCTCCAAGTTCATCTTCGTAATACTTCCGTCTACTTCAATTGCATATTCAAACCTCCTCTTTCCCTTGGAAAATATGTCTCCAAATAATTCAAGTATGTTTGTGAATCATCCTTTATCCATTTTATACACTATCTAATGGCTTCCTGCTTTGGATGAAATGAAATGTAGCTCTTTCATCCCTCTGTTGTGTTCCCTTCATTGCCAAATGGTTATGATTTTAGGTTTACTCAATAATCGGTATTTCTGTGGGAACGTGTACTGTTCACACAGAGCCCCTAGTGAATCAAAATTACAATTCCTTTATATGTTGGTTTTGTCTTCCCAGGAATTAATAAGTGCCTTGCCAATATCAGATAGACTGTCAATTGCATTCCCATATCCTCTGGTCCTGGTGTTTTAAGGGGAAAGGAACCAAGAACCTTGACAGAATAAGCAGAGATGTACCCAGCCCCCATTTGCAGCCCTGTAGCTCATCCTGGCTCACTACCACACCCATTGTCCCCAAGGCCTTCACTTTCATGTTTCCTGGGACTCCAACCATTTTGTTTACCAGCTTCAAATCTCAATCCTACCTCACACCTCACCTTCTCTCTACCTAGTCTCCAAGACTTCAATCTTTGAGTTTCTACAGGATGAGTTCTGGTTGTCTTTCTTTGCCTGGATTTTTGTTATCAACAACCTATCCACATTCCATCCTTCAAATTATTGTACCCTCTCATCCACTTGTACCCATCTCTCCTCTTGTGGGCTCTCCTTGTGAGTTTATACCTTCTTTATTCCTTTACTTTGATTTTAGTGGGGCTCTGAGAAAGAGAGACCAACCAAGACATATGATTAGTTTATGTTTAGAGCCTCTATTATTTAAAAAGTAGATCAGAAGTATATCTAAGTTTATAGGGATATAGGAACCTGGCCTATTTTCAGAGGAAAATTTAACTTCATCCAACACATGGTACACTTTCTCCTAAAGCAGAAGTCACAATGCCTGTAGGAACACAGAACACATGGGTTAAGTAAGGTGGGTGTAAGACAAGGAAGAGGAGGGGCTATGATGGAGGGTGAGATTACCCGAATGACACAGCAGTGGTGCTGCTCCCACAACTTAGACACTGGGACCCAACACTGCCGATCTTCCAGTCTTCCCAGGAAAACCTGTAGTAACTGATCTGCATTTGAGATCTCCTGATACCCAGATGTTGGCCACTAAGGCTAAGTATCTATGTTAGAATTCGTGGCCTGTCCCTGCATTTCAATCAGGTCATCATCAAAAGCCTGGTGGACTTCTACTTATCTACTGGACTGGACTCTACTTATCTAAAATAAGGCCCTCCCTCGTTTCTTGTCCCTCATGGAGCCATACAGCTATTGTGTTACACAGTTGTGCGTACATTTTATCGTCTTGTGCCCAAAATGTTAGCCCCAGGGCTATGGTACTTTTATCACTGCCAGTGAATGAAGCCAACATTCTTTACAATGCAGCGCTGTGTCTGCTTCCCACGCAAGAAGCTGTGATAACTGTTCCAAAGCACTTAGTTCACTGCACTCGACCTCTTCACTGAGAGCACTTACACGACACACCTTTTACTTTACCCATAGTTGGTGTTTCATAATTTGGTTTTCTTGGGCACACTAGCTGGTAAAACAAACAGGATTTGAGATGGGTAGGACACAAAGGTAGGCACTGAAAAGAGTAAGATATTCAAAATTGTTGGATTTTAACAGATACATAACTTAAATGATAAATGATTTCGGGTGCTCTGGTGTCTTGTTCTGGTTGTCCCTTAAAGAGAGCAGCATGCTGTAAGGTAGTCGGCCTTGATGGCAGGCATGACAAAGTCAGCAAAGGTCCTATGCATTTATGCCGAAGGAAAGTTTTTGGGACTGCGTCAAAGGAACCTGGTAACACAAAGTGGCTTTACGCAAGCAACCGCTGATATGAGAAAGGGATTCTGCTGTTCTAGGCAAAGTGTTTCGGTGAAAGAGATTAGTGCACTTTAAAATAAATTCCTTACTGTAGATGCCCAAGGATTTCAGTTTCATCCTACGTGAACCACCACTGATCTCAAACCAGATGAACACAACACATGCAGGTGTGTTTTTGACTTCCTGGTCCAACGTGGTACAGTAATTTCTGAATGTGGGGTTAAGAGTGAGGTGATGGCACTATCCTTCCAAGGGAGTTTCTGACATCCATGGCTACAAGTGCTCAATGGCCCCGATCAGCTCCAACAGATGTGGAATAGTAGGCAGAACAGCTACAGCAAAACGAGCCAATTCTGGAGGGAGGAGAGTGAAGCGGTGGGACAGCCATCTGTCTCTACCACTGGACCGGTGTTCCGCTTTCTTCCACACCCAGCACACACCTGGCTTCTGGCAGATGCTCAGTAATCTTCTGACACTGAGTGTTCCTTACTGCCCTTTCTAGTCCCAAAATGGCACTTGGTCCTTTTTCTGGGCCTGGGAGAGGATTATAGTAAAACTGATGCAAACACTGCCCTCAAGGTCATACCATTGGAAGAAAGCCCTTTATATGGGATGGCTGGAAAAACAAAGTCTTTTGGGGACTTCAGTTATTAAATCTCCTCCATGAGGCCCACGGCAGACCAACCAGCTATGCTGGGAATGTTTATAGTAACCTGGATCTAAAATCAGATTTTCATTTATCCTCATGAACCTCACTGTGGACAGTCAGTTAACAAGCCCTATATTATGCTTGTTAAAGAAATAAAATAAGAAACAAAGATTTTAATGGCCCAATACGGCCAAACTAGAATGGAGGAAAGAAGCCATTTCTCTTGGCCCGGGACCTTATGCTCACATGGTCTTACCTCTTACTGCCACTGTTTGACTCCTGACACATCAGTGACGTCTACTTCTTCACTTTAGCTCTAACCTGTCTCTAAAGCATCAGATCCATTATTTCTGAGTGTCTAATGGGGCCTCCCCTATGGGTAACCAGTCTTTTCCTCCCTCCTCCCAGTTCTACCTTCTAACAGTAAATTCCTGTAGTATTTACAGCTAGTTTGTATTTGTTCAAGAACCATCTGAGTAACCAACTATCTGTGTTGCAGGAGATATAAAAGAATGAGCCACAGTCCTGTGTTGGGGGAGAAGGGACACGTAAGGACCGAGGCCACAGTCCTGTCTCGGGTGAGAAGGGACACGTGGGGACTGAGGCCACAGTCCTGTCTTGGGGGAGAAGGGATGCGTGGGGACCGGGGCCACAGTCCTGTCTCGGGGGAGAAGGGACATGTGGGGACCAAGGCATCATCTAACAAGTGCTCGTTCTACCTGCAGTCAGGCGGACATCACAGAGCAGGCCCTGGAGTGTTAAGAGCATCTTGTGCACTCTCCCTAGCTCCTCCACTAGTGAGGGTCCTCAGGGCAAAATCCTTTCTTTACACACCCGATTATTTCCTAGCGTGGCACTTAGCATGTAGCAACCAGCAAATGCTACTCAGTGGTGCTTGAGCCAAGGCATCACTGAGCCAGGCGGCCAGGTAACTGGTCCTGGGCGAATGGAGAGCAGCCATCAGCACCAGGCAGGACGCTCCAGCCGCACACCCGGCTGACAGCGCCTCTGCGTGCAATGGAGTAGCATCTCCTTTTCTGAATCCTTAGGAAGACCTCCCCCATTGAACTGACGGTGGAGATGAATTCTATCAAGATTTATCAGATTATTCAGTGTGGACAGTGCCACGTCTGCCTCCTCATCGGCGCCAAAGACAGAATGTGCTTCGAAGATGCTGCAGAATGTGGTCCTCAGCATTTGGCCAATTCTACCCTCCGCACTTACTACGCTGGTCACACATTTAACCCTCATGACAAGCCTGCGTGGTGGGTGCTGTCACAGTCTCCATTTTACAGGCATAACTACAGAGCTAGTTAACTGCTGGCGAGGCCCCCAAACCCATGCTCCTGGCCATACCACTCGTGCCTCCGATCGGCGGTGGCTGTCCTACCATGCTATCCTTTGCACTCTAGGCTGTGTTAAGTACTAAGTCAGGGCATCTGCAAAAACAAGAACCGAGTGATCACCAAACCACCAGAAGGAGAGGGGGCTGCCATTTATTTAGCTCTGCTCCCTGCCATCCAAGACCAAGCTGATCTCTAAACAAGCATCAAAGCCCGAAGCTCATTAACATCAGCGTGCGCTTCAATAAGGTGAACACCACGATGATATACAATTACATGCTAATAATTCAATGCCCAAGAGCCCTGTAAAACAATTGCAAAGGCCCAGGATGATCACAGTATGCAAATGCACAAGGAAAATCATTACCTACTTAGGCCCCTTCATTTTGGTGGGTTTAACATGAGAAGAATAATCCAGGCTACAAGACGAGATTTCATTTTACAGCTGTAGTAACCAAGTACATAAAAGCTTGAATCTGTCCCAATAGCTTCTGAAAGATTTTTCCCATAGTGTCAGAGGCAAAAATAATGAAATCTTGCAAATGTACAGTTAATAGGACCCCGGTGGACACTAACTTCAAAAATGCATGGTCTATAAGACATTAAAGGCTTGATTTTAGTTTCTGCACTGTTCCTGTTAATAACAATGTCTAATTAAAACATCTGTAAAATACTGATAGTTTTAATTTTACATAAAATTTCCAAAACAACTGTTACACAGTATAATAGGCATCTGCAATGAATAGGTTATTAATGGAAATATTATTTTAAATTAAAATCAGGTTCTAAATTTAAATTAGTCATCTCTGGCTAATGAAGAGAAAAAGAAGTCACCCGTGCTGGGAATAATACGGTAGATAATCTAGTTTTCAACATCCGTTAAGGCAAATTCACTTGATCATTTGGGCTAAAGGACAATTTATTTTGCCGCTTCTGACTTGTACTCCACTTGGCACTTCTGACGGATTTCACAGTTGAACTCAATATTAAAACTACAGCCGAAATGCACTTTCCAACACATTATTTTATAATTTAAAAAATGCCATTCAATCTCCTTCACACTCGGAACACTCCCCCCTCCCGGCGGACCAGCGAGGAGGCAGCAGAGAACGTGATGCCCCACAGGAGGCTCTCCCTCCCAGCCCTGCCGGCCTGATGAATATTTTAAGAGGAATGGCATAAAATCTCAGCTTTCCCTTTCTCTGGGTCTCTTCTTTTACAAAATAAAACAAAAGGGATACACGAGGCGTTGTGGCTGCCTGTGATTCGATACCTTTCTTTCTAATTACTGCACAACAGAGGCTGCTCTGCGCCTGTCTAGGCTGGCAAGGACATGGGGAGGGATTCGTTCCGGACAACGAACAGCTGCGTCTCCGGCTGCTTCTGACTGACGTAAAGGATCACAGGAGATGCTGCAGAATGTGGTCCACGGCATGAGGGAAGCTCTCGCAAGTTAAGTAAGGAGGCGGATTAATTTTTTCTTCATCTGCTGCTCGGTATTTCCCTGAAATGAAAGGAGAGCTAGTGAACAAAGGCTACTGCTAGAAAGCCACATTCATCACGTCCCGTGAGCACTGGGGCCACCTCCGAAACACCCTGGCGAGTACTGGAGAACCAGGGGCTATCTCCCAAACCATCTCTTAGTGAAGCTTTTGGCTGCAATGAGGCAGTTCAAAGCAATATCACGTCCAGCATCTTCCCCCAGGACTCCGGTCCTTCACAATGGACAGTCGCAGGGGCCAGGACACCTGGCCGCTAAGGTTTCCTTCAGATCTCCACAGCCGGGGAAATCATTTTCTTCCCCACCAGCCCTAAAGATAGGAGTGGAGACTGAATCAATGCTTTTCAGTGGAAGCTAGGACAGGACAGGGCGGAGGCCTTATCAGCTCCCAAGAGAGACTGGAGACAGCACGTGCTGCCACCCAGGAACCCTGGGAGCACCCAGAGGTGGGGAGAGAAAGAGACAAGGCACATAGGCCTGGCTCAGTAGGACGGCGCACCCAGCAGGTGCACTGCCTCAGTCTCCCCGGGCTCTGGAATGTGGGACACATAACCGAAGGCCCCAGCACAGAGAGGAACCCTTCCACAAGTAGTCACTGCCGCTTTACAAATGTTTAAGTCGGATGATGCACGGTCCCTATTTAAACACCCTTAATGGGTCCCAAGGCCCTTCAGAAAGAACCTAAATCCCTACCGCTGCCCTTTGTCATCTGGCCCAGCAACCCTCCAACCTCAGCACGTGCTACCTTCACAAGACTGCAGTCCTAGAGGGGACCTGGCTCTTCGAGGACCTTCATACCTACTGTCCCCTTTGCTGGCAACAGTCTTCTCGCCCCACTCATCACCTCCCGCACGCTTCGGGTCGTATTTCATATTCCCAGTCCAGTTACATCTCCTCCCTGCCTCTCCCCTAGCACCCTGTTCTTTGCCTCCACATTTATAATGTGTTGCGATTTATGTATTTATTTGCTTAATGTCTGTCTCTCACCTAAGACTGTGAGTTCTCTCAGCGTAGGGACCATGTCTGTCACTCTCCCCAATGTATTCATTCCCAGCACCGAACATAATGACTAACACGTGGTAAGCATTCCACAATCTCTTTAAGAATGCAAAGAAGGAAGAGAGGGAGGAAGGAAGGATAGAAGGAGGGAAGGAAGGAGGGAAAATGGGAGGGGGGGAGGAGGAAGGAAGGGCAGAACACTGCTTCAGCTGAGGCCCTGGGGAACAAGGCCAAGTGCCCTATAGCCACGGGGGGCTACCTCTGCACTTCCCCCTTCTCTTTGCTCTCTCTTCCCTTTGCCTTTGATCTCTCCCATTTAACCCTCTGCATTCTCCAGCACTCTCGGCCTGAATCCAGCTCCCCTAACAACAGACCCACCATTTCCTACAGATCCCGCCATTCTCCACTAACCACCTCTTTGCGAGGCTTTGCCCAGCAAACACGAAGTCTGAAAATCCCATTCCACACCTCTGTGCTGTGGCAAAAATACTTCCTGCTTTGTCTTACTAACTGTGAATTCCCTACAGGACCAGAGCCAGCATCAAATGTACAAAGCGAACAAACACCGGCCTCATTCACCTCATCTAGGCACCTGTCCGCGGTCGGGGCCACACAGAAAACTCTGCTGCTAGTTTTTTCTCAACCTCCAATTCCATTAAGTACAAACTCTTGCCACATTTCTACTTGGTCTCAAACAGAAGTCACTGACTAGTGCTCTACCATACCACCTACTTCCCGGATCCAGTGGCCTAAGGGCGCATATGTGAAAGTCAAAGTTTCTTAGCCACGGAGTTAAGGGCTTGCAGAATGCTCTTGCCATCTGGCCGTGCAAGTGGGGGTTTCTACAAAGTCCACACCGACACAGTGGCTTACAGACGTGTGTGGTAGCTCCAGCACCTCAAATGGTGGCTGGCATGCAGCAGGTGCTCACTGATGGGGGCTGCGTGAACGAAGCAGGCCACCAGCACTCATGCCTGCCTCACTCATTGCTGCGGTCTGTGCTCCCCTGGACGGATGAACTCCTGGAAGAGTACACGAAGCCATTTCGAAGACATTAGATCAAGAGGGGCCCCACCTTTTCTAGGTGACTGTTTTACATGCTAAGCAAATACATTCTGGGTAGGACTAGTCACAAATCTTTAATAACATTGTTGGGCAAATGCATACTGAGCTTCTACCAGGCGCCACTCACTGAGAAATAAAATTGCTCAAGACCATCCGCAAGAAGCACTTATTATGGGATAGATCAACACCTTTGTGATCATTTTCAACACTGGGGAGCCTAGTACTTGTTCAGATGCGTGGAGTTCAAATTTACCAACAGAGCCAGCCATTTTGTGTGCTTTTAGAACAGTGGGCTTACTTGGGCTTGTTTCTGACCAGACATGAACAGTACAAATGGGCCTGTTTCCCTGCACTGGACTTGCTGTTTACTGGCTATACGTTTTCAATTTGGTCATGTTATGCTGCTGGCTTCTCTAAGACCAACTAGATGGCTCCATGACAGGCGGACCACAACCAACAGCCAGTCAGGAAAGAAGGCACAACCAATAGAAGCCAGCCAAGGCAGAGGAAGCAGGGCCCACAAGTCACTGGCATAGGGGGGTTTTCATACTTAGTATAAATCCTTAATGATGTGAATTGAGGAGAGAAAATGTTCACAGGGGTAACAGACAAGAGGAGAAATAGTTATCTGGAGATTTCCTCAGTGACCAGGAAATAAAACAGTGAATGGCAGAACTTAAAAATTAGGATACAGGGAGGGACCATGAGTACGATGACTTTTCTGGACTTTTTCTTTCTTGGTACTTCCTCTTTTTTGCTTACATCAAAGGGCAGTCATGTTCGCAGGAGGTTGCTGAGCATTTTGACTGAGAAGTATAAACAAACACCCTATTCGCTCTGTAAAGACGAGTGCCTATCTGCAAGGCTCACAGGACTCCCTCCAGAATCCTGGCACAGCCTGTACTCCGTTCACACAGGGCCCTGCCAAATGCTGCTTCTTCAATGCTAGCTGTAGCTATGCTTGCCAGTTTCTACTTTTAAATTTAAAATAGCTTTTATTCAGCCACATTTTCTTGAATATATGTCAGTTGGGAGTAAATGTACTTTTTCTAAAAAATGTCCATGCTGTGGCTCTTCTGAAACTTTGTTTAAATCTTCCTTCTTAGGAAGAGCCTCTTAAATGGTTCCACTAGCATTCTATGAACCTGGGCACTCTATGAAGTCCACTCACTGCAGACTGATACTGGGTCCTCTGTCGTCATAATACCATATTAGTTGAGTCCTCCCCAGGAAGTTCCTGTCTTAAGTTTACTCTGAAGGGCCACAAAGAGTATACCTACTTTGGGTAAAGGAAATAATTCAGTAAGTAAATAACAGTAAGTAAAAGTTCTTTGTGTGATTTTTAAAAAAATACAAGTGTTAACAGAAAGTATCAGATCACTTAGCCCACAAGTTCCTAAGGAGACCAACTTTATCATCTTTTGCTGGCACCAAAAAAAAAAAACAAAAAAAAAAGATACTTTTATAGAACATCCCCAAATCAGTCGACCTTGGTCCATTCCAATGTGGTGATTTGTGTATCAAGAAAATCATATAAATAGTAATTGTCAACCAACACAGTTATCTCTAGGTAAGTTTTAAAATAATCTCTGAACTCTCTCTGATCTTTCTATTTTTATGCCGCACGGGCCCTCCCACAATGTCTTTCCCTGAGATCCTGAGCCCCTTTTATTTTTGCTTTGAGGCAGAAAGAGAATTAGAGTGCCCAGTGCGTTTGTCATTTCTGCAAAGACTGTTCTTTAAGCAACTGTGTGTTTTACCATCCTATTTGAGAGAAGGCTTATGCAGAAGATACATACCAGTTTTTACTAAGATACCCAGCATGCCGACATTCTGAGCCCCACCGACATCATCCCTGCAATCCTAGAAAAGGATAAAGCAAGCATTTAGTTCAAAAAAATACAAGAGAAAAGGGGTAGATCCAGATGGGACCCGCTGACGAAGCATGCCATTTGGAGAAGGAAGTGTCAAAGGAGTGGAAGGTGTACAACGGAGTAGTAAGTCTAGTGACCGAGCACAGACAGCACACCTACAGTTCGTGTTTTCCACATGTACATCCGTCTCCTCTTAAAACAGATCATGGGAAAAAGCATCCTATTCATCTGGCAGCTCTGAAGGTGAACGATCCAACTGCAGACCGTGAATGGACGACCTTTGGAAGACGGCTCTGCTGTTGCCCATGTAACACACCACCCTTACTCTCCAGCCAGTTGTCCCTCGAAGGTGGAATCAAGCCAAATCAGAATACTGAGATTCTCTGAGATCCACTTCACACTTGGGGATAACAGGTCAGTTAGAGTAGGTAGCTCCTCTTTCCAATTCTTACCCAAGACAGAGATGAATATACTTGGTTGACTGTGATGATAAACACCAGGTAATAAAAATCCGAGGACTCGAAGAAATATCAAGAAAAACAATCCTTGGGGCCCCTGGGTAGCTCGGTTGGTTAAGCATCCAAACTCTTGACTCTGGCCCCGGTGGTGAATCTCAGGGCTGTGAGATCCAGCCCTCCATCGGGCTTCGCAGTGGGCGTGGAGCTTGCTTAAGATTCTCTTTCTCCCTTTCTCTCTCTCTGTACCCTACCACCCACCCCCCCAAAAAAAAGAAAAAAAGAAAATCAATCCTGCCATCTTAGTCTTTATAGGACTTTAAAGACAGGATTCATTCAGACCATGTCTGAAGTCTTTTCCTCAAAAATTGATACCATTCAACAACAGACCTTGGGGATGAGTTTTAGAATATCAAAATTCTCATCCAAGGTCTAACTTAAAACCTTCCATTGCATCTAAACATGCCCTAGTGAAGCAGCAGAGATGGGGGAGAGGGAGAGAAGGAAGAAGGGAGGTGGGAAACAGTGGACGAGGGCAGGGAAGGAAAACCTGTCATCTCTGGGGTAACAAGCAACCCTCCAGGCAGCTGAACGCTGCGATCACGTGTCCTTCCCGCCTCCCACCCTGTCCCCATACTGGTAACTCCCAGGATAAAGAATTCTGACGTCCCCACTTCTTCAAACATGTATTTGCCTGGGAAGGTCAGCTGAAGATTTGCCAAGAGGAAAAGATGTGACCAAAGAGGTGGTTTCTCAAAGCAGAATCAGGTTTAGTGATTATCATGTTCGGGTTCGGGTGAGCGAGGAAGGACGTGGGCGGGAGATGAGGAGCACTGGGCTGCACCATCACAAGTGAGCCAGGCAAGGGATCCACAGTTAGTTCTGGAGGAAGTATGGAGCCTTGCGTTCTGCTTCTGGCTGGGCCACTCATTAGCTGTGGAAATTCAGGCATGGAGCTTCACCTCTCTGGGCTATAGCATCCCAGTCTATCAGATGATGAAGTGTGGAGCAGACAACCTCCATGGTCACTTCCAGCCTAATGCATTGACTTAAAATTGAAATATAATCCTTGCCCCACTCCTTGCCACAAGGTGGTGTGCTTTCTAGCTCTTTTCCCCTTACAGCACATGTAGAAAATTACAATTTCCCAGGACACTGGGGAAAACTGGCAAGGTGTGCCCAGCCAGAGGTCACTGGCCAGAGCTTCCAATCGTCCAGGTCCAGCCCTACCACTCAGAGGGCCGAGGCAATCGATATCTGTAGCTATTTGTGGCACACTGACTGGGAAGTTCTTCCATAAAGCATACACTAGGAAAAAAATCAATAATGGTAGAATTCTGTAGGTATACATTGCTCTCTACATACATAATATTCAAAAAACCTTAAGTCTGTGTAGAGGTTTTCTTCAAAAAGACATATAAAGCATTTGACTGTCTTGCATTTAATGGTCTTTTGATTGTACACACCACACCATGAGCAATGTCAGAGGTAATCAGAATTTCAGTTCTTTACAAGAGTATCGCTAACCAGCTACTGGCAAGTCGGTTTATAGGCACCCACTTACTACCACCTGATACCACAGTTGAGAGTCTTTCTGTGTTTCAAAGCAGTACTGCGAAGCTGGCTCTAGCCTGCAGACGGGTAAGCTCTGGCCATTTCCTGGGCTTCTCTACTTACATCTCCTATCATGACGGCCTCCTCAGGTTCACAGCCAGTGCCACGCAATGCTTCCAAAAAGAACGTCTTCTCTGGTTTTCCCACGACTGCGGCTTTGGTGTCTGTGGCATACTCCAGAGCTGTCACGAATGGTCCAGGCCCCAGGGCGAGGCCGTCTTTCCTCTTGTAATACCTGGCTTTGTGGATTGCTATCAGAGGGGCCCCATCCAGGAGTAAGCTAGGGAGACAGAGAAAATGAAAAGTGGCTAAGAAAGCAAGGCTTTTATACCTGGAAAAGCATGTCAGGCTCACAAAGTGGTTTTATTCACACTCACGGAAACAAATAGTTTCTTATTAACTTTTAATGACTTGCTGTCTTCTAATGAATTCGCGAAGAACTGCTGGGAATTACACTCAGATACGCGAAAGAAAGGTGATAGATTATTAAATTTGGGATTGCTTCAACCTTTTACCTTTAGTGGTTTCAGACACTTTACCCAAATCACCAGGGAAAGAGAATGAAGAGAAGTAAAGCTAAATAAGACACTCGAGGGAAGAAGCTTAACTTAATGAGACAGGTTGTTTCAGCCTTCCCTAATGGCAAGCAGGAGGCTCTGGAGCCTTTTCCAACGCGACACAACTGTTGCTGCACGGATGGTCTCGCTAACGCCGGAAATACCTGCATTCCTCTTTTTCTACTCCAAGATGTGAGTTTCTTCTTCAGTCAGAAATTCAGAAGACCATTTTACAAACACTTTCTCTCGTATCTTTACCTTTTCGTTCCACCTTTGACTGCTGCAGGCTATCTTCCCTGAAGAACACACCGGTGAGGCTTAAGGGAAAGCCCATGCTGTCAAGTCCCTTCCTTTGTCCCGACATAGGACAAATGCCCTGAGACCGATCGGAAGGGCAACCGGAGTTTGAGACCCAAACTCCACAGAGAGCGAACCCCCGTCCCCAAACACCTGCCGCCCATCCCAACAGCGCCGCCCGCAGTCACAGGGCAGAAAACAGCCACGCTCGTACTCTCTCTAATGGAATTCGGGACAGGATAGATTTCTTCAACTGCTTTTAACCAATGTAATAAATGATCTCACTAGCCTGATTTACTTTAAGTCATCTCCTTAGTTAAAATATTTAGTATGTCCATCGAGGAGGAATTCATCACATCTTACCCTTCACAATTATGAGTAATTAAGCGCTCAACTATGAAACTGCTAAATTATTCTTGTCAGTGGGCACAGAAATGCCTTCCTGTGGGAGATGCAGAATTCAGACATTTATGATTAAATATTTTATTAAGTAAAAACCAATACTGGACTATTACAGGACCTTATTGTTAGTTACTACGAATTGCTCACAGCACAGGATAGATCCTTCAAATGTATTCACTAACATTCATACAAATTAACTTCTTAAAGCAGATCCTGAAATCCAACTGTTAGGAAACCTGATAAAGCCAATATGTTGGCCTTAAAGAACCACTGCTGATAACAGTGAGAGAACACTGGGTGATTTATCTACCCCCACTTCTTGTCACCCCACCCCCCAATCCCATTTATTTGCTACTCTACCACGGAACTGGAATTCTTTATGCAACAGACCTCAAAATTGCTTTCCACTTATATAGCTAAACTAAAAACTCATTTGATTTAGCTTTGTTAATATTTTATTATATATTAACTGGGGATAAGACTTATCAGCTTGATTGATGTGTGTACTTTAATTCCCAGGCAGTACTTTAGTGCCTTCCCTGGAAGGGCTGAAACTGCGGGTTCCTCCACATTTCTCTAAATGGGAACAGGTTCTCCACGAGACTGGAGAGGATAGGCATCTTGCAGGGAAGTGGTTCCTGCTTCTACCTTCCTTCTGTGCACAAGATGGGCTTTACCGAATCTTTGAAGAGCCAAGCCATATTCGGGATGGACTGAAAGATAAATGTGTTCTAGGACACAGATTAGAAGATCTTTTATAGTTAAACATTTAAAAAAATATCAAAAATAGACACCCCAATACTTGAAGTATTTTTATACTTCCTAGACAGGGCCACAAAGGGTCAGTTGCTTTTGTTATAACAAAGAATGCATTAGCAGGAAGTCTGACAATTTTCTGTCTGTATCTCACTATAAAACCACTGAGGTTCAAGAAATAAGGGGAGGGAAAAGGCACAAAGAAGGCCTGATTCAAATACCTCTGGCTGCAATTCCCATGTAGGCAAAGTAAAAAACCTGTAACACGCCCTAGCCAGGCAGGACCACAATACAGAAATCTTGGGCAGAGCAGTGAGAGGAAAGCTAAGGGAATAACTCACATTTACAGCTACAAAACACTGCTGAAAGGGACCTCAAGGAACATCAGGTTGAACACGCCCTGTCGTTGGATGAAGAGATCATCCAGAGATGTTGGCCATGATCGACTGCACCACCAAGGAGAACTATAACCCAGAGAACATCTGAAAACCAATCTAGTCCTCTTCCAAATGCACTACACTGTCTTTCTAAATAACTTTTCTAGGAAAACAATCAACTTTTCATCATTTCCACGGAAGACGGAGCATACGGAAATGAAATCACACGGCAGCTTAAATCATTGTCAGACCTTTCCTATATGTCCAACATCAAACTAGGGAGTCCCTTCCTTTCTGCTCCCCCAAAAACCATGCCCCAGTCTCTCCCATCCCAATATATTCACCCAGGTCCTCAGACCAGACACCTAGGAGCCATCCTTGACTTCTCCCTTTCACCCATGCCCCTTCACCCCTACTCATTAACATATCCAGTAGTTTCCAATTCCAAAACAAAAATTAAAATATCTCAAAACTGTCTTCCTCCTCTCCTTCTGCAACGGTCTCCCAACCAACCTTCCTGCTTTCTATTCTTGCTCCATTCTTCCAAGCCACTGTACAGGCAATATGGGAGTTTTAAAAGTACAGATGGGATCACATCCCTCCCCCACTCAGAAGCCCTCAACAACTTTTCACTGCAAATAGTATAAAACCCGAAGTCCTCACTGCAACCTACATCTCCTGTCTTAAGTCACCTTCTCAGTCGATGGTCGTGTGCCAGATACAGCAGTCTCTTCCAACTTCTTAAAAACCATGCCACTCTCTTGTGCTTCAGCCCACACCTCCTGACACAGCTCCCCATGTTTTTCACACAGCTGTCTTCTGCTCATTCATCAGGTCTCAGCTTCAATGCCAGCACAACGAAGAAGCATTTCCAACCTTCACATGCAAAGTGGACTTCTTCCTGGCCTCTGATCTCTTCTCTTATCACCCTTTTCCCTTTGTATCACTTCCCATAGTTCATCATTCTTACTCAACTGTGATTGGTCTTCCTCACCAGAATATAATTTCCACTACGCCCATCAGTTTTACTCATCACTGTTATCTCTGACTTCCAAAGCACAAACAAAAAAACGCTGGCACTTCTCACCAAATGTTTACTGAATGAACAGATGAAGCTCCATCTGTCTCGGTCCTGATACATGACATGAGGAGTGATGCTTACCTTCCTAGGACTAGAGAGGATCTATGCAAACCTTTTCACAGTATCTGTCTGACAATAATGGCAATTATTATTCTTCATAAATACAGAAGTGTGGGGTCCATGCTACTTAAAATAGCTAATAGCAAATCACTTCATATTTGTGGGCGTTGGTTTCTTATCAAACGAAGAGGCTGAAACAGATCAGGGCTTTTTCAATCTCAGCACGGCTGATATTTTGGGCTGGAAAATGCATTGTTGTGGTGCCTGTCCTATATGCACTAGGATGTTTAGCAGCGCCCCGGTCTCTCCCCACTGGATGACAGCAGCAGCCTCTTCCCCAGTTGTGACAACCAAACATGTCTCCAGACATTACCAAATGTCCCCTGGGAAGCAAAAGTGCCCCTGGTTAAGAACCATTAAACTGGATGACTTCCAAAGCCTTGACACTCAATACATCTAAAACCCGTCAACCTGAGAAACACAAACTACCAAAAGCCCAAATTAAAATGTAGTAAATCATGAAACATATCAAAGGAAAACCTCACTAACAACGAACTGTATTGCTACATGCAACAACTTGATTAATCTCAAAAACAGACAAATATGTTACAATTATATGATTTCATTCATATGAAGATCAAGAACTGGCAACGCTGACAGCAATCATAGTGGTGACTGTAAGGAAGGCGTAGTGTTGTCTGGGATAGGGAGCCTCCTAGGGTGCTGTAGATGTTCTGGTCCTTGATCAGAGTGGGGGTTACACAGGTATATCTAAGTGTAAAATTTCACTGAGTCATATACTGACAATTTGTATACCCTGCCATGCATGTTATACATCAAATCAAAAAAATCAGTAATAATATATTTATATGATTTATTCACTGGAAGCTTTTATTTGGAGTAGCAAGAGCTACCTTGACCATAAAAGAATCTCCCCACTGATTAAAAAGTAAGAGTCGTTTAGTGGCCAATAATCAACTCAATTCTGCATTCTGATTTTCAGACTGGCATATTAAGTTGTCTTCCTGCATATACTAATGGAATGCTTTATATAACTCAAGTTCTTAAGTCTTAAACAATTTCTTACTTACAAAGTGTTTTATTTTTATAGTCTGGACTTCAATTTAAAAACTGCATCACAAGTCAGCCCTTTCAAAAGAGAAAAAGCCCAGAGAAATGATTCCTACTTTAAGCCCTGCTGCCACATTGTTCTGGAATTCCTCATGCCCAGGGCGCTGAACACCCAGAAAAAGTTCAGGAGTTCCTGTCCAAATGCACTAATAACCGAGACCATTACTGTTGATTTTCTCTTCCCTTTCTAAGGACCTGAATATACTGAAGTAATCAAAACATTTTATTTTTTAAGGAGATAGGGAAAAGAAAGCAATTCAACACTGAACAGAAACCATCCATGGTGATAAGGATCTCCCCAAAACCAAAACCCCCTAATTTTTGCATACCTCTAAGACTTTGGGAGGACTCCTGTACCTGGCAACAATTATAGAAGAGAAGTCACTAACAAAGTTTCAAAACATTATTATTAAGCACACTTCATCTCTGCATTTAATTGTGAAAGTTTCGGTATCATTTACCTCGTTATAACAATATTTTAAGAAGCTCCTCTAGAAGCTGCAGGTAGCTGCTCTTAGGAAAAAAAAACCACCAAAAACTACAACTTTTCCTAGTTTAAGCAATTCTCTGTAGTTTTCCTCCCAAATCCTTTTGACCCAGCAATATATACTTCTGAAAACAATCTTAAGGAATAAACATAAATACTGTTTAAAGAAATGTGATTTCATTTTTCAAAAACTAACTTCAAAATCCTGAACAGCCAACAGTAGGAAGTGTATTGTACTTTTAAAAGTGGAATATGCTGTGGGACTCGAATGTGTTTTGGAGGACTAGTAACACAGATAAACATGCACAAAAGTGGAGTTAGCCAGTGAACCCAGAGTATACATACATTCTCATTTTTATCTGGTATTTATGGACATGGAAACAAATGAGCTACGTGCTAGCATGTTAACTGGGATTCTCTTTACGTAGCAGAATTACAAGTAATCTTATTTATTCTTTTCCTTTTTGAGCATTTAAACTTATCCACAATGAAGACTTTTTAAAATTACTTTTGCGCTGTTTTTTTTTTTTTTTTAGTCTTGTGACTAAGTTAAGTGATCTGTTATTAAGTGATCTGTTTGCCCAGCAGCCTTTCTCCTAATAGAGATCATCAGGCTTAATTATAATTGGTCCATTACTAAAATGCTCAAGCTTTGGGTTTCTTACTCAGGTCAGCAGATGAAAAGAGACCTTGCCACAAGCAAGTACTACAGCTGTGCAAATGAATGTACTGGAGCTGGGGATATTCGTGGTGATGAATCCAACAGTACTACCAGGGGATAAAGCACAATGATACAGTAGAACATGCACAAAATACTACTACATGGTGTTTAGGGATACCTACCGTATGCAGTAAGTACAAAGAAATATATGACAATGATCAACACAGAATTCATAACCATGATTACTTTTGGGTCTTAGGTGGTAAAATAGGGAACGCACATGCACGGGATATAAAATGTGCTGACAATTTGTATTTCTTAAACTGACTGACAGGCATATGAGTGTTCATTATATTACACTTTGTATCTTCCAGTATTAGATAAAAGGGGAAAAGCCATCCATGGCTCTTAGCATTTCAATGTCTTCTAGAACCCAAACCCAAGTCATTTCTGTTCCCTATAGCTGGTTCTTATCCTTCCCCAAAATCAATTCTTTAAATTCAGGTTTTTCAGTTTCATTCAGACATTTAAGACACATTTGTAGACAGACTGTACTATGTATGTGTGTGTGTGTATGTGCTTGGGGCGTACATACACTTATGTATGGGTTTACATATGGGTTTATGAATGGGTTTACCCATTCAAAACACAGTAAATAAGAGGCAGTGTAATGTGGAAGGTTGATGTGTCTGCCTGAGGGCGATATGCCCCGAAGCTGTTATTCAAGGCAGCGATGCAACGGGGTTTAAAATCCAATGTTTATTCTCATTATCAACCTGAATAGTAATTTAACTAATCGGTGGTTTATTTGAGATGTCTATATTTGCCACACACAATCCTAACAGCTGTAGTCATTGGTTGGAAGGCACAGTCTCTGTGGAGACATCAATATGCAAAGAAGGGCAAGACCTAAAATCCTTCTGTTAATTCTCCACCCAGCTGTTAAGTGCATTTGTGAAATTAGAGTTGACCTATAAGTGCACTGTAATGCTTTAAAATGTAGTGTTTAAAAAAATCGATATGGTTAGGGAAGTGTACTAATTAGACAGCATCCGAGCAATTACAAAGTCAGTATTATGTCAACATACATTTTTATTACCCTGAGTCTAGTATTCATCTAAGACAGAGACCTCCCAACTTCCTATTAAATATGTCCTTCCCAAATTACCAACTAAAATCAATCAATACCCTCTCCTTGAATTCTGTGGTTAAAGAAAGGGATAAAAGGTAGTGGGTTAAGTTCAAAAGTAAGAAATCACAGCAGATTCTCCATTTTACATGAAAACTGATTTTGGCATAGCGGTAAACCTTACTTAAGGAGCAGCCAGATAATCCACCTCCCTCCCCCCAACCCAAGAAGCTAAAGGAGGGTAACTGAAGTAGGTGAAGCAAGAGGAATTTTACTACCATACACCCCAAAGTGTATCTTCAAGCAGTGCACCACAGCAATGGATCTTTAGGAAATACATATAGTAAATGAATACTAAACAACTATGAAAAGTGAGTTTGTTTCTTTTAAAGAAAGGCTTGACTATCACAGTGACGGGTAAGAGAGTCACAAATAAACGTGCATTAAGTAGCCAAGGTTTCTATTAACCAAGGATCTAAAATAAATGTTCATACAAAGAGAAAAGGTAGTTATTCCCAAGTGCTATTTTTGGCCACAAAGATTTCCAAGATCAGCAGCAAATAATGAGCCCAGATGTGTGAACCCTGCAGTGAGTTTTAAACTTTCCTGCAAACATTCTGACTACTGGACATCTACATCAAGAAATGACTTCTACATCAAGTATATGTTAGAATGATTCTTACAGATCTTCATACTAGTAAGAAAACGATGTTTTCATGGCATTCTTTGTAACTAAATACCAAAAATTGACCAAGCCATTACAAAAATTTTTTACACAAGTTCAGTGTATCCTGATGCAATATTTGAACTACTGAACTTGTCATAAACTGAAAGGCAAATACACTGTTTAATGGCTTGACAAGAACTAAAAAAGATGAAAAATGAAAAATCTATGAAAAATGAAAAATCCAAGGGGGAAAAAAATCAGTCTCCCTCTAGAGCATATTTGTGGGTAGATTCTGATCCAATTTATCTGAAGTGTAAGAACCAGGATGCTGTCTTCCTTTTGAAGCAGCCAGTACAAAGTTCATGTAACCAAAATGGACACACAAGTGAAGATTCAGAACATTTTCCATGTTGTATTTCCCCACATTTCTATTGGCAGCCATTGGAACATTTCCAGTTAGACACCCCAAAGGACTAATAGCCCCAACCTAAACTTATCACCTCCTGAACCCCGACAGGGGGTGTCTCTGTCATATGTGCTCAGGTTAGAAATCTGGACATCAGCCTTGATTCACTGGTCTTCCTCACCCCCTAAACCCAACCATCCATCAAGTCATGTTGACACTACCTGAATCTGCTCCTTCATCCCTACTGCTACCATCCCAGTTCAGAATAGCGTTATCACTTACCAAATAATTTCTTTGAAAGTGTGGTCAAATGTGTCAACTTCTCTCCATACCCTAGATTATCACTAGAGGAAGAAATCGCATGTATTGTTTTTGGAGCATTAATCGGGATGATATACCTTCCTTCAGACAATAGCATAGTCAATGGAGAATCAAAGGAATGATAATAAAAGATAAAACTGAAACTATTTCCCGCAGGATGAATGAGGTTAAAATGAGCAGAAAGTTTAAAGCTTGTTTTTCAGAGAACTGTTGCCACCTCATCAGTCATTACATATTTTCAGACCCTACTAACATATCCACTAGCTGTCTCTCCAGAAGCCTGGACTCAAGGTCATTTGACAGGGTTCCAGCCTAGGAAAAGCCACGCCCAGCATTCCTACCCTGAGATAAGGAGGCCAAAACCCCATTCAGTTTACACCAGTTCTCAGAGCATGCCCATAGCACTTCTACTCTTTGTCCCAAGATAACCTTCTGACATCAGGGGTTGAATTTTGCCTCATTCTGGTGTTCAAGCTCCACCCCAAAGTGAACATGGGATGTTACATCTATGTTTGCTCAGTGATCACGCTCCACCTTTTCTCATGAAGAGTCATGTAAGTTTCCCTGCCCTTTTCAGCAGTATGTACGTAATCTCAACCCCTCTGATCATAAAACCCTTGTTCTCTCCCCCTTTGAGGAGGCAGATTGGAGGCTTATCCTCCAGTCTCTTCCTTTGGCTGCCTCTCAAATAAACTCCTTCCTTGCTGCAAACCTGATGTCTCAGGGACTGGCTTTGCTCCCCACCAGGCAGATGGACTTGGGTTCCATTACAAAATTGCTAACTTCAGAGCTGCAATTTTATTATGAATTTCTGCCCCAGGGTATTGATTCTACAAACCAGAAAAACCCCAATGATCATCACATTTTAACATATTGATTATTTCTTAAAAACTAAGCAAGATAGTAATAAATATGATTTAATGTTGATCTTGAAGTGATCTTGAAGGCATCTACCTTCATGTACAATTTGGGTGGCCAGAAAGCGAAATACATCTATAACCTTACATGACAGAGACTCAGGAAGGGAAGAGAGGAGCATATGATCAGATGAAAAATAAATAGCTAGAGACTTACCGGAATGCTTGATTCAGTATTTGATAATGAAAATGTTCTGGTGCCAATCCTATGACCACAGCATTGGGATCACTTGTTTGTATTCCTGGGAACGGAAAAAATACGTAATTATTGAAAAGTGCAGTTAAGTATAATAAAATAGCTTTAGTCAATCAAATACAAATTTTTGCTGTAGCCATAAGCTGGAATTTAAGAGATTATTCTGTCCAAAGTACTTTGGAGGTATAAGCTATACTTTAAAGAGTTTGTTTTCGTTATTTTTAATTTCTTAGTATTTCTGCATATACCTTTTCCACGGTGTCACAATGCTTAGTAATCAGAAGATCCCAATGGAAACTTGTAACTTGATGCTCTCAAACAAGGGACAATTTCTAACTTTTAAAAGCTTTACGGATTACAATCAACAAGAACAGCCTCGAGTTCTCTAGGAGCTATCAGATCAATAGCAACTGATGAGGGACTAAAAGTCCAAGAGGCAAGGGAAATTAGACTTTCTAATTGACACAGCTGAGGTTAACACATTCATGATAAATAAGGAATGCACGGTAGATTCTACAGTTTTCTACTTAATGTCTCATCTACTCTCAGTTCCACAAATATTATTCTATCATTAAAGCATATTTTAAGGCCTTGGTATCTGGTAACAGAACCTTAGATATGACAACCGAACAAGTGTATTCACCATCGCAGTTATTAAAGGTCTGATTAAAGGTTCTGCAGATTATCTATATACCAATTCCTATTTGCCTCTCTCACTGCCTGCCTCAAAGCATCATCACAGAGTCCACCAAAATGGGAAGGGAAGAAATAGAAAGAGCAGATACCCAGATTTCCAATTTCCTCCTCACTAGTAGCCACAAATACTGAGTAGTTCAGAAATGGTAGTACGCCACCAGCAAGCACTGGCTGTCACTGCTTCTAGGCCTTTGCAGTGCAAGATCTACAGAGTATGTGTTTTTTTTTTAAGAGGAAAAAGGGAATTGATAATGGTATTTTTAATTCAAAATTGGTAATACACGGCTTATTTGATTTTTATATTTGTATCTCTTTTCACTTATACATAAAATCACGGGTACTACCAATACTAGTGTAATTAATACTTTGTTTTATCTTGTATCTATAATTTAAAAATAATAACTAACTACATTACTAATAACACTAAGACTACTGAATACAGTTTAAGATTTCTTTGCAGTTCATTTTTTATTAACATATAATGTATTATTGTTTCAGAGGTAGAGGTCTATGATTCATCAGTCTAATATAATACCCCGTGCTCATTATATAATACCCCGTGCTCATACGCTCCTTAACGTCCATCACCCACAATTATCCCATCCCTCTATCCCTCTATCCCCTCCAGCAATCCTCAGTTTGTTTTTCTATGATTAAGAGTCTCTTGTGGTTTGTCTCCCTCTCATCTCATCGTCTTTTATTTTTTCCTCTTTTCCTATGGTCCTGTTTTTTTCTTAAATTCCACATATCAGTTAGATCATATGATAATTGTCTTTCTCTGATCAACTTATTTTGCTTAGCCTAATACCTTCTAGTTCCATCCACATTGTTGCAAATGGCAAAATTTCATTTTTCGATGGCTGAGTAGTATTCCATTGTATATATATACACCACATCTTTATCCGTTCATCGTTGATGGACATGTGGGCTATTTGCGTAGTTTGGCTATTGTGGACATTGCTGCTACAAACATCAGGGTGCACGTGCCCCTACAGATCACTTTTGTGATCTGTATCTTTGGGTCAATACCTAGTACTGCAATTGCTGGGTCACAGGGTAACTCTATTTTCAACTTTTTGAAAATAGTTTTTCACACAGTTTTCCAGAGTGGCTGCACCAACTTGCATTCCCACCAACAGTGCAGGAGGGCTCCCCTTTCTCCGCATCCTTGCCAGCATCTGTCATTTCCTGACTTGTTAATTTTAGCCATTCTGACTGGTGTGAGGTGGTTTTGATTTGTATTTTCCTGATGGTTAGTGATGTTGAACATTTTTTCATGTGTCTGTTGGCCATTTGGATGTCTTCTTTGCAGAAATGTCCGTTCATGTCTTCTGTCCATTTCTTGATTGGATTCTTTGTTCTTTGGGCGTTGAGTTTGGTAAGTTCTTTATAGATTTTGGATACTAGCCCTTTATCTGTCATTTGCAAATATCTTCTCCCATTCTGTCAGTTGTCTTTTGGTTTTGTAAACTGTTTCCTTTGCTGTGCAAAAGCTTTTTATCCTGATGAAGTCCCAATAGTTCATTTTGCTTTTGTTTCCCTTGCCTTTGGAGACATGTCTAGTAAGAAGTTGCTGCAGCTGAGG
The DNA here is from genome assembly GCF_963455335.1 of Martes martes. Classification (NCBI taxonomy): domain Eukaryota; kingdom Metazoa; phylum Chordata; class Mammalia; order Carnivora; family Mustelidae; genus Martes; species Martes martes. The sequence continues at coordinate 26,669,416 of NC_137901.1, read as the reverse complement.
TCGAAGAGGTTGCTGCCTGTGTTCTCCTCTGGGATTTTGATGGATTCCTGTCTCACATTTAGGTCTTTTATCCATTTTGAGTCTCTTTTTGTGGGTGGTGTAAGGAAACGGTCCAGTTTCATTCTTCTGCATATGTCTGTCCAATTTTCCCAACATCATTTTTTGATGAGACTTTTTTTCATTGGACATTCTTCCCTGCTTTGTCGAAGATTAGTTGACCATAGAGTTGAGGGTCTATTTCAAGGCTCTCTATTCTGTTCCCCTGATCTATGTGTCTGTTTTGCGCCAGTACCATACTGTCTTGATGATCATAGCTCTGTTATAGAGCTTGAAGTCCAGAATTGTGATGCCTTCAACTTTGGCTTTCTTTTTCAACTTTCCTTTGGCTATTCAGGGTCTTTTCTGGTTCCATACAAATTTGAGGATTATTTGTTACAGCTCTGTGAAAAAAGTTGATGTTATTTTGATAGGGATTGCATTAAATGTGTAGATTGCTCTAGGTAACATAGACGTTTTAACAATATTTGTTCTTCCAATCCACGAGCATGGAATGTTTTTCCATGTCTTTGTGTCTTCCTCAATTTCTTCCCTGAGTGAACTATAGTTCTATAGTTCTGAGTATAGATTCTTTGCCTCTTTGGTTAGCTTTATTCCTAGGTATCTTATGGTTTTGGGTGCAACTGTAAATGGGACCGACTCCTTAATTTCTCTTCTTCTGTCTCATTGTTAGTGTATAGAAATGCAACTGATTTCTGTGCATTGATTTTATATCCTGATACTTTGCTGAATTCCTATGTGAGTTCTAGCAATTTTGGGGTGGAGTCTTTTGGGTTTTCAACATACAGTATCATGTCATTTCTTTGCAGTGCTTTTATCCTTAGAATTTACCCCCCCATGGAACAAACCATCAAAATACTATATTTTAGGGGCGCCTGGGTGGCTCAGTGGGTTAAGCCTCTGCCTTCGGCTCAGGTCATGGTCTCCGGGTCCTGGGAGCAAGCCCTGCATCGGGCTCTCTGCTCAGCGGGGAGCTTGCTTCCCCCCCTCCACTCTCTGCCTGCTGCTCATCTCTCTCTGTCAAATAAATAAATAAAATCTTTAAAAAAAATACTGTATTTTAAAGTCATTTGAAGTTAAGTCTTTTCTCTGAGTGAATATGTCACCAACTTGATATAGAACTAAATTTATTTGTTTCAATTTGATTTTGGTTTTCAGGGTCTGGCTTGTTTTTTACTTTTTAACCGCCTTTCAAACATGCAAAACATTTACATGGTTCCAAAGGCAACGCTATAAACAAGGTACTTGCAGAAAAGTCTTGTCTCCTAATCACTTTCTTCCTTCCTCCTGTTTAGATAATCACTTTTCCTAGATTCCCACTTATTCTTCTTTAGCTTCCTTTCACAAATATAAGACAAACACATATCCATTTCTCTCTCATTTTCTTACACAAAAATATGTAAGGTTTCCTACACCCTGCTTTTTCACTTAATATATCCTATGAAGACCACTCCTTATCAGGAGACAGAATTTGCCCTTCCTTATTTTCCAGCTACAAGCCATTCCGTTTTGTGGACATATCATAGGTGAAACAATCAGTCCCTTCCAATGAACATTCATATTGTTTCCAATCTTTTGTTATTTCAAATAAGGCCATAATGAACAATTCTAATCACATGCCATGGTGTATTTTTGTAACTACCTCTTAGGGATGGATTCTTACAAGTGGTAGTTCTGCTTCATACCCAGTTTTGCTAATGCCAAATTCCTTTCCATAGGAGGTGCTCCATTTTATATTCCTGTCAGCATTCAGATTCTTTTAATAAATGTATTTTCTGTTTAATTCAGCCAAAGTTGGCTTCTGTTTCTTACAAATAATAATTCTGCTTGATACACTGTTCTACTTCCTGATAGGACAAGTTTCGAGGTTCTGCCTAACAATATAGTCACGCTGAATTTCCCTAATCATTATTTATAAAACCATCATAAGGTTTTATAATGAGGTACTTATACCCATTTTTCTATATTGTGTCATTTCACTCTGCGTGCCATTTATAAAAAGAAGTAATGTGGCAAAGCTTCATAAAAAAAAGGATATTTTCCCAGGGTCTGTTAATTTTTTTAAAGAAAAAAGTTTTATTTTATTTTGATTAAAAGTATTTTATGGTCATTGTAAAAACTTCACATGATACAGAATATCTATTTTTTTCACAATATTATTAAGATTTATTCATCAGCCTCAAAAGCCAAACCCATCATAAACAGAAACTCCTCATAATCAATCATTTATAAATGGGATCAGATTAATTCCATTAAAACTGAAATAAAATGTAAGATTCCAACATATTTCATTTAATCAAATTAATACAGTGGCTCCTGGATTGAGGATTATAATACATAAAGTGATTCTGACCTGTGTTTTTTCAAACTGTGGGCCATGATCCATTAGCAGATTGTGAAGCTAATTTGGAGGGCTCTAAGCAGCATCAAATTCAAACAAACAATAAAGTAAACCAAACAGAAAATAGAGTACATCTCATATAGTACGAGTAAGTATTGTTTAACACACATAAACACAAATACATATCTACTGGGTTACTATATTATGTGTGTATATTGTGGCATGTAGTCAAAAGAAGTCTGAGATGGGCGCCTGGGTGGCTGAGTCGTTAACTGTCTGCCTTTAGCTCAGGTCATGATCCCAGGGTCCTGGGATCAAGCCCTGCATTAGGCCCCTTGCTCAGCAAGAATCCTGCTTCTCTCTCTCCCACTCCCCCTGCTTTGTTCCCTCTCTTGCTCTGTCTCTTTCTGTCAAATAAATAAATAAAATCTTAAAAACAACAACAAAGAAACCAGATTTGAGAAACATGAACTTATTAAAACTATCTGTTGACCATTTCAATAATAAGAGGAAATCTGACAAAACGTCCAGTTTTAAGAATGTTTTAACATCCAGTTTTAAGAATGACTTAGAAGCAAACGTGAAGAACCAATTTCTGTATATTTCCAAATGTCCCCTACCTTTGAAATCAGGGAGCGCCCGATCATCCACTAGCAGCATAGGTCGAACCTGTTTCTGCTCTACTAAATTTCTGGCTGCAGTCAGCGAAGTGAATATTTCATCTTCAGAGATATCAAACTCCAATTTTTTCAACCTATCCAGTAGGTCTTGCTTGCTCTCTTTGGTTGTATTGGTCACAAACCTAACCATTACAGAAGCTCCACGCAACCTGGGAAAGTCAAATTCATATGTCAACAAGCAGCTTTTACACTCTAGTCCCATAAAACCGGATTTACGAGAACTTGCCAGAGGTCAGAAAATGAAGAGTAAGTCACCAAGCCAATGTTTTTATGGCCAATAAGCTTGTTTTTGTAACCTATCCAGATTTTTACAAACCATCCGCACCCTGTGGACTGCTTCATCTTCGAAGGCTGCACCATCTAACTGTAAAAGCTATGTATGTCTACCTCTCTGAGGGCCTTCTGAAACTGAGTTTTACCTCAGGATTTTAGTAAAGAAATGAAAAAACAAAACAAAACAAAACAAAGTTTAGTAACCACTGTACTCACAGATTATGAGAGAGAAAGTTATTTTAGAGATTATCTACTAGTGCAGCCTTCTAAAGACGGGATAACAGAAGCCAGGATTTAAGTGACTGCTCAGCTCTGCACAGAAGGGGGTCAGAAGAGCCCAGGGGCAACTCAGATCTATGTTGTGGTTCAACTTCTGAACTCCTATGTGAAGAGAGCAGAGGACACTTCAGGATGCTTATTCCTTTTTAGCAGTCAATCAGAGTCGGGCTCAACCCTCAATATGTTACTAAGTTAATCAACAGAAACTATTTGGAATGCTCAAAGAAACATTCCAGTTGTACAGACCGAAATGTGTTTTCCCCTTGAACTACCTACATACGGGATTGTTTTGATTCCGTGATCTGCTTCTGGAACCTAAACTGGCAACCAGAGAGAGAATTTGTGATAGTCTAGCTTTCTTTAAAAATGGAAATGACTTTCTTATCCTTAAAGTATTTTAATCTAAAATCCACAAATAATTTTAATTTAACCACAATTTAAAATTTTATATCGATACCCTGTTGCTTTTTATTTTACGCCTCTCTCGAATGCACACAAAACACAACAGCACTAACAACAATTTAAAACAAGCAAGCAAATAAATCAGAAAAAACATTTTTAAGTATTCACCCAAAGAACATTAAATACATTTCCTTGATTAAATGGTTCACTGTAATCATGATTATCTGTATAATATCTGTGTGATAGCTTTTCTGAAAAACACATTAAATTTGGTGATCTCTCAAAAGAAACTGATGACTTCAACATAACTACCATTAACATAATTAAAAATGAACCAGTACAAGAATGGAAATACCACATCACTTTGAATGAGGATTTTTAAAAACACTTTTCTTTTGACTAGTCCTTCAACTTCCCTTAGTTTCTTTTGTATGCACAGAAACCCAAACCAGCAGTGACAAGAGTACAGTGATTTCTTTGGGATGGAAAGCCTGCAGTGCCAGTAAGAGAATAGTGTGTAGACTCTCGTTCCCCCAGACTGACAGGCTCACAGCTTATTGGGCAACTTAGAAATGTTGTCCACTGTTCACCAGAAAGAAATTCTTTGGATCCAGAGTAGAAAGCTCATCATCAAAGCAGCAAAAGCTCTTACCCAGTAGAATGGACTGAACTGTAGGCATCCTTTTCCCTAGAAATCCTACCTAGGAGAGAAACTGTGTCAAGAGAAAGTCCAACCCTGCAATGGGTTTTCTTTAGGTTTTAAACATGTCTACCTCTAACAGATACCATAATGCTAATGAAACTGACAGATTCCAACTGAAGTCGACCAGATACAAAAGGGCTGAGAGATGGCTATGCCGTCCAAGCCCAGGGTGCCGCTGTAATATCTGATGTAATGCCAAGGGTTACTTACAAGAATATGCCTAACTAGTACAGAGATCTGGTCTGAGGGTGTGAAAACATGCCCACAGTGCTGTGTGGGTGTGTGGCCATGTCTGCTGCTGCCCCACCAGCGGTGGACACAGAGCCAGCTCAGCCAGCACAGGAAGAGCACAAGCTGGAGGCTGCTCAGACACCTGCTCCCCAGGGTGAGGACGGTGACCCAAGAGGAAGGGTAGCTGGAGCCCAGCGGCAGAAGTCTAGTTCTAGGATAACTGTCCTACGATGTCAGTGGTGCAGCATGTCTGCCACTTTATGATACAACCGAGCTGGACACGTGCTTAACCTTTGGATGCTGAAGGAGATGAATGGGCTTTGGACTGAATGTGGTCGTTTAAAAAGTACCTTCGTTTTTTGGACCTGCATATTTAGCTGTTTTGGAATGCAACCGTTCCCTCCTGAGTTTCAGATATGAGACTGCTCTAATCCCATCACAATATCCAGTGGTGTAATCTCGTCTGTCACTCTCATTCCCATTCCTCTTCATTTAGAATCAGAGTAAAGTTGTATTTCGAATTAAAAAAAAGAGAGAGAAATTTAAGCTAGTCTCTAGCCTTCAAAAGCATTATATGTAGTTGACAGAAAGCAATATAAAATTTCAAGCTTCTTACTAAATTTTACTCAAGCAGTTGCACACTCAATGCTAAATTTTGGGTGAAGGGAGTGGGCAGAACTATGTGTGTGTTTCATTTTGTGATTCCAGGATTCATTTGTGATTTTCCAATGGGTATTTATTCCATACTTTAGAATCTTAAGTTTTTATTCCCAAATTTACATTACTGACTTAGACAAAGACACACACACACACAAAGAACAAAAGCACTAGATCAAAAGGCCAAACCTAATAAAGGTTTAGAAAACAGTGTTTGGAGGATATTACAGTGCATACATCTTCTAGCTAAACCCAAGGCAGTTCCTGTATATATGGTAAGCTGGTGAAATGCCATCGTAAGGCCATCCATTTAGCTAATGATCTGCCTTGGTAAAATGGCACTTACAAACATATTTGTCAGCTGAACCTGGAGAATAGCTTGCCTTTTAAGAGCTTCCTGGGCGCCTGGCACAGCTGCATCTTCAATGTGAAGTGTGCCATTGAGATCCACCAAAACAGCTTTTAACGCACGGCGTGCTGCCATCCTTCATTCCCTAGGAGAGAGCAAATGAAATTAAAAATACAGTTTAGGAAACAATGGACAATTAAAAACTGGTAAGTCTTCAAAAACATCATTCATATCCAGAAAAATACTGCTTCATGTTAAGCTGATTCTTTTAGAAAAAAAAAAAAAAAATGTTTTAAAAAATAAAAAAAACTAAAAATAAAAAAATCTAAAATTTGATCCATAGAACTTCTACAATGTTTGGTTTTTCTTTAAAAAAAAAATCTTGAATTAAAATCACAGGAAGGGGAATACTAAAAGAGAAGTTACTATTTACTTTCAGATTTCTTAAAATAATTCTTTGGTGGAACAATTCATTCATTTATTTTAAATATGAGCAAATGTACTCTGAAGAATGGGTGAATGGAAGCCTTAAATCATGGGCAAAATCTTTTTCATCTTTTGCTATATATGATGAAAGTGCTGAGGGGCGCCTGGGTCGCTCACTCAGTTCAGTGTCCGACTCTTGACTTTGGCTCAGGTCATGATCTCAGGGTCGTGAGAGAGAGCCATGTCAGGCTCCGGTGGTGTCTGCTTGAGATTCTCTCCCGCTCTTCCTCTGCCGCCCCCTCTGCTTACATGTATGTGTGCGTACTCTCTTTCTATACGTAAGTAAATTTTTAAAATCTTAAAAAAGAAAGAAAGGAAGGAAGGAAGGAAGGAAATGTTCTAATTGCCCATCTCCACCATGATAGCCCGATATGGTATATGTAGTCAAGGAGCTATCAGTGTTTACAGGTCACTGAGAAGGAAATTTCAAGCTATAAAGTAATTTTAGTCAGGACATGTTTCCCCTACCTTAACCACATTCAACTTTCCTTCTGCATATTTTCCCCTTTAAAATTTTCTTATTATGAGCTACATCATTTATGCAGTAGCATATAAGGTCTATGTACTGTTTAAAAATTACACAGTGGATAAGAACAGTAGGGAAACTAAAGAGAAGAGAATGGAACTTCATTTTTAGTTTTTTTAAGCTTATTCATTTTTTTCTTCCATTTTTGTTTTTATAATAAGATATTTCAGACATACAAACAAGTATAAAAGACATCACTCTAAAAAGTCCCCTGTGTACCTCCTTTGTAGTCAACTGCTCTCCCCTCCACCAATTCCTGGCAACCAGTGATATTCTGTCCCTAGTTCCTTTTCAGAATGTCCTATCAATAAAATCATAGAATATGTAGCCTGTTGGGGTGGGCTTCTTTTACTTAGCAAAATGCATTTAAGATCCATCCATGTTTTTGCTAGAATCAATAAAGCTCATTCCTCCTGTTACTGAATAGTACCCCACAATGTGCATATACTACAGTTTATCCATTCTCCGGCTGAATTTTACCTTGGTCTGTCTGGTTCTCAGTGATCCTGAATAAAGCACTTATAAACATTCATGCACAGGTTTTTGCGTTAAGAGAAGTTTTCCATTTATTTGGGTAAATACCTAGGAGTGTGGCTGCTGGATCCTTTGGTAAGCCCAATTTCACCTTTAAAGGATGAAAAATGTAGGTAATAAAGATGTTTAAAAGATTATGTTACAGCTCTGAAACCAATTCCAAAAAAAGAGTTCCAAATATATCTTGAGCAATAGCAGAAACTTGTAATCTCCTATGCTGACTCCTTTGAAAAGTAAATACGTATCTGTGGATGAATAAACTCTGGTATGCTTCTTTCCTAAAAACAACAACAACAACAACAAAACGAAACACCCCCCCTCCGCCCCCAAACAACTCATTCTTGGACTTGGGCTTCCTATAATATAGCTGGCTAAGTGACCAAATTAATGCTCCAAATGAAACCTAACAATACTAGATTAAAATACACACACACACACAAACACACACCCCTTGAATGACACAGGGGTTAGGGATGCTGACCACCGCACAGTTGGAAATCCAAGTATAATTTCTGACTCCACCAAAACTTAACTGCTTTAATAGCCTGCTGTTGACTGGAAGCCTTATGGACAACATAAGCACTAGATTAACACATATTTTGTATGTTGTATGTATTGTATGCTGTATTTTTACAATAAAGTAAGCTAGAGAAAGGAAATGTTAAGAAAATTGTAAGGAAGAGAAAATACATTTACGGTATTATACTGTATTTATTGAAAAAAAATATAAGTGGACCAGCACAGTTCAAACACATGCTGTTCAAGGGTGCATATGTATGTATATGATATGCATATATGTGCATGTGCGTGTGTGCGTGTAAAGCTTCAAGGAGCAAGGAAGAAAATAAGGATTTCTTAGATCTGAATAAAGCAACAAACCAGGAGATGAGCAGAATACTGCAGCCTGTTTTGGCCCTAAGAGCATCTGCCCACACTAGGTCACCTTGAGTCCCCAACTCCTTGGCCCCTTCAGGGAATACAAAATAAAACTCAGAGCCCACCTGAAAAGATAGATCCTCCCAATCTAAGTGCAGAGACCTCCTTGTAAGGGAGAAATAAACCATCACTGGCACTCCCACTCCACCATCTCATGCGACTACAAGAAAATCAACTGCTATGAAACTTGGACCAAAGAGTGAAAGGAAGAAAATGCTACAGATAATGTGGAAACATAAGCCAGCCCTGGATCCAGTCTGCAGACTAAACTCACATCATCAAAGGTACTAAACTCACATCATCAAAGGTAAGTCCTCAGAGAACCTTTAAGATTTTAATTAGAATGACCTTGACCAGCAGGTGCCTGCTGAAGCAAATGCAAACCCTCCCCAAGATATGACTTTCAGACCAAACAGCAAAGAAATCCCACATATAAAATCAAATAAAATTCTAAGCACAATGAGCAAGTAACCTAAAGAAACAAGGACCATAAGGGAGAAGAACCTGCAGAAACAACCGAGCATAAAGCCGTCCTATAAGGGCTCCTGTGATAATGTGATTATCAGACGAATCCACTGGAAAAGGCCTGCAAGTTTAACGAATAAAAGACTGAAAATCTGTGCAAAACAGATTGAGAAAGCCCAACACATTGCAAGCAAAATAAAAAGAAGTCCATTATCTAAACTGCTGTATACTGAAAGCAAAGAAAAGATCCTGAAGGCAGCCACGGGAAAAGATACATTACTTTCAAAGACCCAAGAGACTGATTGATAGCTGACTTCACACTAACAACGATGACAACCAAAACACATTAGAATAATATTTTCAGTGTGCTGAAAGAAAATAACTGCCCATCTAGTAACATATAATAAAAAAAATCATGACCAAATTGGGGTTATCCTACTAATACTAGGTAGGTTTAAATTAGAAAACCAATCACTGTATTTACCACATTAACAAATGAAAGAAGTAAAATAATGTCTGATCATGTCAATTCATGCAGAAAAAGCATTTGATAAAATTCAGCACCTATACACACTAAAATACTCCAAGCAACATAAAAATCGCAGGCAACTTCTACAAGCTGATAAAGACTAACTACAAAAGCCTACAGCCAACATTAGACTTATCCAGTAATACTGGAAACATCTCAGAGATAAGAATAACACAAGAATGTTACTATGACCACTTCCACTTAACAGTGTAAATCATATCCTAGTTAGTGTAGTCAGGCAAGAAAAACAAGGTATAACAAATGGAAAAGAGAAAACTATTGCTATTCATACATGTTATGAGTGTATATACAAAAATCCAAGATGCTGAACCAGCAGGAAAGTATAGCAATTAATATTAAAAATCATTATCATTTCTTTTTTTTTTTTTTTAATTTTAAGATGCAGGCCACTTGATAGCCTGCATCTGGGCCGCTCGCTGGGCCGCGGCGGCGGCCGGACGCTGATGCAAGGGGTGGCGGACTCGGGGCGCGGCGGACGGCCAGGCGTGCGACTGCGGGCGGCGGGGCGCGCGGTGCCGGGGCCGCTGTCCACGCCGCCTCGCCCTCCGCCAACGGGAAGCCGGAGCCCAGCCTTTTTTTTTTTTTTTTTTTTTTTTTTTAATTTTATTTTTAAGTAATCTCTGTACCCAATGCGGGGCTTGAAATTATAACCCTGAGATCAAGGGTCACTTGTTCTACCAGCAGAGCCAGCCAGGAGCCCCTAAATAGTCATTTTACAGATTGCGAATGAGGTCATCCGAGAGACATCATAGGGAGGTTGCCTTCCTGAAGTTGGTCCTATTCCAAAAATCATTATCATTTCTATGTCACTAAAAATATTTAGAAAACAAATTTAAAAATATTACTTGCAACAGTGTCACAAAATGTAAAGTCACCAGGAAAGTCTAATAAATGATGTCGACATTTTTATGTCAAAATTTTAAAACTTCAGTGAAAGCCACAAAAAATGAGTTAAATATACAGATGTACCATTTTCATGGGTTAAAAGACCCAATATTGTAAAGATGTCAGTTTTCCCTGTAATGATCTATAGACTCAGGGCAATTTAAATCATTAACTCAAAGAGTGTTTTGTGGATTTGGTAAGCTGATTCTAAAAGCTAAACATCAGTGCAAATGGCCAAAGATAGCCAACATACTTCAGCCAAGACTGGAGAAGAAAAAGAAGGTGGGACCCTGCTTTACCTAATATACAGATTTGATTAATGAGGTCTCATAATTAGTTAAGACGTTGTGGTATTAGCACATAAAGAGACAAAGTAATCACCGGAACAGAAGAGAGAATCCAGAAAAAGACCCCATCCCATGTGTAGAAACCGGACATGACAGAGGTAATTCCAGATACATGAAGAAAGAATGATGTGGTCAATAAAATGGTGTTAGAAAAAATTAAACTGCACTCCCATATAACACCACACACAATTTTTTCCCAGGTAGATTAAACGACTGCATGTTTACGGCAAAACTGTAAAACTTTTAGATAGAGTATCTTCATGACTTGAGAATAGGAATGGCTTTTTTTTAAGCTACAAAAAGCATGGGGGAGCCTGGGTGGCTCAGTCCGTTAAGCTTTTGCCTTCGGCTAAGGTCATGATCCCAGGGTCCTGGGATCGAGCCCCACATAGGGCTCCTTCCTCAGCGGGAAGCCTGCTTCTTCCTCTCCCACTCCTCCTGCCTGTGTTCCCTCTCTTGCTATGTCTCTCTCTGTCAAATAAGTAATAAATAAAATCTTAAAAAAAAAAAAAGATATAAAAAGCACCAACCATAAAGGAAAAGGCAGATAAATTCAATTCCTGGAAAAGAGTTTTTAAAAATACTGGAAAGAGAGAAATAGAGGGAAAACATACAGAATGAAAAACAAATTTCCAACACACGTGAGAAAGGACCAAAATCCAGAAAATATAAACTATAAATATTAAGACAAACAACCCAGAGGAAAAATGGGCAACATCTGTACTAAATAAAAAATGTTAACTCTAAAGGTAATAAAAGAACAAAATATAAACAAGACTGGACAGACAACAAAAGAATTGTAGTTAAAAAAAAAACAAAACAAAGAAAAAACCTGTACAGCTAGAGCCAGCAAATGGCCATAATAAATACTGATAATATTAATCCACATAGGCTTAATGTTACCAAAGCATTTAAAAAGGCGATTTTTGCTTTCATCAGTTCCAAAGAACATAACTTTTAAATCCTACAGTGCTCTCTGGAGCATTACATATCTGAGAGTGACTGACAGGTCTAGAAGAAAAAAACAAACTGAGATGCCCTACTCAAACCTCAAAACATACTTCCTCAATTAGCCCCAGTATAGGCCATGGCCATTTCTGCCGTGACCTCGTTTGAACCTCTATAATACTTGTTAGTTGATCTACAGGTCAGTATTTGATAAAATATAATTGTAAAATACATGTGTCACCTCCAAAGAACAGGCAAAGGCTTCGGAAGTAGTCCACGTCCTTTTTCTTGGGTCCATGTCCCACCGTCTCCCATAGTTTGAACAGGTTGTAGGAGATATAACTTAGAAAGTCAACAGCTGATAATGAACAGCCCATATTCAGTACAGAGAAGAAAAGTAAATTCTCTCTCATGCCAAAAGGAACTCTTCAAGATACTTCAGAAGGATATCTCCCCTTGAATATCGTGGTGCATCTCAGGTCAGCAAGCCCTCTTTACCCTCCAAGCTGCTCTTTCCTACAATCCTTATGAGGGAATGGCCATCCCAGCAATCCAGATGTAGCCCCCAGCCTCTCCCACTCCTTCCTCCCATTCAATCAAATGCCAAGTCACCTCAGCTCTGCCTCCTTTGAATCCACTCACTTCACTCCATAATTACTAAAATTATGGTTTTGAAACCACCTCTCATCTAGCCTATTTCAACAACTCCCTAAGTATCTTCTCTGCTTCAAATCTTATTTCTAGCCCCAAATGCACTACCTGAAGCAAAGTTGTTTAGCGAAGTCCAAGAACTAAGGGGCTGCACATGGCTGGGTTTGAATGTCAACTCACTAGCTGTGTGCACGTGGGGAACTTTCTTAACCTTTCAGCCTCAGGTTCTTCATTACTAAAGTAGAGAGAATTACACCCACCTCTAAGGGTTGACAGGACAATTACAGAAAGTAACATGTGTTGTGAACACCGCTGCACACACAGAAAGGCTGGGTTATGTATGTGGGAGGGACGGGAGAGTATCTGAGGCACATGTCAAGGCCAACAGAAATCACAGGATACATATGACACAAAGTCCTAAAGCTTCAGAATAAATTGAGAATCTGAGAAAACATTTTCTACCAAACCAAGTCTATACTTTGGCCTATCATTCAAATCTTGTATAAATATTTAAGACAAGAGTTTTCAACAAACCATTTTCTTCTGCGAAGCTGGGGCTTTTCAGAATATGCCTCCTAGACCTCCTGGGGAATACAAATTCTCTTTTCTTCCCTATGTACTTGTGGTGGAAAAGTCTGGAACCACTGTATGCACTCCATAAATGACACTAGTTTTCAGTCACTGTCCAGTTAAAAATCTTCCAGTTGGGGACACCTGGGTGGCTCAGTCCTTAAGCGTCTGCCTCAGGATCAGGTCAAGGTCCCAGGGTCCTGGGATCCAGTCCCACATGGGGCTGCCAGCTCCGCGGGATGCCTGCTTCTCCTCTCCCACTCTCCCTGCTTGTGTTCCCTCTCCTCTGTCTCTGTCAATAAGTAAATCTTAAAAAAAAAAAAAAAAAAAAAAAATCTTCCAGTTGCTCTGCACTGTCCTCAGGGTAAAGTCTCAACAATGAACCCTGCTGTGCGGAGCCCTGGGTTCACCTCTCTAACTCCTTCCCCTCTACTCCCACGCCAAAGTTCCACAGCACTGCAGGCGGCTACCAGCCCTATACTCTACCTCCCTCATCGCTGGACTTTTGTCTGGAAATCCTTTTGTTTTCTGACTTCTACCATACCTGTCCCCTACATCCTCCTTTCCCCTACATCCTCCTTTCCCCTGGACAACTGCAGTTCATAGGTCTCGGATTAGCATCCTTTCCTCTGGCATTCCCGAGTGCAACTCCTTTTCGTACAGGGACGGGCCAGGAGCTCCTAGCTTGCTCCAATTATTCCACTTATCACTCGGTCCAAAGTGTTAAGCTCTATGAGGAAAGGAGCTGTTGTGGTCTTTTCCGCGGCACTACTGACCGCTCAGTATGGGCTTGTGAGTTAACCCAATTCATGAATCCCGGTCTCAGTTGACTGGTAGGATTCGAGGAACAAAGGTCTTTCAGCACTAACAACTGAGAGCTCCTCCATCTCCTGGATGGAGGGCCTCAGGACTGGTCACTGCACTCCGCCCCACTGCAAAATCCAGGACCTGGCCAGACTGACCGGAAGGGACACCAGCTTCGAAATACAGTCCGGGAGCAGGTCCCGTGGGATGTCTACCACACCAGAATCGCGATGTGCTCCAGGACTACGAAGAGCCCCGCACCACCACGGCCCCGAAGCCCGGCGGCCCCACGAAAGTGCTCGGAGCCCCACTCCGCGCATGCGTGCCGGCCCGGCGGCCCCGGGGACCGCCCCCGCCCGGAGAGGTGGGACCGTCATCTCGGAGCGCGAGCGCGGGTTGGTCCGCGGCCCAGGAGGGGGGTGGCCTGGAGACGCAACCAGCATTTCACAAAGAAATGCAGCCTCCGCACAGGTGGGAGGTCTCCCGTCCCAGAGCGGCTCCTCACCCCTGCTCCGCACGCCTTCCTCAGCAAAAACCCCGCTACCAGGAAAGTCAGCACAGCCCTGCCGTCCGCAACGTCCTCGAGGCCAGTCCAGACAGGCAAGCAGCCGCTAAACGCCGGAAACTGGGCCGACAGCCGCACCGGAAGTCTCGCCTCTCCCCCGCCCAACTCCGCCCCATCCGCCCCTGGCTGCTTCCGGGTTGCGGGCCATCACTCTAGAGTGTGGTCTTGCTGCTTACCACCTTCGAGGTGGAAAAATTGTTAAGACCCGCTCCCTGAAGGGCACGCCCTGCTTAGCCCCAGGTGTAGGAGGATAAATGAAACCTCTGTCTTCGCTCAGCAGCTCTTTCCCCTTCTGCAGCCCCATTGGTGAACCAAGTACTGAGTACCTTTCTTTGCCGCCACCCTCTCCTGCTGCATGCCCATTCTCGAGGTGTTAATTTGGAAGTTATCTCCGTGATGCTTTCTGTGAACTACCCGATCTCTGAAGTCATTTTATGCTTTGCTACTTGATTAGCACCTGGCATTTGTAGCTGTGTTAACCCCTACCTCAGGAAACGAGGTTCCTCTTTTCCTACATCAGCTGTTCCCAAACCTTAAGCTGCCAACTCTCCCATCCTGCCTCTCATTAGAGAGCAACCCCAGGCCTTGCCTATCGTCCCTAGTGGAGCAGTATCTTGAGGTGCGTGTAACCATCTCCCTCACTGCTCCCCTCCCACGCACCTACTGGGAGTCTCTTTGATCCACATTGGCTGCCTTTAAATAAGTAAAACTTCTTGAGTGCAGAGGTGGTCATCCTATGCATTCTCTATGAAAACGACTAAATGAAAAACTTTCTGGAGCAGTCTGACTTAGTAGGATACACACTCTGGTTTGCACATATGTAACTCCTTGCCTCGGTGCTGCCAGAACCCATCCAACACCCCCTCTGCCCAGTGCTGCAGCCTATGTTGTGAGCTAGAACACTTTCCTCTGGAGTAGTGACCCTCTACTTTTCCTCCCCACTCGGTCTGAAGGTTGTTTCTGTTTTATTCATATTTGTTAAGTCTTATTTTCTATGTAAAGGCATACTTGGTTAAAGGAAAAGGAATCTGCTCCTAGTTTCCCCGTCGGAACTAAGAGCTGCGAACTAAAACAGCACTGAAGGATTTTAAGCAAGTGCGTAATGTTAAGACTTGCATTTTTCTAATTCTCTGGCTGCAGTATGGAGAATGGATGGGAGAAGGACCAAATTGTACTTGAGACCAGGTAAGCTACTGCAGGGCTACAAGAGCAATGCTTGCACTAAATTGTGGGGAAACAAAGCAGACAAATTCAAGAGATCTTAGGAGGTAAAATAGAAATTGTTAGAGATTAAATTGGTAAGGGAGAGGTAGGCATCAAGATAACTATTAAGGGGGCACCTGGAGGGCTCAGTCATTAAGCACCTGCCTTCAGCTCAGGTCATGACCCCAGAGTCCTGGGATTGAGCCCCACATTGGGCTCCCTGCTCAGCAGGAAGCCTGCTTCTCCCTCTCCCACTCCCCCTGCTTGTGTTCACTCTCTCGCTGTGTCTCTCTCTCTGTGAAATAAATAATCTTAAAAAAAAAAAAGGTAACTACTAAGTTTTAGGCTTGGGCAGTTTGGTAGCGTAAGTGATGGTGTCAGTGACTATAATGTGGCATGATTGAACAGGACTAATGGCTTCCTCCTTGAAAGACTCGAATGATTTTGCTTGCCAAAGGCCAAGATGAGTAAAGAGGGATGGGATGTCTAAACAGATGGTGACTAAACTCATGGAATGAGCATTGCATAATGTATAGAACTATCAAATCGCTGTTATACACCTGAAATTAACATTACACATCAACTATACTTCAATACTGAAAAAAATTTTTCAGTTATTGACAAAAAAGGAAAAAGGAGGGGCTGAATTTGGAAAAGATAAAGATGGTACTAAAACACAAAGGGGGAGTAAAGAAAGCAGTGTCAGAACTGAAACAAAAACAGCAGGATTCCAAAACTCACCTTGAGCAATACCCTTGGACACTGGCCATTATGCGTCTGAAGTCCTTGCACAGAATGTTTTCACAATATCTGGCATCTAATGACCAATCAGGAGCCAAGAAAAATTTCAGCAAAAATCCCATTTTGCTTAGTATCAAAATTTTATTTATTGGTAATAACTTTGAAACTATGAGGCACCGAGAAAGTAATTTATTTCACTAAAAACATTTACTTTGGGAGAACATCTCTTTGGTTGAGTTACACCTAGCATCAAAGGTTAGTGACCTGGAAAAGGTATACATATATAAATCACCTGGAGCAGATTTCTGTTCTGAAATAATTCTTGACCAGTTTTACAGATGAAACAACAGAAAACAACTGAGGTCTTAGGAAGTTTGTCTTAAGTCATGATAAAAGGTTTTGCTCGGCATGTTACAAATATCCTGCCTCCCACTCTTTTTACTACTCAAAGATATTGCTTTCTCTCAAGTCCCTTGACGAGTACATATACTCAAGTGATAGCATATACCAGTAGACCACAGATCACACTTCCTCCTCTAAAGTAGGGATTTTTTTTTCAAAGATACTCGTTTTAACTATGTTTTCAAAAACTTGGAGTTTTGTGGAAGGACCTTAGAAAGGATGACAAGAGTGGGGTGGAGGTTTAATAATGGGCCTTTGGGCCCCATCCCTGTTTCAACCAAAAATAAGTAGACTGCTCTCATCTGTTTCAAATAGTGGGGCATTATAGTTCTGTGTTATCCCTTTTGGAATCTGGTTCTACCATTAACAATCAATACTTGAAAACCATTGTATTTAACTAAGGATCAGGGTATACGTTTGGTTAACATCTACACTTGAGCCAAGATCCTTCATGAGATAGGTCAGAGGCATATAGACACAAGGTCAGCATACATTAGGACCATAAACATCATGGATCTTTGGAATCTAGAATGATCACCAATTGTTAACTGAGAATGGCTATGGGGGAGGATGTGGGCAGGCAAGCAGACACTGAAGTTACTATCAACTAAGTAAGATCCTGTGGTTACCGATTCTCTGCACTGGGGACATCAGGGCTAACCTGCGAAAGCTTACAGACCTTCAGGCCTCCGTTCAGGCACACTGAAGCTAGCATTGTGTTAAGTGGCCTCCAGAGATGACAGATTTTGAGATTCAGTGCTTCAGTTTCCTCAGACCCCCTTTGCTATACAATACTCTGATCCTGCCGTGCTACGACTGCTCTCCACTGGAGTCTGAACTCGGACAGTATCCTGCCACTAAATGAGCATGAAGGTGTGCTGTAAAGTTTTACAAGAAAATGGCATCAGGCCAAGGTCTCTTTTCTTTCCTTTAAAAATTCTGTATGGTCTGTGGAGAAATGGGAGTGCTCTCAATTAACTGCATGTATTGAACCTGTTCAGTGACTTAAACTTGGACTCATGAATCGGATCTTTGTAAGGACAAAGAACACTGCTTCTAGCTGCCAAATATGTTAGTTACTCACATGAGCCAGATAGTCAGCTAAGAATCCCTGGTACATCTCTTTGGTTCAGCTGCAAGCCTGCAGCCCAGAGATCATCTATCTCTAATCCAGGCATGGCCAATAGGCATTTAGTACCTGCTCCAAAGTTTTAGAAGTAACCTTAGTCATGGAATAAAAGTTGCTCTTGAGTCTCCTTGATGTAATCAGCAATTCAGTTAACTCACTGGAAGAAAAAAAGTGACTGTAATGTTTACTTTTATTAAATCTGTGCTCTGTGATTTTATAGCAAAGAAATGAGATTAATTCAATTAACACTGACAGGTAAGGTACAAAAACAAGTACTTGCCTTGGAAATTTAACTTTATTTACAAATGTTCTCCTATAAACAAAGATGCCAATCTATCCCTTTAAACTATTATAACTGGTAGTTTTCAGAAAAAAACATTTACATAATTTTAATCTTCCTGCATAAACTGTATTATGGGATGAGCAAATATGGAATGGTCTAAGAATATAAAAACAAAACGAAAACTTATCTAACATGAATCTCTACTGACAGACAGAATAAAAAATTAAGAATTACACCCCTTAATATGCTACTCCAGAGAACGGAAACGTCATAATTTGGGGGAGAGGTAAATGCTTCACAATAGTCTTCTTACATAGCACAGTTTAATTGTGACTGTTTAGGATTACTCTTGCAGGCTAATATTTAGGCTGATTTTAAAAAATAAATTATTATTGTAAAAAGGGCATAGACTTTTCTACACAGATTTTTCTATCAATGGAAATACGTAGACAGTGATCTGACCTCATCATTCAGGCCAATTAATAAAATAATACACATATGAAAGAACTTAAAAACACAACCTATGTGACTGACTTACAAAATTAGAATTCTCCCTGAAGTCAGAGAGTATTGCTCATAGTTGCTATAAATTTGAACTTGTCATAGTCGAAATGATACAGACAAAATAAAGAGTTCAAAGTAAAACTATCCAAATTACTGACTTATCATTTTATATGTAGTGACTGATTTTAAAAAATCCTTTAAATTTATCTAGGAAGATAATCACTCTCACATCATAGCTAAATCACAAAGAACTTCAAAACTTTGAAAAAAAATTTATCCCTGAGAAAGAAGTGAGAGAGAAAAATCTCTAAAAACACACAAGTGACAGTCCTGTACCCTCTGAACAATCTTTACCATAAGATGAACTTTTATTAACAATTAGCAATCAAATGTATTCCAGTTCTGGATAGTTACTGCCTCTGATGACCTAATCTTTTTGTAATGAAACTATAAGTGCAACATTTTTTAAAAAATCAGATAAATAGGGACTCTGGTTTTATTGTCAGATTTACATTTTTGTCAAGTGAAAGGACGACCAGCGAAAACATGTATATTCCAATAATGACCGAAGTAATAACTTCTGCTGGCATCTCTTCTTCTGAGTCTCCATTTCCCCCACTGTTCTTCACCCAAATAATAAAAGTAATACAATGGCAACTGAGTTTATTATTATCAATGGCACTGTAAAGAAAAAAAAAAGTTTGTTACTATAAAGAAAATAACAGGAAAAAACTAAGTAATAGTTATTAGCATCCAGGAAGGATGAAAATATCAAACAATATGTCATTCATAACCATGTGACAAATTGTTGTAACAAAGGAACATGTACTGGATCATAAAATCCAAAATTTATTTTAAAGAGGGCTTGTGTGACTGCGGGAAGGGTCACTGGTACAACTAGATCAATATGGGACATCTGTGAATGGTGCTAGTGCAGGGCTGGGAACACAGAAGCACACCAGGCCCAGGGAGAAGTAGACCCACATGGCTGTGACACTTGACATAAGAAATAAAGAACAAAGAATGGGGTGCCTGGGTGATTCAGTGGGTTAAAGCCTCTGCCTTCCGCTCAGGTCATGATCTCAGGGTCCTGGGATCGGGCCCCGCATCCTGCTGAGCAGGGACCCTGCTTCCTCCTCTCTCTCTGCCTGCCTCTCTGCCTGCTTGTGATCTCTGTCTGTCAAGTAAATTAAAAAAAAAAAAAAAAGAAGATGAAGTTTCACCACTAAATTAAGAGTGAACTTATTTACCATTCTATCCAAAGTTGTGATCAAAAGACCTAACAAAGAGGTAGACAGAGAGAGACCCTAATTTTAATGGTTTTAAATAGAAACTCTGAACCCTTCTCTCTGCAGTTGCTCTAAAATACTATCCAATAGAGACGCCAGAGTGGCTCAGTCAGTTAAGCATCTGCCTTCAACTGATGCCATGATCTCCGGCTCCTGGATTGAGTCCCACATCGGGCTTCTTGCTTAGCGGGGAACCTGCTTCTCTCTCTGCCTGCTGTTCCCCCTGCTTGTGCTCTCTCTGACAAATAAATAAAATCTTTAAAATAA
The DNA here is from genome assembly GCF_963455335.1 of Martes martes. Taxonomy (NCBI): domain Eukaryota; kingdom Metazoa; phylum Chordata; class Mammalia; order Carnivora; family Mustelidae; genus Martes; species Martes martes. Next base: position 26,649,359 of record NC_137901.1, on the reverse strand, counting down.
TATCCAATAGACTGGCAGATATGGGACCTTTATTTTTCTCTCAAAAGCCTTCTAGGACTCTAGATGATGTCACTAATTGAAGCAACATAAATTTCAAAAAGTAAGAACACTGCTTTGAAGTCTGAGAGGCAACACGTGAACAGATATACCACTGCGCATTCCATTCCCATCAAGTGGTTTAGATGGAAGTAAGAGGCAAAACTAAAAAAGAAAATCAGTAACTTCTAAACAGTAAACCCAGGTTAAAGAGAAAAAAACTTCACTACAAAAATGGTGGGATAGTATTCACACTCAGAAGCTTTGCTACTTAAACACCACAAAATTAAAACTTAAAAGAGTGTATCGCTAGTTTTTCTTCTTACCTCTCATCACAGTTCTTACAGATCGAATAAGGTTCATTAGCTGAGATTTAATTCCCGGCTCCTCTCCGAATCCACCAATTCCCTGGTCTGCTCCCCAGCCAACTGCATAATATAAAAATGATTAGCTGTGTTAAAATTTATCATGCACTTGCCTTGCTCCCTCATTAGTCATCTTCTAAAAGATTAGCTTGAGACTTTGTTAAAGACATAAAATATAGTCATCTGACTTAAAAGTTACCATACTGATTAAATATTGTAGAATATATTTTTTACTTTTGATAGCAACAATCTTATTTCATTTCCACACCGATTTTATAAAACAAACTACAGTCTGAATTACTCCACGGCATTTAATTCCGTGAAGATGATTGTTGTGACACCCTGATTGGTTTTTTCCCTTTTTTCAAACAAAACATTTTTCAGGTCAGAAGTGAAAACCAAGGCATACTGTCAAACTCGATAATTAGCTCAATTCAGAATTTATAAAATCTCACCCAATGAGCAGTATAAAAATGTTGTAGCTGAGACACACTAACTACATTACTTGAGGAAAAGTGAATGCAAACGTGCTCACGGCTTGCTTAGGCTTTCAGAGTGTGGTACATCCTGCCAACTGGGGCATATCTTTCCCCCTTCATCACTCTCCTCATTTCTCCACGCTGGCTGTGCAATTTAGCCTACTACCCCACTTATTCTCTGTAGAAGAGTCTTTTACCTTCTTCTGTGTCACTTTCCATCATTATTTCTTCATCTTTATCTGCTAGTTCTTTCTTTACTGCCATACATTCTGCTAAAGGCCTACAAGTCCTCATTTCTGCAACTCATCCTTCTCTGGTTGGCATTTCAGGCCCACTTTTCGTATCTTATGTTACATTGTTTTGTATCTCTGATGATTATAGGGCTTACTTGCCGACATGCTGGCCCTTAAACTTGAAGATGATCTTTATTTTATACATGAAAGAACCACGTCTCAGGAAACAAGACTGCACTTCATTTAATCAACTTTTATTTGGTCAACATAAAAGTCAAGGAAGGGTTGGCTTGCTTCTTTGGTCACATCAACACTGAGATTTATTGTGGGATAAAACTACTTTTAAATTCAAGTTCACAAAAGAGGTGATTTGTGTGGACTTGCACTCCCCCTTCGAGGACTAGCTCAGGCTCTTCTGACAAGCCACTGCAGTCCACAGGGCCGTCACTCGTTACGCTCCCACACTGCAGCCACCATCACAGTGGTTTCGATCAGCCTCTCTGACGTCTCTCAAGACTCTCTGAGCTGATGCCTCTGGAATCTAGCTGTCTTGACTCCTTGAATTTTCTTGCTTACAGGATTAGATCTATCCACCACCCTATCATGCGATGATTCCCACTGCCTACTGAATATAGTCTAAACTCCTGAAACTGACATTCTAGCCCTCTATCCCACCACGACCTTCCAAGAATTCCTATTCACACTCAATGCCCACTAATCGCGCTACACGCTAAAGGGAGCTTCTGAATCTAGGTGTGACTTCATCCTGAGGGCCTCTCCTAGTTCCCTCTCATATCATAATAAGCCTTCCTTCTCTTTGCTCCCCAAATAGCCTCCTAATCGTAGTGACTGTCTTCTCCTTGGTTAATTGTTTTCAAGTGTCTCATTAGACTATAAAATCCTGGAAGACGGGGACTAAATTTAGTCTTTCTTCACCTTCCCACTCTCCCGCACCCCCACTCTCCCCCACCCCACAGCAAGTACTTAGTAAATGTTTGTGGAATTGAAGTGAATAATGGCAGACTGAGTTAATCTGGGACAAGGTGAAATAAGGTAAATTTTAGGATCACAGTTCCAAAGAACTCTACTTCTGAATTTTTATGACACAATAAGTTATAATATGAACAGATATTCCACTATAGCTTTAGGAGATGGGGACAGAAATCTTCCATATTAAATGTACACGCAATTTTAGAAAACAGACCTGCATCTTGACTGGGCAACATCACCCTCCTACTTCAGGATCAACTCTGTCCAGCAAGCAAAAAAAAAAAAACAAAAAAAAAAAACTGCCACTTCTCCAACACTTGCTTTTACTCCACTACGAGTTTTACCACCATGCCTTTCCTCCAAGTAACTGTCTCACTGTTCTGATAACTCAGTCGGCACTGCCCACCAAATGGCAGTCCTCTTTTTGTAAAACTTAAGTTCAAACTGTAGCATGAGCCTTCACCTACTTACAGTGTGGTAAAAACTATTTCATATTCCTCTCTAGATGTTAGAGGACACACAGAATGACCACCCACCATCAGCTGTGTCAGTTTCCAACCTGCATAACTGCAACAGAAGATTTCTGTGAGAAACCCACATCGCTGGGTAACTTACTTACAGAAACTTCTTTAAGAGCTCTGTACAATAAAATAGCAGTGTGGTGCTGGTTCAACATGACGGGGTCAGGGAGGAAAAAGTTAACTCTGACCCTCCTGGGGTCCCTGACTAGGTCTGAAAATTACACTGATAAAGGGTGCCTGGGGGGCTCAGTCAGTTGACTTGAGTGACTCTTGATTTTGGTTCAGTTCATGAACTCAGGGTTGTGGGACTGAGCCCCGCCATCTCTCCCTCTCTCTTGTTCTTTCAAAATAAATAAAATATTTTTAAAAAGAGAGAAAATTACACTGATAAAAACAGATACACAGGAAAAAGCATACAAATTCTATTAACTTTTCACATGTACATGGGAGCCTTCAGAAGAGAAAGTAGACCTAAAGAAGTGATTATAGCAGGAAACTTTTGAGACATTTTTGAAGAACTGATAAGACAAAGGAGTTTGAACTGGGAGTGGGGGGCAATACATGGTGGAAAAGTAACAAGGTTTGTTTCTACAGCCTTTCTCTCTGGTGATAAGGATGTCTCCCCTCCTCCTGATACAGGGAGGGTACCTTTCCCATGGGAGATTAAGCACCAGGCTTTGAGAAAAGAGGGCAAGGGTAGAGGGGAGCAGACGGTGAGAGTGACCTTCCTGCTTCTGCCATTTTCTCACGCTCCTTCAGCTTAAGATACTCAATACCACCAAGGTGTCATATTTTGGGGCAGCATGTCCTAAACCTTGAACCTCATCAATGGATATACATTTTTATCTTAGCTTTGTCCTGAAACCCTTCTAAAAATGACAATAAAGGATATATGTTAACAAAAGAGAAGTCTCCAGGCAAGAGAAGTCAATCAAAATTTGGACATTAAAAAATAAATGAAGAAGAGTAACTGACTGACTTAGTGGAGAAAGCTGAAACCTAAACTCTGCAGGGAGCACACAATCAAACACTGGGGAAACTCGTGCTGAGAAGGAGAACCCTGGGAAGGTGAGAGAAACCTCAAAGTGCCAATGTGGGCAACAGGGGCAAAAAACAGGAGGACTCACTGAAGGTGTACCTAAAAGTGGTTAGCTCCCCCCTGCCCTCCCATCTCCTTTCCTAGACTTGACTGATGGAAGAGTATGCCTCTCACTACATCGAAGACAAGAAGTTTACTCTCACCAGAGAACCACAGAAGCTCTGGACTTGGGGACATCCACTATGAATGGACGGAATGAAAGTCTGCACACCAAAGTGTCAGACTCTTGCCTATCTCCTCTGCTTGTCTCTAAGTCTGATCACATAACGCTTACATTCTGCAGGCAGGAAGTTAGAAAATTACTTGGAAACTGTCCAGCTCCCCAGGAAGAAAGACTTCAGATACTGACACTGGGAGGTAGAGGGAAGGGTTAACAAGACAAATTCTTTAAACACCAGTGAGACCCACTAGTAAACAAGCCCCAACCACAGAGCACAGCTTCCAATGAACCTCTCTTGTGCCTTATACTTAAAAATGGACTGTCAGGGGGCACCTGGGTGGCTCAGTCATTGAGCGACTGCCTTTGGCTCGGGTCATGATCCCAGAGTCCTGGGATCAGGCCCCGAATTGGGCTCCCTGCTTGGCGGGAAACCTGCTTCTCCCTCTTCCACTCCCCCTGCTTGTGTTACCTCTCTCTCTGTGCCTCTGTCAAATGAATAAATTAAAATATTTAAATTAAAAAATAAAAGAACTGTCAGAAGAAACAATCCTTAACATGGAAGACAGAGCAAAAATAGAAAAAGGAAACTTTGAGGAAGAGACAAAGCAAGAAGTCGAAGACAGTATTTTTACTATTTTTTTAAAGTGACTGGTTTATACTTTATTTTCTTAAGTAATCTCTATGCTAACCTGGTGCTCAAACTCACAACCTCAAGATCAAGCGTCGTCTGCTCTACTGACTGAACCAGCCAGGCGCCCCAGGAGAAAATATTTTTTAAAATGAATATCCATAGAGAGTAAAGCTACTGTACCTATGAAACAAGAATAGGATACCATAAAAAAGGAACATTAAGGAATTAAGACAGAGCCCTTGTTCTTGCTACATTAGCCTAAGAAGTTTGAGAGGCTGACAGATTAAGTTGAGGAAACCTATCAGACAAGGCTAAAGGAAAAAGAATATCAACCTGTCAAAATAACGAGTTTCAGTGAGAAGAAAGAACAGACAAGAAGAAACATCAGAGAAATACTAAGAGATAATATTGCAGAACTGAAGGACATGAGCCTTTAAGCCAAAAGGACCAATGAGAGAACAGCCCAATAAATGGGGGGGGGGGCGGGAGGCCCATATGTTGCCACATTTTTGTAAAATCTCAGCCCTCTGAAGACAAAGAGAACACCTTAAAAGCTTTCAGAGAGACAACTTAGGTTGTATAAATAATCAGAAACAGAATGGCATCAGACTTCTTTATGTCAATACTGGAAATGAGTAAAGTGAACAATGTCTTCAAAGTTCTGAAGAAAAATTAGTTCCAATCTAGAATTCTATACCCAAACCACAAGTCAACTAGAGGAATGACATCATTGTTTTTTATTGTTCAGCTGTGAGCAATATTCAGTGATAGTAATATAAATATGGAATACCAAGATCGCCAATAATTGGTTGGAGATAAGAGAGATGGGGGAAAGGAAATGTGTGCGTACTTGGGCTCCCACAAGCACAAATGTGCTGCTGATGGTATAATTATACTAAGCCCTTCCACAGCAGTAAGTCAGTGAACTTGGAAGGGTTGAAAATAACTGCTTTTGAGAAATGGGGCTCAGGCTGAAGAGAGATGGGGCAGAAGGCTTCTTTCTTTCTTTAGAAACAGAAGAGCTTTTTGACTTTAACAACCACACACACACATTTACACTGCTTTGATAAAAGCAAAATGAAATTTAAAAAGCAAGCCTGTAAAGATGCTTACCCACTGGAGAAACCCTTATGCAATTAGGCCTTCCTCTCCAGGGCATGAACACCCTGAGGGCAGGGACAAGGTCTACAAGTGGGAAGGTTTCATCCATGAGTCACTCTGAATATTTAAAATTATGTTTTAAAACCAGCTTTAAATTGTATTGTTGGTTTCATTTCCTTTACTTGCTTTTTTTGAATTATCATTGCTAAAATTATCAAGCCTTTCCACCCACAGCCACAATCTCAGATGCTAAAAAGGACTTGTTTTCAGTATGTTATGGATCATGCACTCAATTTTTGTTAGAAAGCATAATTTCCACACACACAAACATACACTGGAATATATCTCAGCCAAAAAAAGGGATGAGATAATGCCATTTGAGACGACATTCTGGGCCTAGAGGATATTATTATAAGTAAAGTAAGTCAGTCTAAGAATGACAAATACCATAGGATGAATAAGCAAAAAGCAGAATCAGATATATAAATACAGAGAATAAATTGATGGTTTCTAGAGAGGAGGAGAGTTGGGGGATGGGCAGAATGGATAAAGGGGAGAAGGAAGTACAGGCTCTCATTGGAATGAGTAAGTCGTGAGAATAAAAGGCACTGAATAAGGAACGCAACCAATGATATTTTAAGAGTGATCTACTGATGGATTGGGACAAATGGTAAGTACACTTGTGGTGAACACAGCATAATGTATAAATCTGTCAAATCATTATGTTGTACACCTGGAATTAATGTAACATTGTGTGTCAATTACTCAAATAAACCAAGCAACAAGAAAAAAGAAAAAAGAAAGCATAATTTCCAACAATCTTTTTTTCTTTTAGACCTGTTTCAAAAATGTCTGAATGAATGTTTTTACATAATGAGTGACTGCCAGAAAAAAAATGTATTTTCCAACACTGAATAACTGCTCTTCAACAAAGCAGGATAAAACTCTACAATATTGGGAGTACCACATTTTAAGCATCAGCAACGAAGTATTTTTAAAAGTATTAAGTTACCAGTTAATTTTAGCCTAGTCTCTATTCTCATGCCACCAGAATGAAAACTAAATTCTGGGCAGAGAGAATAAATCATTTGTTTAGATATTCCATGGACAAACACAAAGGTGACAAGTAAAGGACCAGATGCCATGGATTATCTTTTACTATAACAAATAGTTCTCTCTCCAACTGGTATTTAAGGAAGTTGTTTTTCTAAGGAAACTGGTCAAAGCTTTAAAGAGCTTTGCTTTTTTTTTTTTTTTTAAGGAGAAAGATTTAATTCTGCCGCTCTCTTGACACTTCTTCCATTGCTAGAGAACAAATGGTAAGACCAGCCACCACTGGTTACTGCCATAATTTCAGGAAGAGAATTAAATATAAAAAGTGACTTACTGCAAATACGAAAAATGTTCTTCTGACCAGACTTTAAGTCATATACAAAATGGCAATCCATACAGATTCAGACAACAACCCTCAGCCAGATACTGTCTCAAGAGAAGTATAAGAAAAGTATTAGTATAGTTAGTGTTAGTATTAAAAGTATTAATACAGTTTTAAGGGCTGGCTGACCCTGTTTCCATACATGCAAAAGAAATAAGTGTGCTTCACTTTGTCAGTGTCACCAAGTTTGCATGGGAATCAAATGCTATCACAGATATGAGAGTACCCAAAAACTCCAAAATAAAGAGTTCTGCTAACATAAGGCTTAAAATATTACCTTGATCAAAAAGATGAATGTTGAAGTAAACGATCTGGTATATTTGGAATAATCTCTCTTGGATCAATGTAATTAATTTCCAACACAACATAAAACTGTTTAATCTGGGATGAAATTCAACAAATGTTTTTTCGGAGTATATATTTACAGAGAAGTTCTTTTACATGTCTACATGGTTTTCTCAATGTTCTATAAGCTGCCATGCTCATATCATGACTATCATACAAGGCTTGTAGAATGCCTCATTCATTTCTCTATATTTATGCACACCTGATTTACTGTTTAACATTTACCTCCTTTAGGAATTCTCCATCCATTACTTGGACTCATACAGCTCTCACTACCCTAAACTCTAATGTTACACCGGCTCTGGTGCAGTCATTTAAACCCTGAATCAGTAATACCTTGTAATATTTTAACTATTTGCTATGGACTGAACTGTGTCTCCCCCCAACTTTCTGTGTTGAAGCCTATGTGGAGATGGGGTCTTAAGGAGGTAATTACAGTTAAGTGGATCTTAAGGGTAGGGCCCTAATCTGATAGGGCTGTGGCCTTACAAAAAAGAGGAAGAGAGAGATCTCCATTCCTTCCCCCTCTGCAAATCAGGAAGATAGCCCTCTCCAGAACTTTACCTGATCTTAGACTGCCAGCTTCCAGAACCAGGAGAAAACAATTTCTGTTGGTTAAGCTACCCAGTCTATGATACTTTGTTATGGCAGCCAGGGCTGACTCATACACTGTTTCATATATGAAATGTTTCTTTTGTAGCACTCATAAATGCTACTGGATATATCTGTCAAATGGATCCATACCCAGCACCATAAACAAAAACTAGTAAGAATAATTTTTACAGGTATTAAAATTCACTATGTGCGTGTATTTCTTTTTTCTTGTACAGAAAGGGAATTTGCATCATTGTGGAACACTAGAAGAAACACAACCTGCATTACAGTCAAAATATTAATTAAACTATTTGTACAAACATACAGCTCTCAAATCAGGAGTTGCAACAATATGATAATGGTAGCATTATTCAATTATTTAGAAGATAGTCACTGACTGATGGAATTGAAAAAATGAGAGAATCCTTGTCATTAGTCTATTGGGGAAGACCACAAAGTAACTGCAGTGGTGCTACGGCCCATCGAATAAGTCAGTGATGGTTTCTGGGAGAGGCAAATGGCAGAGACAGGCCTTAAAGAACAGTCTGAGGTAAGTCAAGGTCACTGAAGGCCGAGAAAGTATGTGTAAAGCTCAGTAGCAAAGAAGAGCACCATGGTAAGAATGGCACACAAGGTAAATACTGGGAAAGGGTAAAAGGGAAGGACAGAGAAGGGATACTTTATGGTGAGCTTGTCAGTCACACAAGGTGGTCTGACTTTTATATTGGAGGCTATGAATATTAAAGAACTCTGGAATTTCAAACCACTGAGGAACATGTTCAGCTTCTCTTGGAAGGTAAAACAAAGAGAAACAAAACTGGATGGAGGGTGACTAGTGAGGAGGTTACTATAAAAATCTAGGCAAGAGTTAAGAGGCTACATAAACAATATTTAACAAATACTTAAAATATTTTAAAATTCTATTTTAAAACATACTTAGATATTTCACTTTTTATTTTTTGTAGTAATCCCTATACCCAACATGTGCTGTGAACTCACAACCCCAAGATCGAGTCACATGGTCCTTTGACTGAATCAGCCAGGCAGCCCTGAATTAAGGGAGATTTTTTTTTTAAGTTGGCTCCATGACCAATGTGGGGCTTGAACTCGGGACCCTGAAATCAGGAGTGGCATGTCTCCCGACTGGGCCAGCCAGGTACCCCTTAGATACTTTAAAACAACAGCTTGGGGCACCTGGGTGGCTCAGTGGGTTAAAGCCTCTACCTCGGCTCAGGTCATGATCCCAGTGTCCTGGGATCGAGCCCCGCATCGGGCTCTCTGTTCAGCAGGGAGCTTGCTTCCTCCTCTCTCTCTCTCTCTCTCTCTCTCTCTGCCTACTTGTGGTCTCTGTCAAATAAATAAATAAAATCTTAAAAAAAAAAAAGATTTAAAACAACAGCTTATCCACTTAGACAAGCCAAGGTAGTGTTTTCCCATAGTTCTGGGACCATATTCAAAACACATGTTCATGGGACGCCTGGGTGGCTCAGTTGGTTAAGCAGCTGCCTTCAGCTCGGGTCATGATCCCAGCGTCCTGGGATCGAGTCCCACATCGGGGTCCTTGCTCCGCAGGGAGCCTGCTTCTCCCTCTGCCACTCTGTCTGCCTGTGCTCACTCTCAATCTCTCTCTCTCTGACAAATAAATAAATAAAATCTTTAAAAAAAAAAAAACACATGTTCAGATAAAATATCTGTGCTACTTCTGGAGAGAGGAGGAAATGAAGACAAAAGTTCTAGGGGGCAAAGTATTAACATTCCTGGGCCATTCCAACAGTTTGTAGCAATGATTTTCACTTAGGGGCACAAAGCTAAGTCACCTGCAGAAATTTTGGAAAAGACACTGCTGAACGTCACTTCTGGAAAATTTAAATGCAGGTCTGGAGTAAGGTCTAGGCGTTGTATTCTCTTTCAAGATCATTTTGGGAATTCTGGGTCCATTTCTTTTAGGAGCAATTGTCAGTTTCTGCAAAAAGCCAACTGGGATTTTGATAGACTGCATTAAATCTGTAAATCAATAATATTAAGTATTGTCATCTTTTTTTTTTTTTTTTTTAAATCAGAGAGAGAGTTAGCACAAGCAGGGGGAGTGGCAGGCAGAAAGAGAAGCAGGTTCCCCACTGAGCAAGGAGCCCCATCTGGGACTCGATCCCAGGATCACAGGACCATGACCTGAGCTGAAAGCAGCTGCTTAACCAGCTGAGCCATCCAAGGGTCCCTAAGTATTGTCATCTTAATGATTGATATTAAGTCTTCTGATCCATGAACATGGATGTCTTTATTTTCTTTAATTCCCTTTAAGAATATTGTTATTCTTTAATTCTATTCAATAATGCTTTATATTTTTCAGAGTACAAGATTTGCTCCTCCTCTGTTAAATTTATCCCTAAGTATTTTGTTATTTATATTGTAAATGAAATTGTTTCTTTAATTTCAATTTCAATTGTTCATTGTTCATGTATAGAAAAACAATTTGCTCCTGACCTCATATCCTGCACTCTTACTGGACTCATTTATTCATTCTAATAGGTTTCCAGTGACCCCATAGTGTTCCTCAAAAAATTAAAAATAGAACTACTGGCGCACCTGGGTGGTTCAGTCGGTTAAGCATCCAGCTCTTGGTTTTGGTTCAGGTTGTGATCTCAGGGTCATGAGATCATACCCAGCACTGGCTCCCTGCTCAGTGGGGAGTCTGTTTGAGATTCTTGCTCCCTCTTCCCCTTCCCCTCCCTCCACTCATAGGTGCATGCTCTCTCTCTCAAATAAATAAATCTTTTAAAAAATATATATTAAAAATAGCACACTACCATATGATCCAGCAGTCACACTACTGAGTATTTCTCCAAGAGATGAAATCACTATCCTGAAGAGATATTTGTACTCCTATGTTCACTGCAGCATTATTCACAATAGCCAAGACATGGAAACAGTCCAAGTGTGCCCTGACAGATGAATGGGAAAAGAAAATGTTGTGCATATATTAAATGGGATATTATTCGGCCATAAAAAAGAGAAACCTGCCATTTGTGACAAAGTGAGTAAATCTTGAGGGTATTACAGTAAGTGAAATAAAGCCAGACAAATATTATCTTACTTACATGTGGAATCTCAGAACATCAGACTCTTGGACACAGACAGTAGTATAGTGGTTGCCATGGGTTGAATGGTGAGGGAAATGGGAAATTCCTGGTCTAAAGGCACTACCTTTCAGTTATAAGATGAGTAAGTTCCAGGGATATAATGTATGGCATGGTGACCACAGTTAAAATACTGTACCATATACCTGAAAGTTGCCCTGAGAGGAAATTTTAGATGTTCTTATCCCCACAACACAATCAAATTATAATTATGTGAGGTGAAGAACAGTTTAACTGTGGTAAGCATTTTGTAGTATATATGTGTACTGCATGATCATTGTTCACTTTAAATTTTACAATATTATACAGGCCTACCTTGTTTCGGTGCTCCCTTTACTGCACTTCCCAGATAGTGTGTTCTTCACAAACTGGTTTATGGCAATCCTGTGTCAAGCAAATCTATCGGTGGCATTTTTCCAAAAGCTCACTTTGTGTCTCAGTCACATTTTGGTAATTCTCACAGTATTGCAAAATTTTTCATTATTACTGTTACTTGTTACGGTGTTCTCCCTTTTATCACTTTCTACCCACTTCTCACACATTCCAATTTGGATTTTATCCACAGTTGTAACTGCTTGTGTATAATCACCAATGACTTCTATTACCCTGAATCCTTAGGACGTTTTCTGTCCTTCTCTGATTTCCCTGAACATTCCACTGCTGTATCATGTCTCCTTGACTTCTGTGAAACCCCACTGTCTAGATTTTCACATTTCTCTTGTTTTGCTCACTCATCAATTTCTCCTGTCCGTTCTTCCAGCTCTACCTACACATTAAATATTGGAAGAGATTCTGGGACTGTCCTGGTCACCAATTCTCTTGGCACGGTATTCTTTCCCTGAGCAATTTCATCTCTTCATATGGCTTCATTTATCATCTGTGGTTGACAAGCTCAAATTCAATCTCCACTGTGGCTCTTGCTTCTATTCTACGGACTTAACTCCAACTGACTATCCCACATTTCCACTCGCATATCTCACAGAAATCTCAAACTCACCGTGTCCAAAACTTATTTCACTATTTTTTCACCTTTTTACCCACCACTGCTGCCCTCATTTTTCCTCCAGTACTCTCTACCTTGGTAAAGGTACTATGCTTCACTGAGTTGCTAATTCAGAAAACCTAGAGATCTTTGACTTTTTCCTCTCCCTCATTCCTAATCTCCAAACAGTGAAATTCTGCCTTTTCTATCTTTAAAATATCTTCTGATTTATATAGTCTCCTAGGACTACCTTAACAAAATGCCACAAACTGGATGGCTTAGCAGAAATTTATTTTCTCATAGTTCTGAAGACCAAAATGAAGGGGTTAGCAGGGTTGGTTCCTTTTGTGGGCTCTGAAGATCTCATCCATGCCTCTCAATGCTGCTGGTAGTTATTGGCAATCCTTGGCGTTCTCTGGCTTCTTGCTGCATCACTCTAATCTCTGCCTCTGTTGTCATTTGGCCTTCTTCCCCTATGTTTTTGTATCTCTCTCTCCTTGCACGGACACGGTCACTGGATCTAGGGCCATCCTAATCCAGTGTGACCTTATCTCAACTTGATTACACCTGCAAAGACCCAATTTCCAAATAAGGTCACCTACACAGGTACCAAGGGTTAGGACTTCAATGTATCTTTTGGGGGGACACAATTCAACCCCCACATATCTTCTACTTTTCTGTATACTACAGTAGTGAGGAGATGGACTTTTGAGTCAGAATGCCTAGGTAAATCCTAACTCTGCCACTTTCTAACTGTGTGATCATAGAAAAGTTACCTACTCTTCTTTTGTATTTCTGGTTTCCCATCTGTAAAGTGGGGATGAAAACAGTACCTATCTCACAGGGTTGTTGTGAGGGTCATACAAGTTAATATATGTAAAGCACTTGATACAGATCCTGGTTTGTGGTATTAAGTGTTAGTTGTTATTATTATTGTACCCAATCAACTGATGTTATACCCACCATTCTACTTGCCCTGTTTGGAATGGTGCTTCCCACACCCATTATTTTACCTTTCCAATCTATTCTCCACACTGCAGTGTGGAGATAACACAAATCTTGCAAATAACACAAATCTGATCATGTCACTGCCCTGCTTAAAACTTTAAAACTTCATTTTCACCTGCCCCAGTTTTCACAAGAGCTCTTACTCCTCACCCTCCCAACCCTTCACCTAATTAATGCTTACTCACTTATTAGATTTTGGGTTAAACACACTTCCTCCACAAAGCTTTCGAAGATTCACAAGTGAGTGATTCCCTAAACTTCTCTTTCATTATATTCTGCATATTTATCATTGTTACTTGTTCATTTTTTACTTAACTTTCATTAGAAGAGCAAGTAACTGCTGTAATCTCAGTTTCTAATTACTTGGTCTTGGCACAAAATTTGTGCTCGGTAAATCTGAAGAAATAAATGAAATGAATCAATCTTGCCCATGGGATTGGGTTTCCGTGACTCACAGAGACATATTTGGCGTACTTACAAACGACGGTGTATTCTGTGATTAGGTATACTTGCGCAGACAAATGATGCACCTCGTGCAGTATCCTGTCTTAATGTTGCCTCATACAGCAATTAGCGGCCCGCCCAAGATGGCATGGAAATCGCCGTATTGTGTGGGATGACAGGCGTAATTGTGTCCTCATCTTGGTATTCTTAGATTCTAGCCTGGCACACTGTAGACATCCAATAAACTGGGCTGAATAAACTTCTCTTGGAACGTGGGTGTCTGGATGCCATGATAATCTGAACACCCTTCCCTTCCACCTAGCTTCAAACACCAGGAATCCCCATGGCCCGCCATCAGTTCATTCAATTGCCCGTGCTTCAAAATGAGCCACGCCCCTCCCTCTGCAACTAAAACCTCAAACCCCAGGTTCCTGATCATTAAAAGCGATCACAGAGGAGGGCATTAAATTATTAAACTAAACTAATCGCAGTCAGAGGCGTCCTGGCTCTTCTCTGTACCCCTTCCCATCCCAACTCCCGGGGTCCCGCACACAGGAGACATCTGTTAATCTTCGTCCCGCTGTTGAGCCCAAACTCGGTGAGACGGGAGTGGCTCGGATTCCTCCCTCCAAGGAAGGGCCGCCAAGAGTGGAGTCCTCGGGCTCCGGTCGGTCGCGGCCCAGGGTCTCCCCTACCGCGGCCCACCTCTGCTCCGCACCCCCCGGGCCCCGCCGCCGCCCCCTCAACCCGGCCCCGCGGTCCCACTCACTGTTCTTGAGGAAGCGCTCCTCGTGCAGCACCGCGATAGCATTGACGCAGAGCAGGGCCGCCTGTAGCAGCGAATACAACGTAAAGGCCATGGCCTCCTGGAGCCGCCCCGAGGCCCAACTGATCTTTCTCCCGCCGCCGCAGGGGACGTGGCGCCGCCACGGCCGGAGCTCTCCTACGGGAGCCGGGAAGGCCCCAAACGAGCTCTTCCGGAAGCTCCGCCCCGACCTGCCAAGGACCCGCCCCTTACGTCAGCGAGACGCGTGTGATCGGCTGTCTAGATCTCCGCAGTCCGGGGTAGGAGTCAGCCACGCGTGGGCTGAAAGCTAGAAACGTGGCTGGTCGCAGTTGCGGTGCTGTAAAGTGTATAAGATTGTACACACCGGATTTCAGGGACTTAGTACGAAAACAACGTAAAATCTCCCATTAATTTTTAAATATTGGTTACATGTTAAAATGATATTTTGAATATACTAGGTAAATAAAATGAATAATTAACACAACTTTTACTGTAGGGGCACCTGGGTGGCTCAGTCGGTTAAGTGTCTGCCTTGGGCTGGGGTCACGATCCCAGGGTCCTGGGATGGAGCCCCTTTTCTGGCTCCCTGCTTAGCGGGGACCCTGCTTCTCCCCTTCCCTCTGCTGCTCCCCCTGTTTGTGCCCTCTCATAAATAAATAAAATCTTTTTTTATAATTAACTTCTACTGTTTACTTCTACTTCTTTCTTTTCTTTCTTTCTCTCTCTCTCTCTCTCTTTTTTTTTTTTTAAACTGTGGCTATGAGGACATAGATAATGGCATGTGAGAATTGCACAGTATTTCAATTGGACAGCACTGTACCAGATGCTCCTGAGAGCTGCATGGGATGTTAATATTCCTATTTTACAAATAAAGAAACAGAGGCTTTGGCAAGTAAGTTTCTTTTTTAAATAAAAAAGTGGCACGTACTAAAACCACTCAGTGAGAAACATTCTCTCCGTGATTAAACTAGCCAGTCTCCTCTAAACCCTCTTATCGACTACATCTCAATCTCAGCTTTTTAAAAACTACAGATTCTCAACACAAATGATTTCATCCACTCTCCTAGCCCTGCATTAAATGACTTAAACAAACAGTAACTTAGTTTCTAACAGCTCAAGGCCAAATCCCTAGGATGACCCCAGGCCCCTTAAAGTGTCTGCCTGAGAAAACTCAATGCTGCCAAAAGAATTTACTATTTGTTCTAGCCAACCTGAAAATAGGCCCCTGACCATATGGTCCATATATACTATGGAGTATTATCCCTCCATTGGAAAGGATGAATACCCAACTTCGCTATCAACATGGACGGGACCAGAAGAGAGTATGCTGAGTGAAATAAGTCAAACAGAGAGAGTCAATTATCATATGGTTTCGCTTATTTGTGGAGCATAAGGAATAACACAGAGGACATGGGGAGATGGAGAGGAGAAGTGAGTTGGGGGGAAATCAGAGGGGGAGACAAACCACAAGAGACTGTGGACTCTGAGAAACAAACAGGATTTTGGAGGGGAGTGGGGTGGGAGGTTGGGTGAGCCTGGTGGTGGGTATTATGGAGGGCACATATTGCATGGAGCACTGGGTGTGGTCCATAAACAATGAATTCTGGAACACTGAAAAGAAATTTTAAAAAGGGGGACCTACAAAAATAAATAAAGAAATAAATAAAGAGCCTACAATTGTGAATCCTTCCCCTGTCCCTTTGAGATGTGTATGTATCTCCTATAATTCAGTAGTGTCTTTCTGACCTGAAAGTCATTCCTTTAAAATGTAATTATCAGGAAGAATAAAGCTTCTGTTTCCCAGTGTCTGTGGGAGGGTAGAATCCTAACTTTGATAATTGTCAGCTAACCGTCACAACTGGCCTGTCAACATTTACACTGACCACCCCTCTGTAATTTGTCACTTCTCTGACTCTACTGAGCCCCTGTTCACCTCCCTTTCTTCTCCCTTTAAAATGCCCAGTCACCTCTGTACAAATTGACATTGAGGTCAGTTTGCATTTGACCCTCTTGCCTATTGCAATAGTATATTACAGATTAAAATCTGTCTTTACCATTGTAACTGGTGTCTAGCTTTGTTTATCTTTCACAGCAGCAGTAAGAACCTGAGTCTGATTACGTTGAATTTTAGATATTATTTGAGGTCGAGTATG
The DNA here is from genome assembly GCF_963455335.1 of Martes martes. NCBI lineage: Eukaryota > Metazoa > Chordata > Mammalia > Carnivora > Mustelidae > Martes > Martes martes. The sequence continues at coordinate 26,632,862 of NC_137901.1, read as the reverse complement.
CCAATTAGTCACCTTCTGAACTTCTCATGGTCCCCTAAAATAGAAAATAGACTAGCAGCACATTAGTCCCAGAAAGGACTTTGGAGCCCCATGTGCTTGCTGCTGTTGCTGCTGGAAGAGACACTAGCCACAAGTAATAATAATAGAAGAAGAAGGGGAAGGAGAAGAAGAAGAAGAAAAAGAAGAGGAGGAGGAGGAGGAGGAGGAGTTGTTAATGTCCCAGGAAGAAATTAAGCTTAAATAGGCCAACTTGTTAGTACCTAGGGAAGAAGAGATGTATTGTTTCCCACAGACACATATAAACACTACCTCCAAAATTGGCCCTATATGCAAATCGGGTAGGGAGAGACACAGGAAGATAAAGTAAAGGAAATAAAAGAAACAGCAAGATACCAACAAATTCTCCAGTTTTTCAAGATCCCACTGGTGATAGAGAAGGAAGGTTGTTCTTTTAAGTGGACAGTGACCAATCCAGGATAGCTACCCTGTGCTGGGAGAGGGGTGAGGGCACTCAGGGGCCTTGTCTGGAAGCTTTGGTTGAGCAGTAAATCACAGTTTTTACTAGCTTGTGTATTTACTGAGAAGGGGGTAATGTGGGGTACCTGGAGAGTATGGGGATAGATGTAGAGGAGGTGGGGTAAACTCCTCTCACAGTTACCTCTTTGTGTCACTTGCCCCTGGGTCACAACTCACATGATTCAGTTCTTGTACTTTCAAAAGAATCAGGTTAACCTCTCTGGGCCTCTGTTACTTCATCTATAAAATTAGGTGATTACGATCTCTAAGGCTTCTTCAGCTCCTAAAATCTCTAGATCTAGCAAAAGCAGCTTAAAATATAAGATAGGGTACGAGTACTAGTACCACATTTACTGATCCACTATTTTTCAAAAATCCAGGCCTGTGGACTAAGCTGGTAATAGCGGATTACATTTTTTTAAATTGTTCCTCGGATGTCCTTACTTCCAAAAAAATTTAAAAGCTTGGAATTTTTAAAACATATTTATTCAACAGTTGTCTCGGTTTAGGAAAAAAATCTTTCCCCAAACAAAGAAAAATGCATATTCTATATCTTAGTAGCTTGGAAAAAAAATCCCAACTTGTGTAGTTTACTGAAAATTAGAGCCTGCTGCATGCTGCTCAGATTCTGAGGTCTGTGCCGTCCATTTTCACCAATTCATGTAAGATATCTTAGCAGGTGCTGCTTGTTGAGTGGTTTTCAATTTCATATACAGATGGCTCCTTAACATTTGCTCCCAGTATTTTTTTTTTTTGTACTCAAACTATTACAAGGCACACTTTGGCATCTTGGACCATCTCACCACAGACTTTCTTTGTAACTATGTACTTTCTTTGTAACTAGTTCTATGGAGTCAATGTTTTCATTCATTTGACAAAAGTCAAAGAATGAATGCCTTCGGGAAAGTTCCTTTAGGTAAGGGGGAGCAATGGTTAAGATAACGTCTAGGGTAACGTCTTTATGTTTGGCCCCTGATCTTTGACAAAAGTCAAAGAATGAATGCCTTCAGGAAAGTTCCTTTAGGTAAGGGGGAGCAATGGTTAAGATAACGTCTAGGGTAACGTCTTTATGTTTGGCCCCTGATTAGATGTGGCAGGGGGGCTGGCAGGGTAGGTGTAGAATTCAAACTTACCTTTTAAAGATAAGTGGTCCAGGACGGACTCAGTCCTTGGACTTGGGAGAAATTACATTACTGAACTCAATTTCTACCCTTCCATGTACCAGTGCCTTTGCCTTTTCATTGGGCTGATCCTTGACTTTGAGTTCAGCTATATGACTTATTCTGGCCAATAGAATAAGAAGGAAGTTATGCTGGACCAGCTCTGAGTCTAGACCTCAAAAGGTCTTATATGTTTCTTTCTTGTGCCTCTGAAATTGCCATAAGGTGTGGGGGAGGGGGGGAAACAACCATACTTGAGCCAGTCCACTAGTTCTAGGAGAAGGATGAGAGTTACTTGAAGCAGAAGAAGGAGAAGCAGAAGCAGAAGAAGCAGAAGCAGAAGCAGAAGAAGAAGCAGAAGAAGAAGCAAAGGCAGAAGCAGGAGAAGCAGCAGAAGCAGGAGGAGAAGCAGAAGAAGAAGCAAAGGCAGAAGCAGGAGAAGCAGCAGAAGCAGGAGAAGCAGAAGAAGCAGAAGAAGCAGCAGCAGCAGAAGCAAAAGAAGCAGAAGCAGAAGCAGAAGCAGCAGCAGCAGGAGAAGAAGCAGAAGCAGGAGAAGCAGAAGAAACAGAAGCAGAAGAAGCAGAAGCAGAAGAAGAAGAAGAATAAGAAGAAGAAGCAGAAGCAGCAGCAGCAGCAGGAGAAGAAGCAGAAGCAGGAGAAGAAGCAGAAGCAGGAGAAGCAGAAGCAGAAGAAGAAGGAGAAGCAGAAGAAGCAGAAGCAGAAGAAGCAGAAGAAGAAGAAGCAGAAGAAGAAGCAAAAGCAGAAGCAGGAGAAGCAGCAGAAGCAGGAGGAGAAGCAGGAGAAGAAGCAGAAGCAGAAGCAGGAGAAGCAGAAGAAGCAGAAGCAGAAGAAGCAGAAGGAGCAGAAGCAGAAGAAGAAGCAGAAGAAGGAGAAGCAGCAGCAGCAACAGCAGCAGGAGAAGAAGCAGAAGCAGAAGCAGCAGCAGCAGCAGGAGAAGCAGCAGAAGCAGGAGAAGAAGGAGAAGCAGGAGAAGAAGCAGAAGCAGGAGAAGCAGAAGAAGCAGAAGCAGCAGCAGCAGCAGGAGAAGAAGCAGAAGCAGAAGCAGAAGAAGCAGAAGCAGAAGCAGCAGCAGCAGCAGGAGAAGAAGCAGAAGCAGGAGAAGCAGAAGAAGAAGAAGGAGGAGGAGGAGAAGGAGAAGAAGAGTTGTTAATGTCCCAGGAAGAAATTAAGCTTAAATAGGCCAACTAGTCAGTACCTACAGGGAAGAAGAGATGTATTATTTCCCACAGACACATATAAACACTACCTCTAAATTTGGCCCTATATGCAAATCAGGTAGGGAGAGACACAGGAAGATAAAGTAGAGATGAGAACAGATGATTATTGTTTTAAGTCACTAAACATTGGGATTGTTTGTTCCACAGTATTTTTGAAGTAACAAATTTCTACTCACAGTCACTTCCTTGGTGATCTAATTTATTTTAACAGCTTGACAACATTTGTATACTCTGAAGACTTCCAAATTTAGATCTCCTACCTAGAACTCACTCATGTACTCTTGGCTGGTATTTCCAGCTGACTATCACTTGGGGGTCTGACAGAGTCCACAAACTTACCTTGCCCAAGATGGAATTCCCAATTTCCCTCTGAAACCCACTTCTCTTACAGTCATCCATTTCAGTTCGTGGCAAGGCTATCCTTCCAGTGGTTCAAGGAAAAAACCTTGAATTCTTCTTCACTCTCTCTGTCTCAGACCCTATATACAATCTATCAGCAAATTCTTTTTATTTTAACTTCAACATAGATCCATATCTGACTACTTCTCATCTCTGACACCCAAACCCTGGTGCAAGCCACCATCATCTCTTGCATAGATCAGCACAGTAGCTCCTAAACAGTCTCCATGGTTTTTGCTTCCCCTCAGTTTACTCTTCCCAGAGCAGCCCAAGTACTCTTTCAAAGTTAACTAAGGAAAGTAATTTATTTGTTGAGAGAACTGGGTCATTTGTCCTGTAAAACTTCCCACATTCTGAATTTTGCTTGGTTGTATCCCCATGGTCCTGGCTGACTTAAATATTATGCACAATACCTGAATCATCTGTAACGAAACGAAAACACTGGATTGAAGAAAACAGTCACTATTGAAACTCACTAAAACTTTTCACTCACTCGGAGCGCCTGGGTGGCTCAGTCAGATAAGTGTCTGCCTTCGGCTCAAGTCATGATCCCAGGGTCCTGGAATAGAGCCCCGCATCAGGCTGCCCGCTCAGCGGGGAGCCTGCTTCCCCCCCTCCCTTTTCCTGCTGCTCTGCCACCTCTACTCCCTATCTCTGTGTCAAATAAATAAAAAAACCTTAAAAAAAAACTTTCACTCACTCAATGGAAGATACCCAGTATGAGGTAAAGAAAGTATTTGCAAGTCAGATCTTAGAATAAGTCTACAATCAATGTGCTGGCAGCTCTCTTTCTTTCTTTTTTTTTTTTTTTAAAGATTTTATTTTTATTTATTTGTCAGAGAGAGTGAGCACAGGCAGACAGAGAGGCAAGCAGAGGCAGAGGGAGAAGCAGGCTCCCTGCTGAGCAAGGAGCCCGATGTGGGACTCGATCCCAGGATGCTGGGATCATGACCTGAGCCGAAGGCAGCCGCTTAACCAACTGAGCCACCCAGGCGTCCCGGCAGCTCTCTTTCTATTCCTATTTTTAAATCTCAGCATTTCTATTCCCGTGTTCATTAAAAACCAGCTCTTTAAGATAAGGATTGTGTATGTTATTTATCAAAAATTCAGACTCACCTTGAAGAATGATAAAAATGGATTATTAATTTTAACATTTTTGTCCTACTATATTTTCATAGATATATTTATTTTATTGTCTGTCTGAGATATGAATCAATGATGACTGAGGTATGTTTGCTTTTAATCTTGTTATTTACAACAGCAACCTTGAGTTTAAATGGGCTTATGGCAGCAGAATTCACCTAAATGGGTTCTATTTGAGGTAAGCATTGGACTAAAATAGGAGAATCCCACAAGAAGAGCCTCATTCATGTTTATGGATTCATACAAGCTATTCCTGGTATGAGACTCAAATGAAACCATTTGCAAGCTGAAAGCTTGTGCATTACGGAGTGTTTCTGGAAATAGGGCTCGTGGAAATGGAAAGTTTCCTTAAAAAATAAAAGTGAGTCACCGTATCTATTTTTAAAGGACCTACTGAGCAAATAAGAGCAGAATAAGATACTAGAGGAACTACTTACTCAAATGCATATCATTCCTTCACTCACTCATCCCTTTGTTCATTCTGTTACTCAAGGAGAATTTACTGAACTTCTAAGCCATGCCTGACAGTGTTCAAGGGTTCAAGGGTGAAGGGCGGTAGGCTAAGCACAAAGAATCATCAGATATGCTCCCGCTGTGATGAAAATGATCAACTAGTAGGAAAACTGAGGCATAGAATGCAAGGAGTTACAAACCAGTAAACGTTCAGTGCTTAAAATAAAGGATAAGTAAGAATAAAAGACAGTTTAGGACAGTGTCTCCCAAACTTGTCGGATCATAATCACCTGGGGGTGGAGCATAAGGAGTAACATGAAGGACATTAAGAGAAGGAAAGGAAAAATGAATTGGGGTAAATCGAAGGGGGAGAGGAAAGATGAGAGATTGTGGATTCTGGGAAACAAACTGAGGGTTATGGAGGGGAGGAAGGTGGGGGGATGGGGGAGCCTAGTGGTGGGTATTAAGGAGGGCGTGTATTGCGTGGAGCTCTGGGTGTGGTGCATAAACAATGGATCTTGGAACTTGAAAAAAATAAAATTAAATTAAGATGTTAAAATAAAAGTATATAGGCTCTCCTTCTAGTTCAAGATGACACGTCAAGTGCATGTTTTTCTCATCACTACTTCCCGAGATTCCATTACGTTACAAATGAAAAAGGGGGGGGAGACTTTTCTAATAATATAGACATAGAGGAACACAAGAAATTTCAACAGTGTATGGAAGATAAGAAAAGAAGGGGAAAAAAAAAAAAGAGGAAGGAAGCATATTGATGGATGACACTCAGCAGAAGAACTTGTAGCCCAGAACAAACCATGAAGGGGTTGCTGTGCAGGGGTATACGTCATTGTCCTGAAGAATTTTACAAAATCTCCCCATTCTGAGTTGGAGGTACAACAGAGATCCAGAAGGAGAAGCCGGGATGAAAACACAAGGGTTGATTGATGATCTTTATACGCAGTACATAGCCTTCCCAGCCCTGACTCCCAAACTGCTTGGAGGATACAGCAACCAGTCTGCATTTGCCCTGGACAAGACTGGAAAGACCTTACCCTCAGAAAATTCAAATATCTGAGAAGCGCTAAGGCTTCTAATGTGTGCATTGCTGCTGTAGAGTGGGGCTGTTCTTTTAGTGTTTGGGAGGCTGTCAGCTTGACTGCTGACTCCCTACTAGTTCAATCCACAGCTAAACTGCTGATTTCATGCTTCTGCAAGTACACGGAGCTCCCGGTTAGCTGTTTCTCCCCACATCAATGATCTAAATATACATTCAATTTATTATAATAAAAAATATATATATTTTATCATATAAAATATAAACGGGCCACCATGACAAAACCCAGCAAGATGAAAAGGAAAGATGAAGACGAAAAACTCAGTAAAACTGACCTCAGATGGAGACAGAGATAATTCTGGAAAAAAAAATGGCTGTATACTTGAAACTAACATAACATTGTGTTAATTATATTTTATTAAAAAAAGAAAAAAGACCAGTGATAATGCAAGTGATTTGACAGTCATTTAAAAAATTATTTTCAGATATTTCTGTACTATTTCTGTACAGACGGAACAATCAGAGAAAAAGAATGAATTCTTAAAATGAAAATCATGATAGCCCTCCAAAAAGGTTCATTGGGAGATAAAGTTCAGGAACTATTTAAGAATATAGAAAAAAAAAACAGAGATAAAAGTATGAGACAGGGACAGAAATATAGAAAGCACAGGGAAAATGAGAGTTTCATAAGGACAGAAATACAGAACAGAAAATAATATAAACAAAAATTTCCAGAGATGAAAATTACATGAGTGATCAAACTGAAAAGACTAAGGGCTTACCAGGGACACAGCAGGTTAAGTGGTAAAAAAGATAAATAAATGAATAAATAAATAAATATTTAAAAAACAAAAAAAGCATTAGCCAAACCCTTCATTATGAAATTTCAAAAAACTTATTACATCTTAAATTTAAAATCCTATTAAGGATTCTAAAAACTTCAAGGGAGGAAAAATGTTACTTATAAAGAAATAAGAAGTCGATTAGCAATAAATGTGGAAGATAATGGTGCACTCTTTTCAAGGTTTTGGAAAGAAAATAATTTTAGACCTAAAATTCTATAGCCAAGCAAGCTATGTATTAATGTTGAGGATAAAATATTTTTTGTAATTTTATTTATTTATTTGACACAGAGAGAGAGATCACAAGTAGGCAGAGAGTGTGGGGGGGGGGAAGCAGGCTCCCTGCTGAGCAGAGAACCTGATGCGGGGCTCAATCCCAGGACCCTGAGATCATGACCTCAGCCAAAGGCAGAGGCTTAACCCACTGAGCCACCTAGGCGCCCCAGGATAAAATATTTTTAAGATAAAGGCAAAACTAACTTTTTTTTTTAAAGATTATTTATTTATTTATTTATTTATTGAGAGAGAGAGAGAGAGAGAGAGAGTAAGAGCACAAGCAGGGGGAGCGGCAGGCAGAGGGAGAGGGAGAAGTAGGCTCCGCGTTGAGCAAGGAGCCGGCCAAGGGGCTCAACCCCATGACCCTGGGATCATGACCTGAGCCAAAGGCAGTTGCTTAACCGACTGAGCCACTAGGTGCCCCCAAACTAACATTTTTAAAACAAAATTATTATTATTATTATTATTATATTTTTACTTACATAGGCTCCACATCCAGCATGGAGCCCAGAGCGAGGACTAAACTTCACGAACCCGAGATCCAAACCTGAGCTGAGATCAAGAGTCGGATGCTTAACTGCGTGGGCCACCCAGGTGCCTCAAACAAAATTACTATTACTATTTATTTTATTGTTTTAGGGGAGGGGCAAAAAGAGAGAGAAAATCAACATGGGACTCCATCTCACAACCCTGAGATCATGACTTGAGCCGAAATCAAGAGTGAGATGTATAACCAACTAAGCCACCCAAGCACCCCCCAAAATTATTTTTTAAAAAGACTTTTAGACATGAAAAACACTCAAGAAGTTTTTGCCTAGTTAACAAATATGTCCTGTGTACCTATTTCGGCATTCTCTTAGTAGAAATACAAGAACAAACATGACAGATGTCCTGCCTTCAAGAAACTTATATATTTTTTTAAAGATTTTATTTATTTATCTGACAGACAGAGATCACAAGTAGGCAGAGAGGGAGGCAGAGAGAGAGGAGGAAGCAGGCTCCCTGCCGAGCAGAGCAAAGAGTCCGATGCGGGGCTCGATCCCAGGACCCCAAGATCATGGCCTGAGTTGAAGGTGGAGGATTAACCCACTGAGCCAACCAGGTGCCCCAAGAAACTTATATTTTAAAGGAGGTAAGTTTCAAGCATCCTTTTAGAGAAATTTATCTGGAGATGTACTCCAGCAGGTTAGTAAAAAACCAGAAGTTGTAAGAAGTGACAGAACTAAACTAAGCAGACAATGAATAATCTAAGAGGAGAGGTATGTCATAGTCCTAAAAAGCACTGACCCAAATTCTAACAAGAAGTCATATGTTCCATGAAGAATCTCTTATAGAAAAAAGAAATAAAAATAGATTTCACATAATAAATAAAAGGAAAATCCACTGAAGATAGAGGTGATAAGACATTGTATTGACTATGTTCAGAAATATCCAGTTAAAGCCTACTTAGGTACTTAGGATGTCTACATTTTTCAGTTTTCCTTATTGTTTGTTCCCAGTGTAATTAAATTCTGGCCAAGGGAATATGAATTTTGTTTTAAGATTTTATTTTATTTATTTAACAGAGAGAGACCACACGTAGCCAGAGAGGCAGGCAGAGAGAGAGAGAGAGGAGGAAGCAGGCTCCCTGCCAAGCAGAGAGCCCGATGCAGGACTCGATCCCAGAATCCTGAGATCATGACCTGAGCCAAAGGCAGAGGCATAACCCACTGAGCCACCCAGGCGCCCGGGAATGTGAATTTTATTTTCAGGTCAGAGCAGTTGAAAAACAGTGGATTTTCCATTTGATCTTTACCCCAGTGTTAGTTGGCTGGATGAACTGGATCCAAGGAAGAGCTCCAAAGATCTCAGAGTTGTCAGAGCCACAGTATGGATGAAAACTTTCTCTTATGGACTGTGGACTGTGGTGGCCTGTGATATGATCAAGAAATAAACTTTTGTAATGTTAAGCCACTGACCAACTGAGATTTCCAGGTTTTGTTTGTTGCTCTAGCATTTTGTAATCTACCCTAACTACAAATACAGTGAAAGAGAGAGAGGGAGAGAATGCACCTCTTTTTTCTCAATAAGAAATAAATATACTTAAGACTCAAAATAAAATGTTGAACAACAAACTCATGATCCAATACAAAGTCAAGTTAAATGTGACCATCTGTCAGAGCAGGAACTAGGTCCTGGGCACAAATAAATCTATGAAGAATTAAGAAAAAGAAATTGGTGGTGACAGGAAGGTGAAAGGAGACATTGGCTTGAAGAGAAGGCAGAGTTCAAGAACAACTGTGGTAGGTTCATTTATCCTTAAGCCCACTGGCACCATACCAACTACCACCAGAGTCATCTACTAGTGTTATAGATGAGTTAACCTCCTTTGGATCTGGAACAAAGCTCCATAATACAGAAAGTTTGAAAGGCAAAAAGCATCTGTATGTATATAGATAATAAAGGACAGAGACTCTCAAAGACAGGTGGGAAGTAGAAAGGAGCAGTGATAATGAATGAACTGTGGCTCCAAAAGCAGATTAGCTTGATTGGCCACATTCTGTATATTGAGGCTCCCCAAGTTCTGATAGTTCTTTACAAACCCATATCCAAGTTTAGAGCATTTGAGACATCCAAGTCATGTGCATTAGGAAACACTTCTGCAGCCAAGAAGAGTGCAACATAGGACCAGGACTGTTCGTTCCCTGCCCTGAAGGAGTTTACAATCTCACTGGGCACACGTTAAGATAGAGAAGGAGCAATGAGAAACTGAAGGCAGCACATGAGAAGGGTCAAGTGACTGGTGCAAAAAACCACATATTCTTATAGGGTTTAAAGGAGGGAGAAAATCTAAGAGTTTAGAGAGCTGGGCGGGGAGGGGTGTTAAGGGGCGAGTGGACTTAAGCTGTTTGATCTTGAGAGTTAGACAGAGCTTAGGAAAAAAGGAGGAGGAAAGGAGGGCCTTCCAAGTAGAAAAATGGTGTCAGAAAGGGCAAGAATATAGCAACTGGGGGCCAACGTAGGAAGAGTCCAGCTACGAGATAGTAAATGTAAGTTGGGTCCAAAGTGCATAGAGCCTTAAACAACAGATAGGATTTGGGATTTATTTTGTAGATAATAGGTAGCATCAAGGTAAAAGTGGTGGTACAAAATCTCAGATCACTATTATTTTTCTAGTACTAGTTTTTGAACCGTCATCTGTGGGGGAATACTCCCCCCAGTTAGCTTTGTTCTGGAATAGCTATAAAGGTCAGTTAGCCTTGCCTTATTGGGAGTGAAGAATGGAAAGTTCTGTTCCAGAAGATAATACACCCACATCTGCTGTTGCCAAGATTTTTCCTTCCTTGTTACTTTATGTTAAAGAAAGGAAACCTCCCAGGAGTTCTGAGAATTAAGTAGTAACTCCCAAGGGAATTTCTTATGCCTGTTATTTATGTAGCTTATTAAAGAAAAGATGTCTTTTATAAACATGACCTTTTTAATCTTTGTTGAATCCAGTTCATACAATCAGGAAAGATGGTGGGGGCCAGGGAGTGTGTAAGGAGACCCAAGAATACCAGTCATTCTAGTGGGTATGCATTGGTATCTCATTGTGGTTTTAACTTGATCTCCTGATGATTAATGGTGTTAGTCACTTTTTCTTATGTTTACTGATAATTTCTATAATTTATTTCATGAAATGTCTATTCAACTCTTTTGCTGAGTTTTTTTCTTAAATCTGCTGCTTATTTTTTTTAAGATGAAGAAGTTCTTTATATATCCTAGGTACAAGTTCTTTTTTTTTTTTTTAAAGATTTTATTTATTTATTTGACAGACAAGTAGGCAGAGAGGCAGGCAGAGAGAGAGAGGAGGAAGCAGGCTCCCCGCTGAGCAGAGAGCCTGATGCGGGGCTCAATCCCAGGACCCCGGGATCATGACCTGAGCCGAAGGCAGAGGCTTTAACCCACTGAGCCACCCAGGCGCCCCACTAGGTACAAGTTCTTTGTCAGATATATGCTTGCATATGTTTTCTCCCAGTCTGTGGCTTACATGTTCATTTTCTCACTGGTGTTATGATGAGCACAAACTTTTAATTTGATGAAGTCCAATTTATCAGGTTGGTTTTTGTTTTTTTGGCAACTACTGCTTTGTATGTCTAAGAAATCTTTGCCCCCCTCCTAGTCATAGAGATATTCTCTCAAGTTTTGTTCTGAAGTTTTTATGATTTTAAGTTTCAGATTTAGGCCTGTCATCTGTCTCAGATTAAATTTTGTATATGGTGTGAGGTAGGGGTTAAAGTTAATTTTTTTTTCCCATATGGATACAGAATTATTTATTCCAACACCATTTTGTGAAAAGACTTTCCTTTGTCCATTTCTTTGGCACTTTTGTCAAAAATCAAATGACCATATAGGTGTAGTTTATGTCTGAGCTCTCTATTCAGTTACACTGATGTGTTTGTCAATCCTGAAGCTAGTACCACATGGTATTATGATTGCTATAACTTTATAGTAAGTTTTGATATCAAGTAGTATAAATTCCTGAAAAGTTGCTCTTCCTTTTAAAAATTGTTTTGAATATCCTATGTCCTTTGCACTTGTGCTTAATTACAGAGTCATCTTGCTGGTTTCTCCCAAAAGTCTTTCTGGGAGTTTGAAATTGTGTTGAGCCTATAAATACATTTGGGGAGAATGGATATCTTAACAAAATATCTACCAACCCATGCATATAATATATTTCTCAAGTGTTTTAAGTCTTTTAAATTTCTTTCAATGATGCTTTGAGGTTTTCATTGGAAAGGTCTTACATATCTTGTGCTAAATTTATTAAGATTTTTATATGAAATTCCCATAGCATAAGATTAACCATTTCAAAGTGACATTTCAGTTGTATTTAATACATTCACAATCTGGGGACACCACTACCCCTATTTGGTTTCAAAATATTTCCATCATTCAGAGGGAAGCCCTGTACCCATTAAGCAGTTTCTACCAATTCTGTCTTCCCCTTCACCCTTGAAAACCACCAATCTGATTTCTATAGCATTGGATTTGCTATTCTAGAATTTCATATAAATGGAATCATGCATTATGTGACCTTTTATGTCTAGCTTATTTCACTTAGCATAATGTTTTTAAGATTCATCCATGTTGTAGCAGGCATCAATACTTCATTTCTTCTCATGGCTGAAAAATAGTATACACTATATTTTGTTTATACATTCATCAGTTAATGGACATATGAATCATTTCTACCTTTTGACTATTGTAAATAGTGCTACTGTGAACATTTGTATAAAAATATTTGAATACTTGTTTCCCATACTTTTTAGGTATATCCCTAGGAATGGAATTATTTTTTTTAAAGATTTATTTATTTATTTATTTATTTGACAGAGAGAGAGAGATCACAAGTAGGCAGAGAGGCAAGCAGAGGGGGAGGGGGAAGCAGGCTCCCTGCTGAGCAGAGAGCCCAATGTGGTGCTTGATCCCAGGACCCTGAGATCATGACCAAAGCCCAAGGCAGAGGCTTAACCCACTGAGCCATCCAGGTGCTCCCAATAGGAGTGGAATTATTATGTGATAGAGTAAGTCTATGTTTAACTTTTTTAGGAGCTGCCAAACTGTTTTCTGTAGTGGCTGCACCATTTTACATTTCCACCAGCAATGTACAAGGGTTCCGATTCTCTCACGTCTTCACCAAATCTGTTACTATCTGTCTTTTTAATAATAGTCATCCTAGTAGATGTGAAATGATTTTTGTAGTGAAGCTAAGTGAGTTCATTGGTTTTGATTTGCATTTCCCTGATGACTCATTATGTTGAACATCTTTTCCTGTGTTTATTGGGCATTCGTGTATCTTCTCTGGAGAGATGTCCATTCAAATCTTTGCCCATTTCTTATTTAGGTTGTCTTTTTACTATTGAGTTTCAAGAGCTCTTTATATATTTTGGATACAATTTCTTATCAGGTGTATAATTTACAAATATTTTCTCTCATTCTGTAGGCTGTCTTTTCTTCATTTTCTTGGTGTTATCATCTGGAGATCTAAAGTTTGTGATTTTTATGAAGTTCAATTTATCTATTTTCCTTCTGTCTCTTGTGCTTTTGATGCTGTGTTTAAGAAACCATTGCTTACCCTAAAGTCATAAAGATTTATGTTTTCTTCTATTGTTTTAGCTTTAGGCCACCCTTCAAGTAGCACTGTGTTAGAAGTACTTATATTTCCAGGAACATATAATACCTTGTTAAAGGAATCATCCTAATGGAGAAATTTCAACTTCAAGTGCATTTGGTGAGGAGAGATCTTTTTTGTTTAAGAGAGGTCTTTAGGATCCTTCAAATTATGTCAGTGAGGGGACTGCCAATTCACCCCTGCGTACAAGGCTCTTGCTTTGGCTTGTTTGGCTCCCCTGGCAATGTGCACTGGAGTTTAGTGGTTAAAAGCAGAGGTTTTGAAGTCATAATGTCCAAAGGCTCAAATTCCTAATTTTCTAATTATCAGCCAAGTAACTTAACTCCCAAGATTTCAATTAAATAGTTAAATAGTCTCTACCTCATAGGGTTGTTGAGAGGATTAAATGAAATAATGTGTTAAGACACTTAGCACAATGTTCCGCTTATTGTAATCACTCAGTGAAAGTTGGCTGCTGTTATTATTATCGGCTGCCAAGTAATTGGATGATAGTGCCATATAAGCAGAGGGATGAGAAAGCAACTACATATAAAATCACAGTTTCACCAGTGATGGTTTAGTACTGAATTCAAACAGTATTTAACCATGTTTTAAAGCACACAATTTGGGGTAAATGTTGATTCTTTAAAAAGTCAATCTCTAGAGGGCCATAAAAGCTATTTTAATCACTACAACTAATTACAAGGAAGTATAAATCAATAAACTTTGCTAAATGGTCTAAAATATAATAAAGAAAGCCATCATTAACAATCATCCAGGAAGCCTCTGTCCTTAATAGTGAGATGATGTAAAAGTTGGATGAGAAGAATGAATTTTATTGTTTGAAAACTCCAGACGTTAACAATGCTTTCAGGGAAGTTTCTAATTTGGTACAGAGTCATGGCTTTTCAGAATGATTATTTACTTTAGATAACATGAGTTCATTACTTCTAAATTGTATGTATATTAGGCCTGGTATGGAAATAAGTGGCCATTTGCAGCAAGGTATTCTCAGCTCTTAGTATTTTTTGGATGCTTTCTCAGCTCAAGACCAGCTGTCTTTCCATTCTTCCTCCTGAAGCTACAGCATTGTTTAAGAGCCCACATTAAGACTGGAGTTTAGAGGCATCTAAGAAAGACTTAGCAGCCTTCTAGTCCTGTGTAGTGGTGACTGCCCCATGTCTAGGGGTCCCAGGGCTTTTACCTGATCTCCCAGTGTATGTTGTTGCCCTCTGACTAGGAGAGCCAATGCCCACATGAGTTCTTGAGTCAAATTCCTCTCTGCCAGTCATATCCCTAAGTCAAGCACTGGGCTTGCTTCTTGCTGCCCTATTTATTCTCAGTGGTGTGTTTTCCCAAGGCCGGTACATGACCATGAATATCACGTGAGCAGCAGGGACCCATTATCAAAGATGATGATCGCTGACAACCTCCTGCTCCTGGAATATCTGTGCCACTGGGCTCTATTCCCTTTGTGGTCCTGGCTACACACCAGGTCACAGCTTTGCTTACATCACACTAATCTGTGAGGCATTTTGGACAGTGTACCTTTCCAACCCAGTTCCTGTTCTACCCTAGGGAGCAGATCAAGTTTAGGTCCAGCCCCTTCTGTCATCTTCACCTATGTATATTGCAATAGGGGATATCAGAGATATTACAGATGGGTTCAGCTCTGATGGTGAGGCCAAGAGATTGAGCAGGAAAAGGTTACTATAGCAGTAAGGAGAACTGGATTTGAGTCTTGACTCTGCCACTAACCAGTCTTCTTATCCACTGAACTCCCTTAGCTTAATCAAAGGGCTAATGAGAATGTAAGATGACATAGATGGCATAAATATGCATTGGGAAGCTGTCAACACTAGTAAGAAGTTGTGTTACTGTTGGGTGATCACTGAGCCCCAGAGAGAGAGAAGGATTCTGTAATCAGAGTTAACAGAAAATCTAAAGTAACAGTGGTTTAAACAAGAGAGAATTTGATTTTGTTCCAAAATAAAAGAAGTTTGGATGTGGGCAGTCCAGAGTTAGAATGTTGGTTCAGTAGTCTTTGGGGACCCAGGCTTCTATTATCTTTCTGTGCCATACTAGCATATGGCCTCTATCTTCAAAGTGACCTCATGGCCCAAGATGGCTTCTGGGGCTCCATCCATATTGCAGACATCTGCAAAGAGGGAAAGGGAACTGAAAAGAGAAACACTGCCTAGGTCAAACCCTTTTGAAGTGACTTTCTTGAAAATTTCACATATTTCTACTTACATCTTATTGGCCAGAATGGAGTCACACAGCCACATCCAATGGCAAGTAAGCCTGGGAATTGTAGTCTTTCATCTGGGTGCATTGCCACCAAGAATGAATACTGTTGGATGGTAACTAACATTTGCCACATATGGTCATTGGAAAAACCAAATGAAATGTCAACATTCCTTGAGAGAGAATTTAAAGTGATAATAATGAAACAATCTGCTTTTGTGATTGGCTCAAATAAAATAAATGATGTCCACTTACTCAATCAACAAAAATATTTTCTGTGGCCACTACATGCCAGGGATTGTGCTCAACCGCAGAGAGATGGTAGTGAGCTGAAATGAACAACACCCGCCCTTACAAAGTGTGTAGTGCACACCTTCCTGTGAAAGGAAGTGTGTATAATTCCAAACTGTGGTGTGGGTTGTGCATAGGGAATTGTGTTAGGTGGTCAGACTTAACTTGGTGCCCTCAGCTGTGTAGAGAGACAAAGGATCACTGTCATCGGGCCTGGAGTCAGCTGGACGGATTCCCATTAAATGATGTCATTACACGTTCTTAGCATGCAGCTGGTATTCTTCTCTGAACCTTCCTCACTGCTGACCAAAGCTGTTTTAACTCTTACCCTTAAATGAAAGAGATCCTATCTTCTGTAGCTAGGAGAGAATTCTCTCTTTTCCATGGAGCTGAGGCTACACTCATTGCTTAATCTGAGGAAACTGGGATGTGATACCGCACTCTCCTTGCCTGCAGCGAATCGATGAGCAATTACTCAGGCATCCTAAGGATCGAAAGCAATGTCCATCGGCAGTGTCTACCCAATAGGAAATGCTTTATTGTTTGGGCCTGATTTCTGGGTTGATTTACTATGGCCGTTTCTGATCTCATGATTTCATTTGGGATTGAAATAGAGAATTTTATTTGCACTGCCTTCATTCTTCATTAGCTCATAGTTGGCTTGACCTTGGAATTTTGACATGATAAAACAGTCAAAGAAAAGAGTACAGCATTTTTCTGCTGTCATTTTGTGAAGCCAAGAATTTTTATTTGTCCTTCTGAAGAGTGACTTTATTTTTAGACCCCATGCAGCATTTTAGATGGATGTCCTGTCTGTTTCCACAGGGCAGCTCAGATAACCCAGTCATATCCGGTTTTAGGGAAAAATTCTTTTTGTTCCAACTTAGGAACATCAAGCGTTGCTAGATAGAAGAAAAGGTTTTCAAGCAATGAGTCTTGGAACACTGAAAAAAATAAAATTAAATTTAAAAAAAAGGTTTTTGCTCTCCTTCATGAGAAAATATACAAATCAATGATGTTTCCATATCATATGTTGGACTTTTTTTTCTCTGAAGTTTTTGGGTTTGTTTGTATAACTTCATGGTTCCATGGAAGATTCTTGGGCTCTAGACTGAGTCTGATAAAATACCTCCAGATATGGGGAGACTCAAAGGTCATGGGAATAGAGACAAGAGCAGTTTCCAAGTGCTCTGCTAAAGATGCACAGCTGGGCTTCTATAGAGACTGGAGTTTAGGAGGAGAACCAGAAGGCTAAGTGTGGTTCTGACATCTAGAGGGCAATGGTCTTCCCCAAGAGCTTGGCCATTAATTAATTTAATTTAATTTAATTTAATTAATTTAATTAATTTAATTCAGAGCTACGCCACCATTACTAACTCCAGGCTCTCAGACGTCCTTGTCAATTTATCTGGTTCTAATGTCCCTTTTGCTTCAAACTTATTTGCTGATATTTTAGCACTCTTGACTCTGAGACATTTCAGGTTGCAATCAGGAAAAGAAGAATGACATTTCAGGCTTGCTTACTCGACCAGTCGATAGAGCTGCAGGACAAAGTCCTTCAATTCATCTGTAAGTCTGTGAGTTCCTTCAACCTGCCCAGTCCCTGTTCCGGCGCTGAGAAGTGCTCTGGTCCCTGAAGTTACACTGGGTTCTGCAGAAAATGACCATTGCTGTCCTCTGGTGGTAGGTCATGAAGCCAGGTTTGTGTTCTCACAGATGATTTTCTGTCACCTCTGGCAGTATCGGTTTCAAGTACAAAGCTAAGGGTTCTGGGCTTCCATCCCTATATGTAATGTAAAGCTCACATGGAGAAAATGCCCCACTAACTTGACGGTGCAGTTACCTCCTAAGCGCAGCTGCCATTTTTAGATATGTGTGCCCTGTCTCAAGGGTGGCGTGAGCCTCATGCTCAGACCCAGGCCAGAACACCTCAGAGAGAGCGTCCGTCCTGTGTGGTCAGTAACAGCATCCTCATATTGTTTCCACTAGTAATCACTGGGAATCCGCCCTCAGATTCCAGGACAGGGTTAGATTCCTTCTGTGACCAGCTTCCTAGGAAGAAAATCACTAATGAGTAGCTCTCCTTTGGGCTCTTCATGTGACAGCCAAAGGTAAGAAAATTTATCTCTAGGGTAGGTTGTGAAGCCTTTTTTGATAGTTCATAATAATGAAGGTGTGCGGCGGAAAGTATCAAATACCATGGTGATGCATTTTAAGCCTCTTTTGAAATCTGCCATGAATGCCACTGGCAAGGTGCCTGCCTCTTCAGTTAGCATGGTCTTTGGCAACCTCATGGTAAGAGGTCTTCCAGAGTAGATTTCTGTGCAACTCGGCAAACTTAGAAACCCTGGCCTCGAAGGAGTCACCATTTTGGGCCTTCTATCTCATCTGAAAGGCAGAATTTTTGGCATACAAGGATCTCGGGGGACACTTGGGAGACTCAGTTGGTTAAGCATTTGACTCTTGATTTCAGCCCAGGCCCTAATCTCGGATCATGGGATGGAGCTCTGCGTGGGCTCCAAGCTTAACAGGGAGTCTGATTGAGAATTCTGTCTCCCTCTCTTTCTGCCTCTCCCTCCACACACTCTCTAAAACAAATAAATAAATCTTAAAAAAGAGAGAGAGAGAGAGAGATACTTCGGACTTTGATTCAACATCACAGTAAGGAGGGAGGCACAGTATCAACACCATCACCAAGGCTGTCAGAAGACCTAGCAGGAATTCAGAAGCCTCCCTTAGCCCTACAAAGATCCTAACATGATGGAGAGGACTCCAGCTGCTGACAGTGGCCAAAGGCTAACCTAGACTTTAATAATCATTTTTGAAGGAATTCCATTTTCAAAAATAATTTATTCAAATATTTTTTGCCAAAATAATTCTAAAAAGTATTCATTTTTATTAGTTGCCCCCAATCAAATGTGCATTTAACTACATGAACACCACTATTAGTTCATAGTTTTTTTATTATAGACTTTTTTTTTATCCACATGAATGTTAAAGAAACTACAACAGAGTTAAATACCATTTTTGATAACATGATTATATTCTTAATTACACTCAATATTAAACTGTAAAATATTTCCAGAGGAATACAATCTTCATTCATACAGCAGGCAAAGTACCAGATAGGAAGGGGCCACGTGTAAGTCTGTCCAGTTTGCTGTGAAAAGCGGGTTTGTACGGCTGACACCTTCCCAGGTGTCAAAACGTGATCCCCACTCCTAGGACAGGTCTTGTGTTTCCACCAAGAATCATGCCTTCAAATGCAACAGATAGTCTTGCTCTCTCCACATGTGCAGCACTGAGATCACTTGGGACTGTCCACGGATTGCCCACCCTGGTTGGCTAACAGCACTCCCACGATCTGGTTCAGTTGGCCTTGAAAAACACAAAGACTCAAACTTTGGTTCCACCAAAAGATGCGACAAGCATTGGCTGCTCTGGTTGGCGCCCCCCTCCCCCCACTAATGAATGGCCACTACAGTCTATTTTCCATGGTTGTCCATGCTGCTTTGAGGTCACTTGTCCTTGGGTTCTCCCAAACCTGATTTTGTATTGGATTCCCAAGCCCTTTCAATTCGCAGTCTTTATGTGGGTCAGAAGTGCTCAGTGGCAGGCTGTATCTTACAAGAGAACAAGAGTAAGTGGTTCTGTGCACCTGGGAGAAGACAAAAAGCACACAATGAAGACTTCAGCACCATACAAAGCATGTCAAGGAGCATTTAGCATATCCTGAGAGAAGACATTTTTAGTACTGTTTGGATAAAATATTTCAACAGTGACTATGAAAGCACCTTCTTTTTTACATCTATTTGCCTGCCATCTTCCCTTAGGCATCTCCGCAGACATTGAGCCAAACTAGAACGATTACATCAGAGTGTGCTGGTTTGCTATGCCTTCTTTACAGTAAAGCCATGTTTGTGGGGTTCTAGAAGCTCCAGGTTGCTTAAGACAGCCTGCGGTGAAAGGGGCAGACAGAATGTCATGGACCAGTGCCCTGCTGGCTTCAGCTGGATGGCCCGTTACATCTACTTTTCTTGTCCTGAGGTGTCAGGGCAACAGCAAAGCACGACTGGAGTTCTTGTGATTCAACATCAACAAAACCATTGGATTGGCTATTAGCTGCATATTTATCACTGATAATAGAGGATGTGAATTAAGCCACACTCTCTGGGTATGAATCAGAGGTGAATAGATGAAGTGTGAGAGATAGAGCCAGGCAACCTGGCTCAAATCTTGCCATGTGCTCCCAGTGAGACCATAGACCACGTACTCAGCTCTCTGCATGTTGGTTTTCTCAGCTGTAGAATATGGTGAAAGGAGCAGTCCTTCTCTCAATGGGTTGTTTTGGAGATTCAATAAGATAATAGACACAAAGCATTGAGCAGAGCAGGAGCACGTTGTCAGTTTCAATGGAGACTCTTGAAAGAACCTGGTCCTCTATGTCTGACTACAGATGAAAGAAATGGATATGCTAGTCCTTCCCTTTGTCTTTGATCTATACAAAAGGAAGATGCAGAGTGTTCTATTACAATCCCTCCCTATTCTTTTAAGAGCTTTTTCTTGTTATTATTTTTGTAGCAATTATTCCAAAACTGAAATGAAAGTAACAGGAGTTTCCCAAAGAGGTAGATATTGTTAGTACAGAAAGAAAAATTCTCAGCCTCTCCAGAAGTATGCAAAGGAGCCATTTGTGTTGAAGAAAATGCAGACATAAGGTGAAAGTAGGTTGGTCATGCCCTAGGATGTTATATATGGTCTTGAGCATATTTAATAAAAGCAGTCCCTCTATGGGAAAGGAAAGAGAGCATGGCGGAAGTCTGGTATGCAAGAGTAATAGTCAATATTGTAGACCTGGCAGAGACTCTGATCAGACTTGGTCACCCACATTTTACAGATGAGAGTGAGCCTCAAAGATATTGCATGACATTCCACTCAAGATAACATAGGGAGGTACTGTCAGATATAGAAGGCAGACTCCTTCCAAACCGGCCCAGTGATCCTTGGGAGACAGAGAAGTGTAATTGAGTCAAAGAGACCTGGATTGAATCCTGGCCCTGTCACTTGCTAGCTAAGCGACCTCACTGCACCTCAATGTTCCCTTGCACGAATGGGGATAATAATAGAATCTACCATATAGAGTTGTAAGGTTCTAAAGAGATAGATAATATGGCAAAGAATTTAGCCCAGCCATCTGGCATAATTAGTGCTCAAGAAGTGATAGTTATTACTATTTCTGGCTTGGTCATGAGTTTCTGTATGACTATGAACAAGTCATTTCCCACCATCCACTTTCCACTTGTGTAGAATGACTGAAAGACCTGGGTGCTTCACCATTTGTATAATGTCAAAAGGTGCCTGGGGGGCGCCTGGGGGGCTCAGCTGGTTAAGTGGTTAAGCAGTTAAGCCTCTGCCTTCGGCTCAGGTCATGACCTTGGAGTCCTGGGTTCCAGCCCTACATCAGGCTCCCTGTTCAGCCTCTGCCCTTCACCCCACTCACGCTCTCTCTCTCTCTCTCTCTAAAATAAATAAAATCTGGGGGGAAAAGGGTGCTTGGAAGAAAAAGAATGTGTAGTGATAGTTACATTAGTGTTGACGTCACGGTACTTCTTTGAGAGTACAGATTTCACAAAGAGTACATTGGGTGTCTCTGCAGGACTTGGGTCATGGAAAAAACTACATGTAGGAGAGACTGTCAGGAATAATTCTGGTGTTAGAAACAGTCCTAGATGCAAGGATAATACACACAACATTTTGAAATATTTTTTTCAAATCATTTCTGTTGTACTTGAGAGTTTACGATGAAACAAACATGCAAAGTAGTCCAATGGCTAATTTACTAGGGCTTGTTGTAGGAGGTAGTTTGAAAATAAAGAAAGCAAACTACACTTAACACAGCTGGTAGCTAAACAAATAGAATTCATTGCCCCAAAGGGGACTATGCCTAGGTTGAAGAAAGGTTTAGATAAATCCATGGGTAATGGGTCTTTAAGGAGTTATCAAGGAAAAAGCTAAGAGCATTCAGTGCACATGCCTAAATTTCGAAGTTGGTATTGTTAGGAACAACAACTTGGCTCTTGTAATGGAATTACACAGTTAGTATCCTGGTCTGGATGCACCTTTATTCAACTCAACATGGAATTTCTTCTGTCCTAATGTAGGGCAAGAAAGATTTGTAGAGCAGTGATATGTGGCAATACTTGCTTGGCTTATTAAGTGGATTGCCTGTGGTTTTGAAAAGCTTCCTCCTCTTAATAGTCATATTGGAATCCACTGGGTGGCAAGAACACAGCACACTACCTTAAGGGTCACTCTTGCATAAGACATTAATGCATCAGTCCCTCATTTGGAAACCTGTGGTCACTCAGCAAGGCAGAATTTGTCTCTCTCCCTTGGTGTAATGATTTTTATTTTGTAATCTCTCTTGGGGTAATTCCTTGCAGGCTTGGCATGTTGAGAATCAAATACCGCCTCTAACAATATGGTCGTGATTCTCTGCTTGGCTGATTTAGCTCAGCATTTAAGTAACCACTAATCTTCTGAAAGCACCAGGGTCTACTTAGAGAAATCCCTGTTGTCTGCAAGGATGGAAACAAAATCAGCATGAAGGAAGCATTAGTTACTAAACACAAATCAATCTTTTTTTTTCTTCCCACCTAGCTGTACTCGATGTCACCATCAAAGGCATGGTTTCTGGGCAGTGAGTCCTCATTTTGTAGCTGCAAGAGAAGTTCGTCATAAGCAGGGAAGATGAGTTGGGGAATCAGAAGGAGTAAAAAGAGAGTTTACTGGAGTTCCTGAGGGGAAATGAGACTACATTCTAACGGACAGATCTCACAAACACGGATTAAAAGAAGCCATATACCAGAGAACATTCTGTACACTGTCCTTCACTAAAGCTCAAAATCAGGCAAAGTTGATCTTAATTGGGTGGGGGAGTGCCTGGGCAGGGATACAGGGAGGCAGTCTGGGTGCTGGAAACCTAAATGAGTTCATCTTGTGAAAATCCACTGAATTTTGATTTGTCGACTTCATGACTTGTATGACTGGCTGATCTCTGGACTTTCATGAGTGTGTACTACACTTACATAAAAATGTTATTTAAAAAGAACGCATCCCAATATATTTTCTTTAACTTGAAAAAAAATCACTTTATTTTCAAATTATTATAGCTATGAGTTTACTTGGGTGATTTTCACCTTGATTACCTTCGTGTTTTGGGTTAAGATTTAGTGAAGTCTGACTATTTTAAAATGATTCATTTCATCCAACTGGTACAAACCTGTCTTCTCTAATGAGAAAGAAATGCCCAACATCAACTTCAGGCTTAAGAAGAACATACAGAACAGAGTCAACTCACAGGCCCACTTGTGTATGACTTCATGGAGATGGAAACACAAGGACTTGTTACTTGACCGTCTCTCTTGCGGAAACAACTGCCCACAGAAGAAGTGCGTACATGAGGAGAAAGTTGACACTGAATCTAGAGTCAGGAGCCCTAGGATCTCTTCCTAGCTTTGCAACACGCACCTAAGACATCACACCTCTCTCTCCATACCTCCGTTCCTTGTGTGTAAAATTAAGGGAAAGCATCTGACTGAGAGACCATCTTGGATGAAACGTGGGAGACATAATTATCACTATTTAAGACAAATGCTGGAGATTATCACTAAAAAATATGATGACAAGAGCTGGGATTTTCATTTGTACAAAGACGGAGGAGACTTGTTATAAACAGAGAGAGACGTGAAAGAAAGAAAGGGAACCACAAGCCTGCGTTGTTCAGAATTCTTTTTGCCAACAAATTCTATTAAGTTCAAAACATGTTCCAGAGGGAAGGCCTGGGAAGAATGATTCTGATGGGAACAGGTCAGACTGATAAATGACTGTAATCCTAGTTGGCCACAAGCACTTACAAATGCTCCCTCTGACATCTGAGTTTTTCCCTGATTTAGCAATTCCAGTTGTTAGGTCATCCTAATGTATTGTTACAGAACCAACAAGCCGCAGTTTTTGTCTCCCTTCGATTCTAACAATTATATATGTCTTCTACGTCATCAAAAAGTTGCTTTTAAAATGTTTAGGTCTGTTCTGACTATAGTTATTGAATTTTTACTGTCTTCCTTGCCTTAGGAGCCCAGAGTATTTGTCTTTTAAATCATTACCAGCGACGTAAACTTGAACCTGACTTCAACTCTAGAGAAACAGTGATTGGTTTATGGAAAGAATGAATAACTCTTCCTACAGAGGAAGTTCTCAAAGGTCCACATTGCCTGCAAATGTTCACAACACCGTCCGTCAGTAGTTCCCTGGAAGCCAGATTTCGGGAAGACTTTTGGAGGCATAGGAGACTGCAGAGGAAGAGGAGACACAGTAACTGTGGTTGCTGACATGCCACTTTTGTGCGGATGGGCAGTAATCTGGGTGTTGGGGAGAACCAGAGAAGAGACAACCTCAAAACAGAATGAAGATTGCTTCTGCAGAGGAGTATAGAATTTCCTTAGTTTTTAGGAATTTTCCAAAGAATCTATAAAATGTACGTGGCCACTCACTTAGGAAGTCCCATGCCTAGGTATAACAAAGTTCATCTGTATATTGGCTGAAATACAGGATGCAAATTTACTAATCTCTTGGGCTATTTCGAATACACCAACTAAAGAACATGGCTGAGCAATAAAAATTCCAAGTTCAAGAAAATCTCTTTCGTCTGGTAAGCTTACCTTTTAGCTTTTGCTGAGATGGGCACCAAGCTTTTCTTTCCTGATCAAGCTTGCTGCATAGGGGATCTGTAAGATAAAAATAAGCAAAACTATCCAGATAAGCTAAATTTAAAGACAGATGCACATGGAGACACTTCATCATGCCTAACAACTTGAATGCGGATGAATTCCCCCCTGCCCCTGCCAAGGAGAAAAGGTCTCTATCTGATCACCAACATTGTGGAGCTTCCAGGTTATAGCAATTCCTAAGGCCTGATAAAAAGCATATCAAGGACAGAACTGGTGATCACATCAGACTCTTGCTAGAGCTAGTCTCTGAGGTCAGTATATGACATTGCATTTTCAGAATTTTTTTCAGTGTGTACTTAATCATATGGTCTTATTGTTTTTTATTTAGGTATGAAAATGAGCTTCTGATGGTATACTATATGTTCCAAGTAAAGGGACAAGGATGTGATTACAAACTAGTTCAGTGCTATCTTTCATTTAATTACAGTGACAAAATATGCTGTCATTATAAATCACAAACAAAATGAACTAACTAAACACGAATTATTACTCTGGTTAATTTCCCGTTAGCTACCAAGAAGCATCAGAAATAATTGCACTGAGTGGAAAATATGACCCCTGAGGATGCTACCTGGATAAACTTGGAAAGCACTTTTCAGTGCTGGGACTTTGAAGGAAAGTCTATCCCATTTGATATGTTGCTTTTCATTAGAAGATTCAAATGGCTGAAATTGGACCACATGTTTTATTTAGATTCACCTCTATTTATACCCAGTTAAGGTATTCTATCGTTATGTGACTTCTCTTCTTCATGATAAGGCTAAACTCAGGACTCTAAAGATTTGAACCTACTTTACATTTAAAGAACTGAATATGAAGTATGGCTGTTACGTGAAAGCAGTGAGGGGAAATGCAATTATTTTCATCTGATTAGGCAATGTTTTTGGATACTGATACATATATGTCCTCCACATTTCCAGCATATTTGTATTTTGTTCTCCTGATCCACCATCCATAAATATCCATAAATATGAGCTTTTTCTAATGGGAAGGAACTATGAGTTTACAATGATGTGAGTGTCTAAGATTGGCTGGACTATTTTGTCCTAATAACCAGCCAGTTGAATCAGGTGTTTTAATGACAAAAAAAAAAAAAAAAAGGACTAACAAAATCATCTCACTATTTTGATAGACAAACACAACATGGATGTGTCTGATAGGCACATACCTGATAAAGGCCACAGACAACAGTAATAAATTACTGATTCATTCAGTTAGAGCCATAAAAAGTTCAGAGTCCCAATCTCACATTTTAGGACATGAGCTGAGATGAACTGGATAACTATGACAAGAACAGTGACATAGGGACCTACTCTGGTTACCTCTTCTTCTCGATCTAAGTCATGCTACACCTGCTAATAACAGAGACACACATTTTCCATCACAGTGAGTGTTGGGATACGCCAAAACACATGGATCACCTCTCTCTTCAGATGCATGATATAACAAAGCCTTGAATGGAATTCTGTTATTTAGGATAAGGCGTAGAAATGATGTAAATCTCAGGGCATGAGGAATTACCTATACACTGGATTTCTGCCACACTCACATTTAGAGAAAGTCCTTGACCCCAAGATTCGGTGCCACAACGATTTGGAAAGCGTCTGTTCCATCCCGGGCACCACACAAGTTAACATCACCTTGGGCTCTCTCATCAAAGCCAATAAACTACTCATTCTAACCCAAAGAAAAGTGCCCGAAGGGCACTGCTTTCAGATCTATGTCAGAAAGCCCTGTTCTTCCTCCCTTCCTCCTTTCCTCTCACCCACCTACTCTTCCTCCCTCCCTCCCTTTCTTGCCTTTTCTTTCTATTTTCTTTCCCCTCCAGAAACAACACTGTAGCATTTCATGAAGGTGGGAAACTGAGAAGGAAAAGAAAAAAGGACTTGGTGGGGGAAAAAAGGACATTTTCACATTTGAGCCCCAATTCTCCAGATGGGAATTTAAATCTGAAGAATCATCCCCACTCAAACATCATTGCGTTCATTTCCATTAAAACAAAATGAAATAAAAACCAAATGAAAACAAAGCTTAAGGTTGTAAGCTAAAAATCATGTATTTTTTTTTTGAATTTCCCTCCTTTTATTCATTTTTAAAATTAACATAAAATGTATTATTTGTTTCAGGGGTACAGGTCTGTGATTCATCAGTCTTACAAAATTCACAGCACTCACCATAGCACACATCCTCCCCAATGTCTGTCACCCAGCCACCCCATCCCTCCCCTCTACCCCCAGCACCCCTCAGTTTGTTTCCTGAGATTAAGAGTCTCTTATGGTTTGTTTCCCTCTCTGGTTGCATCTTGTTTCATTTTTCCTTTTAATGCTAAATCTTAAACCATGAATGATAAAGACTATATTAGCACATGGCTTGACTGTTCATAGAAATTACCCTATTTCCTTGATTCTAAAATACATCCCTCCCCATTTTAACATCTCTGAAATTAGATGTCTTATAATTGACGATATCTTAGAATAATAGTTGGAAATTTCTTTTCTTATGATACATCAAGTAATCGTGCCTCCTATAAATGACAGTTCTTTGGGTTCCATGAAATGTAACAGTGGATTCAGAGAGACCTTGGCAAACGCTCCCCAACTTGGAAGCTCAGGCTTGTACAGGCTCCATTTGAGCTAATTATTCCATGTAAATATCCTGTCCTAGAACATATAAAACCTTTCTTTTCATTTTGACCAGCTTAAAAATCACCAAGTTTGGCATGGACAACAACAAAAAAAATCCCTCAAAGTTATATAAGTTCTAAATTAATTACCTAGCTGGTGCTAGTCTATTAAAAGTATAAAAGGATAACTTCCTAGTTTGTGCCAAGAAAGAATTAACCTGACCTCAGACATTCAGGTGGGTTAACATGTCAAAAGGAGAATGAGGAGAAGGCCGTTTAACTAGGGAACCACTAGGGAACCGTGATTGCCTTGTCATGATGCCTGGCAATTGATCAGTAACGGGAAAAGGACCCACTGTAGACAAAGTCTGTCTGCTGCTGGAGGACGTTAAAGCAGCATCAAGTCCTCTAACTTGCAGGGACCTTTTTTTCCTGCATGTTTAGCCACAAAAGCAAAACCATAGGGGCTTCAGGATCTTTTCCTAAAAAGATAGTGCCAAGCAGTAATTGTTGTATCCACCTTTAAAAAAAAAAAAAAGTGTCATAGACCACATTTTAAAAACTCTCTGGGTGGAGATGATAGAAGTCTGAGCAGGTTCCCATCCTAATGAATCCTGGAGAATCTCCAAGGAAAGACCCTATGGCCAAGGAGCTGTGCCCTTGCCAAAGAGGGAGGGCCCCTCCAGCAACAATAAAGACCTCACTCTTTTCCCTGCGAGGAAGCACTGTGCTCCCACCATCGGGAAGCTGTAAATTGCTTTTTTACAAGTCCACAGCGAACGAAACATTAGTACTAAATCTACTGATTGAGCCTTATTTTAATTGAGGCTTTTAATGAAGAACTTTGAGACCAGCTTCTGCCGGCTGCGTGGGACTGCAGCGTTCTGGGGAAACAGCAGAGGGCACTTGGAGACTAGCATGTTTTCTCCGTCGGCACGCCTCTTAGTAGCAATCCAGCAAGTTCGAAGGATGTCAATCTGAATGGAGCCATTTATCACAGGCTCTCTTTTGCAGCTTCACAATGTCCTGCAAGAATTAGGACTAAAGAAGAGTATGTCTTTGACAAACCTACACTAGTAGCTGCCACACAGATGCACTTGCTTGAAAAACACTCTTGCCAAATTAGCAATGAAAAAAAAGTTATCAAGCATCATAATGTGTAAATCATATTTCAGTCCTTGAAAAAAAATCTTAATCAAAAGGTTATACATGGAGTAAAATGTCTTCAGCTTCTTTTTTTAATTTTTAAAAATTTAGATATCATTTATATATAACATTGCATCCAGCTTCTCCACCTTCTTCTTGATTGTACAGGGTAATGGGTTTTGTTTTCAAAATTGAACTAAGTTTTCTGAGAATCACAATCCCCCTGTGAATGAGAAATTTTTTGCTCTGTGCTATACTACACACTAACATTTTCATGACCTTGCTAAATTTTAAAACTTTCGCATTTGGTTCATAGTGAGAAGAATATATTTCTTTGTTTGTATACATAACTCTGGCTTAGCAAAGAAAACATTGTAAGCATTTGACAACCCAGGGCAGAGGTGGAAGATTTTAACACAAACTGTGTGAAGTACTATAAACTCTAATTTTAAGCTATTTTAAAAAAGTTAGCTTGTTGCCCATGTGTAAGTGTTAAATAAACTGCATATGCTTTAAATCTCACATTGAGAGAAAAGCACATTCATTTATAAGTGTACAAAGACCATCAATTATTTGTATAGTCATCACTACTTTGCATTTAACAAACTAAAAAAGGAAGCAGTGGGGCAGAAATGACAGTCAGCAGAGAATCTAAAAATGCAGAAACCAAAGAAATTCATAAGTTTTCTTTCTATAGCAATGATACCCAAGATGCTTTCGATATAATCTTTTGAATAAGAACACTGTGTAACGGCATAGGATAAATGCATTGTGGGTCTATGGGAATTGTTATAAAATATGATGGCTTTAATATATTTGAATTCTTCATGACTGCAGGATGGGATGGGTTTTTATTTCATCTAAAGGAAAAAAATGCCTATTCTGTAGGCAAATGGCTCTTTTGTAATATATGTTCTGTAAACCTTAAATAAAAAAATAATTTAAATATAATACAATCAAATAATTCTGAGTGAATTGCCCTATTCCTAGGAAGCAAAACATGTAGCCATATTTACTGATGAATTAGATCATGCAACTAAAAATACTGAGAAAGTGAATAATTGTGATACCTAGCAATGTCTTGAAGATCTTAAGGTAGATTTTCTAAAGATATTACCCTCTAAGTACTTCGGCAAATAAAACAAGCTGAATAAAGGATTTGATAAATTTCCATTCAGGCAACCTTGAGTTTGCTGTCTCAATTCCAAAGCGGACAGTATAAGGTGAACACAGGTCCTTCTTGCACAAAAATCTGTTTAGCCACCAGAACTTAAAATCACTACTATTAAAGGTTCTGCTTTGGGAAGGGGTGTGCCATGAAATTGATTCCTCATGCTCTTGGAGCTTTGGATGACACCCATGGGCATTTCACGTTGATTACGTACTTATGCCTTACTACATCCCCATCGAGGTGCTAGGTTAGACCTTACAATGAGTTCCTTTGGTTGAAAAACTAACACTTAATGGACTAAATAGGAGTAGTCTTGAACTGAAGTTTGCAGACCTTCCAGCTGTGTCTGGGGGTACTAAGGATAGTGCGTCCCATAATTCACCAAGATGGCTTTCCTTAGTCATTTTAGCAATAGTTTCTTAGCACAAAAGAAAATTCAAGGAAATCAGGAGCAAGCCAGGGAATCTGGAAAAGAATGAAAAGGGCCACCCTCTAAGAGTATCAAAGTTGAGTTAGGGTCATCCCTGGGTGATGATTCATTTAGCAGATGTTTATTGGTAGGCATTTGATGCTAGACACCAATGCTAGGTACTGGAGGCAAGATGAAGATCCTCTTGGTCTTACAGCAGGAAACACAAGAGAAGAAGCAGAAGGGACAAATCATGTCTATTTCACCTGTTTTCTTGTTGTCAGCCTGCATGTGCTTTCAACTTGAAATCAGTCAGCTGCTTGTGGATTTCAGAAATTATATGGTACCTACAGGGCTAGGGGAAATATTTCTAGCTTCTCCCAAAGAATTTAATTTGTGACCAGGAACCATTTACTATCTAGAGAAATCTGAATCAATAACGCTTGTCTAGATAAATGAATATATGATGATAAAATATTTTGTGATACAGTGTAATAAAAATGTTTAGTAATACCAGTTTATATCTTCCAGGTACCAACTATCTCAAAAGACATTTTTTCTTCTATTAATACTGCCTGCTTATTACATCGATGCAGTATCATTTCCTCTTTCACTAAAGCAATTGAATGTCAAAGAGAATTAAGACATTAAAGTTACATAACTGACCTTAAACAAGGGCACTGAAATAAATACTTAGTCCCCCTTTCCTAAAGCCCGTGTTGCCATATTCGACTCCCCGCCCAGGAAATCACAAATTTTTGGTTGCATGTGTCTCGATTTTTGTTTTAAAAGTCTACAAGTGATACATAAAATCAGTAAGGTCTTAAAATTTTACATCCCCCTGTCTCCAAATCTATATTTAAATTCTTCCTTCGGATTGGGGTGCCTGGCTGGCTAGGTTGGTCCAGGATGTGATTCTTGATCTCAGGGTTGTGAGTTTGAGCCCTGCATTGGGTGTAAAGATACTTAAAAATAAAATATTA
Organism: Martes martes; assembly: GCF_963455335.1. NCBI lineage: Eukaryota > Metazoa > Chordata > Mammalia > Carnivora > Mustelidae > Martes > Martes martes. Next base: position 26,601,989 of record NC_137901.1, on the reverse strand, counting down.
AAAAAATAAACTTGGGGGCACCTGGGTGGCTCAGTGGGTTAAGCCTCTGCCCTTGACTCAGGTCATGATCTCAGGGTTCTGGGATAGAGCCCTGCATCGGGTTCTCTGCTCAGCAGGGGGTCTGCTTCCCCGCCGCCCACCCCCCCCCCCGCTTCCCTGCTGCCTGCCTCTCTGCCTACTTGTGATCTCTCTCTGTCAAATAAATAAATAAAATCTTAATAAAAAAATAAATTTGACCTTTGGACAAAGAAAACAATAAGCGCATTCACAGCAAGTAATTAATAGCTCTTATTACCTAGGTATCAAAAGCTAAGAATGTAGGTACATTTTTTTTTTAACCTCTCTGGGGGCTTAGTTATCAATCAATGAAGAAGAATCCTTCTACACTCCACCCCCTCCTATGACTTCAGGTGCAAACAAAACTAATACAAACAAAACCAACACAAGATGAAAGGTCCTGTTTAAAAGGCATCTTACATTAAGGGGGCTTTCAGAACAGAGAATGTTAACCCAGTACTTGAGGCCAACGAAAATCAGCGGGAGCGTTAAGAGCATAAGCAGCACTTTTAATGGAGCTCCCAGAATGGGGGAAAACCTTATGAGCTCCAAGGCTGTCTCAAAAATGACTTCCAGCAATCTCCAATAACACGAGCGTTGATTGCTCTGATGCAGAAAGAAAACATTAATACTTATCTTCCTCGAGTTATCCCGATAGAGAGTTAGCTATCTGGCTCTCTAGACAAGACAGACACGTATGCATAGATAGACGCTTAACAAGACAAGGGCAACGCGGACCAGTTCAGAAACATCAAGCCACCCAAATTACAATAGTCACGCTGGGAATACCACCAAGGACCGGCGTATGTCTTTATCCAGGTGACTAAAAATATCCTACAAATATGGAACAGAAATTACTTTCCCCATTGTACTCATGTACATGAGAGCATGGGAGATCGTTTTAAAAGCACTAACGATTAATACCAGATATATTTGCATGGGGATGAAGGGCAGTGAATTCACAATGAAAAAAACCTAAAAAAGACAACAAAACGCCCCATTACACGTATTTGCCAGGCACCTTCCTGCTTTCCTGATTCCACATAAATACATCTCTGCATCCACTTCTCAACATGATTAGGAGAGGGTGAATAACACACTTCATTTGGAAATTATTACTTCTTTTCATCCCCCTTCAAGTGAATTTAATGGACTAAGTGTATTTATCCCAAGTTTATTGGCAGCGGAGGGCCTGGCTTAGGTCTGGGTAACAAAAGGAGAGAAAGAGAGAAGACAATTGCCCTTCACTGAGTTTCTAGTGCATCCCAGCGCCGTGTTCACACGTTTGCACAGTGGGAGACAAGGCAGGTACCTCTGGCTTACCCACGGAGACAATTTACACATCTGTCTATTAACACATGGTAGGTAGTTATATTTCGAGGAAACGCACTGACACATCTGTTTATCCTGTGTCTAAGTAAATCTTGGGGTAATTAGCATCAAAACCAGCTGAGAGGTAAGTGGTAGGTGGACCAAAGAGTTTCACGGCAAAAACACAAACAGTTTCAGAAAATTGGATGCTTTGAAAACAAACCCATCAAGGGGCATACATTTTTTAAGTAGAAATCATCTTACAATTTGTAACTGTTGCACCATTTCTTCTCGGTAGGCGAGTTCCCTTTTCATCTGATCTTGAAAATTATCTGGTAGGAGAAACAAATACAGAAAGACATTAATTAGAGTTGCAAAAATCTTCTTTTAGTATTTTTAGTAAAAATATTACTGATGGTCCCAGAGAAGCCCTTTTCCCTTTTTGATATTTTTAAAAAGGATTGTCTTTTTTTTTTTTTTTTTGAAGTAAATAATGTGACTGTTGGAAGGGAAGGCTACAAGGCTCCATAATCAGAACAGGCAGCAAATTTTGAGATAGTAAGGGCTGTATCTCATAGTTCACAGCAACCCACGGCCCATCTAGATAGATGGTCCCCCGCATATAATTACGAGTCAGGTCACCTGGGTGGCTCAGTTGGTTAAGCCTCTGTCTTCTGCTCAGGTCATGATCCCAGGGTCCTGGGTTTGAGCCCCCCAAGCCCCAAGTCCTTGGGCTCAATGCTGAGTGGGGAGCCTACTTCTCCCTCTCCCTCTGCCCCTCCCCCTCCTTGGGCACATGCTCTCTCTGTCAAACACATACATAAATCTTAAAAAAAATAATTAGTCACGAACGTCTGATACATTCATGTTCTCTACCTCTGCCCATTTGAACAGGTCACAGGTAGAGAGCTTCCACTGTCTTAGGAAATGTGGACACTTATGCATGCTTGCCATGCCTCCTGGGTGATAAGATTAGGGTCTGTTACCCAGGCCTGCCTCACTGCACTCCCAAGAAGCTGATAAACATACTCTGACTCTCCCAGCCTGTGAACTCTCCCTCCCTTTGCATCAGCCTTATTATGTGGTCCTTCATGGGCCAAGAGAGCTCCTATAGACCTTGCCTCCATCTGAGAAGGGGGGTAGCTTTAAGACTTATTCTCCTGCAAACTATCTTTGCCATTCTACCTAGTGATCATTTTTATTGGGAAATGACCTTCCATTGCAACCTCTCCAGGTGATCTTCTCTAAAAGTATGGACCCACCAAAAAAAAAGGGGGTAGGGTGGGCCTGGCTAGCTTTGGCATTTTCTGCTTTACATGAGAACCTCACACAATCTCCTATTGACTCCATGGTGGATAGTCAGGGCAGCACTTCGGAAAAACCAGAAACTTCATCACATTTCTCCTCAGCTCTTCCTTTCACCTCTACAGCCCGTGGTGTGTGACTCCTTCCCGGACTGCCTCCATGCTCAACTCCTTTTGCCACTGTCACCTCCCCAACATGGACATCTCTTCCCGGAACAGCTTCCCAACTGACCACCTGGCCCCTGGTCCCTCCGTCCGCAAATCCCTTTCCTTCTCCTGCTGAAAAATCTGTGATGGCTTCCCAATGCTTTCAAGAAAATAAATCCTTTACCACTCCTGAGATGCTGGGTACTTAGAAATTAAAAACATCCTTTTCATTTTATTATTTTTACTTCTACCTTTCTACACTATTTGAATTCCTTCCCCAACCTCAAGCCTGTTTTTAAAATTAGTTAATTAATTAGTTTATATATATATATAAACTATATATATAAATATATATATGTAAAATATATATATACGTGTGTGTGTGTGTGTGTGTATACATGGTTTTTTTTTTTTTTTGAGCGGTTTTATGTTCACAACAAAATTAAGGGGAAGGTACAGAGATTTCCCATATATCCCCTGCCCCCACACCAGCATGTCCTCCCTCATTACCAACAATCCCCACCAGAGTAGGACATTTGTTACAATGGATGAACCTACAGTGACACATAATCATCAAAGTCCTTAGTTTACCTTAGGGTTCATTGCTGGTATTGTATATTCTATGGATTTGAACAAATATACAATGACATATATTCACCACTATAATATCAGAATATCTACCAGTATAACATCAGAGAAAATACAGAGTATTTTCACTGCCCTAAATCCTCTGTGCTTTGCCTATTCACGTCTCTCCTTCATCCACCCCTGGCAACCATTGATCATTCATTGTCTCCATAGTTTTGCCTTTTATATATTTTTTAAAAAGACACATTCCCTAGTCTCACCTCTGAATTTGATACGAGAGGTATTGTAATAGGGGTAAGTACATGGCACAATGCAAGGGTCAAGGGGGAGTTAAAGGGCAAGAAATGCTTGAGCAGAGATGTAGAGAACAGTATTTTAAACAAAGACATGGCAAGGGGCGTAGGGAAGAGCAAGTGGCTCAGCTGGTTGCAGCAAAGGGGGTAGAGGAAACCCCTGTACCCCATCACCTACCAAACCTGACTGTGGCACCTCCCTGGGATTCCAGTGCAGACTGGAATGATGATACTTAGTCCTTACTTAATTCATGCATATTTGTCTATGATGGTACATTTAATACAGTTCATTAAGGTAAAACTTGAAAAAAATAAAGCCATTAAAGTATTAGAAAAATGGTGAATATTTTTATAAAGTTTGGGTAGGAAAGGATGTCAAAGACAGAAAAACCAAAAAGGAAAAGATTGATAGATTTGATTGGACAAAAATTTCAAACTTTGGTATGACAATAAACTACAAACAAATCGAAACCTCAACACACAAAAGATCATGGCCAACATCTAAAGATCATTGATACAAACAAAAGAATATTTGTGATATGACGAGGACTTAATATATTAGTATATAAAGTGTCCATAGAAATCAGTAAGAAGAACACATTAAAAGAAATATGACAAGAGAATATAATGGGCATTTACAAAACCTACAGCTGGAAAGTAGACATGGAAAGTGCTCAACGTCCCTAACATTGAAAGGAAACGATACGAGCTACCATTTTTCCTTAAGGTGGAAGAGATTAAAAGAAAAAGTGAGATGTGGTGTTCCAAGAATGGAAGTGTAAGTTAGTACAATCTTTCTGGAAAGCAACTAGAAATTACATACCAAGAGCCTTAAGAAGTTCCTACTCTTAAACACAACAATCCTTTCAAGAGTTTATTGTAGGGGAATCATTATAGATACACGAAAGGATTTAGTTCCAGTAATGTCCATCATCTAAAACTTTGATGACTTTAATGTCTAACATAAAAGTATATTTATAAACTCAAAATGGATTAAAGACCTACATGTGAGACCCCCCAAACCATAAAGAATCCTAAATAAGAGAGCACAAGCAATAATTTCTCTGACATCAGCCATAGAAATATTTTTCTAGATATGTCTCTTCAGGCAAGGAAACAAAAGCAAAAATAAACTATTGGGACTACATCAAAATAAAAAGCTTTTGTACAGTAAAGGAAACTGTCTACAAAACCAAAAGGCAACATACTGAATGAGAGAAAATTTTTACCTAAATAGACATTTTTTCCCAAAGAAGATATCCAGATGGACAACAGACACATGAAAAAAATTCTAAGTATCACTCATCATCAGGGAAATGCAAATCAAAACTACCATGAGATGCGGTTATACCTTACCCCGTCAGAATGGGTAAAATGAAAAACACAAGAAACAACCAATGTTGGTGAGGATGTAGAGATAAAAGAATCTTTGTGTACTGTTCATGGAAATGTAAAGCAGTGCAACCAGTGTGGGAAACAGTATGGAGGTTCCTCAAAAAATTAAAAATAGAAATATCATATGATCCAATAATTCCACTACTGGGGATATTTACCCAAAGAAAACAAAAACACTTATTTGAAAAGATATATTTACTTCTATGTTTACTGTAGCATTATGTACAACAGCCAATATATGAAAGCAACCTAAGTGTCCGTTAATAGATAAACGGATAAAGAAGATATTTTTACCTCTATGTTTACTGTAGCATTATGTACAACAGCCAATATATGAAAGCAACCTAAGTGTCCATTAATAGATAAATGGATAAAGAAGATGTGGTATAGATAAACACAATGGAATAATATACAGCCATTAAAAAGATGAAGGTTTTTAAAAAAATTCTTTCTTTCTTTCTTTCTTTCTTTCTTTCTTTCTTTCTTTCTTTCTTTCTTTCTCCATTTGGGACAACATGGACAGACCCAGAGGATACTATATGCTAAGTGAAATAAGTCAGAGAAAGACAAATACCATATGATTTCACTCATATGTGGATTCTAAAAAACAAATGAATAAAACAAAAAGAAGAATCAGACCTATAAATACAGAGAATGAACTACCAGCTGCCAGAGGAAAAGGGGATGAGAGGATGGGCAAAATGGGGGAAGGGGAATGGGAGTTACAGTCTTCCCATTATGGAATGATTAAGTCATGGGGATAAAAGGCACAGTATAGAGAATATCATCAGGGGTATTGTAGTAGGTTGTACGGTGACAGATGCTAGCTACACTTGTGGTGAGGGGAGCACGACTTACAGAGATGCTGAATGACTACATTGTACACCTGAAACTAATATAACATTGTGTGTCAATTATACTCAAATAAAAACATTTTAAAAAGAAAGTACCTTTATGACTGCTCTGTAGTAATGGAAAGAGGCTCATGCTAGGTGAAAAACAGGAGGGTAAAAAATGAGGTGTATAATATTTCATTTCGTTTAAAAAAAAAAAGGGATTCAATATGCATTTAAAAAGCTGAAACTCCAAAATGTTACCATTGGTTATCTCCAGATGACAAGATTATGGGTGATTTCTCTTTCCTTTTCTTTGTATTTCTGTATGTTTATAGTTTCCTACAATAGGCATGTGTATAAGTTTTGAGGTAGAAATATTATTAATTGGCAAATGGGAAAAAAAAACCCTAAAATTTTTGTTATGTTTTAAAGTTTGATGAAGGCACATTTTAAGTGGAGAGGAAAAAAAATCATTAAGCCAGTTTCTCTAATGAGACTCACTTAAAACCCAACTATTTCTGGAAAACGATTGTATAAAAGGAGGCAGCAGAGGAAAGCGCCTACGTGCCGTGTGCCAGCCAACACAGTAGCAGGCACCGCGCTCTGCAAACACGGACAGTTTGAAAGCCCAGTGTTTACGAACAGCAATAAAAACTATGCAACCTACATTCCCAGGACCAGAAGGAAGAAAATCCATATGGTACATCTGGTCCACCCACTAGATTCCACTCATCAAGGAAGAGGTTTTAGGGCTTTCTTTGTTTACATCGTGTTCATTTTGTCATCACTATTTTTGACACTGTTGGACCTGTTCATCCGTACCGTGTTTTAGAATTCCCCACTGTCCCCTCTCTGGAGGATGATGCAGAAAAAAAAAAAATAAATAAAAGAGAGAGAGAGAGAGAGGAAACGACTCAACGTAGAATGATTACAGTAACAGCAAGAGGTGAAAGCTGGGACAACCATATTCAAGTAGATGAAATATAGTTTGTTTTTAATAAAAATAACCTTAACAGTAATATGGAAGAGTAGCTCTTTATAAGAATCTAAAATGATGACATAGTCAAAATCTACTACGGAAATATTTCTCGAAGCCTCAGTCCCTGGGTTTTCCCTGTCATAACTGACTGGCCTTTCCATCAGTTCTCTCAAGTGCCATGAATTTGTCACATGCAAATCCAAGGACTCAACTTATGAGTCCTCACTAATCTCCTTTATACAACAGTTTTCAGTTTCCCAATCTCATTCTTCATTGTTGGTTTTAATCTCTTCGAACAGAACACCAGAATGGATACCAGTCATGTACTGAGAGCATGTCCTGTGCCCACAATAGAGAGGCGCCACGCAGGCAGCAACAGAACACGCCTTCCTGAACCTATGGACAATGCCGTGGGATAGAGGAGAGTAGCAGGTGCAAAACAATCAGAGAGGAATCAGCACAAACACCTGTGGAGCCAGAAATGAACACAGCAGGACATCAGGAAGGAGTGCCTACTGTAAAAGCAAGGAGGCTTCCTTGGAGGAGGTGGCTTGAACTGCGTCCCAGATGATTAGGAACGCTTAGATGAGGGGAGGCCTTCCAGACTGGAGAAACAGTCTGCAGAGGTGGAAAGCAAAGGGAGAGAGTGATCTGTAGGGTAACTGGAGCTCAGCAAGGAGGTGAGATCGGAGAGGCACGGCAGGCCAATTATAGAGAGTTTTGAGAATCAATCAGGAGTTAAATTAGATACAACATGATCAACAGTAGGGGATCACTACAGCTTCTTGGGTAGAAGGTTTGGAACCAGAAGTAGAGCTCTGGCAAGACTGGGCCAATGGCAGTGGGCAGAAAGGGCTGGACTGGGGAAGATAGGAGGGGACCCAGGGTACCGTGTTGCAGTAAGGACGGCCTTCTCCACTGGCTGCCTCCTCCGGCAAGTCTGGCAGGTCCCTAGCTCAGGGCTGAGTTGTACCGGTGGCTAGTGGAAAGAAAGTAAAATGGATGAAAACTACAGCCAAGGGGTGGATGCCATAAGAAAGGAAGGTATAGGGCTCTGGAAGAGAAGGGAGGAAGAAGTGACATAGTTGTTAGGGAAGGAGGACACAATGACTTTGGCGGCAAGGACGACTTCCAGATATACGGCAAGGAGAGACACTTGCTTGTTCTTTCTCCTCCAAACTTCTGCCCCCAAGTATGGAGACTTGCTTTCTCCTCCTCCTCCTCCTCCCTCCTTCCTCCTCCCCCCAACCCTCTTCCCCATCTTTCTCTTCCTCCATCCTTCTGATGTTTACCTTTACTGTCTCCATGCCCAGAATTCATTCTTGTGGTCCTTATTAACCCTAAGAACCACAACAAGAAGGCTAAGAAAAACTCAGAAATTGGAACCTATTTTAGAAATGCTTTTTTAGAGCTCAGTGCTAATAACCTCCTCTCCCTCCTCCTACATCCTTACCACCACCATCCTCACAGCTGACAGTACCGAGCACGTCTCTCGGGCTGGGCTATGCACACTTCCTCTCATTTACCCCTTGAACCCTCTAACGAGACAGGAATTATCTGGCCCATTTGACCATTTCCAAGGTCCCACAACCAGGAAGGGGCAGAGCCCCAGAGTGAACTCAGGTCTGGGGTCCTAATCCTCACATGTGATAACTTAGGTCCACAGGGTTCTAAGTAAACCACGCTTTGCGTGTCGTGACTGAGAGTTCCCTTCCTAGTAAGAGGCTGTGCGAAACTCTGCCCGGGATTCCTCTACGCTTCCCTCTGGTGTGGCTTCACAAAGTTCCGTGTTCCCCTTTCCCTCTGAGCAGATCTCAATCTGTCTGCCAGCCTCATGGCCTCTCACATTTAGTTAACAAGCACGTAATGCACATTTGCTATTTTCATTGGTGTGAAATTAACTGCCTCTTTGTGGTATGTCTAAACCACGCATTATTCAAACTTGGGCACACACATGCCACTTCCTTGGTCAGTGGAGTATGCTGCAGATAAAAAACAGGAAAAATTTTTTGTTGTTCTTTAATTGAAGTGTTTCATGTATGTGGTAATCACAGAGTATTAGCTTTAATGCAAAAGGATGAATGAAAGGTCTGAATCAAAATGGGCCGGTTGTACCATGATATTTTAACTTCTTTTTAACAGAAACCTGTACCTACTGTATGGCAGGGCAATTAGGAAGGAAAATGTACCAATCCTTATAAATTACTTAATTCCTTGAAATGATTAATTAGCTTTTATCAAGGGGATAAATTACAGATACACTGACTTTACAGGAAGTTAGGTGGGTATTTTAGTGGTTCATTGGAACTTTGGCCCACTATGCCGGACTTAAACACAAGGACTTGCAAACTCAACAATGAGGTAAACATCAGCTTATAGGAAACAAATTCAATGTCTGCTCATTGCTGCAAGGAACTGGGTGTTAAAATACTGTTTTAGAAATGAGAGACTCGTGGATCCTTTGAAAGTCCTTGGTTTTTAAGATTTCAGAGATATTTTCTAAACGTTTCTTTCTCTTTTTCTCGAAGCCACAATGTCATGACAATCCTAACACACTATTACAAGCTACAGGCCATTCTCCACACTTCCATCTTACTGGAGGCCTCAGCAGGCTGTCTCAAAATTCCAAAGCCTAAAGCTCTGTGAACGCCAAGCCTCCCCTGTGGGTACCGAGAGATCACAAACTTGGCAGACCCCACTGTTCCTTGTGGTCAGAGCACTCTTCCATCAATGCATCCTCTGTTTCTATCCCTGCTAAGTGTTCAGTGGAACTCAGTTTGAGATGTGCCAGGAACCCAGTCCTCTTCAAAGCCTCAAGCCGAGAAGGCACCTCTTTTAGTTGTGCCAACAATCACGTTGGAGAAGCCCTGGTGAACGCAGACCTCCATGCTTCTATTATTAAAATTGTCACAAGCACTGAAAAATCTCCCAGTGGCTGGTCCGTGGCCCTCACACAGGAATTGCCAATGTGAGTTTTGTGGTTCCCGGATTCATAACAAGGGGCACGCTGACATTTTTAAAATGGGTCCCAGAAAAAACAAGTATTAAATTTATAGAATTCAAAGCATAGGTTTACCTACTGATTTCTTTCCCACTATCCTTTCTCTGGAGCGAAGAACAGGACTAAAGGAAACTCCAAAAAGTTTCAAAATACACCACTGTGACGTATTTGTCCAAATGTGATCCAGCCCAAGGCTGGTGAATTTTAGAAATGTGGACATCTAGCACTAAATCCTAGGACTCTGGGAATAGAACCAACTGTTTTTACGCTACCATATCTGTCACCAAATTTGGAATGGAATTTTAACATTAAATATGGAGAATCCAAAACTGCTAAATTATACTAATCTCAGTCAATTAAAGAAATACATGTGTACTGAATTGTTAAATTTTATATCTTCATATTTATACACATTTCAAGCACCAGGAATCTCTCCAGCTATATCCAAGAGTAAAAACTAATTGTTCCTTTGTTTTTTCTACCTTGGAGAATAAAAATACCTGAGTAATTCTTTTGTTTATGTATAAACAAAAAATTCTATCTATATATAGATATATAATCTAGAAATATCAGAGTATTTAAATACATCTACATATTTAATGATATATTTGCCTACATATTTTAAATACACATAATACATACACACAGATACACATATATCGATACAATAAATACCAAAATGTTCTCATAAGAAATTTTTTTGGTGAGCTGAATCAAAGCATATATAACAGACTAAAATTTCCCAACATTTAGACAGAGGCCACGGGAAGGCTCCATGGCATTTTATGCAAGCACTTCATACTTAGGAGACAATTTTTAAGCCTAATAATAGAAAAGTCATCACATATCATAATGCAATAAAATAAAAGTGATTTCTTACTGAATACTGGGAAAGACGTATTTCCTTTTAACACTTGGAATTCTTGTTCTAGTCGTCTCCGTAAATCTATTTGTTCAAATAAAACCTTCTGAAGTTCTTCTAATAAAGAAAAACAGAAGAGTCATTTTACTAATCTTTACAAATAACTCTCCAGAGAACTGTTATATATGGCAATTTATTATTATAAGACAAAATATTTTACCAGTTTAAAAAGTGTTGCATAGACATAGGATAGATTTTGTGCAGAAATCCATGAATATAAATCAATGTAATATATTATTTTAAAGTATTATATTACAGTGTCATGTATTGATTGATATGTATGCATTAATCTCAATTATATCCACCCAATGGTCCATATATTATTCATATGTTGCTTGTCAAGCTTAAAGTATGGTGTAGAACGAAAATATCCTCCTATTATCTCCACGGTCTTTTGAAGCTAAGAGAAGTTCTACAGAATTAAAACTCTTCTTTACCTTTCCCCATATTTTCAACATCCTTCTTGAGTGAATGAGGTGAATTTGTCTCTTGTGTGTGTTCACCTTTTAAAAAAAGAAGAAAAAATATTGGTTTTGTGCAGTCTATTTTTCTGAAAGTTTCTTTTTCATTTTCTTTCTTAAAAAAATATTTTATTTATTTATTTTAGGGAGAGCACGAGGGGGAGGGAGAGAGACCCAAGCAGATTCTATGCTGAGCGCTGAGCTGCAGGCCAGGCTCGATCTCACAACCCCGAGATCCCGACCTGAGCCAAAAACCAGGAGTCGGACACTCGACCGACTGAGCCACACAGGTGCCCCTCTTTTCGTTTTCTTTTGATATCTACGATGGAGCTTGGTTAATAGAACTTGAAAGTGGGAGTTCTCAGAACCAAACGCTGTCCTCATTTACTCGTGTACGATTCCCCTGAAGTACGGTGAGAACTGTGGGAAAAGAGGACGCAGTCTGCCTAGCCTGAAGTGGCAGCCCCCGTCCCTCCCCCACTGCTCTCCGCCCTCTACAACGCAGGTGCTTGCTCCATGGGCAAAAGAGGAGGTTGAACTGTTAACGGATCTGTCTCCAGAAGAATTCCGATCAGAGTTCCTCTCCTTCCAGACGTGAGGGCCCCCAGCAGCAGCTGCAGACCGTCCAGGCTGTGGAAGCAGAAATCTCCTGCCTTCCTGGGTCATCACAACTTGGGGGCAGTGAGAAAGAAACAGGAGAAGGCTTTTGTTCTCCTTAGGAGAGAATGTATAAGCCTGGAGTTTTCCTAAAAATTGATCTTTTTTTTTTTTTTAATCAGCCTAAAACAGAGGTGTATTTGAAATAAGTTGCTATCTTGCAATAGTCACATCCTTGATGGTAGTTTCAGAAGGACTTGGTCTTCAACCAATGAAAACTAGATTGTGGATAAAGGTCAGGTGCTGTTCTTCCCTATTTTGTTCATGTGCTAACTAGAATGACGGCAAGCTAAGAAAATGGCTTTATGTACAGTCATACATTGAGTCAATGTAACCTACAAGACATAAATAAACTAAAGGAATCTGATCATTTAGGTAACCAGAATTTGTTTTTCCAAGTTCAACTTGCTATCTGCAAAAATCCACGTAATATAATTAAGCTTGCCATTTTCATGTGCAAGAGGACAGACCAAAGTGCTCTCGAGTTTCATGGATTCCCCCTTCCTGGACCCCCTGGGTTAGCTCCTTCCTTTGCACCTGTGGTGCTGTCTGCTTATTCACTTTCCACACACCCCAGGCTGTGTGCTACTTGAGGACAGGGACTCTGTGTTTCCTGCATGGCCAGTGCTTAGCAGAATCCTGAACACATCATAAGTATTCAATAAAGTGTTTTCAGTTGTCACCGAAAGGAACCCCGGGAAGTCATATATTCTAAACTATAGCACAGGCCAGAATGCATCATTTCAATTCTCTCCTCACCATTCATTCATTTCCCTTCCTCAGCAAGAAATAGAATATAATGGCCCTAGGCACCGGTAGGAATACTGGGAGACTTTACTATCAAGGCAAAAATTCCTGCAAAGACGGAAACAGAATTTCTGCACAAAGCAGTGGCCTACAGAATCAAGGACAGACAGGAAAATTTTTAATGTGATATTATAAATGGGGATTCTGCATTCTACCTGACAACCTCTGGGAGTAAGCATTTGCAGGAATGAGTGGATACATATATGTGTGTGTATGTATACACATATATGTGAACATACATATATGCAAATATTCCTGCATATGTGCATAGTGATAAAAAGATGCTTCCCCTCTCTTCCCATCATTATGACAATAATATCTTAGGTATCCCTCAGTTCCTTAACGACAGGCCTTTTCTCTACTATATAGATCATATCTGTACAACCTCATTCTCAATTTCGTCTTGGACATGATCTCTCTCTATAGGTTTTGAGCATTCAAATCTTGGCTTTCGTCTCCATGTAGAATAATGAATATATCTGTGAAGCATTTAAAATATACTCTTCACCCTGATTCCTAGAAAATACTACGATCTGAACGAAGAGTAACATGAAGTTTGATAATAAATCATGAATACATAAACCAAGAATAATGGCATTTTGAGATGAAAATAAATGCATATTATGGGCAGTTTTACTACTGTTTACTCTGGTCTCAGCCAATCAGTTAGAGGCATAGCTGTTTCATACTCACATACAATGTTGAGTCTGAACAAGAGAAGAAACAAGCATGTGTCTACGTCTGCAACCATCTGCCGGGCAGAGGGAGAGTTTACCATCCTTCCACCGTCCCAGCCACTCGAAACATGATTTAAATGAGACCGTCCGTTTCTGAATAGGCAACTCTAGAAGCCATGTCCTAATCACATTATAGACCTTCTTGATTCATTGGTGTATTTTGTGCACTGTTGAACTTGTGTTACATTTCAGTTGGATAATTAAATTTAAAATGTGAACTATGATACATAAACATGTGTTTCTTTTCTACTTCACAGTGAGGAGGTTGACATAGGTGTGAAACCATTAAACACATGGCTAGTGCATGGGAACTACTTTGAACCACAAGCAAATCTACAGATAATATTAAGTTTTTCTCTTTCGGCTTTGTGGAGCTTTTATTAATAATTTACATCGGTGTCTTATCTCAAATAGATACTTTGTGGCAACTTCTCAGTAAAACCTGCCAATTTGGAGCTTGGAAGATTCAAATGTCTCACTTATAAAGGGTTTTTTAAAATGGTTAAATGTTAGGTAAATAAGGAGCACAGATGCTTTTCTGTATCTTTTACTGGACCGTTGCCTTTTGTATATTACTAATCTGTGAAACCAGATTGTTAATGGTGGTTAAAAATGACCTCTGGGAGCCTGGATATGTGTGTTCACTATTACTGCTAATGTTTTCCATCTGGTTTAAAAAAAAAAAAAAAGGCAGTCTAATACTAGATTAAATAAATGAGATTTACTTGACAATGAGCTTCCAATTTTTATAAATATTCCATTAGGTTAAATGCATTTTACTTTTCCAAAATTAATGAATGTGTTTGGAGACAATTGAGAAATTAAAAAGCTTACTTTCTTTCTCACTCTATTTCTCCTTATGGGAAAAAAAGTTACAAAAAGGCAGGGAGATATTTTAATTGTGTAGAGTTATAGGAGGGAAAATTATAATATGGAAGGAACATCTTTCTTAGAGGCCCGGCTTCAATGTATATTAAGTCAGACTGTCAAAGAAAACAGTAGGGTGGCTTAAAGTTGGGGAGTAATGGATAATAAGGGCATAAAATGGATCCATTGGACTGACGTGACTGGAAGCTGCTGCTCGGGGACATGTCTGCAGCAGGACTCTAAAAGCACACGTTCATGGAGCCAGTCGGCCGTGACCTTCACCACTGCTCATGAATCCTGCCTGCCCTGAACACAGGAGCAGCACCGTGTGACACTGGGGAAAACCACACCCCTACCGAGTGCTCTGGAGGCCACAGAGCCTGAGACCACAGGGTTCCTGCTCCTGTGGTCTCTCCAGGATCCTCAGCACCAAGTGGTCCCACATTCCAGGTGAAATTTCCACCCCACCTTGCTTCTGCCCTCACAAAGCCATCAGAAACTAGAAGTGCGGGGTGCCTGGGTGGCTCAGTGGGTGAAGCCTCTGCCTTCGGCTCAGGTCATGATCTCAGGGTCCTGGGATTGAGCCCCGCATCAGGCTCTCTGCTCTGCAGGGGGCCTGCTTCCCCCTCTCTCTCTGCCTGACTCTCTGCCTACTTGTGATCTCTGTCTGTCAAATAAATAAATAAAATCTTTAATAAAAAAAAGAAAAGAAAACTGGAAGCGCAAGAAGGGTGGATGTGAGAATATGCCACACGAAAGCAGACCTGAGCCAATGAGGACAAAAATGGAATACCCATGGTGGGGGCGGGGATAGGAACAACCCAAAACAGGCAACAGATTCTTTAGCACCACATTTCAAGGAGCGAGGGTAATTACTTTCCCTTAAATATCATGGCACACCTCTGCTCAAGAACCATGCAATGGCTTCCCAGGGTCTACATCGCATAATCCACTCGAAATTCCTCCCCCAGTGCATCCAGGTTCTCCAACAACCTTGCTCCATTAAGCTGAGCCAAGTCGCCTTTCTCCATCAGCAAGCACAAACCCTTTCCTCTAGTTGGGCCTTCATTCCTCACACCCACTGGCTCTGACTTATGTTTTTGTCCTTCCCAAGGTGCCCCGTCTGTAATGAGAATGCCATCCAGGTCCCTGCACTTCCGTAAACCCTTTCCCAACTTCTGCAAGTGTTGATGATCCATTCCTGTCCCTGCAGACATTCCAAATGCTTATCGTCTTCATTTAACCACCTGATGTTGTGGGGCTTCAACTTGGCAAGCCTAGTCTTCCCCGGCTAGAAAATCTGCTTTCTGAGAGCAGAAGGACCTTGCCCAGTAGGTAACCCTATCACCTCTACCTCAGGGAGGAGCACAAATACTGTTTGCTCTTAATTTAATTCAATCTGGTTAGCGGAAGAAATACAAAGCAATGCTACTTTCAAACCTCAATTGTCCTAAGGGGTTTTTAAGCACGAACTCATCCCTATGAATGACAAAGCACATTCTGATCCTTACGGATAGTTAAAGGCATACTCGATATTTTCAGTTCACTGGGAAAGTTTGTGATGTTCGTCTTTTTGTTCCTTTCTGACATTTCGAAAACTCCTTTCGGAGCTAAAATCATAGCACTGAATTTTAACCAAGACACAAAAATATTAATGTTTATGTCTGCTGTGACCTCCAAGGGCAAAAACACCTTATGTTTTCAGAGCTTATTTAATTTTAAGAGCCAAATGAGTAGGTCAGATGACCTGTTCAGTTGGTGGTCATGGGACAGGGCAAAAAGCTGATTCAATTGATATATTACTCTTCTCAGGCTAAACTTGAATTCAATAAACAAGATCATTCCAATCCTGCATCCTCCATGTGTACAGGGTTTGCTAATTATGCAGGGTACAATATGTAATGCCTGACGTCTGGATGAAGGGTCAAAACGCTGACATCCACCCATCCCTTCTGTGGAAATACCTTCTCTCTCCTTTCCTTCCTCCCCTGTGGGTTCTACTCTCTGGAGCCTGAAACTAGCATTCAGAGGCAGTGCCCCAGGCCGCAGCCCCAGGGGCTAGCAAGCTGCTTAGCACTAAAAGGGCTTCTATGTTCCTTAGGGATCCGGACCAGACTGGACTGTTGTTGACAACACTTGGTGGAAAACATTTGGAGAAAATGCTCCCAGTGGAAAGAAAGGTGTCATTCAATTGTACACTGAAGAATAAATTGAGTCAAGGAAACTGTTTTGTTTTGGGACTATGCCTCTACCTAAGACACGTGTGCCCCCTAACATTTGGATGAAGAGTGGGGATTTCAGTCAAACATCCAGATGTTTCCGGAGCTGGCTGGGGGCGGGTGGAGGGTGGGTGTGCGGGGTGTCCTGTGCTACCCTAGGTACTCTGGCCAGCGAGCCGAGTCTGGAAGACCAGCTGTGGTTGCAAACACTACGGTATGCACCGGCAAAGTCACACCCTTGGGGCTGGGCAGGAGGCTCTGCTCTCCGCTTCCCAAGGGCCTCAGTCTAGGGCCGGGCCTTCTATGCAACAGAACTGCCTTTATACAGGTTTAACTCCCAAACAAACACTACATTTTAATCATTAAACTTAATTTTAGAAATGGGTTTAATTTCAATTTCCTGGGCTTTTTACTTTCTCTTTCTCCAACAACCCGATCCTAGAGGTACAACGTGGATGGGGTCAAAGTTCATCTGCAGTTAGCCTAACTGGTGCATTTAACGATCACCAAAATGCCGCACAACATACAGTTTTGAGAAGTTTTAAGAAACCTTGCATTAGGGAATTAAAAAAATCAATGACACAGAAAACGAGGTTAAATAATTTTCTCCTCTATCAGTAGGACACAGACCTCTGCTAATTTCTTGGTGTTAAATTCTACATTAGGGATGCCTGGGTGGCTCAGTCCGTTAAGCCGCTGCCTTCGGCTCAGGTCATGATCCCAGGGTCGTGGGATGGAGTCCTATGTTGATCTCCTTGCTCAACGGGAAGTCTGCTTCTCCCTCTGCCTCTGCCTGCCTCTCTGCCTGCTTGTGCTCTCTCTCTCTGACAAATAAATACATAAATAAAATCTTAAAAAAAAATTCTACATTAAATTCTTCCCCTGTGATGTCTGGCACTTCACTGAGGTCAGAGAACAGAAGAGAAAAGAAAATCAATACTACTGGACAGGGTATGCTACAGAATGAACTAAATATTAACTCCATTTGCGAAAAACAGGAGTGAGAACAAGGTCAATGCCAGGGAAATTAGAACAAACTAAGAGTTACAACTTTAAAATTCACAATAAAAATTTATTGCAAGTTTGTATACACATTGTTTCTTGAATTAGTGTATCTTGGATTTACTTAGAACTCTCTGGAATTTCAAAACTTGTGCTTTTAATACATGTTTTTTTTGGGGGGGGTCTGGAGAATTTTTCACTGTCCTCTAGCTCCTTCAATGTCATATAAATTTTTAAAAAATCATGAGGAAGAAGGGAGGTTTTTTTTAATAAATATAAGGATACTGATATCTGAAACATGGGGATAATTTAATTTTGAATACATACATTGAAAAACCTCAAAATTCATTGTTCATAAAAATGTCTGTAGTAATTCAGAGGTGGGAGGTTTCATCGAATTTTACAGGTGGATAAACGGAGGCACAAAGCAGTTAAAGTATTTACCTAAAGTCACCTAGTGAGAGAATTAAAACTGAGATCTACCAGTTGTACTCCTTAGAATTTTTCTTCTTCTTTTCCTTTTTTTTTTTAAATCATAAGCATGTTCTAAGATTGAATGGAATAATAAATCAGAGTGCCTCATTCGCTATATATTCATGAGAAGTGTAACTGCTTCTTACTATCCTCAGAAATCCGTCCATAGCATATTAAGTACACTAGAGAATCATACCAGCGAAAATCAAATTGATTTTAAAACTTCTATACATATAACAAGATGCAGCCACGCTCAGAGTCCAATGGCGCTGGCGTTTCTACAATGAAATGTATTGAAATCGGGAATGACTCCACTTCCATGATTTCCTTGACCTGCCATAGCTTTGAGCGGTCTCACCAGCTTACCTCACTGCATTCAATTTCAAATCACTTAACTTCACTAAAGTTATTCAAAACGGATATGCAAAACCTTACTCTGGGATTGCAAGCAAAATGCTGTCATTTATATTTTTCAGTAGGTACTATTTTGACCAAACTACCAACCCCCATAACCTATATTACTTGGCTTTAAGCCACGGGTCTAATTTTAAAGGACCTATGGATAAAAGTTCTATAGTCTACTGAGGAATTCTGGCTGCTTAAAAACTTCATGTTTGGTCCTTCTAATTATATAGAAATAGAATATCCACTGTGTATAAGGGTAATGGTCATTAGCAGGGAGGTTCTTAAAAAATCATTTAAAGATACCATCCTTTAGGGGTGCCTGGGTGGTTCAGTGGGTTAAAGCCTCCGCCTTCGGCTCAGGTCATGGCCAGGATCCTGGGATCGAGCCCTGCATTGGGCTCTCTGCTCGGTGGAGAGCCTGCTTCCCCCCCTCTCTGCTTGCCTCTCTGACTACTTGTGATCTCTGTCTGTCAAATAAATAAATAAAATCTTAAAAAAAAAAAAAAAAGATACCATCCTTTAGATTCCTGAAAAGTAATAGTTACTAATGGGGCTGAAAGGTTGAAGGAAAACTAAGTTTAATTAAAATGATGAGCTAAAAAAGAAAATAAACTGGAAATAAGTATTGTTGCTAAACTGAACTTGTATTGGGAAACAAATGAAGTGTCTATATTTTAAAAATATGTTTATATCCTTACGTGTTTTGAGAAAGGACATAGAAATTTCTTGATAAACTGCATTTATCATGGCCACAGGAGTAAAAAGTTCATATCAAAATCAAAAACTGCATCCTGACTTATTAGGTAGTTTGAAAAGACATTTTATTCTTCTATGTTATACTGCATGCGTGCTGACATAAAATTTTCCAATAATAATGACTGGATTAAACACTGGCTAAAGGAACACACGGTTCCATAAACCTTATCTGACCATATGTTTTGCAGACCATTATTACAGTGTTCATACAGCATTACAGCTTATCTTTCTTCCTCTCTTAACTGGAAGCAACCGGAGGCCACAGAATAGTATAGATTCCACCTCTGAATCCCCAGTGCCTAGCAAAGTATCTCGCACAGGGTAGGCATTTGGAAGTATTTTTGGAGTCATTGAGTAAATAAATAAATGAATGCGATCACGTAGATGTGGAAGTTAACAGTTGTCACATGGGAAGAAATACGCCTCCATTCACAGTCAGGGTGTTCTGGATAAAGCATTCTACTCCTATCGCTCCAAAGCAGCTAATCACAGGCCTTCATAATTTCATTGGCTCTTCTGGATTTTTGACGCTTTGTTAAACGAATGATTTCTTGGAGTCTGACCACAAGTAAATATATTAATACCAAAACCTAGGTCAAGCGGGTGCCCACTCTGGGATATTTCTCAAATATGCATTTCGATACAAAGACCATGAGCTAATCTTGCCTGCCAGACAGGAGAGCTGAAGTCCCACAACGACCCAAAGTCCTGAACATTTTTGGTGTTTAAAACATCATCTCCAGGGGTGCCTGGGTGGCTCAGTGGGTGAAGCCTCTGCCTTCGGCTCAGGTCATGATCCCAGGGTCCTGGGATGGAGCCCTGCGTAGGGCTCTCTGCTCGGCAGGGAGCCTGCTTCCCCCTCTCTCTCTGCCTGCCTCTCTGCCTACTTGTGATCTTTCTCTCTGTCAAATAAATAAATAACATCTTTAAAAAAACAACAACAACAACAACAAAAAAAAACCACATCATCTCCATATGCTCAGCAAAAGAACCATAAGGATGAAATTCTTGTGACCCAAGATTCCAAGATAAATTTAACAAAATGAACATTTGTTCGTTTCAATAATATCTGTCATCCTTTCCATGTCCCACCTACTCCCCTTCAATACAGAATAATAATATAACTTAACCTACTACCTAGACATTCTTCTGAAAAATGTGAGAATAAAATTGTAATATGGAAAATCAATGGGAGCAAGTTTCTCCGGGAATCTCTATCAAATTAATTATTGCGAGGAAGGGACTAGTAATATATCAATAGTATGACTAGGTATTATTACCAACATAACTATTGACTGTACTACACTGAGCTCTAGGCACTGTGGAATTTTTATGTGAACACTGATCCGGACTATACTTTTCCTCACTTCCTTTTGGCATTTGTATTTCTGTCTGAATATCCAGCAACAGTGGATTCCGTGGTTTCTATCCATGCTGGCTCCCATCCTTGGAGTTCTGATGGCTTTTCAGGCTTTACTGAACTTACTAAGCATGGGGGAACCAAACCACTTCCAAGGATAGGAAGAACATGTTTTCAGATGGAACCAGCCCAGCCATCCAAATCAAAGGAAGATGGAGAAATTCAGTTTCTAACAGATCTACACAGACTATTAATATACATGAAGAGAACATAACTGTGTGAAGGAATCAGGATGCTCTGATACCTTAAGATTTCTGATGGGTATGCACGTTTGTTAAAAAGTTAATTTTTGAAAATTTTATTAAAAAAATATGAATACTAGCTGTTAAGTGTGATGCAGGAAATTAAAGTTCCTAAGGTGAAATTATTTCAGTTTGTGGAATTTGGATTTTCTCATTCAATCTTTGGAAACTCCTTTAAATGTAACAATGTAAATGTCAAACTATCTCATAGTTTTGTTCAAATCACTGTCACCTCTTGAAAAGCTATGCACATTTCACATCTTTTATAGACTATTTTACAAATTTTTTTATTTTTATTTCCTCCAAAATTTGCACCCGAATAGAGTAACAACTTAGCACAAGCAGACTTAAGAGGATTTATGATTTAGCTAAATGGAGTGTAAGGTCTGGTGCAAATTATTCTCTAAATGTGTTATTTTATACAAAATGCATGTACACTATAATTTGAGCTTTAATATCATAAACAGCCAACTCCGAAATAAAAACTTCTGAATTTAACCCTAAAATTAATGCATGCAAATTACAGAGTACTAATTTTAACAAGCACCACTAAATTAAAACCTGTCTTAAGATTAGTAAAACAGAAGTGGGGTCCACGTCCTGCCTCTGAATGGATTACATGATTAAACAATACAGTCATGGCTACATGAAAGTTGTTTTCTTACTTTATTGGACTTTGAGCTTCATGGGGCCTCCTTGCAAAACGAGGTCATATGTAAAATGAAACAAAACCAAATAAAATCCTCTCTCGAAGAGTAAGTTACTGATGGTGCCACCAGGATGTGACACAGCTTTTAAACTCTGAGCTTGGAGGATTTGGGTAGAGGGGTAGGAGGATTATCTAAGCGCTCCCTGCTAGTCCAGCACAGACCCAGCACAGGCCTCCCTCCACTTCTGCTGGTGAAACAGCCCGAGTTAATTTGCATTCACCAGAGTACATATAGACTTCCATCTGCGGTTTCCAGGCATGGGAGAAATTGGGCTACTTTTAAATCTATTTTTAGCTATAGAGAGCCGCTAAATAGCATTTGATCTGGGGCTGAGGAATGTTGCTAAAATTGTTTTTTCATATTCATGAATGTGTTGTTTCCAGTGGCTATTAATTTCTACACATATCAAACAAACAAAAGCAATTGACTACCCAGAAATGTCTGGGAAATGGCTAGATATTACAGAACCAATCGAACAGAATTAGAAACCTTTTCTTGTGTGTATGTGCAAACCCATTAGAAATTCCTTGGTAGCAATCCTTTTCATTTCAGACCTCAATTTTGTGAACCATCACATGAGGAAGGGGGTAGTTTCTGGGCAAATGTCATTGCCTTTGTGACTTTACATTGTACCCCTCAGATTGTAACAGAAAAAAATCCACATTCAACAACAGTATCGTATTAGACACTTAAGAGAAAATTTGTGAAAGGTAATTTTATGAATTTTCAAAGGGTGCAAGCTTTAATGTATTGAAGTGATAATAATAATCAAAAAACCCAACAACACCAAAAACGTGCTAACAAACAGGTAAAACCAGCATGCACAAAAAGGCAACACCATGTATTTTATGTGGACTTGATGTGACCATGAACCAATGATACACTACAGAATGATTCTTAGTAACTCCTTAACACAGCCAACCAGACTGGAATGTTGATCAATATTTATAGAATATATTCATGAAATAATTTGGAAATAGCTGATGATCTAGAAAGCTTTCTTCCCACGATATAGAAAGCTAGGTTTTTCACTAAAATGGGTATTTGCCTTTTGCCATTTAAAATATTAAGGAGTTTCTTTACAAGAAAATAAAAACAAAGGTTTGGAGATCCTTTTTCATTGGACTTTGCTGTTATATAAGATTCCTTTAAGATCCCATTTTCTTTATTTCTGCTCCCCAAACCACTCTTTCTCCCTCTCCCTCACTTCCTAGCTGGCTCTCTCTGTCTCATTTGACAGGCAAATTTGCAGACATTGCCGCAGGATAACAACCTCGTTTGACAGTCAATTAACCGTGAATAGTCAAAGCCAAGGCAGTTTGCATTACATAAATGGAAAATTAGATTCCTTTTTCCCAAGAAACAAAACCCTCTCCTTAAGACACTGCAATAGACAACTTAGTATCAAAACTTCTAATCACGTCTTCCCCAAACCCCTTGGAGACATTTAGCAATCAGTAAAAGGTGGTTTCATTTAATTTGTATAATGTAATTTTTGTAAATGTATTATACATTTTGTGTAGAGATCATTATCATGGAGATAATATAAATGTTGGCATAGATGTCATAAAACACCTTTAATGTCTTTCTGACAGATATTAAAAGCAATAAGCTGTGATCCTTTTTAATGGAAGGTTTCTAAGAGAACATTTCAATTATTGTCATTTTATGCTTTTCCAGCCTGTTTCATTGTGTAACCTGATATATTTCTGGATTTTCTTCTGAAATATGCCCAGCAATTAATAATCTTATTGCTATTAATGTCACTGCTTTCCCATTTGTGTTTTTCTTAGTTATATCTATTAGGAATTGTTCTTTTCTTTTCTTTTCTTTTTTTAAATCTTTACCCTTGTACTAAATATTCAGTCTTTTGATTATGAATTTCAGCCCCTCTCCCTGGCATCTGCTATTCATTCCTCTGATTTGTCCCCAACATACCTGATCTCTCTCTCCAAAAATCTCCTCCGGAAGCATCAGAGTCTGTGATGAAAAAGCTATGCTCCTTGTTCTTATCTAGAATCAAACAAAACACAAAATCTACAAGTGATCACACCGACAAGTGGCAAACAAAGACATCCAAGACTTTTAACATGTATTTATGTATTTGTGTATGTTTCAAGGGCTGATGGCAAAGACTTCTGTTGAGATGCGGGGCAACGGCATTGCTATTTGCAAAATCGCCATTGTTTGGCAACTAAGGAAAAAAACGATGAAGTGCTGCCCTCTAAAACATACACCTGATATCCCCCCCAAAAGAAAAAAACCAAATCCCAAAAAGGCACAAAATCTAATGAAGGAGAACCCATGGAATGGTCGTGGGGGTAGGGGATGCTGGATTAAGTCTCACACAAATGGTTTAGTGCAGGAAAGAAAACTGGTGGCTTATTTTTCTTTTACCTGAAAAGTTGCTGTCGTCCTTTGTAGGTAAAATAACTTGATTATTTTCCTTAGTTTTCTGATTCTGTGTGGAGAAGAATTAGACACACAAATCAATGCGTGGATCAAACCATATGCTAATGTCAACAGTCAGCAGGAAGAAGCATCAATAAAAGTGACTCCAGGGACCCTCAGGAGACATCATTTTTTGTTGACTATCTTCTTTGAATAGTTGTGGTTCCTACATATGGGTGTACAACTACATATACCTGCTCTGTCCTTTAAGAAGTTATGTGGTAATTAAATACACACCTATGGTACGCTCTGTAAATACACATGGCACCTGATTGGTCAAATCTACGTGACATTAGGACACATTCACTTCACTCTAAAGTCCTTGAGCGTGTGCCTGTGCACACTCCAGTGAACACTGAATGCTGAGCCATTTAAACCTAACTGTGGTTTTTTGGGGTCCCAGGAGCACTTGCGTGTCCCTGGAGATTGGTTTGGGATAAGCTGGTCTTCCTGGAGAGTCTGTCTTTTGTTTCACTGGACACACTATTTTACAGATGTGTCCATTCTGGTGAGAGAGCTCTGGGGTTCAAACCTTGAGCAAGCAGTTCAGAGGAAACTGAATTCAACTTTTGAAGTCAATGTATTTTCCGTCTTTTCTGGGTCATGGTGGGGGGGAGGTGCTGAACTATTGAGTAGAAAGGGAACAGGATTATCCAGACTGCTCCAGTTTTATGGACTCACTGCTTTTTGGGGAACAATTATGCTCAGCTGGGGGGGGTACAGGGGAGGCTGATGGATTGATTAGAGGAAAAACTAGGCCAATTGAGGGGTCTTTTCCAACTTCTCTAAGCAGCCAACTTAAATGTAGGAGGGAATCGAGGTCCCAAAGCCTTTGAAGGGCTTTGTAAAAGAGAGACCAGAAACCACACTTTTATGGAGGACCATTGGCTGTAAAGAAGCCCTCCCAAACACACTGAATATTTCATTTCTGTGGGGAAATCTGGTGATTCATCTTTCCTGCGCATATGTAACTGATTCAGCCTAAAGGTGCATTTAAATAATAATAATTAGCTTGAAGGAGCCTAAAGGGGATATTTACATCTTTGTAGGAGGGCTGCTCCTCCAGTGATGGATGGTGGACGGGGCTGCCCGGGCTGCTGCCACTGCCGCCGCTTGCTTTCTGGGAGGCCAGAGGCGGGGGCGGGGGCGGGGGAAGGTCTGAGCCGCCGGGGTCACCCAGTTTCCCGTCCTCCTGAAGCAGCCTGGAGGAGTTCAGGGCGAGTGGGAAAGAGCCCGGCGCGGCCGGAGCGCGGTCCCGGCTGCTCCCCTTCTCTGACAGCCCTCGGCCCTGGAGGTACCGGCCGCCCCCGACTAAGGGGTCCGCTAGCAGGACTCCCGTCTCCTCGTCTTCCTCCTCCTCCTCGTCAGGGTCTCGACCTTCCTCCTCCTCCTCTTCGCCCTCGGGGGGTTTGTGGCCCTCCACGTCCACCTCCTGCTCTTCTTCCTCGTCATCCTCGTCCTCGGAGCTGTCCTCGCTGGGGTAGCTGCAGCTGGTGCCCCCGGGGGACAGAAGGCCTCGGTGGTGCGGCTGCAGGGCCAGCGGGGGCGGCGGGGGCGGGGGCGGCGGCGGGGCCGGGTGGTGGCGCTCAGAACCCGGCTCGTCGGGCTGCGGGGGCAGTAGCAGCAACGGTGACGGCGGCTGCGGGGGATGATGGTGGTGGTGGTGGTGCGGGTGGTGATGGTGGTGGTGGTGATGCGCTTGGGCCGAGTGTGGCGCTCCCGCTGACGCCCCGTGCAGCTTAGCCAGGCTCTCAGCGTCGTCCTTGCCGCCCACCGGCCGGAAGGCGCTCGAATGGTGGTAACTGCCTCCGCCGGCCTTGCGGCCCTCCAAGAGGTGCGGATGGTGGGGTGCGGGCACTCGGGCTCCCGCGGGGCCCGCTCCAGTGGCCGCGGCCCCTGCACCCGACACCGCGCCGGGGTCGGCTGGCGGCGTGGAGCCCGCGCTGCAGTCCCCACCGCTACCGCCCGGGGGCGACTCGAAAAGAGTGTCGCGGGGGCCCGTGCCCCCAGCAGGAGGCGGAGGGCCGGAGCTCGGGCCGTTGGCTACCACCGGAGGGGGCTGACCCGGCGGGGGCGCAGCGTCTGCGCTCCCACCCGCGCCGCCGGGCTCGGCCAGGTCCAGGAAGGCCTGGCGCAGCAGGGCCGGGCTTTCTCCAAGCGCACAGCCGAGCGCCGAGGGCGGCTGGGGCGGGGGCTGTAGGTAGGTGGGCACTGGAAGCCCGCCTGGGGTCCGCGGAGGCCAGAACATGCAGAAGGGCGGGTAGAAAGCGTCCTTGCGGCCCGCGGGCCAGAAGAGGCCAGACAGGCCGGCCTTCGGCGCCGCGCCCGCACCGCCCGCGCCCCCCAGGGCCTCGGCCGCGGCGCCCGCGTCCTCCTTCTTGTGGCACAAGCCGAAAGCGGCGGCTGCGGCCGGGAAGGTGTAGGGATGCGGGAAGAGCCCCCCGCAGCCCGGGAACTTCTGCAGCACTCCCCCGAAAGAGCCCTTGCTGGGCACCGGAATGACCGGGTAGCTGCGCGGGCCTTTGGCGCCAGCCGCCGCGCCCGCGCCCGCGCCGGCGCCAACGCTGGTCACGCAGCCGCCCCCGGCGCCGCCCCCTCCCGCCCCGGCGCCGCCAGAGGCCGCGGCCACCGAGAGGCTGGCGGCGGCGGCCGAGAGGCTGGCTGCAGCCACGACGGCCGCCTCCTGCAGCGAGTCGTCGTCGTCGTCGAAGCGCGGCCGCTTGTGATGGGCGTGGGGCGCGCCGGCTAGCTCGGCCAGGGGTGGAGGTGGTGGCGGGGGCGGGGGCGCCCCCAGCAGGTGCGGACCCAGTAGTCCCCCGCCTCCAGCCACCGCAGCTGCCGCTGCCACGGCGGCCGCCTTGACGGAGCTGAGCGGGTGGCAGGCGGGGTGTGCGCCCGGCTGGGGCAGCGCGCGCTTTCGGCTGCCGCCGTTGAACATGGCCTTGACATCCTCCCAGGCGAAGACTAGCTCGTCCTGGGGACTCTTGTCAGTGAGCTTGAGATGACGTCGCCACGAGTTGAAGTTGGCTGCGTCCGGCTGCGTGTACTTGGCGTCGGGCGTACGGTGCGAGTGGAAGATGAACTTGTTGGGTGAGAAGTACATGTTGCAGTAGCTGCATTTGATGCACTTGGCGCGGGAGCTGTTGTAGCGCGCGGGAATGAAGCTACCGCGGCAGCCCCAGGCGCACTCGTGAGACACGTCGAAGGCGAAGTTGTCGGGCAGCTTGGGGGGCCTGTTTTCGCCTAGGAACGACTTGCACAAGCGCTCGGCTTCTCGCTTGGTGATCATCCCGCAGCGGCGCGATGAGATAGGCATGGCTCCGGCGCGCCGCAGGATCTCCAGCTGCACCGGCGTGCACTGCACGCACGTGATGCCCAGCGCCACACGACGGTTGTGGATCTCGTTGTAGCTGAAGTTCTTGAGGAGAGTGTTGGAGATCTGTGCCAGGCACAGGCGCTCCTGCCCGTCGATCACCAACGACACGATGGGAATGCCGTAGAGGATCACCTGGCCCACCTGGTTGGGTTTGAGGTTGGCGTGGCCTGGCCGCGGCTGGTTCAGCGCGTCGGGCTGGAAGGCGCTCGACGGCGATGCCAGCAGGATGTCGTTGGGCCCCGGCAGCGGGCTGGAAGCCATTTCCTCCGCCGCGGAAGCCCGGGCCGAGCCCTTCGGGTCTGTCTTGGAGACTGGAATGGAAAGGAGAAAGCGTTGACTAGAGCCCTTTCAGCCTAAAACAGAGGAGTGGGTTGACTTGCTAACTAAAGAATTATAATGGCTCCCTTGCTAAGGGGTAAGACAAGATTAGCGCTGGGCAAAGGGACCAAGTTTCAGACACAGAGGTCATCCCTCTTAGTTGTCTTCAAGGTTGTCCTTTGGAAATGCAGGGGTTGGGAAGTACTTTTCTTCTATTCTAAACATCCAAAGTAACTTAACTGTGGGTTTAAAAAAATGCAATCAATTCCTAAGAAACTCAGAAACTTATCCCCGATTTATAGAAGCTATTAGAATGAAATGGCATAACTGCTAAAATTATAGAAAACTGGGGGTTGGTCATCAAAACCCAAATTTAAAAAGACCATTTACATTTGCTTAAAAATAGATTGATTTTGGTTAAAAAAATAAATCCAAACCCTTAAAAAAGTGATTTTTTTGTGGTACTTGTGGTTTCCGTGGGGGGAAATGCACTACTGCTCGAGACACAACTAATTAAAGCAAAACGAAATCCCTCCTCCCCCATCTTTGCCATTAGATATTTTGATACTGTAATTAGAATTTTTTTTGAAAGATAGGAAAATGTACAAAGCCATATGCATGATTGCACCAAAACAGGCCGTCTTACTTTCAGTCTTTCAAAAGCAACTTGCTGAACTCAGTGGTTCTGGTTCCAGAGATACAGTTTCAGAGGATGAAGTTGTAGATGTGTAGGCATTGAACAACTGTTTTCTGTCATTTCATGACAATGAGCAAATAAGCACAGGTGATTTTGTGAAAGCCCAGAAACTGTGTAAAGAAACTAACAATTCGTGGCTATCATTACTGGCGGGCTTTAAAAGGCCAATTTAGTCGTGAGATGAAACACTTTCTGTGACACTTCTTTTTCTGATCTAGGTAGATATCTCTGTATCTGTAAGAGGGAAAAGCTGACCCGCGGTTTAGATAATCCGTAGACCAGGTAATCTGTGGGAGTGTTGAAAGCAGAAGCGCAGGGTTGGGCCTGCCGTAAAATTTCTATCATCTTAGGTCACTGGGATACCATAAAACGGGGAAATATCCAGTAAATTGAAAACACACAAAAAGCAAGCGAAAGAAATCTTTGCGATAAATGCTGCTAAATCAAAACCAACAAAGTTGTTCATTCCCTAGGAAGAGAAGACAGTGACCTTTCCACAGCTACATGTCATGTGGGGTGCCGCTGTGACCACTACCTTTTGCCCTGATAAATCACCGATGGCCGGAAGCATTGCCCCTCCTGGCCAAGTACACTGGAGTTTGCTATACAGCGATTTCAGAGGATATACTATCTTACCCTTTCACCCAAATTGCCACGTCCTTGCCCTCTCTGGGCCCCTGCGACATCTATCCCGATGCCTTTGCCCTGCTGCCCCCTGGATCCTCAGCTCTCATTACCTTCCGCGGCCTCCAGGAAGGCTGAACAAACCTCGACGCGATCAAACGAGACGAGAGCCTGGCTTGTCACTTCGGATGGATCAGAGACAATATTTCCAGGGGACAGGGCGTTAAATGGCAGTACAAGGCGCAGCGTGATACCTGGGCCTAACATAACCGGCCCTAGCTTCACCGAATGGTCCTTCAATGCCCATTTCCCTCCCAAACAGGGTTCTCGGGATCGTAATAAGACCCTGGGATAACGGGAACTCTCGCTGCGGAGCAACGGCGCTCCGCGGGCCCGGCCCTGGCGGAGAGCTGACTTTACGTTCGAGACCCGCAACCTTAGCAGCTGTAGACTGGGCAGCGTGCCTCCTCCTGGGTGTCCTCCACTGTCACCCCAAACCCTCCCAGAAACTCCTATAAGAGCAGAGACAGAAATAAGAGGGTTGAGGGTGGGAGGGGAGGTTAAAGCGGGTGGGGGGAGAGGGGACAAAAGTTAGTTGACCTGAGAAGGGAAGCTGGCGAACTTGCCTGTCCGACTCAGGAGCCAGCGACCCCCAACTTAACTCCCCTGGCTCCCAGACCAGCCGCCACCGCAGCCCGCCGCTGCCCCTCAGCGTAACCCGGCACACCCCGCCGCTGGGACGCTCAACTGTGTGCAGAGGCAGGGCCGGCGGGTTCAGCAGTACCTGGTAACCCTTAGGTGTCTTTACGCGCGTGGCTGCCGGCCCATCTTCCGAGGGCGCTCGGAGGCGAAGCATCCAAGCGGGTCCTCGAATCCAGCGGGCGGGACTCCGGAGGGCTCCGTGTGAAGATCCTGGCGCTCGTCGGCGCTAATGGCGCTCGAACTCGGGTCCGGGGAGAACGACAGCCTGAATTGTGGCGGGGCGTCCCCTCGACCGCAGAAAGTGTGGGCGCGCGGAAACCCGCGGCAGGCGAGCCCCAGGTGGAGCGCAGTCTGACAGCGCCTTTCTCTGTCTCTGAACTCCTGTCGGACCGAGGGGACGCCACCCAGCGGGCAAGGTGACGTCACCGTCTCCCTGACACTCCACATTAAAGGGCTGGCATGTTACAGGGTGGGAGGGGGGAGGAAAAGCGAGATCGAGCCACATCGAGATCCTTTCTCAGCAGGCAAGAAAGCTAACACCTAACCAACCCTCAATTGACAACAACCTCTCCAACCCCAGAGCAAAAAACGCAGCCAATAGTGCTGTAGCAGCAGATCTGATTTAGGAGTGGAGAGTCGAACAGTCTGCGTGCATCCTGGGGACCTGGATCCTGGAGGCCCCGGATTGTAGAAGGACGTCTCTAAATTGACTGTATCCCTGCCCGTTGCTGTCCCCTCCCCTTTTTTTCTCTGAGTCCCCCTCCTTCGTGAATGATTCCTCTGGTACACGGTACAAACCAGTAGCCTCATTGTACCTCTGAAGACAGAGAAACCACAGTCAGCTGGAGAATAGATTAACTTCATCGCCTCTTTTGAAACACTGCGAAATGAGAAAAAGGGGAGAAGTTTCTGCGTGGGGTTCCCAGTCTAGAAACTAGGAAGGAAGCATGAAGAGTGTCCTTGCTTTTGAATATATGTTTGCTTTTTAGGACAAGATACAGAAGGTCATCGCAACATTTTCTATTTTAGAAAGTGTACAGTTAAGTAAGGACCCCAGTGAGTACGTGTGTGTACTCATCTATGGACTTCATTCAGAACAGTTCTCTAACCCATTTTATAAGACCCATGCAGGCCACCTCAGGGTAAGGAAAAGGTGAGTCCGGAAAGCAGGGAGGCCCCCAAACCTGACCCACATTGAGCAAGTTACCAATTCTCCCAGAAAAGTAGATTCCTCCAGGAATATAGGACCATACATAAAATATGTAGGGCCATACATAAAGTAAAATAAAATAAAATTAAAGCAGCCGGGATGGAAAGAACCCTTCCCCATGGCTTCCCCAAGGTGAGACATATCCTAAGATATAGTGAAGTGTCAGTATATTGTCTCTTAACTGATCAGGTGTCAGGAGTCAAAATGACTTTCCCAATTTTTTCAAAAACGGAAAAAGCTATTTATTTGCAGGATACTGGCAGGGGTTGAGATTGGGAATCGTTAAAGTTTTTCCTTTAGCATCATAACTGAATTTTCAACTGCTGCCTGGTAAACACACAGGCTTAGAATTGGGTGGTCACATTGTAGAAGTGCTCAAGCAAACTTTACTAGCCAGTAATCGGGAAGTCCAAGCAGACCCCACCATAGAGCATTAACAATGAACCACCCTAAGTACAGAAGGGAAAATGAGCAATTTTAACACTTTACCAAAAGTCAAGAAAACCAAACAGAGTGGATCAAACAGAAAAGTGGAGATGTAGGATTTGTGGCTGTCTTAAATCAAAATGCCAAAAAACAGTTTCAGAGTCATGGAAATTTTGACTTTTAGGGGACATAAGTTTCATATGGCAGTGAAATAACTTTTTGCCCATTTCCTAGTTTCTAAAGGCATTAGCCGCACCAATTAGGCTCTGTCCAAAGGAGCTGAAGTCACTGGAGCGCTCCCTCCCCATTGCCTCCCAAGCCATTCTAAGAAAAAAAAAAAAAGAAAAAAAGAAAACACATTTTGTGCCTCCCCAGCCCCTTAGCCAAAAGAGTGTCATGGTCATTCACAAATCTCTTCCCTCCTAAGGCTGAAGGCCTTGTGCTCTTCTGAAGGTTCCAGAGCCAGGCCTCTTTTTTCCTACATTCCCTGTCCCCTCCCTGGGGTCAGGGTCTCCCACAAAGCAAGGTCTGGCTTGCTTACTATTCCTAGAGCCCAGGCTGCTAGAAAGAAAGTGTCTGCTGCTTGGAAAGGACGCCTGACAATGGAGTGGATTTTAAGACTTGAAAATGGGGGAAAAAACGAAAAGTCATATCAACTCATTAATGTACCGCAAGGTACCATGGGATCTTCCCTTTCTTATTTAACTGTTTTCATCTTTGTCCCAACCCCCCCGCCCCCCCACTCCTTTTCCTCTTACAGATCCTTATTTTGAAACATGTCTTCAAAAACATCTTTCCTCAAAAAGAGAAACAGGATGAATCTTTGTCTTCCCTCCTACCCCAGATTACCCTGAGGAGTGAATCCACACTCAATGGTACCTCTAACCACCTCCTCCCCTGATTTTTAAACACAAACATTTACACATTATATTGGGGGCTTACTGCAATACAGGTCTTTTCTTTTAATGTGGTAACATTTCACTGGAAAGGGAAATGTGTGATGTTAGGTTAAGTACATTTACAAATAATTCTAAGATAGTGCAAAATTTTATCCCCCCAATGAGTCTGGGTGCCTGTTTGGGCTGTCAGACCAATTATATTTTTGGAGGGTGAAGGTGGAGAACAGTTGTTCAAAGCCAGACTCCATGTTTCAGAGAATCCGCAGCTGGACTGCGAAATTACATTTTGTTTACATGTTTTGAGTCTGTGAGCAACTTTTTGCCACCCACAGTGTCTCTCTGACTTTTCAGTTTCTCCTCAGTTTGAACAAGTCTCCTAGTGGTCCTCCACTGCCTTTCCGTTTTCCTCTCTTGGGCCAGGGGTGCCTGATTCTTGTCAGTCCCTGTCCTCGCCCCTGCGACCCTGGCAGGCTCAGGGAGGAGTCAGCGGTGGTGGGAGGCGGCAGGTCTGGCTGAGTTAATCAATGCTTTCCTATTCGAGCTGACATGCATTTTACACGTCGGGACTCTCCTCAGCCGGCTAATTGATTCAAATTGTTTTATTGGTTAAACTGGTGTCACCCGTTTGCATGATGTATCACCACACAGAGAAGAGCATTTCCACTCTCATCTCCGTTCCGGGCGGCTGCGGTTCACCCAGGCCAGGGACAGGTAAAGGAGCCCAGACACCGGACCCAAAGGAAAACCGCAAACCGAGCTGGCCCTCTCGGAACTGGAGAGGCGACGCCTGGATGCAGGCTCACGGGGCCGGCGCGGCAGCCTGGAAGGTGGTTTCCAGCTGCAGCTTTTAACAACTGTTTGAAGCGAACCCAAACCTGACCGGGGAGTCCTCCACTTTGGACGCAGTCTGTTTCCGAGCTGCGGCCGGGGGACCCTGCGGGTTCGATCCCAAGGCCAAAGCAGGGGCAGGAGCTGTTCGCGGTGCTGACGCGAATTTACCGCTCAGAGGCGTAGCAGATCCTATAGCATTCAAAGCCCTCCCGGAAGAAGGCTCCCCGTCCTGTAACCATCAGAGTCCTAGATTAGGCTCCGGCTCGACATTGGCTTTGAAGACTTAAAAGGCAGGCAGGGTGGGGGCACAGAAACATATTCCCTATTTCTGCCACACCTGTCCCATCTCCATGGATAGTATTTGCCTTGACCCACAAGGAAGATAAAGGTCTTAATATAAATTCATTACAATTACAAATACCAGATATTTTCTCTTCTCCAGCTCCCAGGTTTGGTATTGGAGTGCTCATGACAGTTACAGATAAAAGAAACGTCTTCTATTCCTCTCACTCCTTCCCTCTTACCCCATTCCAAACCCTTAAGCAGAAATAGTACTGCTTCGGTGTCCCTGACATTGGTATTTGTGCATCAGGTAGGGCATTGATATTTGTTCCAAATC
This sequence comes from Martes martes, assembly GCF_963455335.1. NCBI lineage: Eukaryota > Metazoa > Chordata > Mammalia > Carnivora > Mustelidae > Martes > Martes martes. The sequence continues at coordinate 26,568,246 of NC_137901.1, read as the reverse complement.
TGCAAAAGGAGACTCACATGGCCCAGAAGGAAACTGGAAGATTGGCGGAACTGGAAGGGACACAAGAATTCTGGTATATCAGAATGTATGGGAGATTCAGTCAGATAAAATGATATAAATATCTCTTTGATCACTTAGTAGTTATGGAATTTTGCTTTTATGCCTAACCTCCCTAAGCCCCAATTTCTTCATCTGCAAAATGAGAAGATTGATATGTAACTCACAGGGGTGTTTGAGAATTAAATAAGGTAATATATGTAAAGTGTTTGGCGCACAGTAGTCATTTGATATATGGTAGTACCTTCCTCAGAGGATGAGGCCTGTACTATTGCAAGATAACATTAGAAACATTTAACAGTCCCAGAATAAAAGACATCAATGGCATTTTAGCTTAGTGGTGAGCAGAGAGGGAGCCAAGTTCCTTGGAGGAACCTTAGTCTCTTTCATTAGAACTTTATTGTGCACCTAATTGGTCTAGTGTTTATTTTGTGTAAGGTAGCCAGAACTACTGCTAGTGTTTGCTTAGCCCATTTAAAATATGTTGATAATAAAAATTACCAATGAAAATGACCATAATGATAATTATTGCTGATAACCCCTGGTTCGCACTTTCCATCCAGAGGAGCTTTCTGCAGCCTGGCAAAGCACAGCTCAGAATCCCTGGCTTTTCCTCCATTGCTCTAGCTGGAGTTACATGAAGCAAACCAAGGACCAGGAGCAAACTAAAGACTCATCCATGATGGCAGTCACGGAAGAAATGGAAAAAAAAAAAAAAAAGCCTCTGAGCATTCTGAGGCTGGCTCTTGTTGTTAGAGCTTTCTCCAAAATATTGTCTATAAACAAGGGCCTTTTCCCCTGGGGCCAGGGAGGGCTGAGAGAAGTGCAGCGGGAGCACAAACATAAAAACCTAAACCACAACTGGGGAAAGGAAGGGAAAATGAACACACTTGCACCTGTATCCCTGCCCTGGTGATCTCTCTCGAGATCCTTGTGCACCAATGACTATGGAAATCGGCGAGAGTCCTTATCTTTCATAGAAACAACTGTAAGAAATAGACTGTAGGAGAAGGAGCCAAGACTTAATTCTCCTTAATCAAAGGAAATCATCCTCACAAGAAAATTTGCCCTTGGGTAAGTGGCAGAGAAGGCTCTTACCTTACTGGTTCACAGAGGTCAAATGGAAGCATTTGCTATTGAACTTTCTTTTTTATAACAAAGAATTCACATTTCTTCACAAATCCTCACAAACTTGTAAACATGGCAAGGTACACATATGTGCACATAATTTACACAAAGTAATAAAATATGGAATGGAACATGTCCTGGGTGTACTTGGTGGTTATTTAGCAAATATTACTTGACCGAAATAAAATTCAAAGGCACACAAAATACCTGAGGACACACATATGCCCATGAATACATGTTCCTTGAACACACCTCTGAATGTGCATCAAAGAGGGCTTTAGCACAAGGAATAGCCCACTAGGCTCTCTCCCTTCCTTCTCTTCATTCTCTCTTTCTGTGCATGCATACACATATGTACCCGCCCCTTCCACTTCCCTCCTCCTCATATTAGCAAGGAGGGGGTCTTTTGAAATGGAGGTGGTCCCAGCTGGAAAACCCCAGAGCTCATTTAGATCACATCACTTCAGGCTTTTGTCTCTGCTCCTGAATAACCTAGGTCGCTACAACAAAAGGATAGACATCTACATGGAGTTTTCATTGGCAAAGATGCGTCTCAAAGATACTGCTATAATAATGAATAACGAGGCAAGATGCTTGCCTTTTTTGATTGCCACTCCTAAAGAAGGGAGAGGAGAAAAAGGGGAGAAAAAGAAGGGAGAAAGTGGAACAAGAAAGAGAGGCTGTGAGAGAGGAAAAACTAAGGCAAGTATTTGGGTGGATTTATGCAAAAGACTCTTTAATTGTAGGAAGACTCCAACTATCACCAAGAATAAGAAATGTGGTTTGGGGCTTTTTTTTTTTTTTTTTAAATAACTGGCTCTTTTGTTTCAAGGAAAAAATTTAAGAAAAAACTGAGACTGAAGAAGCATAAAGGGTGTGGAACAGGACCTTTTAAAGCTTGGAGAAGGGAGGCAGAGGAGTGGGAGTTGGGGGAGGGGGTATGTATTGTCTGTTGACATGTCACAGGAGAGAAAATGACATAGATACACATTTAACATCTTCCCAGCTGACACTGGTGGAAAGAACATTGGATTTTATTTCCTGGGGAAATGAAGGCATTTCCCTCCCTTTCCTGTTCTCTTTCCTCCCACCCCTCCCTGTTAGAAAATTTGCTACTTTGCCATTGAGCTTGATCCCATTAGCTAATACACTATTAAACTATCATGTGCTCTCTGGCTACCCAGTGATCATCATGCTTTCAGTGTTCCTCCTGCCTGCAGTCGTTAACTCAGTGGTAGCAAGAGGTGAAATTAGATATTAGCAAAATAAATCCCAGGAAAGAGGGGGGTAGAAATCTGAGTCATTGATTTTTTTTTTCCCTTGAAAACATAGCAACCAGTGAACATTCACAGGCATTTTCTATTTTGTGTATTAAAAAAAATATTTTTAACAAAAAAGGCTTTCTTCCTTGGGGTTAGGGGTTCAAAGTGAAAATAGCTAACCAGATCAAACGCAACACCAATCCCAAACTTTTTCAAGATGCGTTATGATACCATCGACAAACTCTTCATGTTGGCAAATAATTAAATTTTCCATCTTTTAGAACTGTGTAACCTTGGGTGTCTTAGAAACAAATTGTACAAACAAACCGTGGAGATGAGCACTGAGGGTTTCAGAGGAGATATAATGAACCAACTTTAATTACTAACTTGAAATTAAAAATGTAATATACAGATTTAAATTTATTTTCACCTAAATTGTGTATAAAATTATATGGCTTTTGCAGGCTAAGAAATGCTTTGTAACCAGCCATGCTACTAAAAAGTCTGAAGTAGTTTCCAAAACTGAGTTCCCAGACTCACACAGTAATAATGATACATTTATCATTACTGATGACCACCTACTGGGTAATTATTGCTTTGTTACTACTATTACAATCAAGAGATTTCTTTATTTACTGTTAACATTCACTTAAAACTGAATGTTAATGACTGTTTTGAATTCACCAAAGAGAGTTTTCTGTTATATTTCAGAAGTACTTATGTTCTGGTTCAGAAATGGAAAACCATATTATAACAGAGTGGAAGGCTGGGTGAACACTTGGCTCTCACCCTCTCTTGAGAATGAAAACAGCATTCTGAGGAATTCTGGAGCAAAATTTTCCAGCTCAGAGTTGCAAAAGGTTAACATAATGCAACCACTTGACTTGTGCTAATTATGTAAGTATTTTATTACAGGAGATTCATTCATTATTGATTCTTGTTTGCAGTAACTTCCTGCTTGGGGGAGTTATATTTTATATGAGAAGTAAACAACCCATGGCTCCAGGCTATTCACCCCTCAACCCCCTAGGTCTGATTTCCTCCCACCCCTTTGTCTAGTTTCACAGTTCTCCTGGGTTGTTAGTCCCTATTGAGGGAGGGAGACAATTCCCTAAAACCTCCCTATTCTCTCTTCATTTCCCTTCCCCACCCAGAACTTCCCAGTTGTTAAAAATGTAAAGCTCAGGGTTTGGAGAGTGTTGGGTTGGGGATGAGGTTGGCAAGAAAATAAAACAATTCCAGTGTTTTCTTTTATATAACATAAAGAGAAGAAAGAATTTTCATTTAAAAATCTAGGGTCCAATTTTCCTCTTTGGAAGTTACCCACAGCTCCCAGTCCAGAAAAGCCAGGATGACCTTTGGCATATCCAGAGGTCAGGAGCTGATCATTAGGGGTGTAGGCGGGGTAGAAGCTGTTAACCAATGGAAAAGCTCAAAAAGAGGCTCCGGCCTGCCCCTAAAGCAAAACCCAATCTCACAGCCAGTGGTTGGTACAGTCTCCAATATCTTCTACCCAGGGCCTATGACAAATTGCACTAGGAAAAGACATGGCTTTGCTTGTGGGATGGCCTAAGGAGTCCTTGTGAAGGATTGTGCTGGCTGCTAGGCTGAGGCGCCTTCAGTCCTAGAGGGATCAAAAGGCCGCGGCACAGGCCTCCAAACTAGGAGCAAGGGTTTCCTTTTGGGCTTTCTTCCATGTTCTGAGACCCCTGCCCAAGAGTCTCAGTTCAGCTAGGATAGACACAAGGTGCCAGAGGTCAGTATGTTTAACTTTCAGAAGAAGTGAGGAATTGGAGATAATGGAGGGGCAGTGGAAGAGCATGGAGCAGTGTGTGTGTGTGTGTGTGTATGTGTGTGTGTGTGTGTAAATACCCTGTTCCTCCAGGTTCTGGTGTGGGCAGATGGAAAAGAGTAGCTTGAAGCTGGGGTACCCAAACTTTGGATCAGCCTGTAAAGAATGATATGGTACAATCTGGGGTCGAAGGGGGTGGTTTGGGAAGGTACCTGCAAATTATTTGGGATTGGGCAGGACCTGCCACAGGCCTGGGCAGAACGGACAGAGTTCAAAGCCCAGGTTCATCCCTGGGTCTCTACTACCTAACCTAGAATTTTTGCACTTTGGACCTGGGCAGAGGGAGGGGCGGAGGAGGGCGCGGGGGGGTGGGGCACGGAGGCGCTGGGATGACTTGATATTCCAAGGGCTCTGGGAAGATGAGTCCTGGGTGGAAGAGAGGGGATAGGGAAGGTGCCGAGACCGGGGCCTGCATGGGTGCTCCGGCCTTGGTCAGCACAATCTCGGTTCCCCTGGGCGCCTCCGCTCCCGCTTTTACCCCAGGCCTGGGCGGAACCGCTCTGCGTGATCTACGGAGGAACGCCGAATGCCGTTCCCAGCAAGGCCTCCTTAATGGTCCTTTAACAAACTCTTCGATCTCTCTTTGGCCGCCCTGGCTCTCTCGCCGGCCTCCTCCCTCTTCCCTTCTCCACTGCCGCCATCAGTTATTTATGACCGGCGTTAATTATTCATGAAAAGAGAAAACTCCGGCTTTGGGAACTTTTCTAGGAGCCTTTGGGGGGTTTCTCCTTTTTCCGACTCTATTTGGTCGGATCCTGCCGTGAAGTGGTGAGAGGGAAGCCCAAATGGTTGGACCGAGGACAGAGGGGAAGCGGGGAGAGCCGGGGGGACTGTACCCTTGGTCCTGGTCAGCTCTTGCCTCTGCCTGCGAGGCGTAAACTCCTGGAACCCGGAAGTTACCAGGCGCGCTCGCGGGAGTCGCTGTCCTAGCTTGGAGGTGCTGAAACCGCGCCGCGGGCGGCCGGGGTGTAGGCGTGAAGACGCTGCTGTAGTCCCAGGCGGGGTAACCTCTTTCCACAGTTCTCCAAAAAGTCTTGTTTGCTTCTTTCTCTATCTTTTTCTATACATCCCCCCCCACACACAAGTGACACTAGGACGCTGTAACCAAAGATTAATTGCCTTAATCAAATGGACCCATCCTCTGCAATTAATCTTTTAGCAACAAATTAGAGACAATTCACCTGAACCTCCCGGGTCAGACAGAGAGAGGGGGTGGAACGGGTGGGGGGATGGACCGGGTGGGAGAATTTGAGAAAATCCACAAACGATACGGAGTGAGGACTTGGGAATAGGTGTGCTTTTAAGGCGGGAGGGGAGGGGTGGAGGTAGGGGTCAGCGGGGGGTTTGTACCGGGGCCGGAAGTTCCTGGAGTCCCTTTCAACCCAGTTTTTTCCAAAGGAGGGGAGGCCGAGGGCGGAGGACGAGGCCACTTACCTGACTGCACCGCCCTCGCGGTCTCCGGCCCTCCGCGCTTGGTCCTCCCCGCCTGCCTCTGGTTCCGCCGCTCCACTGCCGCTCTCTGCCTCCCGCCGCGCCTACCGCCTCCCCAGCGCGGGATCCGCCTCCGCTGCCCGCCGCCCGCGGTCCTCCTCACTCCTGCTTGCGGTCGGGTCTTCCACCGCGACTCTGTCCCGTCCGCCTCTCCCTTTCTCGGCGGTCCCCCGCAGCCACCCAGCTCTTTCCACTCCTCTCCTGGGCAAGTTCGTAAGTTTGGGGTGAGGGTCGCTCTCCTGGCGCCCAGCTTCTCGGCTTAGCTCGCTTAGATCCGCACCCCCCACTCCCCAGCTCAGACCTGGATCTCTGACGCCGCCTGTTGGTCAGGCAGGGCAGGGCAAGGCGAGGAGTGCTGCGCCAGCCCTAGCCCTCCACCCCCGCCTTTCCACGCCCAGTGGTCTAAGGAGCAGAGAAACGAGGCGAGGGTTGGAGGCCTGATAATTGGAGTGGGGCCAGGGGCAAAAAGGAGCAATTTGCCTTGGGGGCGTGCAGCCCGGGCTGGCAGCTTGGGCTCCCTGCCAGGAGAAGGGTTATCCCAGGGCGCGCAGGTGCGCCTCTCCCGTGCTGCCCTTGGGCAGTTCACTACCAGCAGGGACCCCTCCCCCTGTCCCAGTCCCCGGGGGAACAACCACTCGAGGTGAGGTCCGGCGGGAGGGCGGAGTCCATAAGAAGCACGGGTTAAAGGCACCCACTGTGTGTCTCCAGAACCGACGTGTGTGTGTGTGTGTGTGTGTGTGTGTGTTTTGGGGGGGGGCACTGGAGACAAGAGTGAGTTCTCAGCACAGCCAGGGAGGCAGTCTTTAGGGCCTTATGTTGCTTTATTTATTTTTTTCTTTTTTTAAAAAAGATTTTTTTTTTAATTTATTTGAGAGAGGGACAGTGAGAGAGAGCATGAGAAGGGGGAAGGTCAGAGGGAGAAGCAGACTCCCCGTGGAGCTGGGAGCCTGATGCGGGACTTGATTACCGAAATCCCGGGATCATGACCTGAGCCTAAGGCAGTTGCTTAACCAACTGAGCCACCCAGGTGCCCTCTTACGTTGCTTTAAAAAGAAAAGTTAGCCGAATCCATCTCATTGTGAAGTGTCAGACCGCTTGTAGGGCGAGTGCGGGCCAGGGCTTCCAGCGGAGTCCAGCGCTCCGGGCAGTGGTGGTGAGAATATGGGATACCGGCCGAATTCGGGAGGACTAAGCGGTATTAAAAAGGTAGCCTTTTGGGTTCCGGCCTGGTCCTTCCTTTGGCAACTTTCCAAGCGCCGGCAGCGCTCTCCGGGCCACTCTACCCTTGGAACGTCTTGGGAAGCCTCGGTCTAGCCCTGGCTCCGTCAAAACATCCGCGCAATAGAGGTCGTATCCCCCTCCCCACTCTCACCCTGTCTTTTTCATTGAAAGAATTGATGGACTGTTTCTCCCCTACCCCCTCCTTCTCTAATAAACGCTTCCCATAGATTATTCGACGCAGAGAAGGAAGGCGGCTGCTTAAAAAACAAAAAGCCATAGCCCTAATGAGTTCAATTACAATGTGGTAAACACATTGCCTCTACGCTTTAATTAAGCCTGCTGCCCAATTTTAACTCATTAGTAATTCATTAAGAGAACAGCCCGATGCTGGCGGGTGGAAGGCTCCGCAGACCGACTGTGCACCACTAGTCCACACGCGCGCCAGCCGCCGCCGGCCCTGGTGGTGCAGGTAAGAGGGTCAAGTTTGCGACCCAGTGACTGGAGTGTCTACGAATACTAGAGTCCCCGCCCCCAGAGGAACGGGGCTTTGCGGATCAGAGCCGGGCAATGACCTTTCCTGGCTCAAGTTCCTAGGGCTTGAAACTCGGTTTGCAAACCTGTTGGGTGGGTGGTGGTGTGGGATGGCCCAGCGTGGGGAAGAGAGTCCCGGATTAAACACGCTTTTTACTCCCAACGTCAAATCCAGTCTCTAGGTTCTGGGCACACTCCTTCCACTTCTCTCACTTTGCATTAATTTCTGGAGAAAAATCTAGGTCCAGCCTTACAGCCCTGCTCTAGCTACCTGCTGCAAGCTTCCAGACCCTTTGCCCAGAGAAGCTTCGCTACAAATCAAAGAGTGATTTGGGGGGCGGGAGGTGAGTGGGTGGGTACGAGATTGGGGGAGACGATTGTTAGGCTAGAGAAGTGGATATCTGAGTGCGAGCTCAGAACTCTTCTTTCCCCTTTCGCTCTCTATTCCGCTGCTTGGGAGCGGACAGGGTATGGGAGCTTTAATAGTAATGTCCGTTGAGAACTGCCCTCTTTATGGAAAAGAAATGGAGACAGGCAGTTGCGGAGTGAATCACGCCCAGGCAACGAGAAAACTGTATGGTCTTTCCATTTAATAATCGAGAGAAAGAGTGCAAGCAGTTGACCCCTGATTGGGAGGGTTCTTGGAAGAAGGTGCCTGCGTGTTCTGAGCGTCCCACGGTTTGGATGGGACTGAACTCAGAGGTCCCCAGGCTCCGCGTGGAGAAAGGAATAGTGTTAATGGGTGAAGGTATGGTTAAGAAAAGGACCTTTCCCCTCCTTCATGCCCCAGCTCAGGGCGCTTTCTTCCCGTAGGAGGAACAAAGCAGCACCGCACCGCGGCCCTAGGCTCCCCCTCCGTAGGAGCAACAGGAAACTTCTCGCTCGGGACAGCCGCTGGCCCAGCTCCCGTAGGCGGTGGGGGACTCCCCAGATGGTCCATGGAGAGCCCTCGGTCCTGTCCCTGGGCCTCGAGAAAATGCCAGAAGGCGTTTGCCCTCCTTTCATCCTGAAGCTCTCTGTCAGGGCTGCTAGTTACCGCCGCAGGCGCCGGGCCGCTCGCTTCTTTTGCGCGAGCGGCTACTCCTCCAGGAAGCCAGTGGACTGACGGGATTTCCTCTCCGCCAACGCTCTTGGATCCCGCACTCCAGCACTCCCGCCCTGAAGGAGGTCCGGGCGAGCGTTGGGGCTTCTCTGACGAGAATATGTGCCATACGGAATCTTGGGAGGCAGGAGGAGAAGGTCTTTAACTTTCGGTCTCCCCCCACCTCTTCCCTCTTTCAGTCTGGAGTCAAGAAATGCTGCGGGATCAGACTGGGTGCACCGAAGACGAGGGTCAGGGTGGGCTTCGCTCTCCAGGTTCCCGGGAGTTGGCTGGGAGAAACCGAAGCCCAGGGTGGTTCCTGTGCCCGCTCCTCTTAGGAATTGGAGGACCGGCCGGTCCGAGGAGGGCGGAGGCGGGGCGGGAGCCTCCCTGTGGGTGTGGCGCTGAGCCGCGCGGACCCAGGTCCTAGATGAAAGACTCAGCCGAGGGTTTCGTGGCTAGTTGTTGTTGCTTTTCATCAGACCTGCGGATGGGCTCTGCGACAACAGCGACTTCCCGAGGATTGACGCACGGCACTTGCTTGGAGAAAGGCCACTCTCCAGCCCACAGTGCTATTAAAATATATTAGAAAAAAAAAATCAAATCCCTATCGCAGGCGATCGGGGTGCCTGAAATGAAGGAGGGTAGCGATAGGGATCAGAAATGCTGCAAGCTGGCTGCCCAGCAGGAAACCCGTCTCTTTCCCGGGGTTTCCGAGTTTGGAATCCAGTCACATGTCTGCGGGGAGCTCCAAGGCTCTCACCCAAGAGGGGCATTTTTCTCCAGTCTGGGGGGAAAGTTGCTGGGGCAGACGTTTCCGAAAGGTTCCTCTTGCCCGATGTTAGTTACACCTGAAATAGATTTTCTTCCTTCATTTTTTCCTTCCCTAATGCAAAGACGGGGAGGCAGGGTATCCTTTATTTCTATTGATAGTGGGATAAATAAGCACAGTTTTGGATTACCAAGAATTGACTGGTGGAGGAGGACCTCTTTGGGGATCAATCAATCCAGAATCAGCTGGAGGCTTTAGAACTGACTCTGGGTCAAGGAGGTGGCCCTGATTGTAAAGTGCTTTTCTTCAAGGACCATGGCAAATAGTTCCTACCCATTTCTTTCCTGACGTGGAATATGGAGAACTAGGGCAAAGGCGACTAGTTTAGGGGGCACAACTGCTAGAGAATTGCCGGGATCAGCTTAAACCAATCTTTTGGTTTGCCTTTCCTTGATTTCTTTTGCAACCCTTCGTTGTACAGGCTGCTGTGAAGATACAGCTTTAGATATCAACTGTCTGTTAATAAACTAAAATATTTTTAACCTTCTTGACAATGACTATGGTAGCTGTAGTTGGCAAGGCTAATACCCCAAAGTTTAGGTCTGTATGTGGAGAGAGAAGATGTAGAGTAGGGGAAATAGAAGGGAATCAACTCTTCGCAACTGCTCAGAAAGCAAAGATACCAATTTATAATCCCAAGTAAGCAGCCTAGTAACTGTTTGCAAGCCTTAACAGGAATGGAGGGAGCCTGGGCCCTTGCTTATGAAGGCAGGACCTAGGACCCAGCAGAGAAATTCTTCAGGAAAAGTGTCATGAGACTCAATGTAGTACTAAAACAGGAGGGATGCTCTGACTTGTGCCTGAGATAGCTTCTTTAAGAGGAGGAAGAATGGGTCCATGATTGAAATATTTTTCCATGTGCTGGGCATACATGAAACATTTTACATGCATGGCTTTATTTAATTCAGTCCTTGTATGGTTTCCAGGAGCTAGGTATTATTATCCACATTTTGCAAACTGAAATTTGACACTTAGGATACGGTTTTTTCAAGGCCACATAGCTGGTAAGCGGCAAAACTAGATACCAAGCACAGATCTGTTTGGATCCCGAATGTGCAGCTAATCAATAAGCCAGACCGTGTACTATTTTACATATCCCATAATATTTTGATCCTTCTAACAATCTCATTAAATATCTATGGCTTGTGTTAGTCCCATTTGCCAGATAATAAACCCAGAGGCCTTAGACCATGGTTCTAAAATGTGAGTGTGGTCCTACTCCTAGAGACTGATTCTGTAACTCAGAAGGGAGCCCAGATCTGTACCAGGTGATTCTGAATCTGGAATTCTGGGAATATATCTTGAGAAATACTGCCATAGAGGTTAGTAACTTGCTCTAGGTCATAAGGATTGAACCAGAGTGGTACCAGACCCTGTTCTACTTTCCTCCACATCAAGGTCTCAGTGGAAGGTGATGACTTCTTTATTGAAATCCATATGGTCAGAACCCAGAGGCTGGGTAGGGGTGGGGAAAGAAGTCTGTGGCTATGGTAGCAGGTCGCACCTCTCCTTCACTTCCCAGCAGCCACCAGCTTAATGTGGAAGTCAGTAATTGAAGTGAAGTTAGTATCACACACATCCAGCCCACCTGGGGAGGGCAGACTCTGGCACGGCACTCCACAGAGCCAAGGCTGCCTCATAGCTGGGGCTCAGCAACATGCTCCAAAAGAAATACTGAATAGAGAAGAAGGAACCACAGACATGGACTTGTCTTTCTCCACAGGGTGTGGCTTGGAAGGAGGCAGGAAGCATTGTCCAAGAAGACAGACACAATTGACACATACAATTTAACTACAAATCGGGGGGCTGTAGGAATGTGCATGTGACCTGCTCTGTCCTGAAAAGTTTGGACTTTCAAACCTGAAATGTGCCCAGAGATCTTTTCCAGGAAGCAGACAGGCTCTGGTCCCACTGGACTCTAGTAAACCTGTTGGTTGATGGCCCTTGTTTTCTTTTGTCCCACTGCGCTCTGAACATTGTCACGGGGGCCTGCCAGGAATGATTCCCTTGTTGATCCCTGGGGTTAGGCCCATCATCCAGATTAAACCAAATCAGTTTAACTCTTGCAAAATGGGATTCGTGAAAGTAGACTGCAGGAGTTTCTTTCCTGCCAAGTCATACCCAGGAGGTAGTGGCTGAAACCAAAATATTTTAGACCCCAAATCTAGCTTGGCTTTTAGGCATCTCAAGACTGTTGTTATTAGTCTGTTTAGGCTTCTGTAATGAAATGCCACAGACTAGGTAGCTAATAAACAATGAGAATTCATTTTTTATAGTTCTTGGGGCTGGGAATTCTGAGATCAAAGTGCCATCCCTCTTCGTGGCTCACAGTTCATACCATTTCACTCACATAGTGGAAGGGCCAAGGGGTCTCCCTGAGACCTCTTTTGTAAGGCACTAATCCCATTCATGAGGCTCTCACCCTCATGACTTAAACACCCCCTCAAGGCCCCAGCTACTAATACCATCACTTTAGGGAGTTAGGATTTCAACATATGAATTTGGCAGGGACACAAATGGTCAGACCACAGCACCGTCTTAACTGTGGTATATCATGTATATTTGCAGTATGCATGAAATAAGTTGACGTATACAATTTCAATGGCACATTATTAGCTCCAAATGAAGTACTTACCTGCCCTGCCTTTTGGGTGACACACATTCTGTATTTATCTGGCTAGCTGAGTGCAGAAATATCTTTAATATAACAAAAAGGGCAGGTTTGCCATTATTATATCATACGGTATGAACTTATTTGATAATCAAGCTATTCCACTGCAATAGCTTGAAGGAGGGGCTGGTGTATTTTCATCTCTTTTTTCTTGCCCAGGAAGACAATAAATATCTTACGGATTTTTTTTTTTTCTTTTTGATTTAAAAGGCCAGCTGTAAGCAGGAAGTAGGAAGCAGGAAACTAATGGATAGAGAGGTTTTGTACAGGCCCAAAGAGTTAGGTGCAGGACTCACTGGAAATTCTGGAATTTCAGAGACCCAGCAGTGTCTGCTGCCCCTCAAAATAATGTCCTTGCCCACCTGCCAGTACTTGAAATTCTAATGGTGATTTGTGTATGCAGGCATTTCCTTAAATTCAAGCAACCATTTATATATTAGCATCAATTACCTGGATTTTCCCCAAGATTTTATTTTGATTAGCTTGAAGGTACAAAAAGTATGAAGATGCCAGGAAATGGTACAGTCTATAAGGGGAAATGAGAACAAATGCAAAGGGCCCTAGAGGGAGAAACACTCACTTTGTGACTTTACCAGGGGCTGGCCCTGCCTGGAACCGGTGAGGCACTATGGGGCATCCAAGCACAGTGCCCAGAAGGGCCTCACATTCCACTTGGCGAGACAAGACTCGCATTGGCATGATAGAGAGCAAGACTGGACAGCAAGCGATGCAGGCTAAGTCATGGGATTCTGAATGAAAACAACACAGGGGCACAGAGAAGACAAACACTCTCATTGTGTTGAAGGTCTGGGGGAGAGAGGACACACGTGATTGTGAATACATGAGAACCCCAAACCGAACAGACGTTTTCTGGATTCTACATTTCTTGTTCTGGAGATCCCTGAAGAAATGAATCTTCCTACTGTGGTATAGAAACAAGGAAACAAGGAAAAAGCCTGGAGAAGAGTTCTATCCAGCCAAGTGTCAGCATTAGCAGTCACTGCTCCTGCCATCTGGAATGAGTGAAGGCAGAGACTCGGGTTCCTTCTGGCTGTGAGCCTGCCTCTCATCTTTTGGTGGAAACCTCTCATGACTCTGGTTGTACTTGGCGATATATGGCCCACGTTTATTAGTTTCGTGCTTAGGCCTGCATCTCTCTACTCCTCCCTTCTTAAGGAAGAGGAATGCTCATGGAATCAGTCAAAGTTTAGGAAGCTGATGGGGCTGCATTTGCAGGTCAGTGAGCGATGTGTGGGCCTTGCTCTGTGTTTCCCAGCTGGGAATACAGTAAGATATGGCATTTGAGAGGGGGCATTGGTCAACGTGAGTCGGAATAGGAAGCCTCCTGGCCCAACTTCAGTTGGAGGCTTGACCAACTTGGGAGAAAGAGTGGGCCGTCGGGCCGAACCTCTCACTGGAGTTTGGGATTGGGGTCCAAACTGAGGTAGTGATAAAGTGTTGCTTGGTGGGACATTTCCTTCTGTTCCTCCCTGTAACACATTCCTTGGGAACTTACCGGGAGGGTGGGTTTGTTCATGTCCTCACCTTTTGTAAAAAAGTTTTCTGTCTCTTCTCCAAGGATCATTTTGGGTTATCATTTGAGGCTTGGTTTTAGCTCGCCTCCTTCAACACTACTCTTTCCATCTTTGGCAGCTTTCCCCTCCTCTGATCTTTTCTAGCACCTGGACTCTCTACCACTTGCCTAATCATTTACACACCTCCTTGCTGTTTGCTATAATTTGCTATGCTTTTAGTGTATCTTAAATGGCCAACCAAAGCACAGCTAGCCCTGTGGCCCATCACTGCCTTTTGAAGAGCAGGTGTCCTATATCTATCTGTTCTATACAAGCCTTTGTGCTGGTCTTTGATTATTTGTTTAGATATTGTCTTCCTGACCTTCAAGGTTATCTCCTAGCCTGGCATTCACTGGCACACAGCGGAGAGGTGATCCCACAGAAGGTGACCACTAAATGTTTGCTGAAACTTTGATTCATCCAAGATACATATCCTAACATTTCCCATACCTGTGACCCACAGGGGAGTAGGCTGGACTTGATGAAATTTGGGGGCAACGCCAGCACTCAGTATATAACCAGAGAAGAGGTCTTTAAATGGTGGTGGGGTACATGAGGTGTGTTTTGAACCCAGCAGTGACCTGAGCCCCCTGAGATTCTTCCTAATGGCTTGGCCTCTTGGGCATAGGCTCCATAATAATCCAGAACTGTCCGTGTCAGCTAACCCTGTGAGCGTAACATACAAATATTCTCGGAGATTTTATCGGAGTTGATGCTTAGCACTGTATATTATCCAGGTATTTTATGGTTTTCACCAGTTTCCCCACCTAACTAGTTCACATTTCAGTAGCATTTCTAGCAATAATCTTCTCTGAAGTCACCCTTATAGGATCAGGGCACTCTAATAGGGTTGATCATGTCGTTTGCTTTGGCCAATTACATATTTGAAAATCCAAGCAAAGGTCACATCTGTCTGGCAGCTTTCAGGGCCGTCACATCCTCCATCATGATCTCTTTGCCCTTTGACGTGACACTGGAGATATTCTGAGATTCCTTCATCAGCCTGGGTTGAAAAACAGCATGGAGCTGGCTTGCAGTGGACATGTTACAGGATGGAGAAACGAATGAGGGGAGATTGTCATGCCTTTGCTGCCCTTCCCTTGAACCTGGCCCAGCCTTTGCTTTACTTTGACCTTTAGATTTCAGTACAAATGACATCGCAGGAGTCCCAGAGTCTAGACCAGCAGATGCTTTGCAGCTTCTGCCTTTACTGCCTTGAGGCCCAACTGCCATGTAAAAAACCTCCGGTTGGACCACTGAATGATGACAGACTTCATGCAGACAGGTTTCAGCCTTCTAGGTGTTCCTGCCCAGATGAGGCTGTGTTAGACATCGCATCTCCCATGACCCAGGAGAGGAATGCAGTGCCGAGTGTGAACCCAGAACTGTCCAGCAAACTGCAATAACATGAGAAGTAATAAGTTGTTGTTTTAAGACATTAAAATTTGGGGCATTTTTGGGGGAAGCAACAAATAATGGAAACACAGGTTTCTGTTATTGTAAGCTACTAAGATTTTGGGGCCACTTATTTTTTTAAAGATTTATTTATTTATTTTTTTCAGTGTTCCAATTCATTGTTTATGCACCACACTCAGTGCTTCATGCAATATGTTTCCTCCTTAATACCAGGCTCACCCATCTCCCCACTCCCCTCCCCTCTCAAACACTCAGTTTGTTTCTCAGAGTTATTTTTAGAGAGAGAGAGAGTTGAGGGAGGGAGAAAGGGAATGGGAGAGGAAAATGACGGGGGGTTCAATCCCAAGACCCTGAGATCATGACCTGAGCCAAAATCAAGAGTTGGATGCTTAATCGACTGAGCCACGGAGGCGCCCCTGGGGTCACTTATTTTTAGCCCCAGTGTATCTTGGCCTATACTGACTAGCACAACTAACAACGTGTTTTATTTTATTTTATTTTTTTAAAAGATTTTATTTATTTATTTGACAGACAGAGATCACAAGTAGGCAGAGAGGCAGGCAGAGAGAGAGAAAAGGAAGCAGGCTCCCTGCTGAGCAGAGAGCCTGATCTGAGGTTGATCCCAGGACCCTGAGATCATGACCTGAGCCAAAGGCAGAGGCTTTAACCCACTGAGCCACCCAGGTGCCCCTAACAATGTGTTTTAACCAGATAATTTGATTTATTTAAATGAATTTATTTGATTAGTGATACATTTGAATTTATTTCTATCATTCCATTTTTGTATCATTTGCCCTGCTTTTCTGTGTCCTTCATCCTTCTTTTGTTTTGGGTTGATTTAATTTTTTTCAATTAATGTTCTAAGGTCTTATTTTGCATTTCTTTTAATTTATCAACACGGAGCTCGATCCCACAACCCTGAGGTCAGACCTGAGCTGAAGCCAAGAGTCATATGCTCAATGACTGAGCCACCCAGGTGCCCCTATTTTGAATGTTTTCTTTTTGTCCTTGTTTTTCAGTTATACTATGATGACTAGATTTGTTTTCCTTGATTAGGATTATTTGGGGTCTCCTGATTTTGAGGACTGTTGTTTTTTGACAGTTCTGAAAAATTCTTAGCCACGGTCTCTCCAGATAACTATCTCTTGCACACTCTCTATGATCTCTTTTAGGAATTCTGGTTCACCATGTTGAACACCTTCTTGACCTATACTCCGTGCCTTATAAACTTTTTGGGTTTTTTTGCTCTGACTTCTGATTAATTTCTTTACATCTACCTTGCAGTCTGATAATTCTTTCACTACTATTACTCGACCATTTAGGCAGTTTGTTAAAGTTTCAAAGTATATATCTAAAATTTCTGGAATATCTCTCTGATTCTTCCAAACATATTTGGTTGCACGTAGGCCCTTGTTGTTTGCACTTACTTCCAAGTGTTCCTTTTCCTTTGCAGCTATAATTAATAAAATTATAGTTATTGTTTATTTTGTGTCATTTAATTCCATTACATAAAGTTGTATTGATTGGATTTGCTATCTGTGTTTTTGCTAGTTCTAACTTGTAATGTCTTGGCTTCTTGGGTGTTGTATGATTTTCAACTATGAGTTGCTCATTTTATTTGGAACTTTAATCTGTGGGAATTCTTTATGAAGTTATAGCCCTTCAGAGAGGACTTGCTCCTTTGGCTACCCACCCAGACTCTACAGCCCAGGGCAATTTTAAAAACAACTTTTTTGAGGTATCATATACATATCGTTAAATTCTCCCATTGAAGCATCCAAACAGTGAGCTCTAGTATGTTTGCAAGGACAGGTACTTACCACTATTATGAGTTTTTTTTTTTTTTAAAGATTTTATTTATTTATTTGACAGACAGAGATCAGAGTAGGCAGAGAAACAGGTAGAGAGAAGGGGGGGGGGGGTGGAAACAGGCTCCCTGCTGAGCAGAGAGCCCAATGTGGGGCTGGATCCCAGGACCCTGGGATCATGACCTGAGCCTAAGGCAGAGGCCTTAACCCACTGAACCATCTAGGCGCCCCCTATTATGAGTTTTAAAGCTTCTCCATAATCCTCTAGAGATCCCTTTGCCCATTTAAAGTTATCCAGCCTTCCCACCCCTCAGCCCCAGGCCATCAGTAGTCTCCTATCTCCTGTAAGTTTACTTTTTCTGGACATTTCCTATAAATGGAATCATATAAGCTGCGGCGTTTTATATCTGGTTTCTGTCACTTAGCATAATGTTCTGAGGCTCATCCATGTTCCCGGGATCACTTTCTATTAAATTCTAATCTTGAGATTTATTGGACTACATAAGTAGCACGAATTCACACCAAAATCCAGTGTGAGGTCCAGCTTATAAATACAGATTCTGATGGAAGAAAAGTTTGTTGCCACCCAATAGCAGCTGAAATAGACACATTTCCTTGCTGACTGCTTCTCAGCCCCAGATTTATTTATCATTTGCCCTTTACAAAGGGCATAGTTCTTTGAGATTCCACATTTTTGTCAGGGTCCCCTACCTTGTCTCCAATGCAGCCATCAAAGTGGAAACTCTGTGGGTGCCTGGCTGGCTCAGAAGGTGGGGTTCGAGAAACTTGATCTTGAGGCTGTAAGTTCAAACCCCATGTTGGTGTAGAGATTACTTAAGAATAAAATCTTTACAAAGCAAGAAAGCAAACAAAAACAAAGTGGAAACTCAGGGTGTTTAGATTTCAGAAGAGACCCCCCCTGGGCAGCCCTGGCACTCATTTCTCCCCTGGAATTCCTGCTTTCGCTTTATTTTTGATGTTTGTGTGTTTCTTGTGATAGTGCCATTTCAGCAGTGCGTTTAGAAATACAAGTTTTACATGTATCCAGTATTTTAGAGGTTTTCGTGGAAAGAGACCTTCAGGGGTTTTATCTACCACACCGCCAGAAATAGAAGGCGGCAAAGTGCTTGGACCAAAGTCATTGGCTCACCCGTTCAGATGTCAGGTAAGTGGATAGTGCGGGGAAATTATTCGCATTCCGAGCTGAAGGCCATCCCATCCCTGTCGGCTACTTCCCCATCCTCGCTTACCTGCACAGACTAATTGGAAGTCTTCCCCATGGGGCCACTTGGTTTAGCACGTGTTTCCCTCCTATACACCTGCACATACTTCTCTTACACACCTCTTACTCATCCCTTTGCCCTTCCGGTGGGTCGTTAAAAACAACCGTGTCTTAGACTCTTTGGGAATTGCTAAGGTCTCTGACCAGCTTAATGCATGTCGATATTTGTAGTTGAGGTGGCAAGGGCAGGGATCAGAGGTGGGGGAACCGAGGCCCAGAGACATAAAGAGACCTGCCCAATTTCCAGGAGAACCAGAACTGAAGTCCTACCCGCAGACTCACTGGGGCAATGCTCCTCCCACCACCCGTTCTGCCCCCTGTTGGTGACTTAGGGAAATGGAGCTGGAGGGCGTGGTGTTGGCGCATGGTTGATCTTTGATCGGAGAAGTAAAGCTTTTGGAGAGTCCGTGGATTTTCCTCTTTGATTTCTCAGTCTCCGCTGCCCCTTGCAACGTGAGAGAAGCAGTTGAGGAAAACAGACAGACAGACAAACAAACAAAAAACCTGCTGTTGAATGTTTCTATTTTTAAACAATACGAATCATTTGAGAGGGAAATTTCTGGCTTCTCAGCCTGCTGTGGCTGGCTGGCTTGGCTTGACCCTTTAACTGGGGGACAGGGAGGGAGGATCTCAGAGTTTCCATCCCAGACCATGAACCCCTTTTCAATGATTTTTTCCCCCATTTTGAGGGGGAAGGATCATGTTATTAATGTCCTTCCTAGCAATTTGGGGGGGAAAAAAAAACAGACAAGCATGGCTTAGAGAGAAATCCTCGGTGATTGAAAATATCATTAGAAACAAGCTCCTGGTGTTCACTCTGTCATTTCCAAGTGTTCTGATGAGTTTCCTTTGAGCGCCGCACTGTATGAGTTGGCTGGAGCCCACAACCGCGAACGTGTGCTGGCGGTGGGGGAGGGGTAGGCAGGCAGGTGTCATTTAGTCACCTGCGTCGGAAGCTAAGACAAGCCCCAGACAGAGTCTGCACATTCGCTTCTGGTGCAGCTACCAGTCACTGCCTCCAAATTGCCTTTGTGCTGTGCCAAAAGGACGCACCGAGGAGTGAAAATAAGCTGCCGGGATGGTCATCTGAGTCATGGAGATAAACAATCACGGCAGCAGGAAAAATCACAACCAAAACACCAGCTGTTGGACTGGGTTCAATAGTTTAAAAAAAGAGAGAGAGAGAGAGAGAAAGAAATGGAAGCAAAAATTCCATTTTTTATTTCTGATTTTTTTTTTTTAAATACTTTCAGGGGAAATCAGATCTTTGTGGTTAAAAAGGATGCCTGCCTAGGATTAAAAAAAAAAAATCCAAAACAAAATTCAGACCCCTTTTTCCATCCTAAAAAACCTTCTCTTTAGGGTCTCATTTACATGTAGGTAGATTCAGAACAGGTGAAGTTGTGCACATCTAATCGGGTGGAACTTGAGTCCTTCCCTGAAGCTGTTAAAAAAACCCAAACAGGTGGGGTCTAGACACATGACAAAGTGTTCCTCAGGTGACAAAGATTAGAAACTGCTGTTCTGGGCACTTGCAAGAGATTCCTGCATAACCTTGAAGGTTATGCACCACCAAGGAGATGCTGAATCTGACACTTCTCCCCTGTCTTATATAAATAAGAAATGCACAAAGGAACATAGGTGAAGCAAGAAAAATCACAACGAGTAATTTCAGCCATTGCCAGATCTTGACACCTGAATTTGTTTGCACTTGACTCCCTTGGAAAAAGCAGGACAAAGAGCCAAGAGGTAAGAACGTACCCAGTTAAGGCTCCGGGTTGTTACTAATGCTGTTAATGTCCTGCTCAGGTCCTTTGGGCACTAACTGTTCTAGCACACACCTGGGCTTCCATGGGAATCTGACTTTCTTTGTAGGCTGGAAGTGTTGGGGACTTCATGCCCATGGGCATGGCCTTGAGGCAACAACTGATGGAAGCAGGTGTATAAATGTCCCGAGTACTTGCCCCTCAAGCAGCACAACTCTGGCTCACTCTACCCTGTCTGTCAGGGTGACTCAGCTTACCCTCGTGGTCACCTGATTGCTGGCTCACACACCGGGACCTTCCTTTTCTTCCCTGTCTCACTTTCCTCCTTCCCTTCTGATGCTTGCTGAGATCACCTCCCAAATAGAGTATTTGCACTCAAATCCTTGTCTTCAAGGCTGTTTCTGGGGAAATCCAACCAAGCCACAGGGAAACGTTTCCCATTAACTGAAAGCTCTTTGTGACATCTGATTCTTTGCCCTACTCACTGGGCCATGGATTCAAAGCATGTTAAAGCTGAGAGTGCAGGGGCGCCTGGGTGGCTCAGTGGGTTAAGCCTCTGTCTTCGGCTCAGGTCATGATCTCAGGGTCCTGGGATTGAGCCCCACATCAGGAATCTCTGCTCAGCAGGGAGCCTGCTTCCCCTCCCCCTCTGCCTGCCTTTCTCCCTACTTGTGATCTCTCTCTCTCTCTGTTAAAAAAAATAAAATAAAATCTTTAAAGAAAAAAAAAAGCTGAGAGTGCAGAAATCCCCACCCCACAGATATATTTAATGTAGGAGGAAATGGAGGTTCATTGGACACACAGCCAAGTGGTTACAGATATGAGACTAGAAGCCAGTGGTCCTGGCAACCCACCTACCCCAGGCTGGCCTTCCCCAGTCACTACAACTCACCGCCCTGGGCACCCTTTAACTCTCTTGTTTAAACAAGAATAAGAATCCTTGTGGCAGGGGGGCAGCATAAGTCACGGATTATCCCCCTTTCTCTACCAGGCAGGACTTCAGCTAAGTCAACATCCCTGTTATTATTATTATTATTGTTATTAAATTTATTTATTTTAGAGACAGAGCTCGAGCAGGTGGAGGGACAGAGGGGCGAGGAAAGAGATTCTCAAACAGACTACCTGCTCAGGGGGCAGCCCGACGCGGGGCTCAATCTCAAGACCCTGAGATCATGACCTGAGCCGAAATCAGGAGGTGGCTGCTCAAGCAACTGAGCCCCGGACACCCCAACATCCCTATTATTATTATTGTTCTCAGATTCTTGTGAGTCACATTTCCTTAGATTGGCAGATCATCATGACATTCCATCTTACTTTTACGTTTGACAAATATTTATTGAGGACTTAGTTGGGTCCCAGGAAGTGCCCTAGGCTCAGGAGGCATTACAGGACACCATTGTTCCTGCCCTCACAGAGCGAACAGTCTGTGGGGAAGAGGAAACAGGGGAGCCGAAGATTGAAGATTCTTGAAGATTCGAATGAGGATGCCCTGAAAACACAGAGGCGGGGCACGTAACCCAGCACAGGGTTTTCCAGGAAGGCTTCCAGGAAGAAGTGATGGGTCAGCAGAGACAGAAAATCGAGTTAGGAGAGGTGGGTGGGGAAGTGTTCCAGGCCCCCCACAAAGGCATTTGGAAGGCTGTAGGAGAGAAAGCACAGCCTGCTGAGAAGGACCGAAAGAGATTCAGTCTGGCTGAAGCTTAGATTGGAGGTGAGCGGATGAGAACCAAGAGGGGGGAAGGGCCACATTGCCAGGGGCCTCGTGAGGCAGGGAGTGAGAGCAGGCGTTATCTGGAGGACCACAAACAGCCATCCAGATGCTTTAAACAGAGGAACGACATGACTGCAATTACATCATAGAAAGATTGCCTTGATGGTTTGTGCAAAACAGATTGGAAGGGTCAAGCCAGGAGGCAGGGAGGCTGGTTCACAGCCAGACTGACAGTGGCCTGCACTTGTGTGTGGGGGAGCAGTGGGGGTGGGGAGATGACAGCCGAACTAACTAGGAGGGAGGTGCAGGAGGACTGGGGAGGTCAGGTGGGGGGCCAAGCCCATGGCCAGTTTCAGCCACTGGGTAAGGGGTACTGCTGCCCGAGTGCCAGTCCTGTGTCTGATATGGAGATCCGTTCCACTGATATCCTGCAGAAGGAAGTGTGTGGAAGCCCACTCTCTTCTTCAGTCTAGTTCGGGGAGAGGAGTAACACATGGGACACAGCGGAGAAAAATTGAGCACAAAAATGCAAAGCACCAGAGCAATAGGAGAGAAGAAAAGAGAGGAACTTGTGCCTTATGATGTGAAATTTCAAATACATACCAGAGTAAGGAGTATATTATGTGTAATGGATCTCCATGTACCCATTGCCCAGCTTCAAGCTTTACCGAATCAAGGCCAGTCTTATTTCATCTGTACCCCTAGTTTCCCACCCCCACTGGCTTTTTGAAGTAAATACAGACACTGTAGCATCTTGTCTGTAATTATTTCAGGAACTATCTCCGAAACAAAAGAGCTCTTTAGAAAAAACATAACCACAATGCCTTTATCGCACCTAAAATGCTGAATAAAACTTTTCCAGTATCATCAAACAACCGGTGTTTAAATTTTCTTGGTATATACTTATTTTTACATATATATGTATTTGGGTCTGAATCAAAGTACAAATAAAGTCCAAATGTTGCACTGGATTTATTTAACTTAAAATAATAGACTTCTTCTCCTCCTTCTTCTTCTTTTTTTTTTTTAAGATTTTATTTATTTGACAGGCAGAGATCACAAGCACGCAGAGAGACAGGCAGAGAGAGAGAGAGAGAGAGGGGGAAGCAGGCTCCCCGCAGAGGACAGAGCCTGACTCGGGACTCCATCCCAGGATCCCGGGATCATGACCCAAGCTGAAGGCAGAGGCCCAACCAACTGAGCCACCCAGGCACCTAGACTTTATTCTTTTTTTTAAAGGAGTTTTAAGTTCATAGCAAAATGGAGAGGAAGAGGTAGAGATTTCCCATATACCCTGTTCCTCCCTCCACTAACCCCTCGCACAGCCTTCCCTATTAGCAACAACCCCCACCAGACTGGGACATTTGTTACAGTCTGTGAGCCTACATAGACATATCATAATCACCCAAAGACCACAGCTCACATTGGGGTTCGCTCTTGGTGTTGTGCATTTTGAGGTTTGGACAAATGTATAATGAGCTAATGAGATATATCCCCCGTTATGGTATCACCCAGGCTAGTCTCATTGTTCTAAATATCCCTGTGCTTTGCTTATTCACAATTCTCTTTGCCCAGTCCCTGGCAACCACTCCTCTTCTTACTGTTTCCATGGTTTGCACTTTCTAGAATGTCATATGGTTGGCTTCATAGTATACCTTCTCAGATTCATGTCTCCCACTTAGTGATCTGCATTTAAGTTACCTCCGTGTCTTTTTATGGGTTGCTGGCTCATTTCTTCTTAACACTGAATAATGTTCCATTGTCTGGATGAACCACAGTGTGTCATCCATTCACCTACTGAGGGACACTTTGGTGGCTTCTGAGTTTGGGCAGTTATGAATAAAGCAGCCTTGTATATCCATGTGCAGGTTTTTGTGTGGACATAAATTCTCAACTCCTTTGGGTAAATCCCAAGGAGTGTGATGGCCGGGTGTCTTGTAATTTTCAATCTGTAGATTCCTCTTCCATCTCTCTTTATCCTTGTAATTTATTTATTGAAGAAACTAGGTTGTTTGTTCTATAGAATTTTTCACAATCTGGATTTTTCTAGCTGTATCCCTGTGGTCTTGCCTGAGGTGTTTTCTCATCGGATGTATTTCCTATAAATTGAATGTAAAATCTAGTAGTGTGATCAGATCCACATTTGATATTTTGTTGTTGTTGAGGACAACACTTCACAGAGGGGGTTGTGTTTTTTCCAGGAGCTGTTTCATCAAGCTGCCCTGAAGATGGAGTGTTGTTGGGTTAATGAAGGAGATTGCTTTGAGTGATGTGGGCAGAGAGGTTCTGGGGTCTTCAGCTCATGCAGGATAGGCGTCTATTGATTGCACCTATGCATAAAACCAGCTACCGTGTGTGTGTGTGTGTGTGTGTGTGTGTGTGTGTGTGTGTGTGTGTCTTTATGGATTTGCTCTCCAGGATGAGAAAAATACAGGAGCTTAGATTGTAGCTAACCAGGGAATGCTACATTTTCTGGCTTCTTAAGAAAAGCGAACTTACTAAAGAGAAGACATCCTGACGTGCACAGTGAAGACTACATGATAATAATATCACTCTAATCAGGTGCTTTCCCAAAGAACAAGGAGCACAGCATTTCCATTTCTGAGCTGCCTCACTGCATTAGGTATTTTCACTTTCTACCTGGGCCCCTTTCTAGTTTTTCCATCTGTATTTGGGAATTACATTTGTTGTTATATTTAGTACATGGCATAGTTGTTCTTAAGACTTCTCTGATTGCTGCTAATTCACGGGACAGTCTTCTGTTAGTGTTTGAAGTTCTAATTCACTGCACTACCAGGAGGTTCTAATACTGTTCCGAACACATTGCTTCTTCATGGATTGCCAGCTTTTCTGACTCAAAGTACGAATTTTAGGGAGTTAGTGTTCATTAAAAGATGACACCTCAGTTTAAAGCCCTTCTCTTTTGTTAGGTGAACAGAGGGGTAGAAAATGATTCCTTGGAACCAGGGTTAATGCCTAATCGTTTGTTGTGCATTCCATGCCAGTGGCTGGTTTTCAAGGAGTTGTGGAAATTCCTGTGACTGGTAGAGAAAAGTCATTGTAATACCCACCCCCCCATCTCCCCCACTGCCCCCAAACCTGATGAGCTCCTCCTCCTCCTGTCCAACCCACAGCTCATGCTCATTGCCCTGTCTTGGCTCCCAACTGGCCTCTCAGTGGGAAAGTCTTTTCTCCCTGGTCGTGCTTGCCCACCTTCTTAGGTCTTGCTCAGGCAGCACTTTTTCCATGAAGCCTTCCCCAGTCTGAACTGCCCAAGGCTCTCTAGTCTAAACCTCAGTTTATTATTTTTTAAAAGATTTTATTTATTTATTGGTCAGAGCATGAGCAAAAGCAGGGGGAGTGGCGGGCAGAGGGAGAAGCAGGCTCCCTGCTGAGCAAGGAGCCCGATGTGGGGACTTGATCCCAGGGCCCTGACATCATAGCCTCAGCTGAAGGCAGATGCTTAACCAACTGAGCCACCAAGGTGTCTTGTAAACTTCAGTTTCCAATGTACATTTATCTTGTGTCATTCATTAATTGCCTCTTGTGTGTTTACCATCATGACTTTAACTGGAATGTAAACTCTGGGAGGGTAAAGACAGACCACCTCATGGATGTCTTTAGTGCACCCCACAGCCCTGTCAGGCTGCAGATACTCAATGCTTTGTGGATCAGTGGTTCCCTGGATGTGAAAGGTGAGGGGTAGAGAGTGAAATTTCAAAGTGAAACTTATGACCCATGTCACTAGCTTTAAATGTAGAATCATAGAATCATCAGCAATTGGTTCAGACATTCATTAGAGCCTATTTCAATGTCTTGTCTTCCCTCTGCTCCCACAAATGCATATTGGGCACCTCCTAGGTATTAGATCTTGGTTGGTACTAGAGATGTGAAGATGACAAAGACACAGAAGTGACAGTCTTGTGAGTAGCTATATTGTGACATGCTATGCTAGAGGCAAGTCCCAGGTGATGGGATGTCAGAGAAAAGGGTGACAAAGTCCTCTTGGGAGGTCTTCCATCATCTCTCTGCCTCTTTACTGACTTTGGTAGGTAACTTTTCCAAGGTTGGAATTTTGTGACATTACTGAGTAGTGCATTCTGGCACGATTATCCCTTAACATTGGGGAGAAGGAGTTTCACATATGGCTTTAGAGACCAGGCCCTGGAGTTCAATCTGGATTCTAGTCCCAGTGCGGCCATTGTCTAGGGTGGCCTTCAGAAAGCCCTCTTAACCTCTCCCAGCTCCAGTTTCCTTCTATGAAGAAGGGGGATAATCATTACCCACCTGCAGGGGTGAGATGAGGATGAAGAGGGTGACTCAGGGGCTGAGTCAAGAATGCTCAGCAAATGTTGGCTGTTCTAGAAAATGTTCCTTCTAACTCGATTCCCTTTCTCCTCCTCCTCCCAATGACTTAAGGTCTTTTCCTCTGCTGTCATACATGCTGTTCAGCCTCAGAGAACTATCTCATTCAATTCTAGGGCTTTTATTTCAGTAGTAGGAACGCTGTTTAGATAGATAGAAGACAGTGAGGGGACAGGAACTTGGAAGTTCCTGGTTCTGAGCCCGCTTTCCATTCACAACTGCTGCCTTTGCTGGACTTACTCTTTACCAAGTGCAGAGCCAAGGGGTGGGGATGTCTGTCCGTCCCAGTGGGACACAGCGGGTGAGTGAGTTAACATTTACAAAGTGCTTTGAGCTCCTTGGAGAAAAAGCGCAATCTAAGTATTCTCATTACTGCATGAATAATAGATGAGCATAAAGCACTTTGCAAATATGAAGTTCTTTAGCAATGCTAAATAATACTTTCATCAACCTACCTGTGAGTGAGGGGTCAGTTTCTGAAACTCTGATGATTCTGGTCTTGGCTGTCACTAATGTGAAGCATGATCGTAGGCAAAGTCGTTTTCCCCATCTGGGCTACAGCAGGAATCAGGGCAATGCCATTTGTAGGAGGGAGATGATGACTTCTTCAAAGCAGGGTTAGTTTCTGGGCAGAGGTTCTGAGCGGTGGCTGTGCCTACTTCCTCCTCCTCTTTGGTGCTTTTGCTCTGGGCGTGGAGGCGGTGGCGGTCCTCGCACCAGGACTGTGTAGAAAAGGTCTCCTGGACGTTTCCTGAGGGCTGTAAAAATACCTAACAATCATCTCTCTCTCTCTTATTTAAAAAAAGTTGTACAGTACACATAACACAAAATTACCATCTTCAGCCTTTTAAATACAGAGTTCAGTAGTGTTAAGTACACTCACACAATCGTGCACCAATCTCCAGAACTCTTCATCTTGCAAAAGCGAAAGTCCACTCCCAGGAAACCACAGTGGCAACCACCATTCTACTTTCCAGCTCTGTGAATTTGACTCTTCTTGCTACCTCACATAAGTGGGATCATAGAGCATTTATCTTTTTGTGGCTGGCTTGTTTCATTTAGCGTGACATTCTCAAGGTTTGTCTATGTTGTAGAGTGTGTCAGAATTTTCTTCCTTTTTGAGAGTGAGTAATATTCCATTGTGGTTATGGGTCACATTTTGTTTATTTATCCATCAAAGGACACTTGGATATTATGAATAATGCTTCTAGGAACATGGTTGTATGACTATCTCTTTGAGACCTTGCCTTCATTCTCTTGGGACACCCAGAAGTAGAATTGCTCAATCATGCAATAATTCTGTTTTCAGCTTTTTAAGGAAATGATCATATCTTTTTATTCTTCAAAGATGTAGAGTTGGTTAATAAACTTTGATAGCCTTAGATTCTCCACTCTACATGGTTACCTCCATCAAGGGCCTCTACCTTCGCTTATATTCACTAAATTTTGACCTTGAAGATAATTTACATTTTTTCAAAAGGGTTATGTAATTTTAGACCCTTGGGCTTGGAAGAGACCTTAAAGACTTTCTATATAATGAACAATGCTTTGTTGTGATCACATCCAGGGTCCAGAGGCCTTATAGCAGAAGGCATCCTGGAGTTGGGGAACATAACAAGCTAAAACTCATCTCCCTCAGTTTTCCCCCAGAGTCCGGCCAGACAACATAGAATAGCCTAGGTCCTCTTCCACACCCAGAGCCTAAAAAACTTTAAAGCAATTCTCATGTGGCTTTAAGTATTTTCCTCTCCAGCCTACACATTTGTCCATGACCAATTCTTACCAGGCATTTCTCCTCATCTTTGACTTTAGAGTTAAAATCAGGGAGGTGGCACCATTTCAGGATCCCTGACATTCCAAGTAGAAGCTCAGATTTTTTCACCTGTGCTAGCGCTCTTTGAATGACAAGACACATAAGGAGGCTCCATCCACTTTCAACTGCAGCTCTCAGCTCCTGTAGAATTTGTCAAATAAACACATGGCATAACGTTGGGAAGACGGGAAGAGGATGACGTTTTTCCCAGAACATGCGTAGGAAATGGAGATCTCATCTTCAGGAAGGGCCAGGTGAAATAAACCAGTCAGGAAGTGTGTGGCGACAGGTAACATCCGGCTAATAGTGGTTAATGTAAAAAACAATGAACTCAACTAGCCAGACGTCTACAAGGGCAGTTGTAGATTTGGTGGTTGGCTCAACCATCTGGTGTCATCTAGGAACCAGGTTCTTTCTGTGTGTCACTCAACCCCAGATTGTTAACTTTTGCTTCTTAGGCTTCTTGCCACAGGTCACAATTGGCTACCTCAGCTGCAGAGAGCAAATCCTCAAGAAGTCATGTTTAAAGGATGAGGAAATAGAAGTCATCAACCTTCTCTGCCTGTCTCTCTCTTTTTCTTTTTTTAGTTTAGTTTTTTTTTTTTAAGATTTTATTTATTTATTTGAGAGAGAGAGACAGACAAAGTGAGAGAGAGCACAAGAGGGGAGAAGGTCAGAGGGAGAAGAAGACTCTCTATGGAGCTGGGAGCCTGATGTGGGATTCAATCCTGAGACTCTGGGATCATGACCCAAGCCGAAGGCAGTCACTTAACCAAATGAGCCATCCAGGCACCCTCTCTTTCCTTTTCTAACAGGGAAAAAAATTCTTCCAGGAGATCCCTCTAAGCAAACCTCCCCTTTCATGTCTTTTACCAGAGCTCAGTCTCATGCCCCTACCTAAGGTACTCACTTGCCATCGGAAATGGCATTACTGGGCTCATCTTGGGCTAATCACAATTTCACAGTTGATCCTTTGGGAATAAAGGCTATGGGAACGTGAGTGGAGTACCATAGCCCTAAGGAAGCAGGTGACCAGCGGCATCTACACAAATGTGCTACTGAAGAAGAATCAAGAGTGACCAGAGTTTTTATTTAAAAATGTGTAATTTACAGAGGTGCATTTAATTAAGGGACCTTTAACCTTAATATTCAAACTTAAGACAGAAACATCAGACCCTTTGCATATATCTTAATTTTATTTTTCTTTAGTTCCCCTGGACTGTTTCTCAGCTGCCCTGCAAAGTTAATTGTACTAATTACATATCTGGGTAAGATTTCATGGTTCATAAATAATTTTCACATATATTATCCATTTGACCCTCCCCCAAACTGTGTGGGGGTAGGTAAAGGGTTAATGCAATTTTCCTTGTTTTTTGGGGGGGGTTTAGGTTCAGAGGGCTGAGTTAATCATACTTCTCAGCACATGACACATGGCATGCTAACATCTATTGTTTATACCCTGCCCTTCTCTTGACTTAATAATTAATTAATCAGTCCACTCCCTTTTATTACTCTCTCCCACTCACACTTCCCTTCATCCACACAGGCAATCATTTTAGATGTGTCTAATGTTTACCTTGTTATTTCTATGTGTCGTGCAAAATGTGTATTTTGTTTAGTGTGCATGCAATTTTCACTTACACAAGTGGTAATATTCTGTAAATCTCACTCTGCTTTGTATTCTTTTCTCTTCACTCTATGTTCTCAAGAGCGGTCTATGTCGCCTTCTACATCTACTCCCTTGCCTCTGAACTCCATGGGGTGGGTCCATTATGTTTTATTCATCTAGATCCCCTTATGGAAGCTTGGATGACCTCCAGCTCTGTGCCCACCAACATCTTCTCCACCGCTGATGGGCCTGGGTGAGAATTTCTCTGGGATACAGACTCAAGAGAACTGTTGCTGAGCCATATGGTAAACACTTTGAATTAGTACCACCCAAAAGTCTCTCCAGAAAGGTTGCACTAATCTGTACAACCAAGAATTGTTCACATTTAACTGGAAACTGGGTGTGGAGGAGGCTTCGCTAGTTTGGGCTTCCATATGCAGTAAAAGCCAGTTGGGGTGTGTCATGAACCTAACACAAGGTCTTCTGACTCCAGAGCCTTTTCATTTTCCAGGGCATCACTCTGACAGTCTTCTGGATCATAATATGGGACATAACAAGATTTCTGGGGGCTCATAATATCTAGAGAATGCACGGACTTTCAGAAATGGCATTGCTGGTGCTAATGGCAAGTTGCAGTGAAAGTAAACAGGTCCCTCATGTCCTGTGGTCTGATTTAACCTGGTCTGGGTCCTTTTGGCTGCTTTACCACAGTTGTTGTCATGTTCTTTGGGGCAGCACTTGAAAAAGGAGAGGAAATGCTGCATGTCTAAACTCCCTGTCCCATTGGCCAACATGTGCTACCTCCAGGCCAATTTGACCTAAAAGTAAATGAGACATAGGGTGATGTACAGAAGTGTTAAATTACTATATCGTACACCTGAAACTAATGTAACACTGTGTGTTAACTAACCAGAATTAAAACGAAAACTTAAAGAAAAATAAAATAAAAGTAAATGAGGCATCATAGATCAGATAGTGCTATAAGCAGATGGGGCCCTAGAGATTGTTTAGTTCAATCCTCCCCTTTTCCAGATGGCGAAAGGGAGGCTCAGAGGGAGGAAGCCACTTGTCTGAGATCATATGGTCAGAAGCAGAGGCAGGAGAGGCATGAAGGTCACCTGAAAACCTATCTGTCACTCTTCTACTTCCCTGCTTGGCAATGTTCCCCTGCCTTCCCTTGAACTCTCAACAACCTATAAACAGTGATGCATTGGCGAATGCTTAATGACCATCTCTTGAGGGGGAGAAACCAAACAGACTCTACTGGCCAATTTCTGTGGTATAGACACTCTGACCATGGTCATTTCTAGCTGCCAAAGCGAGGTCACTGAATTGGGGTGGGGTGAGATGGGCAGTGGTACGCCCCGATAAGGCATCGTTGCCACACAGAGACAACAGACACCAACTGTGGCCAGGACATAGACAGAGGAAAGTCTAGGCAACTGATCAAGAAGTGATGAGTTACACTTATTTATAAGCTCTGTTTTCAGTATAAGTTATTTGATTCTAAGTTTATATAACTTAATGTCTAGTAATGGCTGTGTTGAACAGTAGCTCGCAAAATGCCTGAAAATGTAACATTCGGCTCCTGGGAGCCCCAGTGCCCCAGTCCCAGCACACCATTGTCTACAAGGCAGTGAAACCAACTTCTCAGTGTGGCAACCTGTGTTCCTAGTTTATAAATTTGTCTCAAGTCTTTCCTTTTTTTAAAGGTTTATTTCTTTATTTTAGAGAGAGAGAGTGCGAGCATGAGCAGGGGGAGGGGGAGAGGGAGAGAGAATCTCAAGCAGACTCTTTGCTGAGCACTGAGCCTGACCCCTTGGCTCCACCTCAGGACCCCCTACTCCTGCTCACCCGCAGAGATCACGATCTGAGCTGAAATCAAGAGTCAGATGCTTAACCGACTGAGCCACCCAGGTGCCCCTCAAGTCATCTGAATACTCTTTAGTGGAAACATGCATTATGAATAGATGGAAAGAAAAAAGGCAGAGGATAAATGAGTCAATCTGGAGAGGCATTTTCTGGGTAACTGAAGGCTTAGCTCTTTAAGCTCCCAAACTAAAGAAATTTTAACTCTGCTGGATGGACTTTTAAAAGAACAGAGTCACACCCTTTCCTACTTCATTATGCACGTGGCGTTATAGCTCATTACTTTCTTATTGACAGGGAGAGACCTGGGGAGCTGTGGAAGGCTCTTTCTGGAATAAGGGACCTCAGCTGCTGTGCTGTTGGGGTTCTTGACTTGCTTTCTGAGGGTGTTTATTCTCACTCAGTGTCCAGAGCTGTGATTTCTTCCCACCCTCAGCGTGTCTGTCTCTAGCTCTCCCTCTTTCTAATTGACTAGAGAAACAAAGAATTAGACGTATTAGAATTGTATTAAAAACTTCATTAATCTGAGGGGATGCAGGCCTGATGAATAAATGGCAAAATTTTTGTGCACAGATCTTACAGTATTTATTTTGGCTGCTCAGAAGCCTTTTGGCTTAAATTTTGCTTTTTGTAGAATCTCTGAAGAGGAGCTATTTGCAGATGACTATGTTCCAGATCAGTGAGTATTGCTACAACTTATTATTTTCTCTAATAGACTAAAGCTTATAGACATGACAATATTTTTCATATTATATATAATCAGTAAAATGGACATTTTAAAAAATTAGATACAATTCTGTAGTCACCAAATTAGCAAACATTAGAGTCTGAGAAGAACAAGTGGTTGTAGAATGGAAAAACGAAGATTTCTTATCCGCCGCTGAAAAATTTCCCTTGCATGCCTGGAGTTCCATTATAGAAAAAAGGAAGATTCTTCTCTGGGCCAGGCACTACGTCAGAGAGAAAGCCGAGCAGTCCCGGTCTGTTTGTGGAGGGACTGACTCCATGATGCTGTTGGAACATGAGGTGTTCCATATGGTGAATTTTGCAAAGAACAGTAGGAATCCAAAGGGTGATGTTTGGCGCATGTCTCCTTGCTCCCAGGGGCATTCTTGGACTGTTTCAGCACAGATCCAGGCAATGGGTGGGGAAGCAGATGTAGTGTTTGAAATCCGCCCCCCCCCATCTGGAGCAAGGGAGGTCCGTCCATGCACCTGCCATCATGGGCAGTGCCGCTTGCTAGGGCTGGAAGCCGAAGTATGCCTGGTGCTGCCTTAGTTTCAGCGGTGTGTCCACTCCTTTGCTGAGAAGGGGAAAACATCAGGTCATTATCAGAGGAGGTGGTTTTCCCCACTTCCGTCTTCCCTAACTGCACGAAAGGAATCGCAGGTGCTGATCAGGGGAGCCGGCCACTGCTCTGCAGAAAAGGGACCCTCCACGCCATTCCCAATATCCTCCTCATCTCTTTGGAGCCTCATTTTACCTCTTTTCCTTATTACGTATTAAGTCATTTGAGGAGATTCATGTGATGGGCCATGGAACAGAAGTGTCCAGGGCCAGAACCAGGAGGTGAGCAGGCATGAAGACAAACCCCCTTTCCCGCCCTGGCCTTGGTCCCCTGCTGTTGCCATCACTTGGGCAACTTCTAGAAAGTCTCTGGAGCTGGGGTCACCCCACGTTGGGCCGCAGGGAGTCCAGGAGCAGGGTTTGCTCCCCCACAACCCCCCTCATTGGCCTAATTAACAAGTTGGGTTTTTTCCAACTCCTGGCTGTGGCTCCCGTGGGGCTGGGCTCCACTGGGGGTGGGCAGACAGTCTTACTTTAAGCAGCGTATTGATCCTTACATGGTCGTGAGCCCCTCTTGGGGGAGTACTCTCATGTTTTAAGTGCACGCAGTTACTCTCTTGACTGGCTTGTAAACAGGTTTTAATGGGGCTATTAGTGTAAAAGGACAGGAAACTTTCAAAAACAGCCTCTTAAATATTCATGAGGATGTTAAATCTGGCGCTTAATCACCAGTGTTTGCACACAGCTAACTGGGA
Organism: Martes martes; assembly: GCF_963455335.1. Classification (NCBI taxonomy): domain Eukaryota; kingdom Metazoa; phylum Chordata; class Mammalia; order Carnivora; family Mustelidae; genus Martes; species Martes martes. The sequence continues at coordinate 26,534,865 of NC_137901.1, read as the reverse complement.
GGGAGGACAGCTGACAGGCTGCCTTCACTCTGAACAATTGACAGGGCATTAATAAACGCTCCTACAGGCATGATTAATGGCCAACAGAACAGACTTTTTTTTTTTTTTTTTTAAACAAACAGAGCCCCTCTCCTTTGGGAACTCCTATTCTGGGAGGGGGGAGTGTCCCTGCGGGGTGGGAATGGGATTGGGGGAAGATGGAAGCTGGAGAGGTACACCCCTTCAGAACAAATTCTATCCCATCAGAAATAGTTCAGTGGGGTCCCCTCTTCCCCCTAGGATGGCTGTACATTTCCTAGAACATGGTTTCTCAGGGGAAAATTTCCAAAAAATTAAGCAGAAAATCATCTCCGAAAAATTCCTACCTGGAGAATTCTTAACTCAGCCTTGGCAGGGCCATGAGGGAAGCACCTGGGACCTCACTGTGGGAGTTCCCTGGAGGGTCCTTACCAAGCTGCCTCTTTAATACCTGAGCTCACACACTTTCAGAGTGGAGTTAAATGCAGACAAAGATGGTCAGCGGTGGCTCAGGGGCTCCTGGGAGCCGCCCTACCCTCCTCAAGCCACCTGTCTGCTTGTGCATTTTCATTCCTGGAAAGACGTCTTTCTCTCACTTCTCTCTGTAATGGTGGATGTAGAGTTCCCATTGAAAATGTACGGGAAGAGTGTTTTTTTAACTAATAAATGATCCATGGTGTTTTACTTCTGGAATGGACCTTGGAGACTGTCTAGGTCCATCCTCACTCCTGCTAGATAAGGAGACTGAGGTGCAGAGAGATGGAAGAGCTTGTCCAAAGCCACCTACTGAGGAAGGGACAGATGGTACTGGACCCCAGCTGTCCCGACTCCTGGTTTGCTCCCATACCAGCATGATGTGACTTCTCCAGGGAGAGCCCGAGAACACGCAGCTGGTTCCTCCAGGGGTGCTGGTGGCTCAAAGGCCAGATCAGTTGCACATAGGGCAAGATAAGTACTACAAGAACCAAAACCAAGTTAAGCACAGAAAGTTCTGGAAAACATCCCACATTTTCTGTGTGGTGGGAAACCCCAGCTTCATTATCTGAGACCAACTCAGAAATTCAAAACTGTTTCCTTGACGTAAGTGCTAGTTGGGATTTTTGGTTGGCAAGTTCTATCTAGAAATGAAATCAAGGCTACCTCCCATGTATAAAGTCAGAAATCCATAAAAATCTATTTAAGGGCTAGAAAAAGCCCACTATGTTTTATAATGACAGATCAGGGCAAAAACATCAGCATCTCCCATAAAACACTTCCCAGTGCCTAGCCCTTGCTGTCCACATTCCGCACACTTCCTTCCCATGCACAAGCTATTGCAAGGTGGATATCAAGTAGCCCCTTCCCCAAGGTACTCTTCCTCTTGTTAGTGATTTAACCCTAGGGCCATGACAAAAAACTGAGGGCGGTACCATGCTGAGCTTTTTGCAGATAACACTTTCGTCGTCTCATACCCCTGATGAAGAATCCATAGTGGCGCCCTCCACATTTGGGTCCAGCCCAGGGTGGTGCTCCTCTGCACAGCCAGTTTTAGCTTCCCCTCTGAGCCAAACATATCCCTTCCTTTCCAGTCAGTGGACCAAGGAACATGCCACAGGCAATGTGGATATGATTATTAACCTTAGATTTGTTTAGAGACTCGGTGCAACATTTTTTTTTTTTTTATGGAATGCCAACCAGGAATGAAAAATCAACCTCTCTTGCTAAACAGTTTGCATTAATGACTTCCATAAGAGCCAATCTATCGATTTTTTTTTTTTTAAAACGAAACTCCACTTGTCTCTTTCATCTGGATATATAGCTGGTAGGTGTTATTGGTAAAGCAACCAATTTGAGAAATAGTTTCCTTCTCACAATTACAATGAATGTATTTTGACAGTTTTCACCAATAATGGTTACAGTGTTTGGTATAAATGGGAAGCACAGATGAAGTTTTAAGCCCCAGTGGAGTTGGGCACTCTTTTCTCAATGGAAGACTCACTATCGGCAGTATGAAGTGCAAGGACAGATTCTATATGCCTTGCTAGTTAGTCAACCTGACACCACATGTTGGACAGCATAACACTGATTTCACAGAACATGACTTTGGATTGACATCATGACTCTTCCACCAAAGTCTCCTATCCTCTAATGTTGTTTTTGTTTGTTTAATCAGTCAGATTGGAAGGACTCAGCATGGCTCACCGAAAATACTTGGATTAGGATGTAGAGAATTTAGATTCTACTCCCAATAATCCTCCTAATTTGGTGTGTAGATTAGGCAAACTCCCTTTCCTTACCTACAAAATGAGTACAGTAAACCAGTCTTATCAATCTGTTATTTCAGGTGAAGTAATTCATACATTGACTATTTGTTGTTTCCATCTGACGTCTCACAGCCATCTTAAAATGAGACTTCCCTACATTGAACTTAGATTCTCTTCCTCTTGAAACCTACTCCTTTTCCAGCATTCTCAGATCAATCAGTGGTATCACAAATGACTCAGGTGATCGTTCCAGAAACTGGAAACTGGAGTCATCCTCTCCCCCCATTGTAGCTGATCAGTATCACATTCTGTTCTGCCTTTTAAGAAAGTCTCAAATCTACTCACCCCACTCACCAGTCTGGTCCAAGCCATGTTCGTCTCCTGCCTGGGTGGCTGGCGTCACCTCCTTATATTCCTGTTGTGCCGACTATTGCCTGTTGGTACCCTCTAGCAGCCAGAGCGATCCTCTAAAAATGTAACCTGCTCATCATTCTCCTACCTAGAACCCTCCAATGGTTGCCCAAGTTCATCAACATGGGCTATCATCCATGCTAGTCTTTATCCCCCCTTCCCTTCAGTCTTGTTTTGATCTCATTCCACTTCAAACACACTGTCCTCTTCTGCTCCTTTGTGTTTCTTTCAAGTCTTGGAGGCTTCACGGTACAGTTCCCTCTGCTAGAAAGCTCACAAGCCAATCATTGTCCATATGGGTCCTACTCACCCAGATTTTAGATTTAGATTTCAGCATAAATATCAAAAGCCACGCCTGTAGAGGAGACCTCCCTGCTCCCACTCCTATTCCCCAATAGGATTTCCATGATCATTATCTTGTGTAGCATTTAACAAAATTGCATCTTAAATATTTATTTGTGTGACTGTTGGGACCATAAGCTCCATGAGGACCACTTTGTTTCCTCCTGTGCCCCCCATGCCTTGACAAAGTGCTCATCACATGGCACATATGCAAAGTTAAGGATGAATGCACATGTGAATGATGGTTGAACATCAATGAAAATGCAAGTTATTTTCATTCCTGTGTCCATGGGATATTGAATTAAGTGTTAGGTGAGACATCGCTCATGAGTCAGAAATTTTTTTGGTAGTAAGTTAACCAAGTCCAGAAACTCGATCTTGAACTAGTTTAAATGTCAAAGGGGAAGTTTATTGGCCTCTGTCACATAACTAAACAAAGGCAATACTGAAGATGGCTTCAGTTACTCAAAGGACGACAGTTAATTTCTCTTTTTCTTTCCATCTCATTCCTGTTTGACTTCACTCTTCAATGCAGACAGATATCTCCATAGGATAGGGAAGGCAGCTGGGAACTCTAGGTTCACAACTTTTTAGTATTTCCTGCCAGGAAAACTCCAGGAGGGGATTCTTCTTGACTCTTCCTCGGGTCACAAGCCCATCCCTAGTCACTGTGACTGCTGTCCCCACCGTGGCCAAGAGGATGGAGCCATCATTAATCTAGCACAGAGCTCCTGGGATTGGGGTCTGTTACCAGAGGGGTGGGGTTGGCAGCCGACATTGGGTGGGGTGGGGGAGGTACTGGGCTTGGAAACAGTTAAAGACAATAGCCACCATACAGTGAGAATCCTGTAGGAATGGAGACCAGCTGATCTGCATTCTAATGTTCATGATTTACGCCTCGATTTTTCTGGCTCCTGGCACAGCTAAGGTTCATCAGAAAACTCAGAACAGATGTGGCTTCTCTGTGCATAGATTTGGCAGCCAGCATCTTGAAATTCCATGAAAGGAGTTATTCTTTGGGTTAGGATAAGAGTCTTCCATGGTTAATTACAATTTAGAAACCTATATAAAGAATTAGCTTTAGAATTCATGGTGCCAGTAGCCACCAATATTAACCTAACTATTGTTCTCCCCCCTTGCTAGGGAGTTAGTGGCGGAGACTTTGGCATAAAAAGGCAATGCTGATCCTGCCTGGTGGTAGTTGGATTAATAAGTGAGATGTAGAAGATGATATATTCCCACCAATCTTCCATAGCCTAATTAAACATCACCCCTCTCTGAAGCTTTCACTGTCCTCCCATGAGGACTAATAGTTAAAGTTTTATTTATAGGATTGTTATGAGAATTTAATGAGTTAATACATATGAAGCCCTGGACTGTAAGCACTCAGTGAGTTTTAGCTATGATCATTGCAATAGGACAAAAGGGAAAACACAGGCACGGTGACTACCAAAAACAGATGTCATAGCCTTTCTGTGTCCTAAGTCTGTATGTATTTTTCCATTTGATACAGGTAACTTTTGCTTTAAGAACTTGCCTGGGAGCCACACAATGGAAATTTCAGTAACTATGCTGGGTCTGGGTTATCTCATGCACAGGCATTTTTTCAGCTGGGTTCCTCCAAGAGCTTTGCAAAATGTAGGTAGTGTTCTAACATTTTGTGCTTAAGGCTCACTGGTAGAGTTTGTTTGAAATGTGGTTTTCTTGAGTCTCCTCCTGAGAGATTCTGATTTTGTAGGTCTGGTGGAGGGGGTCTAGGAATGTCACTTTCTAACCATAGCTTCAGTGAGTCTCCTGCAGGTGGTTTCATGGACTGTGGTTTGAGAAACAGACCCAGAGGAAGGTGCAGTAGGGATGAGGAAAGATGGGAAAAGTAAGCAGTACTTTATGGTTGGGGTTTCCCAAAGTCCCAAAGTGCTCCCCACTTGGAAGAGAACTCCATTGTGTTGCCCTCATGTGCCAGCCAGGGTGAGTGTCACATACGTACAAGTCATCCATTGTGTCTACTATTCTAGTCAGCCTGTAGCCATCTGGACTGGTGACAGGGTCACAGCTCTGTCAAGCCCCAGATTCAGCATCCATTCATTGTTGAGCTGACCATTAGGAAGAGGAGATGGTAGTGGGTAGAGACCTGGACTGTCAGAGGTTCCACAGAACGAATGTCTTTATGGACATCATGGTGGAAGCTCCCCTTAGATCCTTGTCCTCTTGCATGAAGTGATTTCCAGAAAGGTTCAGGAAGAGATTTTGAATGGTCAGATGCAATCCCAAAGACCCTGCCCTTTGGGAAGGAGTTGGTGCGTATTAAGGCAGCCTATCAGAGGAACATGCATTACCAACTCTTATGCTTTTGTATTAAGCATTATGTCTCATCTTTACAGTCAGATTAATGGAGATTAGTGGTTCCACTTAAGAGTTTAAACATTGTGCTGACCCAAATTGTTGGAGCCATCATAACATGGTGCTATATGTTCAAGGGCTGGACCAGCTGGTAGTTGAGTGGGGGAGGGGAAGGTCTGCATTTTCACAAAGTGATTTCATTAATTGTTTTGCAAAAGAAAGCTGGGGTGACTCTTTATACATAATGCATATATGGCACTTTCCCTACTTTCCACACACTTAAATGCCCATCAGCTCAGTCTGGTGATGCTCCCTTGCTAAGAGGACATTTAATAATCAACGGTCACTCACGCTTGCCTCCCTTGGCTTCTGTGGGTGGAGCCCAGTCCCTGAAGTCTCAAATGGTTTCATTAATGTCTTTTATCCACTTGAAGGATAAAAATAAATCTCTCAAAAGCTCTTAGAAACCCTATACCCTGTATGTAGGAGGAAAAAGGAGGACGGCTGTTAATTAATAAACTTAAACTGTCTCTGCAGGAACACACAGCTGTGATCCAGAGAACACATGAACCAAACTCAGCCTCTGTCAAGTCAGAGTTACTCTTTATTCATTGGACGGATTAAGTAATTGAAGACTCCGTGTCTTAATTCAGGCTGCTATAATGAAATACCATAGACTTGGTGACTTGAACAACAAATGTTTTTTTCGTGTAGTTCTGGAGATTGGAGAGTCCAAGAGCAAGGTGGTGCCAGATTCTGTGTCTGGTGAGGACCTGCTTCCTGGTTTTCAGGTTTCCATCTTCTCTTTATGTCCTCACATGGCCTTTCCTTGGTGAGTGCAGATGGTGAGATGAGGAGAGAGAGAGCTCAGGTCCCTTTCTCTTTTTATAAAGACATTAATCCCATAAAGAGGGCCCCACCCTTATGACCTCATCAAACCCTTATCACCTCCCAAAGACCCCACCTCCAAAACCATCTGCTTCCCTGTATGATTTGGGGGTGATGGACCATTGCACTCTGTGTTATAAAGTTGAAGAGGAAGTCATGCATGAATTTTACTTTAAAGCAAAGTGCATCTTTCTTAGCACGTATACTCAGGGCTGGTAGGATATTCTTTTGCATATCCTCAGAGGGGAAGAATGTGGTTGGAAATAGTCAACATCTGCTTGGAACTAAATCTGGTGAATAAGATGAGTGAAGAGGCTGGAGAAGGGCATGCTTGGCTAAGAGGAGATAATGTGACTAGTTTTGTTGTGGGGCCAGCTGGAGCTGGAGGTTAGCAAGAAAAGAAGCCCCCAAATGCTTGGCATAAAAGCAGCATCAACAGATGCAAAGATTAGTATGGGGCAGAAGGGATCAGGATTTGGTGGAGGGAGGGTATGTGTTTGAATTGTAAAGGCTCTGCCCGTCCACTCTCCCTCAACTCTAGTTGTGAATCACTGGTCTAAACTGTCAAAGGGATGCCCTGGAACAGGAGCACTCATTTAATACTCAGAAAGTTTTGTTCTAAGAAATTTTCTCTTAATGTGTAAGCATACAAGGATATACATGGCATAGAAGGATTTTTTAAAAAAGATTTTATTTATTTATTTGACAGACAGAGATCACAAGTAGGCAGAGAGGCAGGCAGAGAGAGTGGGGAAGCAGGCTCCCTGCTGAGCAGAGAGCCCGATGTGGGGCTCGATCCCAGGACCCTGAGATCATGACCTGGGCCAAAGGCAGAGGCTTTAACCCACGGAGCCACCCAGGCACCCCAGAAGGATTTTTTTTGAAGTGGCTTCTACTTCATGTTTTTCTAAGAGTATTTAGAAATATCTTCATAGTTTCAACTTTCAAACAATTTCCTCCAAACTATTTATTTTAACATTTAATGCATTTACTGCAAACTGTTTAATGCACACTATTATTTTAACCATAAGAGCATCAAATAATTCCCCTACGAATGCTGATGATGTCAATAGCATTGGGAAGACACGTTAGTATTACTATTATTTTATCATGTTATGGAGCAAGAATCTAAGATACTTAGATTAATGTCAGAATCAGGATTTTAACTTCTGGCTGTATGACTTATAATTTATGCTGATGACAAGAAGATTTCTGTCTTCTGCACCATTTCCTGCCAATGCAGAGAGAAGGAAGGTGGGAATTCCTCCACGTCAATCAAATCTGTTTGGCCTGGTTCTTTTAGGGGGCCCAGATGTGGTTCAGAGGTCATCCCTTGGAGGCTTGAAAATTCACATTGGCAGAGCGCCATAAATGTTAGGATAGAGATAAAACTTCATTAATGCCTGAAGGCCTGGAATCTTACTTTTAAAAAAGATTTACTTATTTATTTTAGAGGAGGTAGGGAGAGAACAGACAGGAGGGGCAGAAGGAGAGGGAGAGAGAGTCTCCGGTAGACTCTGTGCGGAGCTCCCGACCTAGGACTCAACCTCCTGAAGCCGAGACCACGACCCGAGTCTGAACCAGGAGTTGGACGCTCCACCAGCGGAGGCCCCCCAGGTGCCCCCCAGAAGGCCTGGACTCCTGGCACAGAGCCAGGGCACTGGGGAAGTGGAGCAATGCCATTTCCTTACTTCTGTTGGCCTTGATTGTTCGAAACTGCTTTGCTGTGAGATATTAAAGTAGTGGTTGGATTCCCTGTTGGCGCTCACTCTTCCTTTCTACCTCTGTGTGGGTCTCCTCCCTGCCTCCCTGACCTGATGCCCCACCCAAATGCTAAATCTATTCCCTGAAGTTACTGATTAGTCTATAACTATCAGCATCAGCACCACCTGGGGGGCTCGGAAGGCAGAATATTAGGCTCTGCCCCAGATCTACTGAATCAGAAGCTGCATTTTTCTCTTCTTTTCTTTCCTTTCCTTTTTTTTTTTTTTTTTTTTTTTTGAGAGGGAGCGAGTGTAGTGTTGGAGGAGCTGGAGGCAGAGGGAGGGGAGGCAGAGAATCTTAAGCAGGCTTCACGCTTAGTGCTGACCAGGTGCTGGGCTTGATATCACAACCCTGAGATCATGACCTGAGCTGAAATCAAGAGTCAGATGCTTAACTGACCAATCCATCCAGGTGTCCCTCAAAAGCTACATTTTAACAAGACACCCTGGGGCTGACTTTTTAAATTTGAGAAGCAATGCTCTAATGAACCCACAAAACACTTCTGTGCAGGTAGAGGTCAGGTGACCTCTGGTACAGGTGACACTCTGTGGGGGTCTGTGGTCACCCTGGAATGAAAGGAAGCCTGGGAGAGATAGAGCTTGCATGGGAACACCTGAAGTTTCCTGCTCCCTTCCTTTCTTCCTGTCTTTATTCTTAGAGTCAGCACTACCTGGATGAACTCTTTGGATATTGTTTAATATGCCCTGGGCCAAGGTTAAGAGAAAGTGACAGTTTTCTTGTAATTGCGCATTCATAGGGGGAGAGGAGATTTGGTTATCTGTCTACTGTCTTGAGCAGATGTCACTTCTACTGCATCTCAGACACACCACGACCTGCCCTTGCTCAAATACTTCTGGTGTTGGGGATTTCCACTGCTTCCTGGCAGCTGACTCCATGTTCATTTTCCAACAAACATTTGTCAAGTGCCTTCTGGGGGTCAGGCTGTGTTAGGGCACAAAGACACACACGTCAGTCTGTTCCTGTCTTCAGGTAGTTACCAGTTTGTAACTTCAACTGCATAAAATGTATCATATTCTCCTGAAGTCTTCCCCAGGCCAATTAACTCTATGATGGTGATGGTATGTATGTATGTATGTATGTGTATATGTGTTCAGTATATATACGGAATCCATATGGTGTGTGTGTATGTAAATATACATGTTTTGGAATTAGTGTGGGGAGTAAACCCTAGCTGTGTAATCATGGATCACTGTGAGTCTCCATTGCTTCATCTGTACTAGGATTATTTTGCTGGTAGCACTAACACAACTCTGGTAAGCTTTAGCAGAAAGATTTACTGACCCATGGAATCCAAGGAACGAGTGAATAGGCCCACTGCAGTGAAGCCATTTGGCTTCAGGAACTCTTGCAAACAAAGAGTAAAAATCTGTGAGTTTCTCGTTGTCTCTTTCTGCTTGCCTTGTTGACTCTTGTCTCTCTCTCTGCATCCAATTTTATCAGAGTGGGAAATATGACTGCATTTTACAACTCGAAGGGCCTCTAAGGAAGTAATTAAGGTTAGATGAAGTCATAAGTGTGGGGCCCCGATCCTATAGGATTTGTGACCTTGTAAGAAGAGACACCAGAGAGCTCAATTTCTCTATCTCCAGGCATGCACAGGGGTCAGGGGATGGGGGTGGCTGGGGGTGGGGAGGCCACATGAGGACACAGCCAAAAGCCAGCCATCTAAAAGTCAGGAAGAGAGACTCTCCAGAGACCCACCACACTGGTGTTCTGATCTTGGACCTCCAACCTCTAGACCCAAGAAAATAAATTTCTATCGCTTAGGTCCCCCTGCCTGTGGTGTTTATGATCGCACTCCGGGCAGACTAACACAGTCTGCATTTCCCTAGCAACTAATGATGTGGAACATCTTTTCATGTGCTTACTAACCATTGGAATACTGTCCTTGGAGAAATGTCAGTCTAGATCCTTTGCTCATTTTGAAATTGGGTTGTACGTAGTTGAGTTGTAGCTATGGCTTTTTGTTCATTTCATAATTTCTTGTCCTCTTATTACAGATGTTCTTTCTCACCCCCAAATCAGTAGATCGCTGGTTGTGGCTCCCACGTGTGGCTTGAATCCGTCCTCACTGCTGTCATCTGGGCTACAAGCTTCCCTCCTTTTCTGCTTTCACTGGTTGTCTCTCCACCCATGAGTCCAGTCTCCATAAGACAAACAGAATCTCAAATCTATCATGTCTGTGTCCAGTCACCACCATGCTCAAAACCATTCAGTCCATCTTTAATTCCTTGCCATGAATTTAAATTCCTTTACCTGGTTTTAAGCCCTTCATAATCCACCTCCTATCCACCCTTACCGCTCCAGTTTCACTTCTTGCTATTCTTCTAAAAATCTAGAACATTTCCTTTTTCTCTCACTCAGGATGCATCATGGTGCATTTCAAAGTCAGTGTAGAGATCAGTAGCCTTCACACTTAACCATTTTAGCATGCAAATATTAACATCTATTGTTTGTTCTGGAAACATTTAGTGTCTACCATGAGCCAAGTATGGGACTGTGTGGTGTGGTCATGAAGAGGAATGCAATTCAGGCAAGTCTTGGGGGGCTGCCCTTAGCTGGGAGGGGTTATGAAGAAGCTATTACTAACCAACAAGCTAAGTGCTATGACGTAAATATAAATAAATGGTTATGAGATCAGAGAGGGTGGAGAATGTTTTCCTGATGGAGGTAAAATCTGTCCTGAATTTCAGTGGGTAAGGAGGAGTAAGCCCTGCCACAGTGGTTGGGGCACGGACTTCTAGGTGGAGATAGCCACAACAGCAAAGGTGAGATGAGTTTCCTCAACTAAAGCATGGAGATTACAGATCAGAGCGTTGTCTTGAGGACTTTATGAGATAACAAATGGGACATAAGGTTGTATTGAATGGAACACACTTCCACTAAGAAAAAAAACCCAAAAAACCCAAAAAAACCCACTTTACTCATCGTTTATCTGAAACTCAAATGTAAGTGGGCATCTTCCATTTTTATTTGCTAAATCTGGAAATCTTAATGTGATAACACTTATCACACAACCCAATAAATAGATATTAAATTTAACTTTATGCTGTTTAACTGGAATGGGGGAAGAGGAATAAAACCTAAAGGTACGAGGGCCAATAATGTATAATAAAGAATTTGGTTCTTGACGTCATTGAAGATTTCCCTTTCAGGAGTCAGGGCATTTCCTGCCAAGTGTGAACTTTGCATTTAAATAGGTTCTCCTTCATGGTTACAAATGCTCCTAGAACAAGGCTGATGGGCTTCTTCATGGCGGGGGTCCTTCAAGTGGTCCAGTGAGCACGGTTCTGGGGTCAGTGGAACAGGAAGCAAATAGGAGGCCCAGTTTTGCCCCAGGACATTTAATTGAACTAGTCTTCCTTTCTCTGTCTTTGTTGCCTGAGGATTTCTGAAAATCCCATGATCTGTAGAAAAAAATCATCACCGAAGTGCCTCAAGAATGCTGTGGCTTGGTTTCCCACCCTGACTCCCATCTGTGCCTTCTTGGAAGGATGGGGCATTCCCCCCCAGTCTTCTGGACACCCCAAGGGCCCAGCTCCAAGGACCATGCTTCCTGACCCCCTGTAGGAGGGAAGTCAGGCAGCTTGCAGCCCTAGGTGATATGGCTGTACCTAGATGTGCTTAACAAATTGCTTGTTCACTCAATTACATTTTATTTAATCATCTGTAATCATATAAATTATGCCTGATGGTAGTAAATGTTCGTGTCAGTTCCTAATTACAGATTGATTAATTGGCTGGGGTGATCTGTATTACTACTTAGATAAGAATATATGAAGATGATGATAAATTAGGGCTGGTGATACTGAGCCCAGGAACATGGAACATTTCCAAGTGCATCCCACTTTTGGGGGGTGGGAGAGACATTCTCCCTTCCCTGACTCCTTCCCATCAGACACCTCCAGGAGGGTTTGTTTCCTATTGATTGGTTGATTTTGGCAATATCAGAGTCAAGAAATATTTACTCTTATTTAGTTAGTGTATGTGTGTGTAAAATTTTGGCCATGCCATGCTTTTTTTTTGGCTGTTGGCAGAAACGAATAATGACAAGCTCATTACATTCAGTTGGGCTCATTATAGCCTGCTGGGCCCCGAAAGTTCCCAAGGTTGAATTTGGCCTGGAGAGCAGGAATCCAGAGAATAAGGAGGTGGGGGAGGGGACTCTAGCAGCATCTGTAGAATAATTTCCTATTGGGTAATTTTGTCTTTCTGTTTCCTTGCAAGTTAGAATGTCAGGTGGCCCAGATATACCTTACAGTTTTTCTCTAGCAACAACAGCCCTTTGTGGTGTCTTCAAGGCAACTTGCCTGGGATGCGTAATGATTAATTCTCAGCTTTTGAGAATATAATCTAATTAGAATGTAGCCTACTTCCATCATCCTTGCCCCCTTCCCACTCATATTTAAGGCTAAAGGTACAATGCGGCAACATGGGCTAAGACATGTAAAGAGGAAAACGGAGGAATCTGATAATCCAGGAGTGGACCCTAGTTTCAAGGAAGGGGCTTGAGACTTCATTCCAGGTTCCTTGCCTCCTGAGAAGTAATGCGCAGAGAAAGAGTGGCAGAAAAGCCCATGAGTGTCCTATACCTGAAGACACAGCATCCCAGGGGGTTGTTAGCTGGAGAAGACCGTCAGCAGACCTCTCTTCTTGACAAATGAGCTACAGTGGGAGCTCCTCCCATTTACTTTATTAGCTGAAGTTCCCTAGCTGATTTTTTTCTTGTGTCCTGTTGGCTAAGGTTTACACCCAAGTCTACCCTAAATCAATCATTGTCAAAGGGACTGGGATGGGGCACCTGGGTGGCTCAGTGGGTTAAAGCCTCTGCCTTCAGCTCAGGTCATGATCTCAGAGTCCTGGGATCAAGCCCCGATCAGGAATCTCTGCTCAGCAGGGAGCCTGCTTCCTCCTCTCTCTCTCTCTCTCTGCCTACTTGTGATCTCTATCTGTCAAATAAATAAACAAAGGGACTGGGATACAACTGTGATTGGCCTAGATCAATCATGTTTAACTCCTTAGTGGTCTCTAGAGGAGGACCACCTTCCCCGAATATATGGCCTGTTAGAGGGAGGTCATATCCGACAGGGACACTTGAACAAAATTAATACTGAGGGTCTATCAGTTACCAAGAAGTAAGAGTATGTGGGACTGTGTGTGTACATGTGTACAATTAGGGGCAATTGTTGTGTGTTGAGTTGGCAGCCAATAGTATCTGCTCTGGGAAAGACACTGGAAGACACAAAAATGCAGGAACCATGAACATCTCATCGCATATCTGTAGGAATGAAGATTTGAGTGATTCAGAGGAAAAACACAAAAAATAAGGCCTATCCCTCCATATGATTTGGCCTTTAATTAGTTCTTCTCATTTTGCTTTCCATAATAATACCTTGCCGTTACAGATGGCTCTCACAGTTTTATTCTGTGCATCATCTGGAGGTGTCATAGCTGATCTACTAAAGAAACCATGAGAATGTGGGGAGGACCCTGTTAGTAGCCTACTTAGCGTCCATTCTCTCTACTCCTTCTTTCAAACTGAATGAACCCTGATGGATGCCATCCCCAGCTTCAGAGGAGGATCTTCATGACTCTGAGCCAACTGGGGTTCAGTGGCCTCCTGGCAAGGGTTACGGGGAAGGAACAAGCCTCGACTGCCACTGGCAGCCATCTTGGGCACATGCGGGAGCAAGTGTTAAACTGCACAGGACGAGCTAGGAGAGGGAAAGAAACTGTGGCCTCAGTGACATCACTGAGCCAAACCTGGAGCTAAGCCTCTGACCCTGCTAGGTCGGATGACAATTTTCCTTATGACTTAAGCCAATGTGAATTGAAGTTTCTGGTTACTTGTCGTTGAAAGCACCTTCCTGAGTGAAACAGGCGTCCATTTTTATTTTGCTTTACAGATGAAGACACTGGACAAGTGGAAGTAGCTGAGCTGCTTCATGTCCTACGGCCAAGTTGGAAGCCCCATCTTCTCATCCTGAGGTGTTTTTTGTTTTTGTTTTTTTTTCTTTTCTCCACCTAATTCCCTCCTATGAAGGACTACTTTTTCAGTGATCAGAAGTACCTTGAGCTGATCTGGGGAAGCCAAAGGAAAGAGTGAAATGTTTCCTAGGAGCCCCAGTAAGGACAGGCTGAGAAATCTAATGCCCCCTGAGTTGGCTGCTGGCTGCCATCTGGATGAGATCATTATTACCCTGCCCTTTCTTTAACTAGCTCTGTTGTGGGAACAATGGTTTCCCATGAATTGTGCTGGTAAACAATATCTTTTTTGCTTCCTGGGGGAAATTTACAAGACAAAGGAGGAGCTTACCCCCACCAAGAAAGAGGGACTGGACAGAGAAGGGGAATAGACTCATGAGCCTTGGCAACGGTGCCTCCGAGGAGATGCCGTGTCTAGAGCCAATTCTAGCTCCTGTCCTGAGAGGCCACAGACTCCATCCCTGACATTCCGTCAGCTCCACGTAGGAACTTGCTGGTAGATGCCCTGGTGCAGAGAAGTCAATTTGTGTTGCAGGCCTGGCCATAGCCTGGATGATTCCACGGGCAGCTCTGCTCCTGAGGTGGCTCCTCGGGGCTGTCCTGCACTGGGCATTTCATTGCCTGGCCTTTTGATTCTTGCCTTCACTAGTCACTGGATGTGGGATGCCCCTGGAAGGGTATGACTTTGAGCAAGGCGGCTCTCTGCAGGTGAGGCAGTCCTGAAGGGGCGGACAGCTGAGGACTGACTGCTGAACCCACTCCTGGACAGTTGGACCACCAGTCCTTGAAGAAAGACCTGGCTGGTGCATCCGTGTGTCTATCACACCTGCCCCCCTAGCCATCCACTGAGACTCTCCCAACCTTGAATTCTTCTCTGGAGACCGAGACTCCGTTTTCTCTTCCATCTATGAGGATACCACGGGAGAAGGAGCTGTTTGAACAGGGAGACTTATTGTAACATCGTAGAATGTGTCCATGCCCGCTGTGAGCCCAGCTGGAGGTGGGGACAATTAGTAACTAACAACCAAACCTGAGAGGCTGGGGGGCCACTTTGCAGCATCAGAAGGAGACCCGGTCAATGGGGAAGCAGCTCTGGCCTTTTTAGGAAGGACGGCCAGAGGGAGTGCTGGCTAGCCCCAACCTGTGCTATTGGGTGCAAAGCCTGACTTTGCCTCTTTTTCCTCATCTGTAAAATTCAGGTAATCTCTCCTGACTATAAGACTATTGTGGAAGTAACTCTGGTAACATGTATGAAAACAGATTAAAAGTTAACAGAATTGTGGATGGTGCCGCGATCATGTTTATTACTAGTGGAAGTGGCTGATGGACAGTGTGAAAGCCACGTCCCGCACGTGGTTGCCCGATCCTGGACAAGACAAATGCGAAGTGTAATGCCTTTGATTCAGGGGGAATGACTTTCTCTGTGTACCAATCCCCCCGAAGAACCCTATGCCTTCTTCCCTAGAAGGCTGCTGAACTCTCACGTCTCTGTGGCTCAGGGTTGGGTGCTTCTCTGATCCATTTGCCTTGTGTTTCCTCTTTGTGCACTTATTAACGTGGTCTTCTAGAAGTCTCGTATTGTGAGCAGTAACCCTGGTGAGAGCGTCAGCTCTTGGATGGCAGGGACGGCCTTCCTTCTCTGTCCTGTCTAGAGCCTGCCTGACCCAGTCTGGACACATCCTGGACACAGGATATCTAAGTTCTTCATTTGTAGCCCGCAGTTGAGAGGAGGTAGGTGGACTGACGGTGGGTACCCAGAATGGGATGACAGATGGGCAGGGGGTCGAGGCTGCCCCTCAGCAGGTCAGGGACTTACAGAATAATAGGCTCTGGGAGAGACAATGTGGTCATTTGTCATACTTCCTGACACTTTTCTCCCCTCTCCCACCAATCCAATATTTAGCACATATTTTTGGAATACCTGAAACATGCCTGGGGGTGGCGGGAGATCTAGCATTGAACATAGCAGAGTAAAATCCTTGGCCCTGGGGAACTTACACACTGGATGGGGGTTGGGAGAACATAATAAACAAACTGGCCATAAAATATATATTGTATCAGATGGTGATGATTACACAAAAATATCAGGCAGGGAAGGGGAACAGGCTGTGCCAGAGATGGAGTGGAGGAAGGGATGCTGTTTTAAACAAGGTGGTCAGGGAAGGCTTCTCTGGGAAAGTGACATTGAGCAGAAATGTGAAACAGATGAAGGAGCAGCCATGTGGGCATACAAGGGAACAGCATTCATCCCTGGGGAGGGGGTGTGTGAACAACATGTGCAAAGGCCCTGAGGTGGGCCCTTGTCTGGCAGTTTTGAGGTATGGCAGGGAGATCAGGGGCCGGAGCAGGGTGGTGGTGGGGAAACAATGATCAGGAGATGATCAGAGAAGTGGTGGGGTGGGGGTAGGATGGCCCACGCCAGAAAGGACATTGCAAGCACCTTGCCTTTGTAAGCACCCTGGCTTTTATTCTGAGCGAGGTGAGGAGACGCTGCAGGTTTCTGAGCCCAGGAGTGATAGGATCTGGTTAAGTTGAGAAGGATCCATCTGGCTGATGAGTGAATAGACAGTAGGAGACAAAGGATGGAAGCAGGAAGATCAGCAAGGGGTCTGTTGTACTAATCCAGGAAATAGGGGAGGGGAGCTTGGACCAAGCTGGTAGCGTGGAGGTGGTGAGAAGTGGTTGGGCTTTGGAAGCACCCTGAAGGTGATGGCAAGTCATTAAAGATACTGGTCCAGAGAGTAATTCAGACCGCAAAGGAGACATCTGCCTGAAGTTGTACATGTAAGCGGCAACAGGACCAGAATCACCTGAATGAAACTGACCTCTGGGTCTTGACTGTGCTTCTGGTGTGTTTGATGTGCCAGTCAGCTCGTGTGCATGTGCCTCTGTGCGTCCTTGTGTCCACCGGGGAGCAGGTGGAGCTGACTAGGGGAGGCAGAGGCAGTGTGTGGGAGGTCTGCATCTCAGCCCACCATCTCTTCCCCCAGCCAGCCTGCCCTGGTCTTCTGGCACCTTCCATGGGCTCTCCGAGCACCTGTCCCTGCTGATCCCTGGTCCCCGCTGATCTGGCTTTCATGAAGCAGCTCCTCCTGCATCTGCTCTCACCGCGGAGGGCAAAGATTGAACCCTTAGGGCATCATGCTTTTTTTTTTTTTTTTTTTTAAACATGTAATTCTCTCTTTGTCTGATTCCCAACTGACCAGATCTGTGGCTGGCCAACTCTTTGTGCCTTGGAGCCTGGATAGGGCCAGGGTGGGTAGAGGCAGATGGGGTGGGACAGGAGGAAAGGCCTGCTGAAAGGTCTTTTTGCATCTGGAAGTGGAAGTAGACACTCAACCATCAGTTGGGAGAAATACGCATGATACCAGAAAGGAAAGGAATTCCCACTAGAATATTAAAAAGACTACGCCCGGCAGTCCCCAAATCCCAGGATTCCTTCTTGTGGTTTTGTGGGTGGGCCTCCTCTGGTTCTGCCAGCTGTGACGTGAGCTCTAGGAAGTGGTCCCCTTAGTTCGCTCTTTTGGACATCTGTACACAGGTAAGTCTTTCCTCATCTACTGTGAACTTGATTTTGTGGCATCGACGGCACAAAGATGTAGCTGTCTGCTCCCCGTTACCACCCACCCACCAGAACAGACACGATAGAGAGCTTTTCACTTGTTTGCCCCAAAGCAGTGTTTTCTAACAGGACTCATTATGGGGACTTTGAAAAAATTAATTTTATTGAATATAAAAACTATAAACAGCTGTATAGTGACAAATCATCTGTCTCCCCATCAGTGCCCTTCTCCCACTGTGTCACCCTTGTCAGTGGTTCTGTGCTACCCTCCCAGAGGTTCTCACATGAGCACATATTAATATAGATCTTTCTACAGTTTCTGTACAAAATACAGCTATTTGGACACATTGTCCCACACTGCACTTTTTCACTTAATATACTTCGGGTATGTTTTTGTGTCCATACAGAGACTTTGACATTCCTTTTCCAGCTGCATGGTGTCGACGGATGGGGGGGCATTCGAGAAATGCAGATCGTCAGGCTCTGTCTTGGGCTGTTGCTTCTGAATTTCTTAGGGACCAGCATTTCCAGAAAACTCTCCAGGTGATTAGAATGTAAGCGTAACACTTCACTCATTGTCTCTCCTGCCTAGACCTTTCCGGTCAGCTGGGATGGCATCCTCCTTCTGCCTTTCCCATACAATTGTAGAAGGCTGGAAAATGCCTCCCTTCCCCCAGATATAGTCACTTCTCAACCCTGGGACTTGTGAATATTGCCCCATATGGCAAAAGATGCGATTGAGTTAAGGATCTTGAGATGGAGAGAGTGTCCTGGATTACCAGGTGGGCCCTGAATGCAATCTGCATTGGAGTCTGCCTCCGTCTTCTCATGCCTCCCGGCTTCTGTCTGTGTCCGATCTCCCCCCACCTCCCTCTTACAACCATCCCTGGGATCGCATTTAGGGCCCACCTGGCTAACCCAGGATACTCTCCCCATCTCAAGATCTTTAACTCAATCGCTTCTACAAGAATCTTTTTACTTATAAGGTGACATTTATGGGTTCTGGGGGTTGGGTCCTGATATCTTTGGGAGGCCATTATTCAGCCTGCAGCAGAGAAGTGGACTGGCCAGGTGAAGGCAAGGAAAGTATTCCAGGAACGGATCAGCATGTGAAAAGGTGTGGAGGAAACAGTGGGAAAGCTGCAAACTCCTCTTCCAAGGTCCAGTTTTTGGTGATGTGAAGAAAAAGGACATGTTCCTTCTAATTATTTCCTTGTCCAGCCTGAGCCTTCTTAATGCCTTTGCTGATTTCTTTTTTCGTTTCTTTTCTTTTTTTAAGATTTCATTAAAAAAAAATCTGTACACCCAATGTGGGGCTTGGACTCAACAATGCTGAGATCAAGAGTCTCATGGTCCACCGACTGAACCAGCCAGGAGCCCATGTCCTCACCCCTGTCTTACGGGGCTATTCCCACACAGGATGTGGACTCTCCCAGCTGACGGAAGGTCTCCCTGGCTTTTCAGTCTGTGCTCATGCCAGCACCCTGACCCTCCCCACCCCCCAGCATGCTGTGGGGCTGATCTGGTCCTATAGGAAGACTGTGAAGTGAGAGAGATTGGTCTCAGCGATGCTTTCTTTCTGTTGTCTTCAGGTGACTTCATTCATTGATTCAGTGAACATTTACTCAGCTGCATCTGTGTGCAGGTCCGGCTCCGGGGACTGGGGGTACAGTGCCGAATAAGGCAGGCGAGGCTATTTTTTAGGGGGCGGAGGGAACGGATAATAAATGAGTGAACAGCCACACGAACAAGAGGGTTTCAGACAGAAAGGAGGGCTGCAAAGTTGACCCAGGGGCGCTGAGATAGGAAGGGGTGCACTTTGTTGGGGAGGGTGGGGAAGGCCTCTCAGCAAGGGGTCACTGAAGTGAGTCGGAAGGACAAGAGCCTTGGAGTTGAGCATTCAAGCAGTGGGAGTGGCTGCAGCCGAGGCCCTATGGGGGGAAGAGCAGGTGAGTTAACAGAACAGGAGGGCCAGGGGGACAGGGGAGAGGGTGACTTTGCAGGCACAGGAAGAGGCCAGCTCATGTAGGGCACTGAAAAGCAGCATCAGAACTGCAGCTTCGAATCCAAACTTGCTGGGAAGTTGCGTTAGCGGAGGGTTCTACCAGGTGTCCCCGGCAGCAGGTGCACAGAGCAGGGGGCCAATGGGTGCATGAGTGTGGCCCTTGGGGGCTGTGCTGGTTAATTTAATGGGTCAGTTTGACTGGGTTAGGGGATGTCCAGAGAGCTGGCAAAGGTTGTTTCTGGGTGTGTCTGTGAGGGTGTCTTTGGGAGAAATCAGCATTTAATTGGTAGACTGAGTAAAGGGGGTGCTCTCACCAGGCTGGGTGGGCATCATCCAATCCCCTGAGGGCTTGAATAAAACCGAAAGGTGGAGGGAGGGCAGATTCACTTTTTCTGCTTGAGCTGAGACCTCTATCTTCTTCTGCCCTTGGACATCAGTGCTCCCAGTTCTCAAGCCTTCAGATGTGGACTGACCTACACCATGGGCTTTCCTGGGTCTCCAGCTAGCAGGAAGTAGATCCTGGGACTTCTCAGTCTCCATGATGGTTTGACTGTCATAAATCTCCTCTTCTCCCTCTCCATCTGGCAGGTTCTGTTTCTTTGGGGAACTCTGACTAATACAGGGGCCTGAAGACACACGCAGGGCAGCCCTGGGCGCATTGGAAATCAAGACGTGGCCTGAGTAAGCTCATCCGAGGAGTAGAGATGGAGAGGAGATGGATTCCTGATGCCCCTCTGAGCCGGCCAGTATTTGGGGACCAAGTAGAAGGGCAGGTCCCGACGAAGGGAAGAGCAGGAGAGGCCGAGGAGGGAGGAGGAGGACCAAGAGGGAAGAGCACATCTCAAGTGGGGGGTGGTCAACGTTCGCCTGTCCTCTCTCCCCGGAAGAAGTGTTGTGGATTAATTAATTACTTCCGGTTGTAAAGTCTCCTAGGTGGGAAGTTTTGAGAGGGATCAAAACCCTAAGCCAGACTTCCAGAATTAATGCAACGTTGCAGGGAGGGCTTCCGGGTCGTGTCTTTGGGTCCTTGTGATGGCCATTTATAACCTTTTGGAGGCCCAGCCTGTTGGAGAGACAGTCAGGAGACTGATTAAGATTGGCAGGGGGGAGCTCAAGATGCCATGTTTATCATCATTTAAAACTTGCTCTCAGCCTCTGATAGGACTGTTCAGAGAGTCACTCTGTGTTTCGGAAAGTTTGCCTCCCGTCATCCCACCGCACCCAGGCTGCGTCTGCATGGACACCTGCCGTTGTCTCAAGTGCCTGCCAGGCTGGCGGCAATCCAGACACCTGTCCCCCTACTCACCCTCCCACACTCCCAGTGGGACTTTCTGAACATCCTGTCAAGTGTAGTTACAAATATTTCTACGGAAATTGGAATACAGAGTTGATCCATTTGACCCCGGAGTAGATGGCTGTCCTACATGGGGAGACGCTGGATTAGTGACTCTAAGGCCCTTTCATCTGGAAGAGTCTGAGATCCGATGACAAATTCTTGGCCCAAATGATTGAACGATGACACGAGACACACTCCTAAATGCAGCCCCGGTGCAGGGGATCTTACTCGGCAGAATCAGGCATCACTACCTGATCCAAGTGGCATGAGCATGGCTGCCGGCCAAGGCATGGGCAAGGCGTCCTGGGTGTGAGCAGAGCAGCGTGTGTCCTTTCCTTGAAATGACCCAGGAGATGAAGATCAGACCTCTGGTGCTGTGGCACTCGAGACCCCCCTCAGTCTGGCCCCAACATGCCCCCACATATAGGATGCTGTGGCTGCCTCCTCCCACACCTTCCTCGTCCTCCCCACCTCACATGCCAGCTGCTGCTTTCCTCTGCTTGTGCCCTCTGCCTGCTGGCCGGTCCGCCCCTGGCACTGGATCTGCTGACCTGGTCACTGTGCTGACCTCCGTGTCCAAGAGGACTTCCTCCCCTGCTGGCAGCTGGATCTGCTCCTGACACTGCCACTTCCAGGCCTCTTCCCCAATCTCTGCTGCATCCACCCTTCCTGCCCAGCCTGGCCCAAGATGATACATTTTGCAAACACACTGCTATCGTCTGGCCCATTTCCCTGTGTCCTGTCCGGGTTGTGTTTCCTCAGCTGGGGTCTTTGCTTCCCACATAATTGGTCCTCTCTCTCTTCATGCAGTGGGTTTCTCAAGGGCTTCCTTGTCCAGGAAGAGGGTCCTCTCACATCTGCCCTGGGTGAGCTCGGTTTTCTCTGCTCTTACTCTCTTACTCTCTGTAACTAGCTGTCTATTGACAGCGTTTGTATTTCACTGAAGGTTCCCATTGTATGACACTTCCCACGATTGAATTGTGTTGCCCCAAAATTCATCTGTGGGAGCCCTAATCCTAATGTGGTTGTATTTGGAGATAGGGCTTTTAGGATGTAATTAGAGTTAAATGAGGCCGTAAGGTGGGGACCCTAATCTCACAAGATTGGGAGCCTTGTAAGAGGAAGAGAGAGGGAACCCAGTTTGCACATGTGCACAGAGGAAAGGTCATGTGAGCACATAATAGGAACATGGCTGTCTACAAGCTGGGAAGACAGCTCTCACCACAGTCTGACCATACTGGCACCCCGGTCTTGTGGTTCCATCTCCAGAAGGGTGAGAAAATACATTTCTGATGTTTAAGCTCTTCAGTCTATGCTCTCTTGTTAAGGAGGCTGGAGCCAACCAAAACAACACCTTTCGCATGTCTGTGTCCTGTCTGCATAGTGAACTCTGCATCCTAGGCCAGAATTATTGTTTACAAACCCTTTAAAGTCGAAGTTTCATATGCCTAATGAACGATACATGTATGGTAAGTACGGAGATTGCTGGATATTTGCAAGCCGAGCACCTGCATGTGACCAGCATCCATCTGGGTCAAGAAACAGCCCATTGCTAGCATCTCTCCAGCCCTCTCTGTGCAGCCTTCCCACCTTTGCCAGCCCCCAGGGTTGTCACCATCCTGTCTTCCAGATCATTTGCTTGGCTTTGTGCTTTATGTCCCTAGAATCCCACCGCATGCACTCTTTCGTGTTTGGCTTTTTTTTTCCCCCCCTCAGCATTTTGTTTGTGAAATTCATCGCTATTCTTGTGTGTGGTTGTAGACTATTCATTCTCATTGCTGTCTAATAGTCCACCGTGGGAATATGCCACAATTTATTTATTTGTCCACTCTATGGCTGATGGGCTTTTGGGGAGCTCCCGGTCTTAGCCATTACAAGCAGTGCCGCTATCAGTATTCTAGCATGTGTTTTTTGGTAAACGTATGTGTGTGTTTCTGCAAAGTCTCTGCCTCAGAGTGGGATTGCTCAGTCACAGACGTACGGATGTTTTAGCGGGTATTGATGAGCAGGTTGCCGAAGCAATTGAGCTTCTTTGCACTCTTACCAGTCAAGTGTGAGAAGAGCTGTTTTTTATTCACTTTTACGCCGTGGTACAGGGAGGAGTACATACAGGGTATTCAAGAAATGCTCACTGGATGAGTAGAGAGAAGGATTTTTTCAGGCAGTAGTGGACCCAGGTGTACCTGGATGAACAAAATAAGTAGGGTTAATCAGGATCTCAGCATCTGGTGTCAGAATATTCAGAAACCTCCCTGAGCCACTGAAAAATTGCTCCGTTTGTTTGAGTCCTGGTTGTGGATGCAGTGGCCTCAGTAACTCCGAGGTTTCCGGATTACTTCCTCAAGCATTTGCAGTGGAATTCATCTGGAGAACTTCCCTAGCACTGCAACATAGAGAAGCCTGGCTCTTCCCTCCTGCAGATATTTCCACAGAATAACAAGCTGGAAGGAAGTTAGGGACCAGGAAGAATCAATCGATCACGCAGCTTTGGAGCCACGTTCAGAGGATGACCAATGAAGTCGAGCTGCAGGGGGTCTGCTCCATTAGAGGGTTGTCCTGGGAAGGAGAGAAGTGGTGGACAGGAGGGAGGCCCATTGCCTCAAGCAACTCTGACCGCCTGCATTGTCTACATAAACAATATGCCCCTGGGCAAAGTCCCTGTAGCTCAGGAGAGAGAAGTGATGTGGGAGGTGCCAACCGTGTGAGAAGCAGTCAGTTCAATCAAAGAATATTCAAGGTCTTGCAAGGAACCCCAGAAGATTTCCAATTCCACATGGCTGGCAGAAGGAGACTCCCAGCATCTCAACCTCCACTTCAGGACACATACCGGATTTCATGCTCCTTTTAAAACCTGGAGGCCAGGAGAAGGGACCAGAAGCACAGATACGGTCTGTCTAAAACAGAGAAGAGTGGCATCTTCACCTTCTTTGATATGGAATTTAAGTCCACATCAAGGTTTTAATATGCTTTATTTTTTCAGCAACTCTATTACATTGTTAATTCACGTGGAGTGTGTGGGGAGCTGAAAAACCTGTCCACTCTCTTATCTTCTCAATATAAATGACTGTCTTAGTCTGTTTGAGCTGCCAAAATGAATGATCACAGACTGGATGGCTTACACAAGTATCTCATGCCAATGGAGTCTGGGAAGTCCAAGATCAAGACACTGACAAGGTTGAAGTTGGCAAGACCCGATTCTTGGGTCATAGATGTCAGTTGTAGACCTCTCTGTGGGCCTTTTCATTAGGCACTAATCCACTCAGGAGGGTTCTGCCCTCATGACCTGATCACCTCCCAAAGACATACCTCCAAAACCATCACATTAAGGATTAGGCTTCCAGCATATAAATTTTGGGGGGACACAAACATCCAGTCCCTAACAGCTACTATCTTTCCCAGTTGGCCTGTGGTGCACCTGCCATTGTTTTTAGCTTAATGGCAATACTTTACAGTCATCTTCCCTTAATTTCATCTTCAAGATTTCAGCCTGGGGTCTCAGTCTATCCTTCAAAGTAGGTTGTGTAGGCTAAGGTCATTCCTGTGTATACTTTAGAACTCAGCTCAAATGTCCCTTCCTCCAGAAGATTTACCCTGTACTTCCAGATTAGATCAAAGCTGCCAGTCCATGCTTTTATGGCACTCTGTACGTCTTCTTTTGTCCCTTATCACAAAACCTGTCTGTAATTTATTGACCGATGTGTTTGGCCTCTGATTCTCATTCTAGACTCTTGTCCCCACAAGGATGGGCTTGTGCCAGAACTGTGTCTTTCATGCACCACTTCATCCCCGTGGCTTAGCAAAGTGCTTGACTCCTAGTGTGTCCTCATTAAAATGGAAGGGAGGAAAAGAAGGAAGAAGGGAAGGAAGGAGGGAGCATGAAGAGAAGAAAAGCTGTCCTAAAGGAACCTATGTTATTTATCCAGGTATGTCTTCCCCCAACTCTCCAGGCGAAACCCTAATGGGTTCACCTTGCCAGCTGGATTGTAAGCAGCATGAGGAGCCCTCCCACCAAGAAATTAGTGCTTTTCTTTAAAACTCCTTCAATATGCTAACCAGCATTTTGTTCTCTGTCTTACCAGAAGCAACACAGGCTTGGCATAAGAAGAACGTTAGCTACGCCTCCCAACTGTCAAACTCTAGTCCCACTAGTGCACCTGGGGCTGGGAAGAGGGTCTGGGAAACCCCCTTGACTCTAGCTCTGCTGATACCAGAGAGGTACTCTTCACCACCCAGAGGTCTACCAAGAGTCTGCCATGACATGTCCTGCATCTCCACACACCCACCTTCCCAGCCCAGGGATGGGGAATGGAGAAATGATGTGGCTTGTTACGGGTTGGATTGGGTCCCCTAAGAAGATGTGTTGAAATACTCATCCCTGGTGCTTATGCACACAACCTTATTTAGAAATAAGGTCTTTACAGGTGTAATCAGGTTGAGATGAGGTCATTGGGGTTGGCTTTAAACCCAAAGGACTAGTGTCCTTATATAAAGAGGAAAAACATTGTAGGGGAGGAAAAAATTTTTTTCTTTCTACTTATTTAAGGTTCCTCTCTCAGTGTCCAGTAAATTAGACTGACAAAAAATTATCAAGAGAAAAGAAAACATATGTTAATTAACATGTGCAGGGTACATACACAGGAGCTTAGAGGGTGCTTAGAACTTGCGCTTATCCTAAATCTTAACAAAAGAATCATAACTTTTCAGAGATGTGACAAGACTAAGGAAAAGGGCTCTGAGCTTTAAGAGCAGCAAATGGTGGGCAGGCAAATATATAAAGGAACTAATGGCAGATAGGGTTAGTTAGTAATGTTTGCTATATAGATTCCTCCGGGGTGCATCTGGGCTGATAAGGGCCTAGAACTGTGGCTGATGACTAACTTCTGTCTCTCCAGGTAGAGAGGGGAGAAGGGGCACTTACAAATTTATGTCCTGTTTTTAGACAAATAAGGGGGAGGGCAGAGAGCTTTTCTTCTATCTGCTTCTCAGTTGTCTTCAACTCAAGAGAATCCTTAGGCCAAAGTGGCATATTTTGGGGAAGCATATTTTGCCACCCTTCAAGACCATGTGAACAGAGAGAGAGACACACAGGAGAAGTTCACACTCAGAGGAAGAGATTGGAATGTTGCAGTTGCGAACCAAGGAGAACCAATGATCAATGGCCTCTATCAGAAGCTGAATGTTTGAACACAGCCCCCATGCTCCCCATTCATATATTGAAGCCTTAGCCCCAGTACATGGCTGTATTATGACATAGGGCTTCTGAGGAAGAGATTAAGGTTAAATGAGGTCACAAGGGTGGGACCCCAGTCCTGTAGGATTAGTATCCTTATACGAAGAGACACTAGAGAGTTTTCACTCTGTATATATCTTTTTGTCTATCTGTCTGTGCACCTGCTCAAAAGAAAGACCACATGAGGACAGAGCAGCCCTCTACAAGTCAAGAAGAGAGCTGTCACCGAAAGCTGAACCCTTCCAGAGCCTTGATCTTAGAACTTACAGCCTCCAGAACTATGAGAAGACAAACGTCTCTTGTGTAAGACCCATAGGCTGGTGCAGCCTAAGACAGCTCTCATTTAAAGAAAGGGTTCTATGGCCCAGAGTAAAAGCTTGAACGCTCTGCCACCATCTAAGCCATCCATTCTGGAAATGCAAGGTAGACTTGGGAAAGACCAGACAAGTTGCTAGTTGATAAGACTGGGACTGATTCCCATTCTATAAATGTTCTAAGAATTTTAATCTTCTTATGAATGAGAATGATCTTCTTGTTATTAAAACAAGGGAAGACAACTTTGT
This sequence comes from Martes martes, assembly GCF_963455335.1. Taxonomy (NCBI): domain Eukaryota; kingdom Metazoa; phylum Chordata; class Mammalia; order Carnivora; family Mustelidae; genus Martes; species Martes martes. Next base: position 26,508,157 of record NC_137901.1, on the reverse strand, counting down.
TGGGTAGAAACTGAAGCATAGGTATTGATCAGGACCATGTTTGGGGGCCTATTGGAGAAGCACATGGAAAGGGTAGTGAGAACCAGGGCAGGGAGGGTTGAGAAGGGTGAATGGGATTTTTGTTGCCTAGGATATTTGGGCTGTTTGGAAAAGTTGAATGAAGGGAGTGCTTTGAAACACAAGCTCAGTGTAATTCAATCCAAGATTCCAAGTCCTAATCCAACTGTGGAAAAAGAATGGGATCTTGGGCTGGGCTGGGAGAAAGTAACGGAAAGTGGGTGCTCCCTGAGCCTCAGATTCAGGATTAGAGACTCCTGGTCAATAATGGGCACCTTGGTTTTGGAAAGCTCTAGCAAAACTGGATGTCGAACAGTTGAACCTGTGTCTAAGAGGTTTCTGCTCTGGGTAGGATGCTGGATCAGTTCCCTTTCTCACTGGGAGACTCTGAAATTCTGCAAAGGAACCTGATATCCTAACATGGATCTTTTAGGAGGATGAAGTGTGGAATGGGAAATAAATAGACAAGAAATGGAATGAGGAATGGGTTTTAAAAACAGGTGATTATGAATTAAAGGAGTCAGATGTGAGGACATGGATTCCAGGGACAAAAAGACTGGTTCCGCTGGGGAAAAAGATACTGGTTTTGTGGTTGAGGACAGAGGTGGGAGAATACGGCAGCATGTGGCTCTCCCCAGAGATTGTCTGGAAGCTCAGTTCGTGCTCAGTTTTGGGGGATTAGGAGCAATTCTGCCTGAGGCAGAGGGTTGGACCAGATGACCTCTCCAGATTCCTCCTCTTCTAATGATTCCGGAAAGACATTTCTCATTGTTTTGACAGTCCTGAAATGTCTTTTCTTAATGGGGAATTTATCTGCTGGATTCAATGGAACTGTTGCCTTTGTATTTTGTACATGCACCTGCCCTGGGGCCATGGTTACATTTTAAATAAATGAAATAAATCAATAAATATGATACACCTCACTTTAATCATTACATAATGCAAAAAATTATGATAATGCAACATTAAGTTGCAAATTAAGACATGCTAAAGAAGGAAATGTGCAAATGACTGTTCTGCCAGCAACATGAACTCCCCCTGCCTTGTGCTGTGTTATAATAAAGTCTATATTTATATCTGCCTACCTAGCATCCTCCCGTTCAGCACGGGCAATTGGGGGGGGATTATTGCCATCATGAACCTTAACTTTTGTGTCTGATGGCTTGTTGTAAATGTGCCTTCTTAAATGAGCATTAGCCTGGCTCCCACCAGCAGGAGAGAAGGGTGTGACAGTGGGGGCACAGGCTTTGAGCAAGCTGGCCTGGCTTGGGAATCCCAGTTCTGTTTCTGAGCAGCTATGTAAAGTTTCCCATTCATTCAGCTCTCTGGACTTCTGTTTCCTCAACTGTGATATGCAAGTGATGTGGAGGCCGAGAAAATTAAGGCCATCCCACCTCAAATTTAGCTGATGTGGGAAACAGAGGCAGAAGAAAATCATTAAAATTCCTCACCTACTGACAAGCCCTTGAAACAGACAGAGTGGCTCTCCCCTGGGGACTTAACTGTCCTCACCTTTAGATTTTGCTAAGGACAGTCCTAGCCTGACCGACCCCCTACCCCAACAGGTCCGACCAGGATCCTGTAAATCTACTTTAACAATTCCTTTATCTCTAAACCTCCAAGATAGTGTTGAGAATCATTCCCAATCATATGGCCCACTGATATACATCTAAAGGGTCTCACGAGAAGATTTTTATTTTTGGTAATAAATAACTTTTCTCCCAACAATACCTAGCCCCTCAAGGTCCTGGAGACCTTGCTTCCGAAAGTCCTTGGAGACTTACATCATCCAGAATCCCCTTTGCCCTCACCCACCGCAGAGTCCACCCCTACTCTGCCTTTAAAAACTCTGACTGTAATCTGGTTCGGGGTCCAAGTCCCTACTCCGCTGTGTCGGGTATACTTGGGCCCAAGCTTAAGCTTGTCAAATAAACCCTTGTGTGATTGCATTGGTGCTTGGCTCCTTGGTGGTCTCTCGGATGCGAAAACTCGGGCATAACAGTGGAAAGCACGGATAAAAAACCTGTCCGCAGTCTTGTGGCTCTTTGCCTTCCCCACCTTCCCCTGCACTACTGAGCAGAGCAATTGCGTTTGAATGTGTTTTATGATGTTTCATTTATAATTTCATTTGGAAAGGAAGGGCCGTGCTGCTCCAAACAATTGGCCGTCACCATTCTAGTCCAAATTTTACAGAAAAGGAAGATCAGAGAGGTGAAGTAACTTGCCCAAGATCACACAGCTGTTTATTCTCAAAGAGACGTCCACCCCAGGCCACAACTTGCTCCCAGACCAGTGGCTTCCCACTGACCTTGCTTTTGCCCACTTAGGAAAGCTGCCTTCTGCAGGCCTTGATGCAGAAGCACAGACTGGAAGGCTGGGGGCAAGGCACAGCAGGTCCCCAGAGCGACAAGGGCAGACGGGAACATCAGAGGTGCTGGACTTAGGTGGTTGCAAATTCCCGCTCTGCCTTTTGCTCCCCTGTGACCTCGAACCATTCTGACTCTCAGTTTCTTCTTCTGTAACATAGTGGAAGAGAATCCAGTGAAACAATCTATCTCAAACTCCCTCCCTAGCTCCCAGCTCCTCCTAGGGGGGAAACAAATGTCAGCCGAATTTTCAAAGAAACTGCTCTGATTTAAAGAAAGACTGTGTTTCCTCAGTTTCCCCAGCTGCCTCAAGAATGTCACTATTGAAATTCTGTCAATCGTGATACATTTCAACGGATTAAGCATTTTCCTTTCCCCACCAAAAACCTTACTTCTTTTCACTTGCAGAGAACCCGAGAGCCCCTTCCTTTCCTGGCTCCGCATCCCCCCCCACCACCCCGCCCCCGCCCCGCCTAGCTGTTTAAGTAAAAATGCATGACTCTTCACAGCCTGCGTTCCGCATGGGGCGATTCCGAGTTGACTTAGTGTTATTAGCAGTGTGACCATTTCCATATTACAGGGGAGGCTGGGGCAGGAGGGATGTGCTGGGTCCCTTGGGGGACAAGGAGAGGTTCATACAAGCCAACAGGAATGTTGAAGCCCAAGGTTTGGGGCACCACAATTTTGCCAAAGGTGGGAGCAGCAAAACCACACCTCAGAGCCTCACCAAAATCAACCAGAGCCCAGGAGGAGAGGATGACGGTGGTGATGTTTATTGCTTCCTTACTTCTTCTGGAAACCCATCAGTGCCAGCCTCTCACCAGGGCCCGGAGCTTTCGAGTTCCAGGACTGGCACTATATGGGATCAGACTGGTGAAAATGTAGGATGTTCTTCCTGTTTGTTTTGTTCAAAAGCTGCTGAGTGGGGTTCATAATCGCACTGGGGCTGCACCCCAAGGATTCTCGTGTTTTATGGACTCCACTTTCTATGAGGGAAGGGAAGGGGGCAGTATTGGGGAGGCGACTTTCCTTTTCCTATGAGTATGGGGAAGAGTATGAAGTTCACAGCCCTACCAGAAAATGAGGCTTTTGTGGGCGGAGTCAGGCACCAAAGATGATGCCAAAGAAATGGGAGAAGCACCACCTGTGTCTTGGGAACGTGTGCTGAGCTGGGTCCTGTCCCATCCACCTGCTCCATTTGTCGGGTGCCAGTTAAATGTCCCCAAAGTGTGGTAGGACGAAACAGTTTTGATAAAACGACGCTGCTGTTCCTTCTCCAAAGCTGCCAGCACATCCTCCAAGGTGGCCACTCTCCTGTTCCAAGGATCCGCGAGGGCTTTACGGGCAGGGAATCCAGGCTGCCAACTGACCTTGTGCATCCCGGTGTGAGTGGGAGTTGCTGGGTCCCTCTTTTCACTCATCTGTACCTCCAAACAGATCTCCTTTGAGGGTGACCACAATCCAACTGCCTGCTCTGGGTCATTCACTATGCAAGACTCTTTTTTGGGTCCTTGAATGATGGAATATTTCAAAAGCGCAGGAAAGTACAAAAAGGATAAACTCTTTAAACCTGCTCAGGATTAACAAGTTAACCTTTGCTCATATTGGTATCAGATTTTTCTTTTCTTTTCTTTTTTTTTTTAAAGCTACTGGAAACCTCATATATACACTTTAAGTTCTCTTAGAACTTTCTATAACGTGTGACCTCACTTAGACCTCACAACCCATTGGCTTTAATAATGTGACATTGACCTCCCCTTCTTCAAAATCATAAAGTAAAGGTCTGAGAGGAAAGTGCAAATATATCTATTGCTCGGAAGAGAGAGTGCGAGCCCTTAGACTTGGACCCAGCTCACCTCTCAGTTTCCTACTATTCTGGTTCTTTGCCCAGGAAGGAAGAAAGCCTATATTCTCTAGATTTTAGCGGGGCCCCAAAGGAAACAGCTAGCAGTTAGCAGACAAAGAATTTTGTTGTGGTGGAGAGGAGGGGAACACCAGAGCCTTTCATGCCTGGAAAGTAATGCTGCCCCTGCTCTCTGTCCTCTATCAAAAACCCTTTATGAAACCAGGTGAGATGGGAACCTCAAAGTTAGAGCATGTGTGCTTGTTACAGCTTGTCTCTTTCTTTTAGGGACATGTACTGGAGGGAACTAGAATCATTTAGTGGGCAAAGGGGAAACTGGCAGGTTGGTTTCTGCAGTGTTTCTCTACAGTTTTTGTGCAAGAATGGCCACCTACACCACTGTGTCCCCCAAGATGATCCAATGGACTTTGGGTTCATGCTTCCTCATTCTGAAGCCCTGCAACCGGGTAGTGAGAGGCCCTCTGAGTAGAGGTCCAGGGCCAGGACATCTTGGGCTGCTTCTGAACTCAGCACTGTTATCAAAGCCATCCTTCCAGTGACACCATCCTTAGACTTGTGTCTTTTCGTCCTCGTGCTTGTTGCCTTATGGCCCCAAGCTGGCTGCAGCGGCTCCAGGCATCATGACAACATTCAAAGATGGGGCAAGAAGTGGTTAGAGGTAAGGGATTAACAAAAGGGCAATGTTTTCTTCTCTTACATGGAAAAAACTTCTTTTCCAGAAACCTCTCAGAAGACTTCTTTTTATATTTCCTTGTGGGTCACAAGATCGCCCCTTGCTGCAAGGAAGGCTGGGAAAGTGAGCTTATATTTTTTCCTTTAGTGTTAAGGGCTGAATGTTTGTGTCCCTCCCATGCCCCATATGTTAAAGCCCTAACCCCCAAATGTGATGGTATGAGAAAGTGGAACTTATGGTAAGTAATTAAATTTAAATGAGGTCGGGGCGCCTGGGTGGCTCAGTGGGTTAAGCCTCTGCCTTCGGCTTGGGTCATGATCCCAGGGTCCCGGGATAGAGACCCGCATCAGACTCTCTGCTCATCAGGGAGCCTGCTTCCTTCTCTTTCTCTGCCTGCCTCTCTGCCTACTTGTGATCTCTCTCTCTCTGTGTCAAATAAATAAATAAAATCTTTTTAAAAAATTTAAATGAGGTCATGAGGGTGGGGCCCTTATGATGGTATTAGTGCCCTCACAGAAGGAGGAAGACAGACCAGAACTTACTGCCATTTGAGGACACAGCAAATCATAGAGAAGACTCCCACCAGAGCCCAACCATGATGGCATCCTGATCATGCACTTTGAGCTTCCAGAACTGTGAGAAAATAAATCTCTGTTGGTTAAGCACCCTAGTCTATTGTATTTTGTTATAGCAGCTGAACTGACTCATACATCCAGTAAATGTCTTTTTGTAGACACTGAGTGGGAACAAGCAAGGAGAAAGGGACTAGGAATTATTTTAGGTCTGAAAGATTTTGTGGAAATCATTTTCTGGAGCCTTGTACAGAATGGGATGGTCTAGGTCCATGGTCCATAAACCTGACTTTCCTCTTGCCCCCTGGGGAGCTTGTTAAAAATGCAAATGCTTGGATACTCCTTATGTAATCAGAATCTCAGGGAGCAGAGTCTGGGATCCTGCATTTACTGTCTTCCTTCCACCCCTTAGGTGATTCAGAGGCAGTGGGATCCACAGTATTTGGGGCTGGGAGCTGCTGACTCGGGGCAGTGGAATGTGGTGAAAAAGTCTGTGGCCGTTGTACACCAGACCGGTTGCCTGGCTCTGTAGAGCCTCATGATCTGCCTGGAGCATAGAGGTGCTGTGTGCTTCCACATTTAGGCCAGAGCCAAGGCCTTCCATAAATGGGTTCCATGCTTCCTCCTTAGTTTTATCTCTATGCTCTTGTACTCACTGGCCTTGACTGTTTCCCCCTCTGCCTTCCTGCCTTGGCTTACATTATTCCTCCCTCCCTCCCTTCCTCCCTTCCTTCCTCCCTTCCTTCCTCCCTTCCTTTCTTCCTTCCTTTCTTTCTCAAAAAATGTTTACTAATGGCTAACACTTTTCCTCTAGCTTTGACCATCTATCCCCAGCCTTTCTGCTTATCTAAATCCTTTCTGATTGCTGCTTCTTCATATTTTTTCAAGTACTTTTATTTATTTATTTCCGTGAGAGAGACAGAGAGAGAACATACATGCATGAGAGGGGGGAAGGGCAGAGAGAAGCAGGCTCTCTGGTGAGCAGAGAGCCCAATGTGGGATTTGATCTGAGGACCCTGGAATCATGACCTGAGCCAAAGGCAGATGCTTAACCAACTGAGTCACCCAGGTACCCTCTTCTTCATCTCTTTAAAAAATATATTTGTTTCAATTTTTATTTTCTTTAAATTAAAGATATTTGGTTACACTGTTTATAGAAGTTCAAAAGTTACCTAGATTTTTAAAAAAAATCCTCCTTCAGCCTCCTTACCAAATTTTGTTTTAATTGAGATATAACTGACATATCAGATTATATTAGTTTCAGACGTACAACATAATGATTCAATATTTGTATATATTGTAAAATGATCATCATGATAAGTCTAGTTAACCTCTGTCACCACACATAGTTATTCACCACCTCCCCCACCTGGTTCCTTCTTAAAGCTGATGTGGTCATCTCCCCCTCACCACCCTTTCCTCTAAGATTGTTTTCTGCCATTAGCTTTAAGCTCACAACAGCACCATTTTTATTCCGCACTAGGCAACTCTTGACTGAGCATCTCTGTTGCCCAGGAAATGTTCCCGATGATAAGAACACAGAAACCAAAGAGACACAGAGCATGGACCCTCAGAGTAGCTTACAGTCTAGTCTGGATTTGGTTTCTTTCTACAAGTGTATTTTAGAAATTGTACAAAGTAATACATTGCTGTAAAAATTTCTGGCAGGAGAGTCTAACAAGTGAAAAGCAAAAGCATAACTCTGTGAAGCTTCAGGGCTAGTGAGCTGTTGGAGGGGCTGGGAGTTGGACACACCTAGAAGGGCATGGAAGCTCCACCCCTGCCACACACCTTGTCCTGTGCACCTCTTCCATCTGGCTGGTCCTGAGATACAGCCTTATTAAAATATAATAAACTGTTGATCTAATGACATGATTGTCTATGTAGAGAACCTCGAAGAATCTATGAAAAATCTTCTGGAACTAAGAAGAACTAGAAAAAGAAGAATATGCCAGACCCAGAGTTAGCAAAAGGAAGGAAATAACAATGACCAGAATAGAAATAAATGGAACAGAGATCAGAAAAATGGTAGAAAAGATCAACAGAACTAAGAGGTGATTTTTAAAGAAAGATAAACAGAACTGACAGAGCTTTAGTAAGTCTAAGGGGGGAAAAAAAACCTCAGATAGATAAAATCAGAAATGAAAGAGGAGACATTACAACTGACACCACAGGAATACAAAGGATCCTAAGAGACAAGATGAACAATTCTTTTTTTTAAGATTTTTTTATTTGACAGAGGTCACAAGCAGGCAGAGAGGGAGACAGAAAGAGAGCAGGGGAAGCAGGCTCACCACTGAGCAGAGAGCCCGATGCGGGGCTCGATCCCAGGACCCTGAGACCATGACCTGAGCCGAAGGCAGAGGCTTTAACCCACTGAGCCACCCAGGCACCCCCCCACTTCTTTTTTTATGAATGGTATGGTGCTAGACCATAGTTAATCTTTTTTTTTTTTTTTAAGATTTTATTTATTTATTTGACAGAGAGAGAGATCACAAGTAGGCAGAGAGGCAGGCAGAGAGAGAGGAGGGAAGCAGGCTCCCCACTGAGCAGAGAGCCCAATGTGGGGCTCGATCCCAGGACCCTGAGACCATGACCTGAGCCGAAGGCAGAGGCTTAATCCACTGAGCCACGCAGGCGCCCCAAGCTGAACAATTCTACACCAACAAGTTGGATGACCTGGAAGAAATGGACGAGTTCCCAGAAACATACAACCTAGCAAGACTGAATTGTGAAGAAATAGAAAATCTGAACAGACCAGTAAGTAGTCATCAAAAACTCTTCAACAAAGTAAAGCCCAGGATCATGACCACTTTTCTGATAAATTCTATGAAATGCTTAAAGAATTAATACTGATCCTTCTCAAACTCTTCTGAAAAAATTGAAGAGCAGGGAACATTACCAAACTCATTTACCCTGATACCAAAGTCAGACAAGGACACCACGAGACAAGAAAATTACAGGCCAATATCCCTGATGAATATGGATCTAAGAAAGTAGTTCTTAATTGTTCTCACCACACACACACACACACACACACACACACACACACGAAACTAGGTGAGGTGATGGATGTGTTAATTAACCTGCTTGTGGTAGTCATATTAGAAAGCATACATATATCAAATTGCCACATTGTACACTTGAAATAGATACAGTTTTATTTGTCGGTTATACCTCGCTGAAGCTGGGGGAACAAGTACAACTTGGTTCTTCTTTTCTCTCCTCCTGTTTCCATTCTCCAGAGGTGTCTCTTCCAGAAACATTCCACACTTTTGCTTTTTCCCTGACGGTTTTGTGTGTGAGTTCTGATCTCCCAGTTGGGGACAAGCATCCAGACAAAGGCACTTACTTTTCTCACGTGTCCTTCCGTGTTACCTCTCACAAGCCTGGGCACACAGGAGGTACACGGTATGGATGGAGTGTCAGGAAATTCAGACAGAAAATTCTTTGGGGACTTGTACAGATCACTCAGTATTTCTTGTGTATGGCTTTTTGCCCCACCTAGGGGCAAGTCCTTGGAGGGCAGGGCCCCTCAGACTGTCGTTGGATTCCTCTTCTAGGCCTATGGTTCTTCTGGGCCGCCCCCCCCACCCCCTGCACTCTTGGGCCCGAACTCTTGGGTGGGTCCCAGGAGCTGGAGGCATTCCCTGGCTGGAGCAGCGGCAGCCCTAGCACCAACAGCTTCCCCCTGACCAGCAGCTTATAGCACTTCCCTTGGATTTTCCAAGGAGTCCCAGAGACCAGACACCTTTGCTGGCACAATCCAGCTTGTAAGAAATGCAGGGGGCCTGTTGATGTGGTGTTTGGTGGGCACCCAAAGCGGGAGGCTGAGCTGTCAGAATGAGAGAGATGGAGAGGGAGCAGGGGAAAGCAGGAGTATCAGAATGAGTGATGTGCAACGTTTGGGGGTCAGTGCTTTACAAAATGATTCTTGTTAATTATTTAGAGCCTGCCATCTATCGTATGGCAGGTGTGGACAAGGGGATGGGATGTCTGTTCTCTCTGAGCCACAGAGAGAGGGAAGGGCTGGTGGCCATGGGTGGGTCTTTGGATGATGATTCTGCAGACGGACCCATCGTGGGGATCCCTGACTGGAGGAGACCCAGGCCAAGCAGGGGTCCCTATTTTGGGGGACTTCTGGCCTTCCATGTCACAGTGGTCCTCGGCACTGTATAGGTAGAAGACAAAGGAAAATCACTCTTATGATAAGATCTAAGAAAAGATCATGAGCAGGGAGCTGAAGCCACCTGATTAGGGAGAATAAGAAGTAGGAGGTTTCGGGGCACCTGGGTGGCTCAGTGGGTTAAAGCCTGTGCCTTCAGCTCAGGTCATGATCCCAGAGAACCGGGATTGAGTTCCACATTGGGCTCCTTGCTCAGCGGGGAGCCTGCTTCCCCCTCTTTCTCTGCCTACTTGTGATCTCTGTCTGTCAAATAAATAAACAAGATCCCTCAGCCTCGGGAATGTTTTGCTTCCTCTCCAGCTCTTCCCCTTCTCTGAACTACCTCCTTCTCTCCCAGACCAAGTCTAACTGTTCTCTGCCCAGCCGACACTGGCCACTGTCCTCTGTCCTGTCTCTGTTCACGGGAGTCTGTCTCATCTACCCAGTTTCGGGAAAGAGTCTCCCTAATGCGAAGCAAGCTACCTGTTTACTGAAGATGTGTTTTTCTTTGTTGGCTGTGATGAGACTGTTTTCAGAGGAGGACCAGCGAAGAAGGTGTTGAGGAGAACGAGAACAGAAGCAGCTCTACCTATGGAGAACACGGAGTAGAGGCAGCAGGACTGCGTGGTGAGCGGTGCGGGGCCTGGAGTCCAATATCCTGGGGCTGGAGCTGGCCTGCTGATGGAGAGCTGCGCCCCTGGACAGAAGGACTGATCTCTTCCAGCCTCGGTTTTCTCATCTGTGAAGTGGGGTAAAGCTTGGAGCTGCCGTGAGGACTCCTAGAGGTGATGCCTATGGAGTGCCCAGCACAGAGACAGCGGGCGGACGTGGTGCTGACCACGCGTGCCCTATTTGGGGGTCCCCAGTTCACACAGTGGGCTCTAAAGGGAAGCAGTGGCAAGCTCTGGCCTTACCCAAAGGCTTCGGTGGGGGAAACCCTGTGTTCTGGGAAAGGAACGCTGGACAGAGAGCAGACAGAAGCTGTGCCTAGGAGCCAGCCGGGCAGGGAGTGACTGGCTCCTGGCCAGGTGCTGGGCGCTGCTGGCTTGTGCATCATAGTCCTTCCCTTGGGCCATTCCAATGGCTGTCTCCGAGGGGGGTGACCCGGTGGAACTTGGAAGGAATCTGAACACCCGGGAAAGCAAACCAGCAGGCCCCACCCAGCAAAGGCATGCAGGGGAGCAGACAGGCCACTGGCTCTAGGAATCTGGAGGCTCCCCTGTGGCCCCTGCTCTGACGCCGCTTATGACATTTCCTTCTGGGGGCCTTGGTTTCTTCATCTTAAGCATGAGAGAGGCTGACCAGTCAGCACTTTCCGACATTGGCCGGTGATGGTTGGCAGGTGCCACAAGCTGACGTGACAGGATCGCAGAGCTCCTGGGGCCAGGCAGCAACTGGAGAGGGAGGCCCGGCTTCTGGGAGCACCGCCAAGAGGCGCGGTCTGCGTTCCCGCTCCCAGGTGCTCTCATTTGGCCTCCCTCTTGCAAGGGCACCCCATCCCTGGATCCTTTACAATCTGCCCCGAATAGAACACAGGACACCCCTTCCTTGTTCACCCTCCCATGGCTGCTCGGAGCCTCGGCTGTGTGGACCGTGGACGTTTAATTCTGCCCAGCAGTGTTTCCAAAGCCTCTGCACCTTCGTTTCAACCACACGTCGGTGCTCCGTGCTGGAACACAAGCCCCTGGAGGGTTAGCCTACGGGGTGGCCCATGGGGTGGAAGCCACAAGCTGCTGAGTCCCCATGGGAGCATCTAGTGCGGACTGAAGGTCACAGACCGGTGGGGGCGAATCCCTTGCCCAGCGGCCTCTCCTCTTCTGGGGGTGACGCGGATGGCGTCCTCTGCAGGATCCCTCTGCTGGGTTCGAGCCCTTGTGTTGAGAGGAGGGGCTCATCCAGCTATGACTGCAGGGTCAGGTGGTTACATAGTGGGTGCTCCGCAAAGGCTCATGGGAGAAGCAACGAAGGAGCGGTCTTTGCGGCTCAATGAACTCACACACTCAATGGGGCAACGACGGAGCAAGACCATCGGATGTTCACGGAGCACTTAGGAAAGGTCGGAAATTTTCCTGAGTGGGTTTGATGTGTTTAATCATTTAACCCTAATGATAATTCTAGGAGGCAAATGATGTTATTACTCCCACTTTACTGATGAAGAATTGGAGGCACAGAGTAGTTCAGGTCCTTGCCCAAAGCTGCACAGCCAGTCGGTGGTCCAACTGGAGATCTTGCCTAGGGCAGTCTGGCTCAAGCATTCATGGGCTTCATCGCTGGGCTATTTGGATATGAGGGTGGGCTTCACAGTCCAACACGCATCTTAAAATGGGCACAGGGGAGTGAACATGGAGAGGGACCTGGGGACTTAAGTGTAATTCTGGTGTCAAGAAGTTGCCAGAACACACTTCTGTGTCATCTGTCTGCTGAGATTTCACTCCCTCTGGGGCAGAGAGACCCAGTTTGCTCATAGTTCTTCATCCGATTGAGGACTTCAGTGGCATTTTAGGGATGGCAGGGGAGGTGTTCGTGGTTTTATCTCCCTCCTCCTGGCTTAGTCTCTAGCCGATTCCGAGTGCCTCCCCCACGGAGAGCTGATTTTTCCTTACTGGCAGTTTGGCATCTGTGGGGGACACTCCGCTGTCATCAAGCCGGATACCATCCTTCCCCCTCTGTGTGCCTCGTCCCGGGTTGGGCTCTGAGAGGGTGCAACAGGGGATGCCTCAAGTGTGGGTTTGGCACAAAATAATTTTCCGATTTACTTTGGCGAGAGATGAATGAGTTGTTTGAGAGCATAAAATCGGGTGCTACCAGGTGATATGGTCTCTGTAAGTGTGAGAAGGAATTCAGAGGGGAAAGATGAAGGCAAAGTAAAGCCAGTGGGAGTTAGAAGATGTGTGGTCCAGTCCCAGAGACTATGCCTGCATGCTGTGTGACCTTGGGTCACTTCGTTCCCCTCTCTGGGCTCAGTTCACTGAGCAGTAAAACAAAGAGATAGTCTAAACTTTACTGTTAGCTTCAACTTTAATAATTGTGGAACACCTGGGTGGCTCAGTTGGTTGGGCGTCTGACACTTGATTTTGGCTCAGATCATGGTCTCAGGGTCATGAGACTGAGCCCCATGTTGGACTCCTCCCTCTGCTGTGAGGCGGGGGGAGGGGTCTGCTTGGGAGTCACTCTCTCTCGCTCTGCCCCTCCTCCCACTCATTCTGTCTCTCAAATAAATAAATAAATCTTTAAAAATAAAATAAAATAAAATTTAATAATTGTAAGACTTCCTGAGATGAAGGGCAACCTGAGATTTGTCCGTGTATGAAGAGGCTTTGAATGGGGACTAGAAGACCTAGTAAGGACTTTCTCCAAGTCCTCTTCAGCAACCCCCAGCACTGCCCTTGGGCCCTGTCTCCTCATCGGGACTGTCCCCTCCTCTTGGTTCCACACTATTCCCCGGATTGGCTCAGGCCTTTCCACTCCCTTCCTTTTCTCTTTCCAGCCTAGATTGTTCCAGTATTTATAACTGGTTCTCTGCTTCACTTAGATACCACCGAGTCAAACTCAGCCAATTTCCCTCCCTCTTGATGCATCTCTTTCTTTCCTCCACTGTTGGTCCTTCCTCCCCCGCCATCCCCGATCTCCCTTTCCCAGAACCTTGACTCCAGCTCATCCATCTTTCCGGTGTGCGGCTGGTCCTGGCGCTCCCCTTCCAGTGCATTTGGGGGACAGGTGCTGTGGGGACGCACACATGGAGAGAATGAGATGCTCCTTTCTCCCTGGGTACGGGGAGGATAATGATGAGTGCTTCCCTCCCAGGGCATGATGAGAATCAGTGAGCTAATGCCCATAAAGTATTATAATTACTCCATGGAGTCATCTGATCGAGCGAGGAAGAGCTGGGCATCTGGCTTGAATTTACTTCGAGCTGGAGAATTCAGGCAGAAGCAGCGGCCTCAATTATTTTTCTTTTGGTCCCAACCACTTACCCCACTGCCGAGCAGCATTTCTTAGCAGACTGACACTGCGAAGCGAGAGATAAATATACCCAATTCTTGATTCATGAAACCTGTGTCTGGCGGGTTCATTCCAGGTATGCTTGTCGCCTGTCCCTCCTCCCCCCGCCAACCTCTGATGAATTAGGAAACAGGTTCTGAGCCCTTCCATACATAACCTGGGCCACGCAGCTGGTTGGTAGTGGGTCTGGGAGGAGAAACTTCATTTCCTTATTCCCGGCGTGTGCCACTACCCACTTCTTTCCTCTCTTTTCTTTCCTTTCATGTGTATTTATTAGGGTACCTTGTATGCAATTTTGCCCTGGGCAGGATGCCAGGTCTCCTCTTTTGGGTGTCCCTCCAGCAGGGAAAGGAGAAGTGACTTGCAACTTAGAACTCCAGGGCACGGAGGCAGGTGTTCCATTAACAGAGTCGCTGTCCTCTCTTCAGCTGTGCCCACCAGCCATCTCTCCATCCACCTCTTTCCAGCCTCCCCCCATGCCTCGTCCTGCTCTTCTTCTACATCTTTGCCCATGTGGTTCCTCCTTCCACAAATCTCTTCCTTCCACGTATCCACTGAGACACAACCTCCTCCTTTCAAAAACCTCAAAGCATACCCCACCCTCTCCCCAAACTCACCAAGAGGCATTTCATCCCGGATCCCGCTGACATGGGACCACATTGTTCTGTTCACTGTCTCTATCCCCCAGGCTCCTTGGGCTCACTGATGCCCAGATTCGCACTGCAGACAGATATATTGCTTTATGTGGTGGGCTTGATGGGGAAAATCATGCCCTTTGCTTCACTTGCTTAACACTCTAAGGCCGGCACCAAACCCCTTCAGCTTGTTCTGGTGTCGCCCCACAGAAGCCCCAGCCTCTGGCTGTGTTGTTTCTACCATATCTGTACCCGCTTGCACCAATGTTACAAACGGGCATCCTCTATAACAGACCCATGTCAGGACCACTGCTCTGACCCTGCTCAGTGTCTGCCTCACCGTGAATCCAGCTGCCTTCCCCCAACCATGAACCTGAGTGTTGGAAATACTGACTACTCTGACCCTGCAGATGTCTCTCCCCTCAGACCTCCTTGAGCATTCCAACTTTGTCCCTTTTTAAACATGTTAGCCTAATTTCTGTCTTTGGAGTGCAACAACTTGAAAGTAAAGGTCATGATTATAAGAGAATCCCAGTAAACCTCAGTAAATATTTGTTGATGAATTGACTGGCTGACATCACTAGCCACGGATCTAATTTCTGGATTTTGGTGCTGGGTCTATTGCCGTGTTAGCAGCTGAAGTCACAGGTTTTGTCTGGGCCTTGGGTGGAAAGGTCATGAACTCTGGTTTTGGAATGGGGGTGAACCAGAAAATTAAAAAAAAAAAAGGTGTTTGGCAACACTCTAGATTTGAGTTAATGCCTGTAATTCTGGCCCTGCTGTAATTGTTACGAAGAATGGTCATTTGTTAATGTACATGAGCCTTGTACTTCCTGGGGAGTCTCAGGCTGCTAAAATATTGAACTTGTAAACCTAAGCACCTTCTCTCTCTCTGGCAGGCACAACGACTGGGGGAGAAAACAGCTTCAGTTCAAATGAGTACATGTTCATCACTGATCGCGGACCTAAAAGCATGACCCTAAAGAAGGAATTTATAAAGTGTTGTCCCCACTTTGTACAATTTGCCCCAGATTCCCTCTCTCATTTCTCTGGCCTCTGCTTCCTCGCGCACTTCTGCATCCTCCTCTGTCTGACCGTGGGGAAGCCTACTGCTGACTTCTCAGGGGTCACAATGCAGACGGGTGGCAGCTACGGATTTATCCAGAAACATTATAGGCACACGCAGATTCACAAATAGTGGAAATGAGGTAGGTTCTCGAAGATATCGGCCTGGGGCCACAAAGGTCTTGAGTGGAAAAGGCCCTTCTGTGAGATGGTCTGTTGTCAGGCTTACCACTGGATAAACTCCTGACTAGAAAGAATGTTCTACATCCGTGACAGAGATCCCTGGTGGGCAGGCCCCTGCCTAGGAGGGCAGCTGCTTTGGCTACCTGGCGCCAAGCCGCCCTTCCTCTGGGGTCCCCCGCCAGGCCCTCAACTGGCCAGGGAGGGTTTGTGCCCGGTGTCTGGTCAGCCTCCACGCCGGTGCTGGTGAGAGGCAGCGGTCTGTTCTGGGGGTGGGGGGCCCTGAGCCACATCCAGCTTCCTGTCTCTTTTTCTTTTGTTAAAGCCAAATGAAACAATGTAATTAGCTTGTTACAATTAAAGTGACTCGACTGGATAAATTGTAATCACCCAGAATCAAGTCAGGCATCCCTGCAGGTCCCGGACATCGCAGCTGAGCTGCCTCATTTGCATAATTAAAATATACAAATGATAATGGATTTTGTACTCAATTTCCAGCGGCTGTGAATTTGAGAAACTCTGAAATTAGAATAACAGAGATGAAGCCCGCCTTGAGGTAATGGGGATGACAAGTTTTGACAGTAGGGGTGTTTATAACACTAGTTTCTCGCTACAAAATAAATAAGTACAAAAAAGATTAGAGAGTGATATTAGTTAATAGCTCCACGGGCAGTGGGAAGTGCAGATAGACTATGATTACCTCTGTGAATTTACGCTGCCTTTTTTTTTTTTTCCTGACAAGCTCTCGCCTAACCTTAGGGGATACCATCCCCCTGATTATGAGAAATTGAGAATGAATTAAATGCATAAAAAGGGTTGTCACAGATCGACTCACCAAAGGAAAAGAAGAGAAATGAAATTAGTCTTGCCGCTCTTGCTTCCAGCTAGGGGTGGAATGAAGGCAAAGTGTGCCGAAGGAGGCAGAGACAGGGTGAGAGGGTGAGGAGGGGCTGGGATAGTTGGGGAAGGAGGGGGTGCAGAGGGCAGAAATCAGGGGTGCTGGCAGAACTCAACATTGGAGGAACCAGAGGATAAAGTTACTATGGAGTGAGATTTGAGAGTCTTGGAAAGATCTTCTATTCAAAATACACTCTGTAGAGGTTACCCAAAATTCCTGTGGACCACACCATTAATATAAACACTGTGTTCTCTGCCAACATACTGAACTTGAACGTCCAAATAAGGTTATTCCTTTTCTTCCTATAAAACACCAAGAAGACAGGAGCTGGGCTCATCCTAGCCATCTGATATACCCAGGACCCAGCATATAGTAGATATTAAGTATTTATTGAATGACTACATGAGTGAATAGAGATACTATGGACAATGTAAGAGTACTAGGAAGTAATGAGAAGGACCTTGAAGGCTCAAGTCACTGATTTTCCCATTTGTCTTGAAGCCAGAGTCCCCTTCTGGCATAGCTGTAAGGTGTCAGAATCCATCTCTCCAAGGCCGGCCTGCCTTCCTCTTGTAGTCAGTGATGGCAGCAGAAGCTGGAACGAGTCCCCGTGTCAGGAACGGATAAAGAGGAGAAAGAGGACAGTATGGTGAGAGCCAAGCATACTGCTGTCCGGGGATGAAATCCAGAACTAAGCCTCTGGTCCTCTCCCACTGATGGGCTCTGCACAGGGACTCTCCAATGTGGCCAGGAGGTAAATTGCTTGTCCCCACAAAGCTGTTGGCTGGTATATACTTTCCCTTATCACTGGAAAAGGTGTGCAGAGTGGGGCAGTCAGAAAATCCACCAAGCAGCCAATCCACCATATGGGAAGGTGATGTGCCAGAGGGTCTAGGGCCTGGTGGTTAGAGTCTAGGGATGAAGGAGGAAGGTGTGCAGGGAGCCAGCCCCTCTGACAGGAGCTTGGGGAACATTGCTCTTGGGAGCCCTGGAACTGAATGCTGTCCTCTGATCTCGGTAAGAGAGGAAGGAAGGGCCACCATCAGTTTCCCAAAGGGTGTTCCTCACACTGGCTTCCCAATGGGAGAGTAAGTAGAAATCTCCTTCTTTCCTTGAGGATCCTGGCCCTGGGTTGGGGTGGTGGGACCTGTATAATCTCAGGTTCTGAGAAATGATGGAACAAGGTGTCCCCGCAAAGGCAAGGCTCCTTGAAGGAACTTTACCAATGTGCACAGATCTGGGAATCCATGGACTCCAGGACAGGGCTGGTGACCGCTAATGTCAGGTTAGTGATGAGGAAAGCCCGCCATGTCCTTGTTGTCTAGAAAAGGCTGAGGTGGAGACCTCTGGGTGTCCCTCAGACCTGCACTGGGCATCACTGTCCCATGGGAATCAGAAGTGCCACCATGGGCCATCCATGGGTTCATCCAGTCTTAGCATCTGTCCCTGACAGGAAGCATTTGAGAAATACCACTTTAAGGGTTCAACAGCTTTGTACTTGCCTCCAATACTCCGAAACTTCCTCTAAATTAGCCATTAGGTGGGCGCCTGGGTGGCTCAGTGGGTTAAAGCCTCTGCCTTTGGCTCAGGTCATGATCTCAGGGTCCTGGGATCGAGCCCCACATCGGGCTCTCTGCTCAGCAGGGAGCTTGCTTCCCTTCCTCTTTCTCTGCCTGCCTCTCTGCCTACCTGCGATCTCTGTCAAATAAATAAATAAAGTCTTTAAAAAAAATAAATTAGCCATTAGGAATTTTTCATAAGTTTATCCAAATCATTCTCGAGACCACTTGAATTATGGCTTGCTGCTTCATCTCAGAATTCCTACCTCCTATAGATGGTTTTATTAATCTGGAATGTATTTCTTATTTAAGGCTGACAGGTAGAGGTGCTCAAATTCTGCCATCTGGGACACAGCCACATCTGTTTTCACACCTCTCCTAACTATCAACCATGATGTCAGCCCCATCATCTGAGAAGTATTCTCCATCTTCCTCCTCATTCCCGGGACACTTGATGGCCTCCCTGTTCTGGCCGGCAGTGCACAGGCTAATTCACAGAGGCCAGGGAAGCTGGTTCCGTAGTCAGGTCAGCGTGTGGCAAAGCCCTGATATCCGCTCTTGGGAGTGGGAAGATCTTTGCTCAGACTTGGAGGGACTGCCACACCCTGCTGGGCAGTCAGAGCTCAGGAAACGTAGGCAAAAGGAGATGCAGATCTTCAGCGTGTTGCAATCCACCATCCTGTAGGAGGCTTGGCATCGCCACTTGGCTTGAGGGCCTCGTTATCTCTCCCAGGCATACAGTGCCAGGAAGAGAAGGGCCAATTAATGATCTGCTGGATGAACAATTCCCATGGGCGGACCACGGAGAGAAGTGGGAACAGCACGTGCTCTCCTCCTCCCACTTACTTTTTCTAGAAGGCAATACTGTGTCAACATTAAAGTAAAAAAAAATGTAAGGTTCCTTGAGGCCGTGGACTGTATTGGTTTTACTATTATGTCTCCAGCATCTAGCCTAACGCCTGGCACATAGTAGGTGCTTAACAAGCATTCGTGGAATGAATTAATGAATGAGCCTGTGCTGTTTTTAAAGTCCAGATCCATTACCGAGCATTTCAAAAGAGAAAATATGTTCTTAGGTAAAAGTAAGTAAAAGTAAAAGTCACTTTTACTTAAATTTGTCAGTTGGATTCTTAAATCGATCAGTGGATATTAGTTGGTCACTCTTAGCTTGACCCAGAGCTTGTTTTCTGGATTCTTCTCTCCTTTCATTCCCTAATTCATTCTTTTTGCTGGGCTCTGGTCTCAGACCAGGGGCGCTTAACAGTGAACCATTCCTGACTCTGTCAGTCATGTTCCACACCTTCCCTCCTGACATCACTGCTGTCACTCCTCTGGGCCAGGCTACCATTGTCTCTTATCTGAATACTGTCTTGTTGGGTTCCCCAGATTCAATATTCCACCCCTCTTGTTGTCTCCACACCGTAGTTCCAGTGAACGCTCTAAAACACAGGGCTGGGCTTTTGCACAAAGACTGATCCGTCTTCCCCCACCCACAGGCTCCCTTTGGGACAGGGGGTTGTCCAGGTGTTCTACTTTCTGGCCCTTGATCGGGAAGACTAGACCAGTGTCCCCATCCCATTCGGAAGGCTGTGGGACATCCTTTTCCTGGGGTGGACAAGTGTCACAGGGGTTGCTTTTGGGTTCCCCCTCAGCACATGGATTTGAAGAGGGGTTGCTCCACTCCTGGGTTGCCCCTGTCTTTGGGTGTCTCCTTTCTAGAGGCAACGCACATCAGTCTTGTACCCGGAACCTCCGGGTAGCCAATTTGAGCCCTTGTCTATTAGAGGATTAATTTTTAATGGGTTTTATAGCATGGCGGATAAATCAGTTAGGGAGAGACAAGGAGCTGGCAATGCCTAATGAATATCGATTGGGTCATTTATAAGAGGGACTTTGCCAAAAGGGGGACAGGCACCCAGCAGTCGGATCAGCGAGACTGAGTGGATGGAGGGACATCAGTGGCTTCTCTCTGTCTTCAGGGGCTGAAAAATTGCTCTAACTTGTTGGCCACTGATGCCAGAAATTTTACCACTCCGTGGGTAAGAGTCATGCCTTTTGTTAATGTTTGAATACCTTTGAGACAGGATAAGGAACCTATTACAAATATATAATCTCTTCATATAAAATAATTGTGTAGCTATTTCCCAAGGGACGTGAGCGAGAAGGGGAGAATGGGGATAAGGGGATCCTAACTGTTATCCTCAGGCTGGCTGGGTTTGGGAACCCAGAGGACAGCTTCCGAGAGGTACAAGCCCTTTTTGGGGGGGGATGGTGCTCGGTGTTACAGAAGGCAGACAAAATCTTAGGAATGGTGTGGCACATTTTGCAACGGCACTTTTACTTAAAGATTTGATGAAAAATGTTTTTCATTAAAACATATTTTCACGGAGAGAGGGAACAATCTTGCATGTAGCAAGAAATATCTTCTTGCCGTGTCCCACCCAGTTTCGGCTAGAAGTAAGACTTCGTTCAGTGATGAAGGAAGAACCGGCCTCAGGGCAAAAGCTCTGGGTTCAGGTCTTGATTCCAAGCCTCACTAATAGAGGCAAACATTAATGGACACATCCTTCGTTATTCTAATGAACAGTATACAATTGAGTGCTCGATTTGGCAACAGACTCTAACGCAAGGGGGTTCAGTGATCTCCAAGGGCCCTTCTAGCTCTAACATGTCATGACTACTAAGAGGGTTCCTTATATTCAATATATGACATGGTGTTAAGACTTCTCGAGTGTGCCCTGTTTCTAAATGAGTACTCACCTCTCCCGTTGGAAAGTCAGGTGTTTTTTCAGGGATGGTACCTTCATGCAAAGCATGTTGGGAAGTTCTTTTCGAGGATTACCTGTGGGGCGTATGAACCATGAACAAACATTCACTCCATTAAAAACCCCTGTCCTCGCTAAGCACCATGTGTGCTGGGAGGGTGGGCAGTGGGAGGGCGGGAGGTTCAGGAAAGGCCGGCTAGCAGCAGCCCTGGACATCGCTGGGGAGTTGTAGGGCTTTTTACTTTAAGGGCCTCTCTGGGGCCTTTTATCCTGTGAAATTTGCCTCCCCTAGTTCAGTTCAGGGCTGAACTTGATAATGTTCAATGAATGATGTTTCTTGCCACCTGAAGTTCAGTCATGCGGTTCTCTCAGTCCTGGGGAAAACCCTCAGCCCCCTGCCACCAGGGAGAGGGCCACTAGGCAGGAAAGGGCTTGAGCAGTGTTTCTCACTGGTGGTGGGGACACAGATGTCTGAGTTCCGGGGGAGGGGGGACATCCTGCCTTCTCTCCCGCTCTGCCTTTCTTGGTTTCCAGAGAGGGTTTAACTCAAGCTCTGAAAGCCAGAGGTGTGACTTGAGCAGGGGAATCGAAGACCACGCCTTTCCAGAGGGGAGTGAGTCCCAGTAGCCTGCATGATCTCCTCTTGTGTTTCCCATCTTATCACCAGTGTGGAGATTCTGGGGACAGATTCACTTTCCCCCAATCTGTAGGCTCATAGAATGGTATCTGGAGTTGCAAGCAACTTCTGGAGGGTACATAGGCCATGCTTATGTCCTTATGATGAAGAAACAAGTCGGAGGGCTTGAGTCTTGCCAAGATATTAAAGCTGGTTAGTGATAGAACCAGGCATATAGATCTCAACATCCTTACCAGACCTTGAGCTCCCCGAGGGCTGGTACCACGCAGTCTCCTGTATCTTTACACCGTGTGGCATAGTCATAGGCACATAAGTAAATGCTCAGGAAAGTCCTAATGACCTAGAGTCATGGCTCTTACACTTGGGCAGGCACTGAATCACCTTGTAAAATCACAGGTTGCTGGGCTTCAACCCCAGAGTTTCTGGTTCTATAGGTTTGGAGGTAGGTTCTGAGAATTCCCACTTCTCACAAGTCCCCGAATGATGCTGTTCCTGCTGATCCGGGGAACCGCACTTTGAGAACCGTGGCTGCATATGGTTTATGGACTTCCCCGTTTCTGTATCATTTAAAACGCAGCATTCCCAGGAAGCCTGCTTTATTAGACAGTAAGTGGCTACGTGAGAAATCCCAGACTTAAAAGATACTAGTTTAAAAGTATTTAAAGTGAATAATTACCTTCAGGGTGGTCTAGGTAGAAAGATTAAATAAATTGAGTCAATAGGAGTTTAAGCATCATTTGTTAAAGCAGTACATTAGTTTTTCTTTTCCTGGTGGAAAATCTCTTCTTGTCACACAATCCTAATTAATTATTGTATAAAGACCTGAAAACTTAAATGCACAAGGGATTAATAATCTTATGTTTCATTAACCAGCAGCTTGGAAAGCCAGAACCAAGTGTGTAGAAAGAGCACGAACGTGTACTGAGCAGAGCTCCTTCCAAGCCGGCCTGAGGTCTACCCCCCGTGCTTCCATTTGTCACTGAATGTGTTAACGTGAACATACATTTACACTCTTAAATCTATCGTCTCTGTTCAATATAATTTTATCAGAGTAAGCCAATCAATAGGAATTTCAGGAGTATTTATCATTGATTTTGCAATATGCTTTGTAATTACTGAATCGATATAAAATTCTCAACTCATTAGGAGATTAGCTTTTTTAATCATTTATATTAATGTGTTTAACCAAAGGCATTGGAGTTCCTTTTTAAAAAAAAATCACTTGTTTAATTACTTACATTAAAAATGAACAAATGCTGTGGACTAAAAGCTCACTTTGATTTTCAAAGGGCACTTGCCTTACGCCTTGTCTTTGGTAGGATCTCAACAAATTGGTTGCCCTGCGGAGCCCAAACCATGATCTAGAACAAAATGGGAATGCCCTTCTGAATTACTTGATGAGAAATGGGAAAAAAAAATCCAGCCAAAAAACCTGACTTTTGGGTTTGTTAAATATTGGCCCTGATGTACTAGTTTAATTTGGTGGCTTTGATTTTTGTCCCTTACTAGTTGTTGGCATGGACTACCTTCTCCCAGGCATGGAGCTTGCAGGATGTGGTCAACTAAGAAACCAGCCATTTGGGCATAGAATACTCACAAGGTGGATTCAATCATCACACACATTTTCAGCGATGATAAGAACAATATCTCACCACACCCCTGACCGTGTCTGGGCAGGTGCTTGTCCATTTTGCAAAGGAAGAAACTGAGTCCTGGGCGATAAAAGGACAAACCCCAGGGTAACTCCCCAGTGTGTGTAGGGGGGCGGGCAGAGATGGACCTAAGACACAGGTGTCCCTGTTTTAGGGATAAAAACTGGGCAGCAAAGTTTTAGGGGTTTCTTAGGGGTTGTAGCTGTCTCTCATAGAGCACATCCCTGCTGGAGACTTTTTGCCTTAGGCATTCACAGTGACCTTAGAGCCTAAAGGAGCCCCCTCTTCTTCCCCCAGGGTCACGCAGACCCCAGCTGCTCTGACTCCAGCTGATGGCAGTCACCTGAAGTTTTCAGGGCTTGCTGCTCAGTTCTAGGGAGTTTTGAAGGTGTTTTGCCTGCCACCAGGATTGCATCACCCTGGTCACCATCCCTGGGAGCCATGGTAACAACAATGAGGCAGTCCTTCGGTCCTGGGCCTAGGTTTACCCAGTGCCTATAAATGCACTATCCTATTTGGTTCTAACAACGACCCTATGAAATGGGTTAATGCTGCTGTCCATTTTACAGGGAAGGGCTGGGGAAGCTTACAGGAGTTACGTGGATTACCAGCAGTGAATAAATGATCAGAAAGACGTCCCCATCCTCCACGCTGTTCCCAACACGGTGCTGTCTTCCTAGGAGAGGGAAGAGCCCCAAACACTGGGTCGGAGGCCAGGCTCTGGTGTCCGCTCAGCTCTTTACTTCCTTAGTTCTCGATTCCCACCTCAGGGAGGTGGGGTTGGATGTCCTGCTTTCCTCTCCTGGGGTCTTTCACTCCAACCACCCAGCCACGTTAACCAGATTCCGTATGGATCATGGCGGGGCCGCCTCATTGCATACCGGGTACCACAGAGCAGACCTGTTCTCAGACTTTGGGAACTTCATGTTGGCAACACACTCGTCCAAGAACCCTGTCTGAGGACCCAGCTTCCTTCTAGTCCTTTGAGATGACGAGTCTCTGGTTGTTGCATTTGCAAACACAGTGTTTGTGTGATTATAGTTTCTGCCTTTAAACTTGCCCATGCTCTGTGACCACACCATCTGACCCCATCACCGCACCCTCTCAAGCCCATTAGCAGCTCCTGTGCCCTCACACCAGCCCTCACGCCTCTGGAAGATCGGCAAGGCCAACCTGGGGGCCTCCTAGAATATGGATGATTCCGTGGTAGTATCCTCTACTGCTGAAAAAAAACAGTAAAAATGCTTGTGCCCGGTGACGGTTCAGTCCCTTGCCTGTAAGGAGATGGTCTTCCTTTGAGGGAGCTTTGGCCTGTGGCTTCAGTCGGAGCTGCTGCCTGGTGACCCCTTCCCTCTTCCAGAAGCCTGGGGTGGAGATGACACGTAATGGCGCCTGTGCCCATCAGCAGTTCCTGAAGGTCTTTCACACGTGCGGTCACAGCCCGTCCTCTCAGCAACCCTGAGGGACGGCTGGGTGAGTCCCAGCACTGCCGTTTTTGAAGTGAGGACACAGAGGCTTCCTGGTCCCACGTTTTAGTCAGGTGCCCCTCCTTCGTGCTCCCAGAGTGCGTGCCGATCTCTTCCAAATGCCATTGTGATTGCCCGTTGACCTGGCTCATCCCCCACGAGGAGGACACTTCGTGAGAGCGGGGACTTTGTGTCACCGGGTCCCTGTTGCTTCTCCAGTGGTTCTTTGGGGGCCCGGAATGTAGTAGGCACTCAACAAACGCTTACGGAATGAAGGATGGATGGAAGGACAGATGGATGGATGGATGGGTGGACGGATGGGTGGACAGATGGGTGGACGGGTGGGTGGATAGATGGGTGGATGAATGGATGGACAGATGGGTGGACGGATGGGTGGGTGGATGGGTGAATAAGTCCCTCCATCCATCCTTCATTCCGTAAGCATTTGAAGGTTCCCTCAGCCTGGCTTCCCACCCAGAGGCTGCCCAGCGGTGCCGTGGGCCGGAGGTCAGTGTGGTCTCGGGTTTGCTGGCAGTGGCACAGAATGAGAGCTCTCGGGCTGCCCTCGTGATGCCAACACTTGTACTGGGGCCCAGCTGCCCCCCCCCATCCCAGGGCCCTCCCTCTGAGGTCCAGTGGGCTTGCCTGTTGCCCCGCATGATCCAGGTCCTTTTTTAGGATGTCCTCCCCGGGCTTTGAAAGGCCACCAAAACCTACTGTGCTGGCTTCCATTCCAATGCATGTCTCGGTGGACTGAGCAAAGAAGGGAGCTGTAAGTCATTCCCCCAGAGGAGCGAATGACAAGGCTTGAATGTTACTCCTGTGCCCTGTGGAATTCCAGTCCCTCCTTGGGAGCAGGGTCTGCTGGAGGGGGCCCATTGGCTGACTTTGGGGCCCTGCTGCTTCCCCAGATAGAAGGGCACTTTGGCTGCCATCCCAGGGACTCCTGGTAATAAATCAGAGCTCTCTGCCACGGCTGCTCGGCATATTGGTCTTGTACCCATGGTGCAGTTGGCAAGTTGTCAGTGCGCTGGGCTGGGTGTGGCAGGGGTGCTGGTGTAATTAACCCCCATACAGCCCTTCACCCTGGAGCTCACTCAGAAACTTGGCTCCAAGATGGGGCATGGCAGGGGCATGGAGGGCCATTGGCCTGGCTGTCCTCACAGGGAGGATAGATGAATCAGGGAAGGGCAGTGGACAGCCTGGAGAGACAGCAGCTGTCCCCAAGCGTGGGGGTGAGAGGTGCTGGGTCACTGCCTATGGGAACTCCATAAATGTCCTCACTCCAGATGGGCAGCCTGGGGTTTAAGCCATAATATGTGTGTTTGGAACTTTGAAAACTTTTGTCCATGCTCCTCAGCTCAATGGGCCTCATAGCACCTTTTAAAATTATTATTGGGAAGATAATGTAATACAGGAAAATATCTCAAGTGACCTTTGAAGCTACCATCACAAAGAACAGTAGGTTTGCTCCGGACCACAGATCTCCAGTCCACATGCATATTCACTGTTAATTTTTTTGTAGCTGTAATTAAGGGGCTCTCGCCATTCTTGCGCTTTCTTGTCATGCTTTTTCCAAGAAGCAGAAACCGCTGCTGGGCTGTGGAGCTGCCGGTCTACCCACAGAAGCCAGTCCAGAGCTGGGCCTCCTGACTTGGGCCTGGGCTGCTCTTAGTAGGGCACTCAAAAGCAAGGCTAGTGTTGGGGGTTTAGGGTCAGAGGGACAGACAAGAAGACCACGTAGGGATTGCTGCGTCACCAGCCATATCTGATTCTGTGATTTACCTGGGCCTGCTCAGAGCCTGGCTGGCATCTTCACTGGGCAGTGAGGCCTCCAAGGGTGTTGAATGAGACAATTTGTTTTCACTTTCTAGACTCAGTGTTAGCAGGAACCTGGAGAGATTCTAGCCCAAGCTTTCCATTGTACAGATGAGGACATGGAGGCTCTGGGACGACAAGAAGTGACCTCCCTTTCCTCTTCTAAGGAGGGGATTGGCTCATGAATTGCATGGATCGCAGGAGTCAATTCAAGACCACAGAGAAAAATCTGTGATTCACATTAAGGAGTCAGGTCTGACATTTAGGTTAAATCACGGCAAATGAACATATATTTTTGACTCAGAGAGATAGCAATTTCATATAGTTCAACCTGTTATTTGGAGAGGTAAGACACATATGAAGAGACCTCCCAGAAGATAAGAAACAAAAACATTTAAAAAGGAATACAAAAGAATTATTGAAGAGCTGCCATAAGACATTTATCATTTGGAAAATTTTTACTTGGTTTGAGGGAAGTAGCAGCGTTATACTCAGATTTGTATTCCAATGTATAAAAAACATTTATCATAGTACCTGACTCATAATAAGTGCTCAATGAATTTTTATTGAATGCATGAATAGTTACATTGTTTATTTCTGGTTAGCTGTTGACTCAGGAGGCCACTTGGCTGTCTGTAACAGAATGTGACTACGGCGGCTTAAACAATTAGGGATTTTAGTTTTCCCACATGAAAAACAGACCAGGAATAGGTTATACAGAGCCAATGTAGCCATTCAAGCAAGTCATCAGTGACCACACTGCTTCTTTAGGCTCTGTTCTCCTTAGCATGTGGTCTGCATCCTCATAGCCCCAAGATGGCTGCTTCCCTCAAGAGATCAGGTGCAAGTTCCAGGCAGGGACTTTTGCAAATGGTAAAAAGCACTGTGGGCTGGTAAAACATTTCTTTTATTATCAGAAAAAATAAGTTTTCTGGATGTCTACGCACTAGACTTCTACTTGCAATTCATGACCAGAAATGAGTCACCCTTAGCTGCAGCGGGGTCTGAGGAATAGCGTTGAGTCAGACTGGGTTCTGTTGGTCAGAAAGCAGGGAGATGTGTGTTAGTGGATATTGTACAACATGGCTCTCAGCTGTTTTAAAGTAGGCAACAATTATTTAGCTATAAACAAGCAGAGGTTCTAGTTTGGAAATCTCTGAGAATAGTTTGATGTTCACTCATGCATTCATTTATTTATCATCCTGCAAATAGTCATAAAATGTCCGTTATGCAGTAGGTGCTGGCTATGAGCTGGAAATGCAAAGAGGAACAAAGTAGACTCGACCTCTGCCCTTAAGGGGCCCAAACACACAGATGAGGGACAGTAAGACCCGCTGGGCAGCGAGGGAAGACAGATCCAGGGAGGTGGTGGGAACAGCATCTGCAAAAGCCAGGAGGAAGCAGAGTCTGAGGAACCCAAAGGAAGGCCTGACGCACAGGAGCCGGGTAACTGAGGGGGTCCGGCTTTTAGTGACCCGACTGGATCCGGAGGTAGGCAAAACCAGGGTCCAGGTCACATTCCGCAGACCTCAGTTACGGGTGAGGCTCCGGGGTGGCAATTGGGACCCATGAGGAACATTTAAATCTTTCCTAAAATGGAACAGCTGAAACGTGAGGCACCTGGGGACTCAGTTCCCAAATACCCTTCCTTTGCCCATTTCAAGCTGGAAGGGACTTGTGAGATCTCGACCAGAGGTCTCCTTTTACAGATAAGTAAACTGAGGTCCAGAAGGACCAAGTAAGTTATTTATGACTGTTTTCCTAGTCAATACCCATATTTGGATCAAACCTGTGGTCTCCCAACTTCAGGCCTTTCCTTCTGCGGACACACTGCGTGTTCACAAGCACTTAATTTCTCCTGTCTGGTAGCAGCCCAGTGATGTGGGCCCAGTAGGGGAATTTGTCCCGAAGTTACACACAGGGAGACTGAGGCCAGAAGGATGACAGGCTAGAGCAGCCTCACCTCCTGATGATTGTCCATCCCCTCTGCCTCTCACCTTCTCACTGACCTGTGGTCGGGAGCCACACAGTGTGAGCGGAGATGGGGCCTGGGCCACTGTCCCCAGCCGCTCCTCTCCTGGGTGTGACAAGTGGGAAAGGAAGGCTTTCACTCCATGACATGGACAATGTGGTTGAGTTCTCGACCGAGTCTCGAGCACTAGGAAGACAAGGACGGGCTGCTGTGCTTCGAGTCCTGACTGCTTCCGACATTCTTTTTCGTTGGTGATGATCCGGCCATGCTTGGCGGCCCCACATCCGGGGCTCGAGGGTGGGAGGGGCCATCACAGGGCTGACAAGGTGCAGAGCTGTGGGGAGCCATGGACCGGCTACAAGCGTACATTCTATCGATTGACCTTTTGGAAACAGAAACTGGGTGTCCTGCTTGTCGCCCAGTTAGTGAGGCTGGGCTGTGTTCAGAGCCATCCTAAAAGGATGGATTCTGCTCAGAGTTTGCCACCTCTGCTCCAGCATGGAGCCTGTGAGGATGCTCTGAGTGGGTTGTTTACACAGGCTGGCTGTGTGGCCGGGTGCCCCCTGGCCTGTGGGAGAGGTGGGAGACAGGGTCAAGCCTGGGGAGCTCCTTCTCCCCTTCCTCTCCTGGTCTGTTCCCCCCCCCCCCGCTGTCCTCCTTCTGACCTGCTCCCGGGAGACCACGGGCTCCAGGATCAGATGGTCTGGCCAGTGCCACTTCTTTCCTGTTCTTGCTCAACAAAACGTCTTGCTCTCGCCTCTTCCAGGGACATGTCCCACTGGCCCCAGCAAGCCTCTGACACGGGTAAAGACTTCTCAGAGCCACTGGCCACTTTTGAAAAGGCAGTAATGTCTTACCCTGTAATTTTAGAAATTGGGCTTTGTGGGAATGTCAAAATCTTACCGCTTTTTGCGAGATGAAAATCTAAAAAAAACGTTAACCTAAATGAAATCAGACTCTGTGAGGGACTTCCTTAACACCCGTCTTGGGACCCCATTTGTTTTTGAGCTGACAGTAGTATGACTATAAAGTAGTACTATTTTCATGGAGGAAAAACCCAGAAGATACCCGAAGACATGAATCTCCAGTGAAAGCACTTAGGGTACTTGGATGTAGGTTAGTAGGAGAGATTTGGGGTTTTTGCCAACCCCCTAAGTGATGTGATGTGAATGCACATGGATGGGAATACCTTCCAAGAGGTCCCAACCCTGTCACAGCTTCTGGACAGATGACAAGAAGACCCCAGTCCTACCTCCATTCCCACTCCGCTGACTCAGGAGAGCCCCGATCTGCCATTGGGAAAGGTTCCGGTCAGAAAGTTCAAGAAGCGTTGTTTGCAAAGCAGAACAGCAATGATGTCCCAGCCTCATATTGTGTAGTGTGGGCCAGGACGGTGTTTCCTGGCCGTGTAGTTCTGGGGGTATTGAAGATATCTCCTTGTCTGAAATAACAAGTGGGGTGGCAGTCTGTGAGAATGACGTAATCAAGCCCACTGCAGAAGGCGCAGTGCGACAATGATCCCGATGGCTCACATCCGCAGACGGCTTTAGGCAGGCATTGGGTTGAACACTTTTGGAGAATTCTCTCACTGAATCTTCACAGCCCACCAAGGAGCCGCTACTCATCACTTCTATTTGGCCAAAGGGAGAACTGAGATACAAGGAGGTGACGTAACTGGTCCCAGTTCACCCAGCCAGGATGGGGTAGAGAGGGTTCAAGCATTCTTCCTGGGGCGCCTGGGTGCCTCAGATGGTTGGGCATCTGCCTTTGGCTCAGGTCATGTTCTCTGGGTGCTGGGATCGAGCCCCACGTCCAGCTCCTGGCTCGGCGGGGAGTCTGCCTCTCTCCCGTTCCTGCTCTCTCGCTGTATCTCTCTGTCTCAAATGAATAAATAAAATATATATAAAAGCGTTCTTCCTTCTGACTCTGCTGTACAGCCAAACATGAGGCGGAAAGCCAGGGTTCTGGCCCGGGCTCCCTCATCCGCTCTGTGGCTTTGGGTGGGTCCCTTGATTTCTCAGATTCCCTCAGTGCTCCATGCTGGGGCCGCGGGTAAGCTCTGCTAATGCGGAGGAGACAAGGATGGAGTGCTCCCCAGCTGCCCTGGGAAAAGTGACTCTTGGTCCCACCGTTATTTCAAGCCCCATTTCTTTTTGACCTGCTGTGTGGGGTCTCCGCTGGGCTCCTGTGATCCAACAGGCATTGGGAGGGGGGACCCTTGAAAGCCTGGATCGTTGGTCCAGCTCCGTAAATCCGTTTTTAGGGAGCTGTAATAACACATATTATTGACCAGATAGACCTGTAGAGCTATTTGTGTGTAAATCCATATTTAGTCCACTATTGATTCACATCAGGCAGCCAAAACCATATTAATTTGAATGTGAAGATTAAAACCATTTTGCAAAAGTTGTTGCAGATCTAAGGGAGTTGATGTTCAGTTTCTAACAGCGTAATGTGCTTTGCTTTCCTTTTGACGTCCCCTTTCAGCTGATGTAGCCCGTTTCTTTTCCAACTGGCTTCTCCCTCCCTCTTTTCCAGAGTGCCTATTTGTTGTGGAGGCTGTGCCAAACCCCTCCCGCCCCTCAGATGCTCTCTCAGAGTTGGGAGCGCTTCCCTAGCGGCTGGGAGAGCAACTATGTCCCTCTCCAGAATTTGTTCTCAGCTGGAGGGCTTTGCCTACCTTGTCCAAGGTCACATTCTGTCCAGACAGCTAATGGCTGGCAGTTACTGTGGGCTGTAAAGGACTTTCCCAGCCTCAGAGATCCCTGCGTGGGGGTGAGGCCTTTGTGACAACGGCTTTGCTGCTCAGCTCCTCTCCCTGCCGGCTCAGGACCCTCCCTTCCCTCTCCCGCGGGTGTGGATTCTGCCCAGGGATCCCTACTTCTGAGTTGGTTTTCTGGGGAACATGACGGGAGACACTACTCAAACCTGAAACCAAATTGGCCGGTCTCCTCTTTGTCTTCTGCTTTAAAAAACAACTCCGGAGGCAGAGTCTGAGTACTAGACAATCCACCCGTGTGAAGTGTACAATGTAACACTTTTAGTATATTTGCAGCTTGTGCACCCATCTGCACGATAAGTTTTAGAACGTTTTCATCGCTCCAAAAAGATCAATCTATACCCTTCGGCCAACATCCCTGATCCCCTCCACCTCACTCAGCCCTGGACAGCCACTAGTCTACTCTCTGTATTTAGGAACTTGTCTGCTGTGAACATTTTGTATAAATGGACTCATACCCAATGTGGTCTTTTGCGACTGGCTTCTCTCACTTCTCATCATGTTTCTAAGGTTCATCTGAGTGGGAGCGCAAATCAATACTTTTTGTCCCCTCCCCCATTGGTTGTATGGATACAGGGTTTATCTAGTCCCTCTCCAGTTGATGGACATTGGGTTGTTTCCGCTTTCCTGCTTTTGTGAATAATGCATTTCTGTCATGTCTTACTTCCTGAACTTTCCTTGAGTCCTACAGCTCCTCTTTCCTGCCATCTGACACTCACAAAAACCTCTTTGTTGGCCTCCATTCCTC
Source organism: Martes martes (assembly GCF_963455335.1). Classification (NCBI taxonomy): domain Eukaryota; kingdom Metazoa; phylum Chordata; class Mammalia; order Carnivora; family Mustelidae; genus Martes; species Martes martes. The sequence goes on along the minus strand of NC_137901.1, from coordinate 26,476,284 downwards.
AGTCTTGTTTCTCTCCATTCCTCTCTCAAATCTGGGTATGTTGTTCTACTACCTAAAATCCTCAAGATCAAGTTCAAATTCCTTAACCTGTAATGATACTATTGCACCACAAAACAACCCTCCCCCAGGTCACCAGGGGTTTCCAGTCACCCAACATCTCAACTTTTCTGGGTCCTCTTCCCCTTGACGGCTCACTGGCCTTCATCACCATGGAGTGCTTCCTGGAAATACTCTCTAGTCTTGTTTTCCTCTGACTTCCCTGGCTGTTCCTTCCCTGCCTCCTTTGCAGGCTTATCAGAGGCTTGACCTCGGGCTCTTTCTTCTTCTCACCTCTTATCTTTGTTTCCTTTGTACCATTTGTACCCAGAGTCCTAGATTTTTTTCTCTCCAGTCCTGACCTCTCCTCTGAGTCAGAACCACCGAGGCAATGGGCTACTCGAGGTCACGCTCTGATGTCTCAAAGATACGTCTAGCTCAGTGTGTCCCCACCATGCTCCCGTGTGGGCTTGCTGGGCCGAGATGCCTGCACAGAGGATCACACCCCAAACCTGAGTGACAGCAGAGCTGGCCCATGACAGTCACCTTCTACCAGTCTGCTTATTAAAATGGGGTTCCTGGGGTTTACCCCCAGGGATTCCAGTTTTGGGGTCTGATGAGGGGATCAGGAATCTGTATTTTAGTCAATTCTCCAGGTGGTTCTGATGCAGATCTGTGGCCCCCAGTCTGAGCTGTGTCTCGGTAGGGGAAGTCCATCCCTGGAGCCCTGAAGGAAAGTAAGAATTGAGGAGGATTGGGTGAGGGAAGGGCACTGGTCTGTGACTCAAGCACTGTGACAGTTTGAGAAGTCATGTGGCCCTAGGCCTCACAGAAGTCATTTAATGAAAGTTTGGTCGATCTGTGTTCTCGTCCCCTTCCTGATGGACAGGAGTCATTGGCACGACCCTGGGACAGGTGAGTTTTTAGCTTCTACTGGAACCCTGCAATGATAGGAGGTCATGGCCTCATGAGTAAACCTCGTTTTATTGGTAAGCAGGTCAGATTTTTATGAAAATATTGTTATTTTACCTTCAACTTCTGCTGGGCCTTGTCCTGCCCTTTTGAGCTTGGCACAACTCATTAAATTCATCAGCGAGGCACAGGCTGGTGGGGAGGGGAAGAAGCTGGGGACAGAATGGGTCACGGTAAATAGAACTGATGGTATGCCAGAGCCAGTGTATACCGCAACCTGGAAGCCCACTCTCCGCAGCCAGAGAGTCGAGATTGACCTTGAGTAGGCGGGTCTCCAAGGGAGTGGTTCTGACCTGGGTTCAAGGTGGACACAACATTCAGAGTTAGGCAGGTGGAATCAGGACTTAGGGGGCTTTGTTGAGTTTGGAGTAATGATGGTGGTGGTAATAGTAGTAGTAGTAGTAGTAGTAATAATAATAATAATGATATCTAACATTTATTGACTGTCCCACAGAGCACCCTGCCCTGGCCAGCCTCCCTTTGTGAAGCCTTGACTTTGTCTGGAAGCATTAGAAATGTGGTGTGTCCGGTCCCAGCCCAGTACTGCTGTATCAGAATTGGCATTTTATTGTTAACTATACTCAAGTTAAAAAAAAATTTTTTTTAAAAATTGAGTCCTACAAAATAGCTCCTAGAAGAGAGAGAGAGAAAAAAAAAAAAAAGGACCTGCCTTTTAACAAGAGCCGCTGAAGGGCCGCACATCACAGGGGGAGAAAGGGTTCGGAGAGCCCAGACTGTACCAGTCCTGCTTCTCCAGAGAAACAGAACCAGCAGGAGACAGACATACAGAAAGAGGTTTCTTCTGAGGGATCGGCTCATGTGATTACAGAAGCTGAGAAGTCCTATAACCTACTGTCTGCAAACTGGAGAACTGGGAAAGCTTGTGGCGGAGTTCCAGTCTGATCCCGCTGAACCCCGGGGGGGGGGGCACGGGGGGGCTCATGATGTAGGTCCCCGTCCAAGTCCGAAGGCCCGAGAACTAGCAGCTCTGACGTGTGAGGGCAGAAGATGGATGTCCCAGCTCAGACAGACACACCGTCACCCTGCCTCCACGTTTTGGTTCTCTTCTTGCCCTCAACACATTGGGCGATACCCGCTAGGACCAAGCAGGCTTTCTTCAGTTGCTCCGTCTTCCAATTTAAATGCAAGTCTTTTCCAGAAACACCCTCACAGACTCACTCAGCAATGTTTTGTGAACTCTCTGGGCATCCGGTAGCCCGGTTAAGTGGATACATGGGCTTTGCCACCACGCCTCGCCAGGCAGTAAGACCGCTTCCAGACACCCCCCGTTGAGGCAGATGAGCCCACTTGGGGAAGGGCTGCCTTGGCCACAGAGGGTGTTCCTGGAACTGAGGATTTGGGGGAGGCGGACTAGTCAGGCAGCCTCTCCAGTATTTGAGAGCAGTTATCCTACCTCCATTTCCAGTTAATTTCTTCATCTGTTCTCCCACGGTTTTCAGATCTGTCACCATCCTGGTCATTCTGTTCTGGGGAGAATGTCATCATCTCTCTTGAAATGCACAGTTTATACTTATTGGATCCCAACTTTGTAATTAATTACACTGGCAGCTTTATTATCTTTGTGTCAGTGAAATGATTAAATCCCAAAGCCTTTTTCCCCTCTTTTCATGAAATGATTATTTAACCAAGTTTCTTCCCCTTTACTTGCACAGTGCATTAATATTTTTGTTGTATCTGTTCATTTCCATTTTGCTAGTTTTGGTTCTATTTTTGGAATCCCAAGGATATCGTTTGATGTACTCATACCTCCTGATGAACAGGGAAGTCCAAAAGGACAGGTCAAGGAAAGAATCCTGAGACCCAACACTGTATGTGTAGAGATCCACTTTCCAGCTGATGCCTACCAGGTTAATACCCTTCCCAGGGCAGCTGATCCCTGAGCCAACGGACCGGCAAGCACAGGGCCACCCAGGCCACAGCTGTCCAGGTTCATAAGCACATGTCCCGAGAGACAGGAAAGGTGCTCTTCTCTCTGATAGGAGCAAATGAGTCTGGCTGCTTAGGCCTGTTATTGTTGAGTCCACGACAAACTCTTAAAATCTAGGTTTGTCTCCTCAATCCGTAACTTACTTAAAAATTTTTAACTTGTTAAGAGTTTTAGAGTGAACAGGAATTGCAAAGATAGTACAGAGAGTCCCTGTACCCCATAGCAGGATTCTCCTATTGTTAATATCTCTCATGAAGAAGGCATATTTGTTTCAACTAGGGAACTGACATTGGTATATTACGACTAACCAAGTATCAGTTTCTCCGGATCTCACCAATTTTCCCCTAAGGGTTTCTTTTCTTCCTTCCTTCTTTTCTCTTTTTTTCTGTTGCAGAATCCCATCAAAGACATCACAGTATATGTAGTCATCAGGTTTCCATAGGCTCCTCTGAGCTGAGACAGTTTCTCAGAGTTCCCTTAATTCTGGTGACCTTGACAGTGTTAAGGAGTATGAATCAGGGATTTTGTAGAATGACCCTCAGCTTTACCTTGTTTGATGTTCATTTCATGATTTCACTGGGATTATGGATTTTGAGGAGGAAGGTCACAGAGCTAGAACGTTGTTCTCATCCCATCAGACATAGCAGGGATACATGTTGTTAACACGACTTATCACTGGTAAGGATGCTCTTGAACTCCTAGCTGCAGTAGCATTTGCCAGGTCTCTCCACGCACAAGTCCCTTATACACTACTCTCACACTTAGCTGAGGGAAAGTCTAAAGGTTTCCTGCCTTTTATTTTCCAGAATCCATTCTCTCCCTGAGCCTGAGAAGTGGAGCATTTGCCTACGCTCAGTTTTCTGACTCCTTTGTCACTTGCTACGATTCCTTAAAGACTTGATCATTTTCCAATTACATTTGCAAAACCTTTTAGAATCCAGAGATACAATAAAACCAGGGCAGGAAATATCCACACATTTATTTATCTACTCAAATTCATTTAGTGTCACTTTGATTCCAAGGTCTCTGCTGGGTTCTGGAAGGGGCGAAAACAATTGATAAGCCATGGCCCTTCTCGTAGTAGGCTAGCCATGTCCAAAGTCACTGTGGTTCAGCATATCCGTGTGTACCAGGGCAGTGGGGGATGAGCTCTACCTGAGAGTGGGGATTTGGGGCTGAGATAGATGTCACAGAGTTGGTGGCACATAGGGTGATTGACCCATCACCTTTGTCCTTCGAAGGACTTTCCTACTACTTTTCTGGCTAGCTTTGCACGAAACCCTAGTGCTAACTGGTAAATATCTTGGATGCAAGAAGGGACCAGCTTTACACTAAGGGACACTGAGTAACAGCCCCAAGACCACCCTTTGCATCAAGTTGGCCCTGGGGAATGCTTCCCCATAACAAGAGAAAATTAACAAGGCAGGGAGCTCCCAGCCAGCCCTGAGGGTAATTCAGGTTCTCCCGGTAGTGAGCATTACATATGGCCCACAGGCTATAAACCACCCTAACAGGCATAATGACTTCCGCACCTCCACCTGAAGGGGCTCATTGCAGCAAGGTAACAGCTCCTGCAGATGCCTCTAAGCTTTAACTATGGGAACACTTGCTTTATAGCACCACCTGAATGATCTACATCCTGCTCTCATCAATGGCAATTTCAGGAGTGATTTGGCTTCTGTCTTCAGTGCATGTGTGTCTACACAGTGCCCTGAAACCTTTGGCATTGGGAACATGGGAAGGGGGATGTGTCCCAGCTGCAGACGGTAAGTAAGAGACGGACCTTGAACTAGAAGTTGTTAAGAGGTAACTCTCAGGAGTTCACACTAATCAGAGGGATACAACCAACCCCTATCTGCATGCATTCATTCGTTCATTCATTCATTCACTCATTCAATCCCAAATCCTTACTGAGCCCTCCCGTTTACCAAGCACAGTACTGCTTATGGATGCAAAGAGAAAGGAGACAGAGGCCTTTCTTTTAAGATCTCATAGATGAGAGAGGGAGGCAGGTTCAGCAGTGTGGTGGATAGTGAGACCGCTGCTCAGTAATCAGGAATAGTGTGCATGTACCCTACCCAAATCAGCAAATACTAGAGGTCAGACGGCTTCTTCTTCTCCTTTTCTTTTTTCTTTAAGTCTTTGAAGAGCCAGTTTAGCCTCACGCAATGGTGAGAGAGGCATAACTGACTCAGTGTCTCCGTGAACAGAAAGCAAATCATCCTTTGAAGACCCCGTGCTTCCTGACTCAACACCTAGACCACCTGTTTTAAGCCCTGGCTCTTCCACTGAGCGTGTGACCATGAAAAGTTAGTTATTCAACTGTTTTGAGGTAGGGCAGCTGGGCTATCCTTGCCTAACAGTTGAAGTCATTAAGGAACAAGCCAATTAAGTGACTTGCCTAAGACAAGGAACAAGGTCTCCTAAATCCCACCCCTTCCCCCACCCCCTTTCAATATATCCCTAATTATTGGGAAAGAGACTCAAAGTCTGTGTCCTCCAGATGGTGGGGAAATAGCAAAATTGTTATTGGTTAAACACTCCTGCTCAGTATGCAAGGCTTAGTTCAGTGTCTTCCTCCAGGAAGCCTTCCTTGACCACTCCTCTCCTCAATGTTATTAGCCTCTCCACCTTCAGGCCTTTGAACCTGTCTTCTTCACACTGCAAATACAGATCCGGCTTCGTTGCAGTGTATTTTATCTGTTTACACATCTGTCTTTCCCATTAATCCTTGAGGACAGGGACAGTTAAAAATTGAGACAATTATGTCATTGTTTTATTTCTACCCAACCATGTTTTAAAAAGGATTTAAGGTGCTCGCTTCGGCAGCACATATACTAAAAAGGATTTAAGAAAAAGAAATACAGTGTTGGGTCCCCCCCAAAAGTGGGTACCCCAATAATGGGTCCGTGATTAAAGGAGCGAGACTGATACAAAGAGAAAGTCAGGCAAAGCTTTATTTCACGCCAAGCATCAAGAATCAGACCGAACGTTCGGGGATGCACCTCTTACAAGAGAGGGCGACCTCTCTCTGTTTCACAGACTAACTTTTATAGAACAAAGGCCATGTGGTTGGGCCTGGCCACACACAGGTGGCCAATGAAATTGTAACACACAGAGTAAGCTGCACAGTGATGCTAGGCGACCAATTGAATCACAATTTACCCTAGTAGACATTTGAACAAGCCTATCACCTTGATCAGAATTGGCGCCCAAAAGGTGCCCAAAGGGTGGGGCCCATACTCCTTGGTAGCTAGGAGACAGTATGCGCCCCTACTGATTGAATGTCTCTACCTGACCTGACCCACCTTTGTATTTGGGCTTTTTTTTTTTTTTTTTTTTTAACTGGGACTGGTTTCCGGGACTTGTTTTTAAGTAAGTTCCCCTGGGGTGGAGGCAGAGTCAATTTAAGTTTTACAACAAAATGGCAGTTCAACGGAGGTGGGGCTGCTCTGGCTGAATAGACCCTTACAACAGTACCAAAAAAAATCAGTAAATGAGAAAATTCAGTTTCTGGGTAAATTTACTATTCCAAATTAGGTTGATACCCAAAAAAGGCGCATACACTGGAGCCATGTTTAGGTTCTGAGATACCTGGGAGGCCATGCAAAGAAGGAAATGTGATGGGTTACAGGACTGACCAGGTCCTTCAAGAGAAAACAAGCTGGTCGCATTGAAGAACAGTCCTGGCACTAGGACTAGAAAGAAATGTTTCCTGTGGATTCTCTTAAAGAGGAAGCATGTAACGCGACAAATAATCATCTTAGCAACATCTATTCCATAAAACCATGGAGACGAATCTTGGAACGGCTCCAGATGGTAACTGATGGCCAATACTGCAGTTCATTCTGGTAAGAATGTTTACAAAATGACATCAAAACATTGGTCTGTGTGCCCAGGTGTCTGATGATTCTGCTCCATCCAGGTTCATATTATGGAATATTTCACTGATGGTCTTTCAACTGGCCTTTATGAGGTCTATGAAACCCTAACAGTGTATGCACAATTTTCAATGCGTGTTTATGCACATTTTTCTAGGGTGAGAACCCCTGAGTTTTCCCCTAAAGGTTCAGAACCACTAGATTAGAGCAACAGCTAGATTACATCTCTGTGGATTCTTTCTTACCCATCATGCTTTGATCTGGGTGGTTTGGCCAGGAGTTTGGGGCCATCCTATGAGATGAGTACATGGAATCGGATATTTGCTGCTGCAGATGAGGTGGTCAATGGAATCAAGCAGGCGTTTATGTGTTCCAGTGAAAGGCGAGCTGCCCAAGGAGCATGCACGCTTGAACCGAAGACCAGCGCTGGTGCGTGGCCAAGCGTCTGTAGAACAAATACTTGGGAAGAGCAACACCCAATTAAAAGTGACAGGTGCCACACAAACTCATGAAGTCTTCTGTGTTTTTCAAAACAAATGAACAAAAAACCCCCGAACAGAAACAGATTCATAGAGACAGAGAATAGTCTGGTATTTGCCAGAGGGCAAGGTGGGTAGTGGTTGAGTAGATGGTCAAATTAGGGGAATGGGATTTAAAGGGAAAAACTTTAAGGTATATACAAAAAAAGACAAAGGATACAAAGTAAAGCACAGGGACTAGAGTTAATCATATGTAACAACTTTGTATGGTGACAGATGGTAGCTAGATTTTCAGTGGTGATCACTTTGCAATGTAGATAAATATTGAATCACTATGTTGTACACCTGAACCTAACATACTATTGTATTTCAACTATACTTTAATTGAAAAAAAAGAAAAGAGAAAAAGGAAATAAACAAACAAAAAAGCACCAGGGACCAGTACAAAGGAGCAGCCATCCTGGCCATTGGCTGCCGTGGACCCAGCACCTGACACAGAGCAGGAACCAGCGCAGGGCGGGGGCGGGCGGGGGGGTGGTGGTGGGGGTGGTGGTGGGGGGGGTGGGTGGGGAGGGTTTTGGGGGGAGGAGGTGGGGAGAGGGAGTCTCTGAAGGGCAACGTTCTCCTGAGCCATGCTGCCTTTAATCAGGTTGATTAATAAGAGTCAGTAAATAAACTCTAATCAAAAGACGCCCTAAGCCCTGAAGAACTCTCCTGCTTTCTCTCTATTTATTTGTTTTTGGATTAATTTTTCTTTGTGCAGATGAAAAAGGAGCCATTATCCAAATGAGGCCGGGTAAGGTGATTAGATGTTATTTACAGAAGGGGGCAGGGGGCAGATGAAATCATCCTGTGGACCCTGGGTGTGCTTAGCAAGACATTATTTTGTTATCAGTGTCACTGTTTTTATGGTTGCAAAGGGATGCCTCCGGTGTGGTGAGGAGGGATTCCCTGTTTCAGTAATCGCCGATTACAGGAACTTGAAAAGTCGGTCATTTCCAATCTAACAACACTCAGGGGGCCTGGGTCTCATGCAAACCACAGATTTGTCAGTCAATCAGCAGGTAGGTACTGATCACCTACTACGTGCAAAGACAGATCAGGCAGAAGAGCAGGTGTAAAGTGTGGCCCAGACTCTACGAAGCTTTCTGTGGATGCAGTGTGATGAGCAGGGCACCTTTAGTGTGCCCTGAGTTGTCTGGAGACCTTGGTAAAAGGCAGATTCTGATCCAGGAAGTCTGAGGCGGAGCCTGAGATTCTTTGTTGCTCACAACCTGGAGCAAGAACCACACTCTGAGTGGCCAAGGGAAGAATTGCCCTGAAAGAGGAGTTGGCAGGTGTGGGTTTCAAAAGACTGTCACTAATCTGCTGCATTTGACCTTGGCCAGATCACTCTGCCCTTTTAAAAATTGCCCCGCATGACTCCTCCAAGGGCACCACTGGCATGGACTTCGGGTCAGTGGTGCAGTGCACAACCTGCCCACACGTACATAGAGCTCCCGAGCGGGTTGGCTTCGAGACAGTGGTTCTCAACTCCGGCATCTTACGATAATCTGGTGAGTTTTAAAAAATATTAACTTGTGAGCCTCCTGCTCGATGATCTGACATAGTTCCGAGATGGGACTGGGCATTGGCATGTACTTTAGCGCTCCCTAGGACGCCTGCGTGGCTCAGTTGGTTAAGCATCCACCTTCACCTCAGGTCATGATGCCAGGGTCCTGGGATCGAGTCCCGTGTGGGGCTCCCTGCTCAGTGGGGAGTCTGTTTCTCCCTCTGCCCCTCCCCCTGCTCATGCGCTTGTTCACACACACTCTCTCAAAAACAAAAAGCAAAAAGCACAAAACTTCAAAAACAAAAAACAAAAAACAAAAAACAACTCCCTAGGAGATCCTGAGATGACGCTCCAAGTCTCTCCCAGCTGAAGGTCCTGTGGCTCTGGGACTCTCAGGCTGTGCCCGCAGAACCCCTAAATTGATTAATTACCTCTAGAAGACCAGAGAAGAAGGAGATGATGCAGAAGGAGGAGTCAAGAGGTTTTCCTAGAGGTAGGTAGAGTGACCAGGAGGGAGAAGTCACTGTCAGGGGAGCTGGGGGCACGAAGTGTGGAGAGGGAGCCCAGGCAGGTAGGCTGCTGTTGGTGGAACACGTTTCTACCTGGGTTGGGGCTGGCACATGCCTCTGAACTTCTGGCTGTTGGCAAAGACAGATAACGGCATTGGGCAGCGTATCATCACGCATAAGGGGGAGGCCTTGGAGGGAAAAACGGAGAGCCCTCCAGCAGAGGTCCTGATTTGAATTAGGGGTTCGAAAAGAGGCTGCAAAACTGAGACAAGAGGAGGAGTGAGAAGGGGTCCCCACCATCCAGCTCAGTCAGTCCTGAGAACACGAGGTGAGGGGTGTGGAGGGAGGGGTGGGCCTGCACCCAGCCGGGCCTGCTCTGTGTCCCTCCTGAGGGCTCTGAGGGCAGGCGGCCTGAGTTTGCTCCTCACTGGTCTTGGAACAGAGGGTCTCTGGCACATGTGGGGGCATGAGCGTGGAACAGGCCTGTTTGTCTAAGGAGCTCATGTCAATCTCGGAGGCCTTCCTGCTTCTCCTTTGCTGGTGGCCTAGCTCATCACTCCCAGCTGTCTATTTCTATCCCCACCTTCCTCCTGGGGGCTGGGCCTCGGCCTGGTAGCAGAGGCCCCCAAAGCCCGGGGGGGGGGCAGCCTGGGGGCTGGGGATGGGCCTTCTCCCCCCGGCCCCTAGCACGGGGTCCGCTACAGCCCCAGCCCGCTGTCTCCCCTGGCATTTTCAGCGCCATGGTTGGGAGCCCCGGTGGCTGGGGAATCCAGCCGCCGTGTGATTGATAGCGCCGCCGAGGCGGGAGACAAGCAGGCCTCTCTGGTTTTCGTATTAATGCCGGGTTATCTCCCACAGTATTGATTTTTTGTTTGGCTTTGGAAATTTCTCTTCTCTGTTTCTGAGCCGTTTCTATAAAAATGAAAGAGGAGGTGAGGGATGATGGCGCCCGGACTGACAAGCTTTGCTGACTTGCAGTATGAGCTGCTCTTTCCCATTAGGGCTTTCCGAGCCTGTCAACGGCCTCGCCCGGGCAGAAATAGATTTACAACGTGGTATGGAAAGGGACCCGAGTGTCAACCGTCAGGGCCGGCCACCAAGTTTAGTCACTGGATTTAATCTTCCCATTCTTACTTAGTGCTCGGGACGCCCTCGATGGGGCCACATGGGTTTGGGCCCCGGCCTCCTTCTCTCGGCCTCCCTCTCTCCATTCTGGTCTTTTCCTCTTCCAAGAGCCACCCTCGGCAGGACTGCGAGGACTGAGGAGGGTCTGGGGAGCTCAGCCTCCCTGCCGCCACCCTGCTGTTCCCGCAGACCTGGTCCCGGGCCTACCTCTCCTTTCCTCACCCCTTCCCACTCTCCGGCCATGAGCAGCCCTGGGGGGTAAATGGCAGAGCAGCTCACAGTGGGTGGGGGGGTCCTCACAGGTGGGATTGTGTCTTTAATTGGCCAAAATGAAGGATTAAGGATGTGTAACGCTGAAGGGTTGGATTTCATGCATCCAGTTGAGGGGCGGAAGGTGGGAAGGCAGCATTCCTGGAATCTGGATGTGCCCTTGACCGCTTCTGCTTTCACTGGCTGAGCTTTGTTCGGGCGGGGGGCCTAAGGGGACAAGGCCAGGGGTGGGGCTGCCTCTAAAATCCTAGGGCCGCTCATCGGCTGGTCAACAAGTCTTTGTTATTTTATTTTAGGTTTTATATTTATTTATTTTTTTAATTATGTTACGTTAGTCACCATAACAAGACTTTGAATTGAATTAAGGGCCTGTCTGGGATGCCTGGGTGGCTCAGTCGGGTAAGTGTCTGCCTTTGGCTCAGATCATGAACTTGGCGTCCTGGGATCCAGCTGTGTTGGGCTCCGTGCTCCGTGGGGAGTCTGCTTCTCCTTCTCCCTCTGTCCCTCCCCCCACTCATGTGCTCGCATGTGTTCTTTCTCTCTCTCTCTCAAATAAATCCATAAAATCTTTAAAAAAAAAGGGGGGGGGGTCCATCTGCTTACAGCGCTGTTCTGACCCACAGTCCTATTTTGTCAGGTTCTACATCTCTCTCTTCATTCTCCATTCCACAAGTATATGCAGACACAGTGGCCAGAGGCAGGGCTAGGTGCTAAGGGTAGAAAGAGAATCAGTTCCTGGCCTTATAGAGCTGCCCAGGCCAGGGACTGACCTGGGGGCCATACTGGCCCTTTTCCCTTCCCAGCTTCTACACATCTAGTCATGTGTCCTGTCTCCCTGCCGCTGGCCTTGACCCTCTCGTCCAGAGCCCCTAGAAGGGGACCCATATGTATGGGAGACCCACGGTACATGTGGGTCTTCTAGGCCAGCTTCCGCACCGTGCCCCTAAATATGATTTAGCATACAGGTAGGATCCCTCTCTCACTCTGAAGTCTCTGATGACTCTCCATTTTCTACAGAATAAACTTGGAATGGCTTTGAATGCCACCCAGGCCTTTTCATGATTTCATCCCTGTCAATCTGTCCAATTTCAACTTCTCTATTCCTCTCATCCCACCCCTGAATTATTGAGGGTTCTTCAGGAAACAAAAGCAATAGGGTGTATGTGCCTGTGTGTGTGTGTGTGTGTGTGTGTGTGTGTCTGGAATTGCCTCATATGACTATAGAAGCTGGTGAATCCAAAATCCACAGTGTGGGCTGGTAGCCTGAAGCTGAGGGTGCAGCCAGTCTGAAGACAGGCAGACAGAGACCCAGGAGAGCCCATCGTACAGGGGAAGTCTGAAGGCAGCCACTGGAGAACTCCTTCTTGCTTGAGGAGGTCAGTGTTTTTGTTCTGTTCAGGCCTTTGACTGATTGGATGAGGCCCACCGCAGAAAGGGCCATCTGTTTTATCCAAAGTTTACTAATTTGAATATGAATCACATCCTCAAACACCTTTCCAGTTGACACATGAGATTAGTCATCACACCCCCTTTGCCTTTTATGCTCTGGAAATATGGCACCTCTGTTTTGTTCCCTAATATGGCGCCCAGTCCTGCCTCTGGGCCTTTGCACTGCTTTTCCCTCTGCCAGGTTTACCTCCCCAACTCTCATCTATTCAGAAATCACCTTCTAACTAATCCAGTCCCAGCTGGGAAGTGTTCTCTTTTGGTGACCCCTTCCTTGACCATCACAGACAGCTGGGGTGCTTTTGTGTGACTGCTCCCACTCTATTTTGTACTGAGCTTTGTAACATCATTTATCATTGCCATAAATGTTGGTTGGCATATCTGCCTCCACACGGGGGAGGCAGGGCTTATCTTTTCATTTTTGTCTAACTCAGGTCCTATGGTGGGTGTTGGGGGAAGATTTCTTTGCTATTAGGGCATTAATCAATCTTAGTCTCATTAGCACCTCATTTGGTTCACTTATAAAGTGGGAAACTGGGCTAGCAGGATAGTGACCACTCACTGCTGACCCTGATATCCCTTCTCCCCTTATCTCATAGTGATAGATCTTTTAGCTGACCTCATGGCCCCTGAGGAGTAAAACTACATTTCCCAGCAGCCAATGCAGCTAGGTTAAATCATGGCCAAAGGGATGTAAGTGAAACCCCTTCAGCACCTTCTGGGAACATTACTTCTCTGTTATTTCCTTCACCCAGCTGCCTGGAATCAAAGGCCACCATCTTGAACCATGAAGGTGGGGAGCAGGGGCCTGGAAGTGGTCTGCAAACAGAGGACTATGGCTACTTCACAGCCTTGTGCTGCTTCATCTGACTTTTGTGTCAGAGAAAAGAATGCCACTGTCCTGTGTAAGCCATTATTTTTGGAGTCTTTGTGACATGCAGTTGAACCTAATCCAAGGGACACAACTTAAGAAGTGCTTTTCAAACTCCTCAAGGGAATTCAGCAGGCTCTGTGAGTTGGGGGAGTGGTCCAAGGGCACGGGGCTTAGCCCTCCTTACTCCCGCCTGTCCCAGCCCGATGGCCTCTGTTTCACTTTTGCATATTTTATACATTGACTTAGAAATTGTTTGAGGATGGAAAGATTAGATGCTCTCCAAAGTCCCATCCAAGTCTGACATACCGAGGCTTTGTCTCTACAGACGACTGGTTTAAAAAGGGCACAGGTCCATGAAGAGGAGCAGGATTTCTCCATGTTGTATCCACAGACAAACATGGACATGGGGCGCCTAGGTGGCTCAGTCGGCTAAGCGTCTGCCTTCAGCTCAGGTCATGATCCCAGGGTTCTGGGATCGAGCCCATATCGAGCCCATATCAATGGGGAACCTGCTCTCCTCCCCCATCCCTCCACCCCTGCTCATGCCCTCTCTCTTGTTCTTTCCTCTCTCTTTCAAATAAATAAATAAAATCTTAAAAAAACCAAAAAACAAAAACCCCACAAAACCCAACAACCATGGACACAACGGCTTTTCCTAATGTGGAATTTAGGCACTGTGGTGGGCACAGGGGATCCTCTCTGTCTCCTTTGTCTAGGTCTGGGGTCTGCCTGAGTAGCGTCCTCCCCAGCTCCCGCCCACCCTGTATCACCCATCCCAGAGCTGGGCAGGGATTTTAGGGGTTGTTAACTGAATCTGCTGAATGAACATTGGGATGAATGAGCACATGCTGAGTACTCCACACGGACATTTGCACTAACTGCTCTCATTGGCTGTCTTGTGAGAGCTGTGGGTTTGTTTCTTGGCCTCGTTTCCAGTCTCAGCAAGCTATCTTTGTGGAGGGCTGGAGGTCTGGCCTAGCATCGATCCTATTGCCCAGAACACTGGACACACAGCCTAGGTGCATGCGTGTCTGGCACCTGGCTTGTCATGGTCTCTCCTTCCCAGGCTGTGTCACTTTGCCCAGGAATTCACCCACGGGGGTGCTTTTTGTGGAAGGCAATATTATGGTAGGGGGGCCCTTGGAAAGCTGTAGCCATCAGCAGCTGAAGTGTGTGGGTGGGGGGTTTGCAGAGCTGAATTGTCTCTTCTGGGCTTACCATGGAGCTGTCTGCATTCCTTGATGACCGACGCTTTCATTAGGTGCTATTACTAGTCTTGTTTTACTGATGGGAATGCAGAGGCACAGAGAGGTGAAGTAGCTTGCCTGTTGTCACCCAGCCTGAAAGTGATTCCCTAACTCCAGTCTTCAACCCTACTTCTCTGCTGATCCTGTGGGTGTAAAGGTACTTTGCAAAGTGTAGGTTGCGATCTATGGAGAAGCCTTTGCTATAGTTTCTGCTCATTTTCCAGAGAGAGGCAGTGGCAGGTGGCAGCTCTCCCTGAGAGCTGATACTTACCTTCATCCTCCTGGGTCCCATATGCGCAGTCTGGATGCACTGGGTGTGTGAGCAATTGTGCATCTGTGTGTGTGTGAGAGAGAGAGCAGGTAGGCACAAGTGTGTGTGCACGCACACCTGCACAAGGCTGCTCTCCCACTGCTGCCTCTAGCCTTAGCTCTGCTGCCAGTTCTGATGAAGGAAAACCTGCACTTTGCCCCCACCACGCAGCCCATCACTTTTCTGGCTGGGCGCCTGTCACTGGCACTCTGGAAGCAGGGAGCGTGTGTCATCCAGGTCTGAAGGATGGCTTGGCCAGCTGAGGGGATCTGGCAGGAGTGGGGACTATGCCCTGGAGGTGGGATATTGCAGGCTCTGTCCTGTCGCCCCTGTGCGTGGAGTGGGGGAGTGGCCCCAGGAGATGCGGCCTGGGTGCTGCTCATGCCCCGGGGCTGTGTCCTATCAGGTCAGTGTGAGGGAGGCGGGCTTATTCATTGGAGCTAGGCAGTCAGATGGCATCTGCCCTGACCTGGGGTCAGCCTCCATCAGTCAATCTCTCTGATACCGTTTCAGTGGCAGTGTCTCCCTTTCTCAGAGGAGAGGGTGGGAAGGGGTGAGGGGTGGAGAAGGGCATCCCCCCAGGGCCTGCTGGATCTGAGGGCTTGGTGCAGGGGAGATGAAGCCCAGATCTGGGACCTGGCCTTAGGCAGCTGGCCAGCTGGGCTGGCCTTAGGCAGATCACCTGGGGCCAGGAGGCCAGAGACCCTGTGTCCCAGCAGCTGGGACTCTTCACCCCTCTGTGCCTCAGTTACCCCATCTGAAAGAGGAGAATAGTAATAGTCCTTGCTTGATAGGTGTTGTGACGGTCCAATGACCTGGCCTTTGCAGGGAATCAGAGTAGCTGCTGTCACCATTTTTAATCTGGTTGAAGCCCTGCCCTTAGCCCGCCGCAGGACCTTGGGCAAGGGCAGCTCATCTCTCTAGGTCTCGAGGTCCTAATCATTAGGTTGCATAAGCAACCTGAACCCCTGAACTATTACCGTAGAAGGGCACAGTGATTCCTTCCCATAAAGCCAGTCGCAGAGACGGTCCTGCAGAAAGAGTGGGCAGGAGATGAGGGGCAGGGGGCCCTCTCTGGCCTGTGCGAGGAGGTGGTTTGCTTTTGAGACACTCATCCTTTTCCATGATTGCCCCTACCCAGCCCCCTCTGTAGCCTATCCCCTCAGGATTTTGCTTACGGCCAAGTTGTGAAATTGGGGGACCAAGCTGAAGAGGGTTAGCCTTGCTTCGCACATGGCATTTTCAATGGAAGTCTGAACGATGGGAAAATCTTTGAGGCCTAGCGGAATGGCATGTAATGGTGACATCTCAGGCATTGTGGTGGTCAGGGTTGGGGGTGGCTGTGCTTTTCTAGGGGAAGGGCCCGTCCCATGCCTTCCCTTATCATCCCTTATGGGCAGCCACACTGGAGGAGTGCACCTGCTCAGATGCACATGGCCGCTTTTGTAAAAACAAAATATAAATCTGGGATATGGGATGCTGATATGACAGGGGGTTTGGTTTGCCCTAAGCCCTCTTCTGGGTTCAATTTAGCACCAAGAGCCCATGTGTGTGCATACATGTGCATGTGACCTACCCTGGAGCTCCAGAGGCCCTTGGAGAAACTCATCTCACACTGGTCATTTTACAGAGAGGAAACTAGGCCTGGGAAGGGAGGACTTTCCTGAAGCCCCACAGTTAGACGCAGGGCTGGCCAGAGCCAAGGTCTCCTTATCCCTGTGAGTTTCATACTCTTTCTAGGATACCAAATCCCTCATTTCATAAATGAGAAAATAGCAGCCCAGAGAGGTGCAGTGACTCACCTAAGGACACACAGCTAGGGCATTATCCCTCCCCAACTGTGATTCCCCAAAGACCGCTATTTTTCCTAAGGGGTGACAAGAACCATTGACTGGCAGTGAGGGATCCTGGGCAAAGAGCCCACACTAGCCAGGGAACCTGATCCTGTGTTCCATCTGCCTGAGGGCTCTGTTCATTTAGCTCCTTCGTGAGCAAGCAGACTGCCCCCAAAGAGCCCTGGCAGGACCCCCATAGTGCAAACTTTGCTGTGGCCCTTTGCCTTCCTCCTTGATGAGACCTCCCAGCTTCCCCAGACTGCCCACCCTCCAGGTCACACACTCAGCCTCTGGCCTCTGACTCACCGCAGCCATAAGCTGAGCCATCTCCTGTCTCTGACAGGGGCCGCAGGCCCGGGACTGGACACATTCATATGGATTATTTATAGTTAATTCTCCAGTGGCCCTATAAAGAAATGCCATTGTTATTCTTAATTTGCAAATGTAAAAATCAAGGCATAAGAAGTTTAAAGTAACCTGCCTAATGTCACGCTGTGCATGGCTGTCAGCAGGTGGTACAATGAAGGTTCTTGCTGGGAGCAGTTGGGAGCTCAGCCCATTCATCAGCCACCTTTTCTTGAGGCCTTGCAGACCCTCCCATGGCTCTGTTCTCCCCTCTTCTGCCCTCCTGGAGCACTGGCGCCAAAATCCACTTGGATTTGATTAGACACCTGCTGGTGGTCCTCTGCTAGCTTCTCACATAGACCTAGAACAATTGTTGGCCCTTATTTGTCCTTAAGCTTGTCCTGATCATGGACCTCAAGAATCAGAAGGGACATTAAGCCAATCTACTCTAAAAACCCTTCATTTTGTTTTTTGTAAGTGATTTTTGTTATATTTTTCTTCAAAAGTGCCAATAGGGAAATCTTAGAAGACATAGGCAAGCAAAAACAAAAATAAACTTGCAGTTATAAAATAAATAGGTCACAGGATGGAAAGTAGAACATAGGGAGTATAGTCAATAATATTAGAATGACTTTGGTGACAGATGGTAACTACATTTATCACAATGAGTATTTCAAAATGTATGTAGTTGTTGAGTCACTCTGTTGAACACCTAACACATATAGTATGTCAATTATATATTTCAGTTAAAAAAAAAACTACTCATAATCTTTCCTCCCCCAGAGATAATTATAATGAGTTTTTTGGTCTATATTCTTTCCACCTTTAAGATAATGAAATGTTTCATGTAAAGAAAGTATAGGGAATAATATAGCAGACGCTCATATGTCCACTACTGAGGTATGACAAGTTTTTTTAAAAGATTTTATTTACTTACTTGGTGTGGGGGGGGGGAGAAGGGGGGAGGAGAAAAGGGAGAGAGACAAGCAGACTCTGTGCTGAGCATGGAGCCTAATGTGGGGCTCGTGACCTGAGCTGAAATCAGGAATCGGTCTGTCACCTGACTGAGCCACCCACATCCTGCAACAAAAGTTTTATTTACTATTCTTTTTAGCAAATTAGATATTACCATATAGTTGAGACCCTCTTTGTTCCAAATTCCGTCCCTACTGCATTTCGTTCTCTCCTTCCCAGAGGCAACTCCTATCTTGCCCAGGTTACCTCCTTTGCTGCATTATTCAGCCATGACAAAGGATTATTGCTTTGTGTTCAGCTTGGCATCAATGCCATCATCTCTAGCATATATAAATCTGTAACTTTCTGCTTTTCCTTGGCATTGTATTTTTGAGATTTAGCTATGTTGTTACATGCAGATCTAGGGAATTAGTTTTAACTGCTGTATAGGAGTCCACTGTATGATTGTATTACTATCTTTATACTACAATAGTACTATGCCATAGTACTCTATGGTACACTATGCTATGTGGCTGTATTATGTTACTATACTATATTTTTCCAATCTACTGATCATGGTCACTGAAGTTGTTTCTAATATTTGATGGTAACAAATAATGCTACAAGGAAGATACTTGTCTATGTCTCCTTGTAGATAATGAGAGAGGAACTGCCGAGTCATAAGTACAAATAGCTTCATTTTTACTAATTATTGCCAAATTGTCCTCCGTGATAGCTGTACAATTTATATTCTTCTCTGTAGCATGTGAGTTCCTGTGGTGACATATCTTTGACTAGACTAGGATTATCAGGCTTTTCAATTTTTTTTCAATTGGAGGGATGTAAACTGGTAACTCACTGCCATTTTAAATTGACATTTTTCTGATTTCTAGTTAGATTGAACATCTCCTAAGGTTATTGGTCATTCTCCTCTTTTGTGAATTGCTTTGCATATACTTGGATCCTCTTTCTTCTAAGTTGTCTTTTTCTAATAGATTTGTACGAGTTCTTTAGCTATTCTGACTACTCCCATATTTTTCATCATGACAGTTGTAGATGACTTCTTCTATGTTGTAGCTTCATTTTTCACTTTGATTAGGGTATGTGTTTGTTTTAAGGGAGTCCCATTTGTCAGAGATTTCCTTTCGGTTTTTGCTTTTCACATTTTGTTGAGAGAATTCTTCCCAAACCGATGCTGTGCAGATATACTTTTGAGGTTTTGGGGGAAAGTTTTTGAATATTGATGTTTTACATTTAGGGCATTAATCTACACAGAACTCATTTTTTTCCTATATGACACGAGGCAGAAATTTTACTTTATTTTCTTCCATAGGAGTAGGGATTGTCTCAGTATCATTTCAACAATTTGATGTTACATATGACAAAACAGAGGTCCAAAGATGTGAGGAGACTTGCCCAAGGTCACATAATGGTTCAGTGGTGGGATTAGGACAAGGAGTAAGTTTTCTGATGTCCCCACCTGGCATTCCAGCACAACCATCCTCCTGTGCGACCTCAATACTGCCATGGACTTCTTTCTACTATTCTCATATAGAAATGTACAAATTTGATGGTAAGTTTCCTGAAAGAGGGATTCTCTCCTTTCCTTCAATCACCTTTATGCATTTAACATTTATGACTATCTGGTAGGCACTTAGGAAGACCATGTTGAAATAAAGAAATCACTGGATTCTACAGATTGATTCCAGCATAATTAATCCTTTTAAATTCAGCTGTTTTACCTCCTATTTTTATATTTTATATTTTTTATATTTTGACATACTGATTCATTCCACAAACATTTGCTGAGCACCTACTATGTGCCAGGCACTATGCCACCTGCTAGAGATTAAAAGAGGATTAAGATGTGTATTCTGTTCTCACAGATCTTAAACTGTAGTGGGAGAGTTTGAAAAGTCAACTCACCTATGACTGTGCTATTTAAACATTATACATTGGGAGACAGAAGGCAGATAAAATCTGGCCAAAAATCAGGAAGGCTTCCCGGAAGAGGAGACATTTTAGCTGAATTGTTAAGGATGAGGAGGAGTGATCCATTTGTCAAAGGTGGAGAGGGGTGTGATATTCAAAAGTGGCATCATGGGCAGAGATCTAGAGTATCTGGCCATGATTCACTGACTCTAGCATGAAATAGGGGGCTGGATCATGTTTGTTCATTTTTAAGAGGTCAAAGCCCCTGCTTTCCTAGACGTTTCTAGACTAACTCAGGTTTGATCACAGCCTCACACGGCACCCCCAGTACTTCCTGCCTTGTCATGGATTAAACCAGCTGGCTTTAGAGACTCTGTCGTTTTGCCTTGTTTAAAGTGAGCTTCAACTTTCTGTTGAGGAGCGTGGTTTTCACTTTGTTTCATGATTGTAAATTGACATTCCCGTTCTCGCCGTCATTTTGGTTGCCAATGCTATTATTACAGGCCTTTCTCATGCAGCCAGAATAACATATGAGACACCAGCCTGGAGTGACAGTGTGCCTGACAAAAACAGAAATAGCCCAGCTCACATTATTTGCAAAAGAATTATCCCCTGGAGGTGATTTTTAATTTGGGGGTTTGCTGCAAAATGGAAACCTGACCAAAGCTACTTTGCAACCCAAATGCTTGTCTTACCAATCAATTATCAAAATGAGACTTGCTGGGTCCTGTAGCAAGTCTTTTCTGGGCTCTCTCCTTTAATGGGTCAAGTCCAAGCTGCCTCTATTATTGGGAAAAGCTGGGGGCGACTGAGCAGTTTAATTTGCTGATGAGGGGGAAGGGAAGGTAGAGAAAATGGTTCTCACATCCCAATAAAGAACAGCACAAAAGGCAGGTGGAGCAGGGCCTAAATTAGAGCCAGCTACGGCAGCTGGGGGGCAAGAAGGCAGCGTGTGGCGTGCCGGTGGTTGGTTTGTAAGGGATTAATAATTCAGCCCCAGGAATCGGGTTAGGGCTATGCACAGCAGACTTGCAGAAAGGTTAATTGGTATTTATTGGGTACTGATAAGTGGCATTTATGCTATTTTGGTATTTGGGGGGACTTGAGGGAAAGGGAAAAGAGAGACAGAAGCAGAATTGAATGTAGAGATCCAGGGAAGTCTTCTCTTGGCCTCGGGATGTCATGAAATCATTCTCCTGGCCCCAGCAGGGAGGGGCTGGGGGGCTCAGAGCCTTAATGGGCTTGAAAAATGAATTTCTGTGTCGCCTCCATTGTAAGCCTTACATGTGCTATTTAAACTTGACATGTCATAAATCCAATAGTGGAAAACAAGATGGCACTGGCTTGCTGTCCACTTTTATTTGTGTGGCGGCAGGAAATGATGCTCCATGAGAAAGTGACAGGCCCTGCCAGCCATTCAGTCTAGGGGACTTGAGGGCTGGACCCGGGGATGCCAGAAGCTGTGATGCAGGATTGGGAACCACTGTCTGACTTGGGGCATCAAGTGTCCTCTGTCCAGATGACATCCACAAGATGTGGGCTTTGGGTCAGGGCATCTCTCTAGCTCCCCCAAATAACCCTTCTTACAGGGGATCAGTGGATGTGTTTCTGGGTTACAAGAAAAATTTTTCCTGGTTTCCATGTATGTAAAGTCAACTGTCTCCCTTACTAGGCCAGAGCTCCTTGGGGACAGCACCATGTCTTGTTCATACCTTTGTATCCAGTGTGAGACCTTGGTGTTCTTCTAGGTAAGGTTCATGAAATGGATATGCTGGATTGAGGGGGTAGGTCTATGCCCGCACTGGAACATTGTGTGGGGGAGATGTCTTCAGTCTATACTCGATTAAGTTTAAACTCAGTAACGACTTGATTATTTAAACTCAGTAATGATTTGATTATTTGAGACACCCTAAACGGTTTTTTCGTATCCACACATCTCATTTGCAGCCTCCTGGACTTCTTGAATCTCCACCATTAGACCAACACCTTGTGTAGATAAAAAGTCTCCATTTCGCCAGTGTCTCTGTATTTCACAATAACTCACAAAAGCGTCTTGTTTTGGATTCTGAGGACTGTCGATCTGCTTTGGGTTTTGTATTAGGCCTAGTGTTTTGTTGTTAGCATTAGCAACATTCTTCTAAGGAAGAGTCCAGCTCTGAAGAAAAGTTCCTAAGGTCTTCCCTTTCCCTTTTCCCCTCGTCCCGCATGCAGTCAGAGTGCACCAAAAGTCACTTCTCAGTGAACACTTGTCACATTTCAAAGGTACTCTCTGCTGGTCTCGAAAGTGTTCATTATACACCCATGCTCTTGAAAGCATGCTTCCTTTGGGACTGAATTTTAGCATTTTGGGGCACAGCTCCTTCTTAAAGCCAGCGCTCCTTGAAACATGAAGCGAAAGAGCAGGAAGAACCTCAAGATTCTCAGTGTATTCTCTTGATTCAGTGTATGTCTTTGTTAAATCACCTGAAGGCCTCACGCTGCCCTGAGATGATTCTTCAGTCTTCTGTCTCCCACAGCCTCAGACACCTGTTGGTCTGAGTATTAATTTGATTTTATAATTACTTATTTTCCAGCTGAAAATTCAGCCCAAAGGCTTTCTCCATACATCTGAATAGCTTGCTTCTCTTCCTTCCATGGTGTGTTTGACCAAGGCTCTGGAGAATGTGGCGACTGTGACAGATACTTGGGTCTGGAGGAAATAGGTGGTAGCCATGCATTAAGAGGGCCATGTGGACGGGGTTTTGAATCCCAGATATGACACTTAATAATCCGCAGTCTTTTGGCAGATTACACAAGCTGTCATGCTCAGTTTCCTCATCTGTGAAATGGGAGTGGCGACATCTGAGGTATGGACCGTGGCCGGATTATGTATCAAGCACTGTAGGTGGCAGCCAGGAGAACCATCTGATCACATGAGTGTGAATCCTTGTTCTGTTAGGCACTAGGTTTGAGACTGTGGAAGAATCACTTACCCTCTATATGTCACAGTTTCCTCTTCTGAAAAACAGTCTCAGAAGAACGCACGTTTCCTCTGATTATCAATGGGTAGGTCGGTGGTGAAGGGTGCAGCCTCTGAAATGAGACTACTTGGGTGTGAATTTCAGCTCTTGTCCTTTCCCTGTGTGACCTTGGGCGATTCATTCAACCTCTCCTTGGCTCAGTTCTGACATCTTTAGAATGGGAATCATGTTAAACACCGATCTGTAGTACCACTCATGGTAGAGCCAACCTCCACTGCAAGAGTGAAGTGAATTTATATACCCAAAGCACTTTAAATCCTGGCCTGGCATGGTATAAGTGCTATGTGATAGAAATCCTTGCTGAGAAAATGCAGTGAAATGATCCAGAAGAAGTCGCTAGAAAGGTGTCTGGTACATACTAACCATTCAATGACTATTTGCTAAGGCAGCTGGAACACAGGGCGAGTCTTTGATAAAATATTACTTCTCTTCATCTGTCCCATGTGTATGGTGTGGGGCCCCCTTTCCTCTTAGCTGAATTACACAGGCCGGGTGGGCAGGTGGAGATACCCTGAAGCTGAGGTTAGGGGGGCATGGGGGATGGGGCTGTAATGTGGGCTCAGGGGCCATACCCTCCAACTGCGTTCTTTTGGTTAAAATGCAACCAAAGAACAAAACGGAGGTATGGCCCTAAGCATTCTTATTTTGGGTCAATATGCTGCAAGGAAGCAAGGAAACAGAGGGCTAAATTAAAGCAGGATTTATAAATACTTTAATAATGATGAATAAAGGATTCATCAACGTTGCTTACAAAGTAAATTATTCCAAGATGCGCAGAGAGGCGCCAGAACGATCGCAAACTAGTTAATAGGTGACATTACAACTTGCGAGGGAGCAGCTCAGAGCAGCAGCTTGAGCAATTATTTATGCCTCCGCGCATCCTCACATAATTTAAGAAAAAGAGAAATTTACTTATCAGCTCTTGATAAAGTATTCACACTATCTTAATGTGAAATGTTACCAAAATTATTTACTGACTTATTGATTCTGCTAGGTTTTATGTTACTCTTGATATTTTTTCTTATTTAAACCAGGTGGCAAAGTTAACTAAGGTGCCATGGCCTTTTATTTAAACAGTTTGCCTCTCTGGAAGCTTCGCAGGATCTCAGGAAACCTCGCAGGGGGCTGGGGTGGGGGTGCAGGCATCGGAGGAGGTCCGGGAGTGAGTGTACAGCATGAGGGCCCTGATGGTGGCCCTGGTTGCCCTTCAGAGATACTTGGAAGGTCAGCGTTGCCCCTAGACAGGGAACTGAAGGCCTAGGGTGACTCACTGAGGTGCTCAGAGCTCAGGAGTGGCAGAGTCTAGGATCACGATGCCAGGCTGGAGTTCTATCTGGTGTCCTTAGTGCCACAAGGCGCCCTGAGGTGGGCCAACAGAGATCTCCCCATAGAGTGGATGAGAGGCATTAAGTGCTGACTGTGTGCATGGCACTGAGCTAGACATTGAACCAGCTGGGCATTAGGCTCAGGTGCATGGAACAGAAACCCAAATAAGGGCAACAGAAATGCAATCGTTGTTACAAACAGGAAGTTTGGGGGCAGGTGGTTGGTCGTGCGAATTAGGGTCAGGGTCTCTTCTAACTCCTTGGCCTTTCCCTCATGCCTGCGATATGGTTGCAGTTTCAGCCATCACCTGTGTTCTCAGGAGGAGGAAGGACAAAGGCAGAAGAAGGGAAGCAAGGGGCACCTGGGTGGCTCAGTTGGTTAAGCATCTGCCTTTGGCTCAGGTCATGATCCTCGAGTCCAGGGATCTAACCCTGTATCAGGCTCCCTGCTCAGCGAGGAGTCTGCTTCTCCCTCTCCCATTGCTCCTTCCCCTGCTCATGCTCTCTCACTCTCTCAATAAATAAAGTCTTAAAAAAAAAAAAGAAGAAGAAGAAGAAGAAGAAAGGAAGCAAGACCTCCATTGGATGAGCAAACATGTCCCAGAATTCCCCATGGGGCCTCCACTCATATGTCCTTGGGTAGAGCTGTGTTCTCCAATCATCCTTGGCTACAGAGAAGCTGGGAAATGTGGCTTATTCAGCTAGGCTTAATGAGCCCCCAACAAGAGGGCTCCTTAGAAAGGAAGGAGAAACTAGGTATTAGGTGGGTACTGACAGTCTGCCATGCCTGAATTATTTTCCTTATTGCTCATAATCTCATAGGACAGATACTATTATTATTCTCATTTTATGGATGGAATAATTGAGGCCTAGAGAGATTAACTAATGTGCTCCAAGAACAGAGTCGAGGCTTACACCTGGGACTGCATGGCATCGAAGGGCTTGCTCTTGTGCCATCCTACCTCTCTGGTAAAATATTCTTTCCTGCTCTGAATCTGACACCAGATTCTCTTCCTGGAGCCTCAATCTCTCCCTAAGGGGGTGGGTGGAAGACATTTGAAGCACCAGGAAGACCTGGGGCAAAGTCAGCCTTGCCTGTTCCCCAGCACAGTGGATTGCACATAGAGGGGCCTCATGGAACATTTGCCATGAGGAAGTAATGGGAGAGAGGGCGGGGTGCAGTGGTGGAACTTCCCTAGATGAATGTTGCAGACAACTTACAGCCAATGTCAGCCTTGAGTGGAAGGAAAGGTGGTTTCCGGGACCTTCGGCCTCCTGCACCTGTCCTGGTCCATTCCTCACTCAGTGGAACCCCACTGTCCTTTCAGCTGGTCACAGCCCTGTGTACCATTTCTGCTTTATGAAACTCTGATTCAAGAAAGCATCCTCTACCCATTGGCTTGCTTCTTAGCATGACCTTCTAGAGAATCATGGAGGAATGCCTGAGATCATATAATTTACTCCCACTCCCTCATTTTGTAGAGAAGGAAACAGACCAGAAAGAAGCATATGCCCCAATTTTATACAGATGCCAGTGACAGGCTGGGAAGGGGGGGCCAGGACTGCTGACTTTTGGTCTGATGTGCGTGTGCGTGTTCATATACAAGTATGTACCTGGTGTATGCATGCACACGCACGTGTGTGCTCATGTATTTGCTGTTTGCGTTTTTCCCCTGCTAAGGATTACACTTCAGGAAATACATGGGGACAAACTGGTAGCACGAGACATAGTCCTGAAATTTTAACATATGGGTGGATGCCTTCTTTACCTAATCAGAGACTGGGGTGGACTTGTCTCTTAACATTAAGAAAAGGCAGACCAATAGCTCAAGACAGGAAGAAGAGATCTGGAGCCAAGTGGAGTCAGAGCAGCCCATTGGGGGAAATCTATTGACAGGAAGTGTAGGAATCCAGGTGCAGATCTGCCAGCTCTAGCATAAAAATTTAGTCCTTGAGGCAGGGACAAGCACCCAGGGCTGCTTACCTTCACCTTGGCTGCAATGACGTCAGGATGGGCTCAGATCTATAGGTGCAGAGACCAATATGGCTGTTCCCTCTGGGGCCTGGCCTTGCTACTAATGGGATGCAGGCTGCCTTGGTTAAAGGTGAGCCCAGCATTCTGCTCTGAGGACTTTTCTAGGGGTTTTATAAATCAGCCAGCGAGACAGCCACTTTCATGCTGAGATGTCATATTCAAGGCCCAACCCAAGAGCAATTGCAGGCTGACTTTGGTTCTCAGTCATGGAGCCTGGGTCAGCCTGTCGCAGTCTGGGACACTGGCAAAGTTTCGGTCTTGATGCTTCCTACTCAGCAGCCCCCCCTTTTTCAGAGCTCCACTCCTGCTCCCCAGGGCAGCTTTCTACGGGGTTCACCAAGAACAATTTTACCATCATGTTCTCTAGCAAAAGAGGTCTGTTAACCCTTGGGGGAGAATATCCTGCAATTTGGCCATGCTGCCATAAGGGGGCGGTGGTTCCACTGACCAGGTGCTATGAAGAGTAATGTTAGAGGTGAAAACATATAGTAACAGAATGTGTCTTTTGGCGCTGTATTTTTTTTTTTTTAATCTTGAATTTGTCACCAATATTTTGACATTAGGAGACCGCACATGAAAATCCCGATTTGGGGCTTCCTTTTGAAATATCAGGACATTTGGCAACATTCCCTCAGGTCTACAGCCACCTGGGACTGGGGAGGGGTTGCCTGCTGTGGGCACACAGCCCCCTTTGCTGCTGTCCTGGTCTGGCTGGCAGTCTCTTATTTACATTACCTGTCTGCTTCCCCAAACGCCAGGTTTAAGCTTTAGGCCTGCTATTAGAGATAAACACTACTTAAAAAAAATTAAAATAGCATCTCTTAAAAAAATTAGAACGACTGAATTGATGTGACAATAAACAGACTCAACATTTAATTAAATATGATGCCTTTGGATCAACTTTTAGATTTTAGACAAAGTGTAAGATACCATTCTTACTATAACTCGTCTGAAACTTGAACCAATTTTAGTTTCCAGAACATTCCACCCTTTCTCTTACCTCTAGGATGACCAACCATCCTGGATCGCCTGAGGGGTTTCCTGGAATGTGGTACTTTCAGTGCTCAAATGAGGAAAATCCTGGGCAAGTCAGGACAAATCCTTCACCCTACTGACCTCTGGGCCTCTCTTTTCCTGGAACTCCTTTCCTTTGCTTGGGTCATTACCCTCTCACCCTTCAGGTCATAGCTAAGGCAGGTCCATCCTAACAACCTTCCTTAATCAGGCCGTGTAACTAGCCATTTCCCTAGCCCTGTGCACCCCACCTAGGCTAGCATACTGGCCCACTTGCTGGCCTCCCCACTAGACCCTGGGGTCCCTGGGCACTGACTCGTGGCTCTTCTCTTCCAGGATATATGGCCAGCACGTGACACAGTGGTGTTGAATGCTGAATCTGGACTAGTTCCTTAATGCCATGCATGGGGCAAGCACAGTGTCTGACTGCTTCGTATTCCTCACGGGCTTGGCACATAGGTGCCTAGTTAAGAAATTGGTTGGATTGAGTTGCGTTGCGCTGGCCAAGGATTCAGATAGATGGATAGCTCTTCTGGTAAAAGAAAAAGATAAAGGAAAATAATGATGTCCCACAACCGTCTCTTTCAGATTATTTTGACTATCATTCACAGAGAGAAATGTCTTCTGTATTGGAACCCAGTACCCTTCACCTTCCCTAGACTCCATATGCACATGAAACCAAGGTGTTGTATTACGGATGGTCTTCTTGAATAGTCCTATCCTATCTTATCCTATCCTATGCTGCTGTTTCATTCTTTTTCATTTAAAAACATTCTGATAATAACGTATTAAACTGATCTCATCATCACTAATGGGTCACACCTTGTAGTTTGAACTTCCCAGTTGTCCACACTCTTAGCAGACTTTGGACATCCAATTTCGGGTCTTTCCCAGGCACAAAGATGAGGTGGACCTAACCCGATTCTTACCTTCCACTAGCTCTTGCCTCCCTGAGACCTCCTCCACAGTCCAGTTCATCCTCATCAGTACTGACAACTGATGGTAATTTCTATCTGCACCATTTTTTGACATACTCTGATATATTATACTGTTTGTTGCCTGTATTCTTCTCTATACCTCCTGGAAGTTCTTCTTCCTAAGTAGATCTATGCCCCCTGTGGACAGGTATCACGCCCTATCCTTTTTTTGTGTGTGTCTCTTTTAACAAGCATGGGCTAAAAGAAAACAGACAAACTTGTGCTGAATTAGAAGTGTCTCATGCCAGGGCGCCTGAGTGGCTCAGTGGGTTAAGCCTCTGCCTTCGGCTCGGGTCATGATCTCAGGGTCCTGGGATTGAGCCCCACATCGGGCTCTCTGCTCAGCAGGGAGCCTGCTTCCTCCTCTCTGTCTCTGCCTGCCTCTCTGCATACTTGTGATCTCTATCTGTCAAATAAATAAATAAAATCTTAAAAAAAAAAAAGAAGTGTCTCATGCCAAAATGGTCTTTCTAGTGAGGGACAGGCAACTCTATGTTAAAATCTTATATCCTCCCATAATTCCTGGTTGCCTATAGTCAGAAAAGGCCCTGCTCATCCATTTCTCCATTCTGCCAAAGATAATTGTTCCAAGATGCAGCAGACTCTAATTTCAGCAAGAGAGTTGAGAGTAAGACACACAATGGGCCTCCACATTTGGGGATGTGTCTGAGTGCTTGACAGTGGAGGATATTGCTGGAGAGTTCAAGATCACGGGAGGGGAGCTGATTTTCAGGACCTAACATGGCATAAATAGCCTCTCCAGACCCTGTTCTAACCCGAGATTTGCTGGCTTTTTGTGAGGGTCCAGGTAGGAATGGGAATGGCCAGCGGGAGGACAGGGGACTCACCCCAGGGACGGCTCTGATCACTGTTCACTCTTGTACGGCCACCGTGAATGACTGGGGTGGATTTAATCTCTCCCACTGCCACGTTTCCAATCACACTCCAGACCTACTGGTCTGAGTGCCTTGAATTGGTTACGGGTTGCTGAGCTATTGATTGCTTCAGCCCCCTGGGCAGCCAGGATCCCCCGATTTCAAACCTCTGGTCTCTAGGACTGCCCACCCTCTCCATTTACTTCAGTGTGCTTCCCAAATCGTCTCCTGTTCTGTCTGCCTTCACTTGAAAAAGCCAAGAAGGCTCTGTCTTGCACTATGCTCCTATGATCCCAAACACAACGTAGCCAACTGTGCTCTACCTGGAATCCAGAGACCAGGACCCCAGTTCTGGCTCAGCCTCACCGCCCCCTCACTAGCAAGAGTATCTTGGACCATCATATTTCTAGTCCATATTATGTGAATGGCCTCCAAAAATCCATGCAAATTCCTGGTGCTGGTGGTAAGAATATATACTTAGTGTTTCTGTTTAAAATGTAATATGAACTTCTGTGCCACGTGGCACCTCTCTCAGCCACTACCCAACAAGCAGTTTCGGGAGGGCCCTCTCTGGGGCAGGTGTGACAGTCCCCAGGACCCAGTGGTTGGCAAAACTCCAGT
This sequence comes from Martes martes, assembly GCF_963455335.1. Classification (NCBI taxonomy): domain Eukaryota; kingdom Metazoa; phylum Chordata; class Mammalia; order Carnivora; family Mustelidae; genus Martes; species Martes martes. Next base: position 26,446,702 of record NC_137901.1, on the reverse strand, counting down.
CTTGGTGCTTGCCTTCATGGAGCCCGCTGTCTAGCTCTTTCTAGCCCTACATCAGGAAGTGGAAGACCCGCATTCACTCCCACTGCCCCTCCACTTGTGAACTTGCCCCTGAAATGGGGGAATAAAGCAATCTCGCTGTGTGAAGGGCCGGGATCTCCTGACCTTGAATTCAGTACTGGGAGTGCATGTGTCATGACACCACGCTTCTCCCTCATCCCCACCCCCAGCACACACACAGGCTGGTTAAGAGACAACAGGGTGAAATTGTCAGAGGAAACCTCACCGAGGAAGCTGGCTGGGTGTGATGGAATCACTATGTCACTGGGTGCTTTCTTTCTTTCTTTCTTTTTTTTTTTTTTTTAAGATTTTATTTATTTATTTGACAGAGATCACAAGCAGGCAGAGAAGCAGGCAGAGAGGGAGGAGGAAGCAGGCTCCCTGCTGAGCAGAGAGCCCGATGTGGGGCTCCATCCCAGGACCCTGGGATCATGACCTGAGCCGAAGGCAGAGGCTTTAACCCACTGAGCCACCCAGGTGCCCCAGTGCTTGCTTTCTTGTGGACATCTGGTTGTGTTCTTGACAGTTCTGCCATCACCTCCACTCTTCCCCTCCTGGTCGTCTGCTTCGTGTCATTGTCCGAACACCCCTTTTCCCAACAGGGTCAAGGGCATCCCTCCCATGGGAAAGGAAGCATTTGTTTTCATCACCTGTGGTTCCAGCAAAGAAGCAGTTGTAAGCCTCTCTCTGGGGAGAACTGGGCTGCAGAATCTTTTGTTGAACGAAGCACCTTTCACGTGAAGAAACGGCGGCAAGATAAAATGACACGTTGCTAATGATGTATTTTATGGACTGCCATCTGTCTCCGGAAAGGTCAGAGAAAAATGGCAGATTGGTTGCAGGCGATCGGGTAGCGGTGGTGGTTGGGGGGACGAATGTTTCTCGTTGGAACATGACAAGGAGCCTTGGTGACATCATATAAATGCCCTAATTGGGAAGTGGTCAATCGAGCGGACCTGACTTCTGAATTTGATGTGTCAATAAACAAGCTCAAGGTGAGATGTTGGATCAATACTGCAGGACAAGAACCATCCGGCAAATTTACTGCAAAGTAATTGGGTGCAAAATGACTCAACTCAGCCTTCACACGGCTGAAAAGCAAACAAACGGCAGGCCCACCGGCAAGCATGTGGACGTGTCAGCGGCTGCTCGAGCGCCCACTGCCTGCTAATGGGAGCCGCCAAAAGAGAGAGAAAAACCATGCACTCTGTGTGCAGATGCTGACTACAGTCGGGGAGTAGGAACTGGATGCTTCTACCGGGACTAGATAGTCTCACCTCATATGATAGTAATTATGATTATTATATAGACCCACTTTTTTACTCCAAGTTGCAAAATATGTGAAACACAGAGGAAATCTGTATCTCTATCTGTAGATCCTTATCTATATCCCTATGCCTGTACCTATGGATCTATATTCAGAATATCTACATCTACATCATCTATTGTTGGTGGTAGCTGGTTCTTTCCATCTCTGGGTATAACGAAAAGGGAATAAAGATTCTCAGATGTGTTAATTTCAGGGTGTCCTGGCCTGGAGGTGGGTGGAGAGAGTTGGGAGACAGACTCCTGCCCTGACCCAGTGGTGGGAAAGGTGTTCTGTCCTAGAAACCTCCCGCTGCACCATCCACGCATGAACACCTGGTAGCAGGTTGGGAGTGGGAGAGTGTCCTGGAACCGGCTCATACCAGCTCACACGAGCTGATTGTTAAATATTTCAGGAATTTTGCCAGCCAGTTGTTTAACCAACCACGAGTAGTCTGAAGTAGGCCATATTCACACCACCATCAATCAGCAAATGCTCTACGTCAGGTCCCGGGGGTCATTTTCTAGCACACCACTGGGAGGAGGCTGGGTCCTGGAAGCCTGGGATCTGGCCAAGGAGGGGTGAGTCCAGGGTTAGGCTCTACCCTCGGAGGCGGGCCTCACTGCTGAGTAATCACATTTTGGTCTGGAAGGTCTTGGGTGAGACAGGGGGACAGCTGAAGACAGACGAGAGCTGGCGACTAAGGAAGAGATGCCATCTTACATTTTAATTACCTTTTCTCAGAGTGGCCCAGTTGGGAAGGACAGATCGAGATGGTAAAAGGAGCAGCTTGGGCGAGGGCCTTCTTCCTGGATCATAGCTGGCACCTGTTCTATCCTCACACCATGAAAGCGGCGAGGGATCTCTCTGGACATTATTCATCCGGACACTAATCCCATCCGCAGGGCTCCACTCTCATGACCAAATCACCTCCCAAAGGCCTGACTTCCTAATACCATTCATCCTGGGGGGAATTTTGGTGGTGGTGGGGGACACGAACATTCAGACCATGGGAATTTCCCCAACCCCCAGAGTACCCTGTCTATAGCTCTGGTCCCTCTTCTTGTCCCTCTTTCTGGTCCCCTGAAACTTCTTCATTCCCCATCTCCTCACAACCCAAGCCCCAAAGGGTTTACCCCTGGCACACTTGGTGGGGGGTGGGTACTCAGGGACCTTGCTCCTGTGTTAGGCCAGCTTCTGTCCGGACGGGTCAGTGTCCTACCCTGTCTACGGCACTGAGCAGGTGTGTTTGGGGAGTCTGGGAACATCATCTATACCACTGAGCCTTACTGGGTGCCCTTCCTTGAGGGTAGAAAGTGCAGGGTGCTTATTTACTGCTACCAAACCACTGGGAGGGATGGGGGCTGCTGTTGGAGGTGAACGGAGTCTCCAGGGCGTGAGAAGACAGGAGACCTGAGCTCCCCGGAGAAGGGCTTGTGAATCAGTGGCCGCAGCTGACAAAATAGATTCCGACTGTGACTTGACAGATCACTGATGCTTTGTGTCCTGAGGCAAGACACTGAATGTCCTCTGGGCCTCAGTTGCCCCATCTGTGAAATGGACATAATGAGCCAATTTACAGAAGATGCTCAAAATAGTAACTGGCTCTTACGTGGTGAGCTTTGGAGACAGTTAGCTCTGTACATCTCCTATTCCACGTGAGCCTTGCAGAAACTGTGTGAGAATCCTTCATTGCCAATACCCCCATTTTTAGGATGGAGACCAAGGCTGAGAGGAGTGCTCACCTGCCTAAGGTCTCATGGTCCATCAGTGCTGGAACCATCTGGAATCCAGCTCTTCCCTCGTTATCCAGATTGTTCTCCACCATTCTGCTCACTTGCAGGTGTCTGGGAGGTGTGAGGGGAGGATGCAGCCTTGGGAGAAAGCAGGCCCAGCCAGAGAAGGAGGGCAGGGGGACCCAAAGAGGTGGCCTGAGGCAGAAGCACAGTGAGAAGGCAGCAGGAGAATTCGAGGCTGCCTTACAGGGAAGGGGACGGGGTCTGTTGGGGGTGAGATGGGAGGTTAGCAAGATAGGCAAAACTCGCTTCTTTTTGTCAAATGTAACCGGATCTATGAACGCTATATCAATATGGGGGCAGAAATTCAATTCTGCCCACTTAAGGTAGTTTCTCCTGGTTTTAAATGTAGTCACTTTGGTGTAAAAACTAGTAGGTTCATGATTCTTCCCTTCCTCCTTTTCCTTCTGTTTTCCCTGACTGGGAAAGTGGTGGCGGTAGGGGTGTGTGTGTGTGTGTGTGTGTGTGTGTGTGTGTGTGTGTGTGTGGTTTGTCCCAGCACTGGGAAAGGGGCAGGTCTGAACAGGTCCTCTGGCCTCGTCCTTGGCTGAAGTGTGGTCTGTCTCATGGAATCTTTGGATCTTATTCTTCACCCTCACCGCACCTGCTACAAGGACCATGGACCCCCGTGGCCTGTGGTCACCAGGCCCAGGCAGGCTAAGCTGTGTCTCCCTCATCACTTGGGGCCCCCCCGGCCTTCCCTCAGCCTTACACACTGGTTTGGTGGAGCTCAGCACACACTTGCATAGAAACCCCACCCTGACACACACAGTTGTGGGGTGCCCTCAGGCCCTGCAGCCCAGATACACTGCCAGCCTTTGCTGCCTGTACACGTGGCTACCAGGTGACATGCACAGAGGCTCCAGGATGCTGCCCATGCTGCAGAGGGCCGGGGACCTCAGCCTTCCGTGGTCTCTACCATCCAGCCCACTCCCCACATTCAGTGCCTGTTAGGTGCTGGGCTCCTCAGGGACTTCAAGCTGTTGTCAGGCTCCCCATTTCCTCCTCCTGTCCGCTGCTCAGCTTTCTACCTGTGGCTGATACTGCCGTAGCAGTGTTCTCCCCCTACCAAGTTCCTTGAGTGACCTTTGGGTATCCAGTCCTCTAGCTCCTTAGAGAATTCCAACCCCAAGGCAAGCTTTAGAACTGAAAACCCTCATGTCTTGATTAAACTTCTACTTCCATAAAATAAAATGTTTTCAAGACTAGTGTTCCTTCAGTGAGTTAAAGAAAAATGCATTCAGCAGCTCCATTGACGTCTTTGTTCTAAGCTGGTCTTGTCCCCCTGATTTCCAAAATTGGAGACACCCAGGGGCAAGAGAGACAAAAGGGGAAAAGGAAAAGCCACTTATTTTCTCAAAACATTATCCTTTGGTTCATGCCGATGGCATAGGCCCTGGCATTTATTTGGTAAGAACTCAGCAATTGTTAGCTGTTACCTTTATATTGTTCTTGTTAATTATTACTACTTTATGTTGTGTTTATAGTACATCAGAGTAAGAGAGAAGCTAAGAGTCAATTATGATTGTATAGTAGGGACACACGCAGGGAGACGGGAGCTGGCTGAGAGTTTTGCAGGGTTGGGGAAGGCTTCTAGAAAGAAGTGTGCACAGAGACTGCAGTTTTTCTGCCCCCCCCGCCCCCCCCGCTTGCTTTATGTCAGCTTCACTCAACTCTGCGATCCCAGAGTCACCAGTGTTCTCTGCTGTTCCCCGTTCTCTCCATGCTGGGAACACTCTCTTCCCTACAGCTGTCCCATCCCCTGGCTTTAGTCTCCATCTTGACTGCAGGCTCAGGACGGACCCTGTGCCAGGAACCCCCTCACTCAGCAGGTCCGAGCCCTGATCCATGGAACCCTTGAGACAGTAAGTGCTGGTGGTTTCAAACCACTAAGTTGTGGGTTAATTTGTTACACAGCAGTAGATAACGGCTACATTTCCACATTCTCCCTTGACTAGGAGGCCCATCACTGTTCTAGCACAGGTTTTGGGACCCAAGAGCTAATTCCATTAATGAGAGGGAGGCATTCGTGGTGACAGATAGCAGAAGGAAGGAGCCAGGAGATGCGGAGTCCTGGTGGGGTTCTGTCATCCAGACTCTTTCCTCTCTGGATCCCAGGCCCTTTAGTTTTGGATGAGAGGTTGACCTAGACAAATCTTTAAGGTGATTTTCAGCTTTACCATTTGGTGAAGGTTTGTGAAAATGCTTTCTGAAAGGCTCCCGTTTGCAGATTGGCAGGAGCTAAGTTTCATGACTGGGTGGGCGTGCCTGGGACAAGTCTCCTGCGTGCCTCTTCCTCAGGCCACCTGTGAGGCCTGCGGGGACTGGCCCTGATCAGCATATCTGGCCCGAAGTGGGGCAAAAGAACCAGTCAGAAGAGGCAGTGGGCCCTTCCGGGTGATTTCTGGCCTGACCTTCTGACCTCAGAAACCCGTCTGGCCTATAGGGACCCTGCCGACCAGGTAGGGATATTCTGCGTGCTCCCCGGCTCTGTCCTGGTCCCTAGCCTCAAGTATCCTGGGACCGTTAATCACACTCATTATTTTCCTCTCTGGCTTACCAGGATTACCTACCTGTCAGGGTCACGCTGTGACACTTGCCTTCATCAGCCCCCCTTGGCCTTAGGACCGGGGTCAACCATGCTCTCTCCCACATCAAGCAATGCCATAGCCGCATTGTTCTCCCATCCCCGACTTTGAGTTCAGGATTTTGGCAAGCAGGGGAGGGGCTGACAGAGGTGGAAGGCAGTGCAGGGTTGAAGGGTCCTGCGTGAACAACCACCGGGCAGCTCCCTTCCTGCTTGAGGAGACTCTTACCAGTAGAATGGGGATATGTGTGGCCGAATGAAGCAGAAACCCCATGACAGTGTCTTACATGAAGAGAGTTAGGTTTTGTTTCCCTCAAATAAGAAATAGAGCAGCGGCTAGAATCAGTCCGTGGCTCTGGCCAGAGCACCAACCATCCAAGGCAGGAAGAAAGAGATGTCCCCAGCAGAGTGTCTGCTTATGTCTCGTGGTCCAGACTGGGTCTCGTGACTGCTCGCTGTGCAGGGGAGGCCGAGAAGGGAGAGCACTGGGAAGTTAGGCAGTAGTGTGCTGGTTACAAGCGATGGAAACCTAGTTTAGACTAAGACAGGCCAAAGGGAAATCGGTTGTCTCCCGTCCCCAAATGTCAGGGAGGCCAGGAAGTGGCTGGGCTTCCAGGATTGCTAGCGCTGGTGCTCCAGGAGCCCGGGGCTCTGCTTGCCCTCTCTGCAGGTTGGCTTTTGCCTCTCGGATGGCCTTCTTCCTCCAATCAACTGAAACACAGCCATCACTGCTCCTGCAATCCCACGTCACAGTTTAGCCTCGAGAGAGAAGCCTCATTTGTTTTGAAAGGAAAGCCTCCAGGAAGTTATTTGACCTGTTGGGTCACCTGCCCGTCCTTGGACCGTTTGACTTGTGCCAGGGGTGGGGTGCCTGTGGTCAGAGGGCACAGCTGGAACTGGGAGGCAGTAGCAGCTTCATGACAAGTGGGGGGAGCCAAGGCTGTCCCTACACCAGGGCCACCAAGAGAGCCCCAGCGGCCTGGCATCCAAACCCCAGGGAAGCGAGGTCGCTTGGCCTCTGTCACACAGCAACTTGGGGCAAGACAAGAGGCCAAAAGTCTGGCTTCCTGACTGCTTGTTGACTGTGCTGTGGGCTTTCTTGACCTCAGTGTGATTGCGGGGAGCTGGGCTACCCTCTGACAGGCACTGCCCCGCACACTGGAGGGGGTTTGCACCAGGCACTGCTGTCGGCTGGTGATGGGTGTTTTCCCCCTGAAATGCACTGCTCCTCTTTCCGGGCTTCATTTTCTTCAACTGGCGATGATAATAGCTGTCTGCCTGCTTCAGAGAGGTGGTCACCACAAGCAACACGGAAGGTTCAATAATTCTAGCTACGAGAATCCTTTGCAAAGCCCAAAGCGTGATACCAAGGAACGGCATCGTTTGGCAGCAAGCCCTGATTCCACTTTATGTCCGGGCAAAGCGCAGGGAATGTGCGTGTGTGCGAGTGAATGAGAGTGTGTGGGTGTGAGAGTGTGTGTGTCTGGTCATCAGTGTGTATAACCACTTCCCCTGGAGGAATAAGAAACCCTTTCACCAGATTGGCAGCGGGAAGCTCTGTGTTCATCAGGGGAAGATTTCTGGTTGGGAGGGGCTCTGGTCGGCCTCCTCTCATTAATCCCCGGTGGAACAGTCCGTGATCTCGGAATCAACCTTCCAAAAACAAGCAGAGCCGCCAAGTGCGCTGGAATAAAGGGAGGCCATCGGCAGCTTCTCCTCCATCAGACCCCCTGACATCTTGGCCTCCGCTGGCCTCTGACTTCCTCAACCTCCAAATGAGGTCATTTTTCAAAAAACTCAACCGACCAATCAGACGTCAACCAACAGGGGCATTGTCCTTTAAAGCTCGATGGACAACAATAGTCTCAACAGGGGCAGTTTTGTCCCCTCTCCCCCAGGGACATTTAGCGATGTCTGGAGGCATAGCTGACATCCCCATCTCCTCCCTCCCCTGGGTTGTGCGTGGATACAGACCCCGTGGTGGCCACCCAGGGCCCTTTCTAGGTAGGGGCGTCAGTTCCCGTGGAGACCGCCACCTGTGTGGAGGACCGGGCCAGGTCCCCAGGAGGAAGCCCATCAGGAACTGATCCCCAAAACCCTTCACAGCATAGAGCCGGCTCTGCGTGGCATTCTGGAGACATCGTCAAGGGACTGGGAGCCAGGCACTGCTTCCTGGAGGACACGGGGTTTGAACCTTGGAAGGCTGAGTGACGACAGTGAGTAGACAGTGAGTAGACCAGTGAGTAGACCAGCAAGAGACGCCAGCAAGAGATGTCAGCCTCCGGGTGCCCTACCCTGACCCAGCAGCACGGTCCTCCCTGTGACTGTTCTACCCTGACTGAGCTGTGAGAAAGGCCAGGATGCTAAGGACATCTGCTGAGAATCAAAGGAAAACATAGAGCATCAGAAGACACAAGCTGTTCTCATCCTTGTTCTAGATGAGGAGGCAAGGAGCCCTTGTCGTACCTCAGGGGGTTTCAAGGGTTTGGGATGGACCAGAAAGAAACTGAGCAGTGGTGGAATTCGGGAGCAGTGGAAGGAAGACTGATGACCTACCGCCAGCCCTGTTCCTTTCCCCTCCTGTGCCCAGGCGCCCTGCCATGCAGGGTAGGGGTAGAGAGTGCTGAGAGGCTGGGGCTCTCATGGATGACATGATTATCCCTTCCCAACATGACTCTGATTAAGATGCCAACTTTTATGTCAAGTCTCTTGCTTCAACCCGAGAGTCCTGAATTCCTGTGTGTCTTTGATTGCCTAAGTGTCCTCACATACTTATCCCACATTCTGTTGAAGGGAATTTTATAAGAGCTAGGAGAGTGCCCAGCCTGGAAGAGAGGTTCACAAGAAAGAGAAGCCATGGCTTCTACTATAATTAATGTACAAAACACAATAGACAAATTTCAAACTCTGTAATCACAAGTGAAGTGGAATATATTAAGCTGATTATAGGGGAATTCGTGCACTTTGTTTGAGATTAAGTCGGTGTTTTGGTATTATCTATCCTGGAAGGCTTCCTGGAGGAGGCAAAGAGGAAGGTATTCATTCCAGTGGGAAGAGCCCCAGTGTAAAGCAGAGTAAATTCTACCTACTGTCCAGCCGTCCTCATGTGGCTGATAAAGCTTGCCACAAGCATGTCTCAAGAGCCTGTGTTGCTAGCAATAGCCTTCTGGGCTCTGCAGGAGGTGGCTGGTGGGCTGCTTTGCCATGGAAGCTTTCCCTGGGGCCGTTACTTGTGACTACATTTCTCCAGGAATAGACAACCTCCCTGGCAATTTCATTTCCACTCCAGTTTGTGTTTTCACACCACACTGAGTTTCCATCCACCTTCAAGTGTCCTTCCCCTTTCCCATTTCATGCTCCTGTCCCTAAATAATGTTTGCGTTTCCTATTAATAGGACTGTCTTGATTGTGGCTGGTCCAGCTGACCTACTTTCCCTAGCTTTTTTTTTTTTTTTTATTCCAGAAATGGCACTGCCTGATTCTCTCAGCACTGTCTACTATTCAACCATTTATTCCACATGTGGGGGTGGAGCTCCTGCTGTTGAGAGATGGGAAAAAAGTGTAAAATATCGTCCCCGGCCCCAATGGCTGAGAGTCTAGCTAGGAAGTCAAGACAGGTGCTTTCTGAGTGCTGGAGCGGTGCTGCCCCTGTGTGTGTGCCTTCTGCTCAAAAGAGGGGGAGAGCCCGGTGCTGGGCCAACCCTGGAATGCCTCCGGAGGAGGCAGCAGCTTGGTGAGTTGTAATATTTTTCCGGGGAGAACTTCCCCCAGGAGTGCTTTCTTGCTTTTAGTTCATAATTTCTTAATTCTCCAAGGGATTCTCCAAGGCAAGGGCTCAAGGAAGAGATGGTTAGCTGGTTTGCCAGCAACTTATGCTTCCAGGCTTGCTGCCCGAGATAGGTGGATCTCCATTCCCTCTCTGTGCATCCGGCATTTTGATTAGGGTCGCACGTGCCCTCCTGGTGATCCCCCACACCAGACCCATACTCACCTCAATGCCATTATTTATATAATCCCGTGGGATATATATACGTGGGATATCTTTCCCCTTTTCTTCATCACTATAGTAGATTTTAAAACAGTTCACTTCTTTTCCATCCCCTCCTGCCTCCTACATGCACACACCCACACACACACTGCCCTGCTCTATTGAAGTTGGGCTTGGCTGTATCATAGTAGGCAGTGTGTACTTCACCTCTTTGATGAAGGGTTCGGCCATGTCACTTGCTTTGGCCAATGGGATATTAATGGATATGACATCAGCAAGCCCTCTCGTGCGTCTGCTGAGAAGAACACGCCTCAGCTGGCCTGTTCCTTCCTGAAAGGACCATAAAAAGTTGCATGCACACATGGACCTGACTTGTAGCTTGTAGCTAAGCCCAGCAAGGCTGAGACTACATCAATGCCCTGGAGTAACATGGGTGAGGGTGACTGATTATTGCTTGGAGCCACTGACTTTTGGGATGACACCATCCCAAATGACACTCTAGCTCTCTCTGACTCCCTTTCTTTTACCCTCTGAGGGTATTCTCTTGCTATTTCCTATCTGGGCTTCCTGACTTTGTAACTGTGCTGTGAGCTTAAAGAGGCTGGACTGAGGCTAACATGTCTGTGTCACTCTAGAAACCATGTACTGGAAGTCTCCCAGGGCTACCCGATGCATAGAGAAAAGTACGTGGTAGTTATGAGATCCTTGGGATTCTTCACCAGGGACTGGCTTAGATGCCAATGTTATTAAGCCATCTGGTATCTAGCCCATGTTTCTAGAATGTTCAGGGACATTTTGGTGCAAACTGGATCCCACAGGTGTGACATCTGGGGACAGTCGGGAGTGCACATGCACACTGGGCCTGCTGACCTCACTGGCCACCTGCGTTTCAGCAAAACTATTTCCACTGCTGGACTCACTCCCAGGAAATGCCATGTACCTGAGTTAGGGCTCTAAGTCCATCTTTATGGGTGTGGGGAGAATAACCATTTCCTGGACAATAGAGCTGTGGGTATTCTCTGAGGAGGCTGGTGTCCAAAAACCATTCATCCATTTCATCGATGCAAGTTTAAAGTTAGAGACAACTTCCTCTCTTAGCACATCCCTGCATGGCCCCACTGCTCCCACTGCCCACTCCTGCCAGCACACATGTCCTTGCTTGCCAGAGGTCTCCTCTGTCTGCCTGGTCCAACCCTAAGCTTCTTTTTCTGGGAAGCCTTCTTATCCTCAGGCAGAATTCATTTTTCCTTCTCATAAGCCTGATTAATTCTTCTCTTTGGACACACAAAATTATAGTTTACATATTTGCATAAACATCCTCTAGACTGTAAGCTCCTCCAGGGGAGGGTCCCCTCAGTTCCTACCGTGTTTCCCTAGGAGGTGCTCAGTGACTGTCTATTGGGCTGAGTTGAATTGCCATATCCCTTACTCTCCAGGCCTCCTGTCCCCATGCTGACCTTGTCCACACAGGATCTGGTTCTCTTTGGCTTTTTCTCCATCTGGCCCTTTTCTTTTGAGTTTCTATTTTTCATCCAAACTGCTTGTCACGTGCCCCACTGTCTCCAAGCCTTACTAAATGACTGCCAAATTGCTGATAGCATACCTTCAAGTTCACGGTTATTACTTAGTATGTCTCCTCAGTGCTCTACCTAAAGGCAAAAATTCCCAGTCCCAAATAACACCGATGGAGGAGTCATCAGGGGGAAGGGGAGAGTTTGAAGGATATTGCAAAGGGGCCTCGGCCACACTTCATGCTCAGTTTCATAGCAGTTGGCCTTTAAAGACAAAATAAATCCTTTGTACCAAAATGGCCTCAGGTGCCCTCATTAGAGCTTTGGAAACACATCCCTCCAGGGGGATGAATGTGACCATGCCATGGTGGGTCCCCAGCCCAACCAACACTCTCGTTCAGCATCCAGCATCTTGAAAGAACCTTCATCCATGGCCTCCACCCATCCTCAAGGTGGCCTCATTCCCAGTTGGCCACTAGAGGTCCAGCTCCTTTCTGTTACCCTCTGAGGGTAACAGAATCAGATGTTCATTCCAGGCAGCAAGATGAGGAAGGGACGAAGGCAATGGAGTGCACCTGCCGCTGGGCACATGGGCCAGGTTGATAAGAGTAAAAGGAACAGGTCTTTAGGGGGATTCCTGGAGGGATAAAGGGGAAAGATAGGAGTAGGCACTTCATGGTGACATCTTGAGTAAGAAGATGAAACCAATGGGAAGGACTCCTAAGAGGCTTTGAAGATTTGAGGACAGCAGAAACCCAATTGTGTTGCACAAACACCTAAGTGCCCCCAACTTATGATACTCTGTAAGTGGTGGAAAGGGCTAAAAATACAGTTTCCCAAAGGGTTGAGATGAATCCTGGAGGAGAGAATTCTTGAGGGTCCTGAAGGGGTGCTGGTTGTCAGGGAGATCATCATTCCTTCCCTTGGCGCCCAGATCAGAGGCAGCCTCCAGGCTGAGACTGGTCTTCTTCTGTCCTGGGCAGCTGACTCTTGTGACAGGAATGTGAGGGAAGGCTGCAGAAAAGCCAGATGTTTTCAGATAAAGGTAGATCTCTGGGGCTGACTCAGAATGGTGGAACACAGGGGCTAGAAGGGCACCCAGACCATTAGGGGATTCTTTCTTTTCTAGATGATGAAACGAACCCAGAGGTCAAATGTGTTGCCTCAGCTCACCCAACGGAGAGAGTGGTGGAACAAGGACTAGAATGCAAGCCTTCGGGTTTCCCAGAATTGTGTGAAAACCCTTCTGAAAATGGTGGAGGGGTGAATTGGCCCCATGGGATGTAAGGGAGTGGTTAGGAGGAAGGTGTGAGGTCAGCCTAGGTCAGATACCCAGTCTCTGGTCAGCGTCATCCACAGGGCATGGCTGTTTGTTCACCTTCTGGTGACTTCCCCTGCAGTTGAGGTTTGCCCCAGGCCCTAGAATAGGAGGACACCCCCTTGCTGGACATTTTAATATCTCTTTCTTCTTTGCTCTCCCTCCTGAGCACCAACCCCCCTTCTGCCTCCATCATATTGAATCACCAGGGCGTGAGATATAATAAAGCATTGTACCGTTCAATCTGTCGGCTATTCCTTAAAGGTGTACTCCAGGTAAATATCCCCTTGGCCTGTGAAAAATGAGCTTACCTGCAACAAATGACTTTGATGAACCTCAGGAGCCAGCCCTCTATCATTCTTTTCCAATTGGCTTCCCCAGCCAAGCATGGTTTCCCAGCACAAATTTGTCTTGCTGAAGGAAGAGTTTCTCTAATTCACTTCCCTCCCAATGCCCCAGCTTCCCTGACTAGGCGTCCCTTCATCTGGCCACCAGTCCAGAAATGTCTTTCTTCTGGAAGCCGGGCAGCTGTACACAGTCATCAGTGCTTCACCAAGTTGATCAAAGTCGGAATCCGAAAGAATCCTGAGCACCTTCCATGAGCACGGACCGGGCGGGGCAGATTGAGAACAGATTCCATCTGGACTTGTGAGATGGGTGTAGCCTGTGCCTCAGCACTTTCTAGACCTGTCGTCCGCGCCCCAGCCTCCTCACCTGTAGGGTGGGGACAAGTAATACCAGATCTTCCACCAACTCAGGGTTGTCTGAACAGCAAACAGATTTTTCCACGTGAAAATGCTTTGAAGAGCAGACATCACTACACACACACAAGGCTTACCTTGGTTATTGTGGACCTAAACGCCTTAGGGGGTGAAAGGCAAGTTTGATTCAGCAAAGATCTACCCGGTGCCTACTATGTGCCAGGCGTTGTGTGAGGCACTGGGGGTATTTCAGGGAATAAAAGGGACACAGTTCTTGCTTTCATGGCATTTAGCTGTATTTCCTTTTAGTCTAGTTGGGAATCAACTATGGGACAAAATGGTGTCCTATATGTTTATATATGGATGAACTAAATCATGTATCTTAAAATACAAGTTTCCATTACCTGAGTGCCCACTATGCTATAGTTTATTTCATTTCAGAATAACTGTACAAGCTAAGTATCTTTACAGGGGAGGGACTTGAGGCTTGAAGAAGAAAAGAATTGGCCTGAGGTTGGGAGGCAGAGCCGGGATGGAGGCTGTGGCCGTCAGACTCCCCAGCATTCTCCCCACACGCTTCTCAGCCTTGAGGCTGCACACGTCAACCTTGCTCTGGGAGGTCAGGGGCTGGCAGTGCTCCTCTGACGGTGGTGGTCGCAAGAAAAACGTCAAAGGAGTGGCCTCCCACTCGGCATCAGGGGAAAGGAAGTATCAGTTTTGTGGGCTAAAGAAAGCATGGCTGATAGCTGGGGAGTTGGGAGTGTGGGAGCCACGCAGGTTGTGGGGAGACTGGCCATGAAGGCCAACATGGGGCAGTGAGGTCGGTTGGAGCCAGATTATGGAGAGGCTCATAGTGAAGGCTTAGGGTCCATTCCTGACCGGACAGGGAAGCTGGAAGGCATCTTGTTGTTAGAATAAGAAGTGGACCTTCTCCTTTCCCGAAAGTTTCATTTCAGAACTTTCTACACAGAAAGCGTAGTTAACCTGTCACTAGCTAGCTGAGTGATGCTGGGTAATTAACATCCTCCCTCCGGGCCTCAGTTTCCCCAGCTGTCAGAGGAAGGGGTTGGAAGAGAGGGGTGCTGAGTCTCTCGTAGCTGTGCGATGCCTTGATTCTGTGATTCCGTAATGAACTCAAAAGCATGTAAATATGCAGATCACAGCCATGTACCTGCGAGGGCTTTTTCCCTTCTCCGCTGTTGTAATTTTAGATAAGTGCCAAATGCCTCTTTATTCTCAAATATAAAAACATCGAGAAGATTAAGCCACAGCCTGTCTCATAATAATCTGGGCATCCAATTCCAGCTTTCTGATGAAGCCACCACAGTTATAAGAAAATTGGAAAGTTTAATATTTGCAAAAACAAATAATCCTCCCCCACCACCTTGAATGAAGCTGAATGTTTTCGGTGACTTAGTATCTCTCTTCTCAGGTTCCTGATCCATGGAGCTTTATTTCGGGACATCAGCAATTTCTGGAAACACGTTGTGTTACAGTCCTCATTTGGGTCTAGTCTCTTCTTTGAGGGTCAGATTCAGGCGATAGATCTGTGACATCTACGAGAGGCTGAGTTCCCAAGGTCAAACCTTGAAAAGGACTCCTATGGCTCAGATGAGTCACAAAAAAAAATTGGAGGCCCCTCGATGGGCCACGTGTCCAAAATGATGTTTGGTGGTGGTGAAGGTGATGGTCAAGTGTATTTAGTGCCTGCTCTACGCCAGGCAGTGTCCTAAGCACTTCCCTGGCATTGATTCATCAGTTCTCCTGACAACTCTCTGAGGTGAGTGCTATTGTCAACTTTATTGTACAGATGAGGAACCAAACTGAGGAACAGAGAGGTTAAGAAATTTGCCCGAGGCCACACAGCTAGTCAGAGATGCTGTTGGAATCTGAATCTGGCGGTGTGGTTCCAGAACACTGTCTCCCCAAGATGTTCTACTCCCGTGAGCAAGGATTCCTTCATTCTTCAAGCAGAACTGCATCACACAACAAGAAGAATGACTTTCTCATCCGGCTTCAGGCTGATAGACATTCCCCCCACCGCCAATTCCACTACTGTAGGGCACCCCCTTGTGCCAGGTGTTAGGGATGGGAGATGAAGCCAGGCTTCCCCCCAGGAATTTCACGTGCCAGCAGGATAGTCAGGAGGCAAGAGCTGGGGGCACACTAGGCCCAGGTTGGAGGGGGGGGACATTCTTCGTGGAGGCAGTGCTGGATGGGGGGTTCCTCCCATATCCTCTTCCTTCTCTCTGCCAGGATTCCTCCGGCTTGTCAGGCTAAGTGCCTTCTCTCTTGTTCCCAACTGCCAACTCCACTGCCTTCTTCCCTCCTTGTCCCCCAGGCACCTCTTTTTGGTGGCCTTCTCTGCTTCTTCCTTTCTGGGGTCAGTGGCCCTGGTGCTCCAGTGTTCTGTACCAGGGCGGTTACCGCTGGACCCTCGTCCCGGGGTCACCAGATGGGTAAAACTAAACTAGGAAAGCCGAGCTGATAGGAGTATGTTGGTCCAGATTCTCCAGTGAAAGGAATCACAAGATGCACAAGTATTATAGGAGGAGATTTATTATAAGGAATTGTTTCACGTGATTATCGAGGCTGACAAATCCCAAGACGTGCAGTGGGCAAGCTAGGGACCCCAAAGAGCTCCTGATGTCGTTCCAGGCTGAGTCCAAAGGCCTGAGAACCAGGGGAGCCAAAGGTGTTTTGAGTTCTAGTCTGAAAGCTGGCAGGCTTGAGACCAAGAAGTACTGATGGTTTAGTCTGAGTTCAAAGGCCAGAAGAAAACCAGTGTTCAGGCCCAGGAAGTAAGCCAGGAAAAATTCCCTTTCTCAGCCTTTTTGTTCTATGCAGGTTTTCAACTGATTGGGTGAGGTCCACCCGCGCTGGGGAGGGTGATCTGCTTTACTCAGGCCACCGATTCAAATGCTGATCTCACCAGGAAGAACCCTCGCGGATGGACCCAGAATAACGTTCGACCAAATGTCTGAGCACCTGATGGCTCAGTCAAGTTGATATGAAATTAACCATCACAGTGGGCGTCTGACATGTGGGCAGCAGGTGATGGGGTGAAGCATCCCAGTGTCCTATGCCCGTTCTGTTGGTGTGGTGGATCCCGGGACGGTGGAGGAGACAGGAGAGCAAGGTGGTGAAGGCATGGGCTCTGGAGTTGGGACAGCCTGACTTTGTACCCAGTCTCTGCACTTGCTTTATGTGTGATCAGGGACTAGTAATCTCATCCCCAAAGTGGGGTTGATAATTGTATCTCCTTTTAAGACTATTACCTATTACCTGTAATTACCTGTAAGACAGTTGTAAATATTAAATGAGCTCATACACACAAAGCATTGAGAACAGGGCCATAATATGAACTACTATAACTCCGGGCTTCTAGACTGGGGTCCCACAGGGTATCTGGCTGATCCGATGGGGTACCATCAGTCCCTGGATGCTCCACCCTTTGGGGGCTTGCGTGAGCACTAGGCATTACTCAGTACCGCTCCCGTGGCTTTCCAGGGGCAGCGGCAAGGAAATTAGGCAAGGGATTCAGGAGGCCCATTTCAACCCAAACTCTCATCTCTGCTACCCAGCTGGAAAACGTCAGGACTCTCTTGTGTTCTCAAAGAACTTTTGTCACTGGGAATGGAAGCAGGGAATAGAGCCTGATGTACGCTGGGGAGGGGACACTGGCCTTTCAGGTAGGAGGGGAGGTGGGATTTCTAGAATGGAATGTTGGCAAACCATTTTGGCCACAGATCTAAAACTGCGCCTTCCAGCCTGGCAGCGATGCAGCTGATTTCCTCTCCGGTGGGCTCAGCGCTTCTGAGTCGTCTGTCTGGGAAAAGGAGTATTATTTATTGACCAGTAAAATCTCATTAGGAGTCACTTCCTAAGTAGGGCAGAGGACTGGGGCCAAATCCTTTCAAAGGAGTCACAAAGGAACTTATGAATTCTCAATGCTGTTGTCCCCATCTCACAGATAAAGAAACTGAGGCCAAGATGGGGGAAAAGTGGGGGGAAACTAATAATTGGCCACAGGACTCCCCACAGCCCTCCAGGATTGACATTATTACCTGTTTTTATAGGTGAGGAGATAATGAGAGGATGAGGGCACCACAGTTGGGCTAACAGGGCCACTCAGGGAAAGGGGACTGAGTGGGAGGAGGAACTTGCTTCAGAACCTTAGGAAATGAGCTTCTGTCTATGGAGCAAACAGAAAAGGACTTGCTGGTGAAGGAAGGGGAACTGGAGGGTGTGGTGAAAGGGACACAGAACCAAAGGCTGGACACTGTTAGGAAGCTGAGGAGACCTAAGTTTGGAGAATCGAGGGGTTTGAATCGTGATAGGGATTGAGGAGCATGAAGGCTGAGGGAAGTCCTGGGGGCTTAGGGGTGCAACTGGCAGTGCCAGTGAGAGCATCTATATTAGTAGAGGGGAGGCAGTGTCTGCGTGGCAGAGTACTGAGATCTGACAGAAGCAGAGAAATTCTGGGCAGTGAGAGACTTTCCCGGGACAGGAAGGAGTGATTCAGGGCGTTAGAATGATGGAGAAGGGTGCTGGGAAGGGCATTTCCCAAAACAGGAGCCCCCACTCAGCATGCTTGAGGACCATAGCAATAACGAGAGCAGCTAACATTTGATACGGGACACATCGATTCTAAGTGTTTTATAGGGGAGCATCTCGTTCCATTCCCAAACTGTACAAAGCAGGTGCTGTTATTATTCCAACTTCCAGACATGCAAATGGAGGCACCGAGAGGAAAAGCCGCCTGCCTAGCTACTAAGTGGAAGGGAAGGGATTCAAATCCATGCAGCCTGACTCTGCAGAAGGAGGACGAGCCACTAGGGAGGGGAGATCACAGACCCTGGAGAGCTGGGGATGATTGATCTAGTAATGGTCTGGAAGAGATGGGAAGGCATGGGATCAATAGTCCAGGTGGAGGGGTGCACCTTGGCAAAGTAAGAAAATACGTCTTCCTTTGAGACAGGACGGGGGCTGAAAGGATGGATGATAATGATGCCGAGAGTCTCTGAGGCAGAGGGAAGAAGTCAAGGCAGTTCACGCTAGATGACCTTGATCTTCCCGGGGAAGTAGGTAGCAACCCACACCGCAAAGCTGGTCTTTCTCACCCACTTCCTTTTTTCCCTGCCCTGCCCAGCCCCCTCCTGTTTTCACAATGACAACCTGGGTTGTCTTCCCTCACCTAAACTGGGCATTTGTGTGTAAATGAGGGATCAGGCTGTCCTGAATAACCAGGGAAAGGGAAATAAGGTAAAACAGACTGCCCAAGGAAGGATTCTGGGGGTTCCTGAAGAAAGTGGAAGTGTGAAGGAATTGAAGAGGTAAGTACTGTTCTGATTTTATTAGAGGACCCCTAAGGGGGAATGCAAATTTTGGTGGGGCATTACCTTTTAGCTGTAGTCCTCCCAGGAAGGAGGGAAACAGGGAAACTCGGAGTCTGTGAGTTTGGGATCTAGATGAGGGATGCCTCTTGTGGTGGTTGGATTGGAAATCAGAGATTTTTCTTTACCTTAGCTTTTGAAAAAAAATTAAACTAATGCATGCTAATAACAGAAGCTTAGAAAGTACAAAAATGTATGGAAAGGCCAGAAGACTCATTCTACCTCGGAAAATCATTTTTACGACTTCAGAGGATATTTTTCTTCAATTGTTTTCTGTATGCCTTGAACAAATTTTGAAAACCTACCATATTGTGGTTTTACTGTATAATTGTATTGTAGGCATTTTCCCATGACATTAAAACTCCTAGGAAACATACGTAAAAACATAGAGGATGGGCAATTAAAATTATTGGTAGTTAATTTAGTTACATGGGTTGTGAGTGTAAGTATGTTTTTTACTTGCTGGAGAGCAGTCCTTCATAGGAATGCTCTGCATTGATTTGACTAGTCCCCTAGTGCTGGACCGGGAGGTTGTTCCCAGTCATTTGCTCTGGTGTTAATACTCCGAAGGACAGCTCTGTGCACAAACCTTTGTTTGCGGTTTGATGATCTCCTTAGGGTAAGGTCTTAGAAGCAAAATAACTGGCATGAAGGGTATGGATGTTTTGAAGATTGTTTCTAGAAGGTTTGCTCATCTGTTTATACTTCATCCACGGGGGCAGACAGAGAATATAAATCTTGGGTGTGTCCAAATTCTGGAAGGCTGGGGTCAGGAAAGACAACAGGAGCATACTGATTTGGACTCTGAACTTGGAGGCCATCTGTTTGCTGCTCTGCTCTGGGAGAGTGGCTCTCAAGCAGGTATTCTTGGCTTAAGGCTAGAGACCCATGGTGAGTCTTGCCCCAGAAAGAAGCAAGGGCAGGGGTGCGGGGGCTGTGTCTGAAAGTGCTAGAAGCAGGTCAGTTTCAAGGGATTCACTGATCCACAGAGGTCTTAGGCTTGATGAACACTAGGTTAAGAACCTCTGCTTTCGAGACTGTTAGGAGTTCTGGCCTTCTTTCCAGATACTTTAGCACTTTGGGGACCCTTCTCTATACTAAAATTTTCAAGCCACCTTGAGGATAACCGTAATGGTCTGAGTTTGCCCTTTTCAGACAAACCACCTGTCTCAATAGTTCCTTAATGTCTATTAAGAGGAAAATTCTTTCTAATTCTCAGGACTAGGGATTAGGCAAGATGTCTAGATACTTGGCAAGTTGGGGGAGAGTACACGGAAGAGAAAATATGCTCATATTCACGCCTGTATTTTCCCAGATATACACATACTCTTACACACCTACACACATTCTCACACACATTACTCTCTCCTACCTACACACACACTGTCTCTCATACACAGCCACAGACACACTATTTCCACATACACTTGCACTCTGGCACACACCCACACTCGCACATCACTCGGTGCATGTATATTCTTAGGCACACTCACATACACATGTATTTCCCAGCTACAGACAGAATTGCACACACACACACACACACACACATTCCTCTGTCATATGCACACGTACATACACACACACTTTCACACACACACACACCCCTTCACATATGTCTTCTCAGGCACACACACACTTTCCTCCTCACACCCCCTCCCCAGTCCTCTGTGGCCTCTGGCTCAGCCCTGGGACTTCTCTTTCCTCCTTCACTTGGTCTTGGCCCAGCCCTCCCCCCATCTCTTTCCTCCCACCCAATGGTAAATACACCCTCCTGAGTTCGAGCGAATGTAAAAGAAGCACAGGAGGAAAGTGGTAGATAAATTTAACAAGCATTAAAGTTAATATATAATTTAAATATGTATAAAATTATTCCGTGCATCGATTAGAAAATGGGCTGTTGACCGTTTCAAGGCAGCAATCAATTTCAGAGTTCACAGGTCAGGTCAAGTTTCTTTCTAATGATCTGCAAAAGAAGCAGCATTAGGGAGATAATGAACTCCACGGGCTTACAGCTGTGATCTATGGCCGGGTGGCCGTGGGGCCGCCCAGTGGCAGCCCGGGGCCGGCTGCAGACCCACTTCTCTTGTGGGCCAGGATAGAAGCTTGGTTGGGCTGCAGCCCGTGATGTAATCAAGGCATCTCTGGGATGACTTGCCTAGTTTCTAGAGGCCGCGCGGTTGCCGAAGCTCTTGGCTATCAATGGAACGGCGGTGGAACCCCGTGTATGTGGTTTGTGTGGGGAGCTTCCCCTTTTCTGGGAAGTGGAGAAGGGCCTGGCCAGTGCTGTTCATCACCCCGCCGGGCTAGGGCCAGGTGGCTTGGGGGAGGGTGCACACGGTGGGGATGTGATCTCATTGCTGGTCTGTTCCGGGGCTCTGGCCACAGCTTGTCAACAAGTGGGGATCCCCGCATCACTGGGTGATTCCACAGCTAGAGTCAAAGGACATTTTCCAGGGTCCCTTTTTTTAAAACCGAGCTGTACTAAGGTTTGGGGAGAGGGGTGTGGAGGCAACTGGCCTGGAGACAGTGTGAATTCCAATCCCCCTTTGACGCCAGGAGGGCATGGGGGAGCAGCCTGGCTCCCAACTTGACTGGCTCAGGAAGCCAACTCTGCCTTCTCATGTTGCTGCCTCGTGACCAAATGGCCAATGGACTCCGAAGGCAAGAGACACTAGATCCAGAGCTTCTACGTTTCCTTTTGAAAGGAATCTATCTGCTCTAAAAAGGCCTTGAGATCTTTTGACATAATGTGATGCTCTTAGAAATGTCTGCCCAACTCACTGCGCGGAGTTGGTCCAGCCTCCCTTTTAGGTGAAGGACAAGGAAGGTGTGTCCACCCTGCAGAGTAGCTCCCGGGAGCTCTTGTTCTTGCTGCCCCAGATTCCTCACCACATTCTTTTCCTTTAAAGACGTCAGTCTACCCTGCAGGTCCCTGGCTTACTGGTCCAAAGTAGATGACAAGTGGTCCTGAGAGGGAGGGACAGAGGCCAGACAAAGAAGTGGAGGAGCTACAGGCTGGCTGTGTCGAATGCCGCGGTGTAGACAGGGCGGCTGTGTGACCTTGAGGGTCCGCTGAGGGTTGGCTCTGGTCATGGGCTTCTGGGGACGCTCCCCCGGGAACTAGCAAAGGAAGGGGGAGGGAGGTGGGAGAGAAGAGAGGAGAGGGAAAGGGGGGTGACGCAGGAGAAGAGTCACCGCCCAATTGTCTGGGCCACTTTCCAGTCTCCATGCCTTCGCACGTGCTGTTCCTTGGGGCTTCCGGCTGTTCCATGCCTGCTCTGTTGGTCTATCGCACTTCTTCTTTCTGAGCTCCTCTCTGCTGGAGAAGCATTCCTGGCCATCCCTCTCGCAGCGGTGAATGGTCTCTTTCTGCACCCCCATGGAACCCTGTGCCCGGATAGACACGCTTAGCAGACACAGGAGTTTGCTCCACTGTCTTGCTTGACTGGAACCTCTCTGAAAGCAAGAGCCTGTCTTTCTCACCTCAGCACCCCTGGCATGCTCGGTCAATGGCACCCCCAAGGTAGAGGCTCTCCAAATGGCTATCGAATTGAACCCAGGCAGACAGCCTGCTTGTAGGCTTCCTTCCATTCCGTGGATGTCCAGCCAGGCCTGGAACCAGCAGATCAAACCAGAGGCCAGAATTGAGGGTTATTCCTGAGGGAGAGTGAGGGCAGGAGCCGGGGCTATTTCGGGGGGGGGGGCGGGGGGGGGAGGAAGGCCTGGGTTAAATGACAGGATATTCTCCCCATCCCTCTACAAGCATTAAAAAAAAAAAATGGAACAAAGCTATAAACACCAAGGCAAGTTTTGTGGGGAAAAGGGCACAGAAGGGCAGCGGTGGTGTGTGGGGCAGAAGGAGCCATCTCTTCTGTTCTGTCCTGATGTTGGCAGCAAGGGTGGCAGGTGAAGTGGTCTAAGTGTCTAGGAGACCCCCAGATTTCTCTCTTGTTCCACCTGGCAAGCCTCTTTCCTGCACCCCCACCCTTTTGTTTCTTGAGTCTCTGCCTTGCTTTGGGTCCCAGAGACCTTGGAATTTGGGGATCCTGCACTGAGGGAATGCACACCTAGTTCGATCCTCACAGGACAGAGCCCAGCTGCATCTGGAGGGGTGTGGAGTGGGGGGACAAGAACACGGTCAGTGATCCTGGAAACCAACACCCCACAATGGCCATCTGGCAACAGTGGCTAATAAATGTGTGACATCGGGACTCTGTGGGGGAGTTCATGGTAAAAGTTCTGCTGAGAATGACCCCTTTGCCCCAGTCTCTCTCCCAAGCTTACCATTCCTCTGTTGATTGTGCCCCACGTGCTTGGCTGCTGGGGAGAAGGGTGCCATGTGCTAAACGGTGCCCATGCCTGCGCCCGAGCAGCGGTGGGGAAGGGGGGTTTCAGATTGTTCTGGGCTATCGTCACAGGAGGTGTGAAGGACAACCACCCAAACAGGTTTGTAACAACCTTCTTCTTCCCCCATTAATCTCGTGAAATGGAGGAAAGGCGAGAGCTGGGTTCGGGCAGCAATGTGTGTACATTACTGAATTAACCAGGCATGTAATTAGCGCTCAGGTGCTCAGGAGAGGAAGAACCACTCACAATTAGTCAAATTTAGCTTTAATGCCCTGAAGTTAGGGGAGCTGCTGAGCTGCCCCGTGCAGGAAGCTGCCTCATCACCCACGATCCCCGGGATCTGCTCTCTATCTCCCCACACCCTCATGCTCGCAGAATCTGATGTCTGGGGCATTTGCGGATGTTTATGGAAATTGATGTAACTCCTCTGAGTGCTGTATTGTAAATCACGATCTGACAAGGATAGTCTGTGATCCTGGTTCGTGCTTGGATATCAGGGAACCTGTGGGAGCCAGTTTGGGGAGCCGCTGGCCTTCCCTTCTATTTCAGAATCTTACATGAATTAGAGAGAGAATAATGCTGCTATTAATTACATGTCAACGGGCCCTTGGTTATGAAGCTGCCTTTGTGGCCTATGTGGGGAATTTGTCCAGCAGCTAACACCATGTTACAACAAAGTGTTTTTGTCACAAAAAAAGAGGCATGAAGTCTTAGATCACAAAGGTAGCTTGGAGATTGTCTGTTTATGATCATGCAGGTAATGGTAAGTAAGCCTTCTGGCTTTTAACACCACATGGCCTTCCCTAGGCTCCTTGAGTAGGATCTGATCCTATGCTATTCTCAGTTCTGGTCTAGAAGTTCTGGTCTCCACCCAGTGTCCTGGAGGGTTTCATGATGTCAGCAAGCCTGGTGAGGGGCTAATACACTTGTGTGTGTAGCGGGGAAGGGGGAGTGGGGGTTGTCCTATGGAGGTGGAGTGTGGCTGGAGAGGAGATATTGCTTTCTGCTCTAAATGGAGGTGTCTTGCCGTGCCTTTAGGAGCTTAAAGGGAAGAATGTGAGTGAGTAAAAGTAATGCATGATAATTCACACTTCAGGTAGAGATACCTTCTTATGTTCAAGTATGAGTGGCTGAACAGTTTCAGATCAAGTGGGGTGACTATTCCATGCTGTTCAAATGATGTCTTCTAGAAAGAAGATAGAGGGCAGGTGGCGGAAGCAAGGACAACTAAACAGTTTTTGGACTACTTCAAAGGTACCAGGTTAATTTCAAAAACCCACTTTGGGTTTTGTAAGCTGGCAATCCCATCATTTAAGTGTGATGTTCTGTCCTCAGTCTTTCTTTCCACCCTAAGTTACTACAACTTCCTGGTATATATCTTCCCCAGCAGGAAAACCAATTATGGTTTCCCAAAATATGGCTTGACTCTTTGGAAGGTTCCTCACTAGCTCAGCCTTGTCTGGTTCAATTCTCTTCTCCGCCATGAAGCCTTCTCTGATTAGTGCTTTCGTGGAAAGAACTGCAGGAACCTGGATTATAAGACTTCGCTTTCCCAGGACATCAAATATGTCCACACGGTTGCTTCTGTGGGCAAACACTGCTAACCAGGGAATGGCCTAGGGGGAAGGCATGTGGGAAGGAAGGGGTGGGAGCAGAGAGGGATGAGAAAGAGGAGACTTAGGCCTGGTTCAGGGCTGCAGGCCAGCACACAACTTTGCCAGTTTCAGACATTTGAACTTGAATTAGAGCTACAGAAGTGTTGCCTCAATAGGATGGTGGTTGGTGACAACAGGCTTATTCCTAGAGCATAGATATTCTTAATCAGCTTTGTATTACTTTGCATGTGCTTATATGTTCACCTCTAAGGGGTTTAATACTCTTTGATGTGTGTTGGCTTATTTCCCTATTGGAATTATTCAGAATTGGAGTCCTCTAAACTTTATGGGTCTGGTCCCACATGCTGGTGCTCGCATTTTTCTGGGCATTGACGTGGATTCTGCGTGTCTTCACTATGGCCTCCTCATCTCCTCTCATCTCTCTTGCCCTGAGCTTACAGGGCTGGAGGCAAGAGGTGGTTAGGCACTTCCAGGGATGTGAGATGAACTGACCCTATGTCAAATGATGCCATGCGGACTCCCATGCATTCCACTGGGTCTGCATCCCTTCAGAAGTGTCCAGATCTAGAATAGTTGCATTGTACTATCTCCTGAGTCCCTGGGGTTTGAACCAGATCAGAAAACTTCAGGGAGCTCTAAGATACGCCGAGTCCGTCCATTCTTTTCCCCCGTTGTAACCGGCTGTGTCTACTCTGTTTTGCTTTTATGCAAAACCGTGACAGCAGAGTTTCATGTCACCTTAGGAGAGGACACATCTCTGGGCCTCTTGTCTTTGAACAGCGTATGCCAAAAGTTTATTGTTTGGGTGCTCCTTGATGGCCCTGGCCTCCCATTCTTGAGTCCACTCCTTTGGATAAAACTTGCTCTTTAATTAAAAACATCCTCTAGATACTGTGACAGCTGCTCTTTTTCCATTCAGCAGCAGCCAAGCTGGAGGAGGATCGGGATGGTTAAGGGAAAGCTGAGGCCCATGACTTAATTCCTTTGCATTAGCCCTGTCCTGCATTTGCCCTTTCCAATCTTGGCTTCTCGGCTAGTGAAACAAGCCGGATTAGCGCATGGTAAGAGAAGCTGGGGTCGTAATTACACCCTCTGCGACGGGGTAGCAGAACCACCAAATAAATCCCTGGACAATTATTAAAATGGCCCAATGCATTACACAAATTAGAACAGGCTGGGACTTTTGGGGAGAAGGGAGGGGAGTGAAGACCCAGTATTTAAGTGTTCTTGTAAGCCATCTAAGATATTAATGCTGCAAAGCTCCTTATGAATATTTAAGAACATAAAATGGAGCTCGCTGCAGTCCCACATCACCACAGAAGCCTGTAATACAGTTGAGCCCACTTAAGAAGCCAGAGCCTGAGTCCACGGCAGATTGAAGGCAGATGAAGCAGGGCTGGTGCGTTTGCAGAGGAAATGCTCATCACGGGCCAGTTTAATGATGTTGCATTATGTCCTCATAGAAAAGAATTTAGTTAAAGACTCCAACTTTTGTGGGTGGGACTCCCTAGGGATTATTAACTCGTTTCTCACTCCCCAGGGATTTCAGAAGATTGATGTCGTCCTTGACTGGGTTTTAACACACAACTGGTGAAGCCTTTATTTAACCACTCCATTCAAACCTAGGTGCAGAGAACCCTCTTGGAAGTGGAGTCCTGGGACCTCTTGGCTCGCCAAATATGGGTTTTTCAGAGCTGCATTTGTGTCCCTTTGAAGAGGTTTCCTTGTGGGAGACAGTGGACTCCAGTTTCTTCTCAGGAATGAATGGAGCCCCTTGAATGAAAGGGAAGGGCTCCTCTGCCCCAGTGAGTAGTCACTCTCAAAAACCAAGTTTGATGGCATCTTTTCTAGGATTGGACCTGATGCGTCCCTGTGGGGAGAATGGAGTTGCGGGAGACACAGAGTCAGAGGGACTCAGGGGAGAAGTGTTGGGGAAGGACTCAGAGGTCTTGGTTCTGGCTTCAGCTCAGCCATGGTAGGTCTGGCCATGGGATGTTCTAGACCTTCAGGTTATTTCCGCAGTCTGGGCGGAGAGCAAAACAAGGCAGGTGCCAGGGTTTCATACCCAAATGGTATCAACAGCACACAGGAGGCCATGAATTAATAGTTTTGAAGTGGGGTATGGTGCCCAGAGTCTTGCATTTTTTTGCTCCTACAAGTGTCCTGAGAACCCCCTAGAGCTTCTTGGAAACACTTTGGGAATCAATATTGGTGACTATATTGAACAAGTGTCATTCATTTTGGTGACCTGCATCTAAACTGGCTTTCCATTCTGGAGGGACATCATTTTAGATCATGCTTATTTTGTCGATATGGATGTACTTATCAAAGATGTTTGATTCAACATGTTAGCTCAAGTATCTGGGACTTGTAATTGTTTTTATAGATGACTCACTGAAACCCATACTCAATAATGGCTCATGAGGAGAGAAAATAAAATGCCAGAAAAATTTGAAATAATGTAAAGACTAAAAAAAAAAATTAAGTAGTAAAGTTGATATGGATTTATCATATGCAACTTGCTCATTGTGCTCTCTGTATTCCCTAAGAAGGACTAGAGGATATTTCCTTTTTACCAGGTCACTGAGAATAACCACAATCACCCACATCTTTGAAGAGAACTGTAACGGTTCTTATCTTTATTCTGAGAGTGCTGTGACTGAAATGACATCTTTGATTTCCTAGGGGATACTAGAATCCCCAGGAGAAGAGACCAAGGAGTGATACTTTAAAAACCTCCAGAGGCAAGGTGGTACATGTATTATTTAATGTTTTTAATTGCAACAGGATCCATGTGGGCTGGCTTAAGCAGAAAGGGATTTTATAAAAGGATATTTTGGACCACCCAGGTTGCGCTGGGCAGGGATGTGGCTAAAGACCAGAGCTTGGGGTTGTGAGGAGGGATTTATCAACACTACTGCCCTTTGGCATTGGTAATCTCTGGCTTGCTCCGCCATGTACTTGCCAGATGTCAGGTCCACTGCCTTTGGTCTTCTCTTCATTTTGCTCACTTCCAAATCCAACTTGCACACATACCTGTCTGCTTTGTCTGAATCTAAGTCACATACTTGCCACCCAATGGCAAGGGAATTTAGTACTGTGAGAACTTTTAGTAGAGCACAGTCTTGTGCCACAACACACTTTGTTTCTGTTGACAAGGAAGATGTGGAGGGTGGCTCTTGGGTGCACAGTGAACAGTGTCTAACAAAGGCAAGGTTCTGTAACAGGCAGCAGGCTGGCATGCTAATCAGACCAGCCTGCACCTGTAGCTTCCTTGGGGGTGGCTAAATGACTATGCAGTCTTTTGTGCTGAGATAGATGGGTAGTTTCTAAGAAACTTCTTGGTCCAGGTAATCAGAACAAACAAATAGCAAACATTGGACCTAAGGAATAGAAGCCTCTTTTGAGTCACCAAGTATAGAGAACTGCTGCTTCTCACTCAATTCCTAAACTTGAGCCATAGATCCAGAGCCCCACCTCTGGGGAAGGACCCTACAATTTTACCACAAGTATGTGCTGTAAATTCCACTCCTGGCTATCTTCAAAGAGACCCAGAGCCTTTTACCAAGGTGACAGCAGCTTGGCAGAAAAGGAGACATCTATACTTTTTAGATTTTTCATTGGCTCTGAACTAATTCCTGGGGATCCTAGGGGATCTTATGGGGTTAAATGATAAATGAAATTTGACATAGTTGGCCTAGTGAATCCCCAAGTCCATTCCATGTTATTTTCTCAGTTCCTATCTGTAAGGTTGGGACAGATATATTCAATACCAGGCAGAATTATTATACTGATTCCATTAAGAGTTTCTTCATTAGGAAGTGCCAAATGCAAGACTTAAACCCAAAGTAATACCCTATCTTTGGGTGAAATCATGACAACCATTAAAGACTCAAAATGTGGAGGTGTGGTGATTCCTATCACAGCCCCATTTAAATCCCTTATTTCTCCAGTGCAGAAAATGGCTATATCTTGGAGAATGGCAGTAGATTATAATAAACACGAGAAGTGGCCTCTCATTACAGCCATCCCAGATATGGCTGCCTCACTGGAGAAAGTACCAAGCCCATAGTACTCACTCTACAGCTTTTCAGGTGGCCGGTGCTTCTTAAAAATTCAGTTCCAATAGGAAGATGCAGCTTGCTTTCGCCTGGCAAGGACTTCAGTACACTTTATTGCTTCAGCTTTCCATCTCCATGTCACAGTTTAATTCACAAAGATATTTAATCATCTGTTCATCCTACACATCATCAGGTTTATCCAGTGTATTGACAACATCATGTACTGTAGACACCCGAGTATCTACATGATATATGAATGCCAGGGGGCTGAATTCCATGCAAATAGAGGAATCTAATGATCAGAAAACCATTTTTTATTTCTCTTCAGTATCTTCCACAATACAGAGAAATTTTTTTTTAAATAAAATTTTATATAATTTAAATCAGTACTTTGTTGCTATTTTGTTTTTCCATTTATTACAACTTTATATATGTATTCATACATGGAGACATTGCCACTTTTCACTCTGATCTGAAATGTCCTGATGTGGTTAGCTTTACTGTCCTGTTAGAGCTTAGTTTTACTGTCTTTCTCTGGATTGTAAGTACTGTGGCTATAAATACCTTCATATAAATTTGCCTTTTTTTTTTTTTTGGTTATTTCCTCAAGATACACTCCCTAAAGTAGATTACTGTGTCAAAGGGTATGAGCACATTTATATCTTATGTTACATCTCGTTCTGTTGCTCTCTAGACAGACTGAATCAATTTGTAGTGCTACTGAGAACCATAGGCATGCTCTCTCCCGGCCCCTCTGCAGTCCACCTAGCTGGATTTCCTATGCTTTCTTTATTTCAGTTAATTTAATATCAGGTAGTGATACCTTAAAGTTGTGTTACTATGCCTTTTTAAAATTGTTAGAGGTTTTGGGCATCACACAAAGTGACATCACTTTTGTCATTCTATGGTTTGTTCATATTATTCTGGTTTCCCTGGCAAGTTTGGAAGCCTGTCAGTGGTAGAGTCTCTTCATCATCACATGTCTCTTCATTCATTCATCATTTATTGAGTCTTTACTATATTCAGGCAAGGCACTGTGCCAGGTTCAAGGGACACTGGGGGATAGGATGTAGTCATTACCCTCAAGGGGCTCTCCTGGAGTTGAATAGAAGAACAAGATCAGGGGTTATAATTAAGTGTGACTTAAAATGTGCACATAGTGCTAATAGGGTTCAGAGGAGGAAACAAAGGGTTTACCTACGTTGTCCTTTGAGGAACCATGGAATACTTTTATGAGGAACCATGCTGTATTCAGATCTCCAACCCCCAGGGAGGGCGAATCCAGCTTCAGAAGGAAAGTAAAAGTTAGCCAGGAGAAAAAGGAATGAAATATGTATTACACTCTTCAAGAAGAAAGAGCAGCTTATGTAAAAAAGGACATGGGGAAGTAATAGTATTATGTGGTTTTCAAATAAGGGAATAAGGCTTGAAAAAAGCTTTAGAGTTAAGTGAATTTGGTAAGACATTTTTGCTTCAAATAATAGGAAACTCTGATTTAACTGATTGAGACAGTGAGATAAAGTTGTATTTAATCAAGTGAGAAGTTCCAAGATAGGACTGCTCCTGGGCTGGCTAATTCTATGGCTTGACAGTGCCATTAAGGACCCAGGTTCTTTCCATTTTTCTGCCTTGCCAACCTTGTGGCTTCCTTCATGGTTACCAGATAGCAGTGTTCCTGTTTAAGGCATCTTTTGCAGTTGGAACAATGTGGGGTAGAAGAAAAGGAACTGTCTCTTCCTGTGTCTCTTCTTAAAAACAAAGAAAACTTTCCCAGTAACTCCATGGAGGACTTCACCCTCCTTTGCACACACCTTCTCCCCATCACTTGTTTTTCTGAAGAATCCTTTGTTCCAAGAACTCTGTATTGAAATTGACATCTCACTGACCTCAGTGTATATATACATAGTAAGGATGGCCACTCAGATGGTCAGCGCCAGCACTAGTCACAAGACTGCCTTGAAGACATGAGGAATGAGGTTGACAGCACGTACCAGGATCCTAGTAAAACTGCCCAGATCCTGTATTTTCCTGTAAAAGCCCTCAACCTTTTACCCTGGGCAGGTCTGTAATTTTGAAGGCATGAAGCTGCTGTAACCTCTTTGTCTGGTGAAGTAATAAAACTAAAGTTCCTCTTAAAAAGCAAAAAACAAAACAAAAACAAAAACAAAAAACACTAGCTCCAGCAAAGGGCATGGTATTATAATAACTGGCTTAGACATTTTTTAGGACTTACTTATGAATTGAGAATAAGATCATTTTCCTTGAATGTTGAAATGGATCAGAATAAGTTTGGTTAGCAAAGAAGAATGGGGAGAGGAATTTTGGATAGACAACCAATTATATTTGCTATATTAGGGAAATGATATTTGTATCCCCCATCAGTCTGGTTGATCTGCTGACTGTCACTTCTGAATTATTTCCTATGGAGACCTTATCATTAATCAGTTTTGAGCCATCTACAGTCCCAGTAGTGACTGGAGAGTCATAGCAGTGCCCTCTTCCTCTGCCCCCTTGCCCCTAGTAAAACAGTGGATGGAAAGAGATGAGAAGTCATCAAATAAATATTCATTGCATGCCTACTGTGTGTCAGACAGAGTACTAGGTGTCCTGGACACAGAGTAGAAGAATACACAGCACCTCATCCCTGCTCCAAGGAGCTCATGTTGGGGTTTGGGGTGAGAGAGATGAAGGGCCTATCATTTATCACTTAGAGTTGCCATTTACTGAGGATCTGCTATGTTCTACCTAAGAACTTTGCCAGTTTTCTCATTTAATCTTTATACCTACCCTTATTTATGTCCCCCATTTGAAAAGTGAGCCTCAGGATTAGGTCCCCAAGGCTAGCAAGGGAGAGAGCCAGAACTCACACTGAGGTCTGCTGACTCAGAGCCCATGTTCTTAACTGCTCTGCTGCCATCTTCCTGTTCTTAACCCAAACATTAAAGTGCCCTGAATTCCCAGAAGAATGCTATGCTTCTGTCAGGGCTATGCTGCAGAAGTGCAATGTGACCCGAAATGTGAGACACCAGAGGAGAAACCAGGTGAACGAGGTTGTGAAGGCCATGGGGAAGAATATGTGCATGGAGTTATGGAGGCATGAGATTGGTGGGAGGTGGGGTACATTGGGAGTTGGGAATGAAGAGGTAGGATGGACCTGAAGGAGACAGGCTTGTATCCTATGCTAAGAAGTTTGGATTTATCTTGCTGATGTCTTCTGAAGTTTTTGAATCCAAGCTGAATTCTAGAAAGACCAACTTGGTACCATTGGGGAGGTTGAGATTGAAGCAGACAAGCTCTAAGGAGACCAGTTACGAAGCTATTGTGTGAACCAGAGGAGAGTTAATTACAGAGAACAGTGGAGTAACTGAAAAGATATCGTAGAGGCAGAATCAAGAGAATTTGGTGATTGATGAGATTTTGGGGTGAAAGAAAAAGAAGATTTGAGGATGACTGCTATATGCTTGTTTTGGGCAACTAGATTGAGAGTGATACCTTATATTCAGGAATCCCTGTATTATGGGTGACAAAAACTCAACTCATATAAATTGAAACAGGAAGAAATGTAAAGATGCTTGTTCCTGGAGAGAAACTGATGAAGCTTCTGGAATTGAGGGGAAGAGATGTGGGAACCAAGGGCTCCATACCTGTAGGACACGGTGTCTCATCTTTGCCTCTCTCTGTTCAGCCTTTCCACTCACCAGCAAAGATGACCACTGAAAGGTCCAAATATTCATCCCCCATCTTTGCAACCCTAGTGGGAAGACATCTCCTCTCAACCAGAGGCCTGCTTGAGTCACGGGTTCACCCTAGGCCCAACTCTGTATCCAGGGAAATGAGGTACTGTGGTGGCCAGGCCAGTAACGACTGACCAGTCCAGTGGCCAGAAGAAGGGGGATGATACAGAAGGTACTGGGCAGCCCAAGAAGATTCCCATCTTGGTTCACTTGAAATGCTATTGACCAAAAGAGAAGGCAGTAGGGGAAGAGCATTAAATGGCTTTCAATCCAGTTCTGATTTGAATGTGTGGGATTCACAGCATCACACTACCAGCCCACTCCAAATGCCATAATAATTTATAGAAATCAACATGCTGGTGAGACAAGGAAGCTGACAGACAGCAGATGGCTCCCACACAGAAAGGCTAATCAATCCCGACAAACAACAGCTATCATAAAAGAATGGAACGTACACAGCATGCACACACATCTGAATGGCTCAGAGACAAAGGCTCCTGCTTGGCCTAGCCAGGGGAGGGAGACAGCCTCTATAAGGCAAAATTGTGGGAAAGCCTGGGTATTTCAGGTCTCTGGCTGACCTTACTTCCACCCGCTCTTCACTTTCCCACCTTTGTACCCTTACTCACTCCTTTCCCTCTGCCTGGGATGCCCTGACCGTTCTTGTATCTGTCCCTTGAGAACCAACCCAGGCCTCAAGGTCATTGCAAATTCTCTCTCTACCTCAAGACTTCTATTGTTGTTAATGCTTCATGGATGTGTTTGTGACTAATTTTCCTTGCTAGATTAACTAGATTGCAAGCTTCCTGAGGGCAGATGACATGCCTTACACATCTCTGCATACCCAGAGAATCTGGCACAGGACTGTGAACTACATTTTTAGTAAAGATTCATTAATTCACTTCCAGTGTTGAGGGAGAGGAAGTCACATTCTTAAGAGACAGAAAAAATATGCAACATACAGTAAAAGATTAATCATACTAATCTAATAACACTACAGTAACTATAATAAATAATTAATAATACTACTATATTAAAATAGGCCTTTACAAATCTATAATATGGTACAAGAAATCCAACAGAGAAGCAAGCAAAGAAAATTAACAGGAAATTTACGATAGCTCTTACTTATGAAAAAAACAACTTTACTAGCTATCAAAGAGATAATGTGATTCTAAGTTTTGCTTATCAATCTGGGGAAAAATTAAAAATGGATTGTACAATATTAGTAGGAGCATAGTGAAATAGATATATATAGGACACAGTGGGACTGCATGTGGCTACAGCTTTTCTGGAGAGGAAGTTGGCAATTTTTATTAAGTCTTAAAAATGTTCATACTTTACAAATACGTAATTCGGCTTCCAGAGTTTTATTCCATGAATGTAACCAGTATGACGGTGAATGAATGACCTGGTTGATTCTCACTTATTTGGTATTGAGAGTCAATCCCAAAAAGAGAAGTCGGATTTATATAGTTCTTCCTATTTGCCTGACTTGACAAAACCTAAAAGAAACCCTGAAAAAAAAAAATCCCTGACTTCCTTTTAAAAAAGGATTCTTAACAATTGGATTGATGCCTTCTGGAATATGGTGACCAGCTTCCTTTCCATTGGCAGTGGATATTCTACTTTCCCTGGAAGACCTACACCCAGGATTTTTGCCATAATCTACGCTTCTTCTGTGAACATTCTCATGCAATCATGCAGCTTCCATCATTTTCTGCTTACTTCTCTAGTCCTGGAGGTCTTTTGGAGATCTGATACACTGTTTTAGAGGACGACCTACTTGGTGGGGTATGGACAGGAAAGAGGAACCTCATTTTATTATTGATCAGGTTGCTTAAGCCCTGCCAACACACCCATCTATCTATCTATCTATCTATCCAAATACCTACCTATCCATCCAACCATCCATCCATCCACCCATCAATCAAGACAACCCCTTCTCTCTCCCTTGATATTGATTGAGCACATGCTATCTGCCAGGAAATGTGCTGGATGTTGAGTGCAGTGTTTGCACGGGTGATAGGAATGGTCCCTACCACCAAGTTACTCACAGCTCAGAAGCATGATGGACTGGGAAAGAGACAGTTCATTGTTTCTCCAACACATACAAAGTGCTCTGGAGCATGGAGGTGGGGTGTCTAATCCAGAAGGTGAATCCTAGAGTGAGAGCTTGAGTATAGGTTTTCAAAGCTTCTTTGAGTTAATCCTGTTACAGAGAAAGGAGGAAGAGAGAGAGAGAAGAGGAGGGGAGGGAAGAGGAGAGGAGAGGAGAGGAGAGGAGAGGAGAGGAGAGGAGAGGAGAGGAGAGGAGAGGAGATGAGAGGGGAGGGAGACAGGAGAGAGAGTGAGAGATCAGTACGTTTACAGTCTAGAACTGAGAGGAAACAGGGAACACTGGAGGAACTACGGGGAATTTGGCATGACTGTGGGATTTGGTGGTTCAAGGAAGGGATAAATCTGGAAAGGCAAGGAGGTGTGACAACATGATCTTATTGGAAATGCCTAAGAGTTTAAGCCTTATGGGAGGGGGCAAGAGGAGCATTGGAAGGTTAAAGGAGGTAAGTTTTAAGTATTTTTGAAAAATCAGGCCGGTAGCAGGAAATGGATGGATTGAAGGGGTGAGAGGCCAGTCAGGACATGATTGCAGGGATCCAGAGTCAAGAGATGTTACAAAAGCCCAGTTGACAGGACTCAGAGACAGGAGTGCATGGGGTGAGGGAGGGTACCAAGGACGTTGTAGAGGTGAGGGGTGAGGAGACATCAGCAAAAACTCGCAGGATCCTAGTGTGAGGGGGCTAGTCTAGATTTAAATGTCACAAAGGCAGAGAAAATGATTTCTGCCCTTGCCCCATCTCTCATGGAAGCCTACTGAGCAGCTAGCCCCCTCCCCCTTCTTTTCTTCTTCTAGTCCGTGTCTTAGAGCTCTTGGAACATGGCTGCCACAGACAGCCCAGACAGTCCTGTGGCTGGGGGTCGGCATTCACACAACTTTCTGGACCACGCTTGGCTTTCCTGACAGCTAGTTCCATAGTCCGGCCACAGGGATGGGTGACTGGGGAGCCCTGTCCTTGGTGAGAAGATTCCTGAATGCAGTCTATGCTTCATTCCACAAAATTCTGTTGAGGAAGAGTCTCCTCTGTACTCAGCATAGAGCACTATGTAAAACCAATGTCTTAGGTATTGATTGTGGTTTTTACCCTACTTTCAAGGCCCAGCTTAGATGATACCAGTCCTACAAGTCTTTCTTACTTCTCACCCCACCCTGGCTCCCCATGGTTAGACCTCTATTACATTCCATTTGAATTATCAGTATGTTTTCATGCATCTACCCCTTTGGATAGGCTGGGGATTCCCTGGGGCCAGAGGCCACATATATTCCCCTTGTCCCCCCAGCATATGCATGCCCAGTCCCCATCTTTGCTCTTCCTCATCCCTGAGCATTTTTGGACAACGCTCAATATAGTTAGTACTCGTAGTTGGGACTTCTAACTTCTCCGGTTGGGTAGCACTACTGTCCTTTCAGCCATGAACAGTTGCTAACATTGTTGGGGGTCAGACACAAGAATCCCCCCAGATTTTTAAAAGTCGATAGCTGGGGCCTGAGGCTCTTCACACTCTGCTAGCTACACAATTTCTTCAGCTCGGTCTGGTCTGCTCGAGGCAAGGCATTCTGGTCTGGAAATGTGATGCTTTGAGGATGCCATAGGAATCCAAACTCCCGGCTTTCCGCTTGGGAATGGGACTTGTGCCTTTAAGACCTGTCTTGGGAAATCAGCCTGAGCGACATAATTGCAATGAAATTACCCCAGATCACACCCACACATTCATTATGAGATTCCTTATTGACACCTTGACAATTTGTTCCAGAAGACGTTATTGCATATTCCTCCCTCTGGAAGAGACGCAGATGCATATAGACACATGAGCCCACACATAATGTATATGCATATCGGTGCGTTTTTATTATATAATTATACGAGGCTATCAATCAGTTTTCATTTGGAACTCTTTGCATTTATAGTTCAGGAAGTTATTTAAAATCAAGAGGTGGAGAAGAGAGCCTAGAAGAACTGTGGAGGGAGAGTTGGATTGGGTAAACAGGAAGCATGTCTTTGCTATTAGGGAGCTGGGCCCCCACCCTCTACCCCGCTCCTCCCTCCTTCACTAGGACCACGTCTCGTGACTCAGTTCTAGGCAGCACCCACAGTAGGAGGTATCAGCTGAACAACTCCAAGGGGGACCCTCCTCGGGGTCATAAGTCACCATTTTTGGCCCCTGCCGATCCTTCTGTTGGGTCTGGGGAGGACTTATGGTCACAGTGGTCTTCGTACAATGGCAAAATGACACTTAGCTGACAGTCAGACACGTACACCACCCAAAGTCCGTGAAGATCAAGCCAAATAACTTAGAGCAGGGTTTCCCGAACTTTAAAGGTCATGACACACACAAAAACAAGAATATTAACTACAGGGAATTTGGGGTTCTATTTTGGGGTTGAGAGAAAAAAGTCATTCTGTTTTCTGTATATTCTACAACATAAGAAATTAAGTATAGTATATAAGGAAAGACGGCATATGTTGAAGTAGGATAAACCATTGTCCCAGTTTTAATGGGAAACTTGAGCTTGCTTCCTTCCATGAGTGTAACTGTTTTATATCAGGGCTTATGGTTGAAATGACTACGCACCACGCCTCATCAAGGCTGTTTTGCTGATGATCTCTGAAAATTCTTGGTAGTCCCCTTTGATAAAGAAACTTTGTTCGCACAAGTGAGTGATAAAAAATTTAAAGCCATTTTTATAACCATTAAAGATTCATAACAGTTGAAATTATATGTAAAGTATTTAACAGCCTTCCTTTTCTTTCATTGACAAAGGCAGTGTTGAAAGTTTTTGTGATGATGCAATGGGTTTCAAGTTCAATTGAACTCATTCACGTCAAGGAGTGGGAAGGATGATGGCGTTCTGGCTTGTAGAATATGGATGTGACGGGCATTGCAGCATCGCTCTGCGGCTGGCTTGGATGACACTTAAGTGACACCACAACCTGACAAAAGCATATGACATCTCTGACTTCAATCCACAGGCATTGCCATGATGCCTGCCATTTTTAAACCCACCCATCCTCTCTGCCCCTTTTCTCGCTGGTTGCTGCCTGTTGGGCTGCACCTGATGCCCCTTGGTACCCGAATTGCTCCGGTAGCTCATCAGACTCTGTGTCTCTATGATGGGTGCCAGCGGACTTACAGCTGGCTGCTGGAGTAGGTGTCCAGGTGGCAAGTCTCTCCTAGGTCATTCTCAGTGCAGATGCCATTTGTCCTGCTCACCGTCCATGGGAACCACAGCCTCCGCTGTCACACCCTTCCTGCCTTGAGTGGTCTTCTGAGGAGGTTGCCTGTGTCCACCATCCCCACGCACCGTGTCTGCCCTGGGTCCTGCCCTGCTTGCTGCCTCCTTAAATGCCCTTTGCAGCTCAACCCCAGGCCTTCGCTCACTCTTTGTTCCTTCCTGGAGTGTTTTCTCATCTTCTGTCTTCATTGTTAAACCTTACCTGGTCTGCAAAGCCCAGCTCAAGCCCTTCTCCTCTACCAAGCCCTATCTGACTAATGTGTCCCACCGAGACCCACCTTCCTTCAACTTCTAGAATCTGTGCTCAGGCCTGATCTGTGTCCTGAACTTGTAGTAATTTGTGCAGCTGATTAAAATCTAAATGTGCTCTTGTCTCGGCTGGAGAGTGAACTTGCCTGTGCAGCTAGGGTCCCAGGGGCCCTGATCACAGGACTCCAGAACACATCCTCCCTTGTTCAGCCCTGCACGGCACCTTGTGCATAGTAGGTGTTCATTCGTACCAGTGGAGTGATTGATAGGAAATCACTTGCACGCAGTAAAAATGATTCATAATGATGGTGAGTAGCAAATTCCATCAAAAGTAATGATTTTCAGCTCCAACATTTTGTGAAACAGTCTGGGA
Source organism: Martes martes (assembly GCF_963455335.1). Taxonomy (NCBI): domain Eukaryota; kingdom Metazoa; phylum Chordata; class Mammalia; order Carnivora; family Mustelidae; genus Martes; species Martes martes. The sequence continues at coordinate 26,408,306 of NC_137901.1, read as the reverse complement.
ATACCAACAACTTGTATTACGGCTGACAGAATATGCCAGTGTTTTTCTTCTCCTCTCGTTGAATAGTCAAACAAGTGCTCAATTACATTTAATATTAAACCTCATTAGCATTTTTTAAATACCCTTTCCGGCCGGTGTAGCATTTTCATGTGGTCCAGGGGGCATTTTGGCTGCAAGGGAGGGCTGTGGAAAGGCAGGCTAGTTCTGCTTGGAGTGAGCCCTCTCCGCCCTCTCCCAGCAGACTCTGCCTTCGGGGCAGTGGGCCCAAGGGCGGGGCCAGGGAGGGGAGGGTTAACAACCAAGTTAGGGACCTGCTAGGTAGCTGCACTTGGAGTTCAGAGCCTTAGTTTGTCAGGGTGCCTGTTTTGTTTTTTTCTTAATTTAAGTTTGTGATTGACTTATTATGTGCACTGGCACTTTTAAGAGATTCGAATAAAACACAGTGAGAGTTCAAAACAAATGTAAATGGCCTCCAAGAAAAGGGAGGGGAAACCGCGATAATCTTTTTTAATGGCTGTGAAATGTGGGAAGGATAGATCATGAGCTCTCTGCATGGGGCCCTCGTCTGATCTCAATCCAGTATTGTAATTTAGACATGACTTTTTATTTAATTTCTGACTGAGAAAGGGAAATTAGAAAACAGCATTATCTCAGCTGCTTCGTTATAATGAACAATATTTCACAGTGCCAGCCCTGGAGTTACCTTTAGAACTTTAACGAGGCGGATGTTGACTTGGGTTCAGGGAGAGCTTGAATTTTCCCACACACTGGTTGCTGGAGGAGCAAAAGCGGAAGTACGGGTTTGAATTAGAAGCTGGTTTAGGGCTCGGGCAGCCTACAGGTTTGCAGGTAGGGGAAGGGAGAGGCAAGGTCATAAAGCGAGGCGCTGGGAGCCACTCCAACCCGAATTTGGTTGTTTGGGACTTCCTTACATGTAAGTAACGGTCTCCTTTCAATCTCCCAACCGTGTTTTTTTTATTTAAATTTTAAATGGGGCGGGGTGGAGGGGGGGAAGGGATTTATCCAGTCTGTAATTAACCCTTGCATCTGGGCCTGAGCAGTTCTGCCTTCTGCCCCTTCCCCTCCCCGCTCCTGGCCGCTAAATACATCATGGTCTGATAATAATGGTCTGATAAATATTTAAGCAGTGAGGAGGGAGATAATGCAAGTGATCCATTAGAGCCGCCGGCCTGGGCTGGCATGGGGGTTGGCGGGGGGAACAGCGGGGCTACAGAGGGTAGCGTAAGTGCTAAGATCCTGGGCTGAGAGGCAGGCTTGCTGACCGCAGAGGGCCCTGAGTGTCGAGCCCCGCCATGGGGCTGCAGGGCGTTTGAGGCTCCGGGAGGCTTTTCTCCCACTTTGCCCTCCTGAGACGGGCCCCTGCCCATGGGTCAGCCTCAGTGTTGAGTGGGAATGGGGCCCTGCCCATATTCTGGAAGGGGGGATGGCATGGGGTCTCCCCTGTCCACGCTGCAGCTGCTGGGGCGTCTAGGACAGGCTGCTGCTAAGCTCTACAGCCTGGGTCACCGTGGCCCCCGTGTGCACACGACGACAGTTCCGGGTTGTGCCAGTTGTCTGGCATCGTCACTCAGTGTGCCCGCTTTTGCTTCTGAGTGATAAATTATGCAGTCCCCCCAACCTATGACCTTCTAATAACACCCTTCAGAATGATGGAGGGAGGCCAGAAATCGTGGCAGCAGGGCTCCTCACCTAACAAGCACCCAACACAGCCTTCCGCGTGAGCCAAAAACCCAACACACAGGTGCAGAAACCCTTCACCCAGACGTGTGCGCCCCGCCCCCCAACTGCCCATATCACCTCTCGGCTTCTCCTAACTCCTCTTGGCCCTCACCTCTCTCTCTCGGCTCATTGCAATCTCTCCCTTGATCCTGACGCTGGCAGATGCACCTCAATTCTCTCAGGGTCCAGTGTGAGTCTGATCTGTTTTGGCGTCCACCATAGCTCCCAGCTCAGCGTTGACAACGGCCGTGGAATGAAAGAATCAATCTCGGTTGTTTGTGACTGTGTTAGGTAAACTTTGGCTTCAGCAAGTATTTTTTTGTCCCCCTTTATTTGGGGTATCATTCATATACCCCAATACACATCCACATAAAACTCTCCTTTATACACACAAATACACCTCAAAATGATCACATGTGAAAACCCAGTACTTCGAGGATATTCTTTCCATGCCTTCTCTCTGCCCTCAGAAAATAGATCAAGTTCCCCATTTTTAATGAATTCATCTCTACTAGGCATCTCTTGTTTCCCTTCTTTGGAATAAGGAGTAGAGTGTCAAAAGGTCAAGACGGTCCCTATTATCCACTCAGTTAATCTTTCCTCTTCCCTTCCTCCCTTTCATTCAGCTTGCCACTCATTTCTTTGCTTCCTAACTCATCAATAATCCTTTCTCGAATACTACGTGCTGGGCTAGACTGACTGCTGGGTGACCCAGGACAAGCCCTTCTGACACCTGTTTCCTTGTGACCAGAGCAAGGGGAACATCCCATGACTGGCTTCAGACATACCACCCAGGGCATTCCTCGTAGGCAGAGCAGACATAAATCCACATGTCTGCCTCCTTCCAGCTCCCAGGGTGCAAATCTGGAGGTGAGGTGGGAAGGGGCCTCCGGGGACTTCACACTCTGTAGTCTATTCGCACAATGACTTTCCCTCCAGTCCTGGCCACCCCTGATCAGCCTATGCCTAATGCCCCCGAGCTCTGCTCCCCTGGGGAGCTGCCTTGGTCGGAGCCTAGCTGCCCCAGCACTCCAGGGTTATGAGCCTGTGTGGCCTTGATGCCCCCTCCCTCCCTATGGCAGTGCCCTTGGTGAGGGGTTACTTCAATGCTGGGTGCCTACAGGCCCTACTCGTCCGAAGTGAACCCGCCTGCATATGCAGATCGTCATGCGTGGCCAGTCATTCAGAAGTTTACCCTAAGTTGCTGGTCCTGTCCTCACTGCTAGCCAAGATATCATCATGCACACACATGTACATACACACAGATGCATATATATGTATGCACAACACACATGCGTGAATACATGCATAGGGCTTGCAAAAATAGTTCACCAAATCAACCTGTTTGCACACCCATAACTGTATGTGCACACACGATTTGTACACATATATGCACATACACACAAGCGTGCACACCCTAACATCATAGAAAATATCTTCCATCATCTATAGGACTCTCACATGTGAAGTACTTTGTGACATGCCATGTGAGGATCCAAGCCACCTTTCCTCTCGGTCTTTATTATCTTTCCCCTATGTTGCTACTGGCTTTGCAGATGACTGTAGCAATGTCATTTTTTTAAAAGACTATTTTTTAAAAGCAGTTTTAGTTTTGCTGCAAAACTGACCGGAATGTACAGAGATTTCTCATACACTCCTTTCTCCCACCCATGCATGGTCTCCGCCATTTCAACACTCCCCACCAGAGTGGGACATTTGTTGTGATGAATGAATCCACAGTGACACATCATTAGCACCCAAAGTCCACAGTTCACATCAGGGTTCACTCTTGGTGGTGTGCATTCTATGGGTTTGGACAAATGTATAATAACATGTACCCGCCATAAGAGTATCATACAGAGTAATTTGACTGCTCTAGATATTTTCTGTGCTCATTCTAGTGCCCTGTCCCTGTCAACCTTGGTGACCATTGATCTTTTGACTGTCACCATAATTTTGCCTTTTACAATATATCAGATAATTGGAATCATACAATCTGTAGCCTTTTCAAATTGGCTTCTTTCACTTAGTATTATGCATGTAAGGATCCTCGTGTCTTTTTATGTCTTGAAAGCTCATTTCTTTTTAGTGTCAAATAATATTTCATTTGTCTGAAGCACCAAAGTTTGTTTATGCATTCAACTACTAAAGGACATCTTAGTCGCTCCCAAGTTTTGATAATTAGGAATAAGTTGCTATAAACGTACACATGAAGGTTTTTGTGTGAAAGGTAAGTTTTCAGTTCCTTTAGGTCAATACCAAGGAATACAATTGCAGGATTATATGATAAGAGTATGTTTTGTTTTGCAAGAAACTGCCAAACTGTCTTGCCAAGCACTGTACCATTTTATGTTGCCGCCAGCAATGAATGAGAGTTCCTCTTGCTCCATACCCTTGTCAGCATTTGGTGGTGTTGGTGTTCTGGATTTTGGCCATTCTGATCACTATGTACTGGTATCTTATTGTTGTTTTAAGTTGCAGTTCTCTGATGACATTTCATATGCTTTTTTAAAAATTTATTTCTTTTCAGTGTACCAGAATTCATTGTTTATGCCCCACACCCAGTGCTCCATGCAATACGTGCCCTCCGTAATACCCACCACCTGGCTCACCCAACCTCCCACCCCCTGCCCCTTCAAAACTCTCAGGTTGTTTTTCAGAGTCCACAGTCTCTCATGGTTCATCTCCCCTTCCAATTTCCCTCAACTCCCTTCTCGTCCCCATCTCCCTATGTCCTCCATGTTATTTGTTATGCTCCACAAGTAAGTGAAACCATATGATAATTGACTCTCTCTGCTTGACTTATTTCACTCAGCGTAATCTCTTCCAGTCCCGTCCATGTTGATACAAAAGTTGGGCATTCATTCTTTCTGATGGAGGCATAATATTCCATAGTGTATATGGACCACATCTTCCTTATCCATTTGTCCGTTGAAGGGCATCTTGGTTCTTCCCACAGTTTGGCGACCGTGGCCATTGCTGCTATAAACATTGGGGTACAGATGGCCCTTCTTTTCACTACATCTGTATCTTTGGGGTAAATACCCAGTAATGCAATTGCAGCGTCATAGTGTAGCTCTATTTTTAATTTCTTAAGAAATCTCCACACTGTTCTCCAAAGTGGCTGCACCAACTTGCATTCCCACCAACAGTGTAAGAGGGTTCCCCTTTCTCCACATCCTCTCCGACACATGTTGTTTCCTGTCTTGCTAATTTTGGCCATTCTAACTGGTGTAATGTGGTATCTCAATGTGGTTTTAATTTGAATCTCCCTGATGATGATGAACATTTTTTCATATGCTTTTTTAAAAAAAGATTTTATTTATTTATTTGACAGAGATCATAAGTAGGCAGAGAGGCAGGCGGGGTGGGGGGCAGGGAGAGGGCTTCCTGTGGAGCAGAGAGCCCAATGCGGGGCTGGATCCCAGGACCCCGGGATCATGACCTGAGCCGAAGGCAGAGGCTTTAACCCCCTGAGCCACCCGGGCGCCCTTTCATATGCTTTTTTGCCATCTGTTTATATTCTTTGGTGAGGTGTTTTTAAGGTCTTTGGCCCATTTTTAAAAAGCAGTTCTTTTTTTTATCATTGGATTTTAAGAGCCTATTGTACATTTTGGATAACTGTCCTTTATCAGATGTGCCTTTTGCAAATATTTTCTCCCACTCTGTGGCTGGTCTCCTCATTCTCTTGACACTGTTTTCACAGGGCAGAAGCCTTTAACTTTAATGCTATCCAGCTCATCAATTGTTTCTTTCATGGATTCTGTCTTTAGTGTTGAATCTAAAAAGTCATTGCCTGGACATCTGGGTGGCTTGGTTGGTTAAGTGTCTGACTTCAGCTCAGAGCATGATCTCAGGGTCCTGGGATCAACCCTATGTTGGGCTCCCTACTCAATGGGGAGTCTGCTTCTCCTCCTCCTTCTGCTCCTCCCCCCCATGTGAGTGAGGGTTCTCTCTCAAATATATAAATAAAATCTTTTTTTAAAAAGGTCATGGTCACCCCCAATGTCCTCTAGGACTTTTCCTATGTTATCTTCTAGGAGCTTTATAGCTTTATAGTTTTGTGTTTTACATTTAGGTCTATGATCCATTTTGAGTTAATTTTTGTGAAAGGTGTAAGGTCTGTGTCTAGATTAATTTTCCTTGCATATAGATGTCTAGTTGTTCTACTACCATTTGTTGAAAAGGCTTTTTGCTCCATTGTATTATATTTTCTCTTTTGTCAATAGGAGAAATTATTATTGTTACTATTATTATTTTTTTATTATTAATAGCCTGGCTAGAGGCTTATTGATTTTATTGATCTTTCAAAAACCAATTTTTGGTTAAGTTGATTTTCTCTGTTGATATCCTATTTTAAATTTCATTGATTTCTGCTCCAATCCTTATTATTTGTTTTCTTCTGGTTACTTTGGATCTAATTTGCTCTCCTTTTTCTAGTTTTCTGAGGTGGAAACTTAGATTATTGACTTAGAGACTTCTTCTTTTCCCATATGTATGTATGTGTGTGTGTATATATATATATGTGTGTGTGTGTGTGTGTGTGTGTGTGTGTATGTGTATATATATATATATTTTTTTTTTCAATGCTATACATTTCCCTCTAAGCACTGTTTTGGCTGCATCCCACAAATTTTGATAAAGCTATATTTTCATTTTTCATTTAATTCAAAATATTTTCTAATTTCTCTTGATATTTCTTCTTTGGTCCATGTGTTATTTAGAAGTGTGTTGTTTTGGGATTTTCCACTTATCTTTCTTTTGTTGATTTCTAATATAATTCCATTGTAAGTCTGAGATCAGACATTATGTGATTTCTATTCTTTTAGATTTGTTAAGGTGTGCTTTATGGTTCATAATGTGGTCTAGCTTGGTGAAAGTTCATGTGAGATTGGAAGAATGTGTATTCTGTTTTTGTTGGATAAAGTAGTCTATAAATGTCAATTATATCTAGCTGATTGATGGTGTTGTTGAATTCAACTAAGTCTTTTACTGATTTTATTCCTTTTGGATCTATTTCTGATACAGGGGTGATAGAAGTCTTCAACTATGGTAGTGGCTTCTTGTTTTCTATCAGTTTTTGCCTCATGTAGTTTGACACTCTGTTGTTGGGTACATTCATGTTAAAGTTTGTTATGTCTTCTTGGAGAATTGGCCATTTTATTCCTTATGTATCCTTGATAACTACCTTTGCTTTGAAGTTTGCTCTGTCTGAAAGTAAGATACTTACTTCTTTCTTTTGATTAGTGTTAGCATGGTGTATTTTTTCATCCATTTACTTTAATCTATATGTGTCTTTATATTTAAAATGGATTTCTTGTGGAAAACATATAGTTGGGTTATATTTTTTGGCCCATGTTGACAATATCTGTCTTCTAATTGGTGCATTTAGACCACTGATTATTCAAAGTGGTTATTGATGAAGTTGGATTAATACCTGTTATATTTGTTACTGTTTTCTATTTGTTTTTCATTGTTCTTATTCTTGTCTACCATTCTTTCTATATCTTTTGTGATTTTAGTTGAGCATTTTTGTGGTTCTGTTTTCTTCCCTTTCTTAGCATATCAGTCATATTTCATTTTTTACTTCTTTTTTAGTGGCTGCCCTAGAATGTGTCATAGACATTTACAGCTAACTCAAGGCTACTTTCAAATAACACTATAACACTTCATGGGTCATGTGAGTACCTTATAATGGCAGTATAATCCTAATTACTCCTTCCCATCCCTTGTATCATTGTTGTCATTCATTTCACTTACAGGTAAGCACACACAAATACACACATTTAAGATACACACACAAGCACATATAATTGAATACATCATTGCTATTATTATTTTGGGCAAAATCTCTTAACTAAGAATAAGAAAATAAGTTTTCATTCTACTTTTGCTTATTTTTTCTTCAATGCTTTTCTTCCCTTATGTAAATCCAAGTTCCTGAACTACAGTATTTTCCTTCTCTCTAAAGAATCTTAAACATTTCTTGCAAGATAGATCTTCTGGGAACAATGTCCCTAAATTTTTGTTTGTCTGAGCAAGTCTATTTCTTTTTTTATTTTTTATTTATTTCTTTATTTCTAAAGATTTTATTTATTCATTTGACACAGAGAGAGATCACAAGTAGGCAGAGAGGCAGGCAGAGAGAGAGGAGGAAGTGAGCTCTCTGCTGAGCAGAGAGCTCGATGTGGGGCTGGATCCCAGGACCCTGAGATCACGACCCGAGCTGAAGGCAGAGGCTTAACCCACTGAGTCACCCAGGCACCCCTTCTTTTTTATTTTTGAAGGATGATTTTGTAGGGTACAGAATTCTGGGTTGGTGGTTAGTTTCTCTCAACACTTGAAACATTGCAGCCCACTCTCTTCTTGTTTGTGGGTTTCTGGGGAGAAGTTGGGTATAATTTTAATCTTTGTTCCTTTGTAGTCAAGGTGTTCTTTCCCTTTGCCTTCCTTCAGGACTTTTTGTTTAACTTTCATTTTCTGTTGTTTGAAAATAATATGTCTACGTGTAGTTTTTGTTTCTGTTTTTGACGTTTCTCCTCCTTGGTGTTCCTTGAGATTCCTGGATTCATGGCTTGATGTCTGATATTACATTGGGAAAATTCTCAGTCATTATTATTTCAAGTACTTCTTCTGTTCCTTTCTCTCTTTCTTTCGGGTATTCTAATTTTGTGTATGTTACATGTTTTGTAGGTGTCCCTCAGTCCTCGGGTATTCTCTCTGGCTCTATCGATCTTTGTTCTCTCTGCTTATCAGTTTTGGAGGTGTCTATTCCTGTGTCCTCAACCTCAAGAGATTCCCTCCTCAGTTATATCCAGTCTACTAATGAGTACATCAAAGGCATTCTTCATTTCTGCTGTAATTTTTTTTTTTATCTCTAGCATTTCTTTTTGGTTCGTTCTTTGGGTTTCCACCTCTCTGCTTATATCCCTAATCTGTTCTGGCATGCTGTCTACTTTATCCATTAGAGTCCTTAGCATATTAATCATAATTGTATTAAATTCTTGGTCTGATAATTTCAACATCGTTGCCATGTCTGCTCTGACAGTTTCTCTGTCTCTTCAAATTTTGTTTTTCTGTCTTTTGGTATGCCTTGCAATTTTTCTTTGTAGCCAGACATGATGTGCCAGGTAAATGGAACTGTTGTAAATAGGCCTTTAGTAATAGTGTGGTGAGGTTGGGGGTGGGGGCGAGAAAGCATTCTATAGTCCTATGATTAGGTCTTAGTCTTTTAGTGAGCTTATGCCTCTGGATTGTTAACTTCACAAAAATTACTCAGGTTCTTTCCGCCCACCTTCCCACCCATCTTAGGTGGAAAAGGATGGCTAGAGCTGCCTGGAGACAGGTATTTCCATTTTCCCCCTTGGTAGTCTAGATTTGGCTGGAGTTGGGTATTTCCTTTCCTCCAGGCCAGTCAGGCTTTGATAATACCCCAGCAGGTTAGGTTCAGGTTAACTAGTTCCCTCTAATAACTGATCTTGCTAAGAAGAACAGAGTGCTCTGGCTTTTTTCAAAATGGTTCCTTTTCTCCTCCCCCTGCTGGAAGCACCAGGAGATATTTACTATTAGAACCTTGCCAAGTTTTCTGGAGGTCAGTCTTACGGAACTACGGGGATTTCCATATGAACGGATCTACCTGGAGTTTTAGCTCTCAGACTTATCCACATTGAACTTCCAGCAACTCACCAATTCCAGTTCAGGTGTCCCTACTCCAGCCCTGGTTCTCAGGGTGGTTTCCACTTGTGACTCTGTGTCTTTGCCTGTCTGTCTCTCCACTCTCTGCCCTGCATCTTCCCCATTCTTATGGATCCAAGAAGAGTTGCTGATTTTCCAATCTGTTTAGGTTTTTACTTGTTAGGATAAAGAGGGGACTTCTAAGATCCACTGGGTGTTATATGCAAATAATGAATCATGGAACACTGCATCAAAGACTAATGATGTACTGTATGGAGATTAACATAACACAATAAAATAAATAAAAGCCATAGATATGTGGAAAAAATAAAGATCCTTATATGCAGAACCAGAAACTAGAACTCCAACACTTTAATTTTGTTTTGTGTATTCAGGGATGAGGCCCATTGAATTCCACATGGGCTTTTTTGCCAAAATAAAACTGCAGCTGGAATCCAGAGACCTGTTGTCAAAGATAGCAACATTGCAAAACTGTGTGCTAGTGGTAACTGCCATGGTCTTTGCCGTGACCCGAGCATGGGGCTTTGCTGAGAGGGAAGATGCATAGGAAGAAGCAGTTCCTGTCCCTGGGAAGAAAATACATCTGCAAGAACGACACCAGGATAGTGTATAGTTGGGTCTGGAGTCAGACTGATTCACATTCCAATCAGGCATGTTTGTCGTGTTCTTAGAACCTCTCTAAGCCCAGTTTCTTCTTCTGTGAAATGAGGTCAGGGATGGACATTTCTCACAGAGTTGTTGTGAGGCGTGAAAGAGGATAAATCAAATGTTAGCAGAGGGCCCCTTTCATAGTAAGTGCCCAGGATCTGGTGGCTGTTATTACTAGAAGAAGTATACATACAAAAGTGCTCTGTCTGCTCAGAAGGTGGAAGGGAGCAAGCTAACTCCCTCCAAGACTGGGAGGGGCCAGCAGATTCTAGAGTTGCTTGAACTTAATCTTTGCCCCTTTCCTTTTGGCTCCCTTGCTTGTGCTATGCACGGGCCATTGGTTTCTGAAGGGACCATAAGGTCATAAGGTCCTTGCTATGGCACTACCTCATTTTGCTTCCTTGGGCTGGGAGGCCTCAGTGGAAAAGGATATCATGGCTGGAGACCATTTGACTTCTAGAACCTTCTCCATGTCTTCTCCACACAGGTGTGACAGCCATATACATTAGGATAGGTGTCCAGTCCTTTTCCCCATTATTCGTTTTCCCTGGGACTATAATTTGCCTCAGTTTCTGCCTCCCTGTGAGATGGTGGTATAAATCACCAAGGGTAGATTTACACGGCTTTGGGTGAGTGAGAGGGTGTTGGTAAAATTCAGGGGAAACATCTAAGACCTTGACTAGAAACACCATACCTGTTACAAAACATGCTGACCAGCCAACCAAACAACGAAAGAGCAAAATGTAGTAATATAGCCAGACCTGACATAAACAGGTATACTCCAGGTAGGTCACAGAGGGTGGGATCCAGGGACATCCTGGGGAGGGGATGTTTGGGTTTCTAAGCCAATCATAACGTGTGAACCTCTGCACCCCCTGGCATTGCCACTTAGGGCAAAATGAACATTGGTGACAGCCTTGGAGGACATATAAAGCACAGGGGACCATGCTGAAAGAATTGGAGGGGGAGGGATAGGAGCAATCCCCTCCCTCACACATGACTTATCTTACTGATGCGAAGTGACAAGGCAGAGAGCTGGAGCTTATGCTCATGGGCTGCTGATGGGTGTTGCCGTGTCCCCAGAATACATATGTTGAAACTCTAACATTCGGCATGATGGTATTTGGCGGTGGGCATTTGGGAGGTAAGTAGGGTTAGATGAGGTCATGTGGTAAAGCCCCCATGATGAGATTAGTGCCCTTATAATGAGATAAAGAGAACAGAGCATTTTCTCTTTTCGACACGTGAGGGCACAGAAAGAAGGCAGCCACCTGCAAATCAAAGTGGGTTCTCCCCAGAGACCAACCATGCTGACGCCCTGACCTTGAACTTCCAGCCTTCAGAACTATGAGAAATAAATTTCTGTTGTTTAAGCCCCCAGGCTATGATATTCTACAGCAGCCTGAACTGACTGAGACAGGTGTGTACACATTTCAACTAACCTTAGCACTAGCTGTGACTTCCTCCTCTGGCTTCCAGCTCCTCTGCCAGGAGCCTTGTTTTTTTTAGCAACTAAGGGTCCCCGCAGCATTTGCCAAAAGCACTGTCATCATCTGGAGAGAAACTCCTAAAGCTCCCAAAGGTGCATGTACGCGGAATCTGGTGCAGAGTCCAGGTCCCAGGAGTCTTTCCTCTGGGCGTGGGGGACAGGAATGGACCCGCCCTACAGAATAGAAGGAACCTTCACTTCCAGGCCAGGATTTGTGTCCAGAATACATGAGGTGTATATTCTAGTAGGTTGAGCCCTTGCCTGTGCAGATTCCTATCCTTCCCTTTTGGTATGGGGCGGGGGGTCCATGTGAGGCTACACCTCTGCCCCGTCCCCCTAAATCAGAGCTCTTTCTTCCACACAGTTTCACTTGTGAGATCCCCTAAAGTCTGCAATTGCTTGTTAAGCAAGGTGACTGTTGAGTTGGGTTCAGTCTGGAAACCTAGTCTGGACCTGGGAGTTAGGATAACTAGGTGTAGCCCTATAACCTCCAGCTCCGTTCCTCCCAGGGTCCTGCCCTGACCTCTTGGTGCCTAAGCCTTAGCCTGTGGGAGCAAAGCCACTCTCACCCCTACTTCCTGCCCAAACAAATACTCCATCTGGATTTCCCAGCTATTTTAAGCTGGCTAGGTTCTTGGAATCTCTGATAAGAAGGAAGACAGCAGGGTAAGGTGTACCTCTGGGTCATTCCCACCTCTTTTGGTACCTCTCCGAGGGTCTGTTCCTCTTCTTGCCCTTCTGCCTCTCGGACCAGCTGGAGTCAGCCCCACCTGGCTACCTCCAGACTGACCGTCACCAGACGCTGCCCCGTGCTCTGAGCCATCCCCGTAGCATCGCTGATTCACAGGAGTCAAGTTTCACTTCTGCAGAGACCTTCCTGCTGGCCATTTCCCAGAAAGAATCCGACATCTATGTCCTGTTAGGCTGTCAGATTTCAAGAGGCTGTCATATGCTATTCCTCCCTGAGGTTAACTGCATGTTAATAAGAGAACAATCTGGGGCGCCTGGGTGGCTCAGCCAAAGCCTCTGCCTTTGGCTCAGGACATGATCCCAGGGTCCTGGGATCGAGCCCCATATCAGGCTGTCTGCCCAGCAGGGAGCCTGCTTCCTCCTCTCTCTCTCTGCCTGCCTCTCTGCCTACTTGTGATCTCTCTCTGTCAAATAAATAAATAAAATCTTTTAAAAAAAATAGGGGCACAATCTGCCAAAAAATTTTAGGCATCAAGAAGAAGAATGTCGGGAGTCCCCAGCCTCTCCGCTGACTTCTGCCCTCGACAAGCTCTAGTTAGGGCTCCCTTCGTGGTGCTTCATGGTGTCAGGGACAGCTCCACCTGCGGCCAAAGGGGTTCCAATCGCTTGTAACGGAGATCAAAGGGTGCGAGAGTCCAGGGCCACTTGGTGAGGTCAGGAATTGGAGAAAGTTTTCTTCTCCCTCTGCATGTCGCACCTGGATCAATAAACAGGTTTTTTTAATTGTTATTCATTTTACAACTCAATAAAGCTTAATTATGAGGAAGCAGAAAGCAAGCAGAAGCCGTGCTCACATAATATTGTATTCCTCGCAGCAATTCCTGCGGGGCCCTCGCACTCGCACTGCGATGTAGAACAAACCAAATTACGGGGACTATTCAAAATTCATTTAAAAACATCATTGTGGAGCATCATAATAAAAACACAATGAAAAAGACAAGCTTGGGTTGTTAATGTGTAGTGCCGCGCGTGTTCATGGGGGTCTGCATGCCTGTGTGCGTTGGGCGGGGGGTGGGATGCGCGCACACGTGTGGCCTAATTAGCTTTGCCAGGAGCAGCGGGGGTTCTCAGGGCTAGATGGTCAGAGGCTGTGGATTGGACAGGCACAAGGGGGACATGCAGAGGGTTGGGAACTAATGGGAACTACCTGCCGCCCCATCTCCTGTTTTGGACAAAAGTCAGTGAGGTCACGTTGGGACTTGGAGCCCAGACCAGTGGAGGGGGTGTCTGGGATGTTGGCAAGGGGCTGGGTGGGGTGTGGGGTATCCCAGGGCTAGGTTGGGGGGATGGTGTTTGGGGGATACTGACTCTGCCTCTCACTCACCTGGTCTAGCAAGGGGAGCCTGCTCACCCCACCCGTAGACAGAGAGCCCCATGCTCTGATTAGCTCTAGGCCCCCTAAGGAGCATCTAGGGAGGTGCTGTTGGCTCAGAAGCATTTAATTGTGTGCCAGCTGCCAACTTACCAGGGGAGACCTGCACCACCTGTCACTCAGAACCTTTGTCTGGCCTGTGACAGGCTTGAGACCCGGCCCTTTGCCGGGAGCCTACCTAGCCTGGGTTCTGGATCGAGAGCCTCTGACCTCCAGGCCATAGCACTTGGTGTTTACCTGGACTCACCCTGACAGCCTCTGGGGGGCTCTTTGTTTCGATTTCTAGATGCCGCCACCTCAGCTTTCTTCTCCCCAACCTCCAGCCCCCTTCCCCCTGGGCCCGCCCTGCGCTGCCCTCTTGGTGCCCAAGCCTTAGCATGTTGGAGCAAAGCTAGTCTCACCCCAACTCCCCACCCCAACCCCATTTGCCACTTTTCCCGTTGTGACCTTGAACACATTGCTTTGGGCCTCAGTTTACTCATCTGGAAAACAGGTGCCATTAAGTATGCCTTCCCTCCCTCCAGGAGTGTTTTCCGAATTAATTAATTCTCTTAATTAATTAATTAAGTGAAGCGCTTTGAGATACTTAGACAAAAGGTGCACGAGAAGTGCAAATTATTATTTATTCTTAATGAACCCTTCTTTGGAGATAATTTACTCCCAGTTCTGAAGGGAAGCTCAGCGGACCCCGGGGGAGGGGAAAATGACAAGGTTGGTTTTTTTGTTGGTTGGGGGGAAGTAGAAGGGGAGGGAGATTATGATCTGTAGTGATTCTCCCCGTAGGCTAATAGTGAGGGAATGAGGCAGGTTTTCTTCCCACGGCTCTGTCGAGCTGCCTCGGCCAAGATGGTTAACCCGTGGAAGGGCAAAGGCGGACAGCTCCGAAGACAGAAGGTTTTGAGATCTAGTCATGATCTGGTTTTAAGACTGGGAAGTCAGAAGTATGAGAGAAGGAGGGAGAGAGAGGAGAGAAGGAACAGGAGAGAAGGGAGGAAGAGTGAGGAAGGGAGAGGGGAGGTTTGAGTGTATCATTACCTGTTGCAAGCACTCGAGGGCAGAGGAGGCAGGTGGCGGAGGCTGTGGGTTGGGGCTGCTGGCGGCTCCGGGTGTGTTCCTCAGCCACAGTCCTGCCCCCTCTGTACCCTTTAGGATTCCTGCCAGCTCTGACCGTATCTGGACTTCCCACAGGCTATCCTCTTTTTTTTCTTCCCCCCCCTTAGGCTCAGACATTAGCAAAATGTGAAGTTTGCACATTTCATGGACGGGACTCTTGCCTCTCTGTTGTGTACTCCCCGCCCCCCATCTGAGACCACCTTGTTCCCAACCAGGCGCATTGCCCCAGGTTCTTTCTGGACTGCCTTCAATCCCTCCTCTCAGAAGTGCGGGTCGGGGCTGTGGGGGGCAGCGCGAGAGGACTCGTCCACAGAATGGCCGATGACCCAGGGTCAGTGGGAGTGGGGAAGGGGAAGGAGGGAGGAATAGAAGGAGCTTTAATTATTTCTTCTCCGTGCTTTTGTGTAGTTGGACACTTTTTTCCAGTGAAGATGCATGACTTATTATGACCGGCTCCTATCTCCAGCAGATGAGCAGACAGCCTAAAGAGGACGTTCAAGTCTCTGGCCGGAGGACGGTGGTCATTCTTCTTGACAGTCCTGATGCTCCCGACGTCACCCCCCACCTGCTGTGGGAGGAGCTCTGGGACTCACCTGTGAGGAGGGGAGGTTGGTCAACGGGGTCAACGAGAGGGGATGTGAGTGGGGGAGGCAAATAGGTGAGAGCCGAGAAACTCTGAAGCAAGTTCGTGCCTCCCGAAGCCCTGTAGACCACGGGTGTTTGCATGACATTGAAGACTTTCCTGTCAGACAAAGGGGCCTGGGGCCTGCTTTGAATCTCTCCAAAGCCATGGTGGGCGAGCTCTGTTAGAAGTGAGCCCGTGCGCTCTGCGCTGGTGTCTGGACCCAACGGGAGAATGAGAGCTGAGAGGTGGGGTGCACCGGGGCCAGGGGGGTGGGCTCTGGAGGCATAGGACCCACATCTGAATCACTGCTTTGCCCCTTGCTTGCTGGTGACCTTGGGCTGGTTCTCGGTTTTCTCATCTGTAAAATGCATAGCATCTGCCACCCAGGGATGCTGTGAGGATGAGTGAGTTACATGATACAGCTCTTGACCATTGGCTGGCATCCGCCATCACGGCTGCTGTTACCATAGCTTTGTGTCTGTGCACGCAGCGGGGGCCCTGCTGGCCTCAGCTGGGTAAGCAACGTAAGCTTGGTCATGCTGGTAGGTGCTTGGATGAGAGGAAGGGCCAGCCCCAGTCTACATGCACGGGGCACCGAGGACGAACCTGCTGGGGCTGGAGCCCTTCCAAGAGTCCAGGTCGGTCGAGGGAGTGATTCCCCATAATGCCTTGCTTCCAGGCTGTGCCCTGCTAGGCCCCAGGGACCTGAGACTGATTGCTAGAGGGGCCCCCAGCTGCAGGGAAATACAAAATGAGCGCACACTATAAGAGCTGGGAACCATCATCTCTGTAAGACACAGTCCCGCTGCTTCGGGGCTGGTGAAAGTGAGCTCAGGGCCAGGAAGGGGTCTCAGGAAACACGGAGGTCTGTGCCTGGGGCAGATGGACCAGCCGCCAGAGGTGGTTCGAGATGGGACTTCTTGGCAAACATCTGAGCTGACAGCAGTTCCCAAAGGAGAGGGCAGGATCAATGCCAGAGAGATGGTGAGCTTGTTACCATAAAAGAGAGAATAAAATGTCAGACGTTCTTCAGATGCTTCCTCCCTCCTAAGAAGAGTGAGCCTTGTTTCAGGAGAGACCTGAGTCCCCGCCGAGGTTGCTCAAACTCTTGGTGTTGAAGGATCAGGCTATTGTTTCCTTTACTTTTCCATGCATCATGGATGGATACTTTTATAAAATGCAGTAAAAATGAATTACTAGAAACATGAAAGAACAGGCAGATGTACAACACACAAGTCCCATTTTGTTGTTGTTACTAAAGTCAACAGGCACAAAATTACTTTGTCGAATTAGGGTTAAGATTCCGAATGCTTACTCTCAATGTCTGGACTTCGCTCTTTGCGGACTGGTATTGAAAGTTTGGGGCATGTCTTGGGTCCAGGACCACACTCAGCCTCACCTGGACACTGAGCTCATGAAGACGCTTGGCACTTGGGGGTGCTGGTGCAGGGAGGTGTGCTTCTGGATCGAGCAAGTGTGAAAACGGTGGATCGGCTTCCTCCGGCTGCTGTAACAAAGAACCACATTCTGTGTGGTTTATAACAATAGGAATCTATTCTCTCACAGTTCCAAAGTCTAGAAGTTCAGTGTCAAGATGTCCGCAGGGCTGTGTGCCCTCTGAAGGCCTAGAGAAGGATGCTTCCTCCCTCTTCCAGCTGCTGGTTGCTCCTGGAAATCCCTGGCATCCCTTGGCTTGTAGATCCATCATTCCCATCACTGCCCCAGTCTCCACATGGCCTCTCACTGCGTCTCCAAATCTCTCTCTCTCCTGGAATGACACCAATCATTGGATTTAGGGCCCCACCCACCTCTAGCAGGACCCCACCTTGACTTGATTCCATCCATAAAGACACTATTTCCAGATCAGGTTACATTCTGAGCTCCTGGGTGGGCATGAATTTAAAGAAGTGGTGATATTATTCACTGTTCAACCCCACATGGAGATCATGCAGAGACCTGGATACTGGAGGCAGATGGGACCAGGAGAGCGTGCCGAAATTCAGGGGTCACTGTTGGACTTTGGAGTCAAAGTCTGGGTCCATTATTTCTGGACTGCTGCAGGGCAAGGGAGTTCTGGGAGACACCTGGATACTCACTCTAATTATAACCATGTTTGTACTCCTGGGCTCTCATGGGTGAAGGAAGTTCTGCTTAGAGGCACAGGAAGGGAATTCCAATGGTACTTGGGACTTTGTCTCCCACAAGCTCTGAATATGGAGGAGGATGAACAGCCAGAGCCTGAAATAAAACCAGCCAATCTCCATACTCTGAGTGTCTGAGAGAGCCCTGGACAGAGCTCTGGAGGGAGAGGCAAGGCCTTCCACACGTCAGAGTGGGTGCCTCTCACACACTTTTGGGTGCATGAGAGGCTGCATGGTCCAGTGGTTAGAGCCCTGTCACTGGCATCAGAGTGCTGGGCTTGAAGTCTCGCTCTACCATGAGAAGCTTTGCAGCCGTGAGCAAGTTGCTGTCCTTCCAGTGCCTCACTTTTCTCATCTGTAAAATGGGGCTAATAGTGGCTCCCATTTCTTTGGTTGTTGTGAATGATAAATGTGATAATATATGTAAAGAGCTTGGCACAGTGCCTGGCACATGGTAGCCACCCAAATGCTATCTGTTATCAATATAATGATTTTTTTTTTTTTTAGGTCTCCTTGCCCTGGTAGCTTTTTTAAAAATTAATTTATTTATTTTAATAAACATATAATGTATTTTTATCGCCAGGCGTACAGGTCTGTGAATCGCCAGGTTTACACATTTCACAGCACTCATCATAGCCCATACCCTCCCCAATGTCCATATCCCCACCACCCTCTCCCGTCCCCCCTCCCCCCAGCAACCCTCAGTCTGTTTTTTGAGATTGAGTCTTTTATGGTTTGTCTCCCTCCCAATCCCATCTTCTTTCATTTTTTCTTTTCCTACCTGCCCCCAACCCCCCCACATTGCATCTCCACTTCCTCATATCAAAGAGATCATATGATAGTTGTCTTTCTCTGATTGACTTATTTCGCTAAGCATAATACCCTCTAGTTCCATCCACGTCGTCGCAAATGGCAAGATTTCATTTCTTTTGATGGCTGCATAGTATTCCATTGTGTATATATACCACCTCTTCTTTATCCATTCATCTGTTGATGGACATCTAGGTTCTTTCCATGGTTTGGCTATTGTGGACATTGCTGCTATAAACATTCGGGTGCATGTGCCCTTTCGGAGCACTACGTTTGTATCTTTAGGATATATACCCAGTAGTGCAATCGCTGGGTCATAGGGTAGCTCTATTTTCAGTTTTTTGAGGAACCTCCACACTGTTTTCCAGAGTGGTTGCACCAGCTTGCATTCCCACCAACAGTATAGGAGGGTTCCCCTCTCTCCGCATCCTCACCAGCATCTGTCATTTCTTGACTTGTTAATTTTAGCCATTCTGACTGGTGTGAGGTGGTATCTCATTGTGGTTTTGATTTGTATTTCCCTGATGCCGAGTGATGTGGAGCATTTTTTCATGTGTCTGTTGGCCATCTGGATGTCTTCTTTGCAGAAATGTCTGTTCATGTCCTCTGCCCATTTCTTGATTGGATTATTTGTTCTTTGGGTGTTGAGTTTGCTAAGCTCTTTATAGATTTTGGATACTAGCCCTTTATCTGATATATCGTTTGCAAATATCTTCTCCCATTCTGTCAGTTGTCTTTTGGTTTTGTTAACTGTTTCCTTTGCTGTGAAAAAGCTTCTGATCTTGATGAAATCCCAATAGGTCATTTTTGCCCTTGCTTCTGTTGCCTTTGGCAATGTTCCTAGGAAGAAGTTGCTGCGGTTGAGGTCAAAGAGGTTGCTGCCTGTGTTCTCCTCAAGGATTTTGATGGATTCCTTTCTCACATTGAGGTCCTTCATCCATTTTGAGTCTATTTTCGTGTGTGGTATAAGGAAATAGTCCAATTTCATTTTTCTGCATGTGGCTGTCCAATTTTCCCAGCACCATTTGTTGAAGAGGCTCTCTTTTTTCCATTGGACATTCCTTCCTGCTTTGTTGAAGATTAGTTGACCATAGAGTTGAGGGTCTATTTCTGGGCTCTCTATTCTGTCTCATTGATCTATATGTCTGTTTTTGTGCCAGTACCATACTGTCTTGATGATGACAGCTTTGTAATAGAGCTTGAAGTCTGGAATTGTGATGCCACCGACTTTGGCTTTCTTTTTCAATATTCCTTTGGCTATTCGAGGTCTTTTCTGGTTCCATATAAATTTTAGGATTATTTGTTCTATTTCTTTAAAAAAAAAGGATGGGATTTTGATAGGGATTGCATTAAATGTGTAGATTGCTTTAGGTAGAATAGACATTTTCCAACATAATGATTTTTAAAGATTTTATTTGTTGATTGAGTTGAGAGAGAGAGAGAGAGAGTGAGTCAGGGGAGGGGCAGAGGGAGGAGAGAGAGAAGCTCAAGCAGACTCTGCGCAGAGTGCAGAGGCCAACGCAGGGCTCGATCTCATGACCCTGAGATCGTGACCTGAGCTAAAATCAAGAATCAGACACTTAACCGACTGAACCACCCAGGTGCCCCTATAATGATTTGTAGATGGATCAAGAAAGTGACTGCTATCCCCAACTTGCCCAGTAGGAAAAAGAGACTTTGTATTTATAAACACCTTCTATGTGCCAAGTATTGTTATGGGTGATCTATATGTTTATACGTTATCAATAGACATTTTTTAAGAGGTTAACTTGTAATTAATTTATTAAATCAATGTATCAGGGTTTTACTGACCACCTACTATGTGCAAAAGACAAGGAGGACTCCAAATATATTTAGTGACATGCCACTGAACTTTGGACAAAGAAGTCAAGGTTGGTTCTTAATGGCGTGTCAGTTTTTAAGGAAGAATTTTATGCAATTTTGTCTTGAGACGGGAGATTTGATTAATTAACCTCTGGCTCTTAGTTCTGCAGGAGGATGTGATAGAGGGTGGATTATTTTCACCCCAGTGTGAAGCTTCACTATTAGTGTTGTCTTTGTTTATTTTACTAAGACAGTACTACTAATTTGAACTCTTAAGCGGTTTCTCTGTTTCATTCAGGAAAAGTCTTTTCAGTTCATTTTTGGAAAATATCTTGTTTGATTTCATTCCCATGATGATTCATAACAAAATAAAAGAAATATGAGTTATAACCAAACTGGATTACTAATATGTAACCCGTAGCATTGCTTAATTTGGCTTGCTATTAAAGTTTTAATAGAAAATATCATTTGATTGCAATTTAGAAATAAAATTTGATTTCCATATTATAACTAATATGAGTAATAAGCCCCAAAATGTCTAATATACTTCGGCATTTCTATTAACACAATGAATATGTTTCGGATGTTTCCAGCATACTAATTCAAAGTTTCATTGTCTCCTCATACCTTTCTTGAGCACTCACTGACCTTACCCAGGAAGTCTTTACTAGCAATTAGTTTTAAGCTGAATTAGCCCTTTGGAGTGCCACGATAATGAAAGTGTTATGCTTCTTTAAATGAAGTTGGCTGCTGGGGCCAGCCTGAATTGCTCTCATAAGTGTGCCCCCTTTCTCTCTGTCTAGTCTGGAGTTATGGGTAGTTCTGCCATCTCAGCTCTGGTCTGGGACCTGGAGCTCGTTTATTCTTAATACGTGCATATCCAGATACCCAGGCTTGTTCTGTCTTACCAAAAGGAGAGAGGCTGTGTGCTTTCCTTCCTTCATAAACAAACAACCGCTATTCATTCATTCATTCATTCATTCATTCAATATGAATCAATAGCCTACAGTATGCTAGCACTAGGTTAGATGCTGGAGTTACCATGGCGATTAGAAACTTCTACAGTCCCTACTGTTGTTACAGAATTGGATAATCGTGATCAAGAATGCATGAATATGTTCTACAGAAAACAGAAATAGGATTCTAAGCAAGCAATAAGAAAGGAAGACGTCACAGTTGGATTTTGAGGAAGGTTTCCTGCAAGAAATGGAAATCTGAAAAATAAGGAGGAGTCATAAAGGAAAACATGGGTTGGAGGGCGTACCAGGCATGTGCAAGGGCTCCGTGTGTGCAAGAAGTTCAGAGTCACTTTTCTTTTTTTTTAAGATTTTATTTATTTATTTATTTAGAGAGAATGGGAGAGAGAATCTCAAGCAGACTCCCCACTGAGCATGGAGCAGGGCTTGATCTCATGACCCTGAGATCATGATCCAAACTGAAATCAAGAGTCAGGCACCCATATGACTGAGCCACCCAGGTGCCCCCAGAGTGAATGGGTTTAGGGAAAATGGGGAGGAGGGATGTGTCCCTGGAGGAGGCTGGGGGCATCAGGACTGTGCAGAGCCTTGAGGGCAATGGGAGGATGCTGTTGTCTATCCTAAGAACAAGGGGGAAGGCAGGAGGGGGTGAAGCTGCACGGCCAGACATGCATTTTGTGGCTTGAGATGAGCCAGACATGATCCTACTCTGAAATCTTGTATGCTAATAGCCCATTCTCTGCTCATGATCTCTGTCCAGCACTCTGTTAGTTCCTTGGAATTTTCTGCATCTTTACCCCCTAGTCTGAGAACATGTTCAGGACATTTTCAATAAGGACCAACCAAACCATGCCCTCCCTCAACCCCTCCCTCTCTGGGGGTGTTCTGCCTCATTCTTGCCCTGGCAGCCAGGCATTTTCAAGTGTTTGCTACCCTGCTCTCCATCCCCGCCTCCCGCATTCCTCTCTTACCGCATTGTGACTCACTGCCCATCTGATCGTGCCCACAGCATGTAATTCAAGCCTATCATGGCCTGCCTGGCCACCCAGAACTCTAACATCTCCTAAAACCTGCCTGATAATTGCCAATCTCAGTGATGTACGCCACTACCCAGCCAGGAACCCACACCAGGACTGTATTTACCCATCTCTACCTTCCTGCCCAGCTCTCCTCTCCAAGTATTTGGAAAGATCTGTAGCCCCTGTGTCTCCACCATCATTACCTTACTTCAGCCTCTTGCAAATTCTTACCTGGACCATGAAAATAGGTGTCAAACTGATTTCCTCATCTCCTGACTATCCCTGGAAATGGGGCATATTTCCCCAGCTGCTAGAGCAATCTTTTAAAAATTACATCTGATTTCTCCATGCTTCTTCTTAAAAGCCTTCAGTTGCTGACTGAACAAAGCTTTCAACCTGAGGTTCACGTTTCTGAGCTTCATGCATACAAAGTCTTTTATACTCTGCCCCTCAGTAGTTAATCTTCTCTCTTTGTTTTCCCATCCCCCTTTCTGCAGCCAAATTGGAACTTTTGAAGTTCCTTGAACACATCATGCTCTTTCAGACCTCCGTATCTTTGCACTAATTATTATTAAATGATTAGTTATACTGATTAACTGATGCTGCCTCTTATCCCATTCATCCAACCAACCATCCAACTATCCATCCATCCATCCACGGCGTTGGCCAGTAATGTCTATCAGTCTTCCAGACTTGGTTCACACATGACCTCTTCTGAGAAGCCTTCCCTTGACCCCCTTCCTCTGATTCCTGGCGTTCTCTACTTAATATTTTTTCAAAGTACTTATCACTGACTTAGAAGAGTTGATTGATCTGCAACTCCCCAGTACCTTGAGATCAGGGACTATCTTATAAGACCTTGTCTTCTCATGCTTAGTGCGATACCCAGCGTGTGGTAGATGCCCCATGATGTTTCATACGTGAATTAAGCCCCTGCTCCCATCCACCCCACCTCACAAAGAAGCCCCAGTGAGCACCGGAGGGAGCGGGCTGCAGAGGACATGTGAATGGCTCTCTGTGTAGGGCTCATGGCTCTGGCTCTGCAGCTTCTGTAGACGGCAGCTTTGTCTTAGTTTCTAATTTGGACTGAGCCCCCTCAGGTCTCCTTAGGTGGGTATTTCCACCATCTCCCCCTGCCGTTGGCCTATTTCATCCCCTCGTGGTCCCGGCCAGGCCGCCCCCTCTGGCCCCGTGTGCCCCCCACATTCCCCACCCCCGACGCCTGGGAGCCCGTCTTCCCAGAGCCCCGCTCTCCTGCTTTAGTTTTTAATCTTTCTTCATAAATTAATCTCTCCTGCTACCTAATCATGCTTGTGCCCTTCCCTGAACCCTCGCCACGTGGCCTCCCTCTGCCGGGTAATGAGATGCCCATGGCTGGCTGCGGCCTCCCGAGCCTCATCTCGCCGCCGGAGACCATTTCCTCCCGGCTTTGTGTCCTGGGCCCTGCACGCGTGCTCCCAAATCATCTTGCCTTTTTTATTTATCTCTCTGGCACTTCCCACTGCAAACTCAGGTAATTTGTGCTGTGCTCTGGGTCTGTGCCTCTCTTGGCGGGCCCCCACTTTTGAGGTCCCCTCCACTTATGGAATCCATCTCTGTCTTCGTGATTATTTTTCCTTCTGTGTTAATGCTGATGCCTTTCCGAGGCAAATCTCATCTGGGGCGCCTTACCCAAACAGCTCGCTTCTCCGGGTCACGGATAATTTTACTTGCCCCTTCCCAGGCGGGGCTATCTGTCAGTTTCATATGATACATTCCTCTAAGTGCTAAGAAAAAGTGGGTCTCTCCTGACCACACTCGCTTTTCCTAGAAAATGTCATCATACTTCCCCCCCGCCCCCAACTATCAGAGAACCTGAAGCGAAGATTTGTGTATGGTGCCAGCAACTGTCTTTTCTCTGGGGCTCTGTAAGATTATCTTTTCCCCTTATAGAATTTTCCCACTCATAAATTAGTATTATAAAGGGACTCAGGTATATGCTTTATGCTGTAAGTTTACTTCAGACATTTTTGGAAAGAAGTAGGGTCCGAACAGTATATTTAGTACTTGGACAGTTCATAGACCTTCTTTTCTTTCCTGTATTTCTATGGTTCATTTCTGCTCCCCAGCTCTGTGAGCATTTCTAGAAGCTGGTGTCAATGAGGTTTTAAGGCTCAAGGGACAGAACCCCACCCTTCGCCCTGTGTGGTCACCGTCAGCGGGCAGTCATTGAGATGCGGGTGTGACAAGGGCTGGGCTAGGGGATGCACACATGTGGGCAGAAGGAGTGAGGCGGCTGGGTGCTGCAGGTGGGGAGGGGGTGGGATTCTGACTTCAGAAGACAGCTTACCGGCACCAGGTTCGATTCTGTTCCTTCTGGTTGTATAATCCCACATTAGTTCACCTTTCTGCGTGTCGGACTTCTCACCCTAAGTGGGGGATAAGAAAACCTTCAGGATTATGAGAGACAAATAAGAAAGTATGTCCTTGTATCTGGCATCGGGAGGTGCGTGGTGGGGGGGGCACTGGCTTCAACTTTCTATCCTTGATATCTTGAAGGGCCCCCTGTCCACAGATGTGTCCCCTGCCACTCCAATGTTAAGTGGCCCGAAGTCCCTCCAGTACAGTTTCATTAACTGACTCATTTTAAAAAGACAAACATCCCCATGGTGTTTATGCCTTAGTCAGGCTGATACTCTCCTGGAGAGCAAGCAGTCATGGGGGCAGTGAGTTAAGGGTTTGATATAAGGGAGCTGGAGAGTGAATTTTGGAGTGAGTGTTTGGAGGGCACTGCTGGGTAGCAGGGTGAAGGTGAGGGAGGCCCTCCTTACCCGAGGGTTGGGGGCACACCCTCCGACTTTGCCAGGTTATAGCACGTCACTGTGCACCTGACTCCCTTTGGGTCTGTAACAGGCAGAAAGCACGGCAGGCTGGCTGGGTGCGGGGCTCGGCGTTCTGCGTTTCTGGCAAGCCCCTGGCCTTGGCTGCTGCTCCCAGGACCCCACTCTGGGTGGGGAGGATTTGTCACGATGTGACTCAGGCCTCAGTTGAAATGAGGACCCTTCACTATGCATGGGGACCCCTGCGGTCAGCACTAGGACCTCTTCTCCTCACGTCCCCCCCGCTGCCCCCACTCTCCCGGGCTCATCTGAATTGTTATTATTTATATTTTAACTCAGAACCTCACCCAAGTCACTCTTCCTAAGCACGTTCCTAAAATTCAGAGCAATTATATTCACTGCTTTCCTTTTATCTCCTCATCTGGCATTTCTGTAGATTAGAAAAAAAGCAATTAAGTTTGTCTGGCGTGATGTGCACTCCATCAGGGCCTGCCGTTCACTGCCTGTGAGTCTGTCCTCCCACGTTTACAAAGAGCTTCTCTTCATGCTGCACCCTTGGCTGGCCTAGGAGGTGACTTTCATTTTAAGTTTCCCGAAAGGGTGAGGCGTAGGCTTTAAATGTGCTCGACTGAAAACATCATTACTTGTCAACAGGCACCGCCAAAGTGCTCACAAAACGGCCAGGATCCGGGGGCCCCAAGCCCAAATTCTCCACCGAGCAGACATGTGATCCCAAGACGCACATCTAAGTCCTCAGAGCCTCCGTCCTCCGTCCTTGAGAATAACAACCAGCGGGACAGGCCAGTACGCCTCACCCTGGAAGGCCCCCTGGAAAACACGGGACGCGTCGGGCACGCAGAGGAAGCTTATGGAGAAGACAAGTATTTCTGGGTAATGACACTGCCGGCTGCCTACCCGATAGCCACCGGTCTCTATTTCCTTACTAAAAATGCCTGGTGTTGCCTAGTCTGGTGCTCACCGAAAACCAAATGCTTTCCCATACTCCCTTGCAGCTAGAGGCGACCACATGACCCCCTCTGGCCAATCTGACTTCAGCTTCTTGGAGGGCAGGGTGGGATAAGTTCTGAGAAACTTAGGTCTTCCTGATAGAGGGGCACTTCCTCGTTCTCCAGATCTGAAATAGAGACGCGATGCATAGGAGAACAGCCATTTTGTGACATGAAGCACCATCTTTTAACAAGAAGGTAGAGTGGAGGGAAGGGAATGGAGTGGCTCCTGATGGCATCACTGGGCTTCCATGCAGTTCTCACTACCTTTGTCTGGAATGCTTGTCTCAGGACAGTGTAATGAGGACACAAACAAAACCTTGGTCACTACCTCTCTGGTGGCGCCTCATTCAAGGTACTTACTGCCTGTGAACCAGGGAACTTGCTAGAAGCAAGGACTTTCAAGGCTCACCCAGACCCACCATACAAATAAGGCTGCATTTTTTAAAAAGATTTTATTTATTTATTTGAGAGAGGGCAAGAGAAAGCACTCTCTCCATGAGCAGGGAGCCTGACATGGGGCTCGATCCCAGGACCCCACGGATAACCTGAGCCAGAGGCAGCCAGGCTGCACCCAGTAAAACTGCATTTTCACAGCCACCCCCAGGTGAGTTATACTCACATTAAAGTTTGAGAAGCACCGTCTAGTCAAGGTTTCTGTTGCTTACAGCTGAACGAGTTATCTCTAATGCCTACTCTGTATTTTCATGAGAAGGAGAGATTCGCTGAGTTTGGATTCATGTGTATATGTATGTTGTTATCAATTTTTTAAAGATTTTATTTATTTATTTGACAGAGAGAGAGAGAGACAGTGAGAGAGGGAATACAAGCAGGGGGAATGGGAGAGGGTGATGCAGGCTTCCCATGGAGCAGGGACCCCGATGTGGAGTTCGATCCCAGGGTGCTGGGATCATGACCTGAGCCAAAGGCAGACACTTAACAACTGAGCCACCCAAGGCGCCCCTGTTATCAATTTTTTTAACTTATTTTTCTAAAGTATTTTTCTTGTTTGTCAATGTTGACCTCCAAAACTGTGTTTTCTAGGTGATTTGATACACGTATGCATAGTGAAATGATTCTACAGTCCAGCTAATTAACATACCAGCTTCTCACGTAGTTACATTTTTTTGGTGTGATTGGATCTTTTTTAAAAATAAAAGACACATCTGGACTCTGTTAAGAAACTTTCAACCTTGGAGGAAATTTAAAAAATCTTCCTCTCTTGTGGAAGTGATCAGTCTAGGGAGGCCTGGGCGGCAGTTGGTTAAATGTCTGCCTTTGGCTCAGCTCAGGATCCTGGGATCCAGGATCCTGGGATCCAGCCCCTCAGGCTCGCTGCTCAGCGGGAAGCCTGCTTCTCCCTCTGCCTGCTGCTCCCCCTGCTTGTGCTCTCTCTCTCCCTGATGGGTAGATAAATAAAATCTTAAAAAAAAAAAAAAAAAGGAGAGAAAAAAAAAGAGAGAGAGAGAGAGAAATGATTGGTCTATTATCTGACCAGCACAGAAAAATCCTAAATAGATATTGGTGATAAATAAATACTTATTTGATTATATGTTGCATCTCTGCTATCAGGTTAAAAGCTTAAGGTGGCCAAGCATTGCAGCTTATCTCTCTTTATACCGTACAGTGCTCAGTAAAGTCTCCATAGAGCAGTGAGTACCTGACATGTAAACATTATGTGAATTACTTTGCCATATGTTCTACTTACTGGGGCAACTAAAGCGAGGTTCTGGTAAACCCTCCAGAACACCCTCGAAATCCTGTTACACTTCCTGAGTATTCAGGAAGAGAGGGCCTCTTCTAGATAATTGATACATTTGCTTTTATTAGCTGTTCTATAGAATGACTTTCCTCTCCTCTTTGGCTTCTAGGAAACACAGCTAAAGGTAGTTCAATGGCCAAAGTTAGCTTTGTTTAGGCTTTCCTTCCTTCTCCTAATCTCTCTGTGGCTCCTGATTTGATATTTCTGTTTCAAAGTTTTAATTTATGACTTTTTAAAATAACATTTTTTCTTCTTTTTTTAAAGATTTATTTATTGATTGATTGATTTATTGGACAGACAGAGATCACAAGTAGGCAGAGAGTCAGGCGGTGGGGGGCGGGGGGCGCAGGCTCCCTGCTGAGCAGAGAGCCCAATGTAAGCTTGATCCCAGGACCCTGGATCCCAGGATCATGAGCTAAAGGCAGAGGCTTTAACCCAGTGAGCCACCCAGGCACCCCTTGTTTTCTCTCTCTCTCTCTTTTTTTTAAGACTTTATTTATTTGGCAGAGAGAGACACAGTGAGAGAGGAAACACAAGCAAGGGGAATGGGAGAGGGAGAAGTAGGCTTCCCACTGAGCAGAGAGCCTGATGTGGGGCTCGATCCCAGGACCCTGGGATCATGACCTGAGCTGAAGTCATATGCTTAATGACTAAGCCACCCAGGCGCTCCTAATTTATAACTTTTATTTCCAGCCCCTCAAATACTCTTTTGGAAATAGCAGGTACACATTACACATAAAACCAAAACATGGGGAGTCTGCTTGTCTAAGGGAGTGGATACGTTTTGCCTAAGTTATACTGGGGCTTGTGTGACGTCCTTTGTAAAGAGAGCTTGGGGGATTGTCCCTCGCAGCTTGCCCTATGGAGGTGGTCACAGCACCACGGCGGGATGAGCTCATGTGAGTTGTGTTATAAAGAAACACAGAGAGCCAAAGTCTTAAAAATGTTTGAAAATTGAAATGTGAATGAAATATATGAATGAAAATAGTATGGAAGTGATGAATCGCTGAATTCTATTCGTGAAACCAACATCACCGTGTATGCTAACTAACTAGAATTTAAATAAAAACTTGAAACAAACAAGCAAAAGACAGTAGTATTTTCAAAGCTAAAAAAAAAAAAAAAAAAAAAAGAAAGAAAGAAAGAAAAGAAAACGAAGAAGAAAGAAAAATGTCCGCAACCCGCTCCATTCCCTCTTGCCCGTCTGTTCATCACAAGTTATGCAACCGAGCTGACCACACTGCTGTAGTTTCATGGGTGGCATCAATGTCTGAGAAGCACTGTCCCCTCCTGCGTCACCTGGAATGACCTCCCTTCTCTCTAGAAGTTCAACTTGCTCTGCAAAGTCCAGTTCGTCTGTGCTCTCCTGACCACGGCCCCTCCTAGGGAGACCTGCTTCCTTGGGGCCCACAGCACTTGACTTTGCAGTGTCTTTCTGGCCCTTGTCTTTTCCTCTGAGAAGTCCTCTCTTCCCAGGGCAGGAAATGGGGCATTCCTTTATTTCCCTCACAGTGCCTAGCTGGGCACTGGTCTATAATGGGCATTCAATACATACCTGACTAGATGTTACTTAACACATAGCCACAGTCCCAGACATGGTCATGTTATATATCCTGCTTGTAGGCTTTGTATTCTTACCTACAAGAACACAAACAGGTCATTCAGTAACCCAGATATTTACAAATAGAAGCTATAGGGTTAGTGCTAGAAGAAACCATAGAGCCATCCGTTTCCTATTATGGGAGGAGCCCAGAGTTGAGAGGGACCCAAGGCAGTTCCCACAGCTGCTTGGTAGCACAGCAGACACTAGCGCTCAAGTCATTTGACTTCGAGTCCAGCATGAATGTGACCTTCAGTTTCATCTGTTCTCTATACCAACACATCCTCCCTTCTTCACAGTTCCAGCACGGATACCGCAGGCCGAGATTTGGATGAAAGCAAATCAGTGCCGATTTCTTCACAGTATTGGGGGATCAACTAGAAAAATGAGTTTTACAAAGTCAGATACTATTTTAATTGCATTAAGATGTCTAGCCAATTAAAAACCTTTAGAGGAAACATCTTTCGCAAAGCAGAGAACCATTTTATGACACCAATATCCACCTCTTTCGCTCATTGGGATTCAGCCATTGTTTGTTTCATAACCATGGAGGACTGGCCTGTTACATGTCTTGGTTATACTCAAGAGTGAACGGTTACAAATTTATTTATAAATTCTGCGATAGGCATGAATTATTTATACAGTCCTAACACGAGATGTACAAACTGTAACACTCCGTGTTTCTTTATAACAGAACTCACATGAGTTCTCAACCCTTCATTTCTTCCAAAGGTGGAAAACAAACCAATTCAAGGTAATCATCTCTTCTCATCTGAACACTTCCATTCAGTTCAGGATTTAACTTCCCTTTTGCTCTCTTTTTCCCGGGGTAATCTATGTTTCTGGGAGCCATGAGGAGGTGCATCTTGCTGACTCCCATCATGGATTCTGGGGAATTGGCTTCTGCCCCTGCTGCACCTGTAGCATGTGACCTTGGTCCCCACTGTGGCTTCCATTTGCCAGGTCAATGCTGTTGGCTTTCTCTTTGTCCCAGCAGCAAAACCTCTTTGCCTCTTTGCCTGCTGCCCTCTGGGCCGCATCTACATCTCTCTTGGGGAGCATGGGAATGCTGGTGGCTTTCTCCGTAGCATACCAGGATGAACAGGCACCCCAGGCCGATCTGGTTGCGTAGACACTCACTTTCAGCCATTGCTGGTCTTCTGCTCAGGCACCGTATTGGAAGGGAACATCTCGCCTCCCGCGCTCCACTTTGGAAGGCAAACAACATTCTCTTCAGCTCCGTCTGTATGAGATCCGGAATCAGGGTTTTCATCCTTCTGCCGCCTGCCTTTTACTCCCCAGCTCTACAACGTAGTGCTGCTGGGCTCGAGGTCAGACACCCACTGATTTTGTTTGGAGACTCCAGTCCCATCTCCTTCGATTCTTCTCTCAGCTGCTGGCTGGTCTTTCCCTCCTCTGAACCTCGGCCAGGGGCGGTTGGTTAAGATAATGGTTGTTACTCAGCTTGGATGCCTCTCTATTCTTTTTGAAATCTGTGCTCTGAGACCTCCAAGCCCTTTTTAAGTACCACAAAAGGCTGTCTCACAAAACTCTTTGCTGTCACACCTCCATTTCTGCTAAGGACACTCCAAAGCATGACCTGCGAGTCCAAGCTGGACAGAGGCACCATGTTCCTGGCTGTTTCTCTGGAGGGCAGGGCACCTGCTGCCTAAGGGGTCAAGAAAGGTAAGATGAAAAAAAGCCCTGGGAGAAAAAACCCCAGTTATTATCCCAAGAGAATAGTCACCAGATTCAGTAACGATGGTAGGTGATATCATCAAGGGCAGAGCTTCCCCACCCCCCAGAGAGCCAGGCACGAAAGTTTTGTAAGTGGGCAAGGAGATAGTGATAGTTTTAGCCCTGGAGGCTCCTGGGATCTTCAGAACCCCTACGGCTATCCACATGGGCTGCCAGGTCCCTAGTGGGGGGTCCTCTGAGCACAGTCCGAGGGGAACAGACTCCAAAGAGCCACCGTGCGGTCCTCACCTGCGGCAAGCACACCTGTGTGCAGTGCCCACCAGCTCTCCAGGTACGCTGAGAGCAGCCAAGAGCTGTTCTCCTTCCTGCATGCCTACTTTTGCAAACAGTTGTCTGCCGTGTGCAAGGGGCGTGGAGAGCTCCTGGAGGACTCGTGTTCTGGGCACACAAGGAGCATGGCAATAACCCGAGGTATATGGGGAACATGGTGTGGAGTTCCGGGAGGGGACAGACAGGACAAGTGAGTCTCTAAGTCCCTGCTTCACATTTACAAGATTCTCTCTTCCGCTGGCAGCTGATGAGCCCTTTTGGGAAGGCCCAAGCCAACTATTGGGTGATGCTCAAATACTGCATATGCAACCCTCAAATCAGATTTCATCACTCTATGGAAAGATTTGCTATGCAAAAGTTCAGTTCAATTAGAAATCCAAGTGTCATATCACAAGACGTTCCAACAGTATAATTGTCAGTGAAAGAAAAGGGAAGGCTGTTACATTCTTAAAATATAATTTCAACTGCTGTAAATTTTTTAACTGTCTGTAAAAAAATATGATTTAAAAAATTTTATTGCCTGCTCGTGTGAACAAAGTTCCTTGTGAGTGGTGGCTGTTGAGAATTTGAAGACACCATCATTAAGAGGTATTGATCAGGAGTGGTGTGTAGTCGTTTCGAACATAAAATTTGATACGAGAATATTGTTCACAGAGGCAAGCTCGGGTTTCTTATTACAAATATGAAAATATACTATTTGAAATTTTTATACATATTCAATATTTAATATCTTTTCCAATACTTATTTTTCTTATTGTAATTATATAAAATGAACAAAAGGTAATAAAAAAATTTCCACCAGTCCCCATAGGAAGACTCCTAAATCCCTTCCAGTTCATTCCAGCATGAAGCACAAATACTACTATTTTGTATACTTGCCACACTGTCCAAAAGTTTGGGAAGGTCCCTTCTGCTGCACAGCGTGTGAATTCTGGATGCAAACCAGCTCGGGATTCCAGTGCCGCCTCTGCCACGTGCTGGCCATGGGACCTCCTGCAAGCTATTTAAGGGGTCTGAAGCTCTTTATGTACAAAGGGGAAACAGTTTCTACTTCCAGGATGGATGAGACCCAAAGAGCCACGCTGGTATTGCAAACTCATCTCTGCCCCTCTGTGACCTTGAGCAAGACCTCTTGCCTTTCTGAATCCCATTTTCCCAGAGTCGGGGATTCGGATGCTGCCCCAGTGAGCCACCATGATGGCCTGTGAGCCCACTCCCTGTTCACCGGAGATCCTGGGCGCCTGGACCTCGAGAGGGGCAGGGCTGGTCCCAGAGTCCCCATAAAGCTGCCGCTCCAGGAAGAAGGAGAACCAGGCACCCAGCACTCGGCTGCCACTCGCTGATTTAGTATTCAGAATTCGGAATTTATGGAGCCGCCTTCCTCTGTCACATCATCCATCAGAGACAGACACTCAAGAGATGGAAGGGGAAAAAATTAAAAACCTGTTTATTGCTCAACTTGCTCTAGGCATGTTTTAGCTTATTGTTCAGCTCTGTTCATTTCAGTGCCGCAATTTGGATGGCTTTCTTGGTTGCCGTGGCTAACATCTATATATGTGTGTGGATGGATGGACTCGCATAGATATCTTTATCTCCAGCAAAACGAAAAAGTACCAGAAATTGCCTTGTCAGTGATGTTCTTAAGGATCGGGGTAGTCTGGGGCCTGCCGGCACGCACCTTGGCTCAACTCTCGCCTCCCAGCATGCTGGTAGGGACCCGGCCTCCCATGACTGGCGGAGGGTGCTGCCCTGCGGGGGTTTCTCGGGTATACTCCACATGCCCCCACCGATGGCGAGGGGAGTTTGTGGGCAGAACACATAGTGGCAGCAGGCAGCAAAGACAGGTGACACGATGCATAGGGACAGAGAGAGAAAGGCATCAGAGCTGTCTTTGCAGAGCAGGGGCAACTTGGTCACATCCCATGTTTTAGTGAGCACTGAAATGCGTCTGGTGGCAGAGAATGTGTTGCAGGTGATGCTGCACGGGGAGCTGGGAATCCTGGGTAGGAGCCACCTTTGCCACGGCGAGAGCTGTGCGGAGATGTTAGGGGAAGGTTGTTTGGGTTTGCCCCCCACCCACCACTTCCAGCTGTTGGACCTCAAGCGAGGTACTTAAACCTTGAATGCTTCCATTACCTCATTTTTCTCATCTGTGAAATGGGGCAATAATGTCCCTCTAATTGTGAGGACTGATGAAGGGCCCGGCCCAGGGAGAGTGCCTGACGTGTGTTAGTTGTCATTACACATTGGCGGCATTGACCTCCCAGGGCCCTTACACCAGTGATGCAAGGTGTTGGCTGTGTCATCTGCGGAAGTGTATTACGCGTTATCATGGGATGGGGGCGGTTGGCACCGGCGGACCTCCTCCTGAAGGTGGTCAGCAGCGGGTCCCCGCTCTCAAGGGTCATTGGGTCTTCCCTGCGCCCTCGCAAATACTGGTCCGTGGCTGGGCTTGGGGGCGTTTGCTGGCCTGCTCGGTGCAAGTCCTGACCTGGGCCTTCAGTAGATTATACCTTGTTCTCCGTTGACTTTTTAATCAGTATCAGTTATAGGAAAGGTTTTTGTTTGGTTTTTGACATCTCAGCTCTGTCTTCTCACTTAGTAGGCAGAGAGGGCTTGAGAAAATGTCGTCTTTACCAACATTCACTTCTAGAAAGGTCTTGGGGGAGAGCGGACCTTGCCAGTCTGAGGCAGGAGTCAGACCCAGTCCCCCTCTCCTGGAGGGACAGGAGGACACAGGCAGGGGCCTGGTCTGCAGTGGGCTAAGGGGGTTTGCTAGAAGAGGTAGAGTTCGAGCTGAACTTTGGTGGAGGTGTAAAATCGGGGAGGATGGAGAGGAGATGATGGGGATGTGGAGTGTGTGTGTGTGTGTGTGTGTGTGCGCGCACATGTCTGTGTGTGTGTGTCACCCCACCTGGTGGAAATGCCGGGGTTCTCAGAATCTCTGGCTGTTCATCTGAAATCCTTTTTGGCAGTAGGAAGAGCTCCCCTTCCCCGACCCCCCCTTACCCCCCGCCAACGCACACAGATAATCTGAGAATAATTCTGAGACCCAGGAGGTCATCGCGATACTCACAAGTCCATAGCTTACAAAAGACCTTTCCAAAGAAAGAGGATGCTGGCAGAAGCAGCTACTGCTGTCCGCGGTGTGCGGGAAGGCTGGCGAGGATGCTGAGGGGCTGGAACGCACACCCTGCTAGGAACGGCAAGAACAGGGAGAAGACCGGGCCTCGGTCTCCTGTGAGGAGGGCCATGACGAGTCACCAGGCTGCAGAGACCCAGCGTTCGAGGTCCTTCTGAGGCAGACGTAGCTTCTGGGAAAGCTGCCGTTTTCCATCTGCAGCGGCGGGGTGTAGAAACCAGAGGGCAGTCCTGCAGGGCTCCAGCCTGTGCCCCCAATCTGTCTGTTCTTTGGCCACAAGGGAGAGCACAGCCTGCTAGAAAGGGCTGGGCTTTGGACTTAGACGGGCTCAAACCCTGGCTCTGTAGCTTTCTGGCTTCATGACTTCCTAGAAGTTATTGCTCTCCCTGAAAGTTTTGTTTTCTCATCTCCAAATGGATGTAAGAATATCTACCTTGCAGGGTTAGGTTAAGAGTTAGAGACAATGTGGGCACCTGGGTGGCTCAGTCAGTTAAGTGTCTGCTTTCATTCAGGTCATGATCCCAGGGTTCTGGGATTGAGCCCCGCATTGGGATCCCTGCTGGGCAGAAAACCTGCTTCTCCCTCTTCTACTCCCCCTGCTTGTGTTCCCTCTCTCTGTGTGTCTCTCTCTGTCAAATAAATAAATAAAATCTTAAAAAAAAAAAGAATTGGAGACAATGCATTTAAAATGCCAAGTTGATTCTAGGGCATTAGCGCATGGGAAGAACAGCCAACATGAAGCAAATCCACTCTGGTTCCAGGTCACCTTCTGAGAGCTCTATACGGTTTGATGCACTTCTCACAGCAACCTGTTAATGAAGAAACAACTATTATCCCTGCTTCCAGGGGAACTTGAGACATAGAGAGGTTAACTCATTTGCCCAAGACCCGCGTTGTGTCCGTGGGGCGGCCAAGATGGAACCAGGTGGCTCAGATCCTGTGGCTTCCCCGAGGCACTGTGTTGGTCTGCCATGATAGGTTTTCCAGCCCTGAACTCTGCTGAGGGAAGATGGTCCACGTGGTGGCTGCTCACGTCCTTGGTAATGAGCGTCTTGCTGGATCAGCCAACACGTCTGTAGTGGGCAGGGCAGACCCTGGGAGATGCTCACCCCCACTAGTCATTTCACTTTTTGCTCATCAGACCCCAGTTCCCTTGGGGGCAGCAGTGTGGTAATTGAGACTGGTCTACACCCGCTGTGATGGCCCCGGCTCCTCTCCCAGCCTCCTCTGCAGCCAGGGTGGCTGGGTCATCTGGTCTGGTGACTGTGGGAGTTTGATGGGGGCATCTGGGAGAAGTTTTCCTCTCTGAAAAATAAGAAATGGGATTCTTCGTTACCCAAAACATCTTCATTAATACGGTTAGTCTTCCAATGTAACCTGCAAAAGAGGGGCACCTGGATGACTCCAGTCGGTTAAGCAACCGACTCTTGGTTTTGGCTCAGGTCATGATCTCAGAGCCCTGAGATCGAGCCCTAAGTTGGGCTTTGTGCTAGGGGTGGAGATTGCTTAAGACTATCTCCCTCTCCCTCCGACCTCCCCCCTGCCCACTTGCTCATGGGTGCGGGCTTGCTCTCTCTCAAATTTATCCTACAAAAGAAGTTGTGGGGACTTTTTTTCTCTGCTCATTCTTGAGTTCTTGAGACTGAAGTCAGAGAGATGGCTTTTCCCCTAGTTTCCCTAGTGTATGTAGGCAGATACAGTAATCAGTAATTTAGGCAGACAGACCAAAGGATTTAAATGCGAGGTCAATGTGTTCCAGTCCCGCATGGAATGCATTCATTTCCTTTCCCCAGGGGGTCGAGGACAAATTCCCTAGTGGGGTAGGGAGTGGGGAGAGTGGCTGTCACACCACCGACAGAGAAGATACAACTGTGTGTCAAACCCTGGCCCATGGCCCGGGTTTCTTCCCCTGCGGCAATATGAAGGATTTGGTCTTTCCCATGGAAACAGAAACCACAAAATGTCTCCCTTGACTGGATGGCCCTCCTCTGTCCTTCACCTGATCTTTCTCTCTGCCCCACTCACACTCAAGTCACCTTCTTTCCACTCCATCACCTCCCAAAGCCCGGATCATACTCCCTCTTGCTTTCAAAACCCCAGAAATGGATTGAAAGCCAAGACCAGCCTCCAGTGTGCGAAGTCCAGTGACTAAACCATGACAGGACACACCTGTCTCCCTGGCCAGGCCCACTGTCACCACCACATGCCACCTGCCCAGCTGCCCAGGGCAGCTTGTAGTTCCTGGACGGCTCCGCTCACCGTGGTCTTCACCCGCCATGACGGTGTCCTCGTCTGGGTCATCCCATCCCTTGCTTCCCTAACTCTTACTCATCCTCCACACCTCAGCTTCAACTCTGCTTCTCCGTGACACGGTGTCTGAACCTCAGATGCCTGTATGACATCCATATTCCTTACCACTTTAAGGGGCAGCTGTTGTTCTGTCTTTTTATTTACTTTCTCCATCATTCAGCTTGACTGACTGGGGGCCATGGATATTCAAAGTCACCATAGGTTGGGTCTCCAGGACCTAGCTCAGTGCCTGGCACCTAGTAAGAGCATAACAAAAGTTAGATGAATGAGAAGACGAAGCCTTGCTCTCAAGGAGCTTGGAATGAACTTGAGAGGTAAACATGGAAAAAAACAAAAACAAAAAAACAATCAAAAGGAATAACAATATAAGTCAGGGGGAGTGAATGGTCCAGGGTTTCTGGCAAGAGGACCCTGTGAGGAGGTTTCTGCCGCTGCCTGACAAGAGATGAGGAACACCAGAGAGTGGAACACAGACAGAGACAGTGGGGGAAACTCCAGCCACTCAAGCATTCAACAATCTTTTATTGAGCACCTACTGTGTGCAGGCTCTGAGCACGGAGCAGTGAACAAAACAGATTCAAATCTCAGTTCTTTGGCGCTTACATTTCCAGCTGGGGGTGGGGGTGGGGAGATGGTTAACTAAAACGTATAATGGACCAGGCAGTGCTAAGTGACAGGGAGAGGATGAGGCAGGCAGGGGGACCGCTCACCACACAAATCTTAAGTGTCCCGCTCCGTGGAATTTGAAGCGAATCCTTTCAACCCTTGTACCTACCCCAGCTCTTCTAGGAGCCTTTCCTGCAGGGACGTCTCTGTCATTTGAAGAGACTCGAGAGCACCGAAGCTGCTCTCCTTCTGCTTGGCCCAACTCCTCGGTGTCATTCCCAAGCCCCTCATGTGGGGCAGCCTTCTGTACTCGGTCAGAAGCTCCCTGCGGACAGGGGCCACATCCTAAACTTCTGTCTCTGCCCTCCTGCAGCAGCCTACTCAGTTCCTATTAGATATTCAATAAATACTTGTTAATTTGATTGATTGCACAATTCATAAATAAAATTGCAAGTGAAACCTCCAGTTAAGGTCTCTTAAGGAGTTTTCAAGGCTGATTACTAAACACTCTGCAAAGGGGAAAACATCTTTAGAAGAGAAATTAGGGTACTAGTTTTTCTGGCTACGACGATAACAATCAGAAGTCTGAGCATACCACACTCCCTCCGAGGACACGGGGATCCAGACAAGAAAACAATTTGCCCAGCATCCCACAGTACGGCTTCCCTCTGACTCAATTTTCTTATCTGTGCAATGGGCTGATCTACCACCTAAATCCCTCATTTGAAAAGCAGCCGTGTGGATGAATTAAGGTGTGGAGGAATCCAGTCTGGCGGGACGGTTCATTTCCCGTCCATCACTCCTCCCCTTACCGCCAGCGGAGACCGAGGGCTCCCTTCCCATGGCCCATTCCCTGATGCTTATCCTCCTCCTCCCTTGCGGGAAAAGGAAGCTCACGAGGTAGGAAGTACCTGCTTGTTGGAGGGGAGCGGCAGGCTCGTGGCCCGTGCACCAGCTCTGCGTGCTTAGCAGCTTGCCAATTTTTAATTTAAAAATTGTGCCACCCTCGTTAGCATCTGGTTATTATTAGACCATAACCACAATAATAAGTATTCCCGTTGTATCTTCCATTTGTGGAGTGCTTTGCAATCGCTTTTATTAGTTAGTTGCAGCTTGGTTGTCCCGGAAACCAATATATACACGAACAGGAAGAAAAATGGGGAGGGGGCTAGGGTAAAGCGTCTACCCGGCAGCTCAATTTGTCTTTGACCAGCAGGACGCCAGTGTTCCCTCAGGGGCACTTGGGGAAGTTAGACTGAGGTAGCCCTTTAGCAAGAAGAAAAAACTGGTGCCCAGCCTGGACACCTCTATTTGGTGGGAACCCCAAAATGTGTCTGTGGGTGACCTGGCTCCTGCTGTCCAGCCAGTTAGCAGCAGAGCCAGCCCGTGGTTTGGGGCGCAGAGAGAGGCTGCTCTTTGTCTTGCATCTGGGGCGACATCTGAAGAAATCGCCTTGTACATAAGCAAATGTACGACTCTCTCTCTGGGAGATCAGTCAATTACAGCAAATTGAGCTATTTCATTTCGGCTTGCAAATGGCTTTCAGTTACACAAGTAGACACATTAATCTAATAACTAATGATCATATATTTCACTAATCATACAGCCCTGCATGTGGTATAATATCTAATTATATTTAATATTAAGACATCTTCACATGTGCATTTTTACCAACTGTCTAGCTCAGGGAGCCATGCAGGAGCGGAGTGGCAAAAGGGACGGGAGCCGGTCCCAGGTGGAGAAGAGCCGGCAGGCAGAAGTACGGCAGGGTCCAGGAGGCCAAGGGCTGCCCCCTGGAGGGGGGGTCTTCTTGGGAGGGCGGGAGGGGGATTTTTGTCGAATCAGGTGCCAAGGCTTACTCATGGGAAGCTTTTGCGATAATAATACCCCCTGTGGACAGACCAGGTGGGAGAAAAAAAAACCCCCAAACCCTTGCTTGGAGCTGGCGTGGTCTGTTGCCAGGGTGCCCACTTAGGTCTGAGCCAGCTGGGTACACGCTGATTTCAGCCCCTACTTGCGCTCCCTCCACCAGGCCCCCCGGGTGTCAGCCACTCTCCATGTAGACCCCAGGGGGAGGGCTGTCCTGGAAGAGCCTGGAGCCAGGGCAGGGAAACTGAAAACAGCCCCCTGCAGGCCAACTCAGGCAGCTCTTCTCTTCTGAAAGCCAACGCCCGCCCGCAAATATCAAGGGATGTTGAATGGGGCTGGGGATTGGGCTTTCCTGCAGGGCAGAAAGGGCACGCGTAGGGGAAGAGGTGAGATTAAGGTAGGAAAGCCTGTCGGTCTTTCTGGGCTGAGTGAGCGTGTTGAAACTTAACAGCCCTCAGCTGTCACCTCTCCTACCTCTGGCTGCATCCCTGGAACACTGGTTATTTTGGGCTACATGGTTGTGTCTCCCCAGATTCAGAACTTGAGCTTCTCATCTTCAATGTGAGAGTATTTGAAGGTATTTGGAGGGGCCCTTGGGGGGTAATTGAGCTTAGATCAATTGTGAGGGTGGGGTCCCCATGGTGTGATTAGTGCCCTTAGAAGAAGCAGAAGAGAGAGAGAGGGACCCCTGTGCACCTGGCTGCACCGAGGAAAGGCCATGTGAACACACTGAGAAACACAGTGAGAAAGTAGTCATCTACAAGCCAGGGAGAGGGGCTCACCAGGAACCAAATATGCCAGCACCTTGAGCTTGGACTTCCCAGCCTCCAGAATTAAGAGAAATAAACACCTGTTGTTTAAGCCCGACAGTCTACGGTATTTTGTTGTGGCAAAAGATGAAGTCACTGGTCATCTACTGGTGATCACAGTGGCTCTGGGGCCACTGTCTTGAGGGCAGCTCTGGTCACCTGTGGCCAGGAACCACCTGGGATAGCTGAGGGTGCAGCCGTCCTCTGCTCTGGGACTGACCATGGGCCGTTCTCTCCATGCTCGAGGGTGTGAGAAGGGTCAATCAAGTAAGAGTCCCATCTTGGGCCCAGACTGGCTTCATCAAATTTAAAAAAAGGAACAAAAAGTGAGTCTGTAACCCCAATTCACAGTCTTTAAAAAAACAAGGGGACCCAGAAACCCACTTCTTTGCACCACCAGGTGTCACCAGGGCAGCAGTGATGGCCTGTCGCTGGGGGCCAGCTCCCATCTCTTCCCCTCTTCCCCGTGCTCTCCCTTGGTGCTTGGTGCTCACACTCTCCCTTGCTTCCTCTGCAGGGGTCTGGACGGGAAGGGGGTGGTTAGGAGATTGTTCCGGGTACAAGTGCTGTGCTTTCATGCTCAGTTTCCTTGAGGGCTTTTACTGTTTCCTGCAATCCCTAGTTTCCAGCTAGGCAGGAACTGGTGAGAGGAGGGAATCTAGGAACCGGGTGGGAAGTGGGAAGATGAGGACCAGCAACATAAAGACCTCAATGTTCCAGTCCGCTGCGATGGAAGGGGCTGGGGTCCAGGGAGAGAAGGAAGACCAGCCTTGGAAGGTGCCAACCCTAGAACATGGTGGTTGCCCTCCATCCTGGGAGCAGGGCTCAATGGGATGCTAGCTCTGTTTTCAAACCTTCAGCCAGGACTTGGTCATTGGAGTCTGAATTTTGCTTACACCCATGCCTTATCTGTGACCCTGGACACATCACCTCCTGCCTTTGAACCTCAGGTCAAGTCTTAAGTATAAAACGAGAGGTGGGGCATGACACAGGTGAAAAGCAAATGATTAGTGAAGAGCCAGGAGTCCTAGCTCTAATCTTACTCCTGGCTCTGAGGCCCTGGGTAGATCACTTTCCCACCCTGAGCATTCGCTGTCTGGAAAATTGTGGTGTTGGACAGGCTCAGTGGGAGTCAAACTGTGCTCATTGCTGTTCCAATGGACCTACCGTAAGTGGGAGGTGAGGGAGAGACAAAGGCCTGGTTGATGGGGTCCTGGCCACCCAGCAACTCTGCCAGTCTCTGTTTTGCTCAGTGTGTGTGTGTGTGGGGGGGGGGGTGCGCACACGAGATGTGTTTGGCACTATAGCTCTGTAGCTTGGAAAGGTCTGGAATGCTCTCCATCAGGGTTCCCCTTGGTGCCGACCTGCTTGAGCCTCTGGTTTTCGGGAAAGTCTGTACTGAGAAATTCCCACAATCTGTCCCCCAAGGGAAGTGAGCCCAAGTTGGGGAGAAGGAGGTTAGAGGCAGTTCAGAGTTGATAGGAGAGTCGGGGAGAAGGCTGGACTTGGGCAGGCGGGGCCAGCCCACAGAGGCCATGCTGTGAAGTTTGAACTCCTTGGCTCTGCCCACAAGTCTGAAATGTTTGAAGCCGAGAGGCACAGTCTGACTTGGAATAAAGAAAGAGAGATTCGGGCTGAGGTCATGGTCACATGACATTCCAGAACCAGCACTACTCCGAAGTGTCTGAGACACACCTCTTCCCAGCCTTCACTTCATCTTCCCCTCTGTGCCCTCCTTTGGGAGGGGACAAGGTGGAGCAAGTTTCCGAGGAAGTCAGAATTGACAGGTAAACAACGAGGTCTGGGTCCCCCCTGCAGGCTCTCTGTTCTCTGATGACACCCCCTCCCCACTTTCCCCTGAGCTTCCTGCAATGAGGACGAGGAGACCACCCCTTGGGGGCTTCCCTCCTGCGCCAATCAATTCTCCTCAATTACCAACAAATCTAAATGTGATTTATCTGTGCGAGAATCATTCCAATATCAGGCGAGAATCTATCAATAAAACCCCCTAAGGCAATCTTGCTCAGAGTTGTCAATAGAAGCTCTAAAGCACAAAGGCAGCGTGGCTAGCAATCAGAGTATTTTTGCCTCCCTCCCCCCTTTTTGGGGAGCACTTAATTAAGTCGACCAGAAGCTGTCAAAGATAATTTTCAAAGCGCATGACCTCGGCAGCTGACATTTGATAATATTACATTCCACGTTGATTGAAATTGATTTTCCCCTATTTTTGGGGGGGGATGGGGAGAAGGTGGGAGGGCGAGGTGGCAGAAGAGGGGAGGCTTGGATCCTCTGACTCTGCCTGGGACCAGCAGCCCAAGGGTTTACCCTGAGTGGACTCCTGGGCTTCCCTGCCTGCGGGGCAGACATTTTCCAGTGGACCCATCATCCAGAGCAGGTAGAAAGAGCTCCATGCAGGAGGAGAGATTCTGTTCCTCGAGAATCACAAGCTAAAATGTGTAGAGTTCCCAGTGAAATTGGTGGTGTCCAATGGCCTGTTTGTTGGAGAGACAGCGGCACCAAGAAGGGAAAGCATGATGGGCGGTATAGATTGGCTGATCTCGTTGGGTGTACATTTCACATTAGCTATCTGGTCTGTAATGGGTGCACAAGGTGGCTCACCATTTTTGGCTTGTTGATTGGCCTGACAGCTCTGCTCTCTCTTCCAACTCTGAGCTCCAGAGAGCTTTAATTGATAGCTTCTATAGCATTGAGCAGATGGAGGGAATGGAGGAAGGTGCTCCAGGAGCTGAGTACAGGGGGAGACACCCCTCCTCCTCAGGGTCCAGAGCCCCAGGAGCTAAACATCAAAGAGCCATAGAAGTAATAAGAGGAGAAGAGAAGTTTAGACTCACTGCGGTGGGAAATTGGATCCACAAAAGTCTGATCACGGTCATAAATCTTGTTTTAAAGAGGAAAATCTAAGCCAGACTGTAGTCAACAGTACTGTATCACCTAGTTGAAAGTTGCTAAAAGAGTAGATCTTAGAAGTTCTCATCACAAGGATAGCACAAAATGTGTAGCTCTAGGAGGTGGTGGATGTTAGCTAACTTGTTGTGGCAATCATTTGTCAATACATGCTTCGATCAAATCATTATGTTGTACACCTTAAATTTATACAATGTTCTATGTCAATTAGTTCTCAAAAACTGGGCAAAAACCCCTAAGCCATTGAAAGTGTTGTGCCTAAGAGTTCAAAGGCATTGTGGAGTGTGGGACCACCAGCTGTGTGGCTGTGAGCAAGGCGTGTCACCTTTCTAAGCCCGAGTTCCCTCATCTGCACAAGGGTCTGCAGAGGGGGTTGGTGGACTAAAGCAGCTATATGTCAAAATACACAGTCTGACGGTAACTTCCTCTCTTCCCTCCCCCCACCCAGGGATGACTTTTTATACCAGCATGTCCTTCCCCTGGGACT
This sequence comes from Martes martes, assembly GCF_963455335.1. Classification (NCBI taxonomy): domain Eukaryota; kingdom Metazoa; phylum Chordata; class Mammalia; order Carnivora; family Mustelidae; genus Martes; species Martes martes. The sequence goes on along the minus strand of NC_137901.1, from coordinate 26,364,739 downwards.
TGCTTCCCTAGGAGTAAGGATGAAGACGGATACACTTTTATGGTGAAGGAAGAAAACAGTACCTCACGTGGTCTAATGGAGCAGATACAATAATTTGGTTAACTTTCAGCTGCACGCTATGATTCAAGTCTTATCAAAATTGTATGTTTTCTAAATGTACTTTTTATCTGAATAATTCCCACTCTGTTGATAAACATCTGATCTCTATATTATGCAAGAAGCAAAGTCCATGTATGTTGTTTCCAGAGGGCGACTGTATTTCTCAGGATGGGCTTGGTGATGCTACGGTAAGGAACAGTCCTCTAAACACTCAGCATATTTCCCGTTCAGCGATAGATCCATCAGGGGTCCCCAGGGGGCTCTGTGCTTTACTATCATGGAGGACTCCCGATTTAGGAAGTCTCTGTCTCAACCTATGCATGATTGCTAAGGCGGGGAAGAGAGAGCCAGTGAATCACATTCTGGCTTTTCAATCTACTATCCAGAAGTGACACCTGTTACTATTTCTCACATTTTGTTGACCAAAGAAATCGTAGGATGATGCTGGCATCCAGGTGGCAAGGAAGAGTTATCCCAACAAGAACCAAACATTGGATAAAAGCCCAATAGCAACCAACAGGGTATATAATGGTTGTCCATAACGGTCACACTTGGAAGCGTAATTTCAACCTTGTAGAGATTCTGAAATCTTGGTCAGAGCCTGGGAGGAAGTGTGAACTGTCTTTAAGCCTCTTCCCTTTGACTTTTTTTTTTTTTAAAGATTTATTTATTTATTTGAGAGAGAGAAAGAGAGTGCACATGCATGCACGAGCAGGTGGCAGGGACAGAGGGAGAGAAATAAGCGACTCCCTGCTGAGCAGGGGGCCCAACATGGGGCTCGATCCTAGGACTCTGGGATCATGACCTGAGCTGAAGGCAGACGCTTAACCAACTGAGCCACCCAGGAACCCTTGACTTTTAACACATATAGCTCTTACGATACATAGCAGAAGATTTTGATACCACGTGTCAGTTCCCGTTGACTCACTCCAATTTCAGCTGCAACTGTGAAGGGGCAGTTCTAGAAAACTCTCTAGATGAGTTCAGACACACACTGTCCTAGGTCCATTTAAAGTGCATGCTCATTTCCACCCCAGGGCCTTCTCCAGAAGGAACCTGCTTAACCAGTGAGCAAGTGCATCTCAGAAGGCAAAGACATCATTGCCTGGGAGTGGCAATAGGGGATGGGAGCCAGTATACAAACTTTCCAAACTCCCATCCTTCAGACAACTTCAAACGGCATTCTCGCTCATTTTCAAAGGTCCTGCGGACAAGAGCACCCACTGCCTACAGCTGCAAACTTGACGGTCCTTCAGTTGGTTTTTTCTCCTTCTCCACCACATTCTTCCTGACCCTTCACTCTTTTATGAGGTTACCTCCCAAATAAATGACCTGCATCCAAGTCCTTGTCTCAGGCTCTGCTTCTGGGAGAACGTTACCTAGGACTTCAAGTCTTTACAGAGGAGGGCATTGTATCTATCTGTTCAAAAAATTTAGGGGATGAAACAGCATCGTAGGAAAATGGAAGAGAAAGGAGAATTAACTTGGGTCTGTATTGAAGTAAGTTTACCTTTGCTGAGGTCAACAGAAAGACGGCAAAGGGAAAATGAGGATGTTCAACTGAGATTAAGATGGCAAGGAAAGCCCACAATTACACGCAAGCAGTCTGGGAGTTTGCTGAAACTAGCGTCCCAATTCACTTGAATGTTACAAGGAAAACTAGGGATCAACCTATCCCTTTCCATGCCCTGAAGACTGTGGAAGAGAAAGGTCTTTGCCCAGGCACTTAACTGCCTTGGCCCTTACAGGTGATCCTTTCTGGGCTTCGAGGAGACTCTGGACAGTGCAAAGGGGGACTGGGGCAGAGTTTGGGTGATAAAGGATAGCAGAACTACTCTGCATAAGAAAATTGGAGAAACTGGTTTTTTGCTCCCTAAACAGAAGGGCAAGAGACTTTGACCAGGTAGGAGGGGAAGAGCATAGGTTAGTGCAGAGCCCAAGCTATAGAGAAGGCTTAGGTCCTCTTATATTTATTATTATCTTCTTAGCGAACTAGAATGTCTAACCTGATTTCTGACTGGCTTGTTCTGGTAGAAATCTCTCCACTTCTTCAAATACTTAGTAAAGTCCACAGCATACCTAAATGCCTGTGTGCTGGTGTGTCTGGAAATTAATAAAAATTTTAGTCTGAGTCCTGAGCCAGGTAAACACTGGGCGCAATGGAGATAGTAAGTTCAGGGAAGAAATATATTCTCCAAATACAACTAATTCTGGGGTTTAAGGGCCCAGGGATGGGGTTTTCAGAAATCTCGAGGAAGGCTTTGGATTTACCCAAATCTATGAAAGAATGGCTTGGGTCAGTCTTACCTAAATGCTAAGGTGTGTGGGGACCCAACTGATTCCTCAATTTCTGAACACATGAGGACAGAAATTATTAACCTAATTCGAAGATAAGGAAATGGGGCTCAGCTCAGTCACGTGAATTCTGCATTTAATCTTCTCTCCTTAAAGAATATTTTGTTGTGTGCCTGTTGGGTGAGAGGCTAAGACTGTAGATGACTTTCCAGAAACATTTATGCCTTGATGGCTTCCCTCAAGGAATTTCTAACGAGCTAGAGCAAAGCCAAAATTGGGTTCCGTCATTTGGAGAACCCTTGGCCCTCACTGTCTGCTGCCTCTACCTTGCCTGTGTTCTCCAAGAATCAGGCGATGAAGATCAGCCACCTCCAGATCCCAAAATGGGTCCCCTGCTACACTGGGTGAGAGAGGCTGGTGGCTTGTAATCACTGCCCCAATTCAATTCCTTGGTGATGTGGCCATCGCTAGATTAATGTGACCCATCAGCCTGCGTTGGGTAAAGAGATTCCAGAAGCTGAGACTGATGGGGGCTGACTCCAGCACGTTTCAGGATGCTGACCACTTTTGGGCAACTATGTTAACTATTTCAACACCCGCTTCCTTCGTTAGTCCACCTATCAATCAGAAGTGGCATTTTGGGGTTCCTACTCCATGGATAGGACTCTCTGTTGTCTGCCCCAATAAAGATCTGAGTCTGTGTTGACAGCCACGAGCCAAATAGGGCATTAGAATGGAATAATGAAGAGCAGAGAAATGCATTCTGCCGGCAGAGCTGCTGTTTCAAGCCTCTCTCTCACTATCATTTGAAACAGCAAACTTGGACCGACACTGCATCTCCACATGGAGTGTCTTCCTACCTTCCTGTTTTCTCTCAAAATCTTGTTCATTCTAGAGGACCCGGGGCATGTCCCCTCCCTCAGGAAGGCCTCCCTGATACTCCGGTCCTTATTATTCTCTGTGTGTGTAAGTTACTAAACTGTTATTTCTGTCTGGGGTCGTGTTCTTGGAACATTGACCCTGGGAGTTGTTAATAGATGTTAATGTAAAAAATTATTTCATTCTCAGATACATTTGGGAAACACCAGGCTTAATAGTTAAGTGAGTTTCTTTACAGCAGGATGACTCAGAGCCTTTAATATGCTCATGTAGTTATAACGAGGGTGACCGTATAATTTATGATGCAACTGAGGACACTTAGAGAGTAGAAGGGGTGCCATTATTAATGACGCAAGACAATTGGTGCAAAATGGAATTGTACTGAGCCAAACGGAATATCTGGTCAACCTAATTAAAAATCTCTCCAAGTGGTGTTTCCAGAACGTCTCAGAACAAGGAGTCCTTTGGTTAAGGAGTGTATCTCAGGGTTGGTATTGTGTGGGTCACACTTTGGGAAATGCTGGTTTGCTGTGTGACCCAATCACATAGGAGCTTCCTAAAAGCAGGGTCTGTGTCATGTTCATATTTTTTTCCCCCTTGGCACCTAATGCAATTAGCAGAGGCTCAATAAAATACTGACTGAAAATTAAAGTAGCAGGAAATTGCTTTTATTTTCCTTGGGCATCTCCAGTAAGAGGTTATTCTAATGGGTTTTGATACAGGTGTTTTTTTGTTTGTTTGTTTTGTTTTGTTTTCTGAGTCTGGGATTCTCCAGAGAAATGGAACCAATAGCGTGTGTGTGTGTGTGTGTGTGTGTGTGTGTAAAGATAGATGATAGATAGATATTGCTTTATTTTGAGGAGTTGGCTCATGCTATTGTGGAAGCTTGGTAAGTCCCAGACTCTGCAGGGCAGGCCAGGAAGCAGGAGGCCCAGAGAAGAGTTGTAGTCCAAGCCCAAAGGTCATCTACAGGAAAAATTTCTTCTTGCTTGGGGGAGCTTAGTTTTTTGTTCTGTTCAGCACTTCAACTGATTGGATGAGGCCTACCCCCATTATGAAGAATAATCTGCTTTATTTAAGTCTACCGATTTAAACGTTAATCTCATCCAAAAAAAAATTATCACAGAAACACCCAGAATAATATTTTACCAAATATTTGGGCACTGGGGTCTAGCCAAGTTGACACATGAAATTAAGTATCATAATACATATGGGAGACACACATCTGGGGATGTGCTTAAAGCAGGGGACCCAACCCGAGCCTCCAGGGAGCCATAGGTGTCTGAACATGCATGGTGGGCTATGGTGGGGTCAGCAGGACTTGAACTGAGTAAGGGAAAAGTTTGGGATGGTTACAAAGCAGCTGTCTGTCCCACTGATTCATGCCTGATTGTATTGAGAGGAAAAGAGTAGAGCTATCGCCATGAGGGTCTTGATGAAAAGCCTGGGCCCTCATGGGGCTGCTGGGTTTCCAGGTGACAAACTGAAACTCAGAAGTGGGGGTAGCAGCCCTCTTCCATTTTAGCATGGAACAGAGAGTGACCTCCACAGGGCCAGGTCTGGGGGGCTGCAGCACCGAGCCTGAATTTCATATAATCTTAATAGAACCCTGCCAGGTTCTATTGTAAAAGAGAAGGGAGTTGAGGGAAATTGGAAGGGGAGGTGAACCATGAGAGACTATGGACTCTGAAAAACAACCTGAGGGTTTTGAAGGGGCGGGGGGTGGGAGGTTGGGGGAACCAGGTGGTGGGTATTAGGGAGGGCACGGATTGCATGGAGCACTGGGTGTGGTGCAAAAACAATGAATACTGTTACGCTGAAAAGAAATAAAAAATTAAAAAAAAAAAGAGGGCAGACTCAGCTGCCATAGGACCTCTCTTTTCTTTGTTTTACACTGTTCCCCCTCCCTTTCCTCTGGCCTGAACCTTGGACGTGATGCCCTCAAGTGGAGCAGCCAACTTGCAATTTCAAGACCCAAAGTCACATGAGAAGGATGGTGGGCCAGGAAGGGAGAAGGAGGCTATTGCTTGAGTACCACACCTGTGCTGCCTACCCCAGGACTCTGTTCTACAAGAAAAATAACATTTTACTTCATTAAGCACTTACTCACACTGTCTAATCTGTAACACACCACCCTATGACTTTGGAGCTTAATACAGCCAGAGCAGCCATTTTTTTCATGAACCTGCAATCTGCAATCTGGGTGCATAGGCTAGCCCATCTCCCCTCTACCTGAGGCCAGTTGAGGCAGTTGGAAGGGTACTCAAGAAAGGCAGACTCAGCTTATCTTTTATGACCTAGCCTTGGCTGTCGCAGTGGTGCTTCTACTGCATTCTGTTCATTCATTGAGGCAGCCACAGAGGCCAGTCCACTTGCAAGGAGAGGGGAAGCAGACTCCATCTCTGTATGAGATAGAAACATGTAGGACTGGACACCTGACCGTGGTCACTTTTGTAAAATAGGACCAGCCACAGCGCTCTTGCCAGGTTTGGAGTGACCTAACTGCTAGAGAGGGATCACTGCCATGTGGCCACTTCTCCTTCCCCTCCCGGGCTCTGGGCTGTTTCACATGGTCTTGCAAAGCTATTACATTGTGATTCCACCACTAGGGGACGACCCATCTTGAGGTGGAAGATGCTTTCCAAATTGCATTCAGTCAACGAGCATCTTAACATTCTGTCCGATTACCTACAATGTTTCTATCTGTAGACAGATAGAAAAGAAGTTGTGACTCTGCCAAGTGTTCCCTATCTTGTTAGAGTAAGCTTATTTACACTCATGGTACAACTAGCCAATGACGATGTAATGGTAAGAGTATTTCTGGAAAGGGTGATGCAGGCCAAGTGTTGTAAGTGATGAACTGATGCGACCGTTGGTATGGCTTGAGGCTAGCCAGGGACAGCCCTGGGGAGCATATGGGATGGGGGAATGAGTGGGAGGCTTTCTAGGCAAGAGACTCAACACGAACCCAGCATAGCAGTGGGAGCCCAGCATGAACTTCGTGTGTTCATGGACATGGAGGCAATGGGGCTCTTTGGACAAAGAATCATACAGCAGAGTGGAGAGATTGGCTGGAGGTGAAGTGGGGGTGGGAGGAGGACATGCGTACAGGCAGGAATTTCTTGTGGCATCAGACAACCAAAGACCTTCTCTCTGGTTCCTTTCTAAAGGGATAAGGAGGTTGGCTTGTCATCTTGAAGCACGGGGAGTGAACGAAGAGTAGTTTCCTTTCTCCTTGTGACAAGGAAAACCACCTTACAGATTTATTCAAATCACATTTATAGAACACATCATACGTTCTAGGTACTGAGGGTACCAGAATTAATTGTGAAACAGCCCTGCTCAAAGGACCTTCCAGGCCACTGGGGGCGCACGACAGTAACTGGGCTATTAGCATGACATGATGGTGTGGGAGGTGAACCGGTGAGGCAGGTACAAAGTGGAGACAGAAGGACATGAGGGGACCACTCACTGCAGCCTGGAATCTGGTGCCAGAGCTGAGGATGGTGTCCCAGGAAAGGGGGTTTCTAAGTCAGTGCTTTGAGAGAGTGGACTGTACCCTTCCCTCTAGCTCTTTGCTGGCTAATGAGCTGGCAGAGGAGGAGGCTGGCTGGGGGAATAGGAAGATTCCTGCTAGTCTGTAAGTTGGGAGGCCCAGGGCTTTGGTTGAATTTTTGTCTCTATCAGCTGTGTGACCCCAGGAAAATTGCTTTTCCTCTCTGGGCTTCAAATGGCCTCGGCTATAAAATGATGAGGGTGGCCAACGACCTCTAAGGTCTCTTCTGGCTCAAAAATTCTGTGACTGTCAGAAGTCGCTTCCTCTGAAAGGGATTTATGTGGAGGTGCTTAAGGAATGCATATGTTTAGTTAATTCAGCTCAGCTTCATATGTACAAATTACGGCTACCCCAAGAGAGACAGGGTTCTATTAAAAGCCTGGCATTCGTTTTGATCCCACTTAGAAATACTGCGGGAAACATCGGCAATGCACACGAAACCTCCTCTCACTCATACCCCAGACAGATGACAAAGTGATAAGCAGAGCTAATTCCCTGGGGCGATATTTCTTCCCAAAGCATAGATATGGGTGAATTATTGCCATTCTTAATTGCCTAATGATTTTTTTCCCCTTTCATGTAATCTTTTCGGGGGGTTGTATTTTTACCATCTTGCAAATTCATATTGGCAGAGTGATATACATTGTCGAATAAAACACAGTGGCCAATCCATCAAAAATCAGGCTGCAGTTGCCTTGAGTTTTTTGGAGAGAGACTGTAAAAGCGGGGGAGGAGAGGGGGAGAGGGAAGGTGCTTCAGTGAGGTGGGCGGTCGCTTTCCTGCTGGTGGATCAGCGGTTCTCCGGGCTGACCCGGAGATGGGCTGAGCATTCCAATTTACTCCAGACTCCTTTCCTTCTGGGTTCAAGTTTTGGCTCTTCGGGGTGTTTGCCTTATTAGCCACAGCTGTCTGGGGAACTCAGAAGGCAATTAGACCAGGGAGTGAGCCGTTTAGGGGATTGGTAATGGAATGTGGATTCTTTTCTCCCTAACTTAATTGTTTGCATCTGACCAGAAATCATTACCAGCTGATGGCTGCTTGGTGGCAGATGTGAACTACAGTGGTGACCCAGTGGAGTTCTTAGCACTTGATGGGAGCGGGTTCTTGGGAGAGATCTAACAGAGACAGGGGTCCTTTTGCTCTTTTGATGATGAGGGGGATCTGCCCTGGACTTGGGTTTCCTGTGAGAGGTGATTTTGCTACCGCGTTGCCTCCTGTCCACTTTCGGGGATGTGAGGACCAACCCCAATGGCTGAAAGAATTAGCGATGCCCTGCCCACAAGTCCCTGATGGGCTCTAAACAGTTCTAGCTTTCAAGGCACATGAGTGTTAGATGGGGATCTTTGTAGCCTCCTTTGCTCAAGGCTCCACTCCAGACCAAGCAGATCTGAATTTCTGGGGATGGGACCTGGGCATCAGTATTTGCAAAGCTGGGTGTTTCCAATGTACAGCTAAGGTGAGAGCCATCTCAAAAGGAAAGTTTCACCTTCTCTCACTTGGAAACAAGGATCTCGAATTGCTTGATCAAGGCAGGTATAGGTGAAGGAAATAGGAAGAAAAGTCAGGAGAGTGGGGTCCCCTGAAAGCAACATCCTCAACAAGTATTTATAGAGACCTACTATGTGCCAGGCACTGACCTAGGGCTGCTGGGATGAGACAGTTTCTGAGCTCACAGTTCCCTTGGGGGATGCTGGGAGAGTGGTCCCAGTGGCCTGCGTGCAGGGTGCCAAGGGAGCACAAAGAAGTTTCTAGTTATAGGAGAAGAAAACCTAAAATCTAAAGGGTGAGGAAGATAGGGTGAATGAGAGGGAATTCAGATTGGTCTAGGCCAGTGCTGCCCAATTAAATAGAATGTATTATTAAAAAAATAATACAAAATATAATATAAATTACATATGTAGTTTCAAATTTTCTAGTAGCACCATTAAGAAAGAGTAAAGAGAAACAAGCAAAATTAATTTTCATAGTATGTTTTATTTAACTCCGGTGTGTCCAAAATATTGTCATTTTAGCATGTAATCAATCTAAAAGTCACTAATGAGTTGTTCTCCGTGTTCTAAGTCTTCAAATTCCAGTGTGTGTTTTTTATACTTGCTGTGCATCTCAAAGGGGACTAGCCACATTTCAAATGTTCAGTAGCTGGAGGGTACTGATTTTTGGCATTGAGTGGTCAGTGCTGCTTTAGGGAAAGGGAATAGCACGTTGGCTGTGGTACGTCAAGGAGGTTGGGAGGTCTGGTGTGGTGAGCACAGAGTGAAGGGAGGGCATGTCAGGCGTGGTCTGGATGGCTGAAGAGTTTGCAGATCAAGTGCAAAGTGCAAAATGAAAATGCAGAGCTCCTTACCAAAAACCACAAGAAATTTAAGATGGAGATAGCAGAACATTACACAAGGAAGGGGCAGGATCCAGGCCACTGCACAAGTCGGGCTCTCAGAAGCTGGTCCTGGGTGCGGCAGGCACAGAGATAGCCAACTGCTAGTCCCTCCTCCTCCTCCCTTGCACATGGAGACCCCATCTTGATCCAGGATTCCTCTTCCCAAGTGCTTTAGGGAAGACCACCCCTCCTCAATGGAAAGGAAATGTAGATTACCTTAAGTCCATCCAGGCCATTTCATTCCCTTTGCTTGTGTCTGGTCTAGAAGGTCCATGTGATACAACACAGGAAGCTTACCAAGGCTTCTTGGAAAGATGACCCCTAAGGTAGCAACTGTGAGAAGAACCTGTCCTGCCAGATGCTGCCTGTGGTTACAAAAGGACCTGAAGTTCAAGCTGCCACAGTCTTCACGTGACTCAGAGGGAATATTCCGGAAGCTTCAGAGAGACCTGATTTTGCTAAACCATGGAACGAGCCAACCATGGAGCATCCCTGTGACTGGACTTCTTGTTAGGTGAGTCAGTAAATGTCATCGTTGTGGCCACTTCTGGATGGGCAGCCCAGAACCTCCTCATGGACACAGTGCAAGGAGAGGACATAAGAAGGCAAGTTATGGGGGCGTCTGGGTAGCTCAGTCAGTTAAGCATATGACTCTTGATTTTGGCTCAGATCATGATCTCAGGGTCCTGGGATGGAGCCCCAGGTCAGGCTCCACGCTTAGCAGGGAGCCTCCTGGAGGATTCTTTCCCACTTCCTCTCCCTCTGCCCTTCCCCTGGCTCACATGCTCTTTCTCTCTCCCTCTCTAAACTAAATAAAATCTTAAAAAAAAAAAAAGTCTAGCTATGAAGCACTTTTGTCCCCTTTCTTTTCTTTCCTTCCTTTCTTCTTCTTCTCTCTCTCTCTCTCTCTCTCTCTCTTCTGCTACTCTTTGTCAGCATTGATGTTCAGCAACTGAAAGATTTGGGACCAGTGTCCTGCCTCAGAGGAACATCTCTTGGGTACCACCACCCCAGAAGAAATATATAATACATGGGAGGCATAAAATACATGTTCATGTTTCCTCTTGTTTCTTTTGGGGTTGTTTCGTTGTAGGATCGAAGGAAATAGTCAAGGTACGTAGAGGTCTGTTTGAACTAAGAAGTCAACGACTGATTTTGCTGGTCAGAGTGGTAGACTTCCAGTGGGTAGGGATCCTTATTGAATTCAACACAACTGAACAAGGACTTATTGAACATTATTGAGTACTTATTATACACTACATATAGTTGAGAAATTGACCATACTGTGCTCCCGGGAGTGCACAGCTTCGAAGCCAGCTGCTGGCAGAAGGCTTGAACGTGCCCATCGTAAAGGAAGAAATCCGCTTGGCCAATAATCAAACGTAGAGGTGTTCCAATGTGTTAGAAATTCAGGCAATGAAGACTAACATCTTCACGAGATACCACAGCACACTCATCGTCTCAGCGAAAATTCAGTCTGAAAAAAGAAGTGTGGGCAAGGATAAGTAGCAGTGAAAACTCCTGGTGGGAGCGTAAAAGTATAACAAATGATTTGTAGAAAAATTTGGCATTATCCAGTCAAGTTAAAGCTAATTCCTGCTACTCGGTTCTGTTCTCGGGAAAATGCACTTGAGGAATCCTATCCAAAAATGCTCCAATATCAGCCCAGTCCTGGAAACAACCCGAGTGTCCATCAGCACCGGGATGGATACAAAGTTTGTGAGCTGTCAGAACCATGGAATATTAGACAGCCGTGGGAACCAGCAGACAACCTCTTGGATATATCCCATTCCCTGTTTGGGTCTGGCTACTTCACAGTCGTGGTCTGAAGCCAGTAACCTTTACGAGCCTCAGTTTCTTCATCTGGGGAGCAGCAGTGGTCACACCCACTTTACAGTGTTGGTGTGAGTTCGTTAGATGAGCATGTCAGTGTATCACTGACCGCGAGCCTCGCCGTGATGCTAGCAGACAGAATAATACTGAGGTCTGTACCTGGCAACCTTCTCCCTCGGACTCAGGGAAGGCTGGCAATAAGCCTCCGCCAGCGAGGCTGGAGGATCCTCCCTGTAGACGCTCTAAGGACTCTTGGAGCAGACCAGGTGGTTGTGCACACTGCGGACAGAAAGGGATGGAGCCGGAGGGAACGGGAACTCAGCAGGAATCCAGGAGAGACAAGGAGAAAAATGGAAGTCGAAGCAGCGCCTTGTTCAGAGAGGAAGTCCAAACAGGGCCCTGATGGGGCTTGTCCCGCTGAGTCCTGACCTCCTGGATGCAAGGGGCCCCCACCCTGGGGAGAATGTGTAAGGCCGTGACCTAGACAGTGCAGAGCACACATCGAAGACATCAGGTGCGTGCTGGGCTGTCCCAGAAACTCCTCCTATGAGCAGAAAAGGAGGAGATGGAGTTGAGTCTTTGGGAAATGGGAGCAGGGGTTGGCAGAGAAAGTCAGACCCATCTGTGCAGGTGGGAAGCAGGGCAGGGGTGGGTGGAGGGGAACTTCCGGCCCCCCACGGGCTGGGATGCAAGGTGCTCACTCCAACAGCCGCTGCTCTCCATCCTCCAACCACAAGCGGCTGGTCCTCAGGAAAAGTGGATGGCAGAACCGGGATGTCAGTGGCTTCTGAAGACCTGAACTTCTACTCCCTGGGTAGTGGAATGTCTGAATCCGCCCCCAGATTCCAGTGAATTCCGGGGGCCCTACCTTCTGAAAGTCACCTTCAGTTTGAAGCTTTGCTTCTGAGGATTTAATTCAGCTTGTAGGTCTCCCTCCTGTTTGTTTTCTGCTGCCTCTGTCTCACACCACAATGTAGAACACAGCATTTTCCTGAATTCACAGAGACCAACCTGCGTGCAGCATTTGCATGAATATTTGTGGCCAATTTCAGTGAAGCTTAAGGGGCTGGAAGGATGCACGCTGCAGCCCCACTCACTGCTGGAGGCATCCCCCCTTCTGGAAACTTCTTGACCAGGTCAGCAACGCGGGCCCCTCCCAATGTCCCTTCCAGTTTCTTGCCTGTGCTTCTTGCAATATTGTCCCTCCCTTCTCGGAAGCAAAAGGCAAAGTCCTCTCATCGCCTCACAGTGTTGGCCAAATAGGTTCCACGCTTGCTTTGCCACAGAGCTGGCTAGTGTGACCGCTGTCCCTGTACGCCCAGGACCGAGGTGGTTGCCGGGATGCCAGACTTCAGTTTAAAAACCGGGACAATCTCGGGTAAACCAGGACCCGCTGATGACCATTTAGCAGGACTGAAACCTATGTGAAGGCTGGTTTCCTTCCTGGGCTCTGGATTCCTTTTTTTGGTCTCGTTACCAATAAAGACTGAAGCTTGACGAGGAGCTTTAGCGGGACAGGGAGGAGAGGGCAGTGGAGAGGGGCGTGTGGGTGGAGTCCTACAGGCCACACACTGGGTCTCCATCCAGACGATGAGGGCGGACTGAAGCTTTCACACGTCTCAGTTTCTTTACAAGTTCACACTTTAAAACCCCAGTTTCCTTAGGGTTTTTTTTTTTTTTTTCAATCACATAAGACTCTGGTTTACATTTCAGGAGACTATCTTGACTGCACCGAAAACCAGACCATGATTTCTCCTTTCTGAATCCATTAGTGGTTCTTAGGGAAACGAGGAAGAAAAAGACAGCGTGCCATGCTCTGGGGGACACAGAAGAGGTAAACTCTGTCCCCTTCAAGAGTTTTATAATCTGGTTAAGGAGACATACTGAGCCCACGAAAGTAAAGAAAAAATTAGAACAGAACAGTGATTTTACCTGCGACAGTATGGCACTGGGTAGAATTCAGAGAAGATGCAGGTTGATGCAGGCTGGGGATTCTTCATTAAGGGGTTGCCCCAGAGGGAGTGCGAGCTGGGTAAATAGAGAAGAAAAGGAGGATGTTTCAGGCTGAAGGGATGAGGCCCTTTGAGAGAAAAATAGCCCTGAGCGGGGTCTGTATGGTGCCTTGTCTCAACTTGTCTCGACTCGTTTGTAAGCTCCTAGGATCCAGGCACCAGCCATCACAGCGCCCCAGCAAGATCATCACCCCGAAAACCCAAACGGCTGCTTGGAAGGCTTGGCTTCTCTCCCGGGCTGTGCGGCTCGGGGTTGCCGGACACCTCTATCGGGCCTCTGTTTTCTCATGGAAAGTGGAGACGACAGGCCTGGACATCGTGGGGGTGTGTGATGTTCCGATAAAATCCCAGGTGTGAAAACATTCCCAACTCTTAAGAAATGACATCAGTGGAAAATTATTATAAATCTCTACATGCCCATACCCGGGACGAGGCGAACATTCCATTAGTTTCTACCAAACAGATGAGTGAATACAAGTTACCTTGTTCTTTTTTCTTCTTCTTTTTTTTTACCCCTGCACCCAGCAATGTCAGGGACATTGGGTGAACAAGTACAAAGATTTCCCCAGACCCCAAAATCTCACTTAATTTTTTAATCCTGGGGATGGAAAGCTGCAAAAAAACAAAAACAAAAACAAAACAAAACAAAACCCCAACCCAAACAGCCAAGGCCAGGGTGTGGGTCCTTCGGCTGTTCCCACCTCTGCCCCCCTCCTTAATTGCCAATCTTCCCCTCCTACCTCCCCACCCCCACCCCCATGGATTGGTGCTTTCAGAGCCTCCTAAACTCCCTTAAACCATTTGCTTGTAAACTCCTCCACTCATCAGCCCCTTGTCAGCCACCACCGGGAGGGACACGGAGGCCTTAATTGATCAGGCAGCCCGGTAGCCTTGAGAACTTGACGGAGGTATTGACTTCCAAGGAGCCAGCTCCGCTCCGGCCTCCAGAGCTGGGAGCCGCCGAACATCAAAACTATTAACCTCTGGCCCGAGCCCTTGGCGAGGCAGCCCAGCAGCAGTAATTAGGAAGTCAATCGGAATGGCCTGTCTCACTTACACTGGCGTATGTCAATCAATAGCGGCAGTGACAGGTTCATTAGGCCCAGGCGGTGCAAGCCCAGCCAGGAACAAGCTCGTAAAATACGCCAACGACTCGGGGCAGAGAGAAATCGGCTGGAAGGACTGGAGTGGATGACAATATGTATTGATTAGGGCTCCGGCGATTTATGAAGTGCTACTTGTTGGCCAACCTTTCTGACTCAGTGCTAAATTTTCCCAAGTAGTTGCAAGATGAGACCAAACATCACCCTTTAAAAAAAAAAAAAAACAGCAAGCCAACTGGTGTCTGACAGCGCTTTTTTTTTTAGGTTAGTTACTCCTAGCAAATAATCTACCGGGGTAAAACTTCAATAGTTAGTTAAGGCTGAAGCGGTACCTTTGTCTCTGTGGCCATCAGACTTTGAAAGAAGACATCCATCTGGAGGAGAGAAAAATATGATTTGACATGTGATTAGGTTAAGACTCTACCTTCGGAGAGACAGGGTGATTTAGGCGTTCATTTTTTCTTGGCGTTTTTAATGGCTTGTCTGGGCTGTGGCAGGGGGACGGCTGACACCTGGTTTTCAGAGCTAATTTAAGAGCTCAGTAGAAGGAGGGGTTACGTGCAGAGGGATCCCTTCTGGCTCCTTCCTTCCCCATCCTCATGGATGACACGGCTTGACCACATTTGCCGAGACCTTGCCTGTCTCTGAGCCTGCTGAATAACGGGGCACTTATTCTGAGACTCGTTCTGGGCCGTGACCTTGAAAACGGCACAAGGCAGGGTGACGTGTTCACTGCTTAGCCAGACGTACAAGTCACCTCACTATTAGCCCCGGGAAATAGCCAGAGGCTTGTGGAACATCCATTGTTTCCTGCCACGCTCCTCTGTCTACAGTGATCGACGCACGTATACCTGCTCCTATGACTTCATTACCAAGCGGAGGCTTGGGGTGGATTCCTATATGAGAAGACTCCAAAATCTCATGACAGACCCCATAGTTAGTCCCGTGTGGACTGTCCCCAGAAGTACGACCATGCCACAAGGTGTGTGCACACCAAAACACAGACGCAGCGGTCCGAGTCAGCTCAGAAGAGCTGAATTCAGTCAACGCGTCCTCATGAATTAGATCCCGCCCTCTCTAACTTCAGTTTCTGCATCTATAAAATAGGATCCCAAATGCTACTGCTTCTATCCAACATGGTTAGTGTGGAATAAGGATGAAATAATGGAACAGAAACTTTTTTTGGGGGGGGGGTAAAATACTGTAGAAGTAGGTTTATAGAAAAGATCTCAACTGTGTTCATCCCGAGTAGAAGGGGAGGTTTCAAACGGTTACATGTGAGTTGAGATTTTTCTCCCCTAACCTCTCACCGACAAGGCCGGATCAATCAACCTGCAAACATTTGTGGAGCTCTGTAAGATGCTGTGGTTGATCCTCACCTACCCTCCGCCCCCTGCCTTCACTTACAGGAACTCACTAACAGTGGGGAAAGGGAAAATATCGGTTTTTCCCAGCTAAGTTCCAAGTCGCCTTTCTTTATGCAAAATCCATTCCTTAAGCAGGAGTTTCTTTTGTCCTGTAGGTTCCAGGAATCTGGCTTATTGATTCCTAAACTCCCGCCCTGCCCCACTGTGGGCTTCCCTTAATTTCCTCTCTGGGGTTACTTTCCTTTGAAGAACTGGTTACCGTTTCCCCAGGCACCATCCTTATGTCCTGAACCGACACGGAGATGGGAATGTAATTCCTTGGCATCGTGAAAATAGAACAAAACAGCAAAAACAACACCCAAAATACACCCAAAACCAGCACAATTCACTCAAGGTGTCCTAGCTGAGGTCGTCATTTATCTTGGGTTGCGCGGTGGGGCCAGGCCTTTTTTATTTATTTATTTTTAAAAAATCATCTCCTCCCTTACGGTTCTTTCCCGGGACCTGTAAAATCTCTGGGTCTTGCTTCCCAGATCTGCAACCCCCGTTCTGAGCGGATGGATGCCCAGACTGAGGCCAGCGATGGGACTGGGATGGAACAGCTGCTAGGGCTGGGGGTTCTCAACCCCTTCGGGGCCCGCTGTCTAATTTAGTTTGGATGTGAGCTCCCGGGCCAGCCCCCTGGTAAGGGAGGGCATCTGGTCCCCTAAGACTCTTCTCTTGTACCCAGAACTGTGAGCTCTGAAAAGATCCACAGCCCCCTAAACTTGGACTATCAGTCTGTACATTTCTTTTAAAATCCGATTGTTTTTAAAGATTAGCAGGCTTGTTGTCAGGATTGGTTGTATGTAGGTGAAGTTTGGCTTGTTAAACTTGATTTCTGGACCTGGTTCCACTAGGAACCTTGGCGCCCGAAGGAGGGGCTGCCTTCCCCAGGCCTGTCTACAGGACTGAGGCTTCCCACCACCCTAGCAGAGTGCCATCTCTTCTTGTTTCAAAATCTCTCCCAAGTTCCTCTTTCTGGGCCGAGTGACCTCTTATTTACAGCCCATCGGTCAAGCCGGTGGACAGATTTGAGACAAAGGTCTCCGTGTTTATGGTACACCAGCCACCGGGCTCCCAAGATTCACCCCCCTGCGCTATTGCTTAGGAGTAAGAGCCCCTCCCACACCACCTCCCAAAGGAGAGCAGGCCTTAAGCCCATGAAAACACACAGAGCAATAAAAGATCTTTCACTGGGGAAAAGCAGCCCCAGTTGTGCTAACTTGTAACTTTTCCGAGTGCTTCCATACCCTTGACTCCAATACCCTCCTTCGACGGCCCTGTAAAGTGTGTCTGGCACACAGCGTTAGCGCGGTCAAAGCGGACAGTGGGGACTGAGGCTCGCTTGACCAGGAGGAGTAACAGAGGAGTGTGTCTGTACACTCGGAAGAGGCCGGCTGATCGCCACCTCCCAGCTCCGTCACCCCATCTAACCGGGCTCAGGTTTGACTTCTGCAAAATGCAAAAATGTCTTCGTCTTAAAGTGTCCTAAAGCCTGCAAAATGTGAAACCGTGAGACGTGTAGAAAGTCACACTGGGCTTTCCCACGAAATTACTCTGCTCTTTGTATATCGTGATAGCAACATTTCAAGCGGATGGTCTCGTTATTACCTGACTCATCCCCGTATCCCAGAGCCCAGCCCGAAGTTGGACACAAAGGCAAACCTGTTCATATGAACTGATCTCTATTTAGAAGAGAAGGGTGCAGGAGAGATTTTAATTTTTTTTTTTTTTTAAGGTCACGCAGTATAGAATTTCTCCCGCCCCCTCAGCTGCTTACAGCAGCTTTGTTGGTCCCGTGGCTCGGGTTTCATCTAGAACCCAAGATGGGCCAGGCCTGGAGGAAGACACCCTCTCCTCCACGAGAACCACAGTCTTCAGCCTTCCAGGCCATGTCTTGCCACCATCTCATTGCAAGGAAGAGATGTGCACTCTGCAAGGTGCCGGTGGGGTATGTATGTGTGTGTGTGTGTGTGTGTGTGTGCACGTGTGCATTTGGAAGGGGAGTGATCCTTTGAGCCTGGGACCTCTGTTGGCAGCACTCTGCCTGAGGGAACCAAGCTCCCTCCTGCCTGCACCACAACCATCCCCACTCCCCTGACAGCCCCCCATATAAGCCCCAGCAGGGGCAGCCCAGGAGCCTGTGAGATGCTGGTTTTTCCTCCTCTCAAGCACAAACATGCCAGGGGAGGCTTCGGAGAGTGCTGGTCTGCAGCAAGGCCTGCAGGAGAAATCCTCCCGCTCCAAGACGGAGCAACCAGCCAATAACAGCTTGCCTCGCACCTGTGCCTGTTGCAAGCATTTTTATCATTTTGCCATGCTTCATTGACCGATGGATTTTTTCCAGCTTTGCACTTTTTTTTATTACTATTATTTCTATCTTCATCATTACCTCCGTGCCTCTGATGGCATTTAGATATGAACCGCCTATGAACCTTCGAGCCCGATTGTGCCATGACAAAAATACTGTCGTTTACATTCTGTGCCAAAGTATTATATAAAAACACATCAACGAAAAGGAAATTCAGGAAGCTGAGAGTAAAGATATATAGTCAGCAAAGTGTATAACTTCTGGCGTATTACTGCCTAATCCTAACATAATTATTCTCATCCTTTTATTTGATTAACTTCTAATGGTTCCTCTTGGTGTTAAAGGTCCCACTCTGATCATTTGATTTTAGTGTCTGCTATAATTACCGATAATGTTCTTTGCAAGACAATTTAATGATAACCGCATAATGGCCTATATGAAGAAAGCTGCAGGGTTTCAAAGCTTTTGAGTAATATAAAATACATTAGACTAACACAAGCTATCAACATGACAGGGAATGTTTGATTTACACTCAGGACTAGGTTATAGCATTGTGGAATTTTTTTTTTGTTTTTTTTTTTTTCTTTTTCTTTTTCTTTTTTTTTTTTTCCTTTTGCAGCCATTTACAATAAATGACAGAGCAGTTGGACAATCTGCAACTTGCTGATTGCAAAAAAAAAAAAAATTGCATCGCAAAGTTTGGAATGGTGCAGAGGCAGTGGGGGAGCTCCCAGGAAGCCGTGTGCTTGGAGCAGAGCTGGGACAAGATCCGTGGGCCTGGTTCCCTAGGGGCAGCCACCAAATTAGCCTTCTCCCTGGGAAGATCAGCTAAAAAGGAATCTCTTTGCTTTTCTCCTGCACCAGGTCCAAACAATCAAGGTTCTCTCTGGCAGTCCTATTCACTAGGTAATTGTTAGCTATTGGCACCTGTTCGGCAGCCAAAGAAAGCCTCAATCAGTTAACTATATTTTTTGGATCAAAATAAAAATTGTTATATTTTTAGTTACTCTGCCTCTCCTTTTTCCAACCAGACAAATGAGCAGGCAAATGAAAAAACAAAAAACAAAAAACAATGGGCTCAAACAAAAGAACTGCTTTTTTCTAAGCCCGAATGACCAGCAGGAGTTGACATCACCTTCCTCCCGGCCTGCTCCCTCCGAGGGGTTCGGTATTGGGGAGCCTGGCATATGTGCCTTGTTCCTTTGAAACAAAGTAATCACTCACCACTCTGGCCAAATGCAGCATAATTGATGGTGTGAGTGGATGGAGAAAATTTCCTGTCAGGAAAAAAAGGTTAACCGTGGACATATTACACCAGGGTCTCTGATTCCAGGATAATGGCATTTGGACAAAAGTAGGGCCCCGTCCTTTTTATAGCACTTTATGCCCCATTAGTATTACTGCAAGTCCCGGGACCTGCCTGTTCGGGCACTTAATCAAAAGCAATGGGTTGAAAATCATGTTCCAGCTCTTCTCATATTTGATTCATTCCTCCCAGATAGGAAGAAGTAAAAAACACATTACTAGTATCAAAACAGCACATGCATTATGTGCTAAGCAGTTGAGAAGGCTATCATTGGGTTTTATCCCTTTGGGTACTTGGATGGACAAGTACTTTCCTATTCATCTATTCAGTGGGCTGAGGCAGCCATATTTCATTTTTTTTTTCTTCCCCTGACAGACAATCCGTTAGTTTTCCACAGATCTCTCTTTTAAAGACACATCCATGTCACTTATTTTAATTGTAGGCTTCAGGCAGCAAAGCCTAGAATGTGTGTTCACATGCACGCACACACATATGCACGTGCGCACGCAAACACACACACGCACGCACACACACACACACACACACACACAAATTGGAAACCCACTACTTGGATGTAGCTCCTCTGAGAGCCAAATCTAATAATAGGAGAAGAACATTTCTTAGGGGAAGAATTAATTTATACACTTAATTACTCGGGATCCACTTCAAGCTCTCTGCCTTAACGCTCTTTCTTTTGGAGAGAGTTTTTAACTAAATGCCTAGTGTTTTGACAGACCCCGAGGAGAGCTTACCCCACACCGATGGAGGGGCCTGGCCTGGCCTTGTCCCATCCCCAGCATCCCATCCCCGCTCACCCACCCTCCTGCAAGAGATAAGGTCATCAGCCATGGACCTGAGCCCCTGCTCCTGCTAATACTGATCAGGGTCTGGAGGAGAGGGACTTCGGCCCAGTGAGCTGCTTTCTCTCCGCTCCTGTGCTCTCTAAGGTTTCCACGTGGATTTTCTGCCAAACAGCTCAGCCCTAGCATAACCATGAGAAATGAAACTATTTCTTCTGTCTGTTCAAAATGGGGTAACAGTCAGGCACCTCTTCATTTAGAAGGCTTCCATCTGAGGCATGGCCTTTGTCTTTTTAGAGAATCCATTCCATTTACCAGTATCTTGACAAAAAGTAGAATATGGATGTAATCAATTATGAAATTGCGTGGTATTGGAAGAAGGGCTTCTGACGTCATCGGAAACATGGATTGGGCAAAGGTGTACCATGGTGCCAGGGTTGGTCTAACCGACTTCAAATCCTAGACACCAGAGTTCCCAAAGTGAGTTCCGGCCAAGTGCAGAGGGAGCGTGTCCCTGTTCCCTGAGAAGAAGCTGATGCAGGCCTGCAATTGTCCAAATTGGGGAGGGTTGGAGGGGGGTTCTGAAAATGTGGGCAAACAGAGCAGAGACTCAGGGAGAGGAGAAGCAGCATGTGACCCATCTTCTGAATGGTCCCACCCTCTGAATGGGAACATGTTTATTGTACTGTACAACCACCTATCAGCCTGTCAAGGGACCCACACACCCCTCCAGGGTCAATGTTTGGGTTTAGCCGTTGTTTATTGACGAAACCTGTTAAAATATACACCTGGTATATCTGGAATGGGTGAAAGAACACATGAAAGTTACATGTCATCACATGAAGATGAATTTAGGCTCAATTCTTTAGTGACTTCATAGAATATTTTACTTTTATTAAGATATGTCAGAAAATACCTCTTTTAGGGTCTTCTATCCCATTATATCAATATTACTCTATACTGCAGAGGTGATTATTTTTAAACCTCGAGAAAATCTAGAAGAAAATTAAATTGACCATTTATCAAGCCTCAGGAGAGAGAGGGATGAAAATGATTTTTCTAAGCTTAGAAGCAATATAGAAACCCCCAGAGGAAAAGAGTGACAGATTTGACTATATAGAAGAACAAAATATTTCTGTACGTTGAAAAAAAAAAAAGAAGCAAACAAGAGATTGGGGAAAATATAACTATGGCAAAGGGTTAATATCTTTATTATTTAAAATGATTGTATTAATTGAAGAAAACACCAAGTCGCAAGAATAAGCTGAAAGCATAAGCATAATTCATAGACTAGAAAACACAACTAGTAAGCAAGAATATGGAAAAGTGTTCAGTATCACTAGAAGACAAATACATGTGCATTTTTTAAAAAGAATCTTTCATTCATAAATGAATCTTGAAAATACCAACTTTGGACAACAGTGCCCTGAAATGCTTATACATTCTTGGGAGTCTTATAAATAGATAAAACCCTTTCGGACAACAATCCAAAGTTGTAAAGATGTCTATGCCCTTTGACCCAGATATCCCACTTCTGGGTCTCTAACCTGGGAAAGTACTCCAAAAGATGGAAAAGTGATGTGCAAAAGTCTTTACTGCAGTGTGGCTTATCACAACAAACCCTGCAAAGAACCCAACGTCAACAAGAGGCGCTTTTGTCACATCCACCAGTGGAATATTAGTTAGTCTTAAAATGGTAGATAAAGAGCAACCTGGCAAAGAGCCCCACAGCTAATACCACCCTCCATGGTGAAGGACTGAAAGCTTTCTCCCTAAGATCAGGAATAAAAAGAAAATGCCTGCACTTGTCATTTCTGTTCGACGTTGTGCTAGAGGCTCTAGCCAGAGCGATTAAGCAAGAAAAAGAAATACAAGTGATCAGATTGGAAAGGAGGAATGAAAACTATTTCTATTTGCTGATGAGATGATCTATAGATAATCTAAATCCACAGAAAAATCAGGACAAATGAGTGATGAAAATGGTCTGGAAGAAGATAGTGGCACAATTTTGTGAATACGCTAAAAAAGCCAATGAATCCTAGGGTGGCTTTTGTGATCTGTGAATTATTATTTTTTTAAGGTTTTATTTATTTATTTGACAGAGATCACAAGTAGGCAGAGAGGCAGAGAGAGAGAGGAGGAAGCAGGTTCCCCGAGGAGCAGAGAGTCCGATGCAGGGCTCGATCCCAGGACCCTGAGATCATGACCTGAGTAGAAGGCAGAGGCTTTAACCCACTGAGCCACCCAGGCACCCACGACCCGTGAATTATTATCTTGATAAAAACTGAAATCTCCCCACACTCCCTCTACCCCTGGAGATATTTGGGAAAGGAACAGAGGGCAGTCAGCAGGCAATGTGTTTGTAAATACCAGACAACCTCTGGGACTAAAGGATCGGTGTCAGCTCCAGAGTTTTCCAGCCATGAGACTTTGTGGGAGTAACAGCAAGGTCGTGAAGTGAGCTTCGTCCAAACCTATCCTGGTTTGGAAGGTTTAAGACCACCTTTGTCTCACCTCCTAATCTCTGTAGCCTGTAGCAAACTGCCCATTTGTATTTGTGCCACTCATAGGCACATATCACTGACCATGCCTCTGTCACAAAGACTTGGATGGGAGCTCCTGGGTGGCTCAGTGTGTTAGGGCCTCTGCCTTTGGCTCAGGTCGTGATTTCAGGGTCCTGGGATGAAGCCCCTCATCTGGCTCTCTGCTCAGCAGGGAGCCTGCTTCCCCCTGCCTCTCTCTCTCTGCCAGCCTCTGCCTACTTGTGATCTCTGTCTGTCAAAAAAATAAATAAAATCGTTAAAAAAAAAGACTTGGATATACATTTTTCTCTCCTTGATTATAAAGACTTGATTATAAAGACTTTAAGACTTTTAAAAAAAAGACTTGGATATACATTTTTCTCTCCTTGATTATAAAGACTTTAAGTATGATATTCCTGAAGTATCATACAGTGACATAAACTTGGTTGATAGGTCTGTTAAACGATGGAAATCATAAAGCAGGTGAAATTTATCTTGGGGGTGTGTCCATCCCCACCAGATCCAATCCTCAGGGTCCGCATGAGGTTCCTTGATCTGCCCCTTGCCATGTCTCTGGGATCTGAGGGTCTTGTTGTGAGGTGACACGGCAGGGGGCGCTCAGTGGAAGCCACTGTGTTCTCCCTCGTGGTCCAAAACCCTTCTTAATGCCATCTTCCTTGAGATGACTCCATCCCACAATATATCGAACATCACAAATGTACTTATTTGAACATAAATACAAGAAAACTCATTTATTTTTAACTATCTGAGTTGAGTTGTGGTTGAATAGTTGACAAAACAATATACTTTGTGAACATTTGATTAAAGTTTAATTAATTTTGATTTTGCAGTTTTCTTATTTTAGAGCCAATATTTTTTTTTTCCAGGCTGCAAAAATAATTTTATAAGCTCTTGCAAAGCACTGGGGTCCAAAGTCTTGTCCTACCCAAGGCAGCATGCTGGAGGGGAGGTTTTGGAGTCTTTCTCAGCAAACAGACGGGGAGGCATTTTAGGGAGCAGAGAGACCCCCCTCCTAACCCTTAAAATCTCTGCTCTAAGGCAGCTTGCTCAGTGCACTCATGTTTTGGCTGGGTCTGTCTCTTTAAATGGGAGGCAGCCTGGAGGACTGGCACCCCAGAGACCCCCAGTGCCATGCGCAGGGCCACATGGTGCCCACGGCGGTGGAGGAGTGGGACGCACAGGCATTGACAAAGATTGGGAGAGATCGATGAACACGGACGCGCATTCATTCTCCACCGCTGGACTAATCAGTTGGTTTTCACAAGCACTTTATTCCCCCGTCATATCAGCCACGAATACTCGCTTTAGCGCTTGGGATCAGCCCTGCACCAGCCAAATTGATTATATTATTTGGTTTGCTTTAGGAGGAGAAATGGAAAAGACCTTTGCCCTCCCCTCTATAAAAAGCAGAAGTAACAACGAGGAAAACAAGGAGAATAACTCCCATCGTGTGTTCTGACAGAGCAGACGAGCCTGCCGGCCGGTTCCCAGGACACTTTCCAGAGATTTGACGACGGCATCAACCTGAGTCTTGGTCTCCTGAGCAGGGAATCCCTGCGCAATGGGAGAGCTTCAGCTGGAAAGGGAGGGAAGCCTGGAAAATGACAGACCCCCAAGGGGGTTCCACTGCCCGGGCCATGCAACGGGAAGGCTTCTGGTGGGCAGCGCTCGTGGCACCAAGGGGGAGCCGGGCCACATGGAGACACAGGCACATGTCCCCTGGGCTCGGGGGCCATGGTGGGGCACTCCTTCCTTAGGAACTTGCGAGAGGGTGCCCGTCTATGTTAAAACCACTCATCCAGAAGGGATCAGGGCAAACAACTGGTCTGATCTAGTCTATTTATATAAACGGGAAATTGAGGTTCATGGGGAGCAAATGACTGGCTTTAGGCCACATAGTAAAGTACCAACAAATTCCAGACTTGAACTTGGATCTCTTCCGTCCTGCCCGGGCCTCTTGGCAGGTGATCATCGTAGTTCAGGGCCCGAGGGACTACATGTCTCTTCTCCTCTGAGGTTAGTCTCTCCGGTCCTGGGCTGCCAGTCATTGATGGCAGCCCTCTGGAGGGCCCCCAGGAAAAGAGGCACAAGCATGTGGACTAAACACCAAAGTGTTTCCACCAGGGCCCTGTCAGCTCAGGCTCTGGTAGGGAAGCCACCAGAAGCCCTTGAGAAAGGGCAGGTGTAGCAGAGGCAGGAAAGCAGGCCTGGGCCACCAACTCAGAAAGGGAGCAGGCCGTCCTGGTGGCTCATCTGAGATCCTCAGCAGCCTGCCCTCCCCACTACGGGGTCCAATCCCAGAGCTACAGACCAGTCTGTATCCAGCAACGGTGTCTTGGCATCTCTGGACCTTCATCTCCCACTCCAGAAACGAGTGTGCTGGATCAGACAATCCTCATAGTTCTGTAGTTACACGGGTCTCTGACTCCAGGATTCATCGTAGCTTCTTATCTTAAAACAGAGAACCCCAAACTTTCTCTTGAGGCCACTGCTTCATAGCGACTCCCCACCTTCCTGTCCTTTCTAAGAGCGCTTTCTGTAGGAGCTCTTCACACCTGCCTCTACCTCCTTGCCTTGGATTCTCCTCTCAGCCCCAGTTGGGCTGCTGTACCCACCACACCCAAGGGACTATTCTTGCCAGAGTTATCAACAGCTTTCTTGTCGTTGACCCAAAGTCATTTCTCTATTCTGACCTTCCCTGACTTCTCCGTGGCAGGAGACGCAGGCAGTCGCTTCTCGATACACACCCTTCCCTTGGCTCTCGAGGGCACGTACCACACAGGCTGCCTGTCTCCCTACTGTCTCACGGGACAGCCTGCTTAGGCTAATTCTTCCTCCCCTTCTGCAATTGCTCTAAGGGTTGGGCTGTGTCAGGACTCAGGTCTTGCTTCTCCTCCCTTCTTCAGCTACACTTTGCCTCTAAGTGTCCCGTCCAGTCCCTTGGCTCCCCAAGCCCACTATATGGTGATGGCCATTGAAACACAGGGCCGGCGGGACAAATCACTCTGGCCTGTCCATCTAACTGTTCACTCCCTCCCTCCAGATGAGTCGCTAATAGTCATCTCCAGCTGCACTTGGCCAGAGGACAACCCTCGATGGTCTCCCTTTAGCTGCTTTCCCGGTCCTCCTTGTCTCAATAAACAATATGCTTTCCACGCCGTGGCGCATCGGGAGACCTAGAAGTTGTCCTTGGTTCCTTTCTCTCCCCCACTTCCATATCCAAACCATCGGCAAGGCTGCCCAGCTTCAAGATGAGTCAAGGCTCATCTCGTATGGATCCACTTCTCTCAGCCTCTGCCTCTATGACCCCAGTTTATGCAGCTGGGACCTCTAGCCTGGGATGTGGCCCTCCCCTCTGTGTGGGCTTCCTGCTTCCTCTTCCGCCTCCTCCAATCCATTTTCCCCATGACTATAAATCAGAGCAAGTCACTTCTCTATTTAACCACACCCTTACATGGCACCCCTTAGCTATTAGAGGAAAATCCCCCCTCCTTAGCCTGGTTTTCAATGGGCTGCCTGCTCTGGCCCTTGTCTCTGTCTTTCACCTTATCTTTTACTTGGGCTGAGCCATTTTTAACCGTTTGTGCTTTGTGCTGGCCATTCCCTTGCTTATAATGCTCCTACCCCGAACCTTCACACTGGGCACATTCTCTGAGATGCCTTCTCTGGCCATCAAAGTGAAATCATCTTCGTGTCAACCTAAGTCTGGGTGTATTACTTGCCGCTCTCCGACATCTTGGGGACATGTTTTCCTGTTCATTTACTGTTTGTATCCTCATTATTAGAATATAAGCTCCCAGGAGGCAGGGACTTTGCCTAATTACCTCATTGCCATATCTCTTGTGTCTAGATGAGTGCCTGGTACTTAGACGGTAGGTGCTCAGTGCATTTGTTGAATGAATGAATGACTCAAGAATGACTACTCTCTGGGAGTAGAGCTTGGAAATCTCTTTTTATAAAAAAAAAATGTTCAGCAACTAGGGATGTACTTGTACTATACTAGTGACTTAATGTATTTCCTGGATGGATCAAAGCAAGAATTTTCATTGTTAAAGACTGTGGAGGACAATGCTTAAGCAAAAGAACTAAATCTCTAATAGTGGAATTACAAGGCCTGTGACAAATATTTAAAAGATAGAGGCCAGTAGGGCCCTTTGCCCATGTAGCCCAGTGGCATAGAGGACTGTTGTCCTTGCTTCCCCATGCTGCAGCCCTGTCCTTAGTTCACAGCTGGGAGATAAAGTGCCTTCTGTCTTTCTTGAAAGGAATCAATAATAAGAATGAGTACTTGGCTCTCTCCAAAAGGTCAGCTTGACACCTGATTTCTCAGGCTGCTCTCTTGATCCCTCCTCCCCATTAACGGGGCAGCATTTTCCTGCCTGGCAGACAACTTTCGAAGAACAAATTTGTAATCTGATTCTGAGAAATATTATGGGGATTAAGATGGTATCTCCGGGTTCATTTGGTTCGGCCCCCTGAAGGATGGAAGGGTGGTCCAAAGCGAAGGTCAGTATCTCTCTAGGATGGGCCTCGCTGTGTGCACGTGTGAGCCTGGGTACAAGAAAAGGGACATGGATAGAGCTGTGTGTGAGCGGTAAGAAGATCCTCCAATGGGAAGGACTCTCACTGTGGCCCACGCATGTGCCTGTAGCGGCAGGTGGGCTTCTGCACATGGGCAAGGGAAGGGAGGACAATATGGGGGAATTCCTATCAGGGCCCATTTTCACTTAATACGGACCATGAAGGTCCCCGGGAGTGTGGCTTTGGGAGGAATCATTTGTAGCAGGCAGGACACAGGCCCAACTCCTTAGCCGTCCTCAAGACTCCCTGTACCCAGATGCCACCAGGCAGCCTTCCAGCAGCATCACTCCAACACCAACTGCCTAGAGCCCCGCTCTCTCTGTAGGGATGCCTCCTTTTAGGAAAGCCTGATACACAAAACAGAAATCCCAAGCACAAGGGAGACAATTAACCTGGGGGGCAAGGGTTACAAACTGGCAGGCTGGGAGCCTATGGTTTGGAAAACATCTGGGCCCCCTGGCCAGGGCCCCACCCCCACCCTATATCTCCCACCTCTGGCAAAGCCGCGGGGAGGAGGCCGATTATCTTTTTTTTTTTTTTTTTAAATGAATAGGACGGGCTGTGGGCTCCTGGCAGGCCCCATCTGTCCGCTGCCCTGACTCAATTTGATTCCCATTCACCCGCCTTTGTTTGCCTCCCTTTTTTGATCAGCAATCTCGTGGGGGGTGGGAGTGCAAAGGCTTAATGTTCTCCGAGGCTTGGAGAAGCCGCAACCCCCTCCTGGCCGCCCACCCCCACTGCGGCCCAGCGTCCCTGTTCCTGGAGGTGAGTGTCCTCAGGCCGGAGGCTACCCGCAGTGCAGGGCCCAATCTGGCCCGGCCTCCTGGTTGCCACAGAGGGGAGGAGGGCAGAGACGCGTCAGGGAAGAAAAGCTGTGTGCGATGTTGGGAGGTTATGGGGCAAGGATGTTTGCTGCTCCCCCAGCCATAAGGCAATGCACCTTCCAGGGTCAGGAGCCTTTCTCTAGGTGGGGTGGGGAGGGAAGGGAAGGCAGGGGAGATTAGCTGGGGGTCCCAAAGCCTCCTGAGTGGGTGGGGACTATAAATCTGGAGGTGTCACCACTATAAGTCATTCATTTCTTTTTAAGTAGAAAAGGTAAAAGAGCAGCCCGTTAAAAAACAAAGTAAAATTTTTGAATATAAGATTTCACCCATAATCTCACAGCCATAGGGCTAAAACCAGTTTGGAGTTTGCTCAAGCCTTCGGTGACTAGGGGATTATCTTGTAAACCGTCATCTTGACTGGAAAGGGACCCAGGGAACTTCGGAACTGGCAGGGCACGAGGAAATGCTACCCATTTTGCAGATCACAGGAGCCCAGAGGGAGCTCAGGCCTCTGGACACCCGGGCCCGTGCTGGCCCTTGCAGCTGGGGTCAAGGTTATGCTAGAATGAGAGGACCCTGGTTGTGTGTGAAGGTTTAGAGGCACAGATATGGCTCAGCAGGAAATAACTCCAAGCTTCCTGAGGTGGGGGATGGGGGAGAATAAATGTAAAACCAGATAACAGCAGTAAAGATTAATCCCGAGGCCTCTACTGTGTGGGCCAGACCAGTTAGAGGTTGGGAGGTACAGATTGAGACTTTCTTGGTGTGATCCGCTGTGCTCCGGCATTGTGGGCAGGGCCTATTTCTGCCCAGCAGGGGGCGCTGGAATGTGCCTCTGCACGTGGTGTGCGGCTTCAAGTGGGTCCCACCTGGCACCGGCTATGGCCAATACCTGGCCAGTTTGTCCTGGGGGACTTCCCACCCTCCAAGAAGTGTAAGAGGTAGCCCCAAAACTACAGGATGAAGTAGAAAGTTCTGGGGGGGGCATAACAGAGGTACAGGGAATGGGCCATGGACGGGGTAGCTGACGGCGGGGACACAGCAGGCTTGGGGAAAAGGCCTCTGAGCTGCTTGGGATGGAGGAGATGGCCCCCGTGGAAGGGAGAGTGGGGCTCCACGTTTGCTGAGAAGCCGAGGCAAGGCAGAGTGGGGGCCAGTCAAGCATGTAGTGCTGACCGCTGTCTGGGGAAAGATCCTCCAGGAGCCAGGAGTCACAGCCACCGACAACAGGAAATGTGATGAGACGAATACGACCAGGTGCCAAACCCAATATAATATGTACATAACCCGGGGCCCGAATGCACACCACTGTAGACCGTGCTATAGAAATTGGGAGGAGAAATCTCTGTGGGTCGGGGAGCAGGATGGGGTTTATGGGCAATACAGGATTTGATTAATCCTTAAAGGGTGTGTGGTAATTGGGTAGGTAGACGAGTGAACAGCATATGCGCTTCTAGTTAATTATTTATTTGTGTTCGTCTGCTGATTTATTTTTTATTTTCAGGAATTTTAAAAAAATTACAGAGAAGTACAGAGACTAATTATCATAGAGACAGGTGTGCCCACCACCCAGAATTGATGGTTATTAATATTGTGTCCCATTTGCTTCGTTTTGTTAAGTGAAAAAAAAAAAAAAAAGACAATAGTTGGAGTTGAATAGATGTCCCTTTTGTCTCTCCCCACTTCGTCTCCTGCCAACTCCCTCCCTGTCTGTGCCCCACAGCCCAGCCAAATTTGGTGTGTATCTTTCCAGTTTATTTGAAATACTTTCCAAATACCTATGTGTCAAATATGTAACAAATAATAGTAGTGTTTTGTAGTTTTTCTTAAATGAATATAAAATGTGTGCTGAAAGCATTGGCCTGCAAGTTTGCTTTTGTTGGTTCGCTGAGTTACGTGTTGGTCGAACAGTGTTCTTTTTACCTGTAACATGGCATTCTGTCACATGGATACAGCAGTAATTAATACTGTCACGGTCACCATGCTCTTAAACTACTCCTTACACAGATGTATGAGAATATAGGCAGAAGTACTGGGTGCAGGGAATGCGTAGTTTTATGGTTGTAACTCATTTATATTATTAATTGCGGTTAGTTTTAATTAGACAATTTTGCAAAAAACCTGGTGACTATGAAATAGATTCTATTTGTGCTTCTCTGTCACTTGTGTTTACAAAGCATATTACATTAAAATATTCTATTCTTAGTCAGAGGGGCAGACACCCGGTGGTTTTTGCTGAGATGGCTCTAGGATAAAAAATACAGATCCATTTTCATTTCCTAATGTTTATAAGAAGAATAATTTTTAATCGTCGCCGACTCTGGGGAAGGACAATAAATAAAAGAATGGCTTTTAAATAGGAACCTTGTCCTGCTGGGCTATGTTTAGAAACTGTCGATCGGACTTGGGTTATTGTAAATGTATGCATACCTTACTTTGTGACTTTGGGCTTCGGTAGATAGATGATAGATAGATAGATAGAGAATATTATATATAGTTCTTATGGGCACATTACATGCAGAGAATAGTTATGAGACAAGCTTTAAGCTCTCCTGAGTTTGGTGATTTGTGGGTGCTCTTCTCTGATCTGCCTACTGTCACATTAAAATTCCACTATTGAAATCCTTCATATGCATTACAACTTTCATAATCACAGACGGAGTAATATATTAAACCGTTACCTTCTTTCTGCCAAATATACATTTGCTTGCCATTTCCCTATAAAGAAGATGTCTTCCATAAAGTGGAACAGAAGTAATTTTCCGAGTGGGGCAGTGGGTAGAGGAGGAAAGGCAAGAGGTAGTCCCACAGCTAGGCGGCCGGGAGCTGGGCAGGCATGGATGTTTCTGGAGGTCCAGAGGTCATCCCCCAGTGGAGGATGGGGTATCCCTTGGTAATTGGGAACAGAGGGGCAGGTAGACAGGTAGAGGAGTGGTCAGTCCTCAGAGGCAAAGGAGACACTGAACACTGTCTCCTGCCCTCCCCGCTGCCCCCACCACACATGTACGCACACACACACACCACTCCAAGCCTAAAGAATGTTCTCCTAAAGGAGCAAGTCTGGACCATCGCTGCATGGTCTACTGCTTATTGGAAGTGAAGGAGGAAACGTCCCAGGCGTGGTCTCGATGCCCTGTCCGCAGCCCTCTGTGCTGCACACATCATTTTAAACCAATTAAAACAGCTGGTGGACACCTGGAGAGCCGTAGGGGGCACGTGAGCAGTGAGATGGCTCAGGTTTGCCAGCCCGCCGTCCTGCAGGGACGTCCTGCCTGAGCTCACCCTCCCCGGCACCGGCAGCACGTTCCTTCCTTCCTTTCCGAGTATTTCCACATCCATTATCTCGGCTGATCCTCACAATACCCCGGTGAGGTGAGTTGGAAAGATATCGAGGCCCCATTTGGCAGAGGTTAAGTGGCTTTGCTGAGGTCATGGATTTTAGCAGTGGGGACAGCCTGGAGCCCGGGCCTCTGGACCAGGACATCTGGGATGCCACTGCCACAGACACACACACACACACACACACACACACACACAAACACACGCACGTGCATTCAATTTGGATCTTGTAGCCTTCTTTGCAGGATGGCAAGTCCTGTGTCTTGTACCTCTCTGAATCCTTAAAAAAAATTGGGAGGTTGCTTTCCAAACTGAGCCATTTCTTCTGTTCCAGGGTTCTTGTGTACCTGCAAACCTCTTCTGTCCGGGGTGATGGGCATTTTAGAAAAAAAAAAAAAAAATTGTCCAAGGCAAAACCTCCTAATCGTCACCCATCAGCCCACTGCAAACCTCCCAAATTGTTGTGAACGCTGTGTGTGTGCTGATACAAATATGAAGGTTACTGTGCTGGACAAGCTGCAAGGGACAGTCACTAGGCCGCACAATGTGGCCCCATGGGAGTGTTGCTATTCCTGTGTCGCCAACAGTCGTCAACAAGTTGCTGACCGCTCTACTGGCCTCCCCAGCGCCCCGACTTCTTCAGCACCGGCCTCTGGTTCTTTCCTCTGTTTCTCACGCCATCCTGCTTCCTTAGCCCTCCTGCCCTCCACGCTTGTGCTGCATCCTGGAAGGTGCCAGTGTCTATTTCTGGTATCAGAAATGAACATGAACATAGAAAGCAGCAGGTATACAGGCAGCGAAACAGAACCAGGGCCGAAACAAGTGGCCAGAGAAACGGACCAACCTCCAGAAGCATCAGGAGAGCGTGCGCAGTGTTCTGGATTGAGCCATGGCGGCTCTGAATGCCGAGACCAGGCCGGGTTGGGGGGACTTCAGGGAGATGGCCCTGGGGATTGGGGATTCCTATAGAAAGAAGGGGGAGGAGGGGCACACAGTCTGCCTCTCCCCATTTTTCCTCTCTGCTTCCAATCCTGGAACCTGAAGGCCAGCAGTGGGTCTGAGCCTGGGGGCCCCGTTTCTGCTGGCATTGCCTAGGTGACTTGCCTCCGCTCTCAGCCTGCAGAGATGAGAAATTTCCCAGCCAGCACTCTGTTTCCAGAAAGAGAAGGGAGATGGGGCGGTGGGGCGGTGGTGGGGTGAGCGTGGGAGGGGGTTGGGCAGGACGTGGCAGTGAAGGGACTTCCTGCAAAGCCGGGGCTGACTGGAGCCCAGAAGGATAAATGACTCCGCTCGCCGGCTGCCCGTGTTACACAACTTGTCTGTGTTGGCTTGAGACCTCAGTGATCCCCCTCTAATTGAAATCACGTTCCCCTGACCTCCTCCGTAAGCCGGGAGCTTGCCGCTCTCTGCCAACAAAGGGGCGCGGAGGTCGGAGGAAATCCTGGCTGGGCAGCGGAGCCGCGCGCCGCGCTGTCTTCCCGGGCTGCCGGCGCCCTGGCCTGCGGGGCACCTGCTCGGTCCGGGGAAGGCTGTGCCCGCCGGGGTCGCCAGCGGGCTGTGAGGCTCCGAGCGGGGCCGGGACTGCCCCCTAGAGGACACTGGGGGTATTTTGGGGGGGGCTGTTGACTGGCATTTGGGGGCGCTCTGCGTTTGGTGGGGAAGAGGCTAGGATGCTGGACATCCGTGCCGTGTGCGGGGACAAGCCCACATTTGCCTCGCAGGACCCGCCAGTCCATAAAGATGAAAAATCCGTGTATGATGATCTGAGCCTAGACTGTTTCACACATAAATCAAAGTATTTTTGCACCGTTATAATATACTCTGGTGTTCCCAAGAAAGCAACTACCTCGTAAATCAAGGGAAAGGGAGCTCTTTTTCCAGTTCGTCTCCTTAAGAGTTCTTTACCATTTAGGCACCTTGCAGTACTGGAACAATGACAATGTAACACATCTGTATCCAAATCTCTATTTCTTTCTCTCTCTATTTATGTGCATATACATGTAATGGGTTATATATATACATGTATACACACACACACACCCCAAATATACTTTTATGCCATTATTTCGAAATGTCAGTAAAGAAGTTCCAATAGCATTCAGTTGAATATCATCTTGTCTTAAATACAAACTTAGTGGGAGCAAGCTCACTGTCTTCTGGTGCAGACATGCCTGAAATTGCATACACTTACATACAGAAATCACGTACAGAAATGCACATTACTTGATTAGAAATTACTTTCACCTTACTTCTCTCTATAATGATACTAAAACAATTGTGTTGACCTCTGGAAAGGGATTTCGGGCCCTTTAGAGTTGAGAACCATTGTTGTTAGCTCTCTGAGTGGGTTTCCTCTCAGTTTCTGCCTCAGAAGATAAATGGGGACAGAAGATGTTAACAACAGTACAAATGTCAGACAAAATCATAGGCATGGAACATTGAGCCCAGGATACTGCTGCCAAGAGAAACATTGCTGATTAAGGTCCCTGAGAGGTCCAGATTCCAAATGTAGAGGAGGGGATGGGTGGGGAAGTGGGGGACTAGGGTGGACACAGGGGGCGGCGGGCAGTGGGGTGTAGAGCACAATCGTGAGCCAAGGTTAGTAGACCAAAGATGGTGGTAGTTTTCCAAGTGAGTTATAAGCAATGCATGGAGATCTTTTTTTCTCTTTTAAATTATTAAACAGCTAAGAAAAAGAAAGGAAAAACCTTCTTTAAGCACTTATTGACCATCTACTATGTGCCAGCACTCTGTTATAGGATCTCTTTTCATTCTTACCTCAACCCAGCGACGTAGGTATCATTTAACCGCATAGAAGAAAAACTGGGGGCACACTTAGGAAGCAAAATTTGAACCAAATCCATTTGATGCCAAAGTCAGTATGACATACTGCCCTTAAAAACTTGCCAGTGGGCTTGTTTTTATTTTTGCAGATTGGTGGTTTAATTAAGGTCTTCTGTCTTAGTCAGCAATTTCAGTCTATGATACTTAGCTAATCCTAACGTCTAGATGTTAAAGGCAACACAAATAGAAATTCAAACGTAGAGCTAAACCAATATGAAAACATTGGTATACTTTTGAAAGAAATAAAACAATATCTGTACAGATGGAAAACATAGTATCTTCTTAGATGGGAAGACTTAATATCATAAAAATTTCAATTCTCCCCCCAAATCATTGTATAAATGTAATGAAATATCAATTGGAATTCAAATGGAATTTTTATTGTGTCAAATTATCTAAAAATTGATATGAAAAAGTAAATGTCTGAGAAAGGCCAAGAAAAAATTTTAAGAATAGTTGAGGAAAGACAACTTGACTAAGCCAATATAAAAACACATACGGAATGGGGTTGACATAGAAACAGTATGGGAAACCCAGAAACAGATCCCTGTGAAAAAAGGTAGTATCTTTAATAAATGTTGCTGATAATCTGCTTAGAAGAGAATAGATTTCAGTTCCCTGCCTCACATCATATAAAAAAAAATCTAACTGGATTAAGGCCTTAAATATAAAACAAACAAACAAAAAAAAACCCAAACCATAAATTAATTACAAGAAAATCCAGGGAATACATATATACACTTATAAAAATGATATTCTATATTATGATATATAAATTATATATAATTTATATTTATTTATTTATATATCTATAATTTATGTTTATCTCTATATATCTGTATATAAAATTTCCCCAGGGCTGCGATTGAGGGAAAGAATAGTGTGAAATAGAAAACAATTCCAGCAAGTCAGGAAATTCAGAAGCTATAAAGGAAAAGGTAAGGCATATTCAACTATGTAAAAATTGTATAACACTAGTTTGGCAAGTAGATTGGGGAGCACATTTTCATGCAAATGATTGACAAAATGTGAATATCTCAATTGTACCAAAAATTTCTGACAAATGAATAAGAAAATATGTAGGACAATAAATTAGAAAATGGGCAGAGGCGGGCCGCCTGGGTGGCTCAGTGGGTTAAGCCTCTGCCTTCAGCTCAGGTCATGATCTCAGCGTCCTGGGATTGAGCCCCACATCGGGCTCTCTGCTCAGCAGGGCACCTGCTTCCTCCTCTCTTTCTGCCTGCCTCTCTGCCTACTTGTGATCTCTGTCTGTCAAATAAATAAATAAAATCTTAAAAAAAAAATGGGCAGAGGCTATGAAGAGACAGTTCAGAGAAGATCAAGTTCAAATACCAATAAACTCATGAAAAGATAATTAACTTCTCTAGCAGTCTATATACAATAAAAGTATCAGTGAGATATCATTTCAACTACAAAGCTAGTAAAATGTAAAGAATGGTAACTCCTACCACTAATGGAAATGTCAGGGGAAAAGTGACCTCTTATATAGTTTCTGAGGAAAGGCGAATCATGTTTTTAGAGTGCAATTAGGTGATGATTTTTAAAACATAGAATACATGTACCCTTCAACCTGACAAACTACTCCTGGGAATTTGTCCTTTCAAAACAAAATTTTGGTAAGAAAAGATACTTGCTCAAGGTCAAAGATGTTCACATCAACATTGTTTGCAACTACACAAATTGGAAATAAAATTAATGCTTATCAATAGAGGAATAGTTGACTAAATCGGGGAACATTTATATGATGGAATATCGCAAAGCTCTTAAAAAAGATTTTACTGCATATCATTTCTTACTGACTTTGAGGAATTATTATCACACATTTTTGATGAGGAAAACACATGCAGAGAATGGTATGTAATATGACCCAGTTTTGTAATTATGACCCCTCCAGAATACGTACATATATTCATGTAGGGAAATGGATAGATGAGCATAAAGAATATTAATGGAAAGATTAAAAACAAGTTGATACCAATGAACATGAGAGACGAACAAGGGGTCGAGATGTGGTGTGTTTGTATAAGGAATCAAAGAGGTTACAAAAGATAAAAAGATTGTTGACCTTGATACAAATCAACATGAGTGATATGGCCTAATTTGTTTTAAATTGTATGTGTATGTGTGTATAAAACCATAAATGGAGAAAGAAGTCTGGAAGAACATTCATTAAATATTAATAATATATTCATGGATTGGATATCATAGAGATTCCAGTTCTCCCAAATTTAACATGTAGATTCAATACAACCCCAGCAAAAATCTCAGCAGGTATGAGTGTGTGTCTATGGGTGTCTGTGCACATGCATGCATGTATGTGTTGTGTGTAAATTGACAAGCCAATTCTAAAATTTATATAAAAATGCAAAGGGCAAAGAACAGTCAGGACACCCTTGACAAAATAACCAAGATGTGGGGTGGAGTGGGGGGAGGGAAGAAGGGGGTGTCTTGCACATCAAATATCGTGACTTAAGACTTATGAGGTTACAGGAACTAAGACAATATAGTATCTGTGAAAAAAAGAGATGAATAGCTCAATAGAGTTGAACAGGGTGCTCAGAGACAGGTTCACACATATATGGAAACTTTATTTATGGCAAAGGTGAACTGCAGAGCGGTGGGAAAAGAAAGTCTTTTCAATAAATGATATTAAGTCCATCAGATATCAAAATGAAGAAAAATTAACTCCTACTTCACACTATATACAAAGTGAATTCCAAGTGGGTTGTGACGGTCAATGTGAGAGGTAAATCAATAAAACTTCTGGAAGATAATGTAAGGGAATATCTTTCTAGACTTCGAGGTAGAGAAAGATTTCTTAAATCTGATACAAATCCCACAAATCTTAAAGGAAAAGATCGCTATACTGGACTACGTTAAAATAAAGAACTTCACTTTACCAAAAGAAATCATTAAGAGTATAAACAGGCCACAAAGTGGGAGAAGAGATTTGCAACATATAAAAAATAAGAACTCAAAACCAGATTGCACACAGAATTCTTACAAATCAGTAAGAAAAGACCCACAACCCATTAGAAAAAATGGCAATAGATTTGAATGGGTATTTACAAAAGAGGATAAAGAAATGGCCAAGAAATACATGAAAAAGGTGTTTGATCTCATCAGTTGTCCAGACTTCATAATTAGATACACATACCCCTCAAATGGCTAAAATGAGAAGCCTTCCTAGGGCTGTGGAGCAGTGGGAGTGCTCAAACACGGTTGGGGGGGGGTGTACAAATTGGCGTGATCACCTTGAGAACTTCTCTAATGGAGTTGAACGTACACGCATGTGATGATGGGGCAGTTAGATCCCTAGACGTTCACTTGACAGAAATGTGAGCCCATGGGCAGCCCAAGTCATGTACGAGAATGTTTGTCCCAAACTGAAAGCACAAAATGCTCATTGACAGCAGAATGAACAAATAAATCACAACATATTGTTCTAATGGAATAATTACCAGAGTGAAAACTAACGAACCGCAGCTCTCTACTGCAACACAGATGAACTTCCAAGCATCATGTTGAACAAAAAAAGCTAAACACAAAGAAACATATTCAATGATTTAATTTATGTAAAGTCCAGCAAGCGCTAACTGATGGTGTTGGGAGGAGGGGCAGTAATGATGACCAAGGAGCAGGGCAGGGAGAGTAACTCTGAGGCAATACAAGGCCTCCTGGGGAGCTGGTCACGTTCTCTTTCTTGTCCGTGCTTGAGGATACATAGGAATTCATTTTGTAAAATTCTGTGAAATTGTGAATTTGTGGTTTGTGCACTTTTGTGTATTTGTGTTCTACTTCAATAAACAAGAAAGAATTTGGGTGGTAACTATCTCAGAATGATGGGATGTCATATAATTTTTACTTTCTTATAATTTTTTCTATTCTTTGAATTGTTTACAATACACATGTATTCTTTATATAATCAAGAAAACCATAAAGCTGTTTTAATTGTGGAAACAGATAATCAAACAAGTTTCAGAAAGGCAAATATGTTCATTTAACTAGTGCAACTAAAGCTAGGTGCTCTTCCACAAAGTTGGTTTTAAGAAAAGATCATGAGGGCACCTGGGTGACTCAGTGGGTTAAGCCTCTGCCTTCGGCTCAGGGCATGATCTCAGGGTCCTGGGATTGAGCCTGGCATCGGGCTCTCTGCTCAGCAGGGAGCCTGCTTCCCACCTCTCTCTCTGCCTGGCTCTCTGCCTACTTGTGATCTCTCTGTCTCTGTCAAACAAATAAATAAAATCTTAAAAAAGAAAAGAAAAGATCATGAGTCAATAGGTGCACATTTTTATCCCTGTTTGATTATTGAGTTCACCTTGGTCTTGAGAGATCATACTCTCTACCCCTGTCATGGGTGGACTCTAGACCACCCAAGTTCTGCCATATGACCACAGGACCAGGTGTTATGGAAAGAGCCTGGGCAGAGAACCAAGGGAACTTGGCTCAAGTGCCAGCTCTTCTAGAAACTTCCAGCAGTGTGACCTCAGGCAAGTTACTTCATCTTTG
This sequence comes from Martes martes, assembly GCF_963455335.1. Taxonomy (NCBI): domain Eukaryota; kingdom Metazoa; phylum Chordata; class Mammalia; order Carnivora; family Mustelidae; genus Martes; species Martes martes. The sequence goes on along the minus strand of NC_137901.1, from coordinate 26,326,101 downwards.
GAGCAACAACACTCTGATCTAATAATTTCTATGGGCTATTCCTGTGACTCTATATCTCAATGACATGGAGTGGGTTTGGGAGTGTTGGAGCCAAGTGCACTGGGCAACACCAACATCTGTTCAACATGAATGACGTGACAGTTTCCAGAGTAGGCACCAGGGCTACACTGGTAAATTAGATACACAAGATTCCCACCTGCAAGGAGGTGACATTTTAGAGTAGGAGACAGCCACCAAACAGATAAATGAATACCAGGTTGAAAGCTTACCCTTCTGTGCTAAATACTTGGTTGAGAGGACAAGACAGGACCAAAAGTTGTCCATTGGATTTGGCAGCAGAGAAGTAAAATGAAGAACTTAGACAAAAGCAGTTACAGGGGGATTTGAGGACAGAAGCCAATGAGCACATGTTGGAAAGAATGAGAGGTGAGGAAGCGGAGATGGTCCCAACAGACAATTCAGAAATTTTGCTAGAAAGGGAGACAGAGAGATCAGGTGGCAGCTGGAGAGGGTGTGAGTTTAAGGGAGTAGATTTTCATTTTTATTTTCTTTAGGGACAAAACTAGAGCACATTAGCATGTCAATGTGTTCATGGGAGAGAGGAGAGAAGGACAATGTGTTTGCAAGAGCCAAGTCTGAGTAAGAGATAGAGGATCGAATCCAGACGCAAGTGGAGAGTCAGCGTTGGTGTGGAAATGCAGCTCTTCCGCAAAGATGGGACGGAAGAGAGAGATGATACAGGTGCAGGTCGGACTGAAGATTTGGTGGAGGAAAGATGAGGGAGTTCCTGTTAACCACTTCTCCTTTCTCATTGAAGAATGAGGTGACTTTGCCAACCGAGAAGGGATATCAGATATTTAAGGAGAGAGGAGAGTCATCTGAAGGAACGGGTAAGTGCACTCAAGGAGAAAGAGAAGTCCTGGGCAATGCTGAGTTGAGATTTATAATCATAAAATCTTAGTAAATACTCTAATGGATTAGCCCACCAGTTTCTCCTAAGAGATACAAATTAGTAAGACCCACACTCTCTGGTACCCTGCAGCTAAGTGAATAGCCCCTGGGTCCTTTTTGGAAAATGCTTTGAGACTCATGGTCTTAGTCTGTCTGGTGTAAATAAGCCTTATCACCAGGAAAGAGCTTGTTGGCTGTCAGGTCTGATTTAATTGGGCAAAATGTTGGAGAGAGCTCAGATGAGTTAGGTGGAGTCTGTCATCCCCTCCTCTGTTGGTCTGTCCATCCATCCATCTATCCATCCATCCATCCATCCATCCGTTTGTCATCCATCCATCCATCCATTCATCCATCCATCTCATTCAATGGACCTCTTCTCTGTACCATGCACTGAGAGCTAGATTAACATCATTCTCATTATTTGAGATGAGTTATTTGGCAATTCCATGAGTAAATTTGCTCAACAAGTGTTTGTTGAGCACTAACTATTTAAAGCTGAGCCTTTTGCTGAACACTAGGGAGAACATAAGAATGCAAATGGAATTCTCTCTACTCTCCAGCAGCTTATGATCTATAGAGGGAGACCATTCAGGGTGACATTGTAATACTTCAATGGAGGTAACAAGTGCCAAGTGACAGTGCAGAGGTGTGGGCTCGGAGGAGGGAGCTCAGAAAAGGGAAGTCTGGGTATCCAGGGCACTGCCGGCAGGGAGGTAGGGTTTGAGCTAGGCCCGATCAGCTCAACTCTTATCCTTGGAGAGGAAAAAAAAAGACCCCAAAGTTGAAGAAATAGCGCAGTATTAGCATGCAGTCATAAACATAAAACATTAACATGTAATTCCCTTATGCTTTTGAAAAATTACTTCATAAACGCAAAGTAAAATATTTTTCCCTTTTTATTACCTGACAATTACATATTAAGAATTTCTTTTTATGTTTAAAAACATATGCAAGCCGGGGAAGGCAGACGCCAAAATGTAATTGCTTTCCTTCTATAAGAATCAGATGTCATTTTCTTCCAACTCAACTCTGAAAAGAGATAGGGAAAAGCAAATTGTTGTATACATTAAATTTGGAAACATCTGATAGCTTTCCTCAATTAAACTATTTAAATGGAAAAAGATTGCTGTACAGCTCTATCATATCCCACTGAATAAAACCTCAGCTGAGGCAAATTGGCAGTGGCAGGTACCAAATGCATTGGCAATAATGAGATTGGACAGCCCAGTGGAGGTCATTGGTAATTGTTATTATATGCAATATTGCACTGTCAGAAAAAGAAAAAAACCAACTGGGTAGCAAGCAGAGCCAATGCTGGGGATCTTATGGGAGTATCTGTGACCATCTCACCAGGGAGACTTGAGGGGTGGGGGGTGTGTCAGGAAAGTCTGAGCCCCTGGCATGGAAAGCCTACCCTTCAGGGAGAGCTCTTCCTGGCCTGCCATGTGCTCCCAGCATGTGGGGGCAAACCACCAGCTGAGAGCAAGGGCTCAGGGGATGGCATCAGGGCACGGGTTACGGGGAGAGGAGAGGTAGGGAAGAAGGGCAACCAGGACCTGAGAGCTGGGACAAATAAAGACAAAGTCTGTGTAATTATTGTGGTTTGGCTCAGGGCTGGCTCTGATGGGAAGCACAGAAAGTTCTTTTTTCTCTCTCTCTCTCTCTAAATTTCCAGGGGTGCAAAAGGTAGAAAGAAGCATATTCTCTTGCACTGTGGGATTTCAGGCCTCCAGCTCGAAGTTCCAAACTTGTGGAGAAAGGGGTGAGGGGAAGAGGGCTGGGTTGCCTGGGACCTAAAAAGGGCTGTCTGCTGCATTACAGTGTCTACTGAGGCCCAGGCACGGAGTCTAGGTCTGGGCAGTGTCTGGGGGAAGATGACCAATCCCAGGCAGGTGACACACACAGGCTCCCTGGGCTGATGCAGGCAGTGATGGGTAGAAGGCAACGTACTTGGGTACCATTCAGTCCCTCCCAAGACAGGCTCACGTCTCACACGCCATGGCAGCAAGTGCATCTGGGCCCACTGCAGCATCTCACACTCTAGATTTAATCAGGAGATCACTCTGAAACAGCGCATGACCATTTTCATGGACCAAGAGCCTCAAAAGGACGGTGATGGCACCCAAGAGCTTCTTCTGTATTGCTCAAGCATTTTCAAGAGTGGCAGCATCATGTTAAGAAAGGAGGGAAAGAGGACTGGGAGAAGCTGGGGCCTCTGACCTTTTGGAGTCCAAGGACGGTAGTTAGAGTAAATCCACCAGAATCAGGCCTCCTGTTCTCAAAGACATCTTAGAGAGTATTCCTTGTGCTGAGTTGGCTTCCTGAATTTGTCCAAAGTCAGCAACAGGTAAGACCCCAGATAACCATACCGGGGGGATGAAGCTGGAGAGGTTGGGCACCAGCATGGTAAGCCGAGTCGGCCTGGAGGAACACAGCTTTCTGAGCTACAGGATACTTGGATATCACTGGGTTTGGCATCCTACTCCAGGTGGAGACCCCTCTCACACAGGGCTTCCCAGACCCGGCTGCGCTAGAAAATTTCCTGGAGACGTCCGTGCAAAATACAAGGACCTCCATGATCCCTGCCTTGCCTATTAAGTCAGAATTTCTGAAGATGAAGGTCCAGAGAGCTGTATTTTAAGCAAGTTTGCTGAAGAATTCTGGGGCAGCAACTCCGCCGACGGGACCTGTATATGGGAAGGACTGCATATTCTTCGCTGTCTCTGCGGGAAGAAATCTCAAAGCAGGAGCTCATTCCTTACAGGCAGCCTGTTCTATTGTATGTAAGTCATGCTGAATCGCCCAGAAGGTCTCTACATTGCACTAACACCTGATTCGGAGTCAGTTCTTTCTTAGCTCTTACCTACCCGACTAGGAAGGAAGGGTGTATTTAGTAACCCTATTGCATAATTCTTCTTCAAATGACAACTCAGAAAAAAGTTCATTTCTCCCGGGCTGATAAGCTCAGGGTAAGAATCCGGGTATACGCTGAGGCAGGCGCTGCATTTGCGTACATTCATTTGGATGAAAATATTGCATTCGTTCATTCTCTTCGAGCCCCTCTTCCCTGCACTGACACCTGGTGCTACACAGGAATCAGACCGCAGACTCTACCGTCATGGAACTGGCAGCCCAGGAGAGGAGCCACGTGCACATGTGACTTTTGTTTGCCTTCCCAAGTGGATGGAGGACCAGGGAGGAAGGACCAGAGGGAATAGAGTCGATCAGGTATGGCTTCCTGGAAGAGGTGGCATTTGAGTTGGACTTCATGGCTGATGTTACCCCGGAAGAAAAGATGTGGTTTTATGGGTGGGGGGACCAAGGTGAAGTGGGGTGTCTATCGAAAGAACAAGGAGTACGGCAGGCAGGGCAAGACGGCAAAGAGGGGAGCATCCTTCAGTGCTCAGGGTTAGCTTTCCTGCTGAGGAAAGAGACCTCCTCCTCCCTCCTTCACACTGAGTCCTAGGTCCTAGAGCTGGGGAACCACGCCTGGTGCAGCCTTACGCTAACAGGTGTCACTGTCTCTGCTTGCAATTGAGTTTAAGTTTGTTTAGGTCTAAAGAAATTGTTTTAGAAATGGGCCTGCCCGGGGCGCCTGGGTGGCTTAGTGGGTTAAGCCACTGCCTTCAGCTCAGGTCATGATCTCAGGGTCATGGGATCGAGCCCTGCATCGGGGTCCCTGCTCAGTGGGGAGTCTGCTTCTCCCTCTGTCTCTGTCCCTCTCCTCTGCTCGTGCTCTCACTCGCATGCTCTCTCTCAAATGAATAAATAAAAAATCTTAAAAAAAAAAAAAAAAGGGAATGGGCCTGCCTGGTTCTCCCTAATATTCATCAAATGTAGTGCCACCAGGGCCCTCATCCATGCCGGGCCCACACACGGTGGTGAGTATTAGAGTCTGTGCAGGGCTCCCCTTGCCTCAGGTCATGCAGTCCTGCAGCCAGCGGCCAGGTATTTCCTGGGCATCTATCGGATTGCCAGCAGCAAACAGGCCATGGGGCGTGCCTGGAACAAGTCCGATCGACTGAAGGAGCGAGAGAATTTTCTGGAAATCGGACAGGTAGCTCGCCTGTCTCAAGCACGGAGAAACGGGTAGGGAGGAAAGGCAAGCACAATACAGCCAAGATTAGACCAGCAGAACAGCCTGCTTGGGACTGTCAGCGAAAATATGATTCCTCACACTTGTTAAAGTGAGAACCGTCCTGATAGGTGTGGGCCGCCGTGGGGGGTCTGTGTGTGTGTGGGGGGGGGGTGGCAGCAGGGGAGAGAAGTCAGGCTCAGTTCTGAATACAAGGACCAGGGATTAATAGGCAAGGAATAGGATCTATGGGTAGAAAGTTGCCAAGAGGAAACCACAAGGCTAGGGCAGAGTCTTACTAGACCAGCTGGACAGGAAGGCAGGCAGAGTATAAGATATTGGGGTCCACACTGGGGCTGAAGAACCTAGTCAGACATGGAAAGAGATCAGACACCGAGCAGGGCAGAGTTTTCGTTTTACTAAGCTGGTCAAGGGCAGAGCACAAGGTCAGGGAGCAGTCGGGAGGAGAACCCAGAGAAGCCTGACTCACATTTGGCGGAAGGAGAGTCTTCGTCAGGCCCCTGTGGTCAGTACTGCCATCACTGACTGTTGCTGAGACTACCTGTGACTGTCATGGCGATTTCGGGTCACTCCCTCTAGAGCCCAAGTCCGGGCTGGAAGAGGCTTCGGATGGACCAGGTCTGGGTCACCTGTCTTGGCCAGAGCAGCCAGAGGAACGTGTAGCCAGGATGGACGGACTGAGAGTTACCCACACCTATAGTCAGGTAGCGCCGCGGTGATCCCACGATAAGGTCCCGGACAAGAGTTCAAGTGTGAGCATGAATGATGGAGACAGGAAGGGGAGAATGGGGTCAGTCGAGGGAGAGTGCTTCTGCCAAACCGAGGTGACGTGGGGTGTCATACGGGGGATGGGCCGGAGCAGGGGTTTCCCACCAAGTCAGGCAGCTAACAAGGACTCATGAGAGGGGTCTTCCTTGAGAAGGGGAAGCCGTATTTCACCCTGGGAGAGAGGGGAGAGCATGCACAGAGGAGGGACGGCCCCTGGTAAGTTTGGGGGGCAGTGTGTGTGTAGGTGGACTTCCTGGCTGTGACCAGGTCCTGTGCCTGCATGGTGTGACAGAGATAGTGAACGCGAGATTCGGACCGTGGGCTAAGGAGTCTGAACACTCCTTTTGGCAACTGGCTTTTCATTCCCCACTTAGCCACAGACCCCACCCAGCTGCCGGCCTTATCTGGACACAGCAGTTAGGGAAGCAAACATTTCTACAGTGCTCGCTCTATGCCACGCCCCACACAAAGCTCTCAACGTGTACTAATGAATGAATCCTCGTTACAGCGCTTTCAAAAAGGTTCTATTATTATGTCCATTTTGCATATATGGAAACTGAGGCACAATGAAGCCCATTTTGGTGTGTGTGTGATCTGTTAGCCCTTTGTGACTTGTGTACCTGCTTTACAGTGCACGAGGGTAAGTGCTCAGAAGATAACAGCGCGATGTATACATATGAGACCTCTGTTCATGCCCTCTGTGGCTTCAGCGAAAGTTTTGGAAGGGGGGGAGAACACCACCTTTTCATCTTTGCATCCTCAAAACACCATGGACAGACCTTGGTGTGTATAATAGAAGACATTCAGTGCATTTTCATGGAGCAGATGAACTAAAGGTTTCCAAGCAGGGGAGTGATGTGATGAACAGGATTTTGGAGGGTCTGACCACTGGCAAAGTGGAGTGAAGAGGAGGGGCCGGAAATGGAGCCCATGTGTTTCTGAGGTGCGTCCGACGGCCAGGGAGAGTATAGCGATCTGTCCAGAGAACCCATAACCATCCTGGGCTCACCTCTCACTTCCGGGTTGTACCTCAAATTCTTAGCCCCAAGTTTTCCTATCTTTTCCTGTTTCCCAGCTTTGGGCAACCACATTTCCTGCCTAAAAGAGTCCTTCAATGGAATTCACGGACCAGCTAGAGACACTCAGCTCTGCATAGACTGTGAGTCTCTGTGAACTTTTTGTTTTCAATCTTAACATTGGGATCGTTTAATTAAGGACTGTAAACATAATGAACACCTCTCAGCTATCAAAGGGCGTTAGAAACAACTCACAAACACAATTAACCTTGGTCCCAAAGATAAAAAGGGAGCAGGCACAATATGGTATCCTGCTGTTGATAGTAACCAGTTAACAAAGTAAGCAATTAAGGCAAACACTGAAGGAGTTACACAAACCCAGAGCAGCATTGGCTGTCCTCGCCTGTCCTCTGCAGGTGGCCACACGGGGCTCTGGACGAGTGGCTGTCCAGGGGCAGGGCCGCCTCCGAATGTCTGGGGTGTGGAATTTGAAAGCAAAGATTTGATATTGTAATATAATTTTATTTGAGGGATACTCTTAAAATTTAATTTTTTAAAAACGTTAACTACGAAAATAAAAGCTTGAGAAAAATCTTTCTGGTTGGTGGGAAGTGGCCGAAGATAGAGATCCTCAAGGTAAGAGAAGATTTCCTTCTCCTTGAGGGACCTGATGATACTCTCCGGAGGAAGCATGGGGCTACCATGGGAGCCTTTAGAGAAGAAATAATCACTGGAACATTTTTCCTTCCTTCTTTTCTTCTTTGTTTGCTCGCTTCCTTCCTTCCTTCCCACTTAAACATTTATACTCCCAATCCATTCCATCAAGGACATGAGATGGATAAATCCTTTTGAATAGTTTCTAGAGGCACTAGGATGCATCAAATTTGATTAACAAATTCCCTTTTGTTGTGTGCTACCCATTGGGCTGGGTTCTATGAGCACAGTATTCATAGGACGAAATATCTGTTCTTGGGGTTGGCGGGGGCGTTAGCCCAGACAGAACAGAAGTAGAAAGAGAGGTCCCGCACAACAGACTATAAGACTGTGTGTCCTAAGTGATGTGGAACCTACCAGTCAGAAGACGTTGGTGGCAAGTAACAGAAAATTCAACTCAACATGGGAATTTGTAAGCTCCTGTAGCGGGAAGAGCAGACACAGTATGGACCTGCCCCGTGCACTCCTGTCTGCCCTGCTCCCATCTGCCGAGGAAGCTGTCTGTGGGCTGGCAGCAGGCTCGGGACAGCAGCTCAGGGCGTCACTTCCTGACAACGTCCAGGGAAGACTTGGGGACATCTCTGCCTGCAGGTGAGGGAACCGTCCTCACAAGCATGGCTCATGGCCCAATGAGGGATCCTACACTCATGCTCAAACCAGCTTCCAACTGAAGGGAATGTGATTACAAGAACTAGCTTAAACCAGTCAAGGTTTGCCCTGAGTCACGTGGAGGAGAAGAAGCCGCCTGCCCAGAGAAGGCAGAGGGTAGGAGAGGAATCCAGGAAGGTAAGCAGACCAACTTCTCCATGCCCCCCGGAGCAGGAGCTCGGGATTCTCCTGGTGGACACAACACAGGGAGGTTATCTGATTTGACCTTGGGCATGACAGCGTGTTCTGGCCTTACTGTTTTTAATGAGCCTTCCATAGTTGTTGGCTATTACTATTGCTAATGGCTGGGAAGGGACTAGAGCTGCATCCTGATGATTCTAACGGGGGGAACAAATGGCGGGTTTCATTGTGTGTGTTTCCCACCAAATGGCAGCCTTTGACTAGAAGGGAGGGCACTGTGGCAGAATGTCCACAGCCCCCAACTCTCTGAAAATTAGCCTACCTGTCATCTTCAGCTCAATTGCCAAACGTCATTCACAAACCTTCCTTGTACCCACAAAATTGGGTCCATGCTCTACAAATCTACCTATTCATAACAACTGGCCATGCTCATTAGTCTGAGAGACTGAAGCTTTCACAGCTACATCCTATACTCACCACGAGGGGAGAAAGTCCTGTTCACCAAGAGTAAGACAGACCTTGGAAAATTTTCACCCAACCTAAGAAAGTCTTCCGTTCTTCCTCCCTACACTTTCAGACCCTCTCCCTTCCGCAGGTACCCTGACAGCCCCTAATCCCTGCTTACAAAGTTGGATCTGTTGTAAGGTTTTCAATATTTGAGGTCCTGATATAACCAGCCTACCCAGATGACAGGACGTGATAGGAAGCCCACATTTTTAGGAGACTGACAACTCGATGCAATGTGAAAACCTTTCCATAGTTCTTTATTTCCTTAATTTTTCATAAGGAAAAATTTCAAACACACAAAACATTCCAAGAATAGCGCAATGAATACCTCTCTGTCCTGCATCCCGATGCAATGACTGTTAACAAGTTGCTGTATTTCCTTTCCTCCCTCCTTCCCCACTCCCTCCCTCCCTTTCTCTCTCTCAGATCATTCGAAAGCAAGTCCAAGACATGTCGACACATTATCTCTAAATGCCTTAGCCTGTACCTCCTAAGAACGAGGACACTCTCCTGCTTAATTATGATACTATGCTCATGCCCAAGAAAATTAACAAGAATTCCCTCTATGATCTACACCAGGCCTTCCCCAAATTTCTTTGTTTGTGGAACTGTAATCAGTTAAAGTTCTGTGAGTGTTGTTTTTCAGACACACGGAAGCGTGCGTGTGTGTGCGCATGTGCGCGCGTGCATGCCCACGTGTGTAAATGAGCTCATGAAGTGTGGTGTGTGCAAACGTGACTGCACAAGCGTACATGTAGATGGGCGCATGTGTGAGCATGTGCATTGGGCATTCACATTTGTGGTGGGCACGTTGTGGGTGTGTGTCGAAGGAGGGGGAGGCTGGGCATCATCTTTGAGCGAAAGGAATCAAGACGTGCTAGAAAGAACATACTTGATGTTTTTCTTGCTTCAAATGCTTTTGAGGAAATAGGAGTTGAGCGCCAGCAACTGCTGAGTGGAGCCAATCTTGGCTAAGGAGGCTGAAGATACTGATGGTTTTGTTCCCCTTGATAGGTTGATTCAGGTGTCCCTCTCCCGCTTCATCTTGGAAGAGCTCTCTCTGAAAGGGAACAGGCACAAAAGTCCTTTCTCTTCTCAAAAGGGTCAGCATTATCTTCTGTTTGCCTCGCCAGGCCTGCAGCTGGCGCACAAAGAAAGGTGTAATTACAATGTGACGTGTGCTGATGGCAGGGGCCTGGAAATTCTCCACCACTCACTCTGCTCGGAATACATTTCAATTTGGTGCTGTGAATTTTACATTGAAATGAGTTTTTTCTTTAAAACCCTAGAGAAAACAGCCCCTGCACAGGAGCATTAACAAATTGCTTTGCAAATCTAGGCTAGAGTGAACATTCAATTTGAGGAGGTCAAATCGAGCTTGGGCCCGAAAGCCCAAAGCCCGGGCCCAGCCAGCCCGAGTTGGCTCTGCGGGGGACGTGGCCATGGATTTGGTCTCGCTTTAGCCTGGTCCGATCTCCTGAGCCGATTTCTGGGCTGACTCCCTCGAGGCCTTTCCAGATGTCCATATGTCTCTGACCCAAGTTAAGAGGTCGGGGGCCGGGGAGCTGCTGAGACCGGGAGCCTGGCTCGGCTGTGTTGTCCCTCGGAGGCAAAGGACCCGCAGTGACAGAGACTAGGCAAGTACAGGCTGGCATGGACGGTGAAATCTTTGCTTCTACCCCTTCACCTTACAGAGCAGGGTGCAGAAGCTGGCGGGGGGTGGGTCTCGAGAGCTTCCGTAAGGTCCCCCTGCTGATCGGTGTCATCATCAGAATAGTAACATTTATTGAGTGTCGGCGATCTGCCCAGCATCATGCCAAAGGCCTTAGATTTGCCTGGCCATCCACGATGATTAGACAGTTTTTTAACAAACCAGTTTCTCATGCCTATAGATTGGGAAATGGAAGCACGGAGAGGTCAAGCAGCCTGAAGTCACGCAGCTGGAACTTGCACTTGGACGGGTCCATCTGCGTTTCTTCCTTGGTGACCAGCGGTCTATGCTGTTGGACCTCGCCATCTGCCCGCCAGGCCCTGCCTGCCTTTGAGTTGTCCTGGCCCCAGCATCCCCCACCCAAACCTTGCTTTTCCTCTCCCAGTTCCTCCTAACCTGCAGGCTGCAGATGCTCCTGCCTTTGCGTCCGGGCTCCAGGCAGAGGGAAGCCTCCAGAGCTGTCCTCTAGTAGGGGAAGGGCTGACTCTTAACCTTGGTTAAGATGAGTTCTGGTCCCTGGCCTGACGTCTTCTAGACCTGTCTTCTTTTCTTTGAGCTGAGATCAAAGGAGATTCATGTTTTCCTGCTTGTCTTGTGTTTACCTTGTTTCTGAGCATTCAGCGACTCTGTGCCCTCACCCTCCATGCCACCACTCACCCCTGCTCATGCTCCAAGGGAAGGCTGGGGGGACCCAGGAACTGAGTCTGTGGGCTCTGTGATTATCTTGTACTTTATCCGACACTCATGTATAGGAGGTAAGCCTAAGCCCCAGCGGGTCCCAAGGGCTGAATGCGACGAGCCCAGGGCTCCCGCCAGCCTTGTGTCTACCTTAGAGTCACTTCTCAAGTGGCCAAATGTGACCACGTGAGTGGTCCCTCAGGATGTCCTAGCCGGAGGGGCCCCAGCACTGGGGCGAAGGAGGGTATCGTCAGGCCTCCTCTGCCGCCCGGAACACAGCTTCCCTCAAGCCTTGGAGATCAATCGGCCCCAAATAAGCCTTTGGAGCTGCCGTAAACCCAATCCCCAGGGCCCTTGCCACGAAGCCCGGGGCAGCTTGGGGACCTGGATTAAAACGATACGTTTTCAATTTGGCCTTAAACGAATTCACCAAATCGGCATCTTTGATGTCAAGTGGAAGTGAATTCCACAAATCTCAATTTATTTTATGGGGAAGAGTTATTGATTTTTTTTTTATCGTCTGCTTCTTCTTCTTCTCCCCTCCCAGCTGCCAACCCTCTTCCACCTGGATTGAATTGTTTGATTTAAGAGCGGCAGTTCAGAAAGAGGAAGAGATGCCTCTCCCCTCCATTCCACACCTCCTCCACCCTGCCATGCCCAGGCTCAGCCCTTCAACAGCCGGGCCCCACGGCAGGTGCCACCGGGCAGGGGCAGGCCTCGGGCGGGACTTCCTCAAGGGGGCTGGGGTGGCCATGCGTGTCCTGGCTGGCCCCACACCACTTCGCAGCATGCGCCCACATTCGGCCCCTTTGGTGCCTGTTTAAAGGCTGTTCTATGTCACGTGTTCCCATGTCCTTTTCCCACGTGATGTCATTTACCTCCTTGAGGCCCTGCGATGACTGCCCCTCATCCCTGCAGCAGGCCCGCCACCCAGAGCCTCACACTAAGGGCCCTGTTAATCAGAACCCAGCCTGTCTATCCAGCTACTTCTCCAGCTGGTCTTCCCTTTCCTTCTGGAACATCTTTTACTTACAAAGGTATTTGTACTTCTGGTGCCTCAAGACGGTGAGGGGTGTGGTCCTTATTGATCACGCCTATGAGGCTTGTGTCCTGACTCACACCAGCCTGCTCTTGGCCCGGCCTCCGCTTATGCCCTCCACCCCGGGCTGGGGCGTGAGGCCGTCCCAGCCACCCCCGTCTGCTCGGACTCCAATGACCGCTGTTACAGGGACTGCAGACTTAGCACATCTGGAAGGGAACTACTGATTCCCCTGACCCTGCTCCTCCCAGAGGCTTGCTGTCTCGAGAGACGGCTCCACCACTCATTCATGTCTCTGGGGAGAAGCCCAGTAGCCCTCCTGAGTTGACTTCTTACCTCATACCCAGGCCTGGTGGACAGAAAAATGGCACCCAAAGATGCCCAGGCTGTCTACCCAGAATATGCGAGTAAGTTACCTTGCAGGGCAAAAGGGTTTTTGCTAATATGATTAAGGTTGAGGACCTTGGGATGGGGAGATTATCCTGCCTGATCTGGGTGGATTCAATGCAGTCACGTGAGTCGTTAAAAGGGAGGACCTTTCCAGGTTGTGGTCAGAGCGAGAGATGACTGTGTGGACAGGACCCGAGGGCCTGGTGTCAGTGCTGTAATGCAGGCCGCTGTGTGCAAGGTCTGAACAGGGGCCCCTGCAAGCCCGAAAAGGCAAGGAAACGGGTTCTCCCCAGACCTCTGGAAAGGAACGCAGCCCTGCCAACCTCTTGATTTTAAGCACAGGAGAACTATCAGATTTCTAACCTACAGAACTCTGAGACGATATATTTTTTTTTTTTAGATTTTATCTCTTTATTTACGGAGAGAGGGAGACAGAGCAGGGGGAGGGGCAGAGGGAGCGGAGGAGAGAATCTCAAGCCGACTCTGACCTGAGCACAGGGCCTGACTCCGCTCGATGCTCTATCTCCTGACCCTGAGATCGTGACCTGAGCCGAAATCGAGAGTTAGACGTTTAACCGGCTGAGCCGCCTGGGCCGCCCTCCGATGATAAATATACGTTGTTTATAACCAGCAACTTTGTGGTCACCAGTAACAACAGCGATAGAGACTAACACAGGCCCCCATGAACACCTCCTGAGAGCGGCCTCTCTCCGCCTCCTCACTGGCCTCCACCGGTGGCTCCAGCTTCCCTCACACGCACCCCTTCCCCGCCCCGCCCACCCCCTGCAGCCCATCGTCCACCAGGAGCCAGAGTGGCCTCCTTATTGCTTCCCTGTTTATTCTGAAATACTGTCAAGCATTTAGAGACGTTGCAGGAAGAAGACAAGGAGTCTCATGCCCTCCTCACTCCCGTTCACCAGTTGCTAGCATTTTGCCTTGTTTGCTTGGCCACTCCTGTCTCGGATCATGCCCTCTCTCAGATGGTGCCCTGCCCCCACTTCTGACCCCCGGATTTCCACTGCACATAGTCCCGCTCAAGCACAGCCCAGGTTGGGGCCCAGCCTCCTCTCCCACAGTCCTCTGCTCCTACCTCTCCCCTCGGTCGCAATGCTTATGGTCCCTCCCTAGCCCTCCCAGGCCCCTACTGCATTTCACCTTCGTAGCACACCCTCCCCTCCTTCTCGTCACTCAGGCCTCGGCGCTCAGGCCATCACCTCCTTGAGATCTGCATACTGATGTAGCCCTCACCCCAGCTGGCCACTCTCCCTCACATAACCCTGTTCTTTTTCCCTTACGGCATTGATCGGGACTCGAGACCATCTCCTTATTCCCTGCCTGTTTCCTCCTTTGTTCATTCACCTGTAGCTCTTTGAGTAGGACTCTGTATGTCCACCTCTTATCCTTAGATTCTAGAACATGCCTGGCCCACAGTAGGTCCTCCACAAATATCTACTGACTGGCTAACTTCCTGTGACACATCCCTAAACCCCTTCTAAGAAGCTCACTGCTTTACAGGTGTGTGTCTTCTCTTAAGGGCAGGGGAACAGTTTCCTGCCCTTTTCAGTCTTTGCCTCTCGAGGCTGGGCATGAGGCAGGTCCTCAGGACTGCTGGGGAATTTTCTTTGGAAGTGTGAGCTTCTCCATGTGGAGGGCCCGGATGCCTCCCCACCACACCATCCCTGACACCTAGCTTCGAGTGGTCCCCGGGATGGAGGCCCATGGGCGTCATACCTCTGCTCTCCCACCCTGTCCTTTTCTTTGCAATTTTTCTAAGTGCTGTTAACTTTCTACTACTGCCTGTTCCCCTCAACCCTGTTGTGGGATGATAAGCACAGTCCTTGATGGACGATGGAACTGATGTGAAGACTGGTTCTGTGGCTTGCCCAAGGTCGCACAGGGAATTAATGGCTGGACGGATCCCCAGATCCCTAGCCTGTGTCTTTTCCTGCAGACCACAGAGCAGCTGGCCCTCTCCACTCCCCTCGGGGACTGAGGAGCCCAAACCTGATATTGCAGGCACAAAGCTTTTAGCGGAGGTGGGAGGGCAGGAAGCGCTGTGGTTAGGTGAGCTCTGGGTGTATGTGTGTCTAAGGGCTTTTCATCGCCTCTCCTCCCATTCATAGGGTCATTCATTCATCAGCCAGACCTTCATTCAAGACTCATTCATGGAGTGCCTCCCCTGGGTCGGGCTTCCTGCTTGGCGTTGAGGACGCTGGGGAAGGAAGCAGGGGCCTGCTTCCCTGAGCCTGTTCTCACCTGCGGGGGCCCTCACCGCCATCCCTGAGGAAGTGAGGCTGGATTGGAGACCACAGGCTCAGCAGGTAAGGGGTCAGCTCCCTTGAGATAACTTGGTAACCTCGGCACAAAGTTACGCGCAGCCACAAATAATCAACGGATCCTTGCCAAACGCTCCAGTTGGAATTGACCTCCCCCGTGCTCCCTGCTCCCTCTGCCCTTCCAACGAGGGGCCTCTACGATCCAGGCTAAGCTCATCACAAAACCACAGAGACTAGTCCAGGCAGAGGGCTGGTGACCCCCTCTGGACAGTCAGAGGCCGTCCTTCGCATTTAAAAACCGCATGTGAGACAAACTCTATATTGGTGGGTGAGAGGGGGTGAGCCCATATTCACGTCTCTGCCATTGTGTATAGCCCAGGAGTGAGGTCAACAGGCATAACCAAGAAAGGGAGGCAGAGAGTCCCAATGGTGACTAAGTCCCTGGGTTTCTGCCGTCATTGACCCAGGAGTCTTAACTCGAGTTCTTGAATGGCTCGGTTGAGCGACCAGGGATGACCGGTCAGCTGGCTTTGTCCGCCCGGCCATGAAGACCATGAGGAACCCTCCTAGGTCCTCAAGCAGGGTCGGCCCTTCTTTCTGCATGGGGGAAGGGCTAGGGCGGGGTCCCCCGGCCTGAAGTCGGGGCTGCTTCCAGAGAAACTATCTTCAGGGCTGCTTAACCCAAAACAAGGCTCTGAGCAGGGTGAGTATCCCGCAGCGTGGTTGCTTCTCAGTGGTGCGTAAGTACGGACCGGTTTACTACTTCTACCCACCACTTACCACTCTCTATGCGCCATCTCTCACCTCCACCCCTCAGGGACAGCTTAGACTCTCTGAACTTCTGCTCACTTGCCATGATGAAAACTCTGCCCAGTTTAAAGTATCACTTCAAGCTCGGTTTGCATTTCACGTCTGCCCTCCCCAGAGCAGTTTGACAGGATACCAGACTCCTGGAGTATTAGTGGGAGCACTGACCAGTTGGGGGGCGGGGAGGAAGGCTGCTTAGGCTCTAGACAATCCAGGCCCCTTCCCTCTTCAGGGACCAGCTCCTGAGGGGAGGGGGGTAGGGGGAGCAGTCACGGGACAGGGATAAGTGTCTTTTTACCCAACAGGCACTGGGGTGTCTGCTTCTCTGGGTTCCCCTGGCAGGCTGCCAACATCAGGGTAACAGGCACGTGAACACGACTGTCCCACAGGCCCTCCTGCGAGCTCTCTGCCGGTCAGTTCCCTGACCTGGGGATTTGGCCCAGCTCTGGCTTTCGTGCCTTCTAGATCCTCCTGCTCTTTAGTCCAGGGAGCAGGGTGTCCTCCTGACAGCCTCCCCACAGCGGGAGAGTCCCCATATGCTCACAGGAAATGAAACGATTCTCTCTCTCCCCGCTTCCCCACCTGTACGCTATCCTGCTGAATCAGAGTTCCCACCCAAGCGGCACCCAGATGTTTTCCTGGCCTGGTCTCTGGGATCCCCGGGGTCCTTCCGCTTACATGTCTGTTTGAATATTCAAGAAGAAGAGGGTGCTCTGACCCAGCAGGATGCCTCCACATCAAGGGCTTCGTTGCACGTGGGCGGAGACAGACAGAGCTCAAAGCAGCTTCAGGGATGGGCTGTCGAGCCGGACCAGCTAGGTTTGCCCCTTGTTTGCTGTGCAACTTGGGCAATTTACCTCTCCTCTCTGGGCCTCTTCCAGCAGCACGCACAGTAAGGACAGTAATTGCACTGCCCTCATGTGGTTTTATGAGGGTTGAATGGGGGGGGGTGGTATATGGAGTGCTGAGGATAGGGCCTGGCACACAGCAAGTGCTGGGTCAAAAGAGGACAGTGACGCGCCGTGAAGATCAGTATGGCCGGGGCTGATCTTCAGCAGCGGGAAACTGGGCAAGACTGTGGTGTGGTGTGGGAGGGGACGGAGCCCCTGGATGCTTGTGGAGGACGCGCCACCCCCTTCCCAGGGAAGTAGTAGTGCCACCAGCTTCTTTCCCTGCCAGAGGGCCTGCCTGCCTCAGTGGTCCAATCAGGAAAAGTGCCAAGGGGGTAGGAGCGACAGAGTGGCGTAAGGATGGCAGGGGCAGCAGCCGGGAGTGGGGATGGCGCCTGGGGGGGCGGGTCACTGCCCTGGCTCCGCTCCCAGATTTGGAAATGTGGAGGGGGCCTCCCACCAGGGCGCAGGGGGGTGGCTATAGCAGACAGGCTGCCGGGATCCTGGAGAGAGGCTAAATGGCCTCCCACCCCGGCAGAGCTCTGTGTCCCGTAACGTGGGCCTCTGCAGAGCCCCGTAGTCCCGGCCGGACAGCCCTTCCCTGGGAGAGGCGTGCCACAGGACTCAACATTAGAGGCGCTTTCCAGATGATCCCCAGATTCTCAGACACAGACCCCTCGCCCCGCCTGAAGCTCGAGGGGGAAGATGAGGCAGACCCGGGCCCGGAAGCTAAATCTTCAAAGCAAAGTGTCCCCCTAGCTTCCTTGACCCCCAGAAGGAGAAGAGTGTTGGATCACAGGGAAACAGGGGCCCCGCCCCGCCGGCCGTGTGATGCCCACCACCCCGCCAAGCTGTGGCTCTGGATGGCCCTGTGTGCTTTCTGAGGGGGGCCCCAGGCTCCCCGGGCGGCAGCTCTGCAGAAAGCAGCCCGCGAGGCTTCCCACAGCATCTGCCAAGAATACACCCGACATAATAATTTCTTTGACCTCCACCACATGAGTTTCTGAAAAGAACAAAACAGCATCATTCCCTGGCATTTACAGTTTAAACCTTTCCTATTCAAGTTTCTAACAAAAAAAGCCACCAACCCATTCTGGCCGTGATTAAAATTCATAGGCTTGCTGCAGAGAACAGATGCAGAAGCAATTTTAGGCCAGTCATATCCCAGGTCTGCAAAATTAATTTGACAGGTTTGCATTAAAGCACTGATCAATATCCACTTTAGAGCGGCAGAGGCTAACGGAGAAAAAATAAGTGACCGGAGTGTTACCAGACGAGAAAAAATGAATCTTTGAGACTTTTTTCCCTCTAAGCTTGCACCTACATCAGAAGTCCTGACCTCAATCCATTGATCGGCTGCAGTTAACATGACAAAAGGCCCAGCAGATAGACCGTCGTGGCCTACCAGGGAACAATCACCCGGATACACTAAACATTTGACGGAGTGGCTAGACTGTGGAATCAGTCTTGGCTCTCCAGGGCGGCCCCCAGCCTGGCCTTCTGAGCCCTGGCCCTCCCTCGCCCGACCGCCATTTGCAGAGATCAACTTTTCCCAAACTTCCTGCCATGCCTGGCCTGGGGATGTGTCCTCCCCCTCCACCACTCCCACACCCCCGGGGAAGCTGAGGCTGGCTGGAGGCCATTGGGAACCAAACCCTTCTTGAGACAGCACTCAGCCCGAGAGGCACGGAGCCTAAGTCAGCGGGGCCCTCCAGAGGGTTTGATTCAAGACAGGAGCAAGTCTGAGAAATAGAAAAAGGCCCTGATGGATGGTCATTGCCTGCGCTTGGAGGAAGAGGGCCTTGGCAGATTTTGCTTTGATTTGATCATCTGGAGGTGTGTTAAGGAATGAGCTGCGTCCTCCGTTCCTAGGTCTGGTTGCCTGCCTGCCTCTCTCGCACCCCGTGGCCAAATCACGTTGCACCAATAATTGAACGAATCTAAAACGAGCATCCACTAAGGAAAGAGCCTCTCCCCAAGGCCCCGATCAGCCCTCACCTTCTCCAGAGGCTGTCCTAGGGGACGCTCAGTGCCCTCCTCAGCTGACACCCAGCTCACTCACTCAGTCCCTGGCCAAGCAGAGCAGTGCCTTCTCACAGAAATATGACGTGAGCCACAAAGACAATGAAAGACACAATTTAAAATTTTCTGGTAGCCACATTTAAAGACATGAAAAGGAAGTGAACTGAATTCTAATAGCATATTTAACTGAACATATCTAAAATACTATCGTGTCACCATGGAATGCATAGGGAAAATTATTAATGAGACTGTTTGCATACTTTCTCTTTTGGTTCAAAATCTTACAGTCCATTTCAGTCGGACTGACACCTTCAGGTGCCCCATGGCCACAGCGCCTGGGGGCTGCTGTGTGGGAGGCAGAGAGAGAGACTCCCAGGTCCCATCTGGGGCTCTTTCCTGAACATCCACAGCCAGATATCCTATCCTCCCCTTCTTCACTCCCATCCTCGCCGCTTCTAACCCTTGGCATGAACGTCATCTGGCCCTCATTCATACCCCAGTTCTTGAACACCCTGCTGATAAAACAGTAGTAATGTCCAGACTGTGACATCAACGCCCATCAGAGGTCATGGCCACCTTGTTCCGACACACATGGGCCAGCGGCTCCCCAGGGACGTGGTGTGTCCTGCTCCTCTGTTTTACCAAGCCACCGGGACCGTGTCCTGCCCATAGAGGATCAGGCACTATGTAGGTTCAAATGTGCGTATGTATGTATGATGTATCTATTAAAGAGTTATTTATTTATTTTAGACAGAGAGAGTGTGCATGAGTCAGGGGAGGGGCAGGAGAGGAAGAGAGAGGATCCCAAGCAGACTCCCCGCTGGAAGGGGACCTCTCCCGATTCAGGTCTCAATCTCAGGACCCCGAGATCATGACCTGAGCCAAAATCAAGCCAAATCAAAGTCGGCCACTCAAAGGGCTGAGCCGCCCAGACGCACCTGGTCTGGCACTATATTTAAGAAACTTTTATAAACCACTTATTACGTACCAGGTACCATCCTAAGCATTGGGCAAATATTAATTCAATTACCCTTCCCATCAATCATTTACAGTGCTGGCTGTTATGTGTTCCCTTTTATAGACCAGAAAACAGAATAGGATAGGTGACTTGTCCAAGGTCTTGTAGGTAGTAGGCCGCAGAGCAGGATTCAACCCTGCACTCGGGCTCAGCCTCCCCACTTCTCGTCACTACTCCACTCTGCCTCTTGTTAAGGTTCCTTGACCCTCAGGACACATGTAGGCTCAGGATGGCCCTTCTTGGGCAACCCCATCAGAATCACCTTGGGTTCCTTTCTGGTCCCCGGGATGGTACCCAGCCATTGGCATCTCATAGTAGGCACCTAGGAGGGAGCCCTAGTCAGGAGGCCAGCGTCCTACCTGCTGTGGACTTGCCCTTGGAATGAACCATGGGCAGATGGTTGGCCCGGGGTAGCCGACTGGAGGCACGAAATTGAAAGGCCAGGATAAGGGCTCTCCTGCTGCTGTTCTGCTCAGAAGGGCTGCGTGTGCAGCAGCAACTCAAGGCTCTTGGTCTTCACCTGGGTCCCAGTCATGTCTCTGCCACTGCCTGGCTTTCTGACCTTGTACTGGTCATTTAACCTCTCCGTGCAGAGTTTTACCAACTATAAACCTTAAAAGAGCACCTGTTCCACGGTCCACTAAGGGGATTTAGGATCAAATGATGTTATGTCTTTGGAAGAGCTTTAAAAATTATAAAGGAGTATGCAAATGTGGACTCCTATTGGTGTTCGTACCATTATAGCCGGTAGAAACACGAAGGCTGTAGGTCGTGATCCCAGGGTCATGGTGCCTTTGTCTGGGCAAATACCCCTCTTCTGATCCTCCTCCCCTACCCAAGGGAGCAGAGCTCCTGTCTTGAGAGCTTTTGATTTCAGGCAACTTTGCAGAAATCCTAGATGGTGGAATTGCTTCATCTGGTTGGTCTGATAAATAAGTAGTAGGTCATCAGTCATCTGGATGGATACAGTATAAATACGCATTAAGACACAGCAAGGGGGCTTTGTTTACGGACCTTCCCAAGGTTGCCTACCATTAGGTAACTGGGACTCCACTCCCATTTTGGATTTAATCTGGACGCCAGGAAGAACTGATACTGTTTCACTTTTGCCATGAATCTTCTGGAGGATTGTTCCTGAAGATCTGTCTGGCTGCATGGGAACCAAATATTGTGCCAGGAGCTCTGGGACCCAGGCTCATGACTTCCCTTTCCTTAGCTCCGTCTCCCCATGTGTAAAATAAAGGCAGGTCTCTGACGTGTCTCTACGAAAGCCCAGAGGAGGGGCTCCAGGTGTCATCAGATCTAAAGAACTTGAAGAACGAAGATGCCAGTAGCACGTGTGTCAGGTCATCAGCTTCCCAGGGGTGAATGTCAGTTATCTCACGAGGGGTCTACTGTGCAGCTCTCTTACTGGACCTGATCAAGCAGGCACTTTTAGCCCCATGTAGTCGATGAGAGGGAAGCGGTCAGACCAAGGACATCTGGTCACAGGTGGTGGGACAGGCATTGAAACCAAGTGTGTCTGGCTGCAAAGCCCAGACCTTTTTCTTCGACGCCTCGGTCCCCGACCACCAAGTTCAGCACACACACAGACACCTTCACGGACTACACAGACTACACGAGTTCAGCCCCATGTTGCCTCTTCTACTGTGATGCTTCTCACCCTCCTCAGGACAGAATGTCTCATGTTCGGTTGCACCTCCCTGAATATGTATCTCGTGCAGGCAGAGGCGGGCGTGCCCCCAGTCAAGGTCACCATCACCACGCCATCCCCCTCATGCACAGACAGCGGTACGTCGCTGGCAGGGGGGGTATTCGCAAATTCCCAGTCGGTTTCAGTTGGGTTTTTCAGTCGTAAAGCTGAGGTCTCATGAACCATTGCGGCTCTCTGTGTCCACTGTGATCAATGACTTCTGTTCATGTGATTTATTAGCACACGCTGCAGAGCAGTGGGGGATCCCGGGCCATGGAGAAAGCCCAACCTGTGAGCCTCCGGGGAATGAACCTTGGTCTTCGTTTGGTGCTCCGACTGTTCACAGACGTCACCTATGCACCAGGGCCCAGAGAATGTCAGCCCAGGGTCTGCTTCCGCTTTTCCCTGGTACTGCCTCCCCATTGCCAGAAACCCAGAGCACAGTGGGCGCCTGTCCAGCCCCCTGATTAGGGCTCCCTGGGAGAGCACCAAATGGGTGCCCTGGTTTTTCAAGGGTTGCACGTGGCTGCTGGTGGGGATGTACGTTGTGTGATCATTGTTGAAAATACTGATGGAGCCACCAACTTAATTATCATGTTGTATTCTTCTAAGTGTAGTCACACATCCCTCAGCTGTTCAGCAGAGATGTGACTCCCAAGGGGGTTAAAGAGATTCAGAATGTTGGGGGTTCAGTAACAGGGTCAGACCGGGAAGGTGTTTACCTATTAACCTTCCGTTCTGGCGACCAAACAGTCATACCCAGCACACAAGGTGGGCCCTGGAATTGTCACTATTAATATTGTCACTGAGGCAAGGTGGCTGGGGTTCATCCAGGCTATTCCAATGACAATATGATTGCTCATACCGTCAAAGCAGCCAAATAAGATGTGGAGAGCAAAGACCTGTTACAACGAGGACATGGGGAGGAGAGGAGAGACGGGCTAGAGTCCGAGCACATGCGCAGGAAAGCATCTGGACGAGGTGGAGTGAGGGAAGTGCCCTGGGAAAGAGCTTCTTGCATTGAAGCCATGCATTCATCCAGGCACGCACCATTCATTCATTCAGCGAGTATTTATTTGGCTCTCTTAGAATATTCCACTGCAATTCTAGGGATTGGACAGGGATAAGGGATCAATCCTATAGCTCCATCTGCAAGTCTAATTGGGTCAGAGCACAGCGTGTTGTAACACCAGGGTCAAAGCAGGATCCACAGCACGCAGGGAGGGTTCAGAGGACCGAAACATTGCTTTGGCAAGAACAAACCACGGAGGACTTCATGGAGGAGGAATCTTGTGAAGACGTGTTTGTGTGAAAGAGCAGCCAAGAGTGCTCTGCAAATAGCGTTACATTGTACCTTCTCTGCCTACAAAAATGCCCGTACCATCTTCTCCAATTAGAGCAGATCCTGCCTTTTTTGTCTGAAGTATGGGCCTTAATTCCATTGGAACACACACACACACACACACAGTGAGGGGACTCCTCTGGGTGGACATGGGTTCTGCATGTGAGATGGGCCCCCCAGAGTGTGTGGTGTCCAGACTTGGGTGTGGTGGCTTGTGGTCCAAGGGCTCTAAAGCTATGGCCCCTCCATTCCTCAGCCATGGCCAGGTTCCAACAGTGGCCAGTCGCATCCTGGAGCCACACTGTTGGCCATCAGAGAGGATGGGACAGCGGGTAACCAGTCAGCCCTTCTCCCTTCTTCAGACGAGCAAACAAAGGCACAGAGAGGCTAACATGTTTGCCTGAGATGCTGTGATTTGAACTGGTCTTGATTATTTTCAACTCCCAAGTCCATCAAAAGACTGGCTGAGGCAGAACTTAGATTTCTAAGCCCCCCTCCCAGAAACGCCTAGTCTTCCTCCCGTTTCAGCTCGGGGGGGGGGGGGTCCTCCGCACGGTCTGTGCCAGCCCCCATCCACACCTGCTGTCTGGAAAAGCCCCAGTCAGGGCTGGAGGCTGGCAGCACAGTGGGGAGGGACAGGGGAGGGAGGATGTGGTGCTTTCTCTGCCATGCAGGGTGGCCATGGCCACCACACCCATTCCACGAGTTGGGGACTACTTGCGGCTCTTGTCATGGGTTGTGTCTATGTGACACGTGTGTGGTTGTGGACAACCTCTGTCTCCTAGACTGAAAGTTCCCCGATGGTTGCCACTGTTTCCCTGGCACGAATGAATGAAGATTTGCGTCTCCTGGTCAAAGACTTTTAGGCATCCTTAGAGAAGGCCAGGAAGGTGACAGACCTTTCCAGAGGCTTTGTCTCTGCTTGTATATGCTGGACACCCCTGCCAGAGAGTGGGATGATCGAGCACCAATCATCCCCACAGTGGGATAGACAGACCCTAGTGTGTGCCCTCTTGATCAGAGGGACACACCAGGGTGGACAGGAGCTCCTCACCGGCTTCTGTGTCTGCCCCACTAGCCTCACAAATTCTCCCTATTCCCTATGATCCCCTTGGTGGGACGGGGTGGGGCCAGAGGTGAGGACGGTGTCCGGGGGGAGGATGGCGGGAAGGGTGAGGGTTGCTGCCAAAAGAAGGAGTCAATTGCGCTGCTCCGGCTGAACTCACGGGTAGGATAATCTTGAAAAGAAGGTTCTGGCTCTTGGAATTAGGAGTATGACAACGGGAAGGGCCCTCGGTCCCCTGCCTTGCTTTGAATAAGGGGCTATCATTCCATTTTATGACGAACCAGCTGAAGTAAGGAGGCCAAACCATCCCGTCTTCAGGGAGCTGAGGAAAAGGAGCACCTCCAGGACCGTGTCTGGGCTAGCGGCAAGACCGCTGCCAGGGTCATCAGAGTGAACCCTTTTATGATTAAATTGCCTGCATTTGTGTCCCAACAGGATTGGGAGGCGTATTCACTGTAAAATATGAGCGGCCGAGACGCCTTATTCTCCCTCTTTCTGTAAATAAAAAATAAATGCCAGATAACCATGTCGGGACCGATTGTTTGATGATGTCTCTCCTGGTGCTTAATTTTATTTCACGACATAAAGTAAGGGGGGCGCGGTGCTGGGGGTCGAAGGGAGACGAGGGGACTTCTGTCAAAGTACAGTCTCCTTGGTTAACACCTGAGGGGAAAATGACTGAAAAGAACTTAATTCAAAAAATCCTTTAGGCTCACAGGAGCTTCTTTCCACCAGTGAGAGTCAGACAGCTGCGGAGAGAGAGACATCAATAAATAATCAGCTGGCTTAGACTTTTAAATGGGAGTCCCAGCATCACCAGCCAAAGCTAAATTACATCTTTTCTACCAGCTTTCAGCCTCCAAGCAGGGCTGCTTGCTTGCGTGGACTGGACAACCTTGCTCGTTGTAGATGCAGCCTGGCCCTTCTTTCTTTAAGATGTATAGATCCTATTCATTCCCACCACATATGTTTGTGGATATATAGATAGATAGATAGATAGATATAAATATATATATATTTCCCACATGTCTCATTCTATCTCCTATGTATCCTATTTCATATACACATACATATATATATACACATATATGATTTTAAAAAAAAAAGGGGTCGATCCTCAGAAATCCCGAGGAACATCTTTGTTTTCGGTGTCCCTGTGGTTTTGGTGTAAGGCACAAATCCCCATTGGAACATCGTACCTTGGGAACACCTGGGATGGGATGGGGCGGGCTGGGCTCTCAAGCAGGGCAGACAGGTGCTCAGGTCCTGTCCCGTGAGCCCAGAGAAGTGATCCCCTGGGCTCAGAGGAGTCACAGCCCTCTCCCAGGAGCGATGCAATATTTCAGATCTGATGGGGATGTTTTTTGAACCGTGCCCAGAGCAGTCCAGCCTGGCGTTGATTTCTCAGCCCAGGGTGTGAATTCCTCTGCAGGAGGAGGGAGCAGGCCCCTTCTGGGGCAGGTGTGAACCCCATGCAGCCAGGCTGTTGTGGACCGTGTCGTGAACCAGGGCCTGCCCGGGGCATCCATCACTGGACTTCGTGTTTTGTGATTTATGAGGCCGCTTCAGAACTAAGAGCCAGTGCACAGGCCTTTCTACGCCACAGTGTTTCTTATTGCTTGTAATGTCCTCCTAAACTGTGGACCTCCTTGTCCTTTTGAAAGTGGAGTGGCCTGCAGGTTTCCTCTCTGCACAGGGCCGAGGAGCCCGAGAGAAAGGGCTGCTTTTCTGCCTGCAAAGAGCACGGGGCTTACTGTCTGGCACTGGGGAAATTGGCAGGCGAGTAACCCCATCCCAGAGAAGAAAGGAGAGGTCAGATGGAGCTGACATGGTTTTTTTCTGGGGCCATCATGCTTGGTGCAGTGAGAGAGCCTGTGTTCTGAGGTCCTACCAGGGGTTCACCTGCCTGGTGCATTGGCTAGTTGCAATTGGGATGGGCATACAGTAAGTGTAAAATATATGCTGGATTTCCAAGCCCGGTGCCAACAGCAACAAGAACAAAAGAATGTTCTTTTTACTTAAAATATTAAAATTTTTTGATGTTTAATGTTTTAATGTTTTTTAATGTTGATGACACGTTGATATAGCAGTAAGTTGGATATACCAGGTTAAATAAGATATAATACTAAAATAAGTTTCTCCTGTTTTGTTTTGCTTTTCAAAATGCAACTACTAGAAAATTGAAAATTACATGTGTGGCTTGCACTCTATTTTTATGGGACAGCAAAGTATCCTAGGAGCCCTTTTATTATTCACCAGGGAGGGCTGGGGAAAGAATTTAAAATTCCCAAACATTCAAAACTGAACACTGTTTCTATGTAGTCGTTTCCAAATAATTTTGATCACGAAATATTGCATATATACACAAAGCATATACAAGGCATAGCACAGGTTCGAGAACAGTGGACAATGGTGTGCCCAGCATCCAGGCTGAGCAATGGAGAAACCTCCACATTCTCTTCCCTCCGTCAGAGCCAGGTGCCTGATGAGGCCACTGCCCCTATTACCTATAACTGTCCTTATTAAATGATAATTTCCATTTTAAGAAGTTATTAAAAATTCGGAAAGTACCCATCATCTAACAAACCCGCGCACACCCACCACGTGTGGATTACTAATCTGTCGTTCTCTAGGATTCCCGTTCAGCGAGATAAGGAAGCCACTAGAGATGAAGCCGGAGTGATCTTTCCACGGCAGCCCACCTCACTCAGCTCCCGGCTGCCCCCGTGGTACTCCCGCAGTGAGCTTATTAGCATATCCTCCAATGACAACGGCAAGGTCAGATTCAGCAGGCGCCAGGCCTGAGTCGGCCGGTACAGAGGACGTTCTTGCGTGGCGTACACATCCAGAGCAGAAATGAGCAGAATCTGTTTATTGGTAACAAATGTATCTATTGAGGGAATACAACATGATGTTTTGATACATATACACAACACAGCTGAGCTAATTAGCACATCCCTCCCTCTGCAGTTACTAGCTAGCTATGGTGGGAGGACCTGAGATCTACTCTGCTAGCGGATTTCTAGTACACGATGCCGTCCACCATGCTCACCATGCTGTGCAGTAGCTCTCCAACCTATTCATCTTGCATAACTGCCGCTTTGTACCCTTTGGCCAACATCTCCCATCCCCCCCCACTCCCTGCCTCCCTAATCCTGGGAACTACCTTTCCACCTTTCCCAGGGTACCTTTTGACCCTCTGTTTCCACGTATTTGACTTTTTTAGATTCCCCATGTAAGCGAGATCACACAGTGTTTTTCTTCCCGTGTCTGGCTTATTGCACTTAGCGCGATGTCCTCTAGGACTTCCACGTTGTGGCAAATGGCAGGCTCTCTTTTTTTTAAAGGCTGAATGCTATTCCATGTAGAGAAATCCCGTCACTTCTTTATCCGTTCATCTGTTGACAGACACCTGAGTTGCTGCCGTGTCTTGGCTAACTTGAATAACGAGAACACGGGAGTGCAATGATTTCTTTGAGGTACAGAAGACATCAGCAGATTTGTAAAGCTGCTGGGCTCTAGCATGACGTAGATATTTCGTGGAGCCTTTGACTCTTACCCGGGGAGAGGCCACTAGAAACCAGCTACAGTGGAGCCCAGACAGGCTGAGAGGCTGATCCAAGGTCACCAGTGGGACAATGCCAGAGCCCGGACTGGCCCCTGGGTCTCCCCACAAAGCATTGGCTCAGCTGTCCCTATGTGAATCTTCTGAACCCCGACCCTCTCCACGCTAGACTATCCAGGATAGGTGAATGGGACTGTGGACTGCAGTTTCTAGAAGCTGAAAAGAAAAGAGAAAACCTTTTCAGATTGTGAGAAACAGTTCTTAAATCTCTGGGTCTACTTCTTCTGGCAGAAGGCACCCTCCACTTAGCATTACACACCTTTCTTAGCTGACAATGGGTTTTTCTGGTCATTTCTGTGAAGACGGGAGTGCTCACTGCCCAGGACGTAGCTGAGAGGTGAAGGAGACAAAGGGCCTGGATGAAATCTGAACCAAGCTTTGTTTTTTCCTTTTTTCCCCTTTTTTCTAGGTGTTTGATATCATTATTTTCTTATAATTTGTGTCTAACCTACATTGGAATCATACCAAAAACAAAACAAGCAAACAAACAAACAAAAAACCCAAAAACCAATCTACCAGGAATTTTGTTGAGTTCCAGTTAATAGTGTTTTTTTACTATGATGATAGTCAGCCGTGGCCCGAGTCAGCCATGAGAGGACGCCCTCCTCAGGGACATTGGGGAATACAACTGTCACCCTCTTTCGGGGGAGTAGATGATCAAAAGACCTGATCCATGGTGACTTTCGACTACCCCAAGGACTCAAGATGAGAGGCTCAGGCTGGCTAACAGGAAGAGGGACGCGACGGATTCCCGGTCCCTCCAAAGTTCTGTGGTTCTATGCAAGCAAAGACCAAACGTTTCCTGTGTGCAGGCTGGCTCTTCGATACGACCGTACGATCCTGGAGACAAGGGCTGGCTGTCTTGGCAGAGTTCGCCATATCTACCTCCACATTCCACACTCAGGAGGTGCTTAAAAAACATTTGTGAAATAAATAGTAACACCAACAGAATGAAGACCTTGCACCCTTGCTATGGAAAACGCTGTTCCCAGGCAGCACGGCTGGGCTGCTGTGTGTATGGTCCGTGTTCTGGACGGAAGGATGCTGCGTTGTGATTGCCAAAAGGACCAAAGTAAACGTCGGCAGCAGTTGTTTGCTCCAGGGAGCGGGTGGGCGGGGGAGGGGGGGTGCGGGAGACCAGGGAGAGGGAAAACCGCAGCGCACGTGTGTTCTGCAGAAACCTCTGAACAATCAAAGCCACAAATGCCTCTTCTTATAAACACACGGTGCGAGGCAGATGTTTACCAGGCACAATTCAGAGAGAAAAAGCCGGGAAAAGCCGGAGAGATTCACGCTCCGCAAACAAGGGATTTCCTGGGGGAAGGAGTGGCAGGTAATGGGTTCTGCAAATTTCTCCTCCTGATAACTACATCACAGACCAAGTCCGAAGAGACTTTTCCTTCCTATTGGAACCTTATTTAAATACTACCACCTATTTCAGGCAGAATCGCCTGAATTGCATTGGCAGGCTTAGGCTATTCTCTCAAACCTTTATGAAGCGTGTGGGGAAGAAATAGACAGCCCGGGTCTCTGTGGGAGCGGGGGACGCATCTCACAGAGAATTGTGTTCCCCGAAATGCTGCCTCTCCTGATTCTGATTAGTGGCCTTCAACAAGTTAAGTCCGTGCAGAAAACAAGAGCCGTGCCTCTTTTAAAAAAACGGCAAAATTCAGGAGCATTTGTATAATGTGGGTGCTTCTAGATCTTTCCTTGTGGAATTATTTCCAAAACAACTATCTCGATGGACCTGATGGTCTTGATAATGAAATTGCTCGGTAGGGTCCTTCTTCATTACCATTTTCTCTCCTTAGATTCTTTTCAGGCCCACTGAAGGGCTCCGGACTGGGCTACTCGTTCCTGTGTGACTCGGGTAAATCAGTTACCCATTCTGGGCCTTGCTTTACGCCATCTCTGAAGAGAGAGAGTTCGGAGGCATGATTCCTGACGCCCAGGCCAGCTCTGAAGCGTGGAGTGTGCTCTTTCTCCACGAGAGGGCATGGGTTTCTGTCTGGCTCTTCGTTCTTTGTCACTGTTTTTTGGTCTGTTTTGTTGTTGTTGTTTGTTTTTTCAGGAGGCAAGTCAGGATTTGCCGTTGGGCCTTAAAACCAAGCCAAGTCCACTGGCCTGTTTTCCTCAGCCAGCCGAGCTAGGCATTCCTGAGGCAAATATGACCCCATGAAACCAGGGACCTCTCTCTAGCTCCTGCCTCAGGGCCGGGGCTGCTGACAGAGCCGGAGGCTTCTACTCAGACGGCTGAGGTCGTGCGTCCCTTCCACAGGCCCGCATGCGCTCATTCCCGCAGATTCGACTAGTGTTCACTGAGCAGCTATTAGGCGCCGAGGGCCGTGCCCAGCTGTGAGACTACCACAGAGAGCAACATTGGGCCTGGCCTCGAGCCTCATCGAGCTTATTCCAGCCCAGGGGCTGGGGGGAGGGCAGAACCAGACCCCGAATCAAAGGGTCACCCCAATACCAGATAAGAAGATGGGAGTCCAGGGAGGTGACTTGAAGAACATTTTATGAAGAGCGGGGAGTGTTCACCTCCCACCATCTTTCTCTGAAGGGGAGGACGTGGGCATGGCTGCAGCCTCCCGGAGATGCCGCCACTCAGCCTTTCTGGGGGGTCTGACTTTCCTTCTTCACTCCATGGGCGCCTTTCACTCTCCCAGCAGACCTGGAGGCATTGGAGACCCCACCGTTGAAGTGGTAAAGGCCTGGAGGAGGCAGCAGTCGTCTCAGTATCTCAGTATTTCTGATGCTTTCCGTGCAGCCTGCGGCCAGGTGTGGTGTGTGGTCAGGTGGGAGGCCTGGGGACATTGCGAGGTGAGAGACAGCTCCTGCCACCATGACCCATCCCCGCAGAGTTTGGGCCCCCCCATTGTTACCTGCAGGGAGGGGAGCGGTGGGGGGAGCCACCCCCACCCCGTTGTTACCCGCGGAGGTGGGGGGTGCGGGCATCTCTGCTCTGACCGCCTGCCCACGTCAGGGAGGAGCCGCAGAAATGGCCCCAGGGCACAGCCCTATTTATTCACTGTCTGGACTTGTTCCCAGCCAGTCCTTTGCTCAAGCTTGGTAAATCCTCTGGTTCTGTACTCATTTTTATTAGCAATTGCCTTTTTTTTTTCCCCTTTGAAAATGTGGTTCAACGAAAATGAAATTTCAGATGTGTGTGTCTCAGCATTGATTTTTCTATTTGTAATAACACACCCTGGCATATCTCCTTTGATATCAAGAGGATAAAATGTCCCTAACACCGTGCTCTCCATTCTGGGGTAATGGATAAAGCCTGTTTATGAGATGTCATTTATTCCACAATAGACAGTAAATAAAAGCCATTTCAAGCTTGGGTTAAATCAAAGCTTGCTCAGGATTTCAGCAGATTTGCAAATCACCTCGGGGACCTTCATGCCTTCTACTTGCTGTTTTGCTCCTTGCGACTGACTCTCCCTGCTCCCTGCCAAGCCTCCCCCTCTCCCTGTCCGAGCCCCCCCACTCCCACCCCACTGAGCCCCAGACTGATTTGGAAAGACAACCCACCTGGCTAAGGACCTAGCATGACATTAAAAGTTCCTTCCCTTCACTTGGGGAATAAAAGCTTTGAAAGGCAGCAAGAAATTGAGGTTACACCAACAAAAGCCAGAGCCCCAAAGGGAAGGGGAAAAAAAAGTTCGCAGGAAAATAAGATGCAAACCTGAAATGGGGAAAAGCTATGAAAGGCAGCAGTGGCTCCTTTTCCTCTGGTGCAGACTGTATTCCTTTCATCCCCCCGGGACCCCGTGTGCTGGGGGGAGGGGCAGTAGGCAAGGGAGTGCACCGCTTCGGACAGCCCTGCCCGAATCCAGGCCTTTGCCCTGCAACCCACCCTCTGGAACCCCCGCCTCAGCCCAGCCTCTATGCACCTCAGTCACCGGGCCCTTTGAGATCCGGATGAGGTCCCAGTGCCTCCAGGAAGCCTCCTGGCCTGTTCTTCCTCCTGACCTCTCAAAGCATATTATTTCATGCTTTTTTTTTTTCTTTTCTTTTTTTTTTTTTAACTTATTTTAGAGATAGAGCACACACATAGAGGGGAGGAGCAGAGGGAGAAGAAGAAACTTAAGCAGGCTCTGGGCTGAGCACAGAGCCCGATGTAGGGCTCAATCCCACGACCCTGAGATCATGACATGAGCCAAAACCAAGAGTCAGATCCTTAACTAACTGCACCACCCCAAGGGGCCCCCGCATTATTTTGGGTTACCAAATTGCATCTTACTTACACCTGCTTGTTTAGGAATGTGAGTACTGTATTGGGTCCACAACTAAAATGTATATTTCTTTGAGGTTTGTGACAGGTTTTTGGAGCTGGAAGAATCTGTCCTGGGCCCCTCGTTGAATTTGCTGTCCACTGCAGAAATCCCTCAATGGCACCCCAAGAACAGTTAGTCCCAGGCAGGGACTTCGCGGCCTCATCCTTCTGACAGAGACCTTAGGTCTGGGGACACTGTCTTCTATGAAACTGAAGTCTGTAACCTGTAGCCCCCCACCCCCTTCCTTTAATGCTAACCTTGCTTTTCAGAAGGATAGTGAACACTCTAGTCCTGCCTGGGGATTTCCACTAGAGACCAAGGGCACGTCTAGGCTGGCTCTACCATGTTCTAGACAGAGGGTGTAGCTGGTTTAAATTTACAACTGTGCGTAAGACTCATTACCCAACCTTTGTTGGCTAGTTCAGCTTTAACAACCACGCCAAAATAATGTGTTCAAATATTTCTGTCTTAAGATATTTGGCTCATCATCCCCGTTAAATATTTACTGAGCAAAAAACAGCTTTGTAGAAGGTTCTGTCCTAGGTCCGTGACAGGCTGTGTTGTTGCTGATCTCTGCTGCCCCTCCCTGACTTCCTTGGGAGGGTCCTACATCCTGGCCCCATGGACCGTTTGACAGGCTCTGGCCAATGAAACATGAGTAGAAGCAGGCACCGATGGGCGGCTAATCTTCCCTGGACATTTAAGGTGAGTGAGCGAGGGATCTTTGTCATTAGAAAGACTCAGGTCATCATAATTTGACTAAACAGATGAAAGAAGTTCCTCTAGGAAATTGTAAGAAATTGTGGGTATGTTCTGGGCCCACAAGAGGCTTATAGTCTAATTGAGGAGAATCATATTTTCTCTCTCCTATGCTAAATAAGTGGTAGAAACAGCCAAACTGTGGGGCCTCCAAGAAAGGAGAGAGGCTTATGAGGGGGCAGCGGATACAGAAAGCTTTAGGGAAGAATGGGGTTCTATTCCCATCTGGTCAGTGGGCCTGGGGATTAGCTCACCCTGGACAAGGTTCAGAAATTTCATTGACCTGTTGAAGGACAGGACTGCTGTGAACTTAATTCCTACATGGAAGAATTAGGAACTTGGGGCATTCCTCTCCACCGGGTGATAATTGGGAGCACGTTTGGGCCACTGGTTGGCATCATGCTCAGCCCTGGATGACTTGCACACAGGTGACTTGCTAACAGTGACGTTGATGACATCAGTGGTTTTTTGTTTTTGTTTTTGTTTTTGTTTTTTTTTTTAAGAGAGAGAGAGAAAGCAGGGGGAGGGCAGAGGGAGAGGGGGAGAGAGAGAATCTTAAGCAGGTCCCACACTCATTGTGGAGCCCTGCACAGGGCTCCATCTCACGATACTGAGATCATGACCTGAGCCGAAATCAAAAGTCGGATGCTTAACGGACCGTGCCCCCCAGACGCCCCAGTGGTGACTATTTGAGGATAGATGTGCCCTTTTTAGTGTCTCTTAAATCCAACTGTGGGAGTAATTGTCATGGTTCAGTATTAAATATATAAAATCTGTGTAGAAGGAGCACTGGTCTCCCAGAGGTAGTCAGAAAGGTCCTCAGGAACTCACACCTCTGCTGTCCCTTCGTTCCCCCCATGTCTCTAGACCAACACGCTTTACCTGGCATTGCCGATGTCATTCAGCCCTCTCAACAGCATTACAAGGCAGGTGCTGTTGTTAGCCCCATTTTACAGGTATAGGCACTGAGTCTTGGACAGGTTAAATATCTCCCACAGGCTCATGTCATCAGGAAGTGGCCAAGCCAGCGCTGGAGCAATGTCCTGCCCAAAAGCCACGCTTTGCCTTCACCATCTTCTGCTGCGTGGAACGCTGAAGACTATGCAATGCCTCCCTGCCCGGGTCCCACACAGCGAGCCGGGGAGGGGGTCTGTCTAGGGAACCAGCTTGGCCATGAGGCTGATTCTCAAAGGAGTCACAGAATGGGGCAGTACATACGGCTTTCTAGAGGAATTATCAAGGAAAAAAGGGGGCAAGGGTAAAGAAAGGAAGGGGAGGGCTGGGCCAGGCAGGAGGGGCAGCCTCTAGATGCCCCAGACCCTTGAACACTAGCTCTGCACCACTCATTTCCCGAAAGTGGTGCCTCAGTGTGCACTGTTAGAGAGTGTCAGCGATTTCATTAGAACCCCGGTTTTGATTTATAACCCTCCCTGCAAAACTGTGCTCCTGGCTGAGCGTGGGCATGGGGGTCTTGCGCCCACAGAGCCATTTTCATGGAAGACTTACACAAAACACGGTCCGGGAGGGAGGGCCCTCTTTGGAGTTGGCCTTCCAGGCTGGAAAAAAAAAAAAAACCCAAACCAAAAAACAAAAGAAGGGGGTGGGGGCTTGTTTAGAATCTTAAAGACTCAGCCTAGATTTCAGAAGGAGTAGGAGGAGTGTTCCAATGGCCAGTTTCTTCACCATCGAAACGCATGGACTTTTGCAAAAGTAAGAAAACCGTTCACAGAATGGGGCTTGGGAGTAGCTCCGTCTTTGCCAACACCATCGTGAACAGCAATTAATAATAATGATGGCGATAAGGGTCGTGATGCTCCTATGCCCTGTGTGGTGATGTTTTACGTTTCTCCCAGAGCTTCCACATGCCTGGTCTCCCTGAACAGGCAGCCCTGGGATCGTCAGGAAGAAATTGTTATCCCCATTTTGTAAAGGTCAAAACTGAGGCCCGGAGCCTGAATGCTCTGCTGGGGGACGCCACACCTCAGGCCGGCTCAGTGTCCCCACTCCCAGGCCAGCATGCCGTCTGAACCAGGACCTTAAGAAATAAAAAAATCAAAGTTGTTCGGCATGCCAGCCATTCATTTTGATTTTTTTCTCTTTTGTTTTAGAAGAATACGCATCATCAAAAAAAAAATAAATAAATAAAGAGAGAGAGAGGGAGAGAGAGAGAGAATACGCATCATTGGAAACAGGTCCCATTTGAAGCCACATGAGGCTTGAGAAAAATAAATGTGAAAATAAAAATGCTATTTAATATAGGCATCATTATTACTATTATTACTGCAAAAAGCCTATTTGGAACTGCCTAAGACCCTAAAAACTGATTAATATTTTTAGAGCATCAGAAGGTAGGATTTTTTTTTCAAATATAAATTCCTCTCTCCCAAATGGTTGAATAACCATAATCATAATCATTATCGTCATCATCATCCCTTCATTAATTTCTTGCTTTGTACATAATTTTCCACGAATTAGTGCCTTTGCTGCTCACATATCCCCATTTAACAGATGGAGAGACGGAGGTGCAAGAGCGTTTGGCAAAGTAAAAGGCCTGAGACTCACACTCACGGGCTCCACACGCTCGCCAGGGCACCACGCTGCAAGCCTGCGACAAATGCTTTGCTGCGTGGGGCTTTGAAGCCCCACATGGCACCAGATCAGAAAGGAGAAAATAGTTCACAATCAGGGATTGTGAATGCATCAGGGAAGTGAATGCAGCAAAGCCTGTCGCTGGCAGGACAGATGTCTCAGCGATAGGTCCCTCCCCTCTGGCCAGCCCACTGATGGTGCTTGGGGTCCGAAGCCCTCCTGCTGAGTCCCTGTCCCATAAAGTCCTGCCCCAGGGGCTGGGAGCCCAGCCGGGCGGAGCTCCATCCCTCCCACTGAGCAAGACTTTGGCTGTCACCGTGCTGTTATTTATGAGTCCCCCTTTGCCCAATGAGTGGCCTCCGAGGGGCCCAGCCTGGGTCTGCTGTCTGGCCGCACTTGTCACACGTCATTAGATGTTTGGTTGCTGCTGACCCCTCTGCCATCTGGCTGAGTGGCCTCGGGGTGAGGGGAGGCAGCCAGCAGCTCCAAACACAGCCCCTGAGTCTTTGTGGTGTTCGGGAGACGGAAGGGTTTCCGAGCCATGCTCAGCCACCAACGGGAAGGCAGAGATTTGGAAAACGATCTCTCAGAGAGAGGGGGGCCTCACTTAGGGTTTCCCAATGGGTCACCATGGCCATTTGGGGTCAGATAATTCTTTGTCCTGTGTGTGCAGGTTGTTTAGCAGCAACCCTGGCCTCTTCCTTCTAGATGCCTCCTTCCTGCGTAGTGACAACAAAAATGACTCCAGACGTGACTGACTGCATTGTGTCCTGGGAGCAGAGGCAACCCCCCTCCCCCCGCCCCGCCCCACCTTACGACATACCTTGGGCTGTGTAAGCTGTGAGTGTGGCAGACCTGCGAGGCCCCAGATGAGCAGCAGGGACAGAGGACAAGGGGTTTCATGAACAACGCTTTGCTAAATCCTCAAGACCCCCCCTCGTGTAGCTGGAATTCCTGACCCCACTTTGGAGTGGAGGAAACTGTCATGCACAGGTGGGGGAGGGCAAGTAATTTGTGTGAGGCCACTCAGCTGGGAGGTGACAGAGCTGGGGCTGAAATCAGTTCGATGCCTAGTCTTGTTCAAGGTCTTACGGGGGCTTCCTGTGTGCAAGCTTGGCAAACCCAGCATGCTGGCCTCTGAAGATTTTAGAATCGCACACTTGGCCTGGGGTGAGGGAGATCCATAGAATATCCTCCCACTGTTCCCACTGCCCCACGCAGGCTTCCTTATCCCTGTAGTCCACATTCCCCAGGGCTCCCCGTGCCCCCCGGGGAGGACCCCTTCACCCACAACAGTATCTGATTCAGCACCCAGCGTGGTGGGAAGGGGTCAGTACCCCTCCTAGGGGATACTGACATCAGGCAAGGATCCCTAGAGGGAGACGCAAAGCCCTGCCATTGGGTGTGACATTTGGGTCACGCGACCAGGTTGGCACAGATCTCTCAGGCAGGATACTTTAGGGCTCCTTAAATCACAGGAGATCTGCTAGGGGATTCAGTCACAGCGAGAAGTGAAATATTTGTATTTTAAAAAATGGGAATCCTAGGGTGCCTGGGTGGCTCAGATGGTTCAGTGCCTGCCTTTGGCTCAGGTCATGGTCCCAGGGTCCTGGGATCAAGCCCCGATTTGGGGTCCCCACTCAGTGGGAAATCTGCTTCTCCCTTTACCTCTGCCCCTTCACCTGCTCATGCTCTTTCTGTCTCTCTCTCTCTCAGATGAATTAAAAAAAAAAAAAAAAAAAAAAAAACAAAAAGGAATTTGGTTAAGTTTGCCATTTTAATGGTATGTTAAGTCTTTAATTATGAGTCACCCTGAACTCTCTTAGTGGTAAATTTCTGAACATCTTTTGCATTTGTTAGGTAAAACAAACCTGTCCCCAGAGTGCCTGTTCCCAGAAGTGTTTAACGGGTTCTGGAGTAAGCATTAGGTTATATATAAGCCAATAAAACTGTCCAAACTTACATACAAATTGCACGACCCTGAACTCTCCCCGACCCCTTCCCTGGATCACATGCCCTGCTCACTGGCTCATGGGCTGGGAGTCCCCTGTGCTCCTGTGTTAGGTGCAGCTTGTGGCTAAGAACCTGGTTTGTGGACTTGCCCGGACTCCTCACCTGTTTGCCTTTGGCACAGACCGCTAATCTGAATTTCAGACAAATCTTGTCTCTCTGATTTAGATGAACAAATCACCCCCTTCGTCAAATAATTAATTTGTAGACATTTCTCATTTCTACTTAGCTCCCTTCAGGACGTGCAAACTTCATTGAATAACCCCAAGCCTCCGGGCCACATGGGCTCAAACCGTCCTACGATGGACAGAGCCAAAGAGGGACAAATGTTTGTATTACAGATTTGTAAAGAAATGCCGGAAGTGGCAGCCTTTGCAGGTTTCCCCAAGCCAGAATAGTCAAGAAAAGCTTTAAAAAAAAAATTCAGATTTGAGGCAAAAATTACTCATGTCCAGGTTCAGAAGTAAGCCTGAATGCAGTTTCCAAAGCCACATCGAGTTATTCCCGGGACTGCTTGGGCTGGGGAATCAGGGCAGGATGCAGTAGGGGTGGGCAAGGGGCGGAGGCCTGCTTCCATGCGTAGAGAGGAGATAAGGCGCGGGGGAGAAGAAGACCACAGGTACTGATGGGGAGTAAGAAAAGGCAGGTTTCAGGGGTGGTCTTTGGCTTTTAGGATTGAGCTCTGACCAGCAGGTGAGGCAGCATGAACTTGGCCTGTTTTCCAGGCAGAAAAGACCAAAGACACAACTTGAGCAAACTGGAGAGTTTGGAGAGTTCTCTCAGCCCCTCCCCGTCCTGTGCCCTCGCTTGCCATCGGACCTCAAGAGGCTGCAGCCACCCGAGGGGCTGCCTGGGTCATCACGTAAATGCATGAAGTGACTAAGCAGAATTTGGGGATTAGCACATTGTAATACCTTCAAAACATGGACACAAGCGGCACCACACTTCTCATGGTGTGTTTTATACAGACTTGTTTATTTGGCCCGTGGCATTGTGCGGTGGGAAGAGATGTACGAGCGTGTGTGGATGCAGAAGGAAGGTGGGGGTGGGGAACCGATCCAGAGACATGATGCCACGTGTGCAAAATCTCAAGGAGAGTCACCTGCCGGTCTCTTGGACCTTGTTCTGTTAGCAGAATGCTGGGCTCAGGAGGATAGCCCCGGGATCTGTGGGGACAGGATCCAGGAAGTCTCAGGCCCTGGCAACTGCTACCACGTGCAGCCTTCAGCCCAGTTCCTCTGCAAAATGGAAACCTTGGGCACCCCCACCAGCTGGCCCCCAGGGTGGGGCAGAGGGCAGGAATGAGGGGTGGTCACTCGGGGCTGGAGCCCCATCCGCAGGAGCAGGCCACATAAAAGGGAGCCGGGGTTGCCAATTTCCATTTTCATTGGAGTGGTTGGTGCTTAGTAATCCAGAAGCTTTATTTAAGGGCTGACCTCCGACCGGGCCTGTCACTCCAGTGGCAGGTGCCTGATAGCCACTGGAAATCAATAGCCGGCATGAAGGTCACTTCCTAGAAAAACTGGGGCTATCAACGTGTCAGTTCCAATGAAGGATTATAACCAAGCAGTGGAGAAGTTTATCTGTGGCTGGGAGCTCATCTGACCCAGGCTTGTGGGCTGTACGCATGCACATGTGAGTATCTATGTGTGAGGAGGCATGCACGTGTAAATGTGGGTGTTTATGGAACAGAGCATGTGTGTGCATGACGGAATGCGTGTCTGTGTGCTTTTGTGTATCTGTCTCAATGGGCACAGGGATGCATATGAGCATGCGCTTGTGTGTGCGTAGATGTGTGGGTGTGTTTAAGTGCGCGTAACGGTGTGTTGTGTAGAGGCGCTCTTGTGTATCTCTGCATTTTCATGTATGTATGCACCTGTGTATGTGGCATATGGACACGTTAAGCATGCATATGCATAGACATACATGCATAATGCATGTGTGTGTGTGAACACCCACACGTTTGGTACATGGGAGTCAAAGTGCATTTGATTGCACACGTGCACCAGAAATAATCTGGCCCCTGTTTACCCCTCTGGGCCCCCCCCCAACCCCTCCTCTCCTCTCCCCTCCTCTCATTCACGCTGGACTCCCACAGCCTCCTTTCCCTTCCTCAAGGGTACCTACCTACCGCCTTCCTCCTCAGGGCCCTGGCACATTCTGTTCCCTCCGAGGATTGTCCTCATTGCACTCTTCCCATACCTGGCTCTCTCCCACCATCTGGTTCTCGATTGAAATGCCAGCCCCTCAGAGAACTACCCCTGGCTAGCCTGCATATGTTTTCTCCACGGCAGTTATAAAAACATTCGAGAATTGCAGTTCTGTGTTGAGTAATCGCTTGCTAGTGGCCTCTTTCCCTGCCCCTCTCCAGCCCTGAGTGGCCAAGCCCTCACTGAGGGTTCTAGACTGTCCAGCAACTACCCAACACAGGCCTGATGCCCATCCCTCGGCCCCTCTTCAGAGAAGGGGAACCCCGTCTGCTAAGGAATTCCACATGTGTCCTGTGACCTTCACCTTCTAGCCTCAATTTCCCCAGCCGTGAAAAGATGATATCTAATGCATCAACTCCACTGGGTGAGATGAAACAAATATGGTGAAAACCTCTTAAGAAGCACAAGCTGCCAGAAATACGCATCATATTTTTGTTCAGTTAAGGGCTCTTATTACTCGGAAAGGGATCTACAGGTAGGGATCGCAAAGCCATGAGACAATGAACTCCGAACCAAGATTCTATAATGCTTCTCTGCTAGTCCTTAACCCATTTTGGATACATGCCCTAACCCAGAGAGCACCCCAGGCCTTCATGAGCTAGGATTTTCATTTCTTGTCTGGATACTGGTTTTCTGGAAAGTGTCCCAGTCTCTTTCATGAATGAGTCCATCTGGGGGCAGGGTGAAGAGTATATGCAAATGTATCTTCCCTTAATGAAAAAAAACAAACAAACATATAGAGAATGAATCAATGCTACCCAAAGAAGACGGTTTGCTCCATATGGTTGCCATGGGAACCTGGATAGGGTACCAGGCAGCTTGAGTTCTGTGATGGTTACATAGCCCTTGACTGTGATTTGGGAGCTGGATTCTTGTCTCTGCCCCACCTCTGCTGAGCTGTACGACTGTATGCAATCATCACCACCATATTCCTTGCGCCTCAATGTCTTCATGCATAATAGGCGACATGAAAGAATCTAGAACATAAGGGACCACTGCTCCCTTCTGGCTTTGCCTTTGTAAAATTCTAAGTCACATCCCTTCTCTGGGCCTCAGCTTTTCTATCGGTTAAGTGGGGTTGCCCACTGTAAACGGTTGAAGGGAAAGGGTAGGAAAGGAGAGCCCTGGTTAGATGTCGGTTCTAATCTTCTCGATCCCACCATGGAATCTCCTTGTTCTTGAGATAGAACTTCATGACATTAATTCTAGGAAGTGCCAATTTTACTCTTTTGTTTATTCATTCAACAAATCTGCAGTCGGCCATGACAGCATCACAGTGCCGGGCACGATGAAAGGAGCTGAGGGTTTGGAGGTAAGAAAAATACAGTCCCAGCTTTCAAAAAGCTTGTGATATCCTGCAGCAGACAGATGAGGAGAGAGCTGATCGCAGAGCCTGGAGGGACTGGCTCTCATCGAGGTGAGTACTGCGTGAGTGAAAGCATCTTCGAGTCTCCCTCAGGGGCAACCATAGGTATGGGATGAAGAGGTCACCTGCCCTCCTGCCCCCAATGCCATTCTGACTGTGTCCGAAATTCTTCCCAAGGGCCTTATGTTTGAGATGAGCCTGGTGGAATTACAGAATCAATGCTGGAGGAGAACCCAGCTCTCAATTGAGGGGACGTGGGGCCCAGAATAGGAAAAAGACCTGCCCAAAGTCACACAGCCCAGAGCTCCTGACCCGTGAGCCAACCCTGCTGCCTCTGGTCTACACTGGATTTTGAGGCTGGGTTCCAAACCAATTCCCCGCTCCCAGGTCTACAGGGTGGGGAGCCAACCCTCCAGATTCTCGCTGTGACCCGAGATCGGAGGCAGAATCCATTCACAGGCATAAGGAGAGGCAGGTGGAGGTATGCTTTGTCCCAGTCGTATTTGCTCCTATTACATCCCCTGGGTTCAGGCCTCCATGTCCCCTTGGGACCCAACGTGGCCTGCCCCTCACATGATTGCCTCCAAATTATTCCTCTCATCACTCACCTCCTATGATCCCAAACCCCTTTCTGTAGGTGCCTGGGTACCAGGCTGCTGTCAGGGAGGACGTCCTTCCTAATTCACAGTGAGATGTGAATGAGCGCCAATTAGCCCTCCAATTGTACTTGTGTTGTCAAAGAGCGTGTGCAGAGGAACAAAACCCATAGGATTCCTTCCGTTTGCTCAACACACACAGTTTAGGAAGTTTTGCTCAAATCTGGGCTTTGTTGCTTAGGAACTTTGACCTTATTAAAGTTGTTTAAAGTTTCTAAGCCTCAGTTACCTCACTGGGAAAATAAGGATCACGATTAGACCCCAAAATATCAGGTGAGAATTAAGTGGGCCTACAGCCTGCTCTCTGCTGATTATAGCTTAAAAAGAAACGTTAGTTCCTTTGGAAAGATGCACGTTGCCACAATGGAGATCTAGAACTTGCCTAAGAGCCCTGTCTCCTGGGAGGCAGGTGTGAGCTCAGTAGCTTCTGGTAGAGCTGTGGGCCCCTCACTGCAGGAGGACAAGGGTGTTGGTCTTGTCCAAAGCCCCATGCCTGAGGGAGGTAGCTGGGGATGGGATAGGCGCAGTGGGAAGAGGTGGTCACATGGTCTGGCCCCTGAAAACCACTGCTCTGGGGATATCTGGGGACCAGCAGTGTCCCCTCATTGTGGCCAGGCTGGAGAGATAAAGGTGGCCCAAGGGAGCCTCTAGTGTGTCAGTGGGGGAGAGGTGTAGAGGTCTGGATGCCGGGCCAGTTCAGGCTGAGTGTCTTGGCATCACCTGTCCTGGAGGCCGTGAGGGCTGGGCTTTATGGGGAATGAGCCGGACTATCCATCATCTGTTCCTACAGGCAGGCTCAGATCACTGTGCTCTTGTACTGAGAGGCCACTGAGGGCCCCAGGACCCTCCAAACCTGGGGGGTGGGGAGGGGACAGCCAATCTCCTTGCCGGCCAAGGAGTCCTGACGTTAGCCATGAGGATCGCTTGGCTCTGTCACGTCTTAAGAGAGTTGGCTGTTGAAAGCAGTGTTGCCGGGAAAGACTTCTTTCATGAACTCAAAGTTTATCTTTGTTTTTATGCACTGGGTTTGCCAAAAAGGGGACCTGTTGCTTTTCTTATAGAAAGCTGGATCGAGGACTCAAAGCAGAACAAAGAAATGTTCTTCCTTCTGGAAAGAACGCACGTCCCATGCAAAGGACATGGGAAACAGGGACAAGGACAAATGTTAGCACCATGCATCATGGTACTGTCCCCAAAACCCACTAGCACCCTCTGTATTTTCTTCTACTGCCCCTCTTATCTCCATGATTGCAGATGTAGTCTTACTTTTTTCTGTTTTTTTTTCCTCATGCATAAACATTTTCCATACTATCATAATCTGTTCATACGCTTCCTTCTTCTATTCTTTTTTCCCCAACATTTTACTATGAAAAATTTCAAACTTAAAACAGAGATGAAAATATTTTACAGGCAATGCCATATGTCATCGTCTAGACTTGGCTGTTATCACCTCTTCTCTCCGTGGGCATTTATCAAGTTCCCAGCATATGTTAGTCCCTTGTTAAGCCTAGGGACTCAGCAGTGGATAAAAGAGAGGACCTCTCTTCACTACTCTGAGCATCTATGGGGGTGGGACGTGCAGCCAGTCCCACATACTCCTTGTTGAGGCGAAGCCACCCATGGCGTGGTGGCAGGCCTGAGAGAAGGGCCGTCTCAGCTGACAGGTGTTCATGGTGAGGCCTGGACAGGTAGGTGTTCGCTCTTCCCTGCGAAAGTGATACGATGAAGGGTACTGTCATGGTACCTGGTCTTGATTGTGCGTTGTTTCTGGAAGTCAGAGCCCCAGAATTGCAACAAAGGGAATGAACTTCCCCCAAAACCTCAATCCATACTTTTTGCCAGGATGTTTTCCAGAAAGGATTGGGTCGAGACTTGTGTTTTTTCTGCAAGGTGATTGAAGGGCCCCCAGGTCCTCACTTCCAGCTTCTGGCAACCAGGATCTCTGTGCTGAAGCCAAGTCGCCTGGGCCAGAATCTGAGTTTACCTGCCTACTTAGCTGGGTGAGCCTGGGGAAGGGACACGAGTTCCGAGCTTCAGTTTCCCCATCTGTAAAACGGGGATGAAACGGCATCCCTTATAGGGTTGTCTTGAGAATGAGATGAGGTGATGCAGAGCTTAGAACAAGGCCAGGACCAAGCAGGACCTTCAAAGGGCTGGCCACTTTCTCCTATAGGAGGAGAGTTTAGGAGGCCAGGGGTGTGTGTGCATCCATACCTCTTTCATTGAGCTGGCTTAGATGATGAACATCTCAAGGACAGGATACACCTGCCTCCCTGACCTGGGAGAGCTGCTGCCTGTGAAATAGACATTGAGCTTTTGTTTACTGAAAGTGAAGAGCCCACGTCACTTCTGCAGCTGCGCACAGAGCCGTCTCTAGGAGGGCACGGGACACACGTACTACTGGACCGTGAGCACAGGAGATGGCTTGGGCAGCAACCCAAGCCCT
This sequence comes from Martes martes, assembly GCF_963455335.1. NCBI lineage: Eukaryota > Metazoa > Chordata > Mammalia > Carnivora > Mustelidae > Martes > Martes martes. The sequence continues at coordinate 26,282,384 of NC_137901.1, read as the reverse complement.
GTGCAGAACTCAGTCCTCCCCGCACTCCCTGTCCCCATCCCAGCTGTGGCTGGACGTGACAGAAAAAGGGGGGGGGTCAGGGAGGGCAGGTTTACTGAACCTTTCCTCTGAGCCAGCCCCTTACACATATGTTTTCTGTTATGGAATTCTCTACCAGGGGCACCTGGCTAGCTCACTCAGGGGAGCACGTGACTCTTGATCCTGGGGTTGTGAGTTTGAGCCCCACACTGGGTGTAGAGTTTACCTAAAAATAAAATCTTAAAAAAAAAAAACTCTCCCAGAGCCTGAGGATGCTAATAACAAATGAGGAAAGCGAAGCTTGGGATCAACCTGTCAGCAAGGTCAGTAAGCGCTCCCCCAGGCAGACAGCGGAGGAGAGGAAAGAGCGCTTGTCCTGTCCTCTGGGGAGCTATGCCCACCACAAGACCCCCAGAAGCCCAAGAGAGAGGCGGGGGAACTGCTGGAGGAGAACTTGCGTCAGCACAGAGCAGAAGTCCTGCAGGGGCTGAGCCGACAGGCGAGGACGGGCAGCTCCCGCGCCCCGGGACCCCGAAGGCATATGGGCAAGTGCCAGGGTGAGAGCAGCAAGAGGCTGCCCTTGGGGGACCTCGGCACAGAAAACCCCGCATCTCTTGGAGCTTCGTGCAGGCCTCCTGTAGAGACAATGCCTTGGCCAAGCCAGATTAGCTGGCAAGGAACGTCCCAGCGAGCTGAGCCACTGCCCGGTGAAGGGAGGCTTCCTTTCCTCCTCCAAACAAGTGTACACAAATGCAGCCCTCAAGCAGGGCTTGACAAACCTTTGTGGACTGAGCCTCAGCTGAAGATACACATTTCACGTCGTGATCCAACACACACACACACACACACACACACACACACACACGTGCTTCCTGAAACACGCTGCACTTCACTAGGCACGAAGCATCCCAGCATTTTCTACTCTGTTTACTTCCATTTCTCTGCCCCTGGTCAAGCCTGCTAGACTGATTTCGTAGCAGGTAGTTTGACGGAGAAAACAGGTGCCACGGGGGGAGAATTGAGTGCACCACGAAGCATTGCTGGTTGTGTGAGCTACGTGGAGCTCAGAGAGGAAAGACCGGCAAGGGTTGGAGCAACCCGGAAGGTTTCCTGCCGAGGAAGCAGCCAGAGCTAGACCGGGAAGATGGCGGGCTCTGCTTGGCCCTTGGGGTGCCAGCAGGTGGGGGACAGAGGCGGACATGCAAAGCTGGGGCACAGGAATGAAGTGTGGGGGTAGGAACGCTGTGGCATCTGGAGGCCGATGGGGATGCCCATAGTGTGGAAGGCAGGCGGTAAGCCTCCTTTCAACCAACAGTCACACCGTGTGTATAATAACACCATTTTGTTTGCTGGTCCATGCACCTGCTGACTTGGCCAAAGGCACACCATGGATACGTGGCAGACTCAGGCCATGGGGTTACATCTTCCGGCTCCAAGCTTCTGCTCTTTTTAGACATGAAATCCAGACTGCCTGGATTGGAATCCTGCCTCCCCCATGTCAAGCTATTTTACTTCCTGGGGTCTCTGTTTCCTCCTTTGTAAAATAGCGTTATGAATTATAGCCATCATATAAACTTGCGAGGTTTCATGAGTAATGTTTGTGAACCACTAGAATAGCACCTGGCACGTGGACAGCGCTATTTACATGTGAGGTATTGTTATTGGACATGTATTTATTGGGGGCCAAATAGAGACAGACCAGGGCTGGGGGTGGGGAAGGAGAGATATCAAACACATGATTACACACACAATTATACTTGTGGTGTGTAATGAGGAGGAAAAGTATGGGATGCTATGAAATAGAACAACAAGGGGCCCTAATGGAATCTGAGAGATAAGGGAAGGCTTCCTGGAGGAAGCAACATTTAAGCTGCCATCCAAAGGTCAGGTGAGAGTGTATCAGAGCCAAAAGGAGGACATGAGCTTTGTGGGCTGATGGACCAGCATGTTAAGGAGCCTGTTTTAGAAGAAATTAGCAGCATTCAGATAACCACTGATCTTTGTTCTGCTAGAGCAGTCAAAATGCCAGATCTTGTCTTCCCATACTCGCATGTCTATACCGGGCCCGTGTTCATTCACATGGTATTTGTTGAATCCATCACTTTCCAGACATAGGCAGAGGTTCCCTGTAGCTCTCATATATTAGTGGGATGCCCAGCAACCAAGAATAATTACAGGGATGGATCCAGCAGGTGATCAGAGTGGTCAGGCCTGAAGGGGCACCACGGGCATGGGGGGACCATGTCGCCTGGTTTGCTCCCAACAGTCTCAGTTTACTCCTGTGGCCCCAGCATGCCTCCTTTCCCTTCTAAAAGTAACCCAGTTGGGATAATAAATTATATGTTCTTCTTAACTCTGGGACACATAGAAATATCCTGGTAGCATGACAGATGTCCCCAAAAATGCCACCTTATACAGTGATATTCTTTTGGAAGAGTTCCTTGGGGGTTTCAGCCTCTCAGTCATTGTCATAAAACCCTCTCTCTTTCCAGAGTTATTCTCGTCCCTTTTAAGGACAACTCACACCTAGCTCCACCTTGGGACACTTCAGCCTAGCTGCCGGCTCTGTTCTCCAGCGCCCCTTGTGCAGTTGGATGGAGAGAAAAGAAGACAGAAGGGTGCCATGGTGACCCGAGTGACTGTGAGCCCTGGTTCTGCCACACCTGGCTCAGTGACCTCAGGCATGTCACTTGGAACGCCTGGAGCTTCCCTTGGTCAAAGGGGGATGATATACACCCCTCCCATCCCCCTAGTTATGGGGTCTGCTCCATACCGAGATGAAGAGTCAGCACTCTATGTCCTGGAGTGGGACCCCTGGTGATGGTTTGGAGATACTGAAATTGAAATAGCACAGTAATCAGGCTAATAATATTAATGTTTTAAAACACCGGGACTGCCCCTGCAAGGATGTTCGTGGAAAGGAACCTGCGCCTTCCTGCCACCCGGCTGGTGAGTACCTCCGCCGGGAATAAGCCAACCCAACAGCAAAGAAGGAGGAAGATAAACCCCTTGCGGGGATGGACAGGGGGCTGCGTGGGCAGAGGCCACGGAGCGTTACCCCAGCCGCTGCAGAAGGCATCGAGGATTCACAATCCTGGTTGCCTCTGATCATTTTTTTTTCTTTTTTTTTTGGAAGCTGGAGATTCCCGTGCCAAGCCCTCAAAGCAGCCCGACTTCCCATGCAATAAAGCAGCAGTGAGAAAGGCTCAGAGTAATTAAGTGGCTGACGCACAGAAGAAGCCGTTACAAAGAATTGACTAAATTGCCCATTCATTAGCAGCTCGGCATGGAAGGAGAATTACAAATAGGCGGCGGAGCCCGCAGTAATTCAATCTAACCTTGTACTTACAGAAAACAATGAGATAATGAACAGAAAAATTACCAGGCACATATTGTATTTTGTTAAAGGGGCGGGAGGGGGGCGGGGGGGAGGTTGGGGGGCGGGGGAGCGCAGGGACGGACAGGCACATGCAATGCTAATGGCCTCGCTCAAGCTGAGCAAACGTTTCTCCAACACAATCATAGTTCTCAGTCTAAGGGCCTCTGGGGAGCTGAGATGAGGCAAGATCGCGCACAAAAAAATGTAATTTATAAGGCGTCTGTGGACTGGAATTTATCATCGGATCCGCTCGCCGCCGCTCAATTGATATGTAGTTGATTTCAAACAACACCCCCCGGGCGCCCAGAGGGAACATTTTTTAGATTTTACGCTTGGATATATCTGTTTAACTCGCCATTTACCAAAACAACGGCTGATGACAGCACAAACCAGTCACTCTGGAGAAAACACGCACACGCTCTCATACACACGCGCGCACACACACAGGCATCCGAGAGCAGCGGCAGACATAATAACAGCAGACAAACCTGCTCAGCCCAGAGAGCACCGCTGTGAAGCTGGAAAGGGAGAAGGGAGGAAGAAAAATGGAAATCCAAGAGACCTAGTCTTTTTCTGCGGCTTCGCAGGACTTAGTGCTTGTAGCTGCTGTTCAGAGCTCACGCGCTGGTTTTCACACAGCTGACACCCCGCACCCCCCTTTTTGGTCGAGCAGCTTGGAAAGGCTCAGTGCCGGGCCGGCTTGCCTCTTGCACGTCTCAGGCACTGCCCATCCCTGTCTAGGCCTGACCAGGTCTGGCCTCCCTTGGGATCCACAAGACCCTGGACCTCGGTTGGTGAGGTCGGGAAAGAGTAGGGTCTCCACCAAAGGGTGTGGGGAGGGGATAAATGGGCTGCAGACTGGAGCACTGATGGACTTTCCTGGGGCCCCAGGGTCTCTAGATGTGGGGGTGTTGGCAAGGAGCAGTTTTAGAAGAAGGTGGCTGAGTGACGCATCACTCCAAGGGATGAGAGTTTGGAGGTCCGGTCAACAAGTCACTCTGTTTTGAGGACAACAACCTGGTGTCCAGGTTGGACACAGAAGGAAAAGCATCAGAAGTGTTTCTGGTGTTAAAAAACATAATAACAACTCACTGGACACTTGGCAAAATCATCAAGGTAAATTTTATTCAAGACTACTGCAACAGGGGAGAGTCTACATTCATCGCATAGCTGAATACAACAGGCACCGGGAGATGGATAGCCGGGGGAGGTGGGGGGCAGGGCGAGGAAGAAAGAGGGACAGTTACTCAGGAGGAACTTGACTGGGTGTCTGGCTGTGAAGGCTGATTGCAGATCAAGGGTGAAGGCTGATTGCATATCAAGGGTGGAGCATTTGAGCCAGTCTCCACTTCAGCGGGGCTCTGTGCGCTAAGGAGAGGGCTAGTGGCATGGAGGGCTCCAAGGAGCCTACTGAGGTTTGATCAATGGACTGCTTGTCCCTGGGTCCAGGGAAGCCAGGTGGATAAAAAGTTAGCCACAGCCTGAGGACTTCATCTTCCCATAGGGAGCCTGAGCCTTAGACAAAGCACCTGACCCAGTGCTTAGTGAAAGAGGGACAGCTCAGAACAGATCCCACCTGCAGAATCGGGTAAACACTGCAGCTGCGGGAGGGGGAGCTCATCCCGGGACTACACACCTTCGTTCAAAACAAACAGATGCCTCACAGCAGCAGCTGTCAGAAGATGCTGGCAACACTGGACTCGGAGGGCAGCCTTGCAACTTGTCACCAGCCCAAGCTCAGGGGTTGGGGGCAGGGGGTGGGTGTGTGGGGCTAGCAACCATGACTGACCAGCCAGTAGGGGGCAGTCCAGCCCAATGGGAAGGACACTGAACTGGACCTCCAGAAAAACAATGATTTTATTCTTTCATTTGGCCACTGATTCTCTGTGATGACTTCAGGACCTCATCATTTCCGGTCTCTCGGCCCCATTCTGCGCATTTATAAAATATCTCTCATACTGCCTGACCTCATGTCTATTTCACGGGGAGTCTGGGAAGTGATCGGGCCAAGAAAAGTCCACATACGTAGTAAGTGTGACAAAGAATTAGATCAATAGTTCCAGACCAGTAGTTCTCAAAGCGTAGTCTGGGAGCAGAAGCAGGAGCAGCCCCTGGGAACTTAGAAATGCAAGTTCTCAGGACCCACCCCAGACCTACTGGATCAGAAACTCAGAGGATGGACACCAACCGTCTCTTTTAACAAGCCCTCTAGATTCTGATGCAAGCTCAAGCTTGAGAACCACTGGCCTAGTGGATACAGACTGTAACTTGCTGAGACTACAAAGGACAGCTGAGAAAAATAATTAGGGGAACTGATAAATCTTTTGCAGCCAATTGGATCATAACTTGAGCTATTAATCAAATATTAATGTTTGCTTTTGAATACTGTTGTGTACTACTCAAAGCACTTTCGAATACCTCATTTCATTTGATACTTTAATTTATTCTCCTGGGTGGGCAGCGGACAGCACACATAATATTGTCCCAAGAAGCAAAATAATTCAAAGTTACTCTGTAACAGTTGGGGATGTGGTAATGAGGCAGATACACTGGGGACTTTGCAACACCCCACAATGCCTTTTAATCACAACATCAGAGATCCTCAAATCTGGAAGAAGCCTTATACTTGATACATCTTCATGTAGAAAATTTTCTCATTTTTCTTCTTTCTTAAGCACACTCCCATTTTTTACCGTATTTTGGGTCACTATCAAGCTATCTGTGTGATTCCTTGACCCACGTGGGACTCTGGAAAGCCAGGGAAGGTATGTGGACTTCGTCCTTAACCTCAGAGGAACCGTGAACCCAACCATCTAGCAAATACCAAAGGTTCCATTGTTGTTTCCATTTTAAAAATGAGTGAGTCAAGGATCAGGTGATGAAGAAATTTATTTATGGTAACATGGCTACCTAGGGCTGAGACTGGAAGTCAGGAATACTAACTCTTAGGTGAAACCACCTACTGGGGAATGGAAAGCAGGCTGGAAACGAACCTTCAATGTTGATGGTTAAATGCATTCCTCAAGCCTCCAGAGGACTGTAGGTATTGGCTCCATTTCCATCTGTCTATCTCTCTCAGGTACCAGGCCCCACACATGCTTGTGACGGACTGCAAGAGTCACGGAGTCTTAGAGATCATGTAGCCAATGGGCAATCTGACTTGGAAAATCTTCCTTCATGGAAGGGTCATTCCTTGGAAAATCCAACCTTCTTGGTGGGTCATTCCACCTCTTCTTGAATGTCTGCTGAGATGGGGATCTCACTACAGCACAAGGCATCTAGGAGGTCATATTCCAAGTCATGATGTGGCTCTCGGCAAAACCTCTGGGGGTCCTATGCCAATTATTCCCACCCCTCACCTCTGCTCTGCTGTGTTTCCTTCTTCCAGAAGCCCTTCTGAGTTTGCAGAAACCCTAGGAAGTGTCAGCTTAAGTCATCATAGGCTGAGTATCAGCCCACACTGCATGAGGGAACCCAACGAATTCCATGTGTGGAACCATTTGTTTAGCAAGAGCCCTGCATGGACAGAAAACTCATCATAGTCAGGGTCAGTGGAAACTTCCCATACCTTCACATTGAATATCCTACGTCAGTAACTCTCTACATACCTTACAGGAACTCCTGCTCACCATCCTGAAAACTGTCAATGAGGAAAATGGTTTCAGAAGCCTTAGGGAGTCAGTGATGAGATGCAAGGGAAGCACTTGAAATTTTCCCAGGATGGCTAAGGTTCTCATGTTGTCTTAATCTTTCAATCAACTTTATAATCTCCATTGGCCAGCCCTCACAATGGGAGTACTTGCAGACTATATCACAATTCATCCCGGGCAAGGGGCCAGAAATTAATGGGCTTGTCAGTGAGCAAGTGTTCCTAGGATCACCTTGCTTAGAGAAAGCCCAAATCAGCCCAGTTCTGGCTCAAAAAAGCAGAATTAGTTGCACTGTATTGTTTTTGTTTTTTAAGATTTTTATTTTATTTGTTTGTCAGAGAGAGAGAGAGAGCGAGCACAAGCAGGCAGAGTGGCAGGCAGAGGCAGAGAGAGAAGCAGGCTCCCAGCTGAGCAAGGAGCCTGATGCAGGGCTCAATCCCATGACCCTGGGATCATGACCTGAGTTGAAGGCAGCTGCTTAACCGACTGAGCCACCCAGGCATCTCTTGGATTGTATTTTTAATGATGCTCTCATCCCACGCTAGGATTAATGAGTTACCCTTGATAGGGAATTAAAGATGCATTTTTATCGAGGAGAGATAAATGATCTACTCTGACCTCTTCATCAGGCAGCTTCCTTGCACTGCTTCTGTTTCCTTCCATAGGTCCATGTAAGCTGCAGAGGCCAAGAGATGAGGACACAGGGAGCTTATGAGCCCAGCTACCCTGTGTGACCTGAGCCCCGAGGAACAGATTATGTCACAGAAGCAGTGCAAGGACAACTGTATACACTAGCCAGCATCATTTTCCAGAGGGAGGTGGGTCCTATTTATAGATCAATGCCTCATGTATTCAGGCTTTCCAAAAATGGAGCAGCCCCATAAATGAGTTTGTTAGAGGATGGATATTTCAGCTCTGATATATTTTTTCAATAATCACTGATAAATATGTTTCCAAAATTTATTATATATTTCCTCATCATGCAAATAGCACTTGCCAAGTGTAATTTAACCTCTTCTTCCTGCAACGTTCACCGATGTGATGGTGCATTAATATTCTGGGTCAGAAAAAAATGATATTGAGAGATCTGAGGCTGTTTGTCCCTGTACTGAATGGTCCCAGACTACTAATAGTTCAGTATTTTGGAGTCTGAGCTTAATAATCCCATTTCTTGCTGTCAATTTCACCTGATTTTTTTTTTGCTATGATAAGGAGATGTGGTGACATGAAAAGAGGGGTAAAGAGGGGTCCCTAGGCTAGAAAGACTGTGAATGAGATCAAGGAACCTCTTTTCTTGCTCGCCAGTTCCTAGTGCTTGTGTACGGCAGAGTAGATGGTCCGTAATTAGTTGATGCATCAGTGGATATGATAAGTTAGCTTCCAGTTCTGGCTTCCCTGCTTCCTAGCTGCAGCATCAGGGGCAAACCCTCAGTCTCAGTGTCCAAACCTGAAAAATGGGGATAATGATAACACCTTATTTTCAGAACTCTCATGAAGACCAAACTAATTAAATAAACACATTGACTTGGAAGTGTGTGTGTGGACTGTAGGGTGCTAAGCACAGCCCCTGTTTCTGGCTTGTAACAAGAGTGCACTTAGCATGATGTAGCACAGGCTTTGGGAGTATGTCTGCTCCTCTGGAGGCACATCTGGTATCAATGACCTTGGTCTAGCTCGGCAGGGGTAATGAGTTCGGGAACTTCAATGTGGATGCAGTGTGTGTTATGTCGGCTAGCTGTCTCCCAGTTGGCTCACTTGGGCAGGAGACATGTGTGCCCAAGACCCACATACTCCCTCCCTGAGGTCTGACCTCACCTTCACTCTCCTTGTCCCTAGGCCCCCAATATGTCCCATCCCTCTAATCTCTGCAGATATAAGGAATTCATCCATGTGAAAGTGGATGGGACTTACTCTGCAGTCCCTTCCCTGGAGATCTGGATCGGGAGTGTTTAAACTAGAAGGCTTTAGACCTTCTTCCTAATCAGAACTGACATGGATTTTGATCAGGGACAGAACATTTTCTAGCAGCCTCTCAGTATCCTCAATCCCCATAAAGAGTATTCAAGAGTAAGAAATGTGCATTTCAAACACAGAAAATGGAATGCTTAACCACCTAAAATGAGTAGGTGACAGATTTTCAGGAAGCATCAGCAGATAGAGAATATCCGGGCCATAGGGGGACCAGACTCAGGAGGCAGGGGTCTTGCCCCTCGCTTCCCAAATGGCTCAGCGAAAGAGGTTACCTACCTGGCCAGACCTTGTCACAAAGGTCTAAGAACCCTGAGTGGCACCACAGAGAATCACATTACAAATGCCCGTCTAGTTCCCCTGGATGCCAGAACAAGCTCAGATATCCTGACTCTTTTCCATCTCATGGTGAGTTCCCTGCGCACCCCTAGAAGTCAATGCAGGAGTCTAATGCTAAGAGTCAGCACAACTTGTGAGTAACTACCTCAAAGTCCTTATTCAAACTGTCCCCAGAGGTCTAAGTTCTTAAAAGGAAGATTAAGATATTAGCTGCAACTACTATTGGCACCAGCACCTTCAAAACCACCATAACCACCATCATTACTCACCACCATCACCAACACCACGACCAGCACTTCTAACACCACCAACACAGTCATCACCACCAACACAACCATCACCACCACCATCTCCACCAACACAATCATTATCATCACCAACACAGTCATCAACACCAACACAACCATTACCACCACCATCTCCAAAAACACAACCATTATCATCACCAACACAACCATCACCACCAACACCTCCAACAACACAACCATTATCATCACCAACACTATCATCACCACCAACACAACCATCACCACCAACAACACAATCAACACCACCACTAAATAGAGTTGTCACCACCTCAACACCCCACAATCACCACCATCCCCAGGCCTGGATTTAAGAGTCCAATCAGTTATTAGCTCTGTGGCCCTTGGAAATTTATTGACACTCTGAGTTTCAGTGTCTTGATAATAATAACTTCGAGAGCTGTGAGGTTTAGAAATGAGATACACCAGCTTTGAGAAAAGAATGTAAAGTTCATATCCAATTGATCTGGCTCGTGACCCAGCCTCATCCTATCATAGTGTCCCACCTTTTTTGTTTCCTCTCTTGGTCTGCTTCCTCCAGCCCTGGAGTCACATGGTTAGGGAAGTGGAGGATTTGCTGGAGGAGGTGTGTCTATTCTCCTTGCGCACTTGTTGTGACCGGTATGCACAACAGGACAGCCAGATCGATCCTGCCAAATTCCTGGAGCCTGGGGCATTCTGAATAGAGAGATGCCAGCAGTTTGGTCCCGTCCAGCTTCCTCTGACCCTTGCAGCGTCTCGGGAGCTTGCTAATCCACACTGACCTGGCAGCGAGCAGGCCCCATCAAGCGCCTCCGCTGGGTGCCCTCCCGCCCACCTTCTGCCTCCCTCCTTCCTTCCTCCCCTCTCTTGCTTCCTTCCATTCCTTCTTCCCACCCACGCCCTGTCATTAGTGCACAAACCACCGCTGTGTCCACACGGCCCTGAACACGACGGTGCCCGCCCCGTCCACATGCTCCCTCTTGCTCTGAGGCACACATGATGGCACCTCTGTCCCTCTGCCCACCCTCTGTCCTCTGGGACGACGCAGCTCTTGGCCCACGATCAGTTGTGACCTGCCGGAGGCACCACTCCGCGTGTGTGCCAAACACCATCTCCTCTCCCTCCCGGCATGCCAGGCTCCTCTGACAAGGAAGGGTAAAGACCCTCCCGGGTTCTCAAGAACATCAATATGTTTTGTATTTAATGTGCTGGCTCTGTTACAGCAAATTAAAGCGAGGGGGCCTGGTAGAAGGGAACACAGCCCGCCGTTCCTCTGTCCCTTGTCGAGCAGGAGGCTCTGAAAATGGCACTCCAGTGTGGGGAAGGAGTGCACATTACACCCCCCTGCAGGAACAGAGCAGACATTAGACAAAGCCCCCAGTCTTAATGGGACGCATCCGGCAAACATCTGAGCTTGGGCCTTCAATCACAAGCGCTGCAGGATTTAAAAATGAATAAACTTCACATTGTGTTTCTCTTATTTATCCTTTATGCAAATTGTCCCTGGGAGGACCCATTACGCGCACTGCATGGGGACAGCAGAGGCCGGCTCCAGGCTTGGAGGACCACTTGCAAGCAATTCCTGGAATGCCAGGCCCATCCTGGTGCTTTACAGAGGGAAAGAAAGGGATCGTAAAAGGGAAATAAACAGATTCAGAGTGCTTGGCTCATGCAGAAAGCAGAGGCGCGTGCACGCACCAACACAATAGCACGACACACACACACACACGAGCCACATATGGACCACATTCGAACAGCGACTTCTGACATGAACAAGGGCCTCTGTGTAGAGAGTGCATGGCCCTCCCCAGTTACATGCTCCCGCTGCTGATTGGAGCAAGAGGAGATACACCGTGAGACCCCGCGAGGGTATGGGCAGTGCGGTGGAAAGCCCTGGTCCCCAGTGCACACTGCTCCCCGCCCCCCCCACCCCGCCCTGTGCCCATGCTGCCTGCGGCCCCTGCTGGGGCACCCCGGGGGCCTTTCTGGCTGAGGTGGAGCCAGGGAGTAGCGAGTGGGATCAGGGAGTTGAGGTTGTGACCTCGGACTGAGGGAGCCAAGAGGAATCAGCTCGAAAAGTAGAGGGCCAAGGGAAGGGACAGAGCGGGCCTCTCAAAAGGACAGAACCATGGAAAATGGAGAAAGGAAGAGGGCCAGAGGTAAAGTGGCAGACACACGCCACTCCCCGTTCTAACAGAGCCGTCCCCTGCTTAGTCCAGGCCCCATGTTCAGGCTCCTGTTCAGGCTCACCCGCTGCCAGCTCCTCACTGGGAACGGACAGAGGCCTGTGCCCACTCCCAGAGTCAACCCTGTGGCCTTTGGGCCCGGAGGGCATGGCACACCCTTTGCCTATGGCACAGGACAAGGCCCGCGGTGGTGTGCAACAGATGCTGGCTGACTGACAATCGTCAGGTAAACACCGGCTCCGAAGCGGGTTAAGCCAGCAGAGGAACTGGCTTCAGAAAAAGCCTGCTGGTCTGGCATAGCGAGTGCCCGAGAGTGCTCTCGGCAGACAGTTCTGAGAACAGAAAGCCACAGCTCAAACCAAAATTGGTCACCGGGTGCCCTGGGCCCTCACTCTGAGCAGCCGGGCATCACTGTGCCCGGGAGACAGGGCCGGCACACCCGCGCTGTTGCCCAGCTCACCGATGCTTGCCTCGGAGGTCCTGAGCCTCACACTCCTTCTCCCCCGTCCTCACCTCCTTTGCCATGGCCTGTCCCCGTCGTCCCCTGGGTCTGAAGGGCCGGGCTCGGCGCCCCATTCAGCCTGACCCCAGCGGGCCTTCCTCAGCGAGGCACTGCTTTGTCCGTCCATCTGTCCTTCCTCTGGGCCCTGCCTGGCTCCCGGAGCTTAGGAAGTCCAGCCCGGACTTTGGCCTGATTCCCAGGGCGGTCTTCGGGGTGCCTCCTCCCAGTTGATGCAGACCTGAACCCAAGCACCTACTTCATAAACTGGATTCCTCCCCTCACTCACTAGCCGTTTACTGAGAACCTACTACGGACCAAGCCCCGTGCTTGACTGAGGAGATTTCTAGAGGAGGGGGCACAGTCTGTCCTCAAGAGGAGCACAGTCCTTGGGGCACAGAGATGGGAAAATCAACTACGGAGACATGAGGTGATCTTTCAAATTCTCGAGACGGTTGGGGGAGGAGCTGAAACAGAAAAAGGGGTCGGTGTGGGGAAAGAATGCTCCAGGCACGTACATCTTGAGGATAATGTCTCTTGAGTTATTAATGCGTGCTTTTTGGCAAAGGCATGGTATCATTTCCTGTGGCAGGGTGACTGTACACAGAGACCAAAGTGAGCACAGATGAGAAGAAAAGGGAACAGGAACTTAAATTCTTTTGACTCACTTGCGTTGTGACAGACACCCTGCCGAGAACTTTACATTTCTAACCTCATTTCATTGGCACAGAGTTCCAGGGAGCTGGTGCTCAGCAGGACTTTGAATAACACAGAGTGATGGCGACAAGGACAGGGCAGACAGGGCAGCATCTTAATTATGGTCACGATCCTCCAAGCTCTGGAGAGTTTGGTGCCAGACTGCCTCAATTCCAGTCCCCTTCTGTCCTTTGTTGGCTGTGTGACCACCGGAAAGTAGACTAACGTCTCTGTTCTTCCATTCCCGCATCTATTAAGCAGGGATAGCAGCACCTATCTCTTAGGGTTGGCGTGAGGCTCACAGGAGTTACTGTAAAGCCAGCACACAGGACAGGACCTGGCACGGAGCTGGTGCTGGCTCTCTAAGCATGGTATGAGTCTGTTTAATCCTCACCGTACGCCTTTGAGGTAAATCTATGACACACTCATTTCACAGATGGGGAAACTGGGGGACAAAGAGGTTCATTAGTCTTTCCAAGGTCACACAGCTGATAAATGGAGGAACTACTATTTGAATGTGGGCACTGAGTTCGCCTACAGGCGGGCGGCATCCGTGGAGGTACCAGAGGTGCTGCCCAGCCCATGGGCACCACAGGCTAAGAAGACCCCTGGTTTAATCTTTCTCCTTCCAAAATAAAATAAAAATTTTTTAAAAAGATGCATTTATTGTAAGAATTTTGAAAGTGCTCCTGACTGATTTGGAAACAGTTCATCTCCATCTGTCTTACTTTTCAGGGATGAAGAAAAACAGGGGTTGAGTGACAGGAAGTGACCCACTCTGGGCAGCAGACTCAGTGAATGACCCTATCTGGGCCTGGTCTTTTCCCTGGGCCACCTCCACCCCTAATGGCTTCAAGAGCCCTTGGACAGAGTAAAGATCTCCCCAAGTGTCCAGGGTGACCACAGATATTAGGGCCACGAGGGGTAGGGAGCTGGTGCTGCTAGTTGGGAACCAGGCCCCTCTCAGAGGAGCCAAGAAGACCAATGGGCCCAGGCTTGGAGGGAGCCTGCAGAGGCCACCAGGGAGGCTGGGCCTCCACCAGCGCATCTATGCAAATTCAGGGGAGCAATTTGCATAGGGAAAATGTAATTACCCAAATTGGAACAGGGCCAGAACCTCAAGGCCTGGACTGGGGAAGTGCCGGAAGATTCTTCAGAATATAAAAGCTGCCTCCTTTTCCTCTACCCACCCCCAACCCTCCCTGGGCCAGGTCAGAGCAGCCTCGGAAATGAAAATATTCCTACAGAGACCCCTGCCCCTTGCTGAGTGGTCGGGCCTCCCCCTCCCCTTCCCCCTCCCTGTAGCCTTGGGGGCTGGGAGGGCTGGAGTCAGTCACTTTACTCCTGTAAAGTGAGGGGAGTTCCCTTTCAGGGTCCTCCCGTTCCTGCCTGGGTTATTTGACAGTGACAATACTTAAGCTCTCAAGTTAACAGGTTTGTTCTGGATTTTAGCGATTAATAAACATTAGAGGGCTTACTGTCCCCACTGAGAGGAGTTTCACTTCAACGGACCTGTGATCAGCCCTCTGCGAGCACCAACCAGTTCTAGTCCTAGAAGGTAGGCAGGGACCCCGCCCAGTGAGAAAGTTCCAACCACCTTGGACACACCCTTTCACCCTGACCTTCCCATGCACAAGGGAGTTGAATGGTAACACCCCCCACTCTTCAGAACAGCTCTACAATTCTGGGACTCGTGGACGGATGATCGATGTAATGTCCACGTATCACGGGACCATGCCCATCCCAGCCACGCCTCCTCCAGCAGAAGGTGGGCTAGACGTTCAAGAAGCCTGTGATACCCCAATCATTCAGGGGCAACCACGGAAAGGCATCAGTCCACCTCTCTGTCTGTCTGTCCACTCAGTCATTGTTCATCCCCTCCCTCAAGTGGGGAGGTCCGTGAGCACACACCTGGCTTACTGGGTATGGGTGAGGAGGTAGAGGGGCTGCGGTACGAAGGTAATTATGACTCACCTGTCCTCGGGTGCTCACCTGAGAGCGAACAGCGTGGTTCCCTGCTGCTGCCATTAGCTTTCCGGCAGGCGCTGTCCTGGAGTAACCCAGCTCTTAGTTATTCCTTTACTGGTAAGAGAATGTTTTGTTTAAGGGCTTCTGTTTGATTTCCAGAGCGGGCTCGGGCTCTTCCAGAAAACAGTGGGGGACTGTTCGACGCATGGAGAGAAGTGCCTTTGCTCAGGGCAAAATGGGCTGTTTGGTGAACTGCTCTGACTTCCCTTCATGTCAGTATGATTTGAGGGAGCCATTAAGCTTTAACAATGCAGAAAATAAATTCCCGTTAAAATATATGCACCTTAAAAGAGCCTAGTTTTCAACCCAACCTGCCCTCCCCAGTCCCACCTATCACTAGCTTGACTCTCCTTCAAGGCCAAGTTAGAAAGCTTCTTACACCAAGAAGCCTCCTCTGATGCCTTCCAGCTGAGAGTGATCTCCCAACCACCCGCAGGTGTTTACTTACCAAACACCCAGGCTAGAATTTGATTTGGATCCCAGCTGGATTGGAGGACAGTGTGAGCCTCACCAGAACGCTATCTGTGGCGGCAGCTCTGGATGCTCATGTTATATTCTCCTGCTCCATTCCTACAAGTCCTGGGAGTGGCTCCTTAAATGCTTGTTGAGTGAATGAATGAATGCACTAGGTCTCGGGATTAGACACTTTCTCTCCCAGCCCCCACCCTAACTGAAATCCAAGGTGTTCAAGGTCTCTAGTAAAGGCAGCCCCACGCAGCCCAGCTCCAGTCTGCCCGACCCCGCAGGAAGCCTCTCCCTAGACCCGGCTCACATGTGGCTGGGATTTCCATTGGACCCCTATGCCCGTCTTATTGACCTCTAATGTCACCTACTTCCTGCTGGGCCACATACTTTTCGTCTGGTCACAGTTATGCCTCTCTAGCTGCAGAATGAAGTCATTCAAAGCCAGGACTTTATCCCACTGTCCCCTTCAGACCCTTGAGGGTGCTGAAGTACAGGTGGGTGCGCAATATGTATTGGCCAATGGCCCCATGTTTGTCCCCTGACTCCCGATTTGGCCTAAACATCTAAGCAACAGAAAGGCAGACACTAACATTTTCGAACTGAGACATTTCTCCAGTTGCCCAGAGGAAAACAGGTCTGGGACCAGGAAGGCTTTGGGGAGAAATGTAAGAGGATCTGGCAGCAAAGCTGTTTGCTCTACAAAGGGCCCCAAGTCCCCTGGGTCAGCCTGTCAGGGCAAGGCCTGGTGTGGCCCATGCGCTAAGCCACTCCCTCACTTGCCCTGTGCTCTTTCCTTTCACATCAAGGGCCAGGTCCTTTGGTTTCCTGAGGAAATAAAAATAAATCAGAGACCATCCCAACACTAATAGACAAGTTTCTAGATAGTGGGAGAGAGAGATACGGAATCAGATAAATTACCGAGCAGCCCGGTGCTGCTTAGGGATATGCAAAAAGTGGTACAAAGGGGGAGGTTTGGGAGACTAGGGCCACTGCCTCTGCCTGTGGGAGTTTAAGAAATCTTCCAGAAGAGGTGCTATTAAACCAGGCGAAGCAATTAAGGAAAGAGCCTTCCAGGTAGAGAGGATGGCCAGTGTGTTCATGTTTTCTGTTACCGTTGAAACAAATCACTGCACATTAGTGGCTTACGACAACAGCAAACTTACTCTCTTATGGCTCTGGAGGTCGGCACTCTGATGTGGGTCTCATCTCACTGGGTCAGAAACCATATGCTGCTGAGGCTGTGTTCCTTTCTGGAGGCTCCACGAGGGGCCCTCTAGAAGCTGCTGGAATCCCTTGGTTCATGGCCCCCTTTCTCCACCTTCAAGGCCAGCCAGGGCCAACTGAGTTCTTCTCACGTGGTGCAGCTCTGATCCTCTTCTGTGTTCCTCTTCCAATTTTGAGGACACTTGTGATGACCCTGGGCCCCCTGGGATAATGCAAAGTAATCACCCTATTGGATGGTCCACTCATTAGCAGCCTTGATGGCTCTTTGCCAGGTCACAGGTTCCAGGGCTGGGAGCCCGGGCATCATGGGGAGCCATCATTCTGCCCGCCGCAGCAAAGCCAAGGGCACAGAGATGTGCGAAGAACTGCTGCTCTGTTTGGGATCAGAGAAGGGTTCAGAGGTCAGTGTGCAGTCGTTGATGGGGAGAACCAGATTTATAAAGGTCCTCATATATCAAGCATGGTAATGACTCATTCTTTTATCCCCTGTGGCTTTTAAGCAGGGAGGGTTCCCTCTCATTCCTTGTTTTCTCAACAATTGCTCTGACAGTAGAATGGCCAAGAACTCAAGGGAAGGGAGGCGGCGGGTTGGGGGGGGCGCTGCTCCGGAAACTCCTGAGGCAGTCAACCTAGGAGGAGACAGGTCTGAGCTAAGGTGGTGGCTCGTGGATGAATAGAAGGGGATAGGCTTGAAGCCACATGGAAAGAATTCTTGCCAGGAGGCCAGCGGTACTTGAAGATCACAAGGTGTAGACTGTCAGGGAGAAGGAGCAGTCAGAGCTGACTGAGGTGTCCAGCTTAGCGGCCTGGACGGATGATGGTTGAGTTCACTGCAATCGAGACTATCGAACAGACACCCAGCATGTACATGGGTGATAATGAAGAATTTTAGAGGCCAGTGGGGCACCCAGATGAAGAGATCCCATAGGCGGGTCATGAACTTTGGGGATGGGGAAACTCCTTTACAAGGACATTGCGAAGACTGATTAAAAAAGTAAACATATTGTCACTCACTAGTTCATCATTGGCTCAGTTCATCTCCCCCTCTGAGAATACCGTTGCGAGCTCATCAGCAAACATTTTACCGGCCCCTTCTTTGTGAGTGCACTGGCCTAGGTTCTAGAGGGCACCAAAGGGATCTCTAAGGAGTCCCTGCCCTTGAGAAGTGCTGAGTATCATTGGGAAGCCATGACAGGTAAATCAAGAGAATGTAACCACCTAAGTGCCCAAAGACTGGGTAGTTAGGCTTGAGCCCCAAATCTGGGTGTGAAGCAAGTGTCTCCCTGCCTCTTACCCCTCACATCAAGGGACCAACACCAAGCCCTTTGGATTTTATCTTCTAAACACTTCCTGAGTCTGCTTTCCCTCCCACTTTAAACTCAAGCCTTTGTTATTCCTCATTTGAATTATTATTAAAAGCCTTAGAGCTGGGCCCCTTGCCTCTAGTCTTGCTTCCCTCCCATCTGTCCTTTAAACGACAGCCTAAAAATGAGTTTTCTGACTTTGATCTGATCTTAACACTACTCAATTTGAAATGATTCCATAAAACATAGGGAGAAAATTTTAAATGTAAGAGTTGGGAAGTCTTTTTTCTAAACATGACATAAAGCAGGCAATCCATAAAAGAGAAGAATGATAGATTTGAATACATAAAATGAAAATTTTCTGCTTGGTAAAAAATCGCCATAAACAAAGTTAAGAGACAAACAGCAAATTAAGAAAAAAAATTTGCAATAGAAATGACAAAGCACGGACAGCCTAACTATATGAATGGTGCCTACAAATCAATAAGAGAAAAACCTAACCATCCAATGCGAAAATTGGCAAGGGAACATGAACAGAAAATGAAATATAGGTGGCTTTTAAACATATGAAAAGATGCTCAAAGTCACAGTAAGAAAAAACGCCAATTTCCCTAAAATCAGACACCATCAGGTTGCCCCTGTCGGAAACTTTGAGAATATACAACATTAATAAGTTTCAGAAACAGCCACTCTCAAATGCTATTGGTGGAAATGTGCTACCAAGTTTGAAAGCTAAAAGTATCTACTGATTTTACAATGCACATATTCTTTGGGGGAGCCTGAGTGGCTCAGTAGATTAAGCATCTGCCTTTGGCTCAGATCATGATCTCAGGGTCCTGGGATGAAGTCCTGCATTGGGTTCCTTGTTCATCAGGAGACTTGCCTCTCCCTCTGCCTGCTGCTCCCCCTGCTTGTGCTCTCTCTCTCTCTCTCTGGCAAATAAGTGAATAAAATATTTTTTAAAAAATGGTGAGCGTGGGTGTAGTTACATATGTACACAAACACATACTTATATATTAGGATATTTACAAAGAATATCCAAAATGTCTTCCACAGGAGACTGCTTGAATAAATCACAGTATGCACATAATAGAGAGTGCTACCCAACTATTAGAATGAATGAGGGGGAGAAAGAGAATGAAGCAGTGCTACATACTTCCTTTGGAACCACCTCTAAGATACTATAACAGAAATAAAAGAAATACATGCCATCTACCTTATGTCCGGCACTATTCTAGAAGCTTTATATATTTACATATAGTTTTATATTTATAGGGTTTTTTGGGTTTTTTTTTTTTTTGGTTTTTGTTTTGTTTTGTTTTAGAGAAGGAAAGAGGGAGAGAATCTCAAGCAAATTCCATGCCCAGAGCAGAGCACAGCGTGGGATTCGTCATGGGGCTTGATCTCACAACCCTGAAATCACGACCTGAGCCAAAGTCAAGAGTCAGACTTTAACTCACTGAGATACCTAGGTGCCCCTGTAAGTATTTATGAATATTTAATTCATTTAGTCCTTACAACAACCCTATAACATAGGCATTATCCCTATTATTCCCATCTTATAGATGAGGAAACTGAGGCACATTCGAGTTAAATAATTTGTCCATTATGAAGGTATATTTGTATTTCTTTCAGTGATTTTTTTTCTCTCTGTGCTTCAATGTGGATATTTACACCTAATCTATTTTCTAATTCAGTATTTTTTTCCTCAGTATGTGCAATTCATTGAGTTCTTAATTTCAGTTTTGGAGTTTCTATTTACTTCTTTTGTTTTCTACTAAAATTATCACTTCAATTCTTTGAACATATTATTCATAGTGATTTTTTAAAGTTGTTTATTATTATTATTATTATTATTATTATTTTGTAATCTCTGCCCCCAATATGGGGCTTGAACTCATGACCCCAAGATCAGGTGCTTTTCTGACTGAGCTAGCTGGGCACCCCTCCTAGTAATTTTAAAGTCCAAATCTGATAACTATACCCCTTGGGCCTAGCGTCGATCTTGGTTTCTCAGTCATGTCTTGTCTTACGCAACCAGTTATGTTAATGAGTGTCTGACTTGTATATGAATAATTACAGAGATAATTCCATCTTCTAGATGATCTTATCTTCTTCCAGAAAGGATTTACTTCTGCAAGGCGGTTGGGCAAGAAGCTCTAGCAATCCCCAGTCAACCTGATTGCAATGGGAAGTTTGGATGCCTCATAGTTGGCCTTCAGTCTTTGTGAGAACTGACCTACTTGACTCCCCAACTCTCCAAAGGGTTAGTGTACTGGGGTCCCACCCCAAAGCCGGGCTATATAGCAGACACCACCTCCTTGATGGGCTCTCAGCTTCATAGTCTGCTGAGTTTATTGGCAGCTCTCCTCACCCATCTTCTTGACCTCTTAGTCGCTACTGTTGAAAGCACCATCATGCTTGAGGGAGAAACTGTCTTTACTTGTTGGCCTTATCTCTCTGGTCTTTTTTCCGCTTCTAAATTTTGGCATTGGAATTCCTCAGAACCTTAGAAACGCTCCAATACCTTCCAAAAAGTTTTCTTTGTTTTTGTTATTATTGTTATTTTTTAAAATGTCTTGTTTGATCTTTCTAGTTGTTCTCAATGAGAGGGTTGGTTGAAAACAACCCAGTGCCCAACCAGCAGATAGACTTTAAAGGCGGGGTGGGGGGGTGGGGAATAGCACAGGGAAAATCTAGTCAGGAAAGCTTCCCAGACCAGACAATTTTATAGAGAAAATGTAATACAGGGAAGTCATTTGGGATGTGTTGTTGAGCTGAAAGGCAAATAGGGAACAAGGAAGCGATGTGGGGATCGGGAACGTCAGAGCCTGAGGAAGAGAGAAGGACGTTACCAGAGCTCAGGAGCCGGGGCCGCCTTCTGGAGCCAGGGACAATGGCTTGCCCAAAAGCTAGGACCACAGAGTCACAGAGCGCCAGTCATGCTGCTCAAGGTCAGGAGGGAGAGGTGAGTCAGAGTCCCTGATTACGCCTGCCTCCTGCCCTGCTCTTGCTTTCCAGTGCCTTCTACCGACCGCACTTCAAAGCACGCAGTGGCCAAAGCAGCCTGGGGACAGCAGAGGAAGGTGGGGTGGGGGGGTACACCCTAGACCAAGTAGGCAAATGACTGGGTACCGGGCACATTTGGAAAGACACCTAAGGGACTAGAAGCAGTGGTTGCTTCTGGGGTGGGAGGAGGAGAAAGGATTGGTGGATGGGGAACTAAGGTTGAGACCTACCACGTGCATGAAGTTCGTCTTAACCAAAACACGTACCATGAAAAGTCAGATGGCACCCTTCGTTGGCTCTCACCCTCCAGAGCCGCATTTCTCAAACCTCAGGATGATTAAAATCACCCATGATACAGGAGAGAATGCAGACTCTACAATCAGCGGGTCTGGGGTTCATCTCAGGAATCTACATTTTTTTAATTAAATTTTTTATTTTTTATTAACATACAGTGTATTATTAGCCCCAGGGGTACAGGTCTGTGAATTGCCAGGTTTACACACTTCACAGCACTCTCCATAGCACATACCCTCCCCAATGTCCATAACCCAACCACCCTCTCCCTCCCACCCCCACCCCCCAGCAACCCTCAGTTTGTTTTGTGAGATTAAGAGTCTCTTATGGTTTGTCTCCCTCCCTGATACAAAGAATTTGAGAGGCAATGTGGGGGGCTTGAGGGGTAGGAAAGGAAAAAATGAAACAAGATGGGATCAGAAATCTGCATTTTAACAACCATCTCCCATCATTTTGGTGGTTGGTCCAAGGGAAACACTTCCTAGCCACGGCCGGCAGTGGGGCAGAATTCAAGCTCCTTTGGCGCATCCGTGACTAAATTCCTCTCTGAACCCTTCCCTGTCACCAAGGCCTTGCTCCTCTCCTGCCTCTCATCCTTGTGCACGATGTCATCCAAATTCTTACCGCACTTGGTTCTAGTAATCTGTCTGTGTGTCTGCTTTCCTGCTTAGCACCTGAGGGCAGAGGACTCTGCTTACTGCTATTAAATCCCAGCAACGCCTAGCCTTGTATGTGGCACACAGGAGGCGCCCAGTAAATTGTTGGCTAAACTCACTGGTGGTTTTCAGTGAAGAGAGGAAATCAGAGTCGGCCGAAGTGCCCAGAAAGGGTTTCCCAGAGGAGAAGTTGCCTTAGAGTAGAAGAGAAATACATTCCAGGCTGGGGGAAGGGAATTCACTGAGGTACCAAGAGCAGGCAGTCTCATTTCTATTAGCGAGCAGCCCTGGTGATGAATATAAAGGGCTTTGGTGTGTGTGTGTGTGTTTTAAGGCAAATTCCCTAAAACCGTACTCGGTAGGTTGCATATCCCCCCTATCTGGGGCCATAACTTCCCCAGATGTTAATGAGTACTTCCAGCATTGATGGAAGGGAGACAGACCCCTACGGGTTTATAAAACATGCAGATGACTGGTTTTTAACGAATGCAAAACGTCAAACAAAAGCAGCATCACAGGCTGGTTGCTCATGCATAGTAAAGTTCCCAGGGAAAAGGGAGCAAATAAATACGGAGAAATACCTTGGCTGGAACCATTCCTAATAGGCAACGGACAATTGGGAACAGCAGGGATATACAGGGACACGGGAGCAAATAGCAAATACATTTGGAAGCTATCAGCGAGAGTGGGATCAAGGCGGCACCAAATGGCCTTTTGGCTTTTGTTTTCTACGAGGGTGTGGGGCTTGTGTTCAGCCCTCCCAGACATAAATGTACAAGGAGGAGCTTTTGTTTGGGGGGTGGGTTGGTGGCGGGTGGGGGCCACGATGGAGGAAGAAGAGCTGGACGTATGTACAGCAAGAAGAAAGCAGTTCTAGAAACAGGGGTGTTTAAATGGGACGTCTATGTGTCCCCTTTTGAGCTAGAAGCCACTGACTTGAACTTTGCCCTCCTTCTTAGGGACGGGACTTAGCGGGACCCAGACATTGTATCGTCACACAAGCTAGTTCAGCTTTTCACAGTACTTACAAATGTGGTCACATGTACACAAGTCACTATAGTCATTATGTATATATGTGTTTTAAAGGGAATAATTTGGGGGTGTCTGGGGGGCTTGGGCGGTTAAGCATCCGACCCTTGATTTTGGTTCAGGTCACGATCTCAGGGTCATGAGTTCGAGCCTGGCCTTGGGTTCTGGGCCAAGCGCTCAGCGGGGAGTCTGCTTGAGATTCTCTCTCTCCCGCTCCCTCTGCCCCTCCCTCCCCTCACACTCTAGAAACAAATAAATAAAATCTTTTTAAAAAAATAAGAGGAATAATTTGTTCTATATAAACAGTTTGGTGGCCTTTTAGCATGCCTTCATGTTTTCGTATGCCCAGACCTTCCAACCCTGCATGTAGCCTGGGCCCCTTCAACCCTCGTCTGCTAGCCCAGCTTTCTGCTTGGGTGGTGCAGATGGCTAGCTCTTGGATGGGGAGGGCCCTTGACACCCTTTATCCCCCTACAACCTGGACACACCTGCTTAATGAGGCTTGGAACCCCTTTGTTGGGAAGCACCCTGTGTTTCTTTCCATACTGGGGAATGAGCCTTAAGTTGTAAACCTTCCAGGGAAGGGAGTGCCAGGGCCTCACCTGTGCTTGGAGGTGTCAGTAGCGGTCTCCATGCCCTCCTATGGAGCAGGTTTTCTTCCTGCAGCCCTGGACACGTGGTTCGGCAGAGGGAGGGGGGAGTGTGTTCAACAGTCCGCAGGCTCCCACCGAGAGGCTAGTAGAGATGGAAACTGTCTATCAAGTTTCATGCTTTATCTTAAAATTTCCTGCAAAGGGTGGGCTCTACCTCAGCGTGTATCCACATATGCTTTAATGTGAAATGGTGTTTGTAGCGGCCACCTGATGCTTCCTTCAGATCTTCCTCCCAGGACAGTCCCGTTCACTGTCCAGAATGTCAGCTGCCGGTGGCTTGCAGGTGCTTGCCCGCTGGGCATGGACCTGGACCACAGGGAATCATCATGCCCAGGATTCTATCCCATCTCAGGGTCTGGTCCGTGGCTGACAGATGGCTAGCCGGAAATACAGAAGCCCAGCCCCCCGCCTCAACCTGAGACAGCTCCGAAGGGCCATCTTTGTGGGATCGGCGGAGATCGGGCTTCGCTGCCACAATTCAGCCGGCCCTTCCTTCTGCCGGATCCTGCCTGCCTTCCTTGCAGGAGACTTTCTGAGAGCATCCTCCCAAAAAACTCTCCTTTTCGGAGTTTGTTCTCAGGGAACCAAGACAATATTGGAAACATTTAAATTACTTGAGCGCTCTCTCTCCTTCCCACTTTTATCTTGTCACTGCCTCCATCAAGATCCTGGCAGTAAATAGAGGAGATATTCAGCTGGGATTCTGAGCACAATTTAATGAAGAGCCTATTTACATAGGGCCAGAGTGAGAGCAATCACCAAGGAACGTTGAGGAGACAAGAGACTAGCGGTATCCAGAAAGCAAGACCGCCTTCAGGACTCCAGGGATGAGGGGTAGAAATGGTTTAACGGGAGCCC
Organism: Martes martes; assembly: GCF_963455335.1. NCBI lineage: Eukaryota > Metazoa > Chordata > Mammalia > Carnivora > Mustelidae > Martes > Martes martes. The sequence goes on along the minus strand of NC_137901.1, from coordinate 26,257,842 downwards.
AGGGAGGTGGGTGCTGCTGTGAATGGGGTCACTTCCCATAGGGGCCTAGCTCTGGAAGCCTGAAGCCACGGACAAACTATGACCTTGGGGAGCATAAGGAGCAGCAGAGGAAATACCCCACTTCTGCCCCCACCGTTGCTTTCCCACTGATGCCTCCCAGGATTCAAATCCACCTGGAAACAGGGCACTGCTTTTGGTGAAGGACAGCTCACCAGGACAAAAGCACAGAAAATGGATGGGGGCTTTGGGGACACTGGCAAATGGAAAATGCTAGTACAAACTCCGAGGAGACCCACCATGTCAGTGACATCACTTACCCTCTGGCCTACTGCCCCGTCCCTCCAAAGAGCACCCCCGTGTGGTTACAGGGGAAGGACTCTGCGCTTCCTCAGGCCGCGTGTGTGTATGAGTTGGGGGACGGCAGCCCTGTGGCTGAGGCGTGGCTTCACAAGGAAGATGGGTTTAGAGGAAGGAGCTGGGTGGGCTGGCTTGAACCTTGGTTGCCCAAAGAGCATTCTCCCGAGTAGAGGCAATGCTCCCGCACGGATGCTGCCATGATTTCTCTTCCTTCTTCTGTTAGACCAATGGGGTCCCAACAGCCCCAGGGCTGAGGGCAGGCAAGCCACCTGGGAGGAAAGCAGGGTATGGAGTTTGTCTCGGAGCAGCTGGATAACCAGGAGGAGACAGGAAGAGGTCGGCGCTCAGCGAATTAGAGAACGCATGGCAGCGTTGAAGGCTTCTGAAGCCAAACCAGGAGGCAGGCAAGAACTCCACAGCGGCATTTCCCACTCAGAATTGTTACAGCCTGGCCCAGGCTTGTAGAGCGGTTTCGGGTTTGGACCTCACCCTGTAGTTACTAGAAGCCCTGGATTCCCGATGTCCATCAGCCCAGCAATGTTTATCATGCGCTCTGCATGGCGCACTAAGGACTTTGCTGGTCTTATGCAAGTACTTGCCATTCCAGGGGACTCCGCTGTGCTTCGCAAGGAAGGCCATCCCTCCTCTGGAACATTCCTTCCACACCAGGGAATTGGTTAGGGCGAGCTGGTAATGAACATGGGAGGAAAACAGGCCCAAACATCCAGCCCTGGCTGCTGTCAGGTCTCACCAGAAGGGCAGTTGGTCCCAGGCCCCCTGTCCTGGTCACTTTTTACCACATCTCACTCTGCTGCCTCCAGGGGGCCTGTTCCCCATCTTTGTCAATCAACTGCATTCATTTCTTAGCAACAGAAAACCTCCAGATGCAACTGGGAGACAGTGGCTGAGATGTCTATGTCTATGGTCTACATGAGGGAGCAGCGGGAAATGGGGTAGGGCTCTGGCACTTTTCAGGGTCCGTATTCTCCCGGGCATCCTGGGCGTGGGCCACATCTGCTGGTCTCCAGGGCACAGGGAGTGCCCCATGGAGGGTGGCAGAAGGCATAAACTACCATTTACAGGACCGGCCCCTCAGGACCCCCAACGTGATTCACACTCTAGTTCCTCTTTTGGAAGAGAGGATGCTGATGACCTGGCGGGGTAAGGAGCCACCAGGTGGAGGGAGCAGAGTCCCAGAAAAACTGTGCAGGACAGAGAAGTGTCCCCTCCTGGACACTACCACTTGTGGACCCCCCTGTGACCTAACAACCAAATACGCTTCTGTCTTGAGCCACCAACTTTTGTCTTTTCCTCTTGAGCCACCAACTTCTGTGCCCACGAAAGCAGTGAGCCAGTCCTAGCAAATCTGAAAGCTGGAGAAGAAAGGTGAGGCCCGTGTGTTTAGGAGGCCTGCTGAAATAGATGACAAAGGAGTTTGGTATTTTCCTGTAAGAAAAACTGGCTGTGGAGGTTTTTGAGCAGGGGAGGAGCCTAGGATCTGGGCTGGGGCGGGGGTGGTGGGATGGGGTAGGGGGTAAGTGGGGTGGGGGTGGGGTGGGCAGAGCCGGCAAGGCTGGAGGCAGGCCGTGCTAGAGGAGTCAGAGCAGCTCCTGTCATGCAGGGGGTTGGGGAGCAAGCCCTGGGCTGAGGCTGGGACAGGAGAAATGAGCTTGGGGGCTGAGCTAGGGAAGGGGCTGAGCAGGAAGGATCTATAGAACTCAGCATCTGGCAGGATGTGGGGGGCCATGAGAACTGGGGAGTCTGGGGGGGAGGGGTAGAGGGCCATGAGAACTGGGGGGTCTAGGCCAGGGGAGTGGAGCCAGTTTGGGAGAAAGAGGGACTTTGTGTCTGACATGTGGGCTTGAGCTGCCCAGCAGAACGGAAGGAGAGGTCCAGCTGCTGCTGGGAAAGCCACCTAGAGCAGAGGAGAGGGCCAGAGCCAGAAGGGACACTGGCTCTCACAACACACAGGCTTCACCTTCTTTCTTCTCCCACTTTCAGCTCTAGTAGGACTGGCTCGCTGCTCTCACCAGTCTGTCTGGAACTGGCCGTCCCAGGGCAGAGGAGACACACCAGAGTACCCTGATGCCAGACCCTGGCTGGCACTCCAGCGTAAATCCAACTTGTTCAAGGTGTCAACAGACATCTTGAGAGATGGAAATGCACCAAAAGAGAATCAGTTTTACCATGAGGATGTTTGGTGGGGATGGAAGAGGTCGTTCGCATTCGATGCTGGACAGAACCCGATCTTGGTGCATACGCTGTCAACAAGCAAAAGGGATGGAGGACAGACGCCATCCGGAATGTGGTTCGTAGGCAATGGCAGTGGACAAGTTGACAAGAAGAGAGAAATGTGACCTTGGCCCTGAGGAGAAGAATGGCGGATATCCCTCTCCTCTGGCTGAAGCAAGAAATGAAAGAGAAGCCATGTCTGAATGTCGTTAGCGCTTTCAGAGTGATAAGAACAAACAAACAAACAAAAAAACAAAAAAAAAAAAACCCTTCTAAAATAAATGAGGTGTTACTAAATAAACAAATCACTTGAAAATGCACGTGTGGGGCAGCCGAGATAAATTAAAAAACAGATTAAAGCAACATCTGTATATTAACATTGTCATAAAATGGAATGGTAATGGGGGGAGCGTGCAAGGTATTATAAAACAATAATCAGAAACATTATGTCAATTATTGAAAACCACATCACCAATTGAGAGGTGTTACTTAGTCTCCGATGCTTCTGCAGCCATTTGTTCCCCAACTGGCTCTATACAGGGGGCCCTACTCGACTCCTGATAAGCACCCTTAAATGCTACCGCAATATACTCCCAACTCAGGGACGGGCTTAATTAATTCTTCTCATCACCACTAGTAACAGGTCACATGACATGACAGCTAACTGCTCACTCCTCGCCTTGAATGCTTAAATGCCCCCCATCCAACATGGCCAAAATCATTAGGAGATAACATCCGCTTGCTCATGGTATTAATAACAAAAGTGGTAGTCATCAACGCTGCATCTGTAGACCATCTATTTTTAAACTTTTAACCTGCTTTCCCATCTGATCCTCACGGGAAACCTGGGAAGCTGTGTTCTCTCGTGTGAAGGAGGAGGAGACACAGACCAGAAGGTTGTCACGCAGCAAGGTGTTGGTAGGTTCTGCACCAGACCCCAGGCCCCTCCCTTACCCCGCCCCCCCCCCACCCCGGCCCTGTACTTCTTTCTCTTTGCCCCTCTCAGTCCCTCCCAGCACCTCCCTCTCCTCTGCCTACAATTCCCTGTGTGAGTCCAGGCCCCAACCAGCAACTTCACCCCCATCACAGACTTTTTCTGCTGGCCTCAGCTCTTCCCTCAGGGCTAGTCAGCACTATCCTTTTCATAGGTCCTATTAGATGATCACCCAGGGCCATTTTGTGTTCCCTTGCCCACCAGTTCAGCCCCTGCCCTGCACTCAGCCTAGAAAATCCCCTCTACTAATGGTAACAGAAACCAGAAACCAGCAGAGAGCAGTCTCTTTTTTTCATGTCAGGTTTTCTCAGGGTCATTTTCCTATCATCCCTGCCTGCCCTCCATTCTCAGATAAGTCTCTCCACTCCCCCTTAAGCCTTCTCCATGTACCCTCACTGTTTCTGCAAATCTACACCACCAATAACCTTCCTTTCCCAACCCATCTCTCCCTTGATGGTTCCTTCTTCCAATCCTGTAAGTCTCCTTTATCCTACAAAACCATTTCTTTCAGCCCTGCTTGTGCCCTTCTTGGGCTGCTGTTCTATCCCTCTATCAAACTTCTATAAAGTTTGGGCAAACTTCTATAAAGAGAAGGCAATGCTAGAGGTTACATCTCAGTCGTTTGGGGAGTTTATTAAGAATACAGATTCCTAGTTCCCATTAATTAGGACTTCCTATTATAAAAGAAACTTCTGCACTGTGAAGAAAGTCCTCTGCACAGAGAAGGAAATCATCACCAAAACTAAAATGCAACCTACTGAATGGGAGAAGATATCTGCAAATAACATATCTGATAATGGGTTCATATCCAAAGTATATAAAGAAACTGTAAAACTTAACACCCCCAAAAAACAAATAATCCAATTTAAAAATGGGTGGGAGACATGAACACATATCTCTCCAAAGAAGACTTCCAGATGGTCAACAGACACATGAAAAGAGGTTCATCAACCACTTATTATCAGGGAAATGCAAATCAAAACTACAACGAGATACCAACTCACACCTGCCAGAATGGCTAAAATCAACAACACAGGAAACAACAGGTGTTGGCGTGGATGTAGAGTAAAAAGTGCCCTCCTGCACTACTGGTGGGAATGCAAACTGGTATAACCACTCTGGAAAACAGGATGGAGGTTCTTCAAAAAGTTAAAAATAGAGCTACACTACTACGATTCAGCAGTTGCACTTCTGGAGAATACAAAAACACTAATTCAGAGGGATACATGAATCCCTATGTTTATAGCAGCATTACTTACAATAGCCAAGATATGGTAGCAGCCCAAGTGTCCACTGATTGATGAATGTGTAAAGATGTGGTACACACACACACACACACACACTGAAATATTACTCAACCATAAAAAAGAATGATATCTTGCCATTTGTAATGACATGGATAGAGCTAAAGAATATAATGCTAAGTGAAAGAAGTCTGTTGGGGAAAGAGAAATATCATATGATTTCACTCATACACAGGATTTAAGAAACAAAACAAATGAACCAAAAAAAAAAAAAAAAGGAGAGAGAGAGAGAGAGAGGCAAATCAAGAAACAGACTCTTAACTACAGAGAACAAACTGATGGTCACCAGAGGGGAGGTGGGTGGGGAATGGGTGAAACAGGGGATAGGGATTAAGGAGTGCACTTGTCATGATGAGCACAGGGTGATGTATGGAAACGTTGAATCATTACATTGTGTATCTGAAACTAATGTAACACTGTATGTTAAACAACAGGAATTAAAATAAAAATTTTAAATAAAAAAGATCAAAATAAAAATATGGGGTAATCTATGTTACACAAATCCTAATCAAAAGAAAGATGGAGTAGCTATCTTAGTGTCACAAAAAGAAGATATCAGTGTAAGTAAAATTACTGGGGATAAGGAGGAACATTACATAATTACCAGAGGGTCCTGTCAAGAAGACCCCACAATCTTAAATGTGTAGGCACCTACCATCAGGGTATCATAATATATGAAGCGAAGACTGACAGAACTGAAAGAGAAGTAGTCAAATCCTTACTCACACTTAGAGACTTTAATATTCCTCTCACAGTTACCCACAGAACAAGCAGGTAGGTAGAAAATCACCGAGGATATAGAACCAAAGAACTCTAACAACCAGCTTGGCCTAACTCATATTAGATTAGTAGAACCTTCCATCAAAACACAACAGAAAGCACATTCTTTTCAAGTGCACATGGAATATTCACCAACATAGACTGTATCTTGAATAATATAATAAGCTTTAACAAATAAAAAAATGGAATCATGTGATTTTCTCCGATCATGATGGAATTAGAAATCAGTCATAGAAAGATATCTAGAATATCCCCAAATATTTAAAAATTAAGCAACATACTTTGAAAGAAACCATGAGAGTTTAAAGACGGAGTGTCAAGGGAAATTAGAAAATAGGACATTTCAAAATGTGTGGAATGCAGGTAAACAGAGTCTAGAGGAAAATTCATAGCATTAAATGCTAGAGAAGAAGGATCTCAAGTCAATATTCTAAAGCTAGAGATGGTGAACTATGGCCTGTGGGCCCCATCTGGTTCACCACCTCTTTTTTTAAGAATAGTTTTATTGGAATACAGTCATGTACATTCATTTACATATTGTCTATGGCTGCTTTCTAAGAGGTCAGCATTACCCTAATACTGACACAGTACCAGGCAAAGAGATTACAACACAGCAAAACTACAGACCAATATCTCTTATGAACATGGATGTCAAAATTCTGCACACAAATCCAGCAATATATATTATAAAACGGATGATCTATCATGAATAAGTGGGGTTTGTCCCTGCCATGCAAGGCTGAGTCAACACTTGAAAATCAACTAATGGAATTCATTATATTAACAGAAAAGAAGAAAAAACACATGATCATCTCAATAGGTATAAAAAAAGCATTTGGCAAAATTCAACAACCACTCATGATAAAAACTCTCGGCAGACTAGGAACGGAAAGAGTCTTCTTTAACCTGTTAAAGGGCACCAGCACAATATGGTACCACTACATACCTGGTAGGATGGCTAAAGTCAAAGAAATATGCGACACTCAGTGCTTGTGAAGATGCGGAACAACTGGAACTTTCATCCATTGCTGATGAGAATGAAAAACAATACCTCCACTTTGAAAAAATGTTTGACAGTTTCCTGCGAAGTTAACCAGACACTTACCATATGACCCCAAAATCCCACACTTACTTATCCAAGAGAAATGAGAGATTTGCATCACAGAAGACCCATATGTAAATGTTGGTAGTGGCTTTCTTTGTTCATAACACCCACACCTGGAAACAAAGCTGATGTCCTTCAGGGAATGGATAAACAGACTATGAAACATCCTTATAATGGAATACTACTCAGCAACAAAAGGATAAATTATTGATCTAGGACTCAACGTGGATGAATCGCAAATGAATTATGTCAAGGAGGGAAGACAGACTCAAAAGGCTACATATTTCATGACATTCTGGAGAAAACCAACCTATAGAGACAGAGAAGATCAGCAGTTGTCAGGTTGGGTGGGGGAGAGGGGTTGACCACAAAAGGAATTTCTGGAGGCTTGCTGGAGCTGTTCTGTATCTTCATTGTGCTTACCCTAACTCGAGGCATTGATAGAAACTCACAGAACTACGCATCAAAGAGAACAAATTTTACTTTATGTAAAAATAAATAAAATTTAGAAAAACATGCAAATATAATAATGTCTAGCTTATGGAAACATAAAATTAAAAAACAAAAATAAAACAAAAAGTTGACTGTAGGGGAAGTTGGTGTTTAAATGTAAATAGATATCTGAAAGAGGTATATTTTAATTTGTTTAATTTGTTTAATTCCTTAGTTCGTGACTAATTAATCATATTATTAAAAAGAAGGCAGGTCCTTGAGGCACAGGGACATTTATAGATGAGGTTCACGCAGAGTAAACGTGAAGCAGTCTGGTGTAAGATGCACTTCTGGCTAGAGTCAGCCCAGGATATTTTCAAGGCTTTGGAGGACCTAATCTTTCACTTATTATTCTCTTCTAGATCCTGGCTTCATTATTTTTCTTTTTAAGGGTCAGTCAAAAATGAAGGGACCCTGGGGCACCTGCGTGGTGCAGTCCGTAAAGTGGCTGACTCCTGATTTCAGCTGAGATCGTGATCTCAGGGTTGTGGGATTGAGCCCCACATGGGGCTCCATGATGCTGCATCTGCTTGAGGATTCTCTCTCCCTCTCCCTCTGTGCCCCCTCCTCCCAGGCGCTCTCTTTCTCTCTCTAAAATAGATAAATAAATCTTTAAAAATAAACAAAAAAAACCACAAAGGGACCCCAACTGCCCATTTGTTGTTGGTTCAAACAACATTCCTACAAGGTAGGTATTATTATTCCCATTTCACAGATAGGGAATCTAAGTCCAGAAAGACTAAGTGACATAGTCCAGGCCTCCAAGCTGATAAAGGCTAAGCTTTGATAACCCCAGTCTGCCAATGCCAAAGTGTATGCAGTTGGGGCAGTCAGAAGCAATTCCAACAGTCAGGAAGAGTTCTCTTTGCTTGCTTGCTTATTGATCAGGAGAGCTACATGGACAGAGTGAAACTTCCAGATTCATCAAGGAGGTGGGCATAGATTAGAAGAGGAGAAACTGGAGACTGAGAGGCCATTTTGGCTTTCCCCGAGCTGTTGTAGAGAATCCTCCTTAGGCAGGCAGAGGTGAGGAGTGCGGAAGGATCCAGAAGAAACACAAGGTGCAGCTCCCTGGTAACAGCTGTATTGTTCCTGTCGTTCCCCCCCTTCCCGGAGCCCTTCCTTCCCAACGTGGTGCAGATGAGGATGAATGGAAATGGTGGAATTTTAGTCTCTGGGATTACCTACTGTAGATGTCATATGGCCTCTCTAAAATAAACCATACTTCGGGGTGCCTGGGTGGCTCAGTGGATTAGAGCCTCTGCCTTCAGCTCAGGTCATGATCCCAGGGTCCTGGGATCGAGCCCCGCATTGGGCTCTCTGCTCAGCCAGGGAGCCTGCTTCCTCCTCTCTCTCTGCCTACTTGTGATCTCTGTCTGTCAGATAAATAAATAAAATCTTAAAAAAAATAAAATAAACCATACCTGTTAGAAGCATCCAGAACACAGGCATTCAGTCTCCACAGGCCCCCATGAGCTACATCTGACAAGCGTCTCAAGATCTTCATTCATTCACTCATTCATTGGGTCAGTATTTTAGTAGTCCTACCAGCAAATGTATCGAGTGTCTACTATATGCTGGACACAGCCCAGCAGATTATAGAACCAGCCCCCACTGTTACCACGGGAGGGAACCCACTGGCAAGGACTTTGGTGGGGGCAAGGGAAAAGCCAGAACTTAACAGTTTATCATCTGCCTCCTTGGTTATTAATAAACTGAGTATTTCTTGAGAAGGAATTCTAATTTTTACCTACCTCACAGAGATGCCAGAGGATCAATTAGCTGATGTTCATCTGAGACAGAACAAAGAGAAAATTGGAAAATGAGAAGCCCTATAAATGAGCCTCTCCTCTGTTATTACTGCCATCATCATCATCATCATCATCATCATCATTATTTCTGCTGAGTGACTGCTTCATCAAACTATTCCTACACTTCCAGTCAGGGGAGAATAAGCCTTAATGGAGTCTGGAAATTAAGGAATTAGGAGAGACACTCATCTAAGTGCAGGGAGGGAGCTTTTCTAGGTTCACTGTCACCTCACCTTCCAAACTTCACATGCCTGCCACTGAGTATGCCAAGGAGAGAGGGCTAATGTGAAAGTCAGCTTTGAGATAAAGAGAAGTCCCATACCCCGCCCCAAGCCCCCAAGTACCTACATCGATACCGTATTTTCTCTTTCTGCATCTTTAGATTTCCACCATTCCAGGCATTCATGGAATTTCCCACCCAAGTCCCATCTCCAGAGGCTGCAGCCAAAATGGTCAAGGATTTGGTGAGGGTAAGTGAGGCCCTCTCCCTGTTGGCACAAGTGTCAGAGGGCACCAAAGCCTGGGCTGGGAACATGCTGGGGGAGAGAGGTGACCCAGAGCACAATGAGGACAATGAGGTCGGGTGAGAGTTGGGACAACTGTCCAAATCACCAGGAATGGTCCAGCTGGAAGGTGTGCTGGGGGCTGACTCCTGGAAGAAGGCTGGAGGATGGTAAAAATGAGACAGTCTTCTTCATTTCCCCTTTTGCCTGGGACAGTGGCATCCCATGACATTCTCAGTCATGATGGGTCAGGAAAGGGCCTTAGACAGCAGAGTCCATCCTGATGTTGGAGGGTTAAATGGGCAGGTTGGGTGGTCTCCCAGGGACACAGAGGCTGGGACTCTGAAGGTGTTCCCAAGGCCGACCTCTTCCAAGAAGCCCCTCTTGACCTGATTGCTCCCTCCTCTTCAGGCATGTAACACTTGTTCTGGGCCTATCTTTCCCCCAAGCTGGTAAACTCCACAAGAGCAGGCATGCTGTCTATTATTTTGCATTTAAGCTTTATGCCCAAGGTAAGGGGTGACTGTGTGTGTCTTTGTGTGTGCATGTGTGCATGTGTGCATGTGTATGTGAATGGGTGTGAATATGGTAACTGTGCTACCAGCTGCCTTGTGTTCCTGCATGGTCTCCTCTTCTGCAAAGCCCAGAGCTCAACTTCTACTTGTCTTTCTCCCCAACTGTCCTCAGCAGAGTATTTTGTTCAGAGTGAGCATTGCCTCTATATTAGATGGCAACTTGTTGATTCCAGAAGAATTGATAAGACTGGTGACAGTCATACCTCCATCGGTCTAACTACTTAATTTTAAGTGCCTTCACATGAGTGAAATTAATTGTTCATTTTTAGCACATTATCCATTTCCAAACTCTTTAAAGTGCACATTAGTTAGTACATAAGTTATGTTGGTAGGCATCTTCGTCTCTTGTAGGGAAATGGGAAGATGATCCAGTTAGTAGGAGAGGGAATTTTTTTTTTTTTTTTGGTCAGGTTCAATTTGAAGAGGGCCATTCATCCTCCTTCTAGTGGAATAAAGAGAAAGACAGAGTTGAGATGAAATTCAGGCTCTGTCACCTGCTGACCGCCTCCCTGAACAAGTCTCAAAAATCCTCAATTTCAGATTCCTCATCCCCCAAAAGCAGCAATATAGGACCTCATTCCTAGGGCTAATGGTGAGAATCGAGATAATTCAGACCATGTCTAGCACAAGGAGGCACTCCGTAAAAGGTAATTCTCTTCCCTTCTCTCTTCTCAGTTGGAGAAAGCTTCCTGGAAGAGCCAAGGTTTAAAAACTCATCTGGGGGGGCCTGGGTGCCTTAGTTGGTTAAGTGTCCGACTCTGGATTTCAGATCAGGTCGTGATCTCAGGGTCATGAGATTAAGCCCTGCATGGATACATACTGGGTGTGGTACCTGCTTAAGAGTCTCTCTCTCTTTCCCCCCTGCCCCTTCCCTGCCTCTCTAAAAACAAAACAAAACAAAACAAAACAAGACAAAACAAAAACAAACAAAAATCCCTACCTCATCTGGATCCTGAGTGAGGACCCAGACTTTGGCCTAGTGTGATTCCCCTGGTTTCCCTCACCTTCTACCCTTGGGAAAGTGAAAAACCACTAAGGCCACCAACACAGTCTCATCTCCCCTCCGCCTCACCCCATTTCTCCCATTCGAAACTCTCAGGAAAGAATCACTCCATCTGTCTCTATTTATGTTTGTTTTTCTCAAACACTTCTTGCTAAATGCAAAGTTTTAATAACAGGGCTATGATCATTTGGCGGATTACAGAGCAGTAAAAGCTAGGTGGGAAGCTGCACAGACACCAAAATATGGGGCGCATTTGGTGCTTACAGCGAGGAAATGAAATATTTAATAAGCCAAAACATGAGGAAATATGAAGCAGGTTTCCCTTCCCTTCCTTCTCTAGCAGAAATTAAACAACTTTTACACACCACGTAGTCTTCAGTAGAGGATGCTAATGACGTCCCCGATGCCCTCTTCATCTGATCAAGCTTTATTGTGTGTGTCAGGCTGACAATTAAGGCAAGTTTCTCCTATTGCACACACTTCCCCAGCCACTGTAAAGGTTAATTGAATCATGTGCAGGCGATGCTCTGGTGGACAGGAGGCTTTAGGATTCCTTTCAGACGATCGGTGAGGAGGACGGATAAAAAATCCTGTGATTATTGTACAACCAAGTGGAGACTCGTGGAAGCAAAGAGGTCCCTCTTCCTGTCTCAGTCCACCTTCCCCTTAGGTTCAGCTTTTTTGTGCTACCTCTTTCATGTTCTTGGGAGTCTCTACCATTTTTGCTTCTTTCTATGCAATGCCATTTGCTCAGAAAGACAGAGTTGTCTAAGGCGGGCTCATCCTGGGGACTGGGTCTGTCCCAGATGGCGAGCCCGGTCCCCAGAGCAAGTCTTTGACCGAAGACCTGCCACTTGCAATGTACTTTCTTGACATGAACATCGTACTACTCAGAGGACCGTCTTTATGAAAATAGGTTTATGTGATTCTGGGTCTTTCTCAAGTTAGAAATTAGGACTCAGATGAAGAATAAACTATAGTTTTCAAGAGTTGCTGAATGAGTCACGAGATCATAGAATTGTGGACTTCTGGAGTCACTACAGTCCTTAGATATTCTTTTAGTTGCTCTTCTTGGACTGCAGATGAGGACACTGGGGTCAGAGAGGAAACAGGAAACATGGCTTTCCCAAGGGCACTGGGACATGGAGTAGAAGAAACTGTGGTAGAACCCTGGTTGCTTGAACTAAGAAAATTGACAGACAGGACTGGCGTTGTCTGAGTTGTAAATATACTCTATACCCACCCACGTCAGGGACATTCATCTGTGTATAGGTAATGAACGTGCTAACAAGGAACTTTGTGAGCTCGTTAAATCAGATCCCCAGCAGCCTCCACTCAATAGCATCCTTGGTCCCGGGTAATGTCTTTAAAATCTATTTGCTTCTCTGATTTTGTTCAGATCGCTGTTTCCCACAATTCACCCAAATGGGTGAAGCCTATTGGTGAACAGAACTAACTTTTATTTTAGATGAGCTTTAAATTATTGCTGTTTTCAAGAAGACAGCCCTCAGTAGACTGGAAAGGAGTCTGGATCCCAGAGTCATCCATGGCCAGTAACATCAAATTGGAACTCTTAAGCAAGAATAAACTCATACTATGCCAAATATCTTGAAGTAGGTATTGCTGTCTGCCAACCTAAAATATGTGGCATTGGGGCATTGGCCTCGGGGTCAGAAAATGAGCAGCAGAGAAAGAAACACTAGAAGCAGGGAAGAAGGAGCTCCATGTGAAACAGTTGCCAAATACATGGTAGAACTCTCACATTCGGTAACTTGGAAGCTAGACCAAGATGGTTACAGAACTTGTAATTCTAAGGGAAGACTTTGAAAAAGATCCAGAAGGGTAGGCTTCAAAAGAAAGATGTGAGTTCTGACATTTAAGAATAGGGATGGAAGGGAATAAAAAGAGCCCAGAAATTTGAGAGTTTACATAGGTGGAAAAGTCATCCGCTCCTGCACCAGAAATAGCAAGAGAAAGGCTTCTGCAGCCCAATTCAAGCCTGTTGCTTCAGATGTCCTGGGGTTCCCTTCATTAACTTGGGAAAAAGAGACATGAAAACAAGTCTAAGAACTATGTACGGCAGAGAAGTCAGGTTGTGATTCTTACTATGTGGAATTCAACCAGAAGTAAGTAGACCAAAGGTTTTTGAGATAATTATATTGTTAAAAAGGCCATTAACCCCAGGAATCCTATAAGTCCAGGTCTTCAAACTTTCAAGCAGAAAGAAGGCTATGCAAGTTGGCAGCCCTGGAAAATGCATGCATATCCACACCCACTTTGGCTGTGGCCATGGAGGATAATGCACAGAGAGGACCATCTTAGAAAGTTAAGTCAGAAACCATGAGAACAAGAGAGAAGGGGAAAATCTGATGCCTGGCACATGGTTAATCCTCAGTAAAAGATAGTTTCCATTGTATTTCTTCAGCAAATTTTTGCTTTTTGCTATTAATACTTCTTGTACCATTTTGCTCTAACAATTCTGAACTTTCTGGATTTTTCCAGTCCAAGGGCTTAGTTGAAACTGAGCAGGAATCCTGCAGCCATTTAATCCAGTCAATTGGATACTCTGAACCCACAACATGGAGAGATGACTAAACCTTCCACCACAGAGATGGAGTAGGAAGAGCATAGGGAAAGAAGGGAGGGGAAGTTGCTTGCTGGTTCTAAGGACTTGAAAACCAAAATGAGACTAACATGAGTAAAGTACATTGAATATTGAATGTACATTGAATGTGTAAGATAACAATACCATTTATCCTCCAAATCAGGACACTTATGAGATTAAAAGATGGCCTAATAAAACAGCAGGTGTTAACAAAGATTGTCCTAGATAAAGCAGAATATGTAATCTTCCAAAAATGTGCCGAGCGCTGTGCTAGGTTCTTAAAATATTTTATTTAATTACTGAACTGACCACATTCAGGTAAGAGTAAATATCATTATTCTTATTTTTCACCTGGGAAATTTAGGTTCATGAGAGGTTAATTAATTTGCCCCTCAAACCACACCATGGCTGGTGAGCAGAAGAGCTGGGATTCAGATACAGGTCTCTGACTGTGAGGCTCCTGCCCGTGCCACTGACCTTCCTCCTGTCAAGCCCTCAGGACTTCTCTCCTTATGAATCTCCTTTGCTTCACTGCTTGTCTCTCTTTTTAAGAAAGTGTTAATGAAATTTTTCAGGCATACAAAAGGTTGAGAACTTGAAGAGCCATATACCACCATCCTGCTTGAAAAGTAAAACATGACAAATCTATTTGTAGTCCCCCCACACATCACTTTGAAATCCTGTTTGCCTCTTTCCCCCCAGAGAAGCAGGAACTATCCTGAACTTAGCTTTATAATTTTCATATGAATTTTTACAATATTAATGCATGTGGATGCACCTACAAAAGGCACACCGTACAGTTTTGCCAGTTTTTAAATTTGTGTAAATCGTGATGTGCTGTGCCTTGTCTCCTGCACCTGCCATGCTCAGCCAACAGTGGTGAAGCACTAATTTGCCTGTGTTCAGGGCTGTGTTGTATTCCACTTCACGAAGACACAACAGTTTAGTAGCTCACTCTCCTTTTAATGAATAACCAGAGTAGTTCTGATCACTCATTATTGCAAACAGTGCTCCTGTCCATTTGCCTCATGCATACTCTGCAAAAGGTTCTGCACAGCGTAGAACTAGGAGTGGGGTTTCCGGGTATAGGAGTTTGTGTATCTCCAACGTTCTCAGGTGTTGCCGGATTGTTCCCCATACTGGTTTGGCAACTGACCCTCTCACTAGTAGTGTATGTGAGGCAGGATTGCTCCATATCCTCACCAGATATTGGTATGATCAGACTTCTTTCTTTTTGTAATAGTATCTTGGATTATATTTTGAAGCTGTGTCATGTGGTTTTAATTTTTATTGCCCTGCATTTCTTGGATTACTCTGATTCCTGGAGAGACCAACCTTCTTTTCATACATTTACTAGCTCTTTAGTTCTCCTCCTCTGTATAATAGCAGCTTTCCCTTTCATCTTGCTGCTCTTCTGTGCCCCTGAGCAGGTCTCCTCTTAAGAAGGCTGCCTTTGCAAGAGAAAGTCATTATTCTTTCTCACGGTTCTGCTGCAAGAGCCAAGTCTCCTCGTGGCTTAACAGTTATACTGCCAATTGCTCCAGAGAAAGTGTCAGGAGATGATATAAATAACAAACAGGAGGGTACTGTGAATGTCCCACAATCTTATAAAATTCTGACTTTCCAAATCTGCACTTCAAGAAAAGGTTTCCCATCTGAGGTTGTTGGACCAGGACCATGGATATATTTTTGTAAGGTTCTAAAGTTCTCTACAAGAAAAATTTTAATGCATGTTTTCATTGTGGCCATAACTTTAAAATTACATTAATATAAACATTTTCCTGGCCATATTATTTTTGAGTACTTCTGCATGATTTGAAATGCTACATTTCTGATTATAAACATCTTGGTGCCAGGTGAGACCAGTAAATACAGGTGGACCTAAAAAAAAATCCATCAGGTAAGATGCTAAGGCTCTAATAATAGAATACCCATCTTTAAAAAGAATGACATCTAAAAAAATGAGACATTTACCTGCCTCTTAAAAAAAAAAAAAAAGACCTCAATTTAAGATACTGTCTTACATCAACAAGGTAAGCCTGGAGATACATGGTTCCATGGCTGGTTCAGAAGTTCAGTGATATCATCAAGGATCCAGCCTCTTTCTAACTTTCTGCTTTGCCATCAAAATACATATTGGCTTTCCAGACCCAGGTCTGTTGGCTCATGATCCCAAGAGAACTGCTTCAAGCCCCAGGCATCCTATCTTCATATAACCAGGTTAAAGAGCAAGAAACCAGGGTGGGAATATGTGTGTGCGTCAGAAGAGGAAAATCTTCCCCCTAGAAGTTTTCCAACAGACTTGTCTTTGTACTCAAACTGGTCACAAGGCCACTCCTCATTGCAAAGCAAGCTGGGAAAGCAAATAACTGGCATCCTTAACCTCTGTGGTAGAAGACAAGCTTTGCCAGCTTGAAAGAAAAAGAGGAGGACGACTTCTGGGTAAGTAAAGTATGTATTTGCGCCAACCTAGAGCTACATGCTGTCAACACGTACTATAAAACCAACAGTTTTGCAGGGGAATAAGTGGAGAAAACTATGAAAGAGATTTAATCATCCTGTTGCCATAGGCAAGCCCAACTCAAAATGCTATGCATATGTTCAATAACTCCTCTTCTTTTTCTGTTCCCCCACCTAAAAACACCCACCCTTCGTAGCATATAAGACCCTGGTGGGCTCATGCAGTGTAAGTTTGTGCCTAATTACATTAAAGAAAAACACTGTTACTGCTTCCTTCCTTATGCCTTTCCTGAGGCCCCTCACTTAATTCCCTGGCCTCTTTGTCCCTGGTTCATTACTGAACACACATATGAACATCCTTCTAGTAAACCTGGCCTCCACCTGGCTTTCAATTGCTGTTAAGGTATTTCCTTCTCAGGACTTCATATATGGGTCCTCCCAGAGAGACTGCATTTCATTACAGGAAGAGGATTACATGGAAGAAAAACACAAACTTTGGAGTCAGACAGAACTGTGTTAAAATCCTGGCTCCTATATTATAAATATCAACAGAATAATAAGGATGTGTTGGGAGTAATTTTATGCCAATAACTTCAACAACTTAGATGAAATGTACAAACTGTTTAAAGGCACAAGTGACAAAAACTGACTGAAGAAGAAACGGAAAATCTAAAGAGTCCTATTTCTATTAAAGAGATTGAATTAGTAATGATAATAACAATAAAAACCTTCCAAGAAGTTCTACAAACAAATACCAGGAAGAAATAATACCAATCCTTCATATACTCTTAGAGAAAATGAAGAAGAAAGAATACCTCCCAAATCATTTTATGAGAATTATGAGTATTACCCTGACACCAAAACCAAGGACATTACAAGAAGAGAAATTACAGGCTCATTAACATAGTCATAAAAATCCTTAATAAATTATTAGCAAATCACATATAGTAACATATTAAAAAAGGGTGTTACATCATGGCCAAGTGGGATTTATACCGGAAATATAAGATTGGTGTAACATTCAAAAATCAATGTAATTCATCATAATAACAGAATACAGAAAGAATACTATTTGCTTATTTAAACAAATGCAGAAAATGCATTTGACAAAACTCAAGACCCATTCATGGTGAAAAAAAAATTCAACAAACTAGAAATGAAAGGGAAATTTCTTAATAAAGGGTATTTTTGATAAATTTATAGTTAACAGTATACTTAATAGTGAAATACTGAATGCTTTTCTCTTACTATTGGAAACATCAAAAATAACATTCATTCTTGGGGCACCTGGGTGGCTCAGTGGGTTAAGGCCTCTGCCTTTGGCTCAGGTCATGATCTCAGGGGCCTGGGATCGAGGCCTGAGTCGGGCTCTCTGCTCAGCAGAGAGCCTGGTCCTCCTCTCTCTCTGCCTGCCTCTCTGCCTACTTGTGATCTCTGTCTGTCAAATAAATAAATAAATCTTTAAAAAAAATAACATTCATTCTTATCATTCCTATTTAACACTACCTTGGAGGTTCTAGCTAGTGCAGTAAGGCAAGAAAAAGAAATAAAAGTCTTATGGATTAGAAAGAAATAAGTAAAAGTGTCTTTATTTGCAGAAAGAGGTACTTAGAAAACCCAAAGATACCTATGAAAAAAGTTACATATGTTCATGCAAAAACTTGTTAAAAAGTATTAATAATAATTCTTTTCATAATTGCAAAAAACTGAGAAAGATGCAAAAGTCCATCTAGGGAAACAAGTGGATAAACAAATACTCGACAATAAGAAGAAATAACCAACTGATACGTGCATAAATATGGATACGATTTTTAAAACATTATGTTCATTTTTTTAAAAAAGCCAAATACAAAAGAGTGTATAGTGACTTCACTTTTGCAAAAATAAGGAAGAAATCTAACAAATGACAGAGAAAGCAGATCAGTGTTTGTGTGGGAATGGAGTGGGAATTGATTGGGTAGGGGCACAAGGAAACCTTTTGGGGTTTTGGGAATGTTCCATGTCTGGATCGTGGCACTAGCTATATGGCTGTATACATTTGTCAAGACTCATTACACATAGAGTTCAAATGTGCACATTTTATTATTTGCAAATTATACTTTAGTAAAGTCTATTTTAAAAAAATCTTCTATCCTCATCATTTACAGTGGCCTAGACCAGTTACTTTATCTTTCAGAGTCTCAATTTCATAAAATAGAAATAACATTTATTTTGCAAATCTGCTGTGATCATCTAAGTATTACAGTGACCTAAATAAAGTACTTGGGACAGAATGAGTGACCACTTAATAAAAACTGACTTGTCCCTAGGAAGTTATATCTGAAGTCACAAAGACATGAATCCTTGATGGCAAAGGTTAAGATATAAGAAGAAATGTGGGAGATACTTTAAATCAGGAATTCTTGCTGTGCCTCAGAATGGTCATTTTCCTAACTCTTCCAAGCTAACGCGGTCTGGAACTTAAATGATATGATCTTACGTTTTATTTATTTATTTTTTAAATATTTTATTTATTTATTTGACAGAGTGAGTGAGAGAGACAGAGAGCAAGCACAAACAGGGGGAATGGCAGGCAGGGGAGAAGCAGGCTTCCCACTGAGCAAGGAGCCCGATGTGTGGCTCGATCCCATAATCCCTGGGATCCCTCAATCCCATCACCTGAGCAGAAGGCAGCTGCTTAACCACCTGTTAAGGTTAACCACCCAGGTGCCCTGATTTTATGTTTTAAAACATTCTTTTTTTTAAATTTGACTCCCAAAACCATCCTTAAAACTGGATAGACCATGGACATATGACTTTATAGAGTGCAGAGAAGGAAAGGGACTTGTTCAAGGTCACGCCAACGCAATCAAGTCTGAAGCACAATGATTTGGAGTAGCCTAATCTGTTATCCAGAGACAGGCTGGGAGGAGGATGCGGAGGGAGGTTCTGCTTTTGGCAGAACATCAGAGCAATTGCTCTGGTTGAAGCATTTTACTTCAGAGATGAGGCATCGAGCCCAAAGTCACAGGGAAAATTAGCGGCAGAATGAGGTATCTCCCCAGTCTCAGCCTGGGGTGCTTTTCCTGCATCCCCTGCCTCCCTCTCCCTCCTGGCAATGGCGATGGACCTGATACTTGCTTTTGACCTTCTGTAGGGCTTAGCAGCACAAGATGCAATCTTCCATGTGTTTTCCTTGTCCTCTGGCAGCGTGGTCCTCTGTCTCCCCTACATCCTCCCGGCAGGACAAACAGCTGGGGAGGATGAAGGTCAGTGGCCTGCGGGCCCAGCTGTTCTGGCCGAGGAGGATGCCCCAGTCCTGGCTGCCGGGGAGCAGAAGGGGTGGAGTAATTAATTTCCATGCATATCATTGCCAGGATCACTTACTGATCCGAGGAGGGAGATTGGAGATGTCACCCTGTAAATTGAGTCAGAGCCTTCACCCCAGTGCTTGGCTGGCAATTTCACACAGTGCCTGACACAGTAACAAACGCAGGGTACAAAAAGGCAGCAACTCCCCTGGGTGATGGACGGGGGGAATTGGCCCAATAAATTGTTCCCTGTAAAAAGCCATGTTTCCCTCATTAAAAGGCAGTGAATTCTCTATTGCTTTTCATTAGCTCTGGCCTTGCTAGACACGAGGTGTAATTGACAGTGTGGTTACAGGAGGTGGGCCCCGAGGTGAGGGAGACAAAGAACCTGAAAAGAGATTCTTATTTATTAAGGTGGAGGTGACAGGCGGCTGCTTAATAAGTTTTTGGCGTGGGGGCCAGGAGGTGGGAGAGTGGTGGGGTCCTCTGAGGTTTGCTCCAAGGGCATTGTACCCAGCAGAGTAAAGAGCTAGCCAGAGCCAGGACAGAGGCACACCCTGAGCAGTGGGGGCTGGAGGTCGCTCACGGTCATCACTTGCATCCTGCCTGAGAGAGGACCAGGGTCCAAAGACCTGGGGGGGGGGGTCTGGTCTTGGATTTGTCACTGACTGGCCACTCGGTCATCTTGGGAAAGTGGCCACGTCTCCAGATGAAAATGGGAAGAATGGGATCGAGAGAGATCCAGTCGATGAAAGAACCCCAGGCGGGGAGGTATGCGGCTTTACAAACGCCACAGACACTCCTCTGATGATTTCTATAACCATTGCTTTTCTTGGTATAAGCATGCACCCAAGACTTCTTTTTTTCTTCCATAGGGTGTAATTCAACCCTCACTACTCATTGTGGTGCTCGCATTGTCCCAGATTTGGCCTCTGGGAGACTTCAAGCTGGCTCCTGGGTCTCCCCGGTGTCCCCTCTATTCTTAGAGCCCTTCCTTACCTGCCGGCACAAGCAGGTGCTCCAGACTCATCTCACACATCATCTACTTTCATGCTGAGCCCAGGTTCCTTTTAGTCAGTCAAAAAGCAAAACAAAATCGAATAAGAGCTATGCGCCCCCCACACTTAAGACCGAGGTGGAGACTACCTAGCTAGTACACAGCGTCACACACGTCAAGGGTATAAGAAGGCTGAAGTCGAAGAGGCAGAGGGTTTTCCTGGAGAGTGTGAGCTTTGGGCATACCCCTTGGGTCTTACATCTCACGGGACAGATGGGACGTGTGCCTCCCCTTCACCTCAGGTCTAGTGAGAGGGGCTTCCTTGCCTCCTTGGAGAGTGTGTTGTGCCTCCAGACATCAGAGGACACGAGGCTGGTGTCTGACACATGTCCAGGGTAATGAGGAAGTGGGAAGGCCTCCTGACTGCACCGGAGCCCCTTGGATAAGGTGAGCCCAGTGGGGAGAAGAATTGTGGGGACCTAGAGCCATGGAGAAGGCGTATAGGCCTGCCTCCCTACCCAAGCATCATCCCTCATAGGAATCACTACCCAATCAATTGGGAGAACCCACGAAGCTGGGCCAAAGGCCCAAAGAGTATGGTTCTCTCCACCAGCATTCCTCCTAAGAGGTTTCAATGCTCCCCCTTTCCTCTTCTCCCTCCTCCTCTGGGATGCCCCAGGACCATCCCAGATGCCTGGGACTCCACACCTGGTTGTCCTCCAAAGAAATACTGGCAAAATGGGAGCCTTAAAATTAAATAGCATGGAGTGTCCAATAATTAATTTGATTTTATACCCATTGTTTAATACAACTTTAAAACTACATTAAGAAGGTAGAACTGCGCAGTGTAGCATGAAAATGAGTAGGAACTTTCCAAGCAGAGGCCAGGAATTAGCAAATTGGTCAGATGTACAGGATGGCTCCGACTAAGATGTCATCAAGAAGCCGCACTTGTGATGTCAGCACGTCAGCAAAAGATCCTACCGGAAAGGACTCGGTTTCTGAGTCCCCAGGCTGTGCAACGGCCTGGGACTGCCCGACCGGCCAGTGTGGAGCCAATATCAGCCATCAATCTGCAAGAGAACTGTCCTGGGCATCCCTGAGCCACAGGGAGGTGGGATCTGTGAGGCTGCCCTTGGAATGGTTAATTTTATATGTTAACTTGGCTGGGCCAGGGTCCCCCAGACGTCTGCTTGAAACGTTATGCTGGGTGTGTCTGTGAAAGTGTTTCCAGAAGAGGTCAGCATGTGACTCCACAGACTGGCTGAAGCCTGCCTTCAGTCTTCCCCACGGTGGTGGGGGGGGCCTCACCCAATTCACCGAAGGCCTGACTAGAACACAGAGTGAGGAAGGAAGGATTCGCTCTGGGTCTGTCTGACTGAGATGAGACAAGTCTCCTGCTGGCAGCACGCCCACTTCTCAGGCCCTGAGACTCACACTGGAATCTGAACCATTCACTCTCTGGCACTCAGGCCTTTGAACCGCACCTCTGGATTTCTGGGTCTCCAGCTTACAGGTGACCCCCTGTGGGGCCTCTCCCCTCCACAATGCCTGGGCTAATTCCTTATAATAAATGTATTTGGAGAACCCTGACAAATACATTTATTATAATGATGTCATTTGCTCCCGAGTGCTGGCTGCTATCTGAAAGGAAGGCCTTACAAAGCCCCTTGGGGCCTGAACTCTGCCCCTTCTTAAAGGTGACTTGGGAGCTCTGAACACGAGGCAGTCACCTCAGTTAGCAAGAGCTTGGTGCCTGTACCCTGGTGTCTATACCCAGCCATTGTCTGGTTCTCTTGCCCTTCTGGTTTCTTTCATTTCCCTGGATTTGAGCATCTTACGAGCTTCATGACCACCTTTTGTCCTGAGCCATAAATATAGATTTTGCCTACTTCTCCCTTGCCTCCAGGAGTTCTTAGGCGCCTGACCACAGACCCAGGTCTTAACCTCATCCTACCCAGTCCCTTTCTGATGTCCAATCACCATCCCCTTGGCCCTTGATGCCCAGTTTACCTCCTGACACCTTGGACACGTGGCCTATGCTCGGCTTTCGTACCTGGCAGGACTGCCTGGAATCAGACTCATGACCCACTCATCTGGCTCACAGCCCTCGGCTCCACCTTCAACACCAGCCTCCCAGGCTCTCCCCAGCTCCACCCCATCCCATCTTGACCTCATATTTGGGGTTTCCGGGCTTGCCCCATCTCTTCCTTTCCTGGCTCCTTGTCAGCTTCCCCAGCGGGCTGCCTCTGCGACCTGCTGTGGTCAGTGTCTGCCCAGAGAAGCCACACCTTCCTCAATCTTCCAGCTGGCCCACTTGGCAACACCCCTCCCTTTCCTGCCACACTCACTCAACCTCAAGCCAACTTGTCCTGCTGCAGGCTGGCATACGGCTCTTCCGCATGTGCTCTTGACATGGCCTTTCCCCAGCCCTGAGTCCCTCCCAGGGAGGTGGGTGCTGAAATGTCCCAGGCTCCGCCCCATCTAGACCACCATCTGGACAGTGATATTTAGTCAAACAATCTTATCTAATGACTAATTTCTACACCATCAATTAATATGGCCATAGTGTTGAGCCAAACGGATGGAAAGTGTAATAGCGAACAATCGGTCAATTGATTCCCCCCCCTGCGTTATAAGTAGCGACTAGAAGGCCACAGAGTATCAAGGCTAGGTCGTGTGTTAAGGACTCTGATTGCAAAAGAGTTAGGAGGAGGAAGGGTGAAGTCAGTGCAGGCTGAATCAGACAGATTTACTGTTTTAGAGATTTTGGGAGCTCTCACCTTCATTTTCTGTGCAATTAGAGACAAGGAATTTAGTCAATATTCTTTCACACCTGGAATAGGGCTAACATTATTGACTCATACAAGGATGTGGAAAACTAAAGGAAATTTCATACAAATTTACATATTAATTTGTCGATCATTCAAACATTTATTGAGTACCTTGTCTCAGGCAAGGTATTGGGCACTGGGGATCTACAGATGAATAAGGCCCAGTTGCTCAGAGAACTTGCAATCCAGAGAGGAAGATAAACTGGGTTATTTGTGGTCAGTGCAGTGATAGCGATAAGCAAAGTATATTATGGGAGAACCAGGCAGGGTATCTGGGGAAGTAGGAGAGTGGAGCGCAGAGACAAGGTCGATGACCATGGCCCAAAGAATAAAGGTGGCTTCATCAGACAAAGGGGATAGAAGAGCTTTCCAGATAGAAGGAGAAGCATTAACAGAGGCATTTGGTGGAGGAACAATTTGGGGAGTGTGTGTGTGTGTGTGTGTGTGTGTGTTCGGGAGCATGGGAGAATTTGAAACTGATCAGGGTTCTTAGAACACACGGTTAAGGGCAGAAGGTAACATGAGATCACCCTGGAGATGTGTAAAGGCCTAAATCCTATATTAAGAAGCTTGGGAATTACTTGCCTGCAAGAAATGGAAAACCACTTGATATGTTAAGCTCAGGAGCGACATGGTCAGATTTGGTGTGAGAAAGCTCACGGGGCCAAGGGGGTGGAGGAAGGGAACAGAGGAGAGCAAGCCACGCAGCAGGAGGCGTGGTACAGGGCTTTACTTAGCAGGGATCCGAATGAAGGGTCGCAAGAACCTGAACCAGGTGAGGCATGGCGGCCTGGTGACAGGTCAAATCACAGCCTAGAGACAAAAGGATGGGGAGTATAGAGAAGAGCACGGGGGCCATTGGGGACACGGTGACAAAATTAACTTCACTGGAATTGGAGTACTAGAGCAGGGAAAATCTTTAAAGCAGCAAGAGAAAAAAGAGAAATATTATCTTTGAAGAGCAGGAGGAAGACTTATAGCTGACTTCGAGCCAACTTCTCGATAGAAATCGCAGAAGCTGGGAGACAGGGAATAATATATCCAAAGTCCTAAAGAAAACAACGGCCAGCCTCAGATTCCTACAATGAATATATCTTTCAGAAGAAAAGATGGAAAGGTTTTCTGCTTCCTGGTGGGATACGGTAGCTTGAGGCAGACAAGCACTCCCGCCAAGAACCAGGAGAAGGGCCAGAGAAACAGGGAGATCACTCATCTGGAAGGCGATGGAGGTCTGCAGAGGAAATGAGCCCTGGAGGGGCCAAGATCCTGGATGGGAATGAAGTTTAGAGGTGAGCCGACTTCTGCAGCCAGGGGAGTCAAAGAAGGGAGGTTTGCACCAGTGAAAGGCTGCTGGTGGGGACCACAGAAACCAGCGGAGCTTTTGGTGAAAATTTGGGGACTCCATCTCATGATCTGTTTCTCTCTTGGGTAAATCCTCATTACCAAAGCTCCCTGCTGCACCGGCTCTGCGGGCCAGAAGGGGCAAGGCCTTGGCTTCCTCATTCTTATTATGATGCCCTTCTGGATCCTGCCGGATGCTGCAGCCCCAGGTAAGGATGGGGCTGGATTCTGGTCTCTGTCCTGACCAGTATTCCTTAGAGTTCATGGGGGTGGCATTAGTTCTGGAATGCCTTAGAGGTGACAAAGTGGATTTAGTTGAGTGAGAGAGTGAGGGTCAGGGTCAGGAAATGCACAAAGAGTTCATTTCCAAAATAGGTCACACCTGGGCCAGGTTTTGGAGGCCAGGGTGGAGGGAAATCCAGAAATCTGAAACCCTATCTTTTGTCCCTCGCCTATATTCCTCATGGCTTCCCTCACAGGCAGGGGAATTCCCACTCTGCTCCTTCAATTATTATTCTGCTCTCTGTGCCTGGAATATCTTTCCAAGCCTCTCCATGCCTTTCTAGCTACCCATTATTTCTCCTATGAGCCCTACCACCACCATGAGACCATCCATGTCCCACATGGAACCCTTGTTCCTCAACACTTTCAGACTACTTAATATTGTATGGTTGGTACTCAAGCCCACCATGGACAGCTCCCAACTACTCTATCAGACCATAAGCTCCTTGAGGGCAGGGGCTCTAGCCCAGGGCTCTTTACAGAATATACACCTGATTCCTGATGCTTTGATGCTTTCATACTTTGTGTCTTAGGGAGCAGAGAGTGGGTTGTCATCAAGGATGGGCTCCTTTCAATTAGGGTGCCTAAAACCACAGGTACTCACCTACAAGGAGAGTTCATTTCTAGCCCATTCAGGTGCCACATGTGATTTATAAATTCACTGACTCTGTATAATCCTGGACAAGTTCCCTGGACCTCAGATTGCAAGCTGCAATAAGAGAAAATTAATTTGATGGCCAAAACAAAGGAAATTTCTACTTGATTCCATGGATGATTAATTCTAGATCAATGCCATGTCTTATGCAACCCCTCCTCCCCCTGCCCTGAGAAATCCCAGCATTGAACCTAACAATAATTTCGATGTCAGCTGATTGGGCTCATCCCCTCCCTAGCCTTAGATTCTTGCCCAGGAGTTGGCAGAGCCACCTCCTTCTTGTTACCGAGTGTGGCAGGCTGAATAAGCACCCCCCAAAGATAGGTCCTAACCCCTAGAACCTGTGAGTGTTACCCCAAGTGGCTAAGTGGACTTTGCAGGTGTGATTAAGGATAATGACATGAAGGATGAATAATACGTGATTACCACAAACCTAGTGGCTTCAAACAGCACAGAGATACTACCTCTCAGTTCTGCAGGTCAGAAGTTCAGCACACATCTCTCTTGGTAAAATCAAACCGTTTGCAGGACCAAGTTCCTTCTAGAGGTTCTATGGGAGGCTCTGTTTCCTTGCCATTTATATTTTTCTTTCCGGCTTCTAAAGGCCACCTGCCTTCTTTGGTTAATGCGCCCATCCTCGAAAGCCAGTGATGCTGGGCCTCCTTCCCACGTTGCCATCTCTCTGATTCCCCCTTCCAATTCCCTCTACCGCTTCTAAAGATCCTTGTGATTGCACTGGGTCCAAAGGGAGAAGGTAGGATCATCCCCCCATCTTAAGGTCAACTGATTAACAGCCCTGGTTCCCCTCTGCCATGTAACCTAACATATTCACAGGTTCTAGGAATTAGAACATAGACATTGGGGTGAGGTGGGGGTGGGGGGGGATGCTGGTGGATCATTTTTCCTGCCACAGGAGTGTAAGGAAAACATTTCAGGTATGATGGGAAAGTATAGTCTAGAAGAAGAAATGCATGATGCAGATTTAAGGGACAAACAGGAGACTCATAACCAACGAAACTAGGGTTCTAGAAGGACAGTGGTGAGCATAAATTAAAGAGGTAGATTGGAGCCAGATGGTGGGCAGGACACCAGGATGGTGAAGTGCTCTATTGTCAAAAAAGAAGGAGCAGGGGTATCTTGACGGGCGTATGGTTTAATAGTTACCAAGATGTAGTGAAAGACAGGACCATGGACAGTCTTCGGCATTCATCGCTTGGACTTTAGTTCCATCATGGCCCTGGGAAGTGAGGAGAAGAGATGATCCAGGGCATAATACGGGCATCTGTAGGATAGATGTAGGGAGATGACCGAAGCAGCAGGCTACGGAAAACTGACAGAAGGTGGTAGGAGAGGAGGAAGAGAGAGGCTGGAGAGCAGGACAGAGTTTTAACCCATTCACCACCTGCTCCCACCTTTTAATTCGCATTGAATAGGCCTGATTCTGTTTTGATAGAAAACATGCCCAGCGCATGGCTCAGAAGGCTATAGAATTGAGAGCTATTAAATACTAAAAAGACAAGGTGAGAAACAATTTGCAAAATCTCCTCTTTTTATAGACTGCAGCGATTGAGAAAAATTGAGCAAATTCCCCAGCTGCCTCAACTGCAGTCTGTTTCAAGATTCCATCAATTTTTTACGGTACAATCAATATTTATGAATCCCCAAAGAAATGTCGCAAAGAGAAACCCAGCGCAACATTTTCTCAGTGGTTTGCAGAGATGTAACAGGGGGACCTAAATAACTTTTAAAATAATCTCAATGACAATCAAAGACTCTTCCATAGCCAATATGGTTTAATGTCGGTGTTTATATTAGCACTGTTCTGCCCAGGGTAGGGGTGGGAAGGGGAAAACGCTTCGTTTAATCTGTCCGAAAGATGACACTTGGCTATAATAAGTACACCATTATATGGTACTTAAAAATTCAAAGGAAGTGCTATATTAAAAAGTCCCTGGATTTTTTTTGTAATGCATTAAAATATCCTCCGTTGGTTAAGCAACGGATTTTTTCAGTCAGCTGGAAAAAAAGATTTCTGGGGGAAAAAAAAACAGACAAACAAATCCACATTGCTTTAATGGCTACTTTAGGTTTAATATCTAAACTTATTTAAATAACTCTGAGCCCTCCTGCTGAGAAATATTGAAAGTAATGGATTCCTTTGTGCGTAATCTCCCATTTAAATGTAGAGTTTAATTTCCCTTTCGGCTAAACCTGTGTGAAACTAGTCTTGAAATGTCCTTCTAAAAAAAAGGAAAGCCCCATATAGAATATTTAGGGGGTTCCTTTATTTTATTTAAAATTGGTTTTGGGCATTAAAACTAAATAGTCAGCCAACAGTGAGTCCACAGTCCCCCGAAGTTTATACCTGGATCTCAAGCTGGGTGCGGGGGCCTGCTGGGACACAGGGGCTCAGACTGAGGACCTTGGCTATGTGCAGATCAAGCGCCACCTGTGGGCTGGGCTTCCGGGGACCCTGGCAGACCTCACTCTCTGCCCCCAGCACTGTCTCCCAATGATAACACTGGAAATCCCGCCCCTGCAGCTCCATCTCTGTGGCGTATCGTTCTGATTTCTGTTCTGTGCAGACTGCCGGAGGCAGGGTCATAGAGCCCGTATGGATAAGGGCCACTCTGGGTCCATGACACACATAGAGTCTTATGATGCCAAAATGGGAACTAAGACCTAGAAATTGATCATGCTGCCCTTTTATTTGGCAGGTCATGAAACCGAGGCCCAGAGAGGGCTGAGTCACCGGGTAGTGTCAGAGGTGGGAAAAGAGCCTGGGTGTCCTGGTCCCTGTGCCATGATGCTCTCTGCCAGGGGTAGATTGCAGGGCAGCAGTCTCTGTGCTTGGGTCTTGCATATCCAGGTATTAATTCACAAGCTTTTTCATCCATGCCGTATAACCGAGAATTTAAACTGCACATATGAATGCACCTAAAACTGAGTGCACAGGTCCAAACACAATGTATGTCCTATAACCACTCCAAACTGTACAGGCATGAGAATATTGGGGTTATTACCAGAAGATTCCTTTAGCGTTCTTCGCTTAGTTATGCAGATAAAATTCAGCTCATAAAGATGCAATTTATACAGGACCCTTCCCACGACACCTCACGGCTTGCCTTGCGAGAAGCTTCTACACTGGCCAGGATAATTCCCTGGGCGGTGGTATGTACTCGTGTTTCCAAGCTGAGAGTGAGCACAAGATGAAGCTCTTTAAACACATCGCTGTGATGAAGAGCCCTGAACGGAGGGAGAAGTCCTGGGTTCTGGTCGCACTTCCTCCTCGTAGCAGCTGTGGGAGCTGGGCACGCCCTCGGTGCATCTCCCGCCCCGTCTTTAAAATGGAGCTGATGATGACAATGTTAGTAGCGCAAAGGCAGGACGTGCAGCAGACAATTTTGGGACATTTCTTCAGGCTCTCGGATTTGATTATACGGCATTATAACGTGACGGCAAGCTGCAGACAGAAGTAGAATATCTAAGGTCAAGTCCACATGCACACACACCCTAGCTCTGAAGTCAAGACCCATTTCACAGACTTGCTGATTACAGCTGACTTAGAGTACACGAGGGTCAAACATGAACCACAGCCTTAAGTGGTCTGCTGGTAAAAAGCTGTATGCCTGTTCTTTCTCTCAGCTTCTACAGCTGGCTTGGCAGTGTAATCCGAAGGTCACCAGAACTCCATGCTCTAACACTTTTATCCCCAGCAGCCTATTTCGAGGATCACAATGTCGAGTGATCCCAATGGATAAAAACATCGAAAACTTCAGTTCAAATGCAGAATAAGAACCCAGAGGAAACACTGCTGTTATTAGCCATTAACACTTTAGCTAGAATCGAATATTCCATCACCTAACAAGGCCTTGAAGATTACATGAAGTTCTACTAGAAGAGGAGAGAGCCATAGGACGGATGTCAGCTGCCATCCAGGAAAGGGAGGGCCAGTCCGTAAATCTGGTCTTGTCTGCGTTTAAAGAAATCCAAGCATTTTATTGATGTCAGTGAGTAGCTCACCATTGTTTCTTAATTACTTGCAGTTCAATGAGATTAAGTTAGTTTGTTTTTGTGTAATTATAACACCAAACTCCTCTCTTTCATCTTCTGCCTTTCCAGTCTGCTGGCCACAGAGCCTACAGTCACCCAGAAGACAAAACATGCAGAGGACACTCAGAGTAAGCGTGGGTGGCTCATTATCCTTGTCATTCTGGCCCAGAGTTAGAATCCCTGCTGGTGGTATTACTTTCCAATATATGGGGCCTGTGTTCACGCTGTTGGAATGTCTCTTAATTAAGAATCTTTTTTTGTCTTATGCATAAATTAATCAAGGTAATTATTGTAGCATTATTATTATTACATTGTACTTATAGAGCACTTACCTCCAAGGTGCTCAAAGTAGTTTATAGATTTTTTTTTAATCTAATGAACTCTAGCAGCCCCTAGGCAAGATGGAGAGCAGAGCAGGGACTAGTACAGCCACACTGTAGTTGGAGAAAATGGGTCAGGCCAGAAGTAGGGGCGGCTGTGGGGGGCTGCAAAATAACTCACTCAGATTTGCTTATCGGCTCACATCCATGTTCTCTGCTGTCTGGGGGCGTGTGGGGGCCAGGAGGAGGACTGCCTTTGGGGTGCCATAGGGAGTATTCCTTCTGCAGAATCAGAAGGAATTTCAGATTCAGACAGGAGCCCAGAGACTCCCTCCAGGAAGCTTTGGACTTAGAAAACAGGCCAGAAAGATCCGTTTCTCCTCCTTTCTTCCTCTTTTTCTACCCGCCCTTAAGCCTGACTAAGTCTCTGAACCAGGTGCTGCCTGGTAGAGCTGGAAGCAGAGGGTGTAAAGAGGGAGGAGGACACTTCCCGGCACTTGCCAGCAGCACCACTACTCAATTGACTCCAACCCTGACGCAAACTGTCGTGATTTCATGCATCTCCTCTGATGCTCTAAGTTTCTCGGGAGCCACAGAGCATGGGGATGGACGGCCCGGCGCGGCCACCATCATGGTCTGGGGGAAATCCAAATGCTGACAGAGATGAGGAGGGGAGTTTCCAGCCCCCTCTAGCTCTGCCAGTGGGCAGCAGGAGGCAGTGCAGCATGGAAGAGCTGGAAGTTCCTGCATTTAGTACTGATCCTAACAGGATCGACAGGAACTTCAAGGGGTCGACTCTATAGGCCTATTTTCAGGGACGGATGGTCGCCTTCTCCTCTCATGAGACTGCTGGGGTGTGTTCGGCCGTTGACGTCTGCGCTGTCGTAACTCAGCAGACTCTGGTGGTCACTCATCAGCCTGTAAGCAAATCGTGGTGCATGCAGGGGAAATAAGTGGAAACTGACAGTGAGCAAAGACAATCCGGGGATGCGTTCTACAGCTATGGGGGCTCTGCCTCCGGGAGACCCTCATCCATTTCATTAAGTAACCCCAATCCATAGCAATCCGTGTGTTTCCTCAACACAGAAAACTTCTTCCTTGCCCTCTCCGTCTCTGCCTCCCTTCATCTGGCTCATCCTTCAAGAGTCAGCTCTGACATCATTCATTCATTTCACACTTATTTCTTACCAACAGTGCCTTTCCTCTAAGAATCGGGCACTAACACGAATGTTTACAGCAGCAATGTCCACGGCAGCCAAACTAGGGAAAGAGCCTAGATGTCCATCAACAGATGAATGGATAAAGAAGATGTGGTATATACACACACACACACACACACACACACACACACACACACATATACAATGGAATACTATACAGCCATCAAAATCACTGAGATCTTGCCATTTGCAATGATATGGATGGAACTAGAGGGTGTTATGCTAATCAAAATACGTCAATCAGAGAAAGACAATTATCCTGTGATCTCCCTGATATGAGGAATATGAGAGGCAGGGCGGGGGTCCTGCGGGATAGGAAGGGAAAAAATCGAACAAATGGGATCAGGAGGGAGACAAACCATAAGAGACTCTTAATCTCAGGAAACAAACTGAGGGTTGCTGGAGGAGACAGGGGTGGGAGGGATGGGGTGGCTAGATGATGGACATTGGGGAGGGTATGTGCTATGGTGAGTGCTGTGAATTGTGTAAGACTGATGATTCACAGATCTGTACCCTGAAACAAATAATACTTATATGTTAATTAAAAATAAATTTAAAAAATAAGTTAAAAAAAGAATCAGGCACTATTCTAGGTACTGGGGTAGAGCAGTGACAAAACAGATTTTTAAAAATCCTTGCTCTCACAGGATGGGTAAAGGAGGAGGGCAGGTAGTACAGAAACAGCAAATTATCCTGTAAGTTAAAAAGCTGTTAAGTGCCATGGGAAAACACTAAAGCAGGGGAAAGTTGACAGGGCGCTCTGGTAATGGACGTGAAATTTTAATGGTAAAGACTGCTGAGCAAAGACTTAAAGGAGATGAGGGAGTAAACCATGCAGATGTATGAGAGAAGAATTTTCCAAGGAAGAGAAATAAGAAGTGCAAGGCACCAAGACCAGAGGATGACTGATGCCTTCGAGGAAAAACAAGCAGCAGAATGGCTGTCCAAAAAGCAAAAGGTAGCAAGTGTTGGAAGGGTGTGAAGCCATCAGGAACCTTGTGCATTGTGGGCAGGATGTACAATGGTGCAGCTGCTATGGACGACAGCTTGGCAGCTGCTCAGAAAGTTAAACATGAAATTACCATATAATCCAACAATTCTAGGGCTAGGTATATGCCCAAAGAACTGAAAGCAGGGACTTAGATACCTGTATGCTGATATTTATGACAGCATCGTTCATGCAAAAAAGTGGCAACAATCCAAGCACCCATCAGTGGACAAATGAACAAACAAAATGTGGGATATTCATACAATAGCTATTATTCAGCAGACCACGGTAAGGACGTTGGCTTGGACTCTGGGATGGGAGTCATGTGGGGGAAGGGATGGATGGGGACAGCATCTGACTTAATAAGCCTGTATATCAAGGGTCAATGAAAAAGGCACCACGAGGGAAGCACAGGCCAATGACAAGGAGGCTATGGTAATATTCCGGGCAAGGGATGACAATGGCTTGTCATTGGCTTGGTGGTGGCAGAGGAGGTGATAAGAAGAGCTCGTGTTCTAGGTGTTATTTTCAGGTGAAGATAAATGTACTTGCTGATGAATGTGGGGTATGAGAGATAGAGAAGAATTAAGGATAAATCAAAAGGTTTTTGACCCGAGCAACTGGGAGGATGGTGTTAGTTATGAAAAATGGCAGGTGTAGGGATTAGGAGATCAATGCCTCAGGAGGGGACATGGAAAGCTTCAAATGCCTATTAAACACCCAAGCAGAGGTGTCTGGAGGGTAGCTGAATATATGAATCTTGAATTGAGAGCAGTTCAGACTAGGGTTAAAATTTTTAGAGTCCTCAGCATATAGTTGAAACTGGAGGGGACCACCAGAGGAGTATAAGGAAACAGAGAAGGAGACATCTGGGCACTGAGCCCTGAAAGATCCAGCTCCAGTGGCCAGGGGCATGAAGCAGCTTGGAAGTGGCAGCCAGTACAACAGGAGGACAAACAGGAATGTGGGGTGTCCGGGAAGCCAAGTGAAGAAAGTGTTTTTAAGAGAAAGAGTGATCTGGGGTGCCCAGGTGGCTCCGTTGGTTAAGCAGCTGCCTTCAGCTCAGGTCATGATCTCAGGGTCCTGGGACTGAGCCCTGCACCGGGCTCCCTGCTCAGCAGGGAGTCTGCTTCTCCTTCTCTCGCTTCTCCTCCCCCCTGCTCATGCTTTCTCTTTCTCTTTCTCTCAAATAGATGAATAAAATCTTAAAAGAGAGAGAGAGAGAGAGAGAGAGAGAGAGAGAGAGAGAGATCAACTGTGTTTGATGCTGCTGAGCGTTTGAATAAAGAGGATGGAGAATTGGCTATTCGATCTGGAAATAGGATGACAAGAACCCCCTCGGGTGGGGGGGGTTGTAAAACTTAAATGGGGCAAGTTCAAGGGAGAAAGGAAGGAGAAATTGGAGGCAGAAGCAGAAAAGACTTCTGAAGGGTTCTACGAGGAGGAACAGAGATGGAGTGTAGGTGGAAGGGAAGTGGGAGAGGTGGAGGCTAAGAAGGTTCCTTCATCCCTCCCACTTCCCTTCCACCTACAGATTAGTTTCCCTTCCTCTGTGTTCACTCCCCCACCTGGGTGGGTACATCCCTGAACAAGCTGTGAGCTCCTGGAGGGCAGGAAGTGCCTCTCCTTCATCCGACTCACTGAGTCCTACAGCCATGTGTCTAATATAAGCGACTGTCAGCAAATGTTTGCTAACCTGAACTAAGTATAGATTTGATAGTCACAATGATTTACAGGGGAGTAAAAATTAGTGAGGCAATAGGAATCTGAATGGACTCCAAATTCAGCCCTGAACTCTGGGACCTGCTTTAGATCTCAGAAGGGAGACTTTGTACGTATAATAAACCAGATGTGGCTCTAATATCCATCTCCCTTCATCTGAAACTCATCTCAAGTATAGACCAGTGTAGCCTATAAAGCCAGTGCTGCTAGCAAGAAAGCACCAGGTATTAACAGGACACAACTCTGGGGCCAAAACCTGATGTTATCAAAAGTTCAATTCATTGGCCAAATTCAGGTCTACTGTCGTGAATCTTGAATTTGAATTCAAGTGGCTAATGGAAGGTTGCTGATTCACCGTATGTCTTGACCTTCTGTCACTCGCATTGAGACTGTTCAGACCATGGGCATTTAGCTCGAGATTAATCTACACTTCCTTTTCTACCTGATACTTAGGAGTGAAAAGCTGACCCTATCCTGCATGGAAAACTGAAAGCTATAACTTAACTCTCCTCTTGGCTATGTGACAGCTTGTTAGCTAACACTTAATTCCTTGCCAAGCACTGTATTAAAGCCACTTAAATGCATTAACTCATTTTACCCTCTCAACACCCTTATGGAATAGCTTTTATTACTGGCCCTGTTTTCCAGATGAGAAAATGAAAGCACACACAAGTTAGGTTAACAATGGATTTGTAAGGCTATGTAGATTTATGAGGGTCCATTTGGCTCCAGTGTCCATCATGTGAACCCCATGCAGACATTCCCTCTCCTTCTTCTGAAAGAGTCTTAGGCTTTGAGGAAAAAGCAACAAAATGTGCTTTTGCTCTCATTTGGTGTGTTGGTCTTCTCTACGAAAGGTTGCAGTTACTTGGAAAGAAAGCTCTTAATTTCATCTCCAAAACTGGAAAACTGTTCTTTAGAAGATGAAGGAACCATCACATGGGCTTCCCTGGACAAGTCATGAATGTCTAAGCCCACTCAGGAAATGAGGATCCTCTCACCTCCTCCGTGTAGACCACAGCAGGGATCAGTAGGACCCAAGAGAGGGGAGAAAGGCTCAAGTCGGGCTCTGCCTCTTCCTTCCCAAATGACTAGGAAACATTCCTGAACCTCACCAATCCTCCTGTCGTAAGCTACATAAAAAGGAGATAGTTCTCTATACTCCGCATGGCTGTATTGTCCTCCAATAATTTACTGGTCCCCCCATACTGACACTCTCCATTTACTGTGAAATGAAGAAAACAAAGCATGGTTCAGTTTGTCAGGGTGCTTTCCTTTATGTTTTGTGTTAAGGTTGCCATTGGCCATGACACAGCAGACTATCCCCACCCTGGTCCCATGTCCCATCGCTCCGTGTAGTTTGCAGTCTCATCCAACAGGCAGAGGGCAATAGTGCTGTGTCCATATGTGTCCACGGAGATACTCTGAACAAATAGCACACCTAGGGGCCCCAGATCATTTCTGAAGAAATGGGTTCATTGAAGTCTCTTCAAATTTAGAAGTCTTAGAATTCCGGGGAAAGCCTGGAATGTTGAGGACCCAGGAGGGCATAAACAAATCTTTTAGTAAACCCAACCTGCATTCAATAATCTATACACTTCAAGAGAATACCATCACCACATGATAAAAAGTTCTTCAGGTCAAATTATGTTGCCTGGTATAGCAGTGGTCCTGGGTTCACCCTGACATTGAAGAAGGGCTCCCCTATTGGTGTTTCCCTACTCATGGGCTGCCAGTGTCTTGATTTCACCAAAATGGCGACCAAGGCCTTGACTTTGTGAGCACTGTAGTTCTGGGATGTTCTCACCTGGCTTCTCAGGAGACTCTGACTCTTCCAACATGTACTTGTCCTCCAATCCCAAGATAGAAACTATATTACTCAGGCTTTACTCCTTCATCACCTTCACAGACCCATAGGGTAATGCCTCATTTCCTGCCTCCCTGGAAGGTGCCACTCCGGTAGGCTGTGCTCCCACATGAGAAGCAACACTTGCTTGTTATACCCATTGAGAAGGAAATCTTCCTAAAGCAGTTTAGGCTTTCCTGCCTTCTTTGTAGAATAAGCTGAATGCAAGTTAGACTTTTTATTTAGTGGCACCTAGAAATGGACTCAGAGAGTGTAGAATGGCCAGTACAGACTCTTCATGGAACATTTAATAAATAATTTCTGAACAGTAAAGCTAGAGGACTTAAGATTTTACCCAATATAGTGCCCAGTTCCCTCATTGTTGGCACCTGTTTGGAACTTAAATGTTCTTTAAATGTAAGAATAAAAAATTTGTACTGAGCTGTAGCTCACGAAATCCCCCCCAAAGTTCAGAAACTATTTAGGGTTTTGCACTTCCTTACAACCCTAAGTAACATACATCTTTGAGTCTGTGTCTGCTTCCCTGCTTCCTGTCTTTTCCCTCTTTGGGGAGCTTCACCTGTCATGTTTTACTAGGGTTACTGCCTACCTCTGGAAGCAACTTCTCTTTCTAGTTCACCAATCCTGATGCATTGATTATCCAGGAACTAGATAATTATTCTTCCTTAGTACAAAAAATAAAGGTACACCAGGGCTCTGAGATAGGGCTTAAAAGTTTCTCTCACTGATAAAGTCCTTGAATCTCTATATGCATCAGTAGGTGAAATTAACTTCGGCAGGGGCTTACCGTTTACTCATTCATCAATCCAATCCATACTTGGTTCCAAATATTGGGGACCATTTGGTAGCTGGGTTTCAAAAACATGAAATGTCCCCCCAAAAGTAAAATAGGTTATGGACTAGTCCATAAGAACCAGTTCTATCTGATGTCCTTAATGTGGTATGAACGGATTTTAAGAGGTCTTCCCTATACAAGGCCTTTGTCATATAGACAGCTCTAAAGTCCAAATGCAGAGAGGGGGGAAAAGATAACCATTTTCTAACCCCCAAATTGTATTTTATTAAAGTTTCTAGTCCCCAGGGTTTCTGTAATGCTCATTGCTTCTGAGGAGTACAATGAACCTTGCTTTTGGATTTTCCTCATCTGGCACATCACAGCATTAACATTTCTTAGCATTGGCACTGCTAATCAAGGTGCTCCATATTACTTAGGCCAACGATGTGTGTCCTCCAGAAAAAGAATTGCTAACAAGGCCTTGGTCCAAGGGATATCTTTCCCAGGTCTTTCAGTATAACCTACCGACGGCAAGTGTCCCTGAGTTACTGTGGAAGCCAGTCCATTACTTAGAATCAGTTGTCCTCTACTTAATGTCTGCTGGCTCTCTGGCTGCTGGAGAGTCACACCCTGATGTCTAAATATATAAATGTGCAAAGACAGTTAACTAGGACTTATTTGTGCCTTGGGAATTAAAAAAAAAGTAATTAACTGGTATTTTTAACGCATTTTCTCTTTACAGGATGATCTAGTTAAATGGTTCAGTTATAAGATCAGGGAATTTGGTACCTTTTGAAATAGCCCATCTTAAGTGGTTCCAAAGTTATCTTAATGGGCTGGTGGCTTGTGCTTTGTCTCCTGGAGAAACTAAACGAGAGGGCAGAGCTGATCTGAGGAACAGCTGGAGAAAGAGCCAAGTGCGTAAGGTACAAGAGGGTCACAGTCAACACATACCACAATCAAGCGAGAAGTAAGCAGTTCACTCCCTGGGCTCAAGAATGTACTTAAAATACTATTTCAGATTTAGAAAAAAGAATTTTCCTCCTATCACCAAAGCAATTAAAATATTTTCACATGGAAATATTTAAGAAATGGAAATACCGCTAATTTCTTTAGACCTCAAACTCTAAATTCTACGTTTGGATCTGTTGGTCAGCCCACACTGTTAGCTCAAGGGTCAGGAAACCTGAGCCCTGGATCGGGAGTGTTGCCCACTAGCATCACCCTAGCACAAAAAAAAAAAAAAAAAAAAATAGGATAAAGCACATGAGGTGGCCTGTCTCCAAGATGATCTCCAACAGTCCTGCCCCCTGTATTCAAACCTTTGCGTACTCTTCCCCTATGTCATGCCAGGCTTGGTCTATGTAACCTGCAGAATGTGGCAGAAGGGATCGTATGACCTCTTCAGAACTGGGTTACAAAAAAACACCATGGTTTATATCTTGCTCTGTCTTTTTCTCTTTCTCTCTTAATCGTCCTCTCCTCCTCCCTCTCTCTCCATCTCCCTCCGTCTCTCAGATCATTGCTCCAAGGGAAGCCAACCCGCAGGAGAGGCCCACGTGGTGAGGAACTGAAGCCTCCTGCCCACAGCCATGAGAGTGAGCTGCAAAGTCAGTCTGCCAGCCCACCCAAGCCCTCAGAGGACGGCAGCCCCAGCTGACATCCTGACAGCAACCTCACAACAGAGCCTGAGCTACAACCATCCAGCTAAACTCCTTCCAGATTCCTGACCCTCAGGAACTGCATGCTACCATAAATGTTATTTTAAGTCACTAAGTTGGGGGGTACGGTCTCCCACAGCAAGGAATATGTAAATAATTCAGAACTTGAAACTATATCCAACTCTGAATTAGAACCCAACTACGTGGGCAAATGATTAGGCACAACTAGATGGTCACTGTGGGTCACCTCTGCCCTGTCGTGTCCCCAGGGTGATAATACCCTCAGACCTCTACTTCCCTCCTCAACCTAGAAACTCTGCTCACGACGCGGGCTTTCCAGGAAGCTTGTCAAAGCTGGTCTCTTGGCTTTTGACTTGCTCTGTTTATAGGATGCCATCCACTAAGGTTTGTGGGAGCCTAGCCCATTTGGCAGCTTTGGGCCTGGTATGTTAGGACATCAGTGCTCTGGACAGGAAAGCCCCGGGGCCCCAGAGAATCCCTCCCATCTTAGCATATGGTGCCTTCTGGGCCTTCAACTTTGTAAGCACATCTCCGAACAATTCTAATTGACTGTGGCAACACGGGACAGAAACTATATACCAAAGGAACAGCAGGAATGAAGATCCCACCTTCACCCTCTGCCATCTCCTGCCGCTATTTTAGGTCAAATGCGTTGGTTCTAACATGTGCAAGCTGTTAAGATTGAAGGGTAAACACCCGCAGATGGGGGAGGCAGACTGGATATCGAGGGACAAGTGGCCCGAGACAGGAAAGCAGGCTCTAGCCTAGTCACCGGAAGATCGACCAGAGTTCATGCAGGAAACAGAAAACATTCCATTTTATATAAAGCAGAAAATAATGTAACACGAGACATTGATACTAACAAAATTAGCAGAAGGGCTGAAGGAGGGTGCTGGAGCCTGACTGTCCCTGAGCATGCCAAGCGATGCCAAACTGACCAGCCCATGAAAGGTGGGAATGGGGGGCCCACAGTGGATCTACTGAATTTCAGAGCACAGCTTCCCTAGTGCAGTCCAGAGGCAACGAGCCCCTGCCTGCTCTCCCCACAGCTGCCCATCAACACCCTCAGAACTCGTGTTTGCGTCCCCAAAGTCTCCCGCAGAAACCCAAGAGGTCCACACCATGCTTTCCTGCAGCACGAGTGGCACCCTCAGAAAAACTATCCTGGCCTTGGGACATCACACAAGGATATTTCGAGTGCAAAGAACTGAATTCTCAAACAGAACCCTAGCTGCAAGGGAGGCTTAGAAATGTAGCTTTTAGCTTTCCAAGTCTCTGAGATTCAGAAAGACATATCACAAAACAGATGGAAAACATGCCAAACACTGATTCACCGTTTCTTTCTTTTTTTTTTTTTTAAGATTTTTTACTTATTTATTTGAGAGAGAGAGAGCATACGAATGGGGGGAGGAGCAGAGGGACAGGGAGAAGCAGGCCTCCCTGCTGAGCAGGGAGCCCACCTGATGTGGGGCTCGACCCCAGGACCCTAAGATCATGACCTGAGCCGAAGACAGATGCTTAACCAACTGAGCCACCCAGGCTCCCGACTGACCATTTCTATATGCAGAGAGCGAGCTCTTAAGGCTATGTCTAGGTTTCTCTCCCTTCTGGGGGTAAAATCACAGAAATCTAGGCATGCTTGAAGGAGCTCTCTGAGGGCAGGAGTTGAAGATGGCCTCTTCACACGGGGGGTGGCTAACAGGCAACAGGGAGGGAAGTGACAGCAGTGATCACAGTCAAGGCAGAAATGAGCATTGTTGAACAAGAGCCAGCTGCATCCAACATGTAGTGGTCCTTCCTCTACGCCTGGCTCACAGGACGAAGGAGGCTCAGCTTCATGAAGTTGGTGGGGCCCCTAACAGTGGAAGACCACAGCATGGACTCTACCCTCTACCCCCACCCAGGTGTATGGAATTAAGCAGGACTCTAAACATCACTGGGCCCTAGCTGCCTCACGCCCAAAGCTCATGGGTTGGACCAAAGTAGCTCTGTGTTCCTCCCATTTGTAAGGTCCATGAGTCCAGGCTTATATTAGTGGAATAACCAGTGAAGGGGTGGGGGGCCCTGATGCCTCCATTAACTCCTACGGAGGTGTGAAAGGGCCAGGGCCAGGACTCAGGTAAAATGGAGAAGGCACCCGAGGCACAGATTTAGGGAGAAACCCACTCTCGGGGTCCCACAAATGTTGACCCTACACTTTTCTTAAATTTCTCATGGCAGGGGAACCTGGGTGGCTCAGTGGGTTAAAGCCTCTGCTTTCGGCTCAGGTCATGATCCCAGAGTCCTGGGATCGAGTCCCGCATCGGGCTCTCTGCTCAGCAGGGAGCCTGCTTCCTCCTCTTCTCTGCCTGCCTCTCTGCCTACTTGTGATCTCTGTCTGTCAAATAAATTAAAAAAAAAAAATCTTAAAAAAAAAAAAAAAAATTTCTCATGGCAGGTGCGCCTGACTCACCTCACCCTAGTCCCAGCCCGTGAAGGCATAACAGGAGACACAGGCTGCCACTGAACCATAGGGCACAGTCTTGGGCTCCTTAGGGGAGTTTTGTGGGATGAGAGACATTCAGAAAGGGGCAGGTACGCAAAGACCAAAGAGGATGACTTAGCAGTTGGGGCCAGCCTTGGAGGCCAGGTCAATGGTCGCCTCTCTTCAGGGCAAGTTTCCCGAGAGAAATGTCCCTATCCAGGAAGAGGCAACAGAAGAAGGTAGATCTCACAGTCACTGGGAGAATTGCTGACCCCATACCATGGACCAAGGCCTTTGGCCTCTAGACAGCCATCACTGCGGGTTGAGTTCACCCTGCCACATTTAGTGGAAGTTAAGCTGCCTAGAGGTTAGCTCATTCCACTCTCTCGAGTTCTGTCTCCAGGGACTCACTCAGTCCTTTGTACTCCGAGTGTGAGAGAACCCCACGCATCCCTCCCAGCCCATCTAGAAACACATCCACAGACGTATAACATCAAGTTGAGACAGGAGAGGGGAGAAGGGGAGAAAAGTTAATTTAAGGGGAAAATTATCTCTGTTCTCTGCTAATAGAACCTGTAAATTAGGGCATTTAATTACCAGAGACCATTTGTTCATTTTGGATGCTAATATTTACATTAGCAACTGCTTTGAAAGCATGAAATCTGATGAATTAGCAAAACACTTTTACTCCTTTTCCCCAAATTAATCAAACGAGCTGTGATCAGGCTATTTATAAGTCTCGTTAAGTATATCTCCCTAGTGAGGGATTTTTTTTCCTCCCACCTCCTTCACATTTTGTGAGCTCTCACAGATACTCAGCTTTTCACCTAGATACTTGGTACCAGAGGATCTCAGTGGGAAGGTGTTTGATCTATTTCTATATTTAATGACACATTTCATCACAGCAGAACAGAGCATTGTGCCATCTTTGTTGAAATTATATTTCAATGATAATCCCTTCCATTTGTACAACCCCTGGTGACTTCCAAGGGGCTCTTATGGAGATGTGCTCACCTCCAGCGCCCACTGGTGAAACCCAGAGCTTCAGACTCCAATGCTGATGGCTGATAGGTTTATGTGCCCCACTCCCACCCCCAAGAAAGCCTGGATGAGTAAGAGAGCATTAACCTGGGAGGGGAAGGGGCCAATGCATGGACCCGGGATGGACATCTGAGACCATTGTCAGAGCATGGTCATGCTGGTGCTGGCCGTTCCGGTCTCAGATGAGCCCCTTGCCCTGGCTATTGACCTTGATGCTAACCTCCCTCTTCTGACTGCCATTCTTGTTCAGTCAGTCCTCGGGGGACCTCCTCTCCTCAGCCCAGTGGCATCAAAGGAGATGGCAGAGTTATCAGACGCACTGTCCTCTCTCTTCACTGGTTCCTCCACCACCATAAACGGCAAGCCTGGACTCACAGATCATAGAGCTGGGAGGAACCTGGAGAGATCATCTGGTCCAGCCCACTGGTGTTTAAGGATGAGGAAATGGGTCCAACATGTTAAGGCTGGATGTAGACTTGGATGGGGGAGAACTTAGAGAACTTAGAACTGAGAGAACTTAAGGATGGGCTTGGCTGTTGGACTCTCTGACTTATATTATTGTATTTTTATTCTCATTTTTTTCCCATAGGCTTCCTCTCACCAAGGCTGACTCTTTGACCTTTAATATCTCCTCCCGCAGCCCTGAAAAGAGTCACTCTGAAGAAAGAGTGGCCACTGTGACCCCCAAGTCCCCAGCACACAGATGGCAGCTTTAAGAGGAGACTGGATGTTAAGATGTGTGAGGAAAGATGGAGACTGTCCCCAGAGTCCCTGGCCTGGCCACATGGGGTCTCCGTAAAGTGTTTTCTCTGATTAAAAATAAACACATTGCATGTTAACCAAATTGAATTTAAACAAAAATGTATGAATCAATCAATCCATAAACAAATGATTAAAAAAAAAAACCTCAATAGGTATTCTTGTGCTAGGAAACCACTATGTACCCAGACTGTTCTAGGTATGAATTAAGGGTATAGGGGCCGTAGACAGGTGTAGGTCACATGGCTTGCCCTCGAGGCATTGACAGTCCCATTAGGGACTAAGAAAGAAGTGTGACAAGTTAGCTAACCAGTCTAGACATGCCAGGAGGTACAGAGAGTAAGTGCTGGGTGAGGAGGCCAGTGGTGGGCACAGACTCCTCAGGGATGCATAAGCAGGTGTATCAGTCAGAATAGGCTGTTATACCGGGGTAACATGCCCAGAACTATCCGTGGCTCACGACAGCAATGGTTTACATCTGATTTATGTCTAACTTGCTCTACATGGACCAACTATATTCTGCTGCAAGTCCTCTTCATTCTGCAACCGAGGCTGACGCAATAGTCTCTCTCTAGGACATTTCTGTTTGTCCTGGTAGCCAGAAAAGAGACAACTGGCTGGGAATGTTTCTGCTTAGATGTGCCTCTTGTCATTTCTTTCTCCCATTTCGTTGAGTGAGTTCCACATCGAGTGTCATTCTGTGTTATGACCAAGACAAGCAACGTGGCCAAGGCCACTGCCTATGAAATACAGAGACACAGAACTTACTTGTGAATGACAACACAGTCTCCTACAGCAGGGAAAGCTTCCTGGGGAAGAGGCAAGGTGGCATGGGCCTTAAAAGATAAACGCAACTTAAAGAAGGAAAGATGCCATTCATTCAGAGAGGCAGCATGTTCTAGAAGTTTGAAGAGTGGGCTCTGGAGGCAGACTGCCCTGGATTGAGTTTTCTATACCTCAGTCTCCTCATCTGTTACATGGGAACACTAATAAAACATACTTGATACAATGCTAATATGACATACTTGAGACTTACGAAACTAAATGAATTCATACAAATCTTTTTTTTTTTTTTTGGAATGCCGCCTGAAACATAGTAAATAGATACCAGTAAAAATATACTAAATAAATACCAGCTCTTATTATTATTTCAGATTTCATATAAGCCCAAAGGAATGAACATTCAAGGTGTGTTTGGAGGAAAATGTCGTGGAAAACATTTGCACGGAAGTAAAGAAATTACGGTAGACAAGACTAGCCCGAAACATGGGTAGAATGAAGCCCAAATACAGGAGGCCGGGGACCACCTGGGAGGCTCGGGCTTGATTTTGACCCATGAAACTACACGATCACTTAGAGGAGATGTGATAGTTCCCATCAAGGCCAGACTTAACCCTTCCACTGCCACAGGGAAATGGCAGTCCCATGTCATAGAGGCACAGTGTGGTGCTGCGTCCCAGCAATCTCTCACCCTGACCCAGTGACCCTGGGCATATTCCTTGACCTCTCTTCATCCTGAAACTCCTCATCTGTGAGAGGAGAGGTGGCCTTGAGGGTCTGTAGGGGTCCCTGTGTCTCAGCCATCCTTACCAGGCTTCCCATCGCTATCCTCCACTCTCTCCCAATCTGCACGGGGCCTGAAGTTTTCCAGTGCTCCCTGACATCCCCCCCAACCAACCTTTACCCACTCCCTCCCACCCCTGTTCCCAGCAACTCAGGCTTCTTGTTTCCCAGGAAACCCCGTTTTGCCAACGGCACCCAGAGCACAAAAATGCAACCCAAGCAGTCCAAGTGAGCCACAGCCCCCCTCTCCACCCAGCGGAGCACAGAGGAGCAGGCCGGTATTTAATTAGTTTGCAATATTACATATCTTTTAAGTCTTTTAATCCATTTAATAAAAAAAAAAAGTTAAAGCACACACACACAACTAACCAACTAACAATGGCCCCAATTTGTGTTTTGTCTGACGGGGAGTAATATTCATGTCTACATGAGGATGGCATGTAATTAACATGTCATAATCAAAATGACTAAGTTTGACACATTATAATCACTGCATGGAGATTATAGCATAGCCAGGGGCGATCCACACAGCCTATCTTAATATCATTTGCATAATGAAAGCATGGTGGCAGTAATAGCTTTTTTCTCTTGTTATCATAATTTCACCCAGGGCTGCAAGGGGCTCCTGCACTGTCAGATGTTGCCTGTTAAAAGTCATTGTGACTTGAAGAAGGCAGCAAAAGTGACCCAGAGCCTTCCCCTTGAAACAATAGCTCCACGGCTGGCCCCCGATGAGCACAGTGGGGCAATATAGGGGATGAGCCGCGAGAGAAGTCTCCTACGAACCCATACCTAGCAGACATTTGGACCCTCTGCCCTCCCTGGGCCCCTTGCTTGCGGTGGAT
Organism: Martes martes; assembly: GCF_963455335.1. Taxonomy (NCBI): domain Eukaryota; kingdom Metazoa; phylum Chordata; class Mammalia; order Carnivora; family Mustelidae; genus Martes; species Martes martes. Next base: position 26,212,923 of record NC_137901.1, on the reverse strand, counting down.
GTGAGATTACCTTCTGATCAATGGCACAGGCGGACATTCTTGGAACCCAGGCAAACTTGGTCAGATACGCAAATCCCCAATAGCAGACCCTTTGTAGTTTAACAATTGCTTGAATGGGGTTCCTGGCCATCCAGTGCCATAATGCTGACCGTGAGGTCAGTCGTGGTTCTACGAGCCACACAGGCCAAGAAGCCAGCCTCCCTTTCATGGCCACAGACTGTATCCCTAATCTGGATGAGTGCCTCCTGGAGCCAGCTGGTTGGGAGAAAGTATGGAAGAATACGATTCTGATAGAGATCCCTAAATTTGCCATAGGTTCCACTAAAACCTGCATTCTTACAGCTTCTTGCTTAGCCTGCTGCTCCAGCCCCGCCGGGCGCACTCACTGTACGTTGTCCCTCCTCTGCCCTCCCATTCCTTCTCCCCACCTCCTGCGGCTCCAGCCCATTATGTCTTTCCTGAAATCTCAGGGGGAAGCCCGCCTGTATCCAGCCTGCTGGCACCTCTTTCCATCCACCCGGACCTCCCAAATCACCTTGTACAATAATTACCTTGAAGTCTCAGAGAATCGTATTCCTTAAGACAGGAGAAATTTGTTTTATCGGGACCTGGATTTGGAAAGCGTACCCCAGACAAATTTAAAGCATAGAAAAATGCTCATACCCCCCTCTAAATGAAAGGGGGAAAGTAATGATTTTACAATGAAGAAACCTGGCAGACATCACCTTAACCGTGTATGTGATCGAGGTAGACCTCGTGATAGCCCCAGTGATAACTTATGCTGATACCATGTACCCCGATGATATGACCAAAAAAGGCCCTTCTCTCTGGTACTCTCCCCTAAATTCAAAACTCCAATCACGAGAAAACATCAGACAAACCCAAACGGAGGGGCGGTCTTCCAAATACATGATCAGACCTATTCCAAAGTGTCAAGGTCACGGAGAAGGAAAAAAAAAAGGATAGGAGTTGTCACAGATCACTAAGGGGACACTAAGGGGACAGGATGATCACATGAATCACAGAATCCTGTTTGGATCCTAGGAACAGGGAAGATCACCTGTGGAAAAACTAGGGAAGTCCGAACAAAGCCTTAGCTTACTTAACAGCATGATACAAGGGTTAATTTCTCTCTTTTGATAAATGTATCCTAGTTCCGAAAGATGTCAGCATCAGGTGAAACTGAGTACAAGGTAGGAGGGAATTCTCTCTCTACTCTCTTTGCAACATTTCAGATTATTTAGACTTTATTAAAATTAAAAGTTTGAAAATTTTTTGGAAAATGTCACCAAAAACTCATGAAACTGCAGAAATCTCACAGGCTTTTAGCCAGTTGTCACAAAATCCAAGCTGAGGAGAAGTCTTTCTTCTCCACGGCAGTTTCCCGAGCTTGGCAAATTCTGCCCACCTGGCTGAGATGTGCGTGACCCCAAGCTCCGAGCCCACCCCAGGTTGTGCGTGAGAAGCTGGGAAGGAGGGTCTGAATCTGTGGTCATAAACAAGTCTGGTACGTAGGGGTGTCTCATTCCACGGCCACCTGACCCCCAAATATTAAAGGGTCTTCTTCCCCCACCCCCTTTGTGATGTCGTAAAGACACCGAGGAAGATGAGTCAGTACTGGTTAAAATGCATAAGAAGAAAGAGCCTCCAAGACAGCATCACAGAGCTGGAAAGGATCTCAGAGCTCCTGGGGCTGAGGCTCCATTTCCGTAGGAGGAGACAGGCTTAGAGAACTCAGGCATTAGTCTGGTGTCTCGAAGCAGGTCAGCACAGAGCTGGAACCAGGCCCCAGCTCTTCAAATTTCCAGCCCAGGGGTCAAAGTAGAATCCTAGGAGCTCCTGTCCTGTGAGGGTTTCCAGGTGGTGTCCTGGCCATCCACATGCCTCCCAAAAGACAGGGCACTGGTAATCCACGCATGGAAGCCAGCCAGGACACCCTTGCCAGTCTCTCTCTTCCTCATGGCCCCCACCTCCTCTGAGCCCCAATCTGCACTGCCCGCTCCCACTGACTCCACTGTCCCTGATACCTGCAAGCCGCCCGCTCCCCCGCCCATCCATAGGGGCACTTCCTGGCTGGGCCTAGATGCTATTCACACGGCCCCAGAGCTACTAGCTTTGTTGTCAAGTCAGGACTGTTTTCCTCCCTGCCAAACCCCCTCCCTTATTTGGGGGGCTTGTCATTCACAGCTGCCTGCCAGTCATCCAGGTCCTGGGGAAGGAAATGAGGCCGAGGAACTCAGGCGCAGAGCCCCCCACTGTGAGGGAAATGTTGACTCACAGCCAATGCATTTTAACACGGGGAAACTCCCAGCAAAGCCAGAGGGCTGTGCCCGGGCTCCCAGGAGCCCCGCTTTCTGTTCTTCTGCAGGCCTGGAATTAATGCCACCGTTCCCTCCTGAGCCGGGAACTGGCAAGAACCTCTCTGCCACCACGGGCAGCCCTCCTGCCAACCAGAGGGTCACTGTTCCACGGTTCAGACTTCACAAGCACCTCCTTACTGAGCAACGGCCTGAATGTTGGCAATATTATTTGAAAGGCAGCGAAAGGCCCCCTCCCCTCAAAGACATCTACCATCCTCTTTCCTGGCGCCTAGAATTTCCCCATGTGATGTGGATTCCTTTGAATCCGGAAGAGTTTCTATTGCTTTCTCTTCTCTCTTGGGTTGGTTGCAAGGAGCAGAATCCATTCAAACACCCCTAAGCAAAATGGGGGTGCAGCAGTAACTTCCGGAGCAGAGGATTATCAAGAGTGGCCTGTCCCCATCAGGACCCCCGCAGCCTCTGTAAGCCCTGCCGAACCCCTAGACGAAGCCCATACCTCCTGTCTTCTCTCCTGGCTCGGTTTAAGCTCCCTTCACAACCCTTAACATGGCTAAGAATTACACACTGATTCTTGGGACCGTCTGTGTCTCCTCCCACTAGAACGTGGGCTCCGGAAGGTCAGGGGCTGGGTGTGCTTTGGCTCACCGTCATGGCCTTGGTACTAGCATGGTGCTCCAAACAGAGAAGATGCCCAAGGCATAGCACAGAGAGAAGGAATAAATGAACCAAAGAGGTCAGCCTGGCTGTCACGGAGACAACAGCCCAGGGAAGAGGAAGGGGATGTGGCCAGGACTTCTCTGTCTCCTCCAGGGACACCAACAACCAACATTTCACAGGGCCATGCAGCGCTGTGTAGCCACCTGCCTCATTCTCTAGGAGCAGCTCCAGGAGGGCAATCTCTCTTCCTGGCATTGCGAGATACAAACCCATGTGTCTGAGAAGGAAACTGAATTCTGCCGTATTAGAATTCTGTTTTCCACCTAATCATCGCAGAGATCAACTTCCCCACAAAGAAATAATGTTTGTCATCTGCAAAGGCTAAACGGATGGTAAGTAGAGATAGCCACATCTCACCAGAGAGCCCTGAATAGCTATGGGGTGTGTCCAGAGGAAATCAAAGTTCTGATGGTGTGGAGTCAGGTAATGGGTTTTATTTTTGTGCTGTTCTTCCCGAAGATCTGTCATGCCACCCACGAAAGCAAGAAACGTAGGCTTGAGTTCACCTTCAAGTAAACGACTACCCATTTAATGTGGCTTAAATATCGGTGTATTTACCTTCCGAGAAGTCAAGAGCCATTGCCGACCTGGCCTATGTGACAACTGCAGTGACTCGCTTTTTAAAACTTCTCTTTACACCAAAATTATTTTCAGCGTACGTTTCAAATTAGCATATTTTATTACATATTTTCTTAATGAACGTTGTACTCGGCGTGGAAGTTAATTCCGAAAACTCCCAACAACTTCACAGCGGTCTGGGTTGTCTTGCTTTGCCTGAGTGCAATCTGTGACTCCACCTGTATACACATCCCTGTGTTTAAACAGTAGATTCACAATGAGCAATGATAGCACAGTGATTGTGAAAGTAGAGAATCTGAACTTGAGTTACTTCAATTCTGCCATTCTATAGGACCACACAGAGTGTCCAAATTTGTGTTTAAAATGTAATACAATGAAACCGAATGGCAGGAACAATCATCTAAAAAATGATTTGTCTGGGCGCCTGGGTGGCTCAGTGAGTTAAGCCTCTGCCTTTGGCTCAGGTCATGGTCTCAGGGTCCTGGGATCGAGCCCCGCATGGGGCTCTCTGCTCAGCAGGGAGCCTGCTTCTCCCTCCCCTTCTGTCTGCTTACTTGTAATTTCTATCTCTCTGTCAAATAAATAGATAAAAATCTTTTTAAAAAATAAAATAAAAAATAAAAATAAAAAATGATTTGTCTGGGAACCTGGGTGGCTCAGTTAAGCATCTGCCTTTGGCTCAGGTCATGATCCCAGGGTCCTGGGATGGAACCCTGCATCGGGCTCCCTGCTCCAGGAGCAGTCTGCTTCTCTCTCTCTCTCTCTCTCTCTCTGCCACTCTCCTTGCTTGTGCTGTCTCCTCCCTCTCTCTCAAATAAATAAAATCTTTAAAAATAAATAAATAAATAAAAACCGATTAGTCTCCTTTCCTATCGTTTGCCTTTTTCAGAGTATCCTCCAAGTGCAATCAAATACTTAGGCTGGCTTTCATTCACTCTGGGATCCATTCAAGTTCTTACACGTGTTACTAGTTCTTTCCTGTTCTTGAGGTTTTATGTTGCACTGTAGGGGGATGCCACAGTTTTATTCCTACCCCCACTGAAAGCCACTGGGTTGTTTCCAGTCTAGGACTTTTATGAATAACTCTGCTGTAAAGATTCATGAACAGAGTTTTGTGTAAACCAAAGTTTTCATTTCTCTAGGATAAATACCGAGGAGGGGGACTGCAGGACTGGATGACGAGAGTATGTTTAACTTAATACGGAACTGCAAATTGTTTTCCAGAAAGGTTGCGCCATTTTGCATTCCCACCAGCAGTGCGTGAGAGTTCCCAGTGTTCTGTAGCCTCACCAGCACTGGGCATTGTCAGTGTTTTGTTTTTGTTCTTGCTTTTATACTTGAGCCTTCTGGACAGATGTGTAGGGCTGTCTCATTATAGTTTTAATTTGTATGTCCTTAGTGACAAATGATGTTTGGCCTGGTTTCATGTGCGTATTTGCCATCTATATACCTTCTCTGGTAAAGAGTTTACTTAAGACTTTCCTTCTTTTTAATTGTTAATCTTCTAATTGTTGAGTTTTACGGTTCTTCATCTATTCTGTCTGATAAGTTTTTTGCATATATTTTCTCTCAATCTGTACCTTACATTTTCATCCTCTTAGAGTCACCTGGGGTGGTTCAGTCGGTTAAGTGGCCGACTCTTGATGTCGCCTTAGGTCATAATCTCAGGATCCTGGGATCGAGCCCTGCGTCAGGGTCCATGCTCACTGGGGAGTCTGTTTGAGGACTTTTTTTTCTCCCTCTCCCTCTGCCCCTCTCCCTGCTCATATGTGCACACTTTCTAAAGTAAATAAATAAATCTTGTAAAAAAAAAAAAGTGAATAAATTTTCATCCTCTTATCAGTATCTTTTACAGAGCAAAACTTTGGTAGTGTTGTATGCCAATTAGGTAACTTATTCTTTTATAGATCATGCTTTTGGTGTTTAGTTGCCTAGCCCAAAGTCACAGACATTTTGTCCTATGTTTTCTTCTGAAAGTTTTATGGTTTACATTTTATATTTAGGCCCAGGATCTATTTTGAGGTAATTTTTATATAAGGTATGAGGTATTGGTCAAGGTTCAATTTTTTTGTATATGGGTGTCCATAGATCGTAGATCACTTGTTGAAAAGACAGTTTTCAATTGAATTATTTGTGCACTTGTGTCAAAAATCAATTGGCTGTATTTGTGTGGGTTTATTTCTATGCTTCCTGCTCTGTTGCATTTGTCTCTGATGCCTGTTGTGATACCAATAGCGTACTGTCACGAACACTGGAACTCTATAGTACGTTTTAAATTCAAATACTGTGAGTCCTTCACCTTTGCTCTTTTTCCAAAGTTGTTTTTTCTGTTGTGGTTCCATATACATTTTAGATTCAGCTGGAGAATATCTACCAAAAAGTCCTGCTTGTATTTTCATTGGAATTGTGTTAAATCTACATATGAACTTGGGGAGAATTGATATCACAAAGGATATTGAGGCTCCCAACCCATAAATTTGTATATATCTCCAATTATTTAGGTCTTTGACTTCTTTTGTCAGAGTTCCATTATTCTGAGCATATTTTTAGACTATCTTGCATATATTTTGTTAGAGTGGCACCCTTTTCAGGAGATATTATAAATTTTACTAAAAAATTTTTTTGGTTTCCAACTGTTGACTGTTATGTATACAAATAGGTTTAGCTTTTTTTTTTTTTTTTTGCATATTGACCTTGCCCTCTGTGACCCTGCTAATGGCACTAATTAGTTCTAGAAACTTTTGTATGTTCCTTGAGATATTCTATGTAGACAGCATGTCATCTGAAAATAGTACCAGTTTTCTCTCTTCTTTTCCACTTTATATGCATTCTCGCTCTCTCTCCTTCTCTCCCTCCTTACTGCCTTGGCTAGAACTTCTACTAAAGTCTTGAAGAAGACTGGTGAAAAGTGAACAACATTGCCTTCTGCTTGATGTTAGTGGGATACCACTCAATCTTTCATTATTGAGTATGATGTTACCTGTAGGCTTTTTGTAAATAATCCTCTTGGAGTTAAAGAAGTTTCCTTCTATTACTAGTTTGCTGAGAGTTTGTTTCATGAAAGAATATTGAATTTTGTCAAATGCTTTCTCTGTATCTGTTAATACGATCATGCAGTCTTTTTTAGTCTGTTAGTATTATGGATTACTTTGATTCTCTAATGATAAATTAGTCTAGCATTCTGGATAAACCCCACTGGTTTGGGATGTAGTATTCTCTTATTATGTTGCTGAATTCAATTAGCTAATATTTTGTTAAAGATCTTTATGTCTTTGTTCATAGGTGCATTGGTTTCTCCTTTTCTTTTCTTATACTATTCTGAGTTTATCTTGTTCATGATTCCTCTGTCATCTCCATTCTTCTACTAAGCCGTTCCAGTGAATTTTTTTAAATCTCCCTTATTGTAATTTTCAGTTCTAAAATTTCTGTTTGTTTCTTTTTTAGAGGCTTTCTTTCTTTGTTGACAACTTTTTATCCTTTTATCCATTTCAACAGTGTTTGACCTGACTTCATGAAGCATGGTTGGAATAGTTGCTTTAAGTCTTTTTCTTAAAGTTCCACATCTGTGTCATATTAGAGGTGGTGCCTGTTTATGATTTCTCTTGAGAGCTCTGAAAATTTTTTCCTTCTTTTGTGTATATCAAGTAATCGTGTCCTGGATATATTAAACATATTATGAGATTTGGGGTCCTGATACTATGGCTTGGAGAATGTTGTTCTAGTAGGTAATTTATTTGAATAGGCAATGAACCCGGTTAAGTTCAGAATGCAAGTCCTGACCTGCCTTCCTGGGGCTGTGGTTCCAATGTTAATCTTCTTTTCTAAGGCTTTGCAGAGCTTATCTGGTCCACCTACCATGTGCACAACTGGGGGCTGGCTGGGTGGCGGTCCACACCGTAGTTCAGTTCTCAAAAGCTTTGCTTTGTAGCGCTGGGTCAGTTTCATACATCCACAGCCCAGAGACAATCTCAAGGCTTCACATGCAGACTTAAAAGACCTCATTGTGAAATTTCCTCCTCTCTGCAATTGCCCCAAGAAAGAGCTCTTTCTCTCAGCCCTCTGGCTAGGGAGACAGGGATTCAGCTGTCACATCTTATCATGATTAGGTCCATCCTGGGCTGAAATAGCAGGAGAAAAGAGAGAGGAAAATATGCATTACCTCTCACATACATTCTTCAGATCTGGAAGCCCCCTTTCCCAGTTCAGAGAGACAGGTTTTTCTCTGGGTTTGGGGTGCCTGTGAGGCCATCTAGTACTGATGCCACTAGGGCAGGAGTACAGCTTGGTGGCTTAGCTTGCCTCAGGCTAGGCCAAAAGATTAATGATAGAAAGGAAAGTCAGTGGAAGCCACCACCACCACCCTACTTTCTCTCTTGGAGGAGCCTCCTTCCCAGTCCATTAGCCAGAATGAGAGTTTTTCCTGGAGGTTTTTTTGTCTGTGCCATTTGGGGTTACGGCAGCCTCAGAATCTAAGCCAAGATCCTATGGGAGAAAAAAAAATGGGGGGAGGTTTCCCCATAGTTTGGATCACTTTTTGAGGGTTTTTTCCTCATTCTTTGAGTTTTGATTCCCTCTCCCCCAACTCACTATTATTATTTTCTTTTTGTAGTCTTCAGATAGTTGTTTTGTATATTCTGCCCTGGGTTTTAATCATATTTTGTGGAAGAGATAGGGTGGAATAAGCTTACTTTGTTACATCCAGAAGGGCCCCATCTAGTCGTTTGAAATGGGAAAGCAAAGGCTTTTCTGGAAAGTCAAGACAACAACAAAAAAATCTCTTTAGCCCTGATTATGTCCCACGTCCCTGGCCACCCCAGGCCAGCAGGTGGCTATCAAGAGAGAAGCTGGCGTTGGATCAACCAACAGCAGGGTCAGTCCATACAGGAATGCCTGGCCCGAGTGCTTGGGCACCATGGCACTAAAAACTCTCATTCTGGTTGATCATCTGCCTCTACTTTCTGAGTTCCCCTCGCAGAAAACAAGAGTCCAGGTTAGGTCTTTGATTTGCATTTGTTATTTTCAATGGCAAACTTTAACAGATCTGTGTATCTCAGATGGCAGAGCTGTTTCTAGAATGGTGGAGGATGCAGGTGGGGTAGAGGAGGATTGTTAATTGTGATTTGTTCATATTATTTAAAAAATTTCTTTTGGGGTGGCCTTGGTGGCTCATTTGGTTAAGAGTCTGACTCTTGATTTCAGCTCAGGTCATGATCTCAGGGTTGTGAGATTGAGCCCTGTGTCAGGCTCTGCACTGGGCTTGGAGCCTGCTTAGGATTCTCTCTCTTCCTTTGCTCCCCCACCACTTGGGCTCATACTTGCTCTCTCTCTCTAAAAAAAAAAAAAAAAACAAAAAACAAAACAAAAAAAAAACAGAAAACCTTCTTTTAATTTCAGTCTTTGGTTGTGAAAGATTTCTAAGGTGTTTGTGTACGCTTCTTGGCATTGGTAATGACAACAAATGGACTAATATGACATTTCTCCTGTCTGAGAAGTATGGAGTCTATGACGGTTCGTTGGATGGGTCAACTTGGCTAAGCAAGTTGCCCAGTTGTTTGGTCAAACCCCAGTCCTGATGTTACTGTGAAGGTGTTTTTAAAATGTGATTAACGTTTAAAGCAGTAGACTCTGAGTAAAGTGGATTACCCAACATAATGTGGGTGGACCTCATCCAATCAGTCGAAAGACTTAAGAAAACAGACAGTTCCCTGAGAAGGAAGGACTTCTGTCTCCAGATTATCTTCAGACTCCAAACCACAATATTGATAAACCACTGCTGGCCTCCCTTGAACATTTCAGACTTGCCAGCCCTCACAATGGCATAAGACATCCCTTAAAATCCCCACTCCTGCTTTGGTGTGTATGTGTACATGTGTGTGTATATGTTTCTTGGGAGAACCCTGACTAATACGGAGCCCAGAGCCCCAAGTCACTTCTCGTTGTGCAGGCTGGATGTAGAAATCAGGTTGAACAGGTATTTCCTGATGAGGAAACTCACTGGGTTATTTTTAATTGTACCTGTGATCAGTACCTCCCTATTTTGTAGTTTCTGATTTCATCTATTTCTCCCAAAATGACGTATTACTAGAAATAAGGGCTAACTACAATCTGGTTATTTGAAGGCTCTGTTTAGTGAAGTTTTGCTGGTAAAATAATGTCCAAAAATGCAGACACCCACCAGAATCTTTGGTTGGTTTGTTATGGGTATTTCGTGGAATAGACTTCGGCCCTGTCTCAAGATAACCGAGGAGTTCCTCCACTGAAAATACTCAGGACTGACTTAGCTTAGATGTAGAGTGGAGCTGGAGGAAGGAAGATTTCTAAGGACGGATAATTGGGTACAAACAGACTTCTGTTCATCCATGGCCTTGTGCCTTGAAAGCCAGTGAGCAGAGAGTTTGGGGCCTTGGCTCATGAGAGTCAGGGAGCCCAGAAACCCTCCCTCCCATCCTTGGCCAAGGCTGGGGAATAAGTTTGCCTTCAGATACCCCAGCGGTCGCCAATATTGGAGCCCATTTCTGACACAGCTCCGGGAGGAAGTGTGGGCATCTTTTACACTGTCGCTAGGCTGTTGAAGTTGATGGAGAGGACAAAAGCAGAGTGTATGCATTTGTGAGTGCCCACAAATGCACGTGCACACATACACACACATACACACACATACACACACACAGAGCTGATGCCGATTAAAGGTTTATGAGAAGCAAGAAAATCTGATAGGATTGGGGCAGAATCTGACCGGTGTTAAGTTTTCCATCCCTAAGCCGGTAAGTCCTGCCAAGCCGATATTTTTGTCCTTGATGTGGAAGAGAGACTAAGTTGGCGAATGTAAATGGTAAGAGCCAGAGTTTCTGAGACGATTATCTGATTTGTATAACACTTACTCTGTTCTTTAAAAAAGATCAGACACACACACACACACACACACTGGTTTTCTGCCACATGCAGGTTGCACTGGCAAGTCTGACTTGTGAGTGAGAATTGTGAGCAGGAGACCTGGGAGACCTGCACGCCCCGCCCCTGACCTGGATGGTCAGAGAGGAAGCTTCCAGGCGTCTTCCAGACCTCCCAGCGGCAGTTCTGCCCACAGGGAGTTGAACAGGTCCTTCTATCCCTTCAAAGAAAAACCTTCCTGTTCACCTACAGTTTCACCACTAGAAATTCACTCTTTCGTGTCTAGAACCTTTTGGTCTTTGGAGCTCCCTGCAAGGCACACCCCCATGCAGTGTGTTGCTGAGGACCGAAAGCAGCAGGTGATAACAGCAGCTGCTATGTCCTAGCACTTGGTGTGGGACATGCCAGACACTCAGCCTCCAGCTACAGCCCCAGCTGTCCGTGCCCCTTTCCAGCAAACTTGGCAACAAGCTGACTTGTCCTCACTATCACCACCTCCCCACCACCCGCTGTGTCCACAATCCACTCCACTCCCCGAGGTGAATGCACACATGTCACTAAAGCCACTCTTGTCAGTGTCCCCAAAAGCTTCAATGTTGCCATGTACAAGGGCCATTATTCTGTCTCTTGTGTTTAACTTTGCTCCGAGAAGCACTGTGGCCTCTGGGGCTTCCATGGCCTCTGTCTATCCAGGATCTCCTCCCTCTTGCTGGTCACTCCTGCTCATGAGCTCATTCCCTCCCCTCTCCCCGAGACTGCACTGCTAAGTGCTAGGGTAGCCCAGGACTCAGACCTGGGCCTCATTCTTTTCTCCACCTCTACGTTGTCCTGAGGTCAAACTACACAGTCTCCTGGTTTACACACCACCTATTTACTGACCCCTCATTTGTTTCTCCTATTCCAGGTTCCCCCTTGGACTCCAGCCAGTTTCATGCATCTGGCTGTCTCCCCAGCCTCCCCACCTGGATATACGACAGGCCTAAGTGACTTGCCCCAGGTCACACAGCTAGCAAATGGCCAGACATGAACGTGGGCGGGTCTGATCTCAGGACCTGCATTCTTAACCATATCCAGACCAGAAACCAAGCCGATGGCTATAACCTCACTGAGGGAAAAATTATGTCCATTCCCAAGATTTGCCCAGTGGCCTAGGACATAATTAGTCCATCATTTCTTGCTCTGTAGGAGCACCCCACCTAAGTCTCTGCATTTCCTGTCCCCCAGTTTCAAACAGGGACAGGTGTCCCAGCAGAAACAGGGAGCCACCAGGGAGAGAGAACTTGGGGTCTCCTCCTGCAGCACAAAATCTACTCCAAGATAGACACAGAAATGTGGGGAGCAAGGCAGGCAGAAGAAATCACTTTCCTATAAAAGTAAGGTGGATACAGCATGGGGAGCAAACAAGATAGACCTTTTTATAAGTTACAAAAAAGACTTTAAAGAGACCTCAAATGAGGTGGGCAGCTGTGTCTTGCCCCTAGATCTGTAGAGCAACCTGAGGAGGGCCAGTGTCAGGCCCTCAGAAGACAAAAAAGAACATCCGCGAGACTCCCATGGCACTCAAGTCCTATTTCCAGAAGCTTGTTTCAAAGGCCTGCTTCCAATAGCCTTCATCTTAACCCAGGTGGTCTGGACAGACATTCGACCAACATGCCCGTGTGCTTGGGAAAGGGGTTGATAGGTGCAGAGACTTCCGCCATACCTCTGATGTCTTCAGCTAAATCAAATAAATCTGGAAAGAGCAAACAGGGTATTTCCCTAAAACTACATAGAAGAAAACAGAAAACCTTTCAGAAGTTTCCAGAGAACCAATGGCTATTTCCAAAACAGAGTTTGATTGGCAATTATAGGAAATTGGAGATGGTTTTGAAAACTAGTGGAAGAAGTCAGAGAACACCCTTGAACTTCACCAGCCTGAGCAAAGCAGGGACGGAAATGCAAACCAGAGGCTGCCCAGGGCTGGCGTGGCCAGCAGAATAAAACCTAGAGGCTGAATCCATTTTTCCTCTCAGATTAAAACTGCAGCTTCTCTAGGGTTGAAGACGGAGGTGTAAAGTCCAAGGCTCCAGAAATCCCTGGAAGATGGCAAGTCAGCCCCTGGCTAAATGATCAGAGGCAACACTAGACTCATATTTCTCTCTCTGGCTCTCTGAGTCTGATTACTTTAACAAGCGCTTTCCGATTTAATTCCAGCAAGCCATGGCTTTCCATGGGGAAGCACAATGCATTAAACCTCCAGACCTTCTCCTTCACCTCCATGTAAGCTTCTGATGTTTCTCTGGGAGGTGAGCACACTGGGCGCTCCTGTCATTCCATTGGGCCCAGAGTTTACTATAAACGTCGCGTCCCATCCAACACTGGTCATGCTCCTTTAGGAGCCGAATTTTGATGTCATCCCTGTAGGACTGGCCTCCTAGCTCCACCACTTGCAAGCTGTGGGGCTATGATGATAAAGGACGGTTCTATTTGTTCCTCCACCATTCACCCCCATTTCTTGAACAGACAGATTTGACTGACCAATGATGGTGACATCTTAGCCAACTTTCTCAGTGCGCCATCTTGGACCTCCTTATTGGAAATCACCCAGGATGCCTGTTAGAAATGCAGATCACTGGTCCCATCCCAGACTTTCAGAATCTGGCCCCCGAGATGGAACCAAGGAAACGCGATTAAAATGAAAATGATAAATCTTCAATCCCCAGGTAAATCTTCAATCCATTCTGAGTTTGAGAATCTTTGCGCTTGAGTTCTGAGGTTATATCTAATTTAAATGTAAACCTCTGCACACAATGTCTGGCACACAGCAGGTCTTCCAAAGACACGTGCTTGTTAAATTATGAAAAAGCTTATTACTGTGTATGTGTGTTTGCAGTGTCACGTGCAAACCAGAGCTGATAAATGGAGCCGTCTTGGACCCTCTGACCTTCAAAATATCAGAGATGTTTATTTTTGCTTTAGTTGATTTCCCACAGTCAATGGCGCCTAACACCAGTTTTGAGGTTTTCTGCCTCCGAGAGCTTAGTCGAGTCGTTGATTATCTGACAGTCATTTAAAAGGCTCTTGTATAAAATGGACAACCTCCTTCCAATCTGTCACTTGGGTTAAGGAAGGCTTTTCTACATGGGAGACCCTGAGAGCACAAACTCCTATAGGCAGCCGCCCTTGATGGCAAGGGCCCACAACAGTGCCTCTGCCAGCATTCACGTCCCCATTCAGCCCCAGCCCCACCTCACTCAGGGCTACCTCCCTCTGGGACCCTGAGACCCCTCACATGGGAACTCCAGAGAGGGGACATGACTTAATCAAGGTCACTTGAGGAATTTTGAAGTCAAAGCAAGAATAGAAGTCCAGGCACTGCTGGGCCTCAGCTCCTTTGTCAGGCACATCCAGCCTTCCTGGAGAGCCGATGTTCTCCAGAAAAGCTCCTTAGTTCGCTTGTACCATCGGACCACATGACCCAATTTTTTACGTGGAGTCTATGGTCACCTGGGAGAAGAAGGCATGAGTGTCAGCTTCAGTAACACATATACTAAAAGAGAAGAAAGCATGGAATTCCTCAAGTTCACCAGCATAACCGACCCCTGAGTGCACACATACCATACTTGCACCCATATCCAGCCTTACCTAAGACCCACCTTTACGGAAGAGGAGCCCCTCATCTCTTCCAAGGTCAATCCATCCAGTTGCGTTCAGGAGACCTGTATTAGTCACGTCTTTTGTTTTCAGCATTTCTGATATGATGACCTCTAGGGATTTGCCGATCCTGGACAGACTGCCCTCCCAAGGCTAGCCGATTCCTAGAGACAGTAAACAATTCACCTGAGAACATGCTTTTCAAATATAAACCAGCCCATCCAGGATCTACACCCCAATCCCTCCAGGCCACAAGGTACAGGAGGAAACTAGGGACAGCCTCCATGCCTCAGAGCCTGCTAACATCACCAAAGAAGAGGCCACCCTCCGTATGGCTCCCCTGCCTTGCTCATTCCCCCCTGCGAGGAACCATACTAAAGGCTCTTGCCCTCAGCGTCTCCCCTCTCCTTCTGCTTCCAGATTGCCCCCTGTGTTTTCCTGTATTGTCATTGGTATGAAATCTTGGCGTTACCTCCTCTGTGACGTCTTCCTAACAGCCTTGACATCCCCAGGGAAGTATAGGAGAGTTTTTTCCCGTGCTCTCATCATACATTGTGCACCGCTGAATTATAGCCCCAAATTGCATTATATCATGTAATTGCTTCTGTATCTTTTTTTCCCCGACTCCACTACAAACTATTGGAAGTCTGAGACTATTTTTTATTTTTGTCCACTTTTGACATAGAATAGATGTTGAATACATATTGAACAAATGAAAAAAATGAGATTTAGCCCAAGAACAAAAGAATCTTCCAAGCGGTATTTTGTACCCTTATCTCGTGAACCCACATTCCCTGAGAGGTTCAACAAATATTTATTAAGGCTTCAACCACATTCCTGTTTGGACCTGGAGTTACAACAATGAATAAAATAAACAGCCTTATCCCTGTGGCATCGCGATCTCCCAGAGGAGGTGGACAATTATAAGCAATTACAAGAAAGTGTTGAGGGGTGTTCGGGGAGCTGGAAGAAGTCCTGCCGCCTCGTGCAAGGCGATGGGATAGGCTGGGAGGGAAATGAGGCCGGGTGGCAGAGGGCCCTGTAAGCCTTGCTCAGGGACCTGGACTTTCTCCCAAAGGCAAGGGAGGATCACTGAACGTGTATCAGTAGCAAATGGGGGAAACCCCAGCAGCATTGGCTTTAGCAAAAAGAGTCCCGGGCACCAGCAGCTGACACTGTGGGGAGTTGGGCTCTGTCTAGAGCCGGAAAGGGCTGGGTTCAGAAGAGCTGTGGGGACCTGGCCTGGCCATCTCTCAGCTCAGCTCTCTCTTCTGCAGGAGACGGCTCCCACCTTGGGCTCCACACGTGACACCACGGCTGCACACATGTCACGTACTCTGGCTGATCCTTTCTCAGGTCATTTTTCAGGTAATTTGAGGGAATGCCTTGGGTGGGCCCAGCCTGGCTGGAGCAGCAGCCCATCCCTGATGACCACTGTGGCCTGGAGAGTGACATGGGACGATCTGTGAAGGGGGAGGCTTATTGCATCTCCCCACCCCTCAGATGTGGGCCAGAGCGGGGCAGGGGGAGGAGGGGTGGGAGGGGAGATCCCTCAAGGAAAACTGGAGATGTGTTGCCATAGAACGACACATGGGGGCTGGGCAGCCAAACCGAAAAACAGAAAGAGAAATCCATCAGGAAAGATTTTTGGCAAGGAGTGACTTTTTTTCTCAGATTCGTGACTCAAGGGGAACCACTGAACAAGCCAGACTCTTGTGACCCTGCGGGGAAAGGTGAGTGGGGCGAGACCACAAGCAGCACCAGCAGTGAGAGCCATGAACAAGGGAGACAGGACGGCTGCCAGAGGACGGAGGGGCTGCTGGACACACGGAAGTGATGCCTAGAAGCAGAGCTAATGGAGCACAGAGACTGCCAGTGGAGGCTTCCAGGGGTAGAGTTATAGAGGGGAGGAGGGGCGAGTTCTGTCCAGGTAATGTGGAGTTTGAGAGGTTCAGGGGAACTACATGGAGAAAGATCTAGAAGTTGATTATGGAAATGGGTCTGGAGCTCAAGGATAGAAAAGGCAACTAAAGCCAAAGATGTAGAAGGAATGTGAGGACAGGGAGAAGCGCTAACTCAGAAGCATGGTGAGGACCAACGCCCACATAGTGAGTGGAGGAAGAGGAGCCCGAGCACTAGGAAACCACAGAGAAATAGTCGCGGACGACAAGGGAAGAGACGGTTGCAGGAAGGGAGCAAGGTCAGCAGGACCAGATGCTGCCAGGAGGCCGACGAGTTCCTCAGGGGCCCCACGGGATTTGTCCACAAAGAGGTCCCCGCATCCTTGGGCAGAGCAGTTCGGGTGAGGGGTGAAGAGTGGGTGGGAAGTGGGATTGCTTTTTGCAGAAGCTGGATTCCGAAGAGAATGCAAATAAGAGACCGGTGAGGGATGCTGGTGGTCTCGTGATTGACACGGGAGGCCATGCATTTACAAGGAGGCATGCTGTCCTCTGCACCACAGACAGGTCCTGGGGGCTTTTGACGCTATGCCCCTGACTTGTCTCTAGGGCCGTCTCCTTGTTCTCCCTTTAATTCTGTGGAGACGAGATCAAAGAAGAAAAAGTTTTCGCGATCACTCCAATCCCACGCTTCGTTTCTCCAGATGAGAAAACTAGATCCACAGTAATTAAACAACTTGTCCAAGGCTTCCTAACAAGGTGGCTGTCGAGCCCAGGACTTTGGGCTTCCAGGCCAGAGCTCGTCCATTCTCTCTCCTCCGTGTGTGCTCACGATGCCCTGATACATGGCTTCTGCAAGATCCAGCTGCCCAGCTGGGCCTCTGGCTTGGACCATCTTGTTCTGGTTGGATCCCTCAGGACTCTCATTCCGCAACGTGATGCTTCATGACTCCTACTAAATTAACGCATGTCGGTAGATCCCAGGGTCTGCCTACATTCTAATAACACTGCCTGTGCTTTAACCCTGAACTTGGAAAGTCATCTAAGGGTGGGAACTTCAGCCTTGGGTGAAGCAGCTGTGTGGGAGAGAGTAGGGCCCTTCCTGCTAGGAAACTTGTGTGTGTGCGTGCATGTGTGTGCGGCGCTGTGTTTGGAAAGAACAAGGCTGTTTTCAGAGCCACACCCCAAACAAGAGAGCATATTTCCTCACCCAGAGGGCTTCCCTACCTGTGGAATGCTCAAACCCTCGCCACACCAGCTTTCAAAGCAGATGGGTAGTTACTGCGCACAAATGTTACACTGACTTTGGAATGTTCTCACATGTGCTCTTGTGGATTAATGAGCTCCTAATATTGTGATAATAATCATTTTCCATAAATATGCATAGTCAGCTTTTAAAAGTGTCACGTGGGGTAATTATTAGCTGTCTGGGTGCTCATCGCTTAGGGAAAATGTTTACTTGCGTGTGAAACGGAACCTGTGTTTGTTTTGTTAAATGCACTGCCTTACAGCGAGCCCAGAGCAATTACCAGCCTGATTTAAAGGGACTTGGATGCCAGGGAACCAGGATTGAGGGATGAGTCTCTGCCAGTTATCCTGGGCCTCATCCAGCTTCAAAACCTCATTCACAAGGGCTCGTGAAGTGTTTGGTTGGACTTAGTTCAATAAAAATACTCTGAGAACCTACTACGTGTACCGTATTTTTGGAGAGAGCACCATGTTGGAAGCTAGTAGAATGAGCCTAAGTCCTAGCACTTTCTGACTCCGGGTAAGTTAATTCACTTTTCTGTACTTCAGTTTGCTCATCTGGAAAATGGGGTAATATCTACCTACTAAGGTTTTTAGGTTTAAAGAATATACATACACACCTAGCACAAAGCCTGACATGTGTTAAGCCTTCAGCAAATGGGAGGGCTTTCCCTCTCACGCTATGACGGACACATGGGGAATAAATATATGCCCACATCCTCCTGGATCCTTCCCAGTCAAGTGCCCACGTGACCAAATCCAAGGAGAGCAGGAAGAAAGAGGTCCTATTTATTGGTGGAGGATACGGAAGTAGGAAAGGATTCAGCTACTTGGGGAAAAGTCAAGAATGGGTTCGAATCTGCAAGGAGAGCTGGTCTTGGCCCTTGACAGAGGACACAGCCTGGGTTAGGGAGTCGCCTACATCTCCATTATGTCCCTCACTGACACCTGAAATTTTTCCCTTCTTCAACTCACTTCTGTGATGCCTTATACTTTCACTGCATAGCCCCCCAGAAGTGGGATGAATAGCCCCCATGACTTCAGGGCAAATAAATGTACTGCAGTTATAGGGGAGCAGAATCAGGAGGGCTGGGATTGAGGAAAGGGGGATTTAAAAGGCCCTGAGAGGGGGAGATGAGGGATGAAAGACCATCTTTTTTATCTGGGCTGCCCCCACCTTGCCCACATCTGTCCTGCAGGCTGGAGATGATGCAGGAGGTTCTAGAGGGCCGGGCCTGGGAGCAGCACACACACCTCTCGCTTCCCTCTGTCGGCCAGACTCAACTGCATGAGGGAGGCAGGGAAATGCAGCTTATGAAGAAAAGAAATGGGGTCTGGCGGCACAGGGCCACATGATGCAAGAGAAAGGTGCAGAAGGAGAGAGAGCTGGAGGGAAGACTAGGGGCCTACTGTCCCCATCTCACACCATGCTGAGTCCAAAGATGCTGGTGAACATCAAAGGAACAAAAAAACAGATGTTTAAAGTTTTAAAGGATCACTAATACTAGAACCAAAAATAGTCCAGTGACTTCTGGGATCCATCACCAAGGACCATGCTATGGATTAACTTATAGACCTCAAAAGACATGTTGAAGTCCTAAACCCTGTGAATGTGACCTTATTTGGAAATACAGTTTAGCAGCCGTAGTAAAGTTAAGATGAGGTCATTAGGATGGGCTCCCGTCCAGCACGACTGATTTTCTTACAAGAAGAGGACAAGACAGAGACATACAAGAAGATAGACACGTGACCAAGGAAGCAGGGACAAGGAAGCAGAGACAGGAGCACCATATCTAGAAGCCAGGGACTGCCGGCAAACACCAGAAGCCAGAAGATGCAAGAAAGGATTCTGTCCTACAGGTTTCAGAGGGTGCATGGCCTCACAGACACCTTGATCTCTGACATCCAGCCTCTCAAACTGGGAGACGAGAAATTTCTATTATGTTAAGCTCCCGTTTTGTGGTCCTTTCTTGCGGCAGCCCTGGGGATGCTAATTCAGACTCGATCTCACCGGCCCAGAGCTGGGGGTGAGTTGCTAGGAATGCAAGCCAAGAAAGCTCCTGGCCTGGATGGAGCAGGAGAAGGTCTTGGTTGGGATCTCGGGGAGAAGATGTTAGATGGGGGAAAAGAGGTTGGCCGTGGAGGGATTCGCACTTGATCTTGCCTGCAGTGTAGGAAGCACCCGGAGGCTCTTTCCAGGACAGACCTGGAAACTGCCATAGCTCACTCTTCTCCCATCTCTTTCCATGTGACCAGGGGAGCTCCCCAACCTGCTCTTGACATTAAAGGGGATCTTGACGTTAAAGACTTAAAGAGACAGAAGTTGACTCCTTCTTTGGCATTGCATAGCCAGCAATGCTAACTTCTAGAAAATAGAGGAGCCCCAGGGAAATCTAATAACAGCCCTACTTAAGAGCACACGACAATTATTACCTCCAACTGTGAGAGAGGCTGAGTAATTAAAAAGGGTTCTTTATTTTGATTAAAAAGATTCCTTTTAGTGTTTCTGAATCTTTAGTGAAAGCCTAGAACTCTATTTTTAGACACAAAACAAGATACGTGGCCAGGGGCAGGGGTGTAATTTAAAACATGGGATGAGCATTTGTAACCTGGAAAATGAGCACGCGCCCCCAGTGGCCCCCAGATCGAGCCCATGCCCACCCCATGGCTTTCAGGAAGCAAAGCAGCAAGGCAGACCCAAGCCCGCCGCCTGGATGAATAGGAGGCCCAAATTAATTGGTTTTAATCACTATAAATTTCCTTCCCAATAAAATTTCAAGAATTTCCAATCATGCTGATTTATATGTGTAATTAGAAATCCATTCACAGATGTCACACTGCTAGGTGGTGGGTAGTTAGAAGCCCCGGCTTAACTCCAGCTAGAGGTCTGAGCGATGAGAATTGATGAAGGTGAACTTGGCAGGAAGCTGGGACAGGGAGCGTTCCCCCCGCCCCCGGAAACTCCACACCCAAGGTCACATGAGGGCTCATCAACCACCAAGCACAGACTCTGCCTTCTCTGGCCCCCACCCCTTCCCTGCCCCAGAGACCCCTGCCTAGACAGGAGCAGACCAGAGGGGCTTGGCGTGGACTGAACGGGCTGTACCATAGCACATTGGGCGAAGCTACATTCTCAGCCTCCCGGCCTCCCTCCGTCCAGAGCCGTCATAACCATGGGAGGACAGAGCCCCAGGAAGAGGGAAAGCAGCCTCCCATCACTTCCAATAGGCTGATCATTGCCTTGGTGAACTGACCCTATTTCCGATGAACCTAATGCAGCCTTGTCTGCAGAAGAGGCCAGCGCGGCGGACGGACTCTGAGCTCCCGCTCGCTATCTGTCCTCCTCTGCTGCTCTCCCGCCTCTGCCCGTGGCCCCCCGTCATGGAGAGAAGAGGGAGCCGAGAAGGGAGGACAGAAAAGACTGTGTCCTCCTCTCCCTACAGTGACCCAAAGGCACGGGAGAGTCAGCAGGTAAAGGGAGATGCACCGAGAGTTGTATGAGGAAACTCCCCAGCGGGGAGGCTGACTGGAGAGGAAAGGAAATGGAAGCGGAGGTGGGAGTGGCCGTGTGGCTTCTCGAGGACACTCAACCAGCACAGAGAAGGGAAGGGAAGGGTGGACAGTCGCGTTCATTGAGCATCTATCCTACGCCAGGTGCTCATGGCTGACCACCCTCACTGGAACCCTAGTGAATCCTAGAATCTGAAAAGGACAGAGACATGAGGCTCAGATAAGTAAATATTCAATCACTTGCCCACAGCACCACGGCGGGTCGGAGCTGGAGCCCTGGGGACTGACCCAGAACAGAGCCCGCCCCGGTGCCAGCGCGCAGCGCCCCGCGGCTCCGAACATCCCATGCTGGGGAGTGGGTGAGGGCGGTTGGTACGCTGGGGTGAGTCTGCCAATGTGGGGCCAACACAAGTTACGGTCTGGGCCGTGGCTGTCTGTCTCCCAGCTAGACTGTGAGCAGCCCGCGAGCAGGCTTCTCCCTCTTCTCCCACTGCCTCAAACAGGGTGGAACCTGGGGTCGCCTTATCAGATCTGCTCTGAGCTTAGGCCCAGGGATAGGCATGATGGGCTTTCCGGGTATAAGAAGATTGTGGCACTGGGAAGTGCTCACGAAAGGGAAACGCGAGAGGTCATTCACTGGGAAACTGGAGGGTGTTAGACCCCAGGAAGGAAGAGGCAGATCTGGGGGGTCGATAAGAAACACCCTCCTCTTCTCTCTTTCTGCATCAACTGAGAAATAAGACACAAGAGCCAGCCAGAAGGAATCCAAAATAACTGAGTTCTTGATAAAGCTGGCTTGGAAATCTGACTCCAGCCACCAGCTCCCGCATGCCTGACTCCTGAATTAGACAGGATCCTCCCATCCCAGGCAGAGCAGTGGGCCTCCCCCACACCGGGCTGGACCTGCCTCTGTCAACAGACCGCAGGGAGGGGAAGGTCAGGCTGCACCTGCCGGGCAAGGCCAAGCTGAGAAGGGAACGGACCCACGACCCCATCTGCAGAAGCCAGCTCGCCCATTCTTCTAAACGGCGGCGCACCTGTCCTGGGGGCCAAGGCGGGAAACTCTGGAGTGGCTCCCGATACAAGGTGAACAAAGGGAAGCAGGCACTGGTGTCCCTAAAATCAAGCCTTGCCTCTCGCCCTGACCCAGCTGCGTCTGCTCTTTGTGAAGCCCTCTGGTCTCTCCACGGGGCACAGGAACCAACACCCGCACATCAGAACCCACCCAGCTCTGCAGGACACAGCACCCCCCCACACCGACCCCAGCCCCAATGACATTGATACACCCGGAATTGTTTCCAATAGAGCTCCATCTGCAAAAGTGATTGGCTGGTTTGTCCACTTTAGCCCGCCCCCCCACCAACTTAGAAGAAGATCATCTTTGCTCCAGCCTGATCCTTTAATGCGCCTGAAAGCTACGGCTCGGGTCTAAAGCAGGCCCCGGCCCGGGGGGGAGCAGGTGGAGAGGTCTCAATGGGGAGATTAGCGTCTGCTCGGACCGTGCCAGGGCAGGGTCCTAAGAGGAGATTTGAGAGGTTGGGCAATTTTTAAGCGCTTAAATGTTTGATAATGCAGGCTCAGTTGCATTTATGCATGTTGGGACCCCAGCAGCATGGTACCGCCCAGGGCATAATGGATGTTGCAAGATTTGATTTTAGTAGTTTAAAAATATCCAAGTAGTCTGCAGGCTAATGGCCATCGGACAGACTCATTAGTGTATCAATAATCATTCGGCATTCTGAAATCCTTTTAATGCTCCGGGACAGCCAGAAGCGGGGCTGTGGGAAGGGAAGAAGGTCATGGGGGAACTTGCGGGCCAGTTAAACAAGTGAAGACGATGAATGGCCCCGGGCATGTGCTCCCGCCCCCCTCTCCACTGCAGTCAGGTTTAAACAGTGCGTCTGGTGGGGCCTCCTTCTAAGAGATCAGGGACGGGAGGTTTAGGGAAAAGCTTAACGCCGCATGCCGCTCCTCACAGACCAGCAGTGGAAATGGATTCTACCTTCATCTTGCGCTAAACGACCCATCCTTCACAGCCTCATGGCTTTGCACGTTTTCTTCTCCTCGCCTTGGCTCCCAACCCCACGTGGTAGAGGCACCTCAGAACAGCGGACGTGCTGGCCATCCTTCAGGTTCCCATCTCTGCCCAAGCCTTCCCCGGCTCCCTAGGCCCCAGAGCCGCTACCCTCACCCATGACCTCATACGTGGTTCTGCACCTTTACTGGGCATCGCCCCACTGAAATGTGAGCTCCTGGTCAGCTGCAGTCCTGGCCACACAGGAGGTGCTTTGTTAGGCTTGAGAGCATGGTTCCCAATGTCTCTGTTGTTGTTCTGACCCACTGAAAGCCTCCGAGTATTGGGCAAAGCTATGGGCTACTGCATGTGTGCACAGAAGCCTACAGACGGACAACATAGTACATGGGTTTGGGGGGCATACCCGTCCGTGGTCTCTCCCCAGATCCCTAAAGATCAAGCTCTGGGAGGACGAATGAGCTTTTGCAGCCTGGGTGGTTAGTTGTAAAACTCTGCAGAGTGAACAGGAGATAAAGATGAACAGGAGATAAGGATTTCCCACAGCTCATCAGCCATGGCCCCGAGGAGTACAGCCTGAGATCAGGTTCTGATTTTGCACCTTAGGAGTCCAAGAAAAGGCCTTACTGAAGAAAGAGCTTTGCATACCCTTGCAGATGGAACGCTCTACGGTCAAAGACGCTCTTAAATTCTTTTTACAGCAACGCCCCTTCTCCATGGAGCACTAAGGGGCAGCGACCGGCAAAGTCTAGACCATGGCCAAAGGAACTGTGTCTGCCCCTTGGGGTCCTGTTCACTCCTCCCTGGCTGGAGTCTCAGAGGACCTGGCTGGGCCATAGAGGAGAGGAGGAGCGGACAGAGGACATCGGGGAGGTGCTCTGCACAGACACCCTGGCCCAGAAGCCTCGCTGAGGACAGGCCTACAGAATGCTTTGACTGGAAAGACGACCTCCAAACACCAGCCCTGTACATCTCATCCCGTGTCAGAGCCCCAGCCAGGCTCCCGGCTTCACTCCACAACAGCCTCACTGGGCAGGGACCAGGTCCGAGAGCTCCTACGCTACCAGTCAGGGAAACCGAGACACCAACTCAGGACAGAAAGCAGTCAAGAAGCAAACTCCAAGTCGACACTGTTGCTCGAGGGGAAATGGGGAGTTAGCTGCATTGCCTGCCTTCCTCCTTGTATAACTCTTGCCTCATTCTCATACTCTAATCCCACCAAAACTTCCTCCTGCTGCAGAAAGTCCCTGGTGGGCTGTTGCCCATCACCGCTCAACCATCCACCCATCCGTCCACCTGCTCATTCCATCCTTCCGCCTTCCACGTCCTGCTCAGCCCCCACCTTCACGACATGTTTGTGGACACTACTGTGTCTGCTCCCCGTCGACGTTCTGCCTCCACTAGCAGTTTCTGGGGGTGCCCTGGCCCTTCTTAGATCATAAATTTCTTGTTAGGGCATCCCATCTCCAGACTCTTATCGCATCTTTCATTCCAGAAACTTTGAGCACCTCCTATGTTACAAAGATAAATAAGACAAAAGATCTTCCCTTAAGGACCACTCAGGCTGGGGTGGGGGCGGGGAGCGCTGCTGGCTGCATGGAGCCCTCTGTGAGGGGACAAGAGGCACCTGAGAAACACGTGGAAGGAGTCCACTAAGACGGGGGTCTTGAGGAGACTTTCTAGAGTTGGGCGGGAACACGTGAGTTGAGTCTGAAAGGATGAACTTCCATGCCCAGGCGTCAGGGGCGGGCGTGGGGAGAGTGCTAGAACGTTGGCGCAGGAGCAGGGCCAGGGAGACGGCAAACACCGTGGGCTTCTGGGGGCCCGCTGGCTGGAGCTTGGCCTTGTGGGCAGAGAGCCAGGGGAGCTGAGATGGGGGCAGAGGCCGGGGACAGATCCTCTCCTCACTCAAGCTCCAAGGTATTCTACAAATCTGCACCAGGCCTCCTCTAGGTACTGAGGATACGGCAGTGCTCCAAACAGTCAGCCCTGGCCTCCCGGAACCTCCTTCTAGTGGATGAAGGAAGTCCATGAAAACGCACAAAGGCATAAGTATGTAGTGTGTCGTGGGGCAACGTTTTAGACCCGTCCGTGGAGGGGTCTTGTAGATGAGCATTTTCAATAGATTACTAGAAGAGCTGACCTCCTGTCTTCACCAAGCAACCAAGCAATTGTGCCGGAGAGACGAGGACAGACCCAGCTCTCTCCCAGCCTCCTTCAGAAGATGTCCTTGAGTCTTGGGCGAGGGGGGAGGCCACTTGCTACCACCTTGCTTCCAGCCTCCCCCTGAGCAGCTTCCACTGCGGGGGCACTAATAAGACCAGCATTTTATGATCCCCAACCTCTGACGACAAGAGGCAATTGGAAGTCAATAAAAGGTGTGCCGCTCCAAGGGTGTTTTATGGCTCAGCAAGCCATAAAACCCCGCGGCCATGTGACCAAAGTGCACGAAAGGGGCCATGAAGTGGCTTCATCAGCCTCTGTCCAGGAAGGCTTCTAATGAGGACAGGGATCGACCAATTACAGCAGGAAGGAGCGGTTCTATGAAGGAAGGCGCGTGCGCATGCTGGCAGCTGAGAGGCCCCGCCAACAGACGGAGCCCTCGTGGTGTGATTACAAGAGCCCTTGGGAATCCCGAACGTTCTCCTGCCCCAAAGCACTCCTCGTCCTGCCCTAGAATGTTGAAAATCCCCTTCCCACGTGTCCAGCTCTCTGACCACCCACAGGCCAGTGGCCTAGCACAGTAGCTTCCTTTCCGGCTGAAACTCACTCCCACCACCCACTGCTCTGCGACCTTGAACCAATTTCCCATCTCACTACAACTCAGTTTCCTCCTTTTCAAACAGGGATAATCATGCCTACCTGGCTGGCTTGTTTTAAGAGGTGCTGACACCTAGAAAATGCTCAAGTTTAGAATCTGTTAGGACAGTAGAGGCACAACTTCCCTGAGAGAGAGAGAGAGAGAGAGAGAGAGTGCTCAAGCCCTCACATCTATGCTCATGGTCACCGACAGCTCTTGGGACATTTCCCAAGAGCACCCATCCATCCATCCCACTACCCAACCATACACCCACCCATCCACTCATCAACCCAGATGTCCTTCCTTCCAACCCCCCACCCATTCAGCAATACACCCTGGGCACCCTCTGTGCTCCAGACACTGTGCAGGGGATGGAGGTTACATTCAAGCAAGTGGGAAGAGGTTGTCCAAGGGTGAAGTCAGGTGGGAGTAAGTGCTATACCAAAAGATACAGCAGAGAGGAGTAGGACAAGCATGATCCATATCAAGGAGCAGGAGCAGATCAATGAGCCAGGAGCAGATCAAATATGCCTGTGTATGTGTGCGTGTGGGCATGTGTGCATGCACGTGTGCATGTGTGTGTATAAATAGGGCGCCCTGACAGAGAATAATGGGGATGTCACTTAGATGGAGGTGACATTTAGGCCAAGGACTGAAGATGGAGAAGGAGTAATGGGGAGATGTTCCAGGCAAGGGGAACCCTGAGGTGGGGAGAGGGACAGAGAAGCCGCAGAGGGCCCCGGATGTCTGGGGTGGCATGAGACGCAGATGCTGGGGCGGAGGGAGGCTGGCCTGCTGGCAGCGCCATCTATACCCACAGCCCTGGGTCTCACCAGGTCTCCGGGTGGCTCTAGCTTCCTGTCACCACTGTAGCAAGTTTCTGCACACTCAGTGGTTGAAAGCAACACGGACTTACTCCCTTACAGTTCTGGAGGTCCGAGGTCCCAAATGAGTCTGAAAGGGTTGGAATGCAAGTGTTGGCGGGGCCAGTTCTCCCCGGAAGTGCCAGGGGACATGTCCCCCAGGTGAGGACGCTGGGGCACTCCTCGGCTCCTCCAATCCCTGCTTGCATTGGCGTTGGGCTCTCTGATGCTGGCCCTTCTGCTTCCTCCGATAAGGACCCTTGGATGGCATGCAGACCATCCAGGTGATCCAGAATAACGTCCCATGTGAAGAGCCTCAGCTCCGTCACCTGAGTCCACGGTGCCATGTACAGTAATATTTGCCCAGGTTCACGGGCAACTTCGGGGGCCATGAGCCTTTCCACCACAGCCGTGTCTTGCAGTCCCTATGCGGCTGGCAGGGGCTGAGAAGAGCTGAAGCTTCCAGAGCCCCCTGGGGTGCAGTGACAGCTCTGTACCCCAAGCCAGAGCTACCCGTTTCTGACCAGAGGGTGTCCTTTCCACCCCGACGTCACTTCCCTGCTCTGCTGTGGAACAAAGAATTCTCCTGCCTGGACCTGCCTCCCCAGCCCCAGCCCACACTGCACGGAACTCTCAAGGCTCAGGCACCTCCTCCCCCTGGGCCTCCACCCCTGGGGCACCAGCAGCAGCAGCAGCACCGTGCAGGAGAGGAAGGCCCCCTCAGGCTGTCTGACCCCTTTGTGTTCTGACCCCGGCCTGTAGGAGATCCCCCCTCCCTGACTACACAGGACACACATCTGGCCCCGGCTCAGGGGTCTGGCCCCACTCACAGCCTGCCACCAGCCCCTCTCCTCAGGGCCCCTTCGAACCACATCTCCTCCACTCCTCACTGCGGTCACACCTCCCATGGGCACCCTTCCTCACCACTGATTTACTTAGTAAAGACGTGCAGTGGCAATTTGCAGGGACACAGAGGCTCCTTCATCACAGGTGGGAGGAACAAGTAGGTGGTAGGTGTCAGGCAATTTTCCAGGGAAGCTTAGGGGCGGGGGCTATGGGAAGTCAGAGGAAGGGCACACAGCTGGAACAGGCAAGGGGGTCAGATTTCAGGAGGAGGCAGCAGGTGAATCTGGCAAGCACGTGTCTCCAGCCGTCACTGACCCTCCCAGCTCAGCACACCACCTGATTCCTGGCTTGCGCTGAACAGTCCGTGTAGGTGGGCACTTGGAGGGAAGGGTCCTGGCTGTGACTTCTGTCATGCAGGTCAGGACAGAACAGACGCCTGCACCACCTCAGCACCTGCCTGCCCAGAGCCAGAAAGACCTGGAAGGATGAATGTAGAGAGGTGGAGAGGCGGTGGGCAAAGGGCCAGTCAGGCCTCCCTTGGCTACCTCCTTCCCAGCCCCAGCTAAAACCGACCCTCCTCCCCCTCCCTCCCTCATTGATTTTGTAATCACCAATGCCCCTGGCTCCTCGTCCCACCGATGTAAGCCAGGAGGCCTGGGGGGCAGGTGCTCCAGCAGGCATTAGGTTCAGGCATTAGCTAGCCTTGTGGCTCTTTGGGGAATGCTAATGCACCTGTTCTTTCTGGAAGTCAGTTCCCCCTGGCCCTTACCCCCACCACCTCCTTGACTCCACCCCCACCCCAGGCCCTTGCTGGCAGAGAGTGAGTTTCCTGAAATGATGGGCCACTCCAGCTTTCCTAAACCCTACTTTGCAAAGGCTGGGACTCGAGTCCATGAAGCTGCCCTACCCTTACCCACGGGTGGACCAGAACCAGCAGCGCACTGTTACACGTGGAACAGCCAGTTCCCTGGGAGGAAAAGTCCTGATGTGTGGCACTGGCCAATTTCTATGGTGTGAGTACCCCCACCGTGGCCCATGCCAAGTGACTGCCCTGGATGCAGACTTGGGAAGAGATGCTGTAAGAACCCGTCCCAGCACACAGCCAGCCAGGCAGTGCTGAAGTCACCTGCCGGCCCCCTCCCAGGCTGGCATTGCCCTTTCCCTCAGCTGCCGCTGTGTGGGAAGGTGGGGCCTCTCCCCACCAGGACAAGGCAGTAAGAGGATGGCCTTTTGAGTCTGATCTAGAATGAAAGCCCAGCTCTGCCATTTAATGAGATGGATGGCTTTGGGCAAGTTGCTTTAACCTTTCCCTATCAGTAAAATAAGATGACTCTAACTGCCATCCCAGACATGGGAGGGTTACGAGCACCTGCACAGAAGTCACTTAGCACAGTGCGTGCTAGGAGGAACTTGATACGCGTAGCCAGGAGTGGGGAGGGAAACCCACGCAGCATGCTGCTGTCCGAGGGATCTACCAGCAAATGCTGAGGGAGCCCCGGCGTTTGCACAGTGCCAGGCATACTATCCGAGCCTGGAGAAACCTCTTGAGAATTCAGCTGCAATTGGTTCTTTTGCCTTAAGATCGGAAAGGTGTTATTATTATATCTACTGTGCAAAGAAAAAGAGATCAACTATACATATAGAATGAATCTCCTATGTTTTGTGATTTCAAGGGCATCAAGAAGCTCTCCTGTCCCAAATAATATTTTTCACACCTGTTCAACGACCCTGAAATTCCGCCACTGGGGGTTCATTCTTACACTGAGCAGCTATCATGTGCTAATTCCTTGGGGAGCAGTGAGCATCAAGGTTAGGGCACTAGACGGAAGAGCCTGAGGTCCCCTGAAGGCACAGGAAGGCACTGGGTGTAGAGAAGGTGAGACCGGGGAGGGGACAGGCCTCTACACCAATGGGACGGTGTCCCAGTTTGGGTCAGGTGAGCCCTGGTCCCGATGGAAAATGATGGCAGCAGCTCCCAGCACCTTCGTTATTTGGGAGAACGTTCAGTCTGGGGCAGTAGAGGACCGGGGCTCAGAAGACAGAGAGCCATGTAGCTGGGAGCCGTGGCACGGGCAGCATGGGCCGGGCAAGGATATGGTCTGGTGTGACTCCCGGGGTCCAGAGAGGCTGAGAATTTGCTAAGAACACGGGTTCATTTGAGTTCCTTAAACCCACTCCTTCACATGCAAGATCCTTTTAGTGACATCTGTGCACAGGGGAGAGGAGGAAAGACAGAGGAATATAATGACAGAAAGAAGCTGCCACTTAGGAATTTGGTTTGAAATAAAAATCTTATCCACACAAAGCATAGGCCAGGCGGGGCCAGGAACTGACAGGAGAGGGGCCCCAACTTCGAGAAAAGACCGGACAGAAGGAAGGAAGAGGCGGGAAGGAGGGAGGTGGAAGGGGAAAGAGGAAAAGGTGAAAGACAGAAGAAGCCGCCCCATAAACCAAGGAAGGCGAGGAGAAGAGGCGGGAAAGGCAGCACAGGGAGAAGTGGAGGAGGGTGGGATCCGCAAGCGAAGGAGAGCCGGGAGGGAGAGGGGCCACGGGGGCAGCAGGAGGAAGTCGGAGAGAGAAGACGGAAGACCTTGAGAGTCTTACATCTTGATCAAGGCATGACTGATAACATTCTGGCAGACCATCTTTCAGCCCCCTTGTTTGATGACAAAGCTCATCCCCTGTCCGCCATCCATTATCGGTTCTCCCTCCCCGAGGCGAGGGCATCAATAATGCTCCCTCTTCGAGATGCTGCGCCTCCCCCACGCTGCACGCAGGCCTGGCCATCGCTGGTGGGCATTCCCGCCGCACATCATTACCGCCCGGACCGCTCCTTCCCCCACCTGCAGGGCAGCTGACCACACTCCCCCGACGTCCCGCTCCCACAGTGAGCCCCTCTGCAGAGGGCCGGGCCCCAGCCCCACACAGGATGGGCAGCCAGGGTCTCCACCAGTGCTGGTGGATGATCCCTGACATCTTGGTACCAGGGCCTGATTTTTAAAAATGATTGTTTAGTTTTGTCTTCTTTTAATTAAGAGGGAGACTGAACTTCCCCATTCTGGTTGGCTCTTCCAAGAGACCTAACAGTTTGAATTTGAATGCAAACATCCTCAAACATCTGTTGCCGTAATTTGGTTGGATTAACTGTCTAGTTTGCTGGGCCATCTGCTGTTCTCCCCAAACCCCATCACTGCCTCTTCCCCTGGCTGGGCTGCCTATCTCACCTGGTTCCCCCTCTGCAGGCAGAAGAAAGGATCCAGAAGGTAATCCCAGATTAATGCCATAGGTCTTCTCCCAGAAAAATCTGGAAACAGGCTGGCCATGCCCGGTCGGGTACCAAATGCCAACAAGGGGGACCTGAGGAGGGAGGGTACCTGTCTGGGCAGCTGGGAGGTTGGACCTCAGAGCTGTGTGACCTAAAAGAGGTTTTTCCTCTGAGGCTATCTGAATCCTCCTCTCCCACGCCAGAGCTGCCATGCCAGCATGCTGGGATTATACCCAAACAGCTCCAGGAGTGCTGCTCTATACGAACGTTATCCCTGGATTTGTTCAGTAGACAACCTGTGCAGCTGTATGGGGCAAACTTGCTCTCAGTCCCTGCAGAAACTCCTCTCCCTTCACTGGTTACTTTATTATAGGATGAAGGCAAGTGAGTCAAGGAATTTTTCCTGTCTCAGCATCAGGCCAATGTGACAAGAGCCTCCACCCAAGAGAGGCTCTCCTAGCTCCTGCCTGGACCCACCCACTCCGCCTTAGAAATGTTCTTGGTGTGTTGAACTGACATCAGGTTCCTACAGCAACTAAGCTCCCTACTCTGGCTCTGCAGGGGCACAGCCCTGGATGCCTGAGCTCCTGACACCTGCAGGCAGAGAGCTGCCTCCCAAACACAATTAAAGGCATAGGTTCCGAGAGTCCTGTAGCCTGCTTCAGAGGGCTAGCTCGGGGACTCTGCGCTACCACCTGTGACCTCAGGGAGCCCCAGCCGGAATGCAACACTTGGCTGGCCTAGCTCAAGTGCACATGCTCAAGTAGAGTAAGGCAGCAAAACCAGCCAAAGAGAGCAGGGACTTGGATCTTCAGATGTGCTCTTCCTCCAAAACCCTCACCAAGCATGTCTTCCCTTCCCTCCCCCATTTGTCCCTTCAGCCAGATCTCTGCTTCCTCACTGTCCCCGAGGCTGAGTTCACCCTGGGGCATGTGCCATTTTCTGACTCCCTCCATCTCAGGTCCAGCCTGGGTGCCTCCTCCTCCATGGAGCGCCCCCAGGAACCATATCCCTGTTTCAAACCCCCGTGATGCTTGTCAGAGCCACATGGGTAACAATTATCGTCTAGCTCCTTGTGTTACTTGATGACTTGTTTTCATCTGGGCACACGTGCTGGTGCGGGATTTGTAAGCAAGAACGGATGGAGAAACGAAACCGTTTGACGTCAGCATTACAACTCAGACCCCAGGACGCCTGCAAAAGCCAAGGGCATGTTCAACATGGCACTTCTGAACCCCAATAACTGATTCCAGGGTGCTCACAGGTTGGCGGGTACCGCGGGGAGAGTGGTCCATTTCACTGGTAGCAGCGAACAAAGTCAGCCAGTTAATAGAAACCTATTTCTAATTGCTCGACATATAATAGGTACACCTCCAACCAGCTGAGACCGCCGGATCCCATTCAAAGCGCTGCTTCCTGGCTTACACCTAAGCCTTTCATGTTTTATTATAGCTCTGCACATTTCATTTCCTTTTATGTGGGGAGGAAAATGAACCTTTGGTTCTAGGAGGGGACACTCATAGCACACTTTTACTTGTCAAAGTGCAGCTCGGTACAAAGAAAACCCCCTGTCTCAGATCTGTGGCTTCAGTTTCAGCAAAGGCGGAGAAGACGAGGGTCACTTGCTACCCCACGGTAGCTTCCAGAAGCATGAAGATCCCAACTGCATGCCAGCGGGGGCCAGACCGTGTATGGACAGAACAGCACACAGCCCTGTTTCCCAGCTTGCAATAATACTCATCCCAAGAACAAAGCAGCATTCCAACATATCCCAAGCTAGGAGTTGTGGCTAGAATCTCAGCAGAGTTGAAAAAATTAGCCAACTCAGTCACAAACAGGACCCTGTGGCAGTCCTATGGGTCCCTGTTTCCCTCAGCATAGACACTGAGACCACCCATAGGCACACGGGCACAATGCCAGTAACCTTGACCCCACCAGCCTGCAGCAGCCCAGAATCCGTCACCCTGCTGACACAGGGGCATTTGCTGGGGCTCTCAGCTGCCCTCGACCCGTGAGGGGGCCAAGCGTGGCAGGATTTTCTCAGAGCACCCTGAGGGGCTTGTGCCCTAATTCCCTGCCCTGTCCTCCCCTCCCTGCTGGACTGGGGTCCAGTGTGGTGCGTGGTGGCCCAGGAAGCCCGCTGCTAGTCACAACCACCACCCCAGTCCCTGCCACAAATAGATCACTCTTCCCAAAACGTGGCATGGAGACTCACTCACCTCAGACACGACCCTTTGCCCACACCCACATCTCTGTGGCGCTGGACCCGTCAGAGGAGAGCCTCTAGGACACTGGGACACCAGCTGGTAGCTCTCTATAGCTGGCCAGGGCCTGCTCTACACACCCCCCCACCCAAGGACCAGTCATGCTGAAGCCCTCAGTGAGGTCTCCACGCGCTGGTGACACTGAAGCACCTTGAAGCGTTATGACCTCGTGGGCGTGCGATGCACACCTGTGATCAGTCCAAGAGCCTCAGCAGCTCCTGCTGGCGTCTCCCACATGGCAAGTCACCTGCCCCAACCACACAGCGCCATGCGGCTGAGGGGCATCTAACCCCCAGTGTCTGGAGCCCGGGGGACCTGAACGGACTGAATCGGCCCTGCGGATCTCCACGGCGCCCTCCTGGTCTCGGGGCCCCATGGCGGAGCCTCCAGAAACAATGAGCATAGATGCAGCAGTGACCTTCCCAGTCGGACAGTGTTTCCATCAAGGGTAAATGAAGAACTGGGCTCATCTGCTAGAGCCTTCAAAAATAGCCACCGCAGCTAAAGTGCTTTAGAGAAAGGGGACAAGGGCAAGTGTAGAACTGGACCCAGATCAAGGACAGCAGCCCCACTGGCTCTGTGTCCAGGTGGGGAGAAGGCACACAGAGCAGCGAGCCCCGTGGCCCTCACTTCAGCCACGCTAGCTGGCAGGGGTGGGTGGGGCAACGTGCTCCCACCATCCGCCTACTTAAGACCTTCAGTGGCTTGCCAGGGCTCTGAGGCTAAAGACCACAATCCCTAGTGGGCCTGGTAATGCCCACCCTGGGCCTCCTCAGGCACCAGGGCTCCCTTCACGCAGCGCAGCCTCGTCCCAGCCCTGCTGCCCCCCAGCTGTGGCTTGCCCTTTGCTCACACCTCAGCCTCGTGCGGTGTCCCTGGGGGAGCCTCATCCGGCTCCGGAACAGACCACTCTCCCTGAGCCTCCCGCTTCTCTCTTGCAACCCTCGAAACCGCTGGGATCTTCCCTCAGTTGCTGGACTATTGAGTTAAATCTGCCTTCCTCTGGACTGTTAGTCCCAGGGGAGCAAGCACTTCGGGGTTCACTCCGAGTGCTCTCAGCATCCCACACCGCGCCTGGCACAGAACGGACCTGTCCCTTGAGCACATGGATGAATCCAAGAGTACCTCATTAACAAGCAAAGGTTCAGGGTCGGAGAGATGGTGGGGTGGGCCAGATGCTGTCTGGCAAACTGGAGGGCTTTGGAAACACGGACGCTCCCCACGTTCAGATCCTCCCATCTATTCCAACCCTGCCCTGGCTCTGTGCCCTGCCTCTGCACATCCTCACACACACTTCGTGTCTACAGGGTACTCCTGACGTCTGACAAGGCACTTCCAATACAGCACACCCTGACCCTAGCACCGAACAGTCCCATTTCTCAGATGAGAAAATGTGTCACGTGCCAAAGTCAACAGTAAGCCTAGGGCTTCTCCCCACACATCGGACATTATTTTTCCCCCGGCACCCACCATGTAAATGATGCGGGTAAATTAGGGGTGGGGGAAACTGAGGGTTCAATACAAGGTCTTTCACAGAATCCCTCCATGTTCGGCTAAGTGATCTGCCGCACTCTCCACTGGTCTGGTGTTCAGTATGGAGCCTCTCTTGTCCAGAAAATAACATAGCTCGGTATCAACGAGGTGCCTGGGAACGAGAGGAACATCTGCTTGCACAAAATGGGGAGGAGTCCTAGAGTCCAACTATCTGTAAACAGACTTGCACCCAATCCTGCTTGCAACCTCACACCTCCTTCTCTCCTTCTGGGGTAACCTGAACCTCCACACGTGGGCCCCTTGGAGGACTTGCGGGACAGACCCCTCACTTCTCTTTGCCCTTCTCCTGTGTACACTTAGACCATGGTGTCCTCTCTGAGATCTGACGCATGTGCCTCGATCTGCCTTCCACTCCCCAAAATATTATCAAAACCCTCTGTGCACCATTGTCTGCTCTCCCGTTTCCTTTGAACTTGTGACTTAACCTATCTTTTCTTTCTCTACTACATGGTAATACATATTTTAAGATAGAAGAGGTAAGAGTGTTTTATTGAAAAAAAGTTTTATTGAATGAAGTCCAAAACTAGGATTCAGCTCCTATCTTCACATTAGCTGATTGATAACCAATTGATTATGGTCGAGTTAAATCCCCAGCAGCCCTGTCTCATCATACCTCCTGCTTCTGGAATGCTCCCCCTGCGACATGACGGAAAGCACCTGCAATCTTTCCATTTGCTGCCGATGACTCCACCATTTTCCCACATACTCGGGCTTTAAGAATGTGAAGACCTCATATCCAGGTCCCATTATCCTATTGGTGACAGAGTGGCTTCCCAAAAATGCTGTGCACCAGAACCTGGGAATGTGACCTTACTTGGAAAGAGGGTCCTTGCAGGTGTAGTCAAATTGAGACAAGGTCACTTGTGTCCTCACACGAAGAAGGAAAATCTGGGCATGGACACACACACACAAGGGGAAGGCCAGGTGATAGAAGACAGAGACTGGAGCGACCATCTATAAGTCTGGGAGCACTAGGTATTGATTGCAAGGAGCTGGAAAAAGCAAGGAAGAATTGAGATTTCAGAGGGAGCATGGCCCTACTGACACCCTGATTTTGGACATGCAGCCTCCAGAATGGTGAGAAAATAAATTTCTGTTGTTTTGAGTCACTCAGTTAACGGTACTTTGTTACAGCAGCCCTAGGAAGGCAATACAATGATCGTGACCATTGTTTGCTTTACAATGTTCTCGAGTCTTATCCATTCTTCCCTTTTAATCATTATTGAACCCCTACTATATGCAAAGCATAGGGTTAGGCTCGGGAGACGCAGAGCTGACTAAGGTCAGGGAGTACAACTCAACACCTTCAAGAAGCTTAGGGTTTAATCAAAACCAGAAGATGCATCTAGAAACGGCCCAGGCGATAAGCAGCGTGCAGTGAGGCCCTCTGAGGGATGAAATATTTGCCAGGGGAGCTCAGAGGACAGTGTGGGGCAGGGGGGGATCTCTGCAAAGAAGGCGCTGTCCTGGAGAGGAAGATTTAAGGCACATCTTTGAGGATAGCATTGAGTTTGGGCTGAGTAAAGCTGAGAAGGACGTTCCACATAAATGCAGAAGTATTCCATTTGGGGAACATTTGGGGAATGGCCAGCCTGGCTGGGGTGGGGAGTCCTGTTGGGGGGAGGGCTGGACAAATGCACAGAGCCTGGAACAGGGAGCACTGAAATGACAAGCTAATGATTAGGGCTGCACCCCTCCCCCCCGATATCTCAGGTGGGCTCAGAAGGGTGCCAAGAGGCTTCTGTTGCGGTCTGACGTCATACTGTCATGCCTTGGTTGACAAGGGCAACCAACCTGTGGTTATTACTGCTATTTTAAAGTCTTGATGAAAGAACCAGCAGAAATGATGGCTCTATAGTGATGCGTTAGAGACCCCTTCTCTGCTCTACTGTTGGAATGACCAGGTGCCAAACCCACGGACTAGTTTCTTCCCAGACGAGTCTTGGCCTGGCCCTGGGCTAAAGGTGGGGCAGGAGGGTCGCTACGGTCTGGGACCCCACTGGAGTTCAGTCAGAACAAAGAGAAAAGAGCTCTGTGTCACTGCCAAGTGGGATTCCAGTACCCAAAAGACAATGGGCTCCTCACTTTATCGAGTACAAGGCTCTGGGAGGGGGTCTACACGCTGAGCTTTGGAGAGAGCCCTGTCCTTCCAGATGCCAGGACAAGTCCCGGGCTGCCCGGGGACCCTCTCATTTGGCTTTTGCACAAGTTCAGCACTGGTGTTTAACTTTTTTCCCTTTTTTTTTTCTTCTTCCCTGTTATTTAAATGGTTTTAAACATGAAACTAGGCCAGGAAAAGGGGGTAGCATTGTTTTAATAATTAGCAATTATGATCGCTGCAATATTAATTGCATATTTCCATAGCAAACACGTCCCCAGAGAGCCAAAGGGAGTGGTGGTTAGAGACTGCCAGAGCCTAAAACTGGAATTCCTGAGAACAGAAAGAGGAGAGGAAATCAACTTCTTCCATTTAAGCAAATTACCACGGGGACTGCAAGGCCTCTCTAATTAGCCCAGCTCACAGGAGTTGGTGAGCAGGCTGGTGGGAAGTTGCGCTCGGTACCGCCGGGCCTGCCTGTGTGGGCCCTTGCCCCGTCTTTCTTTTATTTTTGTCATTTGGGCAAGGCGGCAGCTTGTTTCCAGGGGGCGGCTGGGCTGGAAGATGACACTCCAGACCTTGGTGCCCTGGGTCCCCAAGCTGGGGCCCCGCGTTCATTTGTGCAAATCCTGACCACAGAAGGGCAAAATGGGACAGGACCGCAGGCGATCCCACACGGTGG
Source organism: Martes martes (assembly GCF_963455335.1). Lineage (NCBI taxonomy): Eukaryota > Metazoa > Chordata > Mammalia > Carnivora > Mustelidae > Martes > Martes martes. The sequence continues at coordinate 26,175,722 of NC_137901.1, read as the reverse complement.
CACTCGAGGGAGGCCACGGCAGGAGAGGCCACCGAGCCTGCCTTCCCAATTCTGTGACACAGATTGAGGGGTTCAGGGTGGAAGGGGCGTGGGGATGGGGAGAGGAAACAGCAGGGGCCATGGGAGAAGCAGGTGTGAAAGGTGGAGGGGGGGAAAGGAGGGCCCCCCAAGAGAAGGTAGTGCTGTAGAAAGCAGCAGCAGCAGAGAGGGGCTGGCAAGGAGGAAGGGGGCCCCTGAACTGAAGGCAGAGGAAAGAAATGAGGGACAGCAGGGCAGGAGTTATAAAGAAAAGGCAGTGGAGCCATCAGGCCAAAGGTGAGATTAAACACGGAAGACTTCCTGGAAGTGGGGTCTCTCATGACTGCTGTGCACTCACCCTGGGAAGAACGTGTACAAGAACAGGGCACTCCTGCCACAGCCCCCAGCTTCGGGGACAATGACAGGCTCATGAAGGAGCCCCCAGAGGAGGCTGGAGAAACGGGACAGTAGCAACACCACCAACGGGCCTTTCCCGGTCATTCTCTGTGAGGGGCGGGGAGGGTGGGATGAGGCGAAAAGAAAATAGGCTCGGAGCCCCATGGTACCCCGAGTTTGCAGATCTCACGAGTGCCACAGGCCACACCTTGCTTCGTCCGCAGTGAGACAGGAAGGCAGCAAATACGATCTCCATTTTACAGGCGGGAAGACTGAGGACGTCTTCCCCAGATCACATCCTTAAAAGAGACAAAGCCTGGGGCTCTTTCGGACACACCACACCCTCTCCCCAGCATCACCTTTCCTTAGCCCCTGAGTTCTTAAAAACAACCTGCCTAACAGAAGCGCACCCCACCTGGCTGTGTCCAGGGCCAGGGGCCCCCGCATGGGATTTGGAAAAGTCTCGTCCACCCGCTCCTGGTCCGTCTCCCAGGGTACACGGTCTTCATTTTCAAGTAACTTGCTAAGCAAAACTCCAAATTCACAGATAGAGCCATTACAGGGCAATAATTCTCACTGTAAAAGGGATCCCCCTAAGGTGCCTTTAAGTGGGGGGGCTCCCTTGTGCATGGGGGTGTTTGTTTACAGATCATCGACTCCTCCATGGAGAAGCTGGGAGGCTTGACGGAGAAACTCACGAACAAAATGTCTCTAGCCGCTCCCAGTGGAGAAAGATCAACAATGAAAGTGCTTCAGGAACAGGGAATCCCATCGTGGACAACAGTCCTTGATGCACACAAGCGCCCACCCCCTCGCAGCACTCCCGGAGCCCCCGGCCCCACCCTGGCCCCCGCCAGGACAGTGGTGATGCTGTCACCTGGGCGCTGGCAATCACACACCGGAGGGCAGAGATCAGAGTCCCCAGGGGGCAGGTGAGGAGACGGGAGAGCCTACCAGAGGTCACACGGCTCAAGCAGGTAGACTCAGACCCTCTCCCCCTGGGTGTCCCTGAGGCTGCTTTCACCCCCTCCTGCTCCCTGTATGGACGAGGGAGGGCTCCCACCCTAGTGTTATATGGCTCACTGAACACAACACCCCACACCAGGCAGGTGAGATGGGCGGCAGCTCTAGTCCCATATGCTCAAAGCCCCAGGGGAGGAGGACACCGCACGCTGTGCAGAGACACACAGGGACGCGCTTGGCAACAGAGGGAACAACAGGTGCCGTGGGAGGCGGGCTTTGGAGTAGAAAGAGGGCGAGGTGCCCCTTGATTCTCAAAGGAAGGTGTGGCCAGCTTGTTGGAATAATTTGGGGATAAGGACGAACTAGTACCTGGTCCCCTCTGGTCTGCGAGCCTTATGTGTGGAAGCACAGTGGGGAAGAGAACATTGGGTTAGGTCCTTGGGGTCCTCCTAATCTCACCAGCTGTCAAGGCAGTGCCCTAATCAGATCTTAATCTCAGGCCTCACACCACCAAGGTCCCCTTACTAACCAGGTCCTCTATCCCACGGTGCCCCAGACAGCCCATTTTTCGGTCACGTGGCCAAGGGCTTCTAAGAAACAATACCACCCAATGCCCAAAGCAGGTCAGGAAATGCTGCATCCCAAAGGCGACCCGGGGCCAGCCACTCTGTCCCAGGGCAGCTTCCCCCACCCCCACACCGCCCACTCTGGGCTGGGGTGTGTGGGTTATTGGCGCCCCAGCCCATGAAATGTATTGCCCTCCCACCTTCCCCTGTTAACAAGTCTGGAAGGCTTTGCTCACTCTGTGCATGTACAAACATTACCCGGTATATTTTTTATCTTACTTATCCCTGGGAATCTATCTCAAAGCCGCCTTTGGAAACTCCTAAGCAGGATGTAATGCGTGGATTTCAGCCTCTGCTCGATAGTTTGCAATGTAGTTATTCCCCAAGCCTCAGCATGCGGGAAGAAACAACCGAAGCAGAAACGTGTTTAACCAAACAGCAGCTTGGGGGTGGGGGGAGATGGGGAAGGAGGGGAGGAAGGGAGGGAGGGAGGGACAGAGAGGGGAGGCCCAGAGCAGCCCGTGTGCCTGCTTCTTCCAAGAAGTCACTCAATGATTTCTATCTTAGCCCCCCAGTAGAAGCTGCCTGCCTCCGCCCCAGAGCTGCCTTGGCTCCCCTGGGCCTGGCACCGTGGGCAGAGGGAAGTATGGAGGGTGGTCGGGGGGCGAGCATCGGAAAAACGCTCTTGACATAACAGTTGAAGGTACTTTCAAGTTTAAAGAGAAGAACGTAAGGACGTGAAACATGATCCCACTACCACAACTCTACGAGGTAAACTCCAATAGGGACAAGGATGAAATGGCTATCCAGAAAAATCAAAGCACTTTGTAAAAACCGTGTTCCAAGGAGGATGTTGATTTTACCCTCCCCTTTGAAAAGTCCTTTATTATAATACAGTGTTTGGGTAATCATAGTATTTTGGCATGATTGTGAATAGTGTTGTGGTAACTGGTAAGGATCGGGAAGGAAAACAGGATGTGGGATCACCCCTCTGAGAACTCACAGCCAGATGAAGGTGCCACTTGAAGCCATCGGGCAAATCTCTCTTAATTAGAAGAAGGCAAAGGGAATGCTGGGTAGGCTTGAAATAAAGGACTGGCCTGTAAGCACAAGTGGCTTCCAGAAGGAAGAAGGGCCGGAAATAGAAACAGCCACACGGAGTCTCCTTCAACGCCCCTGCTAGCCAGGCCAGGTCTGCCGAAGGGACTGGTTTGTCCCCAGTGTCTGTTATCCTTCGTGGAAGACCAGAGAGCCACCCCAAATCACCAGAGAACCGGAGCTTGCATGACCAGATCCGACCCACCCCCAGGACAGGTGACTGCAGGGGACAGGTACAGAAGGTGCGGAAGCCGCGGCCTCCAGAATGGCTCTGGCAGTCTCGAGGTTAGGGGATGAGGCTCAAAGGCTCCCTGCCGACCTCTGGTCGCTCAGTACATTTCTCTAACACATGTCCACGTTGTGTCATCATGCATCGAGATTTCCAGAGAATCTGGGGGCGGAGGGTTTGGAAGAGGTGGTGGCCGCCGGAGCTCCAAAGTCTTCAGCACAACGATGCCACACAGAGAGCAATCATGTTTATTTGAGTGGAACAGGGAGGGAGCGAGGCCACCAGGGGTGGGGCGGGAATGCCGACTGCTTCGTGGCTGAGCCCTTGGGCACAGGTGCTAGGAGAGGCTGTGCTGGGCCTATAGCTCAACACCCTGAGGTCCTATCCAGTTCCTCATAATCCTTGACCCCAGCTCCCATAACAGTTCCCAACATCGCTTCTGTGTCTGGCCAGCTCCCCGTATCCCACCACTGCCCTCCAGGGCTTTCCGTGAATTGTTGCTCCCCGTTGCATCTGTGTGGGCTCTTTTATATTATGTTATATGGCATTATAGTCTCCACTATCATTGTTATTATAATTTCCAATATCACTATATTCTCCAACATTCTTATTATTATCTCTAACGAGTGGGCTAGTTGTCATGATAAAAGTAGGTATCTGGGTGTGTTTGGGCCGCAAAGGTGGACCAAGGACAAGTCCATGCCTAAGTGCCAAGTCCGTTTGGATGGACAAGGTCAAAAGTCAAGGAAGGTCAGAGTTGAGTGAGGACCTGAGAAGCGAGCTGCGGCAGGCGGGAAACAGCTGGACCAGTCCGGGAGTTCAGTGGTAACCCGCTGAGCAGAAGCGCATGGCGAGGGCTGGCGAAAGGGCAAAAGCAGGCCGGGATGGGGGGACGCTGAGGATAGAGAGCTCTCACTTCCCCTGGTGCCAAATGCCAGTCCCACTGAAAACTAGCAGACATTGTGTGCCATGGAGGGAAAAAGTGTTGGAGACGGACAATAGCCTCGAATTATTTCGGAAACAAGTAGATGCAGAAGTAAGTAAGTGAATAGGCAGACAAAATAAAAAGTAAATTGGAAAAGACAGAAATGTCAGAGCTGGGAAAGAATATTACAGATTTTTCTAGGTGAACCTCCAAGTCAACAGACAAGGACATCAGGCCCCATGAAGCTATAGGATTTCCCAAGGTCGGTAATGGATCCAGGATTCAAACTAAGGCCTCTTAATCCCCAGGGCAGTGTCTCTTCCACTCCCCTTAGCCAAAGGCATGATACTGTTTACCCCCTGTCTCCTCCACAGAAATATGAGCCACATAAGAGTGGGTGCTGTCTCAGTTTTGTCTCTCTGGCACATAGTAGGTGCCCATCAAATGGAATGGAATCCAATGGGTGGAATGGAATGGAATAGAATAGGTCAGCAGAGCTGGGACTAGGATTTGGGCATACAAAAGAGAACCCCAAATGCCTCTCTCCTGTCCTTCCACCTGTGGGAAGCTCCACGTTTGTCCCCACTTTCCATGTCTCCAGCTAACTAATCTCTCACCCCAGCAAGCGAGGAAGGGGTCTCCAGCACGGGCTGCGGTGCTGGGAACCAGGAGCCAGCCCTTCGTCTTGGGGATGGCAGACAGAGATCTCAAGTCCACATCCTTTGCGAGAGGAGCTTTTGGAAAGTGATTAGTTTATCAGTTGGTTAGCCACAGGTGGAGAGGCAGAAACCACGAGAGACAGAAGGAAGACTTGGGAAGTAGGACTGAGGACCACTAGGACCACTCCTGAGCCCGTGCCTCAAAGACTCCGCCACCTCTCCTGTCTGCTAACTTCTCTTCCAAGGTGCACAGCAGGGTCATGGCCAATCCACCAACCCCACAGTATTTACCAGATAGCCTTGAAGAAACTGGATCCTTGGACTTTGAAGGAGTTTGGGTGAGGAGTGGCGACTTTTTCCAGCAACCTTAGTGATAACTCCTTCTAATTCCTTGACTGCATTAGGGTGGCAAGACACACGTTTCCAGCACTCACATCTTGACTTCCGCTCTCCCCGACCCCGGGGCCCTGGCTCTCTGTCCATTACCATTCCCTCCTCCATGATGACCAGCCCCACCTGCGAGTCCCCACTCACAAGCCGTTGACACAAGCCGTTGACTGCAGCTCCCACCTGCAGGGCCCAGGCTAACCATGTCCTCAAAGTTCCTCTTGCCAGCGACAGAATTCAGGCAGAGTTTTGGGCGCTGAGCAGGACAAGAGCCCATTGTCTAGTCCGCCTGTCAGTGCTATCTTAGCACTTAAATAGCATTTCTGGGACTGCCCGGCTGGTGTTGGGGCTGTGTCCTGACTTCAGGAATCTGTGTGCTTCCTGGCTTTTTAACATGGGTCTCACATTGTCCTGAAATCTCTGCTCTTTCCATCTCTCCCTGACACTCACCTCCACCAGCACCCACCACGGCCACACCACCCACGAGCAACCCTGTGACCTCCCACCGCTGTGTGTTCAGTGACCCCGTCAGCCCCTCTGGGCTTCACAGTAGCCGCTGGGGTTATGACTGTTTTTCCCAGGTCCTTGTCCCTCTGGGGTTGTTCCCAGCCTTGCCTCAGCTCCACCAGCTCTGACTCTCCATCCGGCCCACCCACAAAAGCCTGCCGTCCAATATGGCGGCCCTCGACCCCCCAACTCCTCTCCTAACCCAGGAACTGGTGATGGCCATCCACCACTGCCCAGCAAGGGTGGTGGTGTGGAAGGACAGCGAGTCAGCAGAACAATGGGCTATTGACTATGAATTCCATTCCTCTTCCCACCCCTGGCTGTTTTAAACAGTCGGAAGACAGGCTTTGATCACTATGTGTGTGTACACATATTAGCCACACCACGGCCTGTCCTACTTATCCTCGGGAATTTGTTGCAAAGCCGCCTTTTGGAAACTCCTAAGTAGGCTGTAATTCGGTGGATTTTATGTTCCGCTCACTGACTGGCAAAGTCGTTTATTCCACAAGCCCCTGGCATATCCGAGAGAAAGAAGATGCATGAAACACGGGGCTGCCGGAGGCCCGCACACCCTCCACGTCAGGGCTGAGGGGGCCATCTCCCTGCCTGGACGGAGTCCAAGGGAAGTTTCTTCTCGGCGAAACTTCTACATTCTCAACTTCAATAACTTGGGTCATTGGTAGGAAAGAGAAACAGTCTGTAAATGGCATTTAAAAGCAAATTGGATTGGCTTCCCCCAGCTGACACAGCCCCCGGTGCCGCCTGCCAGAGGACGCCGCGCTCGCCTCATCTGAAGCCGCCATTTGTCATGTGTCAGAGGATCTGAAATAAGATTCCTTTGTGTACGACTGGCTAATAAAGAGGTTCTTAGCGTTAATAATTTACTCTAAATGCCATTCCCACATGGCTTCTCTCATACCTTCAATCTCAGGTATCGCGGCCGAGAGGTGGACAAGGATTTCTGGAGATCCTAAATGTGTGTTCCCGAATAACATTCACATCAGACATCCACCTGCTTGATATGCGAGGCCAGCGGCTCGGCGGGCGGGTGTGAGCTCGCATCAGGAAAGCCACCCGCTTGGCAGGGAGGAAGCTAAATCCATGGGCCGCGGGAGGGGGAGGACGGGCTTGGGACGCCGAAGGAAGAGAATGGGCCAGGGCGTCTGGACGCCATTTGACCATATCTGTCGAGGGACTCAGTGCGCCCGGCTCTCTGCTTGGCAGCGGGGCCACAGGCACCAAAGCAAGGGCTTCCTCACCTTCCAGACCCTTCAAGAATGGGAATGGTGGGGGGGGGCCACAAGTCAACAAAATTAACAAACATAGACAAACCTATTCACCTTTGTAAACGAGGCTTATGTGTTGCCTGCCCTGGCCCTCCCCGCCCCAGCGATGGGGTGTCCTTCCTCTGGCCTCCTTTCCCTTAGAGCCCTCAGCACTGTCATCCATGTGGGTGTCCTAGTCAGTCTGGGTGGCTATAACAGAATAGCCTGGACTGGGGAGGCGGCTTAGACAACAGACACTTAATCCTCCCAGTTCTAGAGGCCGGAAAGTCCAAGATCAAAGTGCCGGCAGACCCGGAGTCTGGTGAAGGCCAGCTTCCTGGTTCGTGGACGGCTGTCTTCACATCGTGTCTTCCCAGGGCGAGAGCAGAGAGATGGAGAGCAAGCTCTCGGGTCTCTCCTCGGAAGATCGGCAATCCCATTCCTGAGGGCTCCTCCCTCATGGCCCGATCACCTACCCACGTCCCCACCTCCTGACACCATCACTCTGGGGGTGAGATTGGATTTCAACATGCAAATGTAGAGATGGGGTGAAGGGGGACACAGCATTCAGTCCATAACAAAATGGACAATGCCAGGTCAAGGACTAATCTTTCTGTCTCTGCATCCCCAGGGTCTAGCATGGAGCCTGTCACACAGAGGGCACTGAACGACTGGTTGCTGGACAAACGAAAAGGTTGTCCCTGCCCTGACGTCTGGTGCAGGAAGTAGGACCTAACTGAGGCTACAGTATGGGGGTCGTGGGCCACAGTCACCTCAGGCTAACGATGCTGCAGTGGTATGTGAGCCCAGACCGCAGTGGCTTCCAACAGCAATTTACTTCTTACCCACGTCCACGAGCATCACAGCCGGCCCTCCTCCTGCTCTCTCGCCTCCCACGGCCCTCTGCTCCACACCCTCTGCATGGTAGCACCAAGGTGGAAGGGGCAGCCACCGTTTCAAGCATGCAGGTCCTGTGGCGGCGGTGGGGGGAAAAGAGAGAAATCATAGAGAAACATGAAGGTTCTGGGAGCGTCTGCTCCAAAGAGGCGCATGTCACTTCCACTCACATTTCATTGTCCAAAGCACGCTGCATGGCCCAGTGCTGTCAGAGCGCCTGGAAATGTCCTCCTCCCGCCGGATGGCTTGGTCGGGAGGCGCAGCAAACATGGAACCACAGTACAGACAACTGCCAACACCGCGCTAGCCGGCCGCTGTAGGCCTCAGTGATCGATCAGGGACACGGCATTCGGCTCAGTGGGTCTCGGGGCTGGGCTGATTCCAGAGAAGCGAGGTCTTCGGTGACAGCTGCCTGTCCCGGGTCCTAACTACAGGGAGGTGTCCCCAGCAGATGTGTGCAAGCCTGCACATTTTTCACATTTCCAAGGATGGAGGAACCAGCAGCTATATCCAGAGCTCCTGGCAACTCTCCCCAAAGGCCAGTGAGATGCTGAGGGGTCACTGGCTTCAGGCCAACCCAAGGAAGCGCGGTCTCAGGGGACATGGCAGGATTTTGGGTACCCTCACTGCCTCCTGACATGGTTCTCCCATTCTGAGAGGGTCAGAGCTCACCCTCGCATTCGCAGGGGTCAGTAGGGGACAGTCATGGCTGGGAGCATGAGTTGCAGAACCTCTGAATGGCCCCTGTGGTCACACTCGGAGCAAGTGCCTCAGCGTGTCCTAGAGAGGTCAAGTCATCTCCAGACGTGCCTACGCCCCTTCTGAGGGGAAATGGCCTACACCTGCTGCCCACTCTGTATGTCTGGACCAGACAGGGGCACCCAGTCTAAGGGCAGCCACACCGTGGGAGGGACAGGGACCTGTAAAGTCCTGGTGTAAAGCGATGAGCAGATCCCTCTCTCATGACTGTCAACCAGAGGCTAGTGAGAGACGGCCTGTGGATGGAAAGTAGAGCTCGTTTGCGCCACACTAACCGGCACGATAGGGGCCACCGAGGACAAGGAAGGCCACCGGCAGAGGGAGAAGACTAGAGAGGGCCTGCAGAGAGAAGCAGATGCTGGGAGAGAGGGAATTGCTTCTGTCACCATGCAAATACCATTCCCAATCATGTCCAAAAGAGGCTGGACAAAGGTCTTCTGCTCCAGAGTCAGCTCTCGGTCCTTGGTAGCCAAGAGATCAGCCTGAATCCACCACCAAATGAACAGTCATGATATGAGGCCCTCGAGCGGTGGCCCAGAGCAGGAGAGGCCCAACCTGACAGGCCCGAGGTGACATGGGACATTTCCAGGAAGGATGGAAACTTGGAGACGGGGAGGGACTTTGAGAAAAAGAATGAAAACTTTGAAATAAGTACAAAATACAATGGTGTCCTTTATAAACCCAAAGATGCACAAGGTAGGAACATTAAAGTGGACAATTCAATGTTACTAATGAAGTAACTACATTATTCATGTGTTTACAGCATGCTTGTTGACACGTAAAGCTGACGTACGAGCGGAAATTTTGAGGTGAATATTTTTTCCAAAGTCAACACTTATTTTCTTCCATTTTCCTCTGGTTGTAGCTGGGGTCCATTTTTAGTTCCTGCCATTGTTTACTTATATCTACCTTTGCTGGTTTTCATCAATGTTGGCAAAGGATTTTCTATTATAGTGGCCTTTAAAAAAGAAAAAAAAAAAACTTTTGGCTTTATGAATTTATTCTGCTTTTTGTTTTTTGTTAAATTCATTTGAGCTTTTAGCTTTATTAATGCTGTTTATTGTCCTTGGTTTTGTATTGTTGCTCTTTATCTAATTTCTTGAGTTGAAATCTTAGGTCATTTATTTTCAGACTTGGTGTCTTGGCATTAATGGACCTAAGGCTTTAAATTATCTTCTGAATACCCATACTCCATACGTTTTAATATGCTGCATTCTTGGATTTATTCTAGTAATGTAATTTCCTTTGTGATCGACTCTTTACTCCAATAATTATTTAGAGAACTAAGTTATTTAAATGACAGGTGCACAGATTTTATTCTTGCCATCATTCTGTTGATGATTTCTCATTTTGCTGCATTACGGTTACTGAATGTGACATTTAGGTATGATAGGGATCCTTAGAAAGGTATTGATAGTTTATTTGTGACCTAACACATAGGTAAGTATACGAACGTTCCAGATACATTTGACAGGGATTTGTGTTCTCTATTTGCTTAACATGTATCGCACATTCTGATGTCATTACCCTCGTTAATCATGTTGTTTCCTTTAGATCCTTACCCGGTTGTCTTGTTGCTCTGTTGAGATCTAAGTTAAAGCCTCTGATCTGATGCTGTCTTTATCTGTTTCTCCCAAGAATGCTATCAATTTTTGCTTTATGTATTTTCAGGTTTCTTTAGTATGTGCATAATGGTTTATGATTATTATATATCATCTTAACAGGAAGTGCCTTTCATCCACATAAACTATTCCTCTTTATTTTATTTGCTATGAATATTGCTATTCCTGTGTTTTGTTTTATGAGTTTTCCCTGATATATCTCTTTACACTTTTCCTTGGGTTTTCAGCTTCTTTATCACCTGTATATATGTATCTTGCTAGAAATTTAGGATTTTTTAAAAATCCAGTTTGAGAAGAACTTAACTCATTCACAAGAATTACAATTGCTGATATGCTTAATTATTCTAACAATGCCATGCATATGTATCTCTGCGTATCCTATTTGCCATGCTTTCTGGTTTGGTTTTTACCCATTTTTTTGCCTTTCGATAATTTGTTTGAGCTGTTTTCATTTAATTCCATTTTTCTGCTATATAGAGACTATACCATAGATTCCTACTTTTCTAGTGTTTACCCTTAAAATTTTGTGAGTAATCCCTTGCATTTCTATAACAATATCTATACTAGTCAGTACCGAGAGTCACCCCTAGCTCAAAATGAAAACAAACTGCCTGCCTATCACTCCCTCCCTCACCACTTCCACCTGTTATCTCTCATGCTAATCATACCTAAAATGTTTGCTCTAGCTTTTGCTTTTAAAATATTTTTACAACAAATAACAGGTTTTACTAATTTCTCTTCACTTCATTGTGTCTTCCTTATAGATTCATTATTTGGTATATTGTTACGTGTGAGACACTCAGTTGTATAAAACCCATCTCAACTTTATTCAGATATATTTGGGGGGGAAAGAATTACATGGCTTTATCCTATAAGCTTTGGAAGTTATTTGAAAGTGTTTTAAGGGTTTTTTTGTGAAGGGAATATATTATTTTGTTCATATTAATTTTAGGAAGCCCACAGACTAACAGCTTAAAAACCCTGAAGTGCATTTTTCTCTCAAGTAAAATAAAGCCCAGAGGGACTCAGCGCAGGTCTAGTATAGTCACTGCATGATGTCAGGCACTTGGGTTTCGCTCTTGTTGTTCCACAGAACATGGCCCAAAGCCACTTCATGGTTCAATACGGCTGCTGGGCCTCCAGCCATTACATCAAAAATAGCAGGAAGGAAGAAGGCAGAAAAAGAAGGGCACCCTATCCTTTTAAGGAGACTTCCCAGAACACAATAATTCTACTTATATTTATATGCTATACCTAGCTGTAACAGAGGCTAAGAAATGAGTTTTTTTTTTTAATAGGACAGAGGTGTGCCTACATTAAGGCACATTACAGTGAAATTTAAGAATAGCAGGAATCAATAGAAGATCCTAAAAGCTTCTGAAGAACAGAAAAAAAGTCACATTAAAAATAAAAGTTCACAGGGTGCCTGGGTGGCTCAGTTGAGGGTCTGACTTTGGTTCGGGTCATGATCTCAGGGTTCTGGGATCGAGCCCCGCATCAGGCTCCCTGGTCAGTGGGGAGCCTGCCTCTCCCTCTCCCTCTGCCATTCCCCTTGTTCATGCCCTCTCTCTCAAATAAATAAATAAAATCTTTTTAAAAAAGGGGGGGGGTCCCATTCCCATGTTTTAGAATCAGAACATCCACAGCAACAATGGAAGCTAAAAAGCAAGAGACCAATTCCTTCAAAAGTCTGTGGGAAAAGCATCTCCGACTTGAAACTCTATCTCCAACCAAACCCGCCAGTGGGAGAGTTTTCCTCTTTCACAGGGAGGTCCTGAATGCACTTCATCAAAATGAGGAAGTGAGCCAAGAAAAAGGAAAACACTGGATCCAGAAAACAGGAGCCCAACCAAGAGAAGAGGTGAGGAAAAAGCCAAGGAAGATGGCCGACAGAACAGTCAACACATTTGAACACAACGAGAAGAGATCTTCAGGTCTGTGGGAGACTTGGGGAACAGACACACAATCATGTGCTAACAGGTAATATAAACTAAGCAAATAAAAATGAAAACAAGTCTTAATCCGGAGGGGAGGGGGGAAAAAAGACATAATCCTAACACACTGCACAGCCAAGCCTGGATAGGATCTCTATGGTCACACGAATAGGTGATTTTCCCCAAAAGTCTGGCTGGGGCTCAACGGGCGCAGGCAGGACGGATAAGCGTATTCGGTGGGGGAGGAAATGGGCATGTGAGCATGTGCGCAGAGGAAAATCTGATTTTTCACAGTTGCGAGTCAACAGATAGTTCTCAAGATGGAGAAATCAAGAAAAGGCTACATCTACCAGAAATGGAGAAATGCAGAAGTAAACGGCAGGAGAACTAGCTCAAAGAATGGACAGTGCTTGCTCCGGGGAGTCTGGATTTATGATGCAGAGAGAGGGTAGCCCGCTGCTCGTTCCCATTAGAGCCCTGGCAATACTTTTTACTCTGTATAAATGGTACAAGTTGCTGAACAATAGAAATCACATATACTTAAAGAAAGAGATGAATGCCGGGCAATCTGGGGGTGGCAGGGGAGGTGATGGGAAAAGAAGGCATCTTTCACACTAGCCCAATACATTAATTCTTCCAGAGGCGAACGGGAAGGCTGGTAAATGTTCTGAGTCCGCACTCATCTGATAGGGCTTCATTTTGCCCTCACACTTGAATGATAATTTATGTTCAAAGCCATTTCCCCTCGGAGCTTTGAAAATATGCTTCATTATTTTTTTGTATCCAGTTTTGCTGATGAGGAGCATGACGTCAATCCAGTCCTGGTTCCCATGCACAGAGGGCTGAATCGTGCCCCCCCGCCCGCATAAAAGACGTGTCCACATCCGAACTCCCAGCAATGGTTTTGAGTGTGAACTTCTTTGGAAAGATGATAGGTGCAGATATAATTAAGTGAAGGATCTCCAGATGAGACTCTGTAGGGTGGTCCCTAACTCTGACAGCCGGTGTCCTTATACCAAGAGAGGACACAGGGAGCCCTAGAGAAGGGCATGGGAAGGCAGAGACAGAGATGGTAAGCCAATAAGGGGACGGGACTGGCGGGAGCCACCAGAGCCAGGGGACAGGAACCCAAGCGACACTCCCTCTGAGCCTCCAAAAGGGACCAATGCTGGCAACTTTGTGTCCAAACAGTGTTAATTACATTTCTATTGTTTGAAGCCACCCAGGGTGTGATCCTTTGTTATAGGAAACGGATAGGCACGCATATAATTATTTTCCTCTTTGAAGAAAGTTTTTTAGGGGTCTCCCTGTATCTTTGATGTTCTAGAATCTCACTGAGACACGTTTATGTTGGTGGATTTTTTAAATTTTGCTGGCCATCCTGGGGCCCTTTAAGTCTGAGGATTTTTATCTTTCTTCAGTTCTGGAAAATTCCCTTCTATGAATTTGTTAAGTATTGCCTCTCCTCCATCATTTTTATTTCTTCTTTTGGTACTCTTAATTCACATATGTTTGGTGTTGATTCATCTTTCTCTCCTATTTTCTATTTCCTTCCCTTTGGCATTGCATTTCTGGAGAAAGTCTTGTCTTGATTTTTCAGCAATCAAGGGTCATTTCCTTCATCCACACTCATTTTCCAACTCAGTGCATCAATTCTGAAATTTTGTTTTAATGTCAACTAACAAAATTTTAATTTCCATCATCTCTAGTTGATTGGGATTATAGGAATCTAAAAGCCTCCCTATCTTTTAGGAGACACCTTGTGGTTGGAAGAAAGTTGCAGTGTGTCCTCAGAACGCCATCATCCAGCACCTTCTTCAGACCTACCGATTTTCAATTAGTACTTGTCTCTGATTCTGACATTCACTGCTGTTAACTGCACCCTTGCGAGGCACCAATTTGCCGAATGCACTTAATGTGCACCACCTTATTTAATGCTTTTTATTTAAGGATGGTAATATTCATATCCCTATTTAATAGATGGGCACGCTAAGGCAGAGTAGAGTTTACTCACCACTGATCACAGTAGAGCTAGTCAGGAGTAGAGCTGAAATGCGATCATTAGTATGACTGATTCTAGAACCTGAGCATGTGGCCACTCCATTATTTCGCCCTGAAGGATGTTTGCTTATGATGCCGCCCATCTCTAGATACCGGTCGGTGCATTTTTTAGTTGTTAAAGAATAGCGTAGAGCAGCGATTCTCAACTGGGACTGACTTTGTTCCCTAGCGGACACTCAACAATGTCTGGAGACATTACTGGTTGTCACAGTGGGGGAGAGAGGAAGGTCCTCCTGGCCAGGGCAGCTGCTAACCACCTGACAGTACGCAGGATGGCCCCACAACAAGGATGGACCCGGCTTCAATGTCAGTAGTGCCGAGGTGAGGACACTGTGCTATAGAGCATCTAGAACCTCTTCCAGCCCTGCAAGCCCACAGTGACTAGTCCAGAATGTCAGGACTAAGTGCAGGAGAGCACCCCAGAAAGGCCTGAGTGAGGCCAGGCTGGCCACCGTCATGAGAGAACAGACTGTAAGAGTGAGGGACCGACATCTGTCCCAGGCCAGGGAGCGGCAGCATCGCAGAGGTCATCGGCCCCTCGAGCCCCAGATTCCACACAAGCCTCTTTGGACCGAGGTAACAGTAACTGTGGAAAGCCCTTTGAGACAGGGCATGTAGCATATCGGTGTAGAAGTTCCCTCTTTGTTCCTTCTTTCTCTCCATCTCAGACAGGCAGCCATGCCTTCCCCTTCTCAGCCCCAAGGAGTCCTGCAGGGTGGAGCGCAGGAAAAGACCCAGGGACAGACAGGTGGCCAGGGCGGCAGCCAGATGTTAGGGGCAGCCGGCTGTGCGGTGCAGCTGCAGAGGCTGTCCCCAGCCTGGGAACCCAGCCTCGCCAAAGCAAAGCACGCTTCAAAGGAAGGGGAGCGTGGTGGAGCAGGGAGGGGGTGCTGGGCTGGGTTCAGGTAAGGGGCAGAGATCAAGAGCATTCTACTGGTCTAAACTCTCATGTGAGGCAGTGCCTTGCTTGGGAAAGAGAGAAAACAAAGGAGGGAGCCTGCAAGCAGAGTGGGGAGGGGGTGTCTGAGCCTGGCTCCCCTGCACCCCGTTGTCAGATCCCATGGTGGCCAGCATGATTCCAGAGCCGCCCTGCACTGGGGGCCAGCCCGGGCCAGAGCCGAGGCAGCTCCCAGCCATGCTGGACCCTCTGGCACCCACGGATTTTTCTAAAACAACCTGCCTGCCTCCCCTGCCAACCCCACCCAAATGACGGAAACGCAGAGGGGTGAATAACAGGGAGGCCCCCCGCTTTGGAACACGTCCTGGGCCCAGTGTGGTCAGGCACAGAGCAGGGGTGAGGCAAACCAAGCCTCCCACTTGCTCCTCCTTCTCCACCTGCAGGCGAGGAACCAAGGCCAGGAGGAGGAGACCAGCCAGGACTAACACGGTCCCCATCCCGGAACCCCTGGGAGCCCGCCACACCTCCCCACAGCCAGTCACTCTGTGCCGCGACAAATGCAGGAATGAAATCTCAATTCGTCAGTCCCTGTTTTTCAAACTCAAATCCCATTTCCCTATTGACCCACCGGAACATTTTGGAGATCGTTAATCTTCATTTCTGATTGATTTTCTGTCAATATTTCCCTGCCTTCCCCCCACCCCAGCCTTTCCATCAAGCAGTTAATGAGCCGTGAACAAACACTTGGGTGCAGAGGGGGGTGGTTTTCCAGAAGCCCTCGAACACTGAATCAACATTGGGCAGCACGAACTGCCCCCTCTCATTCTGGTATGGGGGTATGTGTGTGCACCTTTAGTTTTTCTCACTTGGGGTCCCCACGACTGATGAGGTGAGGATAACCTCTCCCCTCTCCAAGAAGTAACTAGCAACTTCCCAACACGAAGGCAGTGCATTGAATAAACCCCAGATCTCTTTCCTCCCACCACCCTATCACTGCTACTCTGGGTCAAGGGCTCCACCAGAGGTGTTGAACTCAGGAGCACAATGCTGGAATCAGCTCGCCTCCTGGCAAATCCTGGGGATCTAGCTGGGTGGGATCCAGCCTCGAAAGAATGAGAAGGGGAGGCCTGGGTGGGGCACCTAAGGAATGTCCCAGAGTGCCAGAGGGACGGAGAGTTTGGAAGCTCCCCAGAATGACAGTTGGCTGGAGAAGCTGCCCACGACCCCTCACCCTGCAGGAGGGGAAGGGGGTCTCAGTTTTCTCATCCATCAGATGGGGTCAAGAATTCCTTTCTTATCTACCTCCCAGGATTGTTCGAAGGACTTGGGGACACGGAGCTTGGGAAAAGCCTAGAGGAATTATAGATGTCAGCGAGGTGACCATCCCCCTCTCCCCCAGGCCCTCTAGCCCCAATGCCCCCCCCCCGGGGGGGGTACCATCTGTCCTCCCCACCCGCCAAGGCCCTGGGAGTTTTTCTGCAACCCGCCTGAAAACTTCAAGGAAAACATACAGCTGATAAAAATTTAATGCTATATGTAACAAAGCAGAATGAATATTTAATCCGTGCTTTTATGCGAAACCACATAACCAACCGGCCCCACGCGGCGGGGAGGACCGAGCGGCACCTCCCCGCTCGCGGCGCCCTGCGCCCGGCAGCGAAGCAGTTAAGCTGCTGGCAACAAGCAGCTCCTAATAAACACTCTGCTAATTCTGTAGGAAAAGCACTAATTAGAAAAGCAATAATAATCGGTGTAATTGCTCTAAATTACCCTCCTAACAGAGAACGGCGCTCGGAGCCGGGAACGCAGCTGCCGCCGCCCAGCCCCGCGCCCCGCGCCAGCGGCCCCGCGCTCTGCTGCCCCCTGGCGGCCCCCGCGCGCCGCGCCCGCCTGGCCACCAAAGCTGCCGCGCGAACCCCGGCGCTCGGGCGCCCCCTGGTGGCCACATCGGCGCACCGACCTGCCGACAGGCTAGCCGTTCGGAGCAGGAGAGGACCGGTACTTGGACTTTCTCCCCTGCCCTCAGCCTTTCCCCCAGGGAACTGCTGACAAGGAACCAATGTCACACTGGCTGGACTCAAGGAAGAGAGAACGAGGTCAAAATCATAATGGAATGAATGGGCCTCTAAAGAGTCCTCGGGATTCAGGATGGTGTGGATTGGGGGGACTGCTTTAGGAATGGGGTTGAAACAGACAATCTCAAGGAATCGGAGCCTTCCTCAAACGTAGGAGCTCAGTATTACAAGACAGATGGAATGTCCTGGGAGGACCTTCTCAGAGCCCTGCCTGGCATGAGCACTGGAATCCCCTGTGGGGGTGGGACTGCTTTTGATCTGACCTGGAGTGCACGAGGGGACAGGGGGCGGTGTCACCCTGGTGGGCAGAGAGCACTCACTATGTCTCAGCACACCATGCCCATCCCTGCCTCCTAGGGTCAGAGTGAGCTGGGCCCCTCAGCCTGCGTGCCTCACCAGGCGAAGCCTCAGGCACTGTCCTGGACATCTGTCTTTCTGCTTTGCTTTGATCCCTGCTTTGCACCCACCGGCAGCTGCTTAAGTGCAGGGATACAAGGTGCTGTGAGCCTGGGGTCGTCCGCCCCCCAGCACATGCTGGGTGCCAACATGGAGGGCAAGAGTGCGCCCTCTGTGTGGGAAAGGAGGGCTGAAACCAAAGGTGCCGGCAGGAAGCAGAGGAGTGTCCTCTGATGTGCATGGACACAGACCCTACTGGCTGGGTAGTCAGGGAAGCCCTCTGGAGGAGGCGTGGTCTCAGCTAGCCCCAGGAAGCTAACACTAGCTGTTTAGAATGAGGACCCGGGGAGCTTGGATGGATTCTGGTACAGCTTACCCCTCGGCCAAGGGAACAGGGAAGGATGCACACAAAAGAAAACCCAAATACTGTTCCCCCACCCTCACATGACCATACCCCCTTCCTGACACCAGCGCCAGCCACCCTCCTCTTCACCCCCAAGCCAAGGCAGTGGGGAGTGTGCATAGTTAGGGGACCAGACTGCCTGTGTTGAATCTTGGCTCCTCCATTGACTCGCTGTGTGACCATGGACAAGTTTCTTAACTTCTCTGTGCCTCATCTTCCTCCTCTGTACAATGAGGATACTAAGCATAGGAACCTAGCTCGTGGAATTATTGGGAAAACTAACTGAATCAGCCCGGGTAAAGAGGAGTACAGCACACACTCAGCACAGATGAGCCATTCATATTGTCTGATCTGTGTAACAGAACAGGACACACCATGCTGAAACAAAGCCATGTCTGAAAACCTCTGAATTTAACAATCTCCAAGGTCTCTTCCAGCTTTAAAATTCTATGATTTTAAAATGATTTCTTTTCCTTTACTCACCTCCCCACCTCTGAGCCTTTGCTCCTGCTGTTCTCTGCCCCACGCCTCCTACCTGCCTTGTGTCTCCTTGTAAGGGCCCTTCCCTGGGCAGCTTCCTGTCCCTGCCAGGCAGAGGTGGTCTGCCCCTCCTCCCCCAGGCTCCTGGCGCTCCCCCTCCCCATCATTGTTTGTCCCCCTCCTCTGTTTCCTCATCTCTCCTACAGGAGCCCCGGGAACCTGGGGAGCTCAGGGGGTCCCTCACCTCCCGCACACCTGGCCTAGACTAGATTGTTCCATGGATGCTACATTAGTGCTACAGATAAGGAAACTGAGGCACAGAGGCACAGAGCAAATTGCTGAAAACACCCAGTCAGTCATAGCGGGGGCATAAACCAGGGCCCTGCCTCCCGGACTGGCTCTGCGGCTTCTCCTGGGTCGGGGGGTGGGGGTGGGGGGGCTCACCAGCTCAGTTCCGGGGGCAGGCTTGGGCACAGCCCGGCAGCAGACTTCTCCCCTCTGGGAATGCAGACAGGGGCCAAGATGAGGGACCCATGCACACTCACGCACACACGCACACGCACGCACACGCACGCACATGCACGCACACGCACGCACACGCACGCACACAGAGGCAGTATCATTTCCAATAGGGTCTGTGGAGATCATCTCACTTTGGGACCATTGCAGAAGCTTCCAGTCAGTCTCCCTGCTTCCGCGAGTGCCCCCCACCGTCCCCCCCAGCCCATCCTCCGCAGAGCAGCCAGTGACCTGCTAACATCAAGTCACTCCCTGTGCAAGAAGTCAACTCACTCAGAGTTAAGCCAAGTCCTTCCAGCTCCCAGGGTCCCGCATGCTCAGACCCCAAGCTCATCCTCCCCCCTGCACGACCCCTCTTCGTTCCAGCCACATTGTCCCGTTTGATATTCTCAGACACCAAGCACAGCCCTACCCAGGCCCTTCCACCTGCCTGCAATGCCTTTCCCCAGATGACCACATGGCTAACTCCCTCCCACTCCTCTGATTGCTGTTCAGATCCCCCTCCTCAGAGAAGCCTGTCCTGGCCACCATATTCGAAAGAACATCCAATCATGCCTTATCCCCCACCTATCTTGGTTTCACAGAACTTCTTCATTTGACATTAAAAAAAAAAATATATATATATATATATATATACACACACACATACACACACACAAAGCATCTCGGCATATATATATATATATATATATACACACACACATATATGTATATATATGTGTGTGTGTATATATATATACATATATATATATTTCATTATCTTTTTCTACCTCACTAGACTGAAAGCCTATAAAAGCAGGCATTTTGCCTTTTGTTCACTCACATATCCCCATACCTGAAATAATATTTGCCGCACAGTGTGAGTTCAGTAAATGTTTGATAAATGTTAAATTAATCTCATAGTTGTTAGGTCACAAAGAAATGAATTTCTAATGGTGGGATCCTACGCACTGCTACTGAATGGGGCAGAGCAGGTCCCAGGAAAGATTTGCAGAATCAAGTGACTTCTTGATATCTCTGTACACATTCTTCATCTCCCATTGTAAGGCAAGTGGTTGGTGTGCTCCTTCATTTGAAAAGCTGTCAAAGTACAATTGCCATTTTGTTAGTGTTGGGTGGTCGGTTTGGTTGTCTGTTTGACTGGTTTTCTGGGGCTGAGTGCCGGTAGGGCACTCCCGGTCTTCCCCATGAGGTGAGGTTTACCGAAGCATGGAGTAGACACCATCTCTCTCCCAGTGGTCTCTCCTGACTCTAGGTCCCCACCCCCAGTTGTTTCCTGCCCAGCCAAATGGAAAATTTAATTTCCAACTAATTAGCCCTGAATTTGGTGCACCTTATCAAGTTACAGGACTACCCCTTTTCCAAGGGAGGCGGGCTCCCCACCCACATGTGGCCAACATTTGACACTGCCTCTGTAGGGAGGGAGACAAAGGCCACCAGCCCTGCCATTGTCTCTGCTCAGGAGGTCATGGGCAGGCAGATACAAAAGCCTGATGAATTCTTCATTACCCTCTGAAAGGGTGGCTCCGCCAGGCCCCTCTATCATTGGTCACAGGTGGGCCCTTGAATAGAGGAGAAGGACTATATCTTCTCAACCAACCTGTTTCCTTTCTTGAGTCTTTGAACAGGGCTCCCTCAACCTCCTTCCCACAGCCTCCTCCCCTTGGAGGTGCCAACCTTGCCCTTCAGCTGAAACCGGAATCCCCACCACCAGGTCAAGGCAAGGTCGGTCAAGGCAAGGTCGCCCCAGCATCCAGAGAAACTCTCCTTCCTTCCACACCACAGTACCTGCAACTGAGCAAGGCTTCAGGGATCAGTGGGTGAGACCCTGGTTCTTGGGGCAGTTGTCCCCTTCCCTGCTCCGGAAAGGGTCTCCAGGGAGAGATCTGCCCCTCCTTCCGCATGGACAGGTCTTAGGAGGAAACACCCTCCCCCAGCTGCTTCCCCAACCCCCAGGAGTCCAGGGGCAGGCCTGGGCCTGAGTCTGGAAGGGAAGGGGCCACAGTGCCACAGCGCCCTCTGCTGGTGGATCCCAGGCCATGTGAGGACTGGGAAAGAGGAGGCCTGGGGGGAGGGGCTGGTTTGAGTTAATGAGCTATGTGCTTTCCTTGCCCTATAATCCACGGTATTTGATGTAGCAGCCAATTTAACTTAGCTGTGGGATAATTTGTCATGGGGTTGTTAGGATGGGGGAAGCTAGAGTGGTATGAGGAAGGGTGGGCAAGAGAGGGCCAGAGAGAACAGGGGACTCTCCCAGCACTTCCTAGAAATCCTCCCCGGGGGAGGCACCAGGAGCCCAGAAAGAAAAGAGTGGACAGGCTGAGGACTCCTCGAGGCAGAGCTAGGATGGGATCAGGAAGGGAGGGATGGGCCCAGTGACCGCAGGACCAAGCCCCGGGCCAAGCAGAAGGACCTGGCTTCTCCACTGAGGACAGGTCTGTGTCTGTGTGACTCTCCAGGGCCTGGGACCCTTCACACCTATTTACTGGATCCGTATAATTGGGGGACCGGGAGAAGGATTGATTGATTAGGTCCGGGGACCAATGAGTGAGCTCCACACAAAGCGTCTCTGCATCCCAGAATGTGACAGAACCAGGACATTCTGGCCTCGTTTCTGTGTCCCTGCTTCATGCTTCCCTTAGAGTCAAAAATCAGAGGATGTCAGAGTTAGATGGTCCTTAGAAGTAACTCCTTTTACAGAGAACCTGGGTGGCCATAGGTCCTGGCTTGCCCAGATAGCTGTCCCAGGTTTCACCTATGTCCCAGGGTAATTGTTAGCAACTCTCCCTTCCACTCACAGGAGCACCCTTGCAATGTGGACAGTTAACCCTATGTTCCCCTGCAGAAGAAGAAACAGGTGGCCATGCTCCGGGCCCCAATGGCCTGTGCTCTTTTGGCTCTCCTGATCCACTGCCAAGAGCCAAGGCCCTGGCACTTAAGTCCACAAAACTGGAGGACCCCTCCCCACTGGAACCCGTGTCCTGCAGGCAGCCCCCCCCCCACCCCCCACCCCGTGACTGCAGCCTGGGATCAATCACTACACATTTCTCTCCTGGGACCTGAAACTCAACCGTAGCTAAAGGCCCGACCGGAGATGAGGAAGCCACCCATCTAGAAAGGACTGGAACTACAAGGTGGATTTGACTATTTTCATCCTGTGGTCCTGAGCAGAGGGGGACGGCCAGCCTCTCTCTAGTAAGACCCTACAGGCTGCTTTTCTGGTAGCCTGTGGCCCTGATGTGTGTCCATCGCACCACTGCACCCTACAGACCCCACTTGCTGGTCCACCCAATTTTCTGCTGGCCTGCTTTCTGGGAGGCAGCGCCAGCCAGGCATCAGCTGGAGGGCTGGATTCTCACTCCTCCCTTCTCTTTTCAGGAGGTGTGCCGTCCTCCTTCTCCAGGCATTCCAGTCTTCCCGCTTCTGGACACACCAGGCTCCTTTCCCAGGGTCGGGGGCTGCCTGAAGCCTGCCTCGAGCGCCTGCTTCCACTTTCTGGAATGTAGCACCACCTAGTGGCAGCCTGCAGCCTAACAAAGCTACCGGTGAGTGAGTCAACAGATTTTTCAAACATCAGCCAACTACCAGGCATTATGCCAGCCTGTGAGGGATGGGCAGGAGATCAAGAAGAAAAACCAAGGCAAGCAACCAAACAAAAAGCCTAAGACACGGTCCCGGCATCAGAAGTCAGCTACTTTTGAGCATGAGCATGAGTCAGACCGTCGAGGGTTTAAATCCTGCCTACAGTGCTTATGAGCTGTGTTATCCTGGGCATGCTATCTAACCTCTCTGTGCCCTGATTTCCTCTTTTGTAACGCGGTAATAGTACAAGTATCTCTCTCAAAAAAGATGTTGTAAAGATGAACTGAGTTGAAGGATTAAAACACTTAGCACAGGGCTCAGCGGGCAGTAAAGGAGTTTTTTTTTGTTGTTTTTTTTTTTTTTAAAGATTTGTTTATTTATTTGACAGAGCGAGAGAGATCACAAGTAGGCAGAGAGGCAGGCAGAGAGAGGGGGAAGCAGGCTCCCTGCCGAGCAGAGAGCCTGACGCGGGGCTCGATCCCAGGACCCTGAGATCATGACCCGAGCTGAAAGCAGAGGTTTAACCCACTGAGCCACCCAGGCGCCCCAGTAAAGGAGTTTTTAAATGGATGTTACACTTCCTGAGATGATAAAATGCTTAATTCAGGCTAAATGTTGTAAGAATTCCGGGAAAGGTCCACCCAGTTATGAATTGGAATCATGACAGAGAGCTAAACAGAATCATGACAAAGAGCTTAACAGAACTGAGTAGGGCCCTGCAGAAAATGTAGGACCTGGAAACAGGTCAGTAAACCTCTTTAGGCGTTGTCTTTAAATGATGACAAGACAAAGTACTTAAAGGTAGAGAACCCAAGCAGATCATCCTTAAAGTGACACCTTTCAGTGATTAACAGGTAACACACCTACCATGTGCCAGGCTTTGAGGCTTCAGAGAGAAGGAGATATGGTCACAGACCTCAAAATCACAATCTCTTTTACATCACAGAGAGAAGAAATGGTGGGCCTTCCCCACATCAATCCCTACACCAAATGCTGAAGACGAAAGTCAAGGCCATTTGTTAGGACTATGTCCACAGCAGGGAGAATCTCCAGGATGTCGCCCCCTCCGGAAAGGGTCATCAGGGGTCGGTGGGGCTGTGGTCTCATCAGACCACATCCCCTTCTGGGCTCCCTTGGGTAAGCCACAGAATTCATCTTCTCTCAACTTATGGCTGAGGGCCCAGTGTTTCTGCTATCTCTCAGCATTCAGAAGTTTCTTCAAAAAACATATATATATATATATATACACATATATATAATTATATAATATTATATATATATTTATATATATATATTTATATATATATTTCTTCGAGAGAGAGAGAGCAAGTAGAGAAGCAGGGGGAGGGGAAGAGGAAGAGAGAGATCCTGAAATGGACTCCCCATTGAGTGTGGAGCCCGACACAGGGCTTGATCCCACAACCCTGAGATCATGATCTGAGCCAAAACCAGTCAGCCACTCACCCGTGTGCACCACCCAGACACCCTGATATTTAGACCTTTCTTCCACCTCCCTGCCACGTGGCCCTCTCCATGGACCGTTCACACATATGCTTTTGCGTCTTCCAGACTAGCGGAGAAATCTTTCTTATAGAGGACAGAGTCCTCTGTAAAGAAACATCATCATGGCAGTGACTTCCCATCACCTTGGCCATATTTGAATTCTGGATGAGAAGCAAGTCACAGGCCCCACCCACACTCCACGAGAGAGACGACTGTCGGGAGTATGGATCAGTGCGTGCATCTGCCACCATAAGTCAGACGGTAACTGCCGCTTAAATCAATGAGCTTTGAACAGGAGAGTCAAGATACAGATTAGATTTTGATTTGATTAGATTAAACGTGCTTATTAAAGTTAACTACTTAGAGGACAGAGCCAATATATATAACTCCAAACTAATGGAGAGGGGAGTGGGTGAGAGTCCTCAGTACAAAAGAAAACAAAAAGGGGAGGGGAGGAAAAAGAAATGAAGAAAACAGAGCAAGTAGAAAATGCAAACTAATAGAAATAAATCTGCATTTTCTCAGTAGTCACAAGAGTAAGTGGATTAATTAACTTGCCAGTGAAAAACTAAAGTTCATATTACTCAATTTTTAAATCATCTAGCTACAAGCTATCTGCAAGAGACATTTTGAAAACACAAAGATGCAGAAAGTAAGAGGATGGAAAAAATAAATATAGTGTCCAAAAGAAAGGAGACTGGATAAACACACTGTGATTTGGTCAAGTGGAATATCGTCCAGCAATGAAAATGAGTAACTCACAGCAATACTGACCCATGTGGACAAAAACTACAAGAATGTGGATTATTTTTTAAAAGCAAATAAATAAATAACTACAAATTGGTTAATTAAATAAAAAAGCAAGTCATAAAAGAATGCATGCCATATGATTCCACTCAAATAAGTTTCAAAAGCATTTAAAACTAAATAATATATTGTTTGTAATATACGCTTATGTGATACATTATAAAGAAAAAAGAAATACACGGAATTTTCTCCAGACATGGGGAAGACATTTGGAAAGGTTACAAGGAGGTTGCGAAGTGATTGCAATGGAAACTTGGTAATATTTTGAATTGAATAATAACAACAGTACATGAAAACAATGTAAGCTTAATGCACAATAGATGCATGTTCCTCTTATTTGTATTTTAATATCTTTCATAAGTTCATCTGTATAATATCCTTTCTGATGTGTTTGTAATTCGATAACTAACAACACCTCGGTGGCTCAGTTGGTTAAGCGTCTGCCTTGGGCTCAGGCCATGATCCCAGAATCCTGGGATCGAGCCCCGCATCTGGCTCTCTGCTCAGTGGAGAGCTTGCTTCTCCCTCTCCCTCTGCAACCCCTGCTCATGCTCGCTCTCGCTCACTCGCTCTTGCTCTATCTCAAATAAACAAATAAAATCTTCTTGAAAAATTCAAAAACTATTTAAGATTTTTTTTGAAATCCTGGTAGGTTACTGTATTCTTGATCCAGACAAAAAGTACAGCAATGGCACCCCGAGGAGAGAGGCGTTCCCCTGGGACTGTGGCAGACTTCACAAACACCTAGTTGGAGCATGCTCCAAGGTCAAGTCTCCACCCACATAGCCCAATAAAGACTCAGAACTGCTCATGGCCCTTGCAGCCAGAAGACCCTCTCATGCCAGGGATTTGAGGCTGGACCAAGGGATCCTTTTTCCTTTTTGTTTTTCCAGTGAACCTGATCGATGTCCACTCCATTCCAGGCATCTCAGAATTCCTGTCCGGGTGAGAAACTTCCCCACCATGCTACATGATACTATGTACTTGGGTCCCTTTCTCATTTCATACCATTTTTGGTAACACCTGCCACATGCCAGACCATGGGCTGAGTGCCAGGGGAACCAAAATGAAATATAACAAACACTTTCCCACCCCCAGATGCTCAGAGCCCGGGAGTGCTGCAGACAAGCAAATGGGCCAATGCAATAGGGAATGTTCAATGCAGTAAGGACCTGAGCTGTGTGCACAAGGGGAAAAGACAGGGAAGGTTTCCAAACTCAGAACGGAGATAGGGAACCTAAGCTGGACAAAGTGGCATCCCATCTGAGAAGGCAGAGGGCCTACGGTGCCATCCTCCCAGCATCAACCTGACTTAGATTTGGGAACAACAGTTCGTGGCTCTATGCCCCAAGGATCAAACCTTTCCTGACTCCAACTGCATAGTCCTCCAATGATCCACTGGGGCGATGAGCCCCACTGTTTGACACTGTGTTTCTCACACTGGGGCCCTCCTTTGGGTTGTCCTGCAGCATGGGGAGCGCCCTGCTGAGATGGTGGCCGCAGGTGCCCACTCTGTCCTGCCCCAGGCCCTTGGCTGGGGGTTTGGCCTGTTGGCCCACTGCATGACGAGCAGAACTGAAGAAACTGAACACAAGACTCTTGCCTTCCCACCCTCAACTCCCTCCACCAGAAGCATGCAAGACCAGTCCAAACTCTTGAGCCTGGGGAAACTCAACTTGGGGGCGCCCCGAGAGGAGGCAAGGAGGCTGGGAAAGCTGGAGGTGTTCATCTGTAGTGGGGAGACCAGTTCCACAACTGTCTAGCCATGTGGCTTGGGCAAGTCACATCGCATCTCTGGCCTCGGTTTCCTCCTCTGTGAATTGGACATAAACTACGCCAGCCTCTCGGGATGGAAACAGGGGAAGGAGCTGACCCAAGGAAGCCCACTGAGAGACACAAAGCTCAGTCTTTGTTCTCAAGTCTGGCCAGAGACGTGAGACTCCATAGGTCAGAGACACCTCCGTCTCCACCCAAGGACACTCTTGGCACAACCTCCACCCAGATCAGGCCCAGGCTCACTGGGTTTCTGACTCTGGACCCCCATGTGGGCTCCCAGGGGGCTTAGACAAAGCTGAGTGCAGAGTGATGGAGAGGAGGAGATCAGACCTTTTCCTACAACTTGTCCAGACAGGAAGTTGGCTCAGGGTGGGAGTGGGGGAGTTCTCCTATTGCCCAAAGAATGCTATGCACCCCAGCACCACCAGGTGGCCCCAAGGAACCAGCCACTGCTTGGATCTCCACTCCAGGGGCTCCTGAGACAACACATGATTTTAAAAGAACAGAAGCCTGAAGCAGAGGGACCTCCATAGAGAAAATCCAGGCCAGCTTCCTTACCTTTTTGGAGGCCACAGACCTCTTGAAGAATCAGATGAAAACTACTGATCCTCTCTCTAGAAAAATGCCCCAGCCCATATAATCAGCTTAGGACATAGGAAAGACTTCCCCCTTGTTGGTACCCTGGCCACTCTATCTTCTAAAGGGAGGCCACTGAGCAGAGATAAGACTTTTCTCCACATTACAAGGTCACATTACTGGGTCACGGCCGTGTATATGTCAGGCACTGTTCTAGGCACTGGGGATACAACAGTGACTATCAAGATGGATAGGGTCCCTGTCTTAAAACCTAGTGAGAAAGACACTCTAGGAAATAATTGCTCTCATAATTAATGACAGTTGGGACACAGGGATCAATAAATACCATGCTATGGGAATATATAAGGCGGGTGGATCCGAAGGAGAGGAAGGAAGAAAAGCTTCTCTGAGGAAGTGGTGTGCAGGCTGAGATGGGAGTTGGATAGGAGGAAGTCAGGTGGAGAAAGGAGGAACATCATTCAGGTAGAGGGAGCAGCAAGGTGAAGCAGTGTGGCTGGTGGAAACCAGTGTGGCTGGAGCAGCGGCCCCAGGAACACCGTCAGGGGTCTGCAAGTCTCCGGAGGGACCCTCGGGGCTGCTGCTGAGGTCAGAGACCAGGCGGAAACACTGCCATCTGCTCTCAGAAGAGATGGGCGGGTCTCCCCTGTCGAACCACAGAGAAACACCAGCTCCTTGGGGGCTGATGTCCTTTGTGGGTATTTGCGACTAAACTCTATTGGGTCCTGCTGTTCAGAACTGCCGTGGAACCACAGATTCATAGGCCTGGAAAACCCCAAAGAGACCATCTACAGCAGTCTTATGATCCTGATGCACGAGGAAACCACCCGAGACACTTGGAAAAATATTCATGATCAGACCCTACCTATTTCAGGCCAACTAAATCAGAGTACCTGCGCACAAGACTCTGTTGTGGGTACTTTGTAAAGCTCCTAGATGATCCCAATGAGCATCCAGGGAAGAGAATCACTATCTTTTTTTTTTAATAGCTGGAAGGACTGAGGCCCAATTAATTAAATAACAATTTAATTAATGAGTGAATAATATAAATAATAATAAATGAATTGCTAATTAATAAATTAATAAAATAACTTTTCTAAGTTATCTTAGAAATGTACCCATATTCACATTATACAAGAATTATGAAAGTGAAGAAAGAGAAAGTCATAGAAATCTCGGTGTTTAAAATACAGTTGAGGGTACCTGAGTGGCTCAGTCAGTTAAATGTCTGCCTTCGGCTCAGGTCATGATTCCAGGGTCATGGGATCGAGTACCGCATCAGGCTCCCAGCTCAGTGGGGAGCCTGCTTCTCCCTCTGCCTCTCTCTTTCTCTCTGTCTCTTATGAATAAATAAATAAAATCTTTTAAAAATATATAATATGGTTGAACTTAGGGAAAAGTGGATCTCACTTTCTCTTGCTTCATCCAGGAAAGCAGTATTTATAAGGTAAGTGTCTAAGTGTTACAGAGAGCCACACGCAAAAGAATGAAGTTGGACCCCTTCCTTACCCAAGCACAAAAATTGATTCAAAATGGATCAGATTCCTAAATGCAAGAACTAAAATAATAAAAATCGTAAAGGAAAACACGTCCCTCATGCCCTTGGGTTAAGCAGAATTTTCTTAGATAGGAAACCAGAAGCAGAAGTAACCAAAGGAAAAAATAAAACAAATAGACTTCATCACAGTTACAAGCTTCTGTGAAACAGAACATCATCAACCAACAGGGAAATGCAAATCAAAACCACAATGAAATGCCACTTCACACCCCCTAGAAGGGCTGTCTCCCAAAAGACAGAGGATGTGGCAAAGATGTGGAGAAGGTGGAACTTTTATACCATGCCGGTGTCGCTTTGGAAAACAAATAATCAGCTCCTCAAACATAGAATTATTGTGTGTATTAACAGTTCTGCTCCAAGGTGTATGGCCAGGAGAGATGAAGACACGTGCCCACCCCCTGTGCGTGAAATATTCGCATCACCATTGGTCAGAATGGCCAGACAAGGGGAACAACCCCAATGCCCATCAGTTGATGAATGGGTAAATAAAATGTGGCGTCTGAACACAATGCAATACTATTCAGTGATAGAAAAGAAAAGTATTGATACACACTACAACATGAATGAATCTTGGAATCATTCTTCTAATTGGAAGAAGCCAGTCACAGAAGACCACATATTGTATCATTTTATTTATATGAAATGTCAACAACAGGCAAATCTACAGAAAGTAGATTAGTGGTTGCCTGGGGCTGGGAGGATGGAGGGAGATGGGGAGTGAGTGCAAGTGGTATGCAATTTCTTTTGGGGTGATAAAATGTTCTGAAATTGATTGTGATGATAGTTGCACAACTCTGTGAACATATTAAAACCACTGAACTGCACAATTTAAGTGAGTGAATTGTGGAGTATGTGAGTTATATTTCAATAAAGCTGTTTCTTAAAAACGGTGTCATACCCACTTCCTTACTCTGCGTAGGATTGGGTCATTGCTTTCTTACATTTCACGCTTTCCATGCTTTTCCTCTTTCAATATTTGTAATCCCACTCATCTACCTGGATTTGTTTTTTATGTCTGATCTGGTAATCTGTCTCTCTCTCTCTCTTTCTCTTTTCCTTTCTCTCTTTCATCTCTTAGCCCTCCCTTACTTCATGTCTTTCTCTCACCAAGAAGTGCTGCCCTTTGCAGATTTGTTCACATAGAGAGCTGGTAAGTCATCAAGCAAGTGGATTTTCAGTGAGTCAGTGACCTTCAGAGCTTCCCCCTTGTCACAGTTACAGGTTACCCAAGTATATTTGGCGCATCACATCGACTGTGTCTTCAAAGAAGAACAAAGTGGGGATACTCCTAAGACTGATAGAGCATATGGCCAAGTTGATTCCTTGGCAGATGGAATGACTTAGGAAAAAGACTTTTCTGAAATCTTCTCTTACTTGGGTACCCTATCCTCTAAAGGGGGTCAACTCAAGTAAGGCAATGATGACTGAGAGGACACTGGATGAAAGCAGGAAGACTGAGTGACCCGAATGTGGCAGATAGCATTTCCCAAAGGGGGGACACTAATATTTCTGATCCCACATGCTCTTCCAAATTCTTGGACAATCTTCTTTAAAAAGTAGAATCTAATTCCCCTCCCTTTGAGGACAGCTCAGCCTTGGGGTCTTTCTTCTAATGAAGAGAATGCAGCAAAAGGGATGTTGTACTTCCTGATGCTAGA
The DNA here is from genome assembly GCF_963455335.1 of Martes martes. NCBI lineage: Eukaryota > Metazoa > Chordata > Mammalia > Carnivora > Mustelidae > Martes > Martes martes. Next base: position 26,145,187 of record NC_137901.1, on the reverse strand, counting down.
TTAGAAAAGGTGATATGGCTTCCATTTGGTGCTCTTGCCATCTCTCCCACTCTCTCTTTCTCTCTCTCTCTCTCTCTCTCTATCTTTCCTTCTCTCTCTGCATCTCTCTATCCCTCTCTCTTCCTCTCTCTCTCCTTCTCTTCCTTTTTTTTTTAAGATTTTATTTATTTGACAGAGATCACAAGTAGGCAGAGAGGCAGACAGAGAGAGAGAGAGAGGGAAGCAGGCTCCCCGCTGAGCAGAGAGCCCGATGTGGGACTCGATCCCAGGACCCTGAAATCATGACCTGAGTCGAAGGCAGCGGCTTAACCCACTGAGCCACCCAGGCGCCCCCCTCTCTTCCTTTCTTATATATGATCTGGTGATCTCTCTCCCTCCCTCTCTCCCTAGAAATCCAGCCTCCTTGTTATAAGGAAACCCAAGACCCATGGAGAAACCACACTCATGCATTCCAGCCAACAATGACCTAAGGTCTCAGCCCACAGCCAGAATTAACCTCCAGACAAGTGCAGGAGGGAAGGAGGGCAAAAAAGAGGACAGGAAAGAAGGAAGGAAGGAGGGACCTTTCACATGATCTCGGTTCCCAGCTTCCCCAGGCACCCAGCTGACAAGTAAAAGAGACACGCAGTCGGTGCTGAGTCCTCTCCAAATTGCAGATTCCTGAGATATTAGTTACCTATTACTACATAACAAATCACCCCATAACTCTGTGGCTTGCAACAACATTTATGTTCCCACAGCTTCTGTAGACCCAGCAACTGGACGTGGCTTTGCTGGGTCCTCTGCATCGGGGTCTTTCAAGGGCTGCAGTCAGGGTGTTGGCCGGGGCTTTACTCATCTCCAGGAGCCACTGGGGAAGGCTCCGCTCACTCCTGTGGTTGCTGGCAGGATCATCTTCGGTTCTGTCACGTGGGCCTCAAATCACACGGCAGATTACTTCCTGCAAGCCACACAATTAGAGCAAAAACGGTAGCAAGATGGAAGCCCTCATGGAAGTGACACTCCATCATTTTTGCCATATCCATTCACTGGGAGAAAGTCGCTCTGTCCAGCCACACGTAAGGGCAGAGGATCAGACAAGAGTGAGAATACCAGGAGCCATAATCAGAAGCTGCTTTAGCACTTTGCAAAATCAATGTCTCGTCCATTTAATCAACTAGGTTTGGGGACGGTTTGTTATTGAGTAACTAGAAAACACCAAAACACAGGGAGATGGAAGACCTGAGCAGGAAAACTGTATTAGTTGTATAGTTACTAGGTGCCAGGATCATTTTACAGATGGGAAAACTGAGGCTTGGAGTTTAGTAACTTGCCGCTGTTATTCATGGCAGAATGGGGAAAAAAAACAGTTCTACTGGATGCCATAGCCCATGACCTTTTCACTTTTCCTCTCTTTCCTATCCTCTGAAAAGAAACAATTCCAAGCCACCTGAATATCAAATAACATTTTACCAATGATTTTTTTAATCCCTGAATGTAACCAGCTGAGATTATTTCGAACTTCACTCCCATCCATACTTGTTCAACTCTCAGTTATGAAGGACTTTCCTGTTAATGCAAATTCTATATTTTATAAAGCTGGCAGAACCAGCCCACTCTGCTTAGCTGGATTTTCCTCCATAAACACAAGCTTTCTGTAATACTATTATTGGTTACCCATGGTGAGGACATAGATTCCAGGAAGCTGGTTTCAAAGGCTAAAAAAAGAACATGAGGCAGACATCTGCTTGAGTAGAGAAGAATGTAAAACTCAGTCGCTCCTGTTGCTGGTGTGACCAGCCCCTCCCCGGCCCCTGCCAGTAGTCCCTCAGGAGGGGGTTCAGGCTGAACCCATAACAAACTCTGTGTTTGGTGATTTATAGTTCCAGAATAGGAGAGAAGCTGACTTTTAACTGCAGAACTTTTTGCACTGCTTTTAAACCTATAATGTGCACGGTTATTACCTTAAAAAAAATCTATTTAAAAACTAATCTCAGATGAGAGATTTCTATTAAGGGAAACTGAGACATTTGCCAAGTTGGATTCCATAATTGATGTATTCTCGTGGATGCTGATTCTGGGATCCCCTGCATGAGGTCAGGACCAGTTCCTTCCTCAGGCCTGGGAACTCAGCAGGGCCTTAAGGAGCAGGGAGATGGTCCATTCAGGAGCACCCTGCCTGGTGTGAAGACAAGGAAGGTTTTTCCAGAAGCAGCAGATAACCCAAAGCCAAACCTCGATGCTCAAGATTGCACGATATTCCAAAAGATTAACCGGATCAAAAGGATGACTTCGCTCTTCTGCAATCCACAGTGATAAATGGTAATCCTAATATGAATTACTATGTATTAATTGGAGTGCTTAGTCCATTAATATTTAGTTACTGACATTATTGGAACTAGGTCTGCCATTTTATTATTTGCTATCTCTTTGTCTCCTCTGTTTTTGTTTGTTTATTCCCCCTTTCCTTCCCACGTTAGGTCATAGAAATATATTTTAGAATTCCATTTTAATATATCTAGTGGCCTTTTAAATATAAATATTTACATTTTTTAAAGGCCACACTAGGGATTACAGCATACACCTTTGGTTTTTCAGTGACTATTACACTATTTCACATAAGATGTAGAAACTTTACAACTGCATAGTTCCATCATTTATCCCTTAAACTAGCCCACCCCCACCATTGTTTATGCTGTACTTGTCATGTGTATTACATCTATGTATACACTATTCTAATTTTTTTTTAAATAATCCTACATATTTTAAAGGAGTAGAAAGGAAAAAATAATTTTATACATTTACCCAGATATTTATCTTTACCGATATTCTTTATCCCTTCCTGGAGGTCCCAAGCCTCCCTCTGGTATAATTTCCCTTCACCTTGAAGAGCTTGCTTTGCCTTTCTTCCAGTGAGAATCTGCTGGCATTGTAAAAGAATGTCTCTTTCGCTTTCTTTGTTGAGGGATATACTTGCTGGGTATAGAATTCTAGGTTGACAATTTTTCCCCTTGGCACTTTAAAGATGTCGTTTCACTATTTTCTGGCTTCCATGTGATTTCATAAGAAGTCAGTGGGTATCAAAATTACTGTTGCCCACTATCTTATGTGTTATTTTTCTCTAGCTGTTTTCAAATATTCTCTTTCTCTCTCGTTTTCAGTATTCTGACTATAATGCATTCAGATATGGTTTTCTTTACATTTATCCTTCTTGGAGTTCCCTGGAATTCTTGAATCTATAAATTTATGTCTTTCACCAGATTTGGGCAATTTTCAGTCAGTATTTCTTCAAATATCTTTTCTGCCCCATTCTTTTTCTCCTGTCCTTCTGAGACTTCAGTTATGTGGATATGAGAACTGTGATAGTGTCCTACAAATCCTGGAGGTTTTGTTCATTTTTTCCCATATTTCTCTTTCTTCTTCAGTTGGATGATTTCTATTGATGTACCTTTACAGTCACTGATTCTTTTTTCTGTCATCTCCTTTCTGCCATTGGTCCTGAGAGTAAGGCTTTTCACTACTGGAGAAAGAAGTTACAAATAAGCAAGAGAGAGAAGGGAAGGCTAGAATAAACTCAGTTGTGTTAGATTAGTGTTGGAGATATCAGTAGAAACTCATTTGTGATGATGATGATGAGAGAGAGAGAGATGGGTTCTTATTAGTTAGTATATATACATACATTCCTAAATCTATTCACTGAAAGGATTTAGAAACAATAATGCCCCAATAGCAATGAGAACATCTAGTGCTCAGATCTTGGTTTCTAAATACCTTTCTCCAAGGAAAAGAACCAGTATTCCTTGGAGAAATGTTTGGTTTCAGGGCTGGGTCAGGGAAAGTCAAGATGAACTCTGAGCATCCTGCAGTACCTGAATGTAAGGAAGTCCTCAAAAAAATTATGGGAACATGTCAAAGGACACAGGCCATTCTGAAAAGCCTCCCAGTATATTAGTAGTTGATTATATCCCCCCAAAATAAAATAAATATCTTTTGGTCCATACTGATATAAACAAATAATTGAACAAATAAATGAATGGGGGCATGAATGAGACACCTTCTCCTTCTTAAAAATTCCAACTAATAAATGGAGAATGAAATGGAGAAATAGAAAATAACCATTAGAACATCCAAGTAACAATGGCTACAGGCAAGAGCCACCAATGAATGCTCAAATTAGTGGGTGAAAATTTAAGGGAAAACCAGGATATAGCTTCAAAATTTCTTCTTCAAAATATTTCTTAACTACAGTGGTGGACAATATTCACAAATTCTTTGATACTCCTCCCTTCAGGAGGTGGACCTTAATTTCTCTCTCCATGAGTTTAGGTTCTCCTGTAACAAATAGAATAAATACTAATTCTGTAGTAGAGAAACCTGGCAGATACCACCTTAACCAAGGACTCAAGATTAATGACACCAGTAATAAGACCTACTGACATCACCTGCCTTATGATATGATGCAGTGAGAAGGATATGTCACCTGTGATTATTCTTCCCCCAAATCTATAGTAGCAGCCCGCTTGTGTGAAGGCATTTTACTAAACCAACTTCAGGAAATTCTACAAAATACCAGACCAATAGTCCTAAAAGTGGCAAGGTCATTAAAGAGAAGGACAGACTGGGGAAGGAAACTGTCACAGATTAAAGGTAACCAAGGTAAATGTGAAGATTAATGCAATGTGGTATCCTGGATTAGAGCTGGAATGGAAGAGGAAATTTGGTAGAAAAACTGAGAAAAATCTACCTTTAAGATGTAAAACTTCTTGAGCATCGAGCAGAGTTATTCTACATGCAAGGGCTTAGTATAAATCTTTCAACCCTGGCTTCTGGATGCGTTCAAGCCAGACATCACCGTTGTAATAACATCTGCCATTTATTGCATATTTTTAATGCATGTCAAATACTCTGTTCAGTGTCTTACAAACGATTGGCCATTTAATCTTCTCCACAACATCATCAACTCCATCATAGTGAGATGTGGAGCACAGAGACAAACAGTAATTTCCCAAAGTCACACAGCTAGTCATTGCAGGAGCCAAGCATTGAACACAGAGAGTTCGGCTTCAGTGCTCAGGCTTCTTAACTACTATGCCTGGTCTGGGGGAGAGTTTAACAAATTATTGCCTTCCGGAATTAGGTAGCTTAGCTCTGCTACAAGAATACTTTGAATCATCAAAAACAAGAACCACAAAATACTGAAGGAAGAAATAGTTAGATAATTCTTTCCAAAGTGGCACAATCTATACCCTAATTTCCCCGGCTGTAGTCAGTCTCCCGCCACCTCCTTGATTCCGCCCTCACTGCCATAACCTGTGCTCTTAGTCACTTAATATCTTTTAAATCAATTCGATTGTTTTGCTTAAGTAAATTATTTTAAAAGGAAAGTGACCTCATGTCACTATTGTAAATGGAAAAGAGTATCATTTACCTTAAGTAAATGGTAACCTAAAAATAAAGACCATAGAAACAAAACAATGTCGATAAATTACAGTTAGATGCTATCGCCTGCCAAAGGCTCTGAGCCTCAATGAGCGATGTTCTCTTGGCTGAAACAGGGGAGATTTAAGTATTAGAGAGGTGGTCAGGACAGACCAGCACCAGAAGTAATCAGAAGAATTGCCAAAAAACTGGAAAAAAAAAAAAAAGCATAGTTTCCTCTGTAAGTTGGGATAAGGTGACAGAGACCCCAAAGGAGGAGAGCCTGGGTGGCTCAGGGGGTTAAGCCTCTACCTTCAGCTCAGGTCCTGATCTCAGGGTCCTGGGATTGAGCCCCACATCGGGCTCTCTGCTCAGCAGGGAGCCTGCTTCCTCCTCTCTCTCTGCCTGCCTCTCTGCCTACTTGTGATCTCTCTGTCAAATAAATAAATAAAATATTAGAAAAATAAAGAAAGAAAGAAACAAACCCCAAAGGAACAGTAGCTTAAGCAAAATGGAAACTTATTTCTGTCTCACAGAGAAGTCCAGAGGTAGTTGGACCGGGACTGGTGTGACACCCCACAGTGTTGTAAAGAGACGCCTTCTATTTTGTGGTCCCATCAGGTGTGGCTTACAAGGTCACTTCAAGGCCAAGGTTGTTGTTCCAATACCGGCCATCGCATCTGCCTTCCAGAGAGCAGCAAGAAGTAAAGAGGAAGAAAAAGGAACACTTCTTCCCTTTAAGAAAACCTCCTCATGGCTGTGTGTATCCCGTTGGCTAGGACTCAAGTCACATAGCCAGGGAGCCAGGGAAAAGTAGGCTTTGTGAGGGGCAGTTAAGGGCCTAACTTGAAAAAAAAGGGAGGGAATTCTATCATTAGAGAAAAAGAGGAAAATGAATGGACAATAGCAACATTTGTTAATTTCATGGCTTTGCATGCTGTACTGGTCGGCCCAGCCCAAGCCCCTCCCAAGCTGGGGAAAGCACTTCTCTCTCCCCACAAAGTTTGTATTTTCTTACTAGTCCCCTTCAAGCCAGCCCTGCCCTCTGAGTCCACCTCCTCCAGGTGTGGCATGGTGCCCTCACAGAGAAGGGAGCACTGCTTACAACATCAGTCAGACGCGGGTCTGCTTTCCGACCGTGCCCCTCACTAGCTGTGCCGGGCATCACTGACTCTCACAGATTCGCCCTCACTGCATGTGACACTGCAGTGCCAAAGGCAGAGGTCCTGGCCAGGGGCCGGAAGAATCCATAGCCCCAGGTCCAGTTGCAGACTGTCAATAATTCTGCCCCCACGTTCAAGGAGTCGCCCTTCTTACGCGGAAGGTGTGCCACGTGTGACACAAAGACCTATTCAAAAGTCATTCTCAACATGAGGATATAAACAGAAGTTGCCAAGGCTGATCTTAGCACTTGGCAACAAACAGGAGATGGAAACCCTTTTGTAGCAGATGACCTTCCCTTACAACCAGAAGAGGGAGGATATGGCGTGACCAGGGGAGGGAGGGAAGTTATGGGACACAGCAGTGGACAAAGGTGGGTCACCGATGCTGGGCACGAATCCAGGGTAGGGCTAGGATCACAGGCTTTTAGAGAAGGTAGCCATCTGTTGGGGGTGGGGGGGAGGCAGGCTCAGCCCAGTTCTCCACCTTTCCAGAATCAAATATGCCTTTTAGTAAGGCCACCCCGAAAGACTTCTATTTGAAGAGTTGCCTGTCAATTAAATAGTACAAATCAGAATTAATTCATTTTTTCCTGGCTTTTTCACCAAAAATGGTCCAGTGGTCATGGGCTAAATTACAGGACCAAGCCGGGCTGAGGGATGCCTGACAGCTGGGTGTCCTACTGAGGCTCATGTTGGAGAAAAACTCACCATTTTGTAAGGAAGTTTTTTTTTTTTTTAAAGATTTTTTATTTATTTATTTGACAGACAGAGATCACAAGTAGGCAGAGAGGCAGGCAGAGAGAGAGAGAGAGAGGGAAGCAGGCTCCCTTGCTGAGCAGAAAGCCCGATGTGGGGCTCGATCCCAAGACCCTGGGATCATGACCCGAGCCGAAGGCAGAGGCTTTAACCCACTGAGCCACCCAGGTGCCCCTTGTAAGGAAGTTTTAAACACGGAAACTAGCTTCTCAGCCAGCCCCAGTCTTGGCCTCTTTTACCTTCTCTGTACATCTCCCACCTCTTCCCAGTTTGGAAAGAGCGAATCTTCCCATCCAAGCCCCTCAAGTTACTGGTGGGAAAATGAGGACCCACAAGGGGAAACGGCTTGGCTAAGGCCGCACAGCTCTGGATGGACAGCTGGCCTTGGAACATGCATTGCAGACCCGCCAGCGGCTCTGTCCCTCCCACCTCGACACGCTCCGGATCTGTGGCCGACAGCGCAGCAGCACGGCGTGGGAACCAGCTCGGCAGAGTCGCGGGAGGAGGGGGCTTGCTTCCAAGGCAAGAGGTTGAGATTCGTCCACACCCAAGGATATAAAGCAGAGAGGACGCCCGGATCAGAAGCCCAAGGCTGCACCAAAGTGCCAAAGGTGCCGTAAATTAAGCCGCCAAACGTGCCAGACTCGTTCTAATTACCCAGCATGCTGACAGCGTGTCTGAAGGCTGCCGTCTTTATGACGAGTCCCATGACATTAATCTGGCTTGTTACATGATCTTGTACAGGTGATAAGGGAAAGTATTGTTTTCCCCAAATACCATCTAGATCAACCTCAGACCAGACCACCCAGAAAGCAGTTGTCACCGGTCATGCTTAAGGAAGAATAAATTGCAGTATGTTGTTCCTCCCAGCCCCTGAAGAACTCCCTGACTTCCTCATGTGAAGCGTCAAACATCCTATGACAGCGTCGGGGAAATCAAGCATTAGTTCGGTTTTCTGAGCCGCTGTGTGAACTTGAGCAGGTCACGGTTCTCAAGGGTCCCCAGGTCCTACGTCGTAAAAGGGGGAGTACTAGCCCCCGGATTAGTTTGCTGCGGCTGCCAGAAAGAAGGCCCAGAGCCAGGAGAGCCTCGGCAGCAGACGTGTGCTGCCTGTCAGTGCTGGGTGCCAGAAGTCCAAGATCCAGGGGTCCGCGGGCAGGTTCCTCCCCAGGGGCGGTGGGGGCGTCTGTTCCACAACCCTGCCGTAGCTTCCAGCGCGGTCCTGGGCCTTCCTTGGCTTGGCCAATGCATCACTCCCCCGTCTGACTTCCTCTTCACATGGCGCTCTCTGCGTGTGCACCTGTCTCCACGTCTCCCCTTTCCATAAGTACTCTGGTCACCTCGGAGAGGGTCCCACCCGTCTTAACCCGTTCCATCCACAAGGACTCCATTCCCAAATTGGGTCATATTCAGAGGTTCTGGGGGTTAGGACTTTAACACATGAATGGGGGTACCCACTCCAACCTGTAACTGTCCTCTTTCCCATCTCAGCAAGGCCCACGAGCATCACAGAAGGCCGTGCATGTGACAGCATGTAGGGGTAGATGAAGTAGACAGGACAGAAGAGTCCATGGGGTCTCTTCAAACCGTGGGCGCCACAGGGATGTGGCCGTAGCACCCCCAAGAGGCAGGAGTCTGGAGGTGCCAGGGGTTCGTGGTCGTTCTGGAACGCTCCGCAGGGAGCCCAGGGAAGGGGGGGGTGGGGGACAGTGTATCCTTGCTTCCCTGAAACTCTTGGTGTAAAAAGGGAAACCCGTAAGTGTTTCCAGAGGCAAGGCCTGTCAGGTGGTCTCCAACTGGCTGGGGAGACTTTGCTTTCTCCCCTGGCCCAGCCCAGGGTCTGCTGCAAGCTCCAGCAAATTCACTTTACATAGACGCCCTTGGTGTCCCCAGGGAGTATGCACACACACTAGGACTGAAAAGGAAGGGACTGCCGCTTAAATAACTCACCCCCCAACGTGGAGAGAGGGATGCCCTTTCCTGTCACCATAGAGAAATACGATCTGGTCGGTCTGTACCACGTAGCCCAGTTCGGGAGGGATGAGGGTCACCTGCCCTCCTGAGCTGCCCCTGCTGCCCTCTCCAGCCGCCTGGGCCACCCTCTCTGCCTGTGCTCCACTCCCTCCTGGGACACAGAGAGTCGAAGGAACTTGTCCCAGGCCCCACAGACAGGTGGCGGAGCCCGCATTCAGACCCAGTCAGTGTGGTTCCTAAACAGCCTGCCTCCATCAGGCTGACACGGCGCCCCTCCACAGACCAAAGGGCTTGGTGGATGATTAAAGAAAGGTCACCACGGAGGGGCTTAGCCTGGGGGAAGTGTGGAGGTTCCCACTCTGTGCTTTGGATTTTTCCAACTAAGCTCCTCGAAGAAGTCGGGGCAAGTCCCATGGAGCAAGGACTGACCTTGGGACAGGTGAGCCGTTTGGAGTGGGAGGAGCTTTTTTCATTAATCGATTGATTTTATGGGAATCATCAGGCATACAGACAAGGACAGACAATAAAATCCCTCCCACCACCTGGCTTTATCAAATTTAACACGAAACTGTATTTACATCATATTCTTGCTTCTAAGAAATGGCACAAGAGCAGAGCGCAGGGGCCCTGTGGACCCCTCCGGCCATCCTTCTCCTCCCGGAAGAAGCCACTATCATGCTGTGTTCCCCATTCCCAGGAACATTTTCACACTTTCAGTGCACGCTTACGCATCCATATGCGTTTCGTAGTTCTGATCGGCGGGTCCTCAAGCCTGGTCCCCGTGGTACCGGACATTCCGTGCGTGACTTCTTTTTCCTCTCCGCCTTATGTCTTTGTTTGTAACCGTGTTGATACGTACGGCTGTGGGTCATTCGTTGTCACTGTCATATAAATAGGCCACAATGTCCAAATTTTATTTTCTGGTTGTTTTCCTTTTTTTTTTTTCCCCCCCCCCTGTTACTCATGATCTTAGAAGAAGATTGTTCTCCCGACACAGCTCCCATGCTCCCCTGTGGCGGAGACTGAGAAGCGGGGACGCCCGGGGCAACGAGGCAGGGGCACCTTCAGTTCTTCTGACTTTTGCCAACTGCTCAGAAAAGTGTTTCTTCAATTTAGCCTCCACTTGCAAACGTTTGAACTCACCACATCCTCGTCTACACTTAGTGTTATCAGACTGGAACGTTTTTGCCAAGCTCATGGGCATGAAACAGTGACTTACTGGGATTTCAATTTGCGTTTCCCCTTATTAGCAGTGAGATTGAGTGGCTTTTGATTTTACTTTAAGGGCCTGAGTCTTTAGGTATCTCCCCCTGTGAGGTTCAAGGGGAAGTGCAGAGGAGCCTGAGCTTAAATCTTTGGGCTCTTAGTAACTCCAGAAACTCTCCCAGCCCCCACGTAAGATATTCCCCATTGCCTGGATAGCCTGGAGTCCCTGATCTTGCGGAGGCTGGACTGGGGGAGTGAGAGAGAAGAGGCCTGTTCCAGCCCATCCCTTCACGGAGGCTGGGGCTCCAGTACGGCCCCCGTAGTGTTGTCCCACAGTGTGGGAGGGCAGACCACAGCAGAGCTTCTCAGGGATGGCCCAGGAACACCATAACAGCACAGGAATCTTCTGGAGAGGATGTAAACAAGAGAAGCAGTCAGATCAAGAGACTGCTCCCCCCTTGAGCAGAAACCACAGGGAAATTCTGGGTGATATGCTCCAAGTAAAGTCGAAGGAAATTTAACAGATGATAGAAAAGTACACTATTGTAGGTTCTCGGCCCTATCGATTTGCATAAAGTGAATGCATTTGTGTAATCAGCACTGTGATCTAGAAGAGAATATCACCAGCACCCAAAAGTTCCTCTCGTCTCCCCTCCCATCACATCTCCCTCTCCCCTCCAAGGTAAGGAGATATATATATATATATATATATATATATATATATACACACACACACACACACACACATTTTATTCCGGCCACTGTAGGGTAGGAGAACACAAGTTTTCTCGATTTTCCCTTGGATCTCACTAGGGAAGGTACTGAAAGTCTAAGGCATCATAAAACATATGAATTTTAAAGTGTTTGAGCGCGTAGCCTCCAAGGACAGCCAGGTGTCTGGGGTCCCTTGCTGGGGCCTATGGGAGGGAGGGAGGGAGTTTGGTGGTTAGGGTGGGGATGCAGTCCTGGGCTGGGGAGTGGCTCTGGGCAGCGATAATTTACTAACTGGCAGGACAGTTAGTTCTTCTGACGTGTTAGTATCCAGCACGGACTCGCTGTGTATGTAGCAGAGGCTCCTCAGAGGGTACAAGTGAGAGAAACGAAGCCATTTAGAGGCCTCCGCAGTGCAGGTGAGGGAGGGCAGTGGCTTGGCATGACTGTGGAAAAGGAGAGAGAAATGAACAGCTCGTCAGGATATATTTTGGTGGAAGAATTCACAGGACCTGGTGATGGACTGGAGGAGGGGGTAAAGGTGAAGGAAGGTGTGAAGGACAGCACCCGGGGTTCTGGTACATTTGCCAAGACAGGGTTGGGGCCCAGAGGAGGAGCAGAGTGAAGGTGAAAATCACGGGCTCTGTCTGGGACACATTACATCTGAGATGCCTCCAAGTCCAGCCTGTGGAAATGTCAGATAGAGAATGCGACATCGGGTTTGGGAGCCGAAAGAAAGATCTGGATTGAAGATTTAAGCCTGGGAGTTATTGGCTCATGAAGGCTGCTTAAAACCATGGATGTCTATGAGATGCCTAAGGAAAGAAGCCAAGGACCTAACCAGTTACTGTTAAATAGCCTTGAAGTGTGTTAATGATATGAAGGCTATGTTTTTAAGAGTCCTTGTCTTTTAGAAACATACCAAACGTTTGCATGTAAAATAGTAGGTATTATGGGATTTACCTCAAAGTAAACCAGGGGAAGAAGGACTATTATGAACACGTAGGCCTTCCACTGGTCATTGTTGGGGATGGGTGATGAGTCCATAAGGGTTCGCTATGCTATTCTTTCTGTTTTTATCTATGTCCGAAGTTTTCTATACAGAAAAGATTGGAGGAAAAACAAGGGTGCAACATAGAGCCCTGACGTCCTCCAGCATTTGGCAGCCCGTTGAGGGAACGTGGGAAAGGCTGCAAAGGAAACAGAGGAAAGCCAACCAGTAGGAGAATGGGGTACCTGAAGTTAGTAAGAGGGAGGCGCCGAAGAAGGAACAAACTGGCAAGTGGCCTAGGAGGGACTCGGAGGACCAGTCGGGCAGATGTTTGGTTGTGCCCGCCGGGTTCAACAATGTGAAAGCCACTGGTGACCCCTGTCTAAGAAAGCAGGTTCAGGGTCAGGACTCCACCTGCAGTGAACTGAGGCTCAGGAGGCATGAGGCAGGGCGGGAAGATGTGTGGAAAGCTCTGACTGGGAAGCCTGATTGGGAATGAGAGCAGAAGGCAGGCAGCTGGGAGTAAGGTTTTCTTCTGCAATGGGAGAGACAGAGCATTTTGATCCAAGAGAGAAAGGGAAATCAAGACACAGGGCAGAGTCAGCGAACCCATGGGCTGAGCCTCCAAGGGACCGCTCGCCTCTTGCTGCAAGAGGGTAGGGGAGAAGCCGGTGTGGACGAGCCCGGCTGGAAGGCTCGCAGGCCGGTGTCCAGCGGGCAGCTGCTCCTTCCTCTTCCAGGAGCAGGACACGTGGTCCTCGGATGCCTGGGATGGAAGGGCGCATAGGACAGTTAGGGAGAGTGAGGTGTGCTTGAAACAGTCGTGCAGGATGGGGGGAGGGGCTGTTCAGAGAATCCTGTCGGACTGTCCCCCCACCCAGTCACCGCTTTGGGAATGCAGCTTTTAATTCTTGTTTCAAACTCGAAGGGCATGCCTGCTCACCGACGCTGCCGGAGGACCAGGACGAGGGAGCGTCATCGCACTTGGGTGGGAAGTCACGGTGACACCGAAGAGAGGGGACCCATGCCCCGAGAGCTGGAGGCCACCTCTGAACAAGAGATAGTGTCAGAACTGACTCAACACAGGGCTCCAGGAGTGACAGATGCCCCCACACTTGGCAATGATGTGTGAAAACACAGTAACTCCAAACGGGTCATCTCAAAGAGCAAAGTAGCCACCATGATTGGCTTGATTCCCTCTTTTCACAACTTGCCTTCTTCTGTTTATTTCACAAATAAACATTTTACCTTTTCTCTTTTTTCCATAAACTGTGTATTTATATAATCTGGCAGAAGGAAAAGAGAAGGGTACAGTTTCTGGTTAAGCACTAGCATTTGTTTCTTGCTTTTTCTTTATTGCTTCAGAAAATTGATTGATTGATTTATTTTTTTTTTTTTTGCTTTTGGAAATCTTTTTCTTTTTTCTTTTTTATTAGCATATAATGTATTATTAGCCCCAGGGGTACAGGTCTGTGAATTGCCAGGTTTACACACTTCACAGCACTCACCATAGCACATATCCTCCCCAATGTAGAAAATTGATCTTGACTTAAATATTTTTCAGTGCCACCCGCTTTCAAAGGCTGACGGGTCCCCCAGCTGGCTGTCTCCCCGCTGCTGGCGGTGCATTTATTAAACAATAAAAGAAGCCACAAACCTGTACCATGCATAGCGCCTAGAACTTTCTAAGCTGTGCCTTCAGCCCCAGCTGTTTGGGGCTTCAGGCAGGCTCCCGCTCCATGCAGTTGGCAAGACAGCGTGGTGGATCTTTTCATTTTTCTTTTAAGTCTCCCCTTGCCAGTTGAAGAACATGCAGGTCCAGGAGGGGATGAGATTTGCAAAGACTCCCTGGCTTGTTAAAGGCAGTGTCCACTAAAGCCCATCATCGGGCTCCCTAGTCAGGGCTCCAGGAGTCAAAGGTTGGGTTCCAAGGGACGGAGAGGCTGGGGGGCTGAGGGCTGGGTGACTGGGGGGGGGACCCGGGATGAGAACTCTGGCCGGTCCTCGGGCGCCCTCTCCTGGTGTCGCTTGCTTAACCCGCCACAGTGGGTTTGAGCAGGAAGTCTTGTCCTCAAAGACAGCGGCCCTCCCAGGGCGGAAAGCTGTGAAAAGCTCCTTCCCTGCCAGAGAAAACTAGCGGCCTGCCAGGCTTGGGCCATCACTTAGACGTGCTCCAAGTTAGAACAGAACTCTGCTTTTCTTGAGCCACGAGGAAAGGGCCAAAGAAAACACTAGTGGGACCCCCCCAGCCTCCGGAAGCAAGGCCCCTGCCCCAGCCCCTCACCACTGCCTACCCCTCTACAGACGGACAGTGACGGACCTAGTGACTCACTCCTCCCCAAGGAGCAGCCTGTGGAGGAAATGGCCCCGGGAGTGCATGGGAGGAGCTCTGTATGGACGGACCTCAGGAAGGTCCTGGTCTCCAGGAAGGAAAAACAGAAGGACTGAAGTCACCATAGTTGGCAACAGTGCTATCCTCTTGGGGTGCTGGTGCCTGGTGAGCGGCCGGCGGAAGGACGGTGAGGGGCTCGGCTGCCCTGGAAGCCAGCTTTCCTGGCCGTGCCGGAACACCTCCCCTAGCTTGGTGGTGGGGATAAGGACAGACCCCAAGGGGCCTGCCTGCTTCTCCAGGCACAAGATCACGGGGCCGACCACCCAGTCAGGGGTGATTCGCTGATCACATCTGTGTCACCACCTGTGGACAGAATCATTGAGATTTCTCTTGCCCCAAGGCTAACATTTCTAAGGACTTTCATTTTGAACTTCTTACCAAAAGAAAAGTCTGAGTCCCGATTCTCCTGTCTCAAACCCCATCTCTGCGGAAAATAACGCAGAAAGTAAAAATACAAACAAGGAAACAGTGCAGACATTCAAAGCCGTGCTCCCTTATTGCCAGAGCCCCAGGAGTCTCTGTCCCAGACCCTCGGAGACACAGCGGTGTTGGCTGTCGGTGTTGGCCGGACAGGACAGAAGAGTGCCAGCCGGCTGCGTGGGGCTCCCGAGACGCTCTGGGTGGTCAGCTTCTCATCCGAGAGAGGAAAGTTCCAGGACGGAACTCCCGGCAGGAGAGCACTCCATCACCTTTCCTGGGGCCTGAGAATGTGGGTGGACGCGGGGAGACCGACTCTACAGTGCCCGGCACGTATCCAGAAAGGCGCTCGTCTCTTCCTGTGTTCACACAACCGTTCCTGCGGCCACCTGCGGACGGGTGCCGGTTGCCCTCTGGTGCCCGACGCCGGGCTGGGCTCTGGGCTAGATCCAGACGGCAAGGAGACAGTCCTTGCCCAAGAGTGGCTCTGGAGGCCAGAGGGAGCAGAAGCTTGAACAACTACTGCTCTGGCAGCACGATGCAGAACAGGCCTCAGAGCTGTCGCAGTCCCTGGGCCACACGGTGGAAGCAGCCCGCATCTCCCGTGCTGCTGGGGTATCGGCTCCCCCACTTCCTTCAAGGGGCTGCTCTGACTCGTCCGTGCTGGGTGCCCTCCCCAGCCACACCCTGTCGGCCCTGTCTTGTTCCCTGAGCCTGCTTTATGTTCCTTCAAGGCACGTATTACCCCTTCCTGGGCTCCCGCTGATGGGTCATCTGGCCCCGAATGCCAGTTCCATGAGGGAAGAGACAAGTCCTGCTCACCTTGGAGCTTGCAGCTCTGTGGCCGGGCTTAGCACAGAAGCTGCTCGGGGCCTATTTATTAGAAAGAAGGAAGGAAGGGAGGGAGGGTGGGGGGGGGCGGGGAGCAGGGAAGGCAGGCCGGTGCCGGGACTCTTCAACCCTGGCAGATCTGAGAAGGGCTTCCAGGAGGAGGTGGCTTAGGGCCGGGTCCTAGAGCAGGAGCAGGATTTCCCCGGGTGGAGAAGAGAGGAGGGGCCGTCCGTCCGGCAAAGGGAGCGGCACCTGCAGGGTTAAGGAGACTGGAAGGAGCCATAGGCCAAGCGCTAAGAGCTTGGAGCAGAGCTGCAGGAGAGGAAGCCCCAGACTAGAGGGACAGCTCCTGAAGGCCTGAGCCGCAGGGCCGTGGCCTTGGGCTGTAAGGAATGGTGTAAGGCGGTTAAGCAGAAGACAAGGAAGGGCGGGGTGTGCTGGAACAGAGAGATGGGGCTTGTTGGCAAAGAACTTCTTGATTTAGCAGCTGTCAGACCATGCCAGCAGAGCGGGAGGAAATTCAGGGCGCCTGAGGGTCCCAAGAACAGAGGTGAAGCCCAGGCAGAGCCGGGGAGGCTTCGGAGGAGACATGCTCTGTGCAGCCTTCTGGAGGCCCCCGGCCCACACCAGAAGGAAGGTGAGCTCTGGCTCGGGTGGGTCTCAGGGCCACCCGACCAGCAGGGTGAGAGGAAGGACGAAAGGGCTGGAAGGAAAGCACCAGGGAAGCTCTCAGCAGCCTCCCAGATGGGCACTCTCACCCCGCCCCGCCACGAGGGCTAACTCTTGCCAGAAAACCCCTGTGTAGACAGGCCCACATCCCCAGCAGGCCTCCCCCTCCCTCTGCCTGGGCTGGCCTTGAGCAGCCTCTGCCCAGCCCTTGCCTGGTGCCATCTCAAGGCTGGAGACTTGCCCCAGACACAACTCAGCCACCCCCCCTGCTCTGGGCCCTCCTTGGCTCTGTCCCAGGCCAGGCCCTGCTCCCCCCGCCATTTGGAGGGGGTCGCTCTCTGGGTGCCCCCGGCCTAAGCAGAGGCTGGGGGAGAGGAGGCCAGGGGCGGGGTCTCCTCTTGTCTCCTTAGCCCCCTTGGCTGTGTTGCTTCTCCATCCCCTCCTTCTCACCCCCACACAGGAGAGGGGGGCAAGATGCTCCCCAACACAGACACCTCGCCCTCAAGACCCACCCACAGCCGACATCAGACTCTGGAAGCCTCGCAGAACGACACAAACACTGACAATTAGCAAGTCCACAGCCGTCACCCCACCCAGCTTTGGGGAGAAGGGGAGACACATTATCTTATATTTAGCACCACTCCTTATAGCTCTAAAGTCACTTTTTGGTGCAAAAACATAAAAAAATGTATTATGTATGACTTGATATCACATTTGATATATTTAGATAATTTTTCAGAAGAGAAAACCAACAAAACCTCTCTGGGAAAAAGAAATTCCCTTTTCCCCAAAATTTCCAGGTTATTTTCGGTGCCTTCCCAGCTCTCCTCTGGTGAGCCGAAGGGTCGGGGCCCCCCACTCCCAGCCCCAGGGGCCCAGCTCCGGGGAGAGCAGCTCTTCCTCGGGCGCACATGCCCCACGGACGGGTGTCAGATTGATTAACTTCTTGATGGTAGAGAGCTCCCTAATGTTTTTCTTTGCAATGTCTCGGCTCTATAAACGATCGCGACCCAAGGCAATTTACAGTTACTTCCATTTTTTTTAATGAAGTCTGATTTAATAGTCGGAATGGTTAATGGCCTCGTCTGTCACACATAATAAAACAGAGCCTAATTGTATTTTAAAAAGGCCCTTTTGGTATGAACAGAAGCAACAACTTGATTGCATTCGGAGAGAGGGTTTTGGTGTGCGCTAAGATGGCTTCCCAAGGGCACCAGACAGGTCTCCCTGGGTTGTCATTCCCCCTCCCCCCCCACCCCCCCCCTATGCCCATAGGCCTTGCTTCTAAAGGAATTTCTCAATTCCCCCAGCCAGTTAAAGCCCGTGGCCCTCCTGCCAGCCTCCTCAGGACGCCCGTCCTGGCCTCCCAGGGCTTCCCACACCCCACCGTAATTACAGCCTTGCAGGCCCTCCCACGGAAGAAAATGGCCTGATACCCATTTTATACCTGGGAAAACTGAGGCTGGCTTGCCCCACTGGCCCGGAGCCCCAGGGCGATGAGTCA
This sequence comes from Martes martes, assembly GCF_963455335.1. Taxonomy (NCBI): domain Eukaryota; kingdom Metazoa; phylum Chordata; class Mammalia; order Carnivora; family Mustelidae; genus Martes; species Martes martes. The sequence goes on along the minus strand of NC_137901.1, from coordinate 26,127,176 downwards.
GTGCCTCTGGTAGGCTCTGCTGTCAGCTCCAACCACCAACACTCTCCACCCAGCCAGGCGGCCCCTGGCGCTCCTCCTGTGGCAGCAGGGGGCCCCTGGGAAGCAGGGGGGCCTGTCTGCTCAGCATCACTGTGGCTGACCCCCGAATGCAGAAGCCACGAGGACGCTAAGGCAAAGAGAAGCAATTCACCCACGAACACACAGTTTGTTCAAAGGGACCTGAGATGAAGTTTGGGGCCCTTAAGCAAATAACCCACTTGCCTTTTATAAAATAAAAGGAGGCTCCCTCCTCTCCAGGAGCCTGGAGCCTGGGGCACACACACCAGCCCACTGAAGCCAGCGTCACAGGGAAGGGCTTGCAGATCCAGGGCGGCCTAGCCGAGGCGGCTAGGCAGCACCACGCTGGGAGCACAGTGACCCTTGCCCAGGGACTGAGAGATAGCAAAGGGGGCACCGGACCTGTCGTCATGAGGCCATGAGCTGGTTTGCCCCCAACCAGTTGTGTGACCTTGGGCATGGGTTCCCTCCCCGAGAGCCAGCTTCCCCTCTGCAACACACAACCCTGCTCTTCATGCCTGCCCTTCCCTCCCGCCCTGCTGCGGGGTCGTCCCCTCCAGGCCCCTGCCTTCAGTGGGAGCTTGGCTGAGGGCGGATGAAGGTGCCCGGCAGGTCCACAGAGTCTGCCTGGGGGGAGACCGGATTCCTGTAGAAGAAATGCCTGGCCAAGGGGGCGGCTTGGCCTCGCCGGGGCACGCACCCTGCAATCCTGGGAAATGGGGCCTGTCTGGACATTCCTATCCTTCGTCCTGTGGCCTCTTTTAAGCGCTGGTGCCCAAGCGGAGGCTGAGGAGGAGCGTGGAACGTGTGGGCTCTTGTCCAGTGTCCTTGGCCAGAAGGGTGGGTGGCTGGGAGAATCATCCAGGCAAGACCAACGCTGCTCCCCGGGGCGGGCAGGGCAGAGGGCCTGCGGGCTGGTGCCTGGACTTCCAGATGTGTCTGCGGGCAGAGCCATGGCTGCAGGCTCCCCTGACTTCTCTAACAAGGGGAAGGGGTCACGAGTCTGGGGAGCCTTCTAGCCCCTTGCTGCTACTAGATCCAGGGCCAAAAAATGGGCTTGGGGTCGGCCAGACTGGGTTCCCACCTGCCCACCTTCCAACATGTGTGCTTGGAGAGTCAGGATCAGGTTGTGGAGGGGATGAGCAGACCACACAGGGCCCCCCTCCCCCAAGCAGAAAGCCCTACGGCTTAGGGGCAGGTAGCAAACACTTGGGGAAAATGGGGAGGGAGCATGTACCCTCTCTCCCTCTCTCTCTCTTTCTATCTCCAATCTTCAAGCTGAAAAGGACAAAACAAAAGTGAGTGCAGAAATGGCTGCAGCAGAGGCTCTGCTGGAAAGAAAATTAAAATGAGCCCTTGTGAAGAGAAAGCTCGATAACTCTCCGTGTTGCCAGAAGTTCCAACTGGGCACAGGGACAATTCTCCTCAGGGACATGAGAAGGAAAGATTTCCTCCTGATTATCTCTGCCAGCCCTCCAGCAACTATAAGTAGAGTAAGGAACCTCGGGCTGAATCTGACATCTCCCTTCCTTCCCTTCTCACCCAGTCCCAGCCTCACGAAACAGCAGGTGCATGTTGTCCTTGTCCCCTGCCCCCTCTCTCATGCCTCTCTAGCGAAGTCCCAGTGCTGGGTAAATCCAGAGTGCATCCTCTCTGCTCCCGCCCTCAGACAGGGAACGGAGCTGGAGAGCAGCCCACAAACAGCTGTATCAGTCAGCATTGGCCACACTCTGGTAACAAACAACCCCCAGACCTCAGGGTCTCGCCGCCACAAAGGCTCGTTCTTCACTAGGAGAGAACAGGTGCACCGCGGGTGACTCTCCCCTGTCGCCCCCGCTCCGGCATCCAGGTTGTCCAGGCGGCCTCTGTCTGGGATGGGGCCAGGCTGGAGGCAGAGAGAAAAGAGAACACGGTGGAGACACCTGATGGCACAGAGCTCCTGCTTCCCCTCCCAGTTCCCTGATGAATGCAAGTGTCCTGGCCAAGCCTGATGTCATTAGGGCAGAAATAAGAGTTCTCCCCCAGGAAACACTTGTGACTCTTTTTGCAAAATAATACAGGCTAGCCAATGTGGGAGTACAGTCTCTCTTGCACTACTGGGGCCTCCAACAGGCCTCCATCTGGTCTGTCCATTCTTCCACCACAACCCGAAATCTTCGACGCCTTTTGCACCCTTCTCCAATGCATGGGCCAACCCACCCCCCAATTCCACTCTAGCTGATGACTGTCCTTCAATCACAGAAGAGACAGAGGCAACCAGAAGAAACCTTTCACTGCTATCAGCACCAAAGCAACCAACTTGAAGGCCCAATCATGTGCTCCCCGCCTTCTCTCCCTTCTGTAGTCCTGAGCTCTCTGTGCCTCTCTCTGGAAACTTTTCCTTCTGGGCCCCAGCCGTCATCCCCTCCTCCTCCCTCCACCTCCTCCTGAACACCCTTCTGTCTCCCTGACACCCCCCTGTTCCCTTCTTGGCTGCATCCTTCTTCTCAGACTTCAACCTGCTGCTTCAGCCCCATCTAAAAACACTCTCTTGACCCCACCCCCCACTCCAGCTCCTACCTCGCAGCTGCTCCTTTGTATGGCAAAATTCCCACAAAATGTTGCTCTGCTCTGTCTCCACTTCCTCAGTGGCCCTTCTCTCTAGGCCCACTCCACTGCCCACAGAAACAGGTCTCCCTGGGCCCCCAGCCCCCTCCACATGGTTCATCCCATGGTCGGTCAGTCTATCCTCCCTTTTCTCAGCCACCAGCAGCATTTGACACAGACAGTCCTTCTGTCCTCCTGGAACCCTGGTCTTGGGGCAATGCTATCCCTTGGTTGTCCTATTCCACTGTTCACTTCCACTTGACCCAAAACTTACTAGTTGCCACTCATCTTTCTGACCCTTAAACTTCAGAGAATCCATGGCTTAGTTCTCACACCTCCTTTCTATCCTCAGTGGGCTCACAGACAAGGCGTGGTACACCACCTGCATCCTGATCATGTCTCCATGGACACCGTGGTCCCATCAACTTGCCCCCGACCTTCAGATTCATCTATGCAGCCGCCTGATCAACAACTCTATTTGGACACAGTGAAACAAGACCAAAACCCAACTCTTGACTTTTAACCCTAAATCCTCTGTTCCCACCCCTGTTGTTGACTTAACAGTTGTCTCGGTTACTGGCACCCACATACTTACCCACCCAGTGTTCTTCCTCCCTTTCTACATGATATCATTTCCGTTCTGGTATCATTTCCTCTCAGCCTGAAGGACTTCCTTGACTGTCTTTCCTTGTGTGGGTCTTGCTGGCAAGAAATTCTCTCAGCCTTTGCTTATTGGAAAATGCCTTTATTTCATATTCATTTTTGAGATATATTTTTGCAGGATATAGAATTTTAGGTTGACAGGGTTTTTTCCTTTCAAGACATTCAAGATTCACTCATTGTCTAGTAATTATTTTTCTGATGAGGAGTCAGCCATCATTCCTATTGTGGTGCATCTTTTTTTCTCGTGCTATTTTTAGGATTCCCCCCCCCCCGCCCCATCTTTGGTACACTGGTTTAGCAGTTTAACATGTGTATCTAGTACTTTTTAATCTTTTTTTGAAATTTAATTCAATTTTTTTTTCATTGTTCCAAAATTCTTGCTTAGGATTCATTGCTCTTCATGGATTTGTGGGTTGCTGCTTTTGAGGAAACTTGGAAAATGTTGACTACTATTTCTTCAACTATTTTTCTGTCCTATTGTCTCTTCTCCTTCTGGAATTCCAGCTACTTGAAAGGCACACTTTTTGATACAGGTTGTTGAAGCTCTATTTTTCCCCCCAATATCTTTTTCTCTGGATGCTTCATTTGGCTATTGACTGGTCTTCAAGGACATGGTTGAATCCAATTTTCTAAATTTTTTCTTGCATAGATTGTATTATCCAGTTCCAGGGTTTCCATTTGGTTCTTTTTTAGAGTTTTCATATTTCTCCTGAATATTTCCCATCTCATTACCAATTAGTCCATTATTCCTATTCGTTTTTAAAAAAACTTATCACATTTATTTTAGAGTCCTTGTCCTTGATTCCAACATCTATGTTATATCTGTGTCTGCTTGTGTTGATTGATTTTTCTTTGACTATGGGTTACATCTTTCTATTTATAAAAATTCCTTGTAATCCTGGATTGTATGTTGGACATTATGAATGATTTGTTGTAAGGCTCTAGATTTGGTTATCTTCCTTTGAAGAGTGTTGTGTGCTATTCTAACAAGCTGTTAAATTACCAGGAGATCATCTTAATCCTGAGATGGCTTAATTTTAGGATCTGTTTTGGTAGCTTTATTTCCGTTTTTTCCTTAGTTATGGAGTGAATCCCTTAGTCCTGGGATATATCTTTACTTCTGAAATGTGGGCTTCCTGGAGTTTCTATGGAAAGTCTGAAACCAAAGCCCCACTAACTTGAGTGTGATAGGAAGCTGAAATTTCTGCTCAGTTCTTTCAGTCTTCCAGTAGTTGATTTCATTGAGGCACCTTGGAGTTTTGAGCCCACAAGGACAGTAAAGGAGTCGGGCAAGGATTTGAAAAGAGTTTATATACAGATTATAAAGAGGCTCTCTGCCCTACAACTCCCACTTTTCTCCTCAATTTCCAGCTTCTCTAAAAGCCTTAGCTCAGTAAGAACTCTGCTTGAATTCTTCCACTGTGCATTGTGTGGGCCAGTGAGTACCCTCAGCAAAACACTTGTATAAATGTGGGTCCCATTCAGTGTGTTTCCCTTCTCTCAAGGATTGAATCTCCTCCAGTAGGTGGTTGCGTTAGGTCATTCTCCCACGCCTCCAGAGTTATCATTATTATCAGCACAAGAGTTAGTCTGCTAAAGGCTGCTCTGTGATAACCAGAGACTGGAGGTTCAACCTTTTGGCTTTAGATACCAGCTATTATCTGACAACTCTCAAATTTATATCTATACCCCAATGTCTCCTTGATATCCAGACCTGTATATTCAACAGCTTCTATAATGTCAAATAGGAATTTCAAACTATACATGAACATAAGTAATCCCCTGATCATTTCCCTCACAAAATTGCTCCATGGTGGTGGCTGAGCCTAGGTGGCAATGTGAAAAGTCATGTGTCCTCCATGGCCATTTGAACCCCTTGTGCTCCAGAACCTCTGTGTGCTACTTTGTCTCAAGAATGTGTCTGAAAAAGAAACCATGAAACCATCCCAGTAAAAATGCCTTTGTCAGGCCCAGAGAGGACAAGGGTCTTGTCAAGACCAAATAGCTATTGGTGACAAGTGGGTATAAAACTTTAGATATCCTGGGTTCCAGCCCAGTGCTGACTCATTTCTTGCTATTAAAGTCTTAAAACCAAACCCATCTGTCTCTTATCCCAGTCTCCAGGACTTCACCTTCCCACAGGCCCCACCTGTTCACCCACAGGTGGTGGCAGCACAGGTTCCATGACCTCTAAGGTCTTTTCTTTCTTTAGACTTCCTTCTTGTCTGCTTCCCACCACTGCTATGAAACTCAATTATCTCACCCCCCCTTCTCTGAGGTCCCCCTACACATATGCACACACACACATGCACACACACACACACATCACTAAACTCTCTCAAAGACCACCACCACAGTGTCTCCACCCATAGGACCTCCCAGGGTGACCTGTTAGACTCCTAGTCTCTCTTATACACTCACCTACATCCTTTTTCCGCCCATCAGACTCAAAAGTTGCTCATCCTATATCCCCATTACTGTGAGTCCTTTTTGCTAAGGGATCTAATTAATAACAACTCCAGATTGCCTTGGGAATAGGGTTTGTTTCATCACTGTCCTGGGTGAGAAGCATTAGGGGCAGGATTTTCAATTTGTTTCTTTCAGACCCCCTGAGCACAGTGCTAGGACACTCCCTAATCCATCACCACTGCCCTCTAAGACTCCCAGAATGTGACCCAGGTCTCCAGACCCTAGGCTAGTTTGATTCTCCTTATTCTACTCATTCTTTCTCTAATATTAAACTAAGAAGTCAGTGGCTGAATCCTATCCTGACCCTTAAATTTCTGCATGTGAACCAGAGACTTTGGGAGCCACTAACAAGAATGACTAATTATGGGAATGACAGTCACTTGGCAGGCAGACAGGAGTGTTTTTTCTGGGACAGGCTTTCACCTAATTCCAAGGATATCAAATACATCCCTCTCTACTCTTCTCCTGGAATGTTGGTGGCTAGAGGGGTCGGGGGCTTAAGTAAGATTTTGTACTCTGGGAACCATCTTGTATAGATTCCATCTTGCTCATGCATGGACCACCTTTTGATCCCATGACACCACGTACTTTGACCTCATGACACCAGGAAGAAAAGTAGAATGAACAGACCTCAGGGCAGGCAAATAAGAAGCCACAGACCTCAAGGTGGAAATTACTTGCTGTGGGCTCACAGGGGATTGGGCTCTGAGCTCTAAAGCCACCTTCCTTTGTTCAGTCTGTTATATGGGGGTGGCCACAGAGTAACACAGGTAACTATACCGAACTAAAGACCTTATTGATTCTTCAACACATGATGTGTTCAATGACATTCCATGATATGTCTAATGTGCTGTCCTTCACTAGCCATGCATAGTTCAATGTGCTGTGCAAAGTCACAACCAACACATTGCTCTAAAGCAACATTTCCATCCATCCGTCCCAATGTGTTCATGATGTATTGCCTCCAATAAATTGTATCTCTGATTTTTCTGGATCTGTGGCTATAGCATACCCCAAAAGAGGTAGTCTCAAGAGGGCTCAATTTGGAAAAATGAATGAATGAATGAACAAATAAATAAATAAATGGCATTATCTACATTTTCAAACTTAATGGCCTCTTTCTAGTCTCTAAAGCACTTATACAATCATTATTTGTCATTCTTGGTGTTCTTCCACCAGCTTTAGCCCGAGAAGAGAACCCAAGTCTTACCATAGAGAGTGCCCTGAATACAACAGCCCAAAGAGCTGTTCTGTCCAAAAAGAGTAGAAACCATGCAGATGTTACCTCTTCCTCCTCTCTACAAGGCCTTGTCTATGCTCCACCCTGAACTTGAGGCTGTTCTGATCACCAGCTAGCCCCACCTCCCTGAGGGAGATGAAACTGTAGAGCAGGGGAGCCTAGCAGAGCAGTGGGCTGGACTAAGGAGATGGGGAAGGGGTGCTACAGGCGGACAGCTGGGAAAACACACCTTTTGATCCTCCTTCCTTCCCATGCAAACAGGAGCCAGATCCTCGAGATGGTGGTGAAGGTGTGCAGAGCCAGGAAGTTTCTAGTTCAAATCCTCGGTCTTCCACTGAAAACCAAGTGACTTTGGGGGAGCTATTTGGCTTGGCTGAGCATCTGTTTCCACATAGCTCTGTAGAGATACAAATTAGAGGACAGACTCTGCCCTCGTGGAGTATAGGAATTGTGACTTGAGTAAAAGTTCTTAAATCAATAGATCCATTATTTTCCGATGAGAGATGCCCTTCAACATAGAGACAGGCGAGGCAGTGTCAGGATCGAGAGATCAAGCTCTGACATCAAAAAGTCCTGAATTCAAATCTCCCCTCCATCATTTAGCAGCTCAGTGGCTCTGGGCAAGATGCTTGATCGGTGTGTGACTCAGTTTCCCCTTCTGTGAAATGGGGCCATTACTAGGAGTGTTGTAAGGATTAAGGGAAACGATGTATGCCAAGCCCTTAGTACAGTGCCTGGTACCCTGGGTACATGTTAAGAATATCTACGTATCTCAGTGAGCCTTGCTCTCAGGACTTCTCTTTACAGAATGGATACGAGAATCAATTTACAAACCACAAGAAAAACAATTTCATTGCCTCAGTTCCTTCCACCTTTTCTGCTAACACCAAACAGCACCTTATACAGTCATCAACCCAGTCATTTGTGGCTGCTTCCAGCAGTCTGCCGCTGGCCCAGGCCATGTAAACGACGACTAAAGGTATCAACGACAAGGCTCAAGGGAAAGTTCTCAGTAATGTCCTCAATGCTAGCGTCACATCACGGGAGCAAGTACCATGCTCTGGCCCCTCTGTGGCAGATGGTGGTCAGCGGGGTGGAGAGGCTCTGCACAGCTATGGAAGTAGGCAGTGTCTACACTGTGGGCTCACGATCTAGTTTCGATAGTCGTCTGACCCCCCTAGCCCCCACCCTCCCCTGAAGCGTATGACAGATGTCAGTTTGGTGGTAAAGGGATGTTGCAGTGTTCCAGGCCTGAGGCCAGCAGGGTCAGTGGGGGTTGAGGGGCCTTGCGTTATCCCTCCGGCCTGGAAATGGAGCCGGGCAGAAGGTGAGGAAAGCCACAGGGGACTGTAAGTGAGCCTAGCCCATCTAGCTTTGTGTGCTCATGAAGAAGAGCCCACCCCTGGACTCCCTTCCCAGGTTGCTAAAGAGGACCCAGAACCAGAAAGAAAATTAAGCACTCTTGCCTCTGTGCCGGGTCTCCCAGACTCCTCTTCCCTCCAGGTCAGAGCTCAAGAACAGGGCAGTGACTCCAATCTTTTAAGAGCTTTGTTGGAAGGTGTCCAATGTTCAGCCTTGTCTGGCTGTAATTCTCTTTAAATCTTCTGAGGTTTCCCCATTACTGAGCACTTCTCTGGCCCTCTCCTTGCCTGATGATTAAGCATGGAGGGAGATGTTAGTTTTTTTTCCCACCACCTAGCTGTTATTTGGGTGGAGATGTCTTCTTAATTCTTTAGCCCAAGAGAACAAGCTACCTACTTCCTTTGACTCATGGTCTGAGACATACTTGGACATGGAGTGGAGCGGCCTTGCTACAGAAAACCTTTTAAAGAGAAGACCGAGTATAATTTAAATGCATAATAGATTTCTATCCCACTTGCCAAAAGCCATCCTAAAAGGGCTGATACAGTCTGTTAAATGCTGCTAATTACATAGTAGAAACACGTACCCTTGCAGACTTGAAGCCAGAGGGCTCCTGCCATCCTGGCCTCCCTAGACCAGTTCTTCTGAGAAGAGTCACAGAGGAGACACTGAAAAATACCCAGGCCAGGTAAACAGGGCCTGTGGGATGGCCTCTCATCCTAGAAGAAGTTACCCGACCTAGGAACACCGGGAACCAAGCATATTCCAAACTGCATACACATGAAAAGAAACCAAGTGGTCACCATTCAAGACCCGTCCCTGTTCATTCCAGAAGCTCTTGGGCTTTCTCCTTTTCCCCTCTTCCCTCTTCTCCCTGCACCCACCTTCCTCCACGCTCACATTCCCACCATGCCTCTGCTCACGCTGTGTTTTCAGAGTCAGCGATTTCATTGCTCCTGCTGGGACCCCTGACACTTTGTGCCACAGACTCTGCTTTGGATCTTCTGATTCCACACGGCTTTATAACCCAAGTGGTTACATCCATGAGAGCATATCAAGGTCTTCCCAAGCAGGTAGTGCCTTTCTCTCACAGCACCCAGAGAGCTAGGCCCAAAAGCAGTGTTTAAAAAGAGTGGTTGATCCTCTAATATATTTGATTCAGAAGTGCAAATCATAGGGGCACCCGGGTGGCTCAGTCAGGTGAGTGTCCGACTCTTGGTTTCGGCTCAGGTCATGATCTCAGGGTCATGAGATCGAGCCCCGCATCGGGTACGTGCTCAGCACAGAGCCTGCTTGAGGTTCTCTGCCTCTCCCTCTTCCTCTGACCCTCCTCCAACTCACATGCACGTTGTCTCCACCCCCGCTAAAATAAATAAACAAACAAATAAATAAATAAATTCTTAAAAGAAAAAAAAGAGAAACGGAAATAATGTAACTGCACACAACAGCAGGAGCAGCCATGGGCTAGACCTTGAGATGCTCACAGTCGTCTGTGCCCAGCATCCTCTTCCTTGCACACGATTTGGGGGAGGCAAACCGGGGTTTCCCTACACCAAAACAACTTCTATGCCTGCCTTGTTCTCTAAAGACAGTAACTCTTGACTGAGGGGTTTTCCGTCAGGATGAGCTCTACCAGCCCCCAAGGATCAGAGCACCAAGGGGGTGCTCGTTAGCTGCAGTGCCTACAGCTCAACAGAGATCAATCTAACCTCTAGTCCCCAGATCCGGATGTACGGTAAAGAAAGTAAGAACAGGGTGAGAACCACAGAGATTATGGAAAGCCTACGCTGCTCTGAAAGGAGCTGTCTCTGAAATCCACAGGGATGCTTCTGCTCCCTGCAGGGGCCATTTCCCTTCTGGGCACTAACTTAGGTTGGTCCCCAGTCCTGCCTCTCCCCACAGCTCCCACCTCAAATGCACATATTAAGGCTTGCTGAAAGATCCTGAAGGAGAGGATGAGAGCATCTTGTCAAGAAAGGAGGCTGTGGAAGGTAAAAAGAAGGCGGTATGGGGGGAAGCACATCGAACATTTCAAGGAAAACAATTAAAAATTAATGGGCTCTCAGGAAAGGAAGGCATTGCAAGATAATCAATCGGGCTAGGTTTTCTGAGCACCTGTCAGTCGATCAAAAACATTCACTGGCTGCCTGCTAAGCATGAGGCCCGCCGGAAATGCTGAAGTGGACACAGAGATGTAGCATATATAAAAAAGAAATGTTTGGGAAAAACTGGTTTTAGCCTCTGCCCTTTGGGAGGTTTAAGGCAAGCGGAGCAAACAAATCTAATCTAAACCTCTCTTCCTGAAGGCCCCTGTGCTCACCCACACGCTGTCCAGGTTACTTTCTCAGATGCCCACGTCAGGGTCTCCTAGCGCCCCCAGTGTCCCAGCCCTCCTAGTCTCCCAGGGCCCCCGGTCTCCCAGTGCTCCCATGCGAGTTTCCACGCATGTGTCTTGTGAGCACCCAAGTGCACCACCAGTGATGGCTCTGGGGGCAGTGGTTAGGGAAGACTTCACAGAGGAGATCAAATTTAAACTGGGTCTTGAAGAATGGATAAATTTGGAAGGCCGAGAGCTTTCCAAGGCAGAAAGGAGCTCACCATGTCATTAAATGTTAGGTGCAGATGGACCTAATTAGAATGTGATGGATGCTCTCTCACTGGGAGAAACAGATTCTGAAGGGAGTGCTGAGAAGGGGCCGCGAAGTGAGGGAAGAATGGCCAAAGGCCAGAGGTGGGGGGTGACAATGTCACAGCAAGCTGTCAAGGGAAGAACTTTCCAGGTACTAAGAGCAGAACAGGCAAAGACAGAGGCTGGAAAGAGCAAGTCAGGGGCAAGAGTGTCTACGTGGGACCAATACTTTGATAATATTAAAGACCCCGTGTTCCTTGTCAATGTCTCTACCCCCCACCCCAGTCTGTGCCGTCCAGCTAGGCCATGGAGATTAATAATGGCACAAAAGGAAAGGAGGTACAGTAGGGTAATGACGGTCACTATTAAGCTGTGACCCTCAAGAGTCTTTTATTATTTTATTTTTCTTTGGCCTCTCTAGGAATATGATAAAGAGTCTTGAAAGTCAGGTTTTACTGAGAATGCAAAGGGAGTTTTATATTTTTAAGAGCCCCATTCACATACTAGAAGTAAGCTTGGATGGCTGAATGTGTAGTTTGTCTCTAAGCTGTAGACAGAGGGAACTTAGTAGAGCCCCTTTGTGAGGGAGAGAGTCCAATGACTCCCAAGTCAGGGAGAGGGGCTCAAGGAGAGTAGGTTGTAAAGAAGTTAGGCCACCTGTGACTGCCCCTGCTATCTTGAGGCCAAACCTCGGGTATAGGTGGGGGCGGGGGTAGGGGGCATGGGTAAGGATGGAGAATAAGACAGAAGCTGCACGGTGGGGTCATGGACGGCTTTCCTAGGCACAGCCAGTATGGCACAGAGGCACTGGCTCACCACTGGTAGAGGGAATTGTCTAATTAAGCCTGAGAAAATACTGTTGGCTTCCCCAAGCTTGAGCAAGATGTTCAGGGCATCCCAAAGTTCCAGCTTTCTTCCCCACCTCTGCTCCCAAGGTCCAAGGTCTCCCTAGAGGCCAAGCATTGGAGAACTGACTTCCCATAAGCTCTACCTCCCATCTGTCTGATGCCATCTCAGGGAGGAGAAGAGGAAGAGGCTTTAAGAAGCTGAGCGTTTCTCCCAAAGGGACAGTCTGAAGTCTAAGACAGACTAAGAGAAAGAGTTATCTTTGCTTTGCAAGTTTAAAGCCATCCACCTCTTCCCACCCCCTCCCAAAGCTTGATGGCGCTCATGAGGGATTCTAAGTTAGCGGTACGAAATGAAGAAACTGCAACTCTGTTTGTACAGTCTGAGTCTTAAAGTGTGGGAGGTGGGAAGAGGAGCAAGCAAGGTCTGCAAACGCACAGGGAACACAGGCTCATGCGGTGGGTTGCTGGCTGACAATCGCTTGGGGCTTTCTAAAAATGCAGATCCCAGTGTCTCAATTCCAGAGCTGCACAGTCAGAACCCTGGAGGGGAGGCCAGAGAGGCTGCATTTGAACAGCTTTCCTTGTGAACTTGTGACTCCAATATAGAAAGCACAGTGAAGCCAGGGGGCAGGAACCAACCTGGGACAGAGCATCTCTTCCTCCGACTCTGAGGCTAAAAATGAGGGCAGTGCCCAAGGGCAACCACAGCACGCAGAGGTGAGTGGAGGCGGAGAGGTGGGGGGTGGGGGGGAGGGGGTGGGGAAGGGAGCCTGTTGGGATAAACTGGTTTCAACCCACTGCACTGAGTACAGAAGAGACAGGAAGTAGTTATGCAGGTTGCAAAGGAACTTTGTCTTCATTTTCCTGTTTTTTTTTTTTCTTTTTTCTTTCTTTTTTTTTTTTTTTGAAGTGAGAGACAGGGAGGCTGTGTAGGCTATGGGGACAGGCAGGTGTCACGGAGAATGAAAATCTGAGAGGGAGTGTCTGATTGGCAGTGCTCTAGAGAAGCCTTGAAGAACTAACTAGGGCTCCGAGCACCTGGCTTAGTGTCGACCTAAGACACCCTTTTTCTCTGCCACCAGGCTGAGTAGGGAGGTGAGCAGGAAATGGTGGTGAACAGAATGGGTTTGGAGAGTCACTCTGGGAAAAGCAGGGAGTTCACCAAGGGGATGGTAAAGACCCAGGTCACGGGGGGCTTCTCTGAACCTGGAGACAAGTTCAGCTTCCTTGGAAAATGTTAGCTTCCGTTCCACATTTAGTACCAAGACAAAAATACCAAAAGGCATTCTTCAGGGAGAGCAGTAGTGATGGGCTGGAATGAAAGGAAATGTAATTTCTTCTTTAACTGTACCTATGGATTATTCAGAAGTTTTGGGTTTTATGAAAAAATGTTCTTATGTAACCATGTGGCTTAAAAGAAATACCCAAAGCGTAAAATCACATTTTTGGATTATATGTGAAATGTCTAATACTTCTTGGTAATACAGTTTATAAGTTGGCAAAAAGACAGATCTTGACTTACTAGGTGGCTAATAATTTATCAAAACATTACAAGGAAGTAATCACAAATGTTTTAATGTAGTATTACTAACTGACCATCTTGGCATCTTGAATACTCCATAAGTCCAATATACTTTCTATACTCACTATAATTGAACATTTAATGCTAGCTGATCAATAAATTCTTTGGTTCTATTGCACACTTTTATTTTAGAATACTTAGGCAAGACAAAGGAATGTTTGCTTCCAAATACACTGATTAAAGTATACACTCCATTGAGGTGCATTAAAAAAAAAAAAAAGCATGCATGAAAAGGATGTCTTAAATTTTTGTACTTAATTTCAAACTCCAGACTTTTTTTTCAGGATCTCAGGGTCGTGAGATCAAACCTAGCCTCGAGCCGTGAGTCGGGTTGGGGAGTCTGCTTAAGACTTTCTCTCTCTCTCCCTCTACCCCTTCCCACACGCTCGCTTTCTCTAATGGATAAATAAATCTTTAAAACAACAAAAAGCCAACAAAAAAACAAGCTCCAATTATTTTTAAAGTTTTATTCATTTGAGAGAGAGCAAGCGTGTGTGCTTGTGGGGCAGGAGGAGGGGCCGAGGGAGGGAATCTTCAAGCAGATTCCTCGCTGGGCTCAGAGCCCCATGCAGAGTTCCATCTCACAATCTGTGAGATCATGACCTGAGCCAAAACCATGAGGTGGGTGCTTAATCTACTGAGTCACCCAGGCGCCCCACAAACTCTAAATTTTAAGTGGACCACACGGATCTTTTGTGTTCCTCAAAGCCAGTAAAAAGAAATTATATTATGTGTCCATTATGTCTTGCTAAATGGATTAATATGTTTCAGAAATCTTTTCTTATGATTTCTAATAGCTTTCTCTAACTGAATGTGCTGTTAGAGAAGCTTCGAACGTTTCCGATTAAGTATATATGTACATCCAAAGAATGGAAAAAACATACATCAGTGTTTTTCTCTGATTGTTATAACCTGGATTATTATTATTATTTTGGTGGTGTTTTTGTATTTCACAAAAATAGTGGGGCTATTAGGAAAAAAAAAAGTTTAAAAAGCCCCATTCGCTGCCTTGCCAGTCAGACTACAAAATACCTTTGTCTTTACATGAATATGATAATCAAAAAGGATTTGTGTAATCATTAAAGACGAGTGAGGAGAAGGAGAGCCCCTTTAAACATATATTCACGGAGAAATACTCAGTTCTCTAAAAAATGGGGTAAATAATGCTGGACGTGAATGCTGAAGGCTGAGGTCAACTCCGCTGTCTAGGGCTACCACGCCAGCCAAACCACCGGAGAGGCTTGCCTCCTAACTTCCTCCACAGCAAAGACTCTGACTCTCCGGACAAGTTTTGTTTTGTTTTGTTTTGTTTTTTAAAGATTTTATTTATTTATTTGACAGAGAGAGAGAGAGATTACAAGGAGGCAGAGAGGCAGGCAGAGAGAGATGAGGAAGCAGGCTCCCCGCCGAGCAGAGAGCCCAATGCGGGGCTCGATCCCAGGACCCTGAGATCATGACCTGAGCCGAAGGCAGAGGCTTAACCCACTGAGCCACCCAGGCACCCCTCTCCGGACAAGTTTTGATTCTAATATAGAAATGTAAGCTAGAAACAGGACACAGATAACTGTGGTGTTTCCTTCCTAAAAATCTGTGTCAGAGTTACAACATACTGTGATCGTGGCTAGAGCAGGATCATTGCTGGAAGCTTCCCGGAAGCCCTCCCCGCTTCTAAAAACGGCCCCATGGAGTACAACAGGCTATAGGTAACATTGTTGCACCTAAGAAGCCCCAGAAATGTTTTGGAACTGGTACTAATGAACGTAAGTGCTTATCATTAAAGGTTTCTCTGAAGTGAAGAACTCTTCTAGCTTGTACAAGCCAGGCTGGTTCTAGTCCCGGGACAGTGGCAGGGGCAACCCCAGTGCAGGACTTCCTGAGCAGGCCGCAAACACGCTCTTCGGTTCTAACTCACCTTCATGGCGTATGTCGAAATAGGCTTCTACTGAAGGCTCCCGGAATTAAAAAAGCACTTGAACCAGAGCCCCTGGCTTGTCATCTGTTCAGCGTCTCCACACTCCCCACTCGGGACGACCCCAGGCCCGGGGGTGGTGGGTGGAGGGCACGGAGAGGCCTCATTCCTCCTCATTCTGTGTGGCCAGCTCTTGGCCACTCGGCTCGGCAGGGCCTCTCTGCCCTGCGCCTGGGCCCGTGGCTTGGCTCCTGGGAGCGCCAGTCAGCAGGCAGCAGGTGGACGGGACAGGGGCTAGGGGCTGTGGGCTGGCGTGGGGAGGACGAGGGGGACGTGGGAGAGGACTGAGTCACGCCAGGCCAGGCCAGCGCAGCGGTGAGCCGGGAGAGACTAGAAGGTCTGCCCTGAGCCACGCGGCCCAAACCCTGGACCAAACTCCTGAACAACATGAACTTCTACAGCTGCACACCACTGGTCTTCGGGCTTGCCCTGCGTTACTTTTGGGGCAACAGAGAATTTGCTACAATAGGTTTTCCTTGGACACCTCGGAGGGTGACATCTGTCGCCACTTTTCTGCGAGGGTGAGGAGCTGGCGGAGAAGGCCGCACGCGGTTCCCCGCACATTCTGGCATCTGCTCCCGAGCTCCGGCCTTGTGCTGAGGGCTCCCGTTCAGTCCTCACAGCTGAACCTCGAAAGTCACTTCCTCATTTCGGGGCATCTGAGGAAATGAGGAACCGGAGGCAGTCTGATGGCATGGTTTATCTAGTGACCATCCGTGGGCAGAATCGGGGCCCGAAGCCGGGACCCTGGATTCCAAGTGGAGTTGCATTTTCCATGACGTCAGAAATGATAACCAAGTCTTCAGACCAACAGAATGGTATTCTGTCCAAAGTCATTAAAGACAGAAAAAGTTTGTTTAAAGAACACAACGGAGTTTTTATTCCACCATCCGAGATAACGGGAAGTATTTGACCATGACGGGGTGGTCTCCTTCAAGCATTCTACCCTTCCTGAGCATTCCTGTGGTTTAAACGGCCCTAAGGATACTGCAATTCCCAGCTGAGAAACACTGAGACCGCCTGCCTTGTACAGATCCTCTATTTCCCAGTGTTACCTTTAAGGATTTTATGTTCAACACCCCTCTTCAGCCAATCACTACATCTGTAAATTGTAAATCTGAAGATCAGTTGTTCCTTGGGGGTAGTACTGATTAGGAAAAAAGCACACCCAGGCAAATATAAATGAGGGAATAGTGGGCACAAAATGTGGACTGATTTTCACAGGTCATTTTAACAACCAGATTCTTAGATATCTCTCCCGTAATGACTTCAGTTCTTAAAAGATACAGAAACAAATCAATGAAATATTTTAAGAAAAGGCCATTTTCTCAGGGTTTATGTGCAGGGGGTCATAAGGGTAGAGCAGAAAAGGGGGAAACAGGACACAGAGAAGAGAATGAAGCTGACGTTTGGCAGATGACGATCACACCATCAGAGGTTATACAGACATTGCTAGAAACTCCAAACTGAGTTCGCCAAATCTCACTTGATTTTATTAACATATTTGATTTTTATATTTATGTAAAATTTAAGCACCTGGATACTGAAATGATAAGACAAGAAAATAATGCTTTAGTTAATAAAATAGTTAAGCTTTTAGAATATAACAGTTTGTCAGTGGTTGTCATTTGAGAGTTTAAAAACTGAATTTCCTCTGCCTCATACTTCCTTTATACAAGTTAGCTGCAGTGGAAAAGTCCCCTTTAACAACTTCAGAGCACAGGAAGAAACCAGAGCAGTTTGCAGGCCACTAATTCTGTTACAGATGAAAGCATTCAATTATCTCTATAAAATTCAATTCCTTAGAAAATGTGTTTGTGATTGACTAAATACGTTTCTAAAGTGTGGTGCTACCACACACTATTATTCAAGATCTTGATTTAAAAGTTGGAATGATGTGGCTTGTGGTTCTTGGGTAAAACAAAGACAACAAATCTGGTTTTTTTCAAGATAGAAATATTTTCAATATAAAATGGCAACCTAGAAGGCTTTTATTCCAGATGTTAAGCTAGGTTCGTTTAAATCTTACTTTTTCCTGCTGCAGCCCAAACATAAAAGCTTCAGTCATTGAGAAGGGGGTCATTATTAGCATTAAAATCTTTATATGGCATAAAAGTGGGATCAAGAATGGTTTAGAGGTAAGGTATCTCATGAGTAACACTTGATCAAGATTTAAAATCTGAGTCAGTTCTAGCTGAAGTTCAAGATACATGGTCTCAATGGAGTATCAGTCAGGCAGTGGGTAAGGCCTCTGATGTTCACTACTTATCATCAGAAAAATCTACATATACACAAAATCCTGCATAAAATCCTGAAGAGTTCTCTAGATTAATAATCTCCAGCTCAAAGTGAGCGGAAAGTTGTTTCAGTCAATACACACACATACACACATATGTGTTTCAACTCCCCACGCCCAATGAGCAGCCCCTCCTTGGCTGTGGCCATGGCCGGGACTCTCCTATCCTTTGCTCCAGACTGCTTGCAAGGTGGCACAATCTCATTGTCAATGATGAAACTCAAGGTCCTGCACAGCTTCCTCTGGTTTTTACCTCCTGGAGACCCAGGCTGTATCAGTAGGTGTGGGCTAGCATCTACCTAGCTTGTGGTGGTCCATTGTCTGCTCACCATACATGGCAGTAGTTCGGTGGTGTTGACCGAGCAAGTGTGGCTCCAATACCTCATTTTGGACAGCTTCTCGAGTCCTCTCCATCCATCCACGTTCAATGCATTCTTGAATGCTGTGCTTCGATGGTATTTTGTCCATCCTCTTACTGCACATTATTCAGAAGCAACTTCTTTCTCGGGGATCATCATCTTTCCTAAACTACTTGAAACACTTTCAAGCAATCTTACTATGTCTTAGCAATAAGGTAGGTGCAGAGGCAGCCGACAAAACTACTGAAGACAGAAGGTAAAACGGTGGTCAGTCCCTATCTCACACCCCATTTACTCCATAACCAATTGTAAGGTCACATAGCTTGCCCCCAAGCACTGGACCGCGTTCTGTGGCTTAGAGCTTCTGCAAGGCAGGCTTAGTCTGTTGTGGCTTATCCCTGAACTTGTTACCCATACATGATTCAATGTTCTTGCCTTCTAGCAATGTGGTTGATTTTAAAAATGTAATTGTCCTCCTCTGTGCAAACCAGCATTATATTTGCTTTTTTACAAAATAACCGCTGGTTAAGCCATTTCTACAAATACTTCCCTATCTATTCATCACGGCAGAAAATAGCTTTTAGGTATGCCTTTGATTTCTTTCGGATTCCTACAGTTGTGAACTTTAAATTTCCACTTTGGGCTCATCTTTACATTTTGATGGAAAGGAGGAGTTTGTTAAAAAGGAAGCTGGACAGCCGCATGGGGCAAATAGGTTCTTGAGGAGCAAATGAACATGGTCTTCACCTTGGACATATCGGGTGCCTAAAATGATCACGCTGGAATGCATCAGTTTGATGGTAACAGACCTGCTTCCAAATCAAAGGGTTTTCAATCTATTTTGAAGCAAGGGGGAAGAAAGGGTTTGCCGAATGGGGATAAAAACCCAAACATACCACATACTTCTCCCCTAGCCTTCAGCCCCTTGATGACCATGTACAATTATGGACACTGGCTCTAGATGAGAATCTCCCAGGGAAGAAACCAGCGTCACTAACAGGTTAATGAGCAGGCATGTTCCCAGGGTGAGGTGATAGTGGGAGAGGATCTCCTCCAGCCATCTGTCAAGCGCAGGGATGCTGCAGTCAACGCTGGAAGGTTCCTTCTAGACTGTTCATAGAATTCTATGAAGTGGCAATTAAGTTGGATTTGTTTACGTTAAGTTTCTCCCAACGCACCATGGTTGCTGAAGCCATGCCAGTCCCCAGGCCGTTGGAGGCCAAGCAGGGGCGTGGATTTCAGCTTCTGAGGCCCCTTGTGTTGCATCTTAAAGTGTGTCTGTTTTCAGTGCTTTGAAGAAAGCACTCTGCTAACCAGAAAAGTACTGATTCATCCCAGGAGCTGAGCTCTTACAAGGCACAAAGGAACAGGCTGATCTAAAAAGTTATTTTAGAGTTTTCAATTACTCCGTGACAATATAACTAATTATGAGTAAGCTGTGCCTTACTTGAGGTTTTTCAATGGAATCTTAAAAAAAGTTTGTTTTGTTTTGTTTGCTAAGAGTCTATTTGGAGAGTAAATGTGAATTTCACCTTCTAGTGTGTTTTTGTTTGCAGCACAGATGATGTGTATCAGAGACCACTAATTTGGGACAAGCAAGCTCTGGAACAGACTAAAACGTGTAACTTACCAGCATGCGGGGTAGGCGTGTGTGTGTGTGTGTGTGTGTGTGTGTGTGTTGTGGGGGGTAATATTAAGCAGTGCTATCCGTCTGCCAGGGGAGGGGAGTAACTTTTTATATAAAACAAAACTTAAAGAAGATGAACTCTTAACATCATACTACCAGGATGTGAAATACATACACACGTCTTTGTTTCCATATCATTTAGGGCATGGACAGCAAAATAGAACCCCCTCTTAAAAAAGATCCGTTTAAATTAAAATCAATTAAAAACAATGAAAACTTAGTCCCATAATAACATGGTAAACAACTCAAATGGCTTTTTCTTTTTAATGCTAGGAAAAATGTTCACCTTTCAATGGTGAAAGTACTGTTAACAGGTAGAGAGCAAACAAGGTAAAAAGTGAAAGCACGTACAGACACACACAAATATATATAAAAATTGACCAGAAATCACAGGACATTTAAGCAATGTTTTCTCTTAAGTAGAACTATTTTTTTTTTGTACTTTAAATAGACTAAAATATTTGGTGTGGGCGGGGGGAAGGAAATCAGTATTTCACAATTTTAACTTGAAAACCAGCTGCAATAAAGCCTCAGCTCATCGTTTAAAAAAAAGGAAAAAAATGTGGAACCACATTGTACTTCTGACAACCATAGGATTAAAGCTGACAAAGAACGCATCTACCATCTACGTCACAGTGCACAGAGGATGCAGCCTCTGAGGACCACCACAGGCAAACGACAATAGGCTCTGCATCCGGCATGTTGCATTACAAAATTAATGCTGTATTAGAAAAATCTCACCTCCCGGGGTTGGTGTTCTAGCTGGTAAGCACCTGAGGGGTCGGGGGTCAGCCACACTGAGGGCACTGCTCAGTCTGGATCGGGACACCCAATGCCTTCACCTGCCATTGGCTGATGCATTCGGTAGCCTCAACAGAACATTCGCTGAGAATAAACACTACATTCTGGCTTCCTGAGCAGGACAGTCTGGGCAATGTAGCAGAGGACAAAGCATCAAAGGCCGGATTTTCCCTCAAGCGAAAAGAAATCCACAATACCAGTTTTCTCTTACTGCTGAAAAGGTAAACTTCAGATCAGCTTGAACCCCAAGACAGGATTTGTACTTCCATACACACACAGGCTCTGAAGAACTTTGCTAGTTAGTTGTGTCTTCTCTGTTTCGTTAAAACCCCCCGGTTACCTTCCCTGGATTCCTAAGTGTTCGTCTCACCACCGTGCTGGGTCTTGCTGGTTACGAATCTCACATTCCACCCACAGTAATAAGGGACTGGAGGACACCTATCCCAGTATCCCAAATGTTGGCAGCCTGAAGACCGTGAATGTTAACGGCAACAATTAAATGTTTAAAGGAGTGAGGGTCAGTCACAAGAACACCTAGGGTGACCCCCTCCTCCCGGTGTGGCCAGGACTTCTCCTGGTTTGGAACATTGAGTCCTGCAGCCAGGGAATGCCTCAGTCACAAGCCCCCTGGGGGCCGTCGGGTCACCCTGAGCACACCACTCACTCTTCCCTTAGGATCACTAGGGGAAAGATCAGAATTTTCAAGAGCAGAAAGCTACCTATGAGGGCATCAGCTCAAAAAAATTTTTGAGGACACTTGCTAATGGCTAGCTCCTAGGAAGTCCACACATACCTTATTTAATGGTGTCGATTTTAATAGTCGGTAGTACCCTAAGCAAATTAGTGACCAGTGTATATAAAAGATCATTCTTGAAACCTGTTTTCAGACAAGTCCTCTAAAGGTCCTTCTGGTTTTGTCCAGTTATACAGTATTTCACTGAATCTTTTTTGAGATTTTCAGAGCTAAATGAATTTTTTTAAAAGATTTTATTTGAGAGAGAATGAGAGAATGTGTGAGCATGAGAGGGAGGAGGCTCAGAGGGAGCAGCAGACTCCCCACCAAGCAGGGAGCCCAATGCAGGGCTCGATCCTGGGACTCCAGGATCATGACCTGAGCCGAAGGCAGTTGCTTAACCAACTGGGCCACCCAGGTGCCCAATAATGCAGTTTTATATGTCTTTTCATCTTCTTTTTTAGGTGAAAACACTCTCTGCCAAGTATTTCCCACATTCTTGCTTCATATATTGAAGAGACTGCCAACCAGAGATACTCCCCTCAGATTACAGAGGCCCTGAATCGTTACTTCTAACAGCATTCTGCCAGAAGGTCTGGCCTTGGGAAGCGATGGCAGAGTATTCTCAGATATGAACATTTTTATTTTGCCTACAACGCTATGATCTAGTTCAGCACTGCTTTCATCTTACTCTTTAGTTCTTCATGTTTTGCCCTCTTGTATAAAAACAAAAATGGTTAGTGTCACAGCTTCACTATCACTAATAAAAAGATACAAATGTTTATGCCTTAATGGTCAGGGTCAGAAAAGCAAAAATGAAGCCTGAGGTAAAGTTGGTCTAAAAAGGGACCAATTCGGGTTCTGTGTTTTGCCAAGAAATAGGATTTGGGGGAAAAAAAAAAATCATACCCATGCAGGTTACCTACTTGCTACATGTGATTATTTCCCCCAATTTTCATTAATCTGTATGTTTATTAGTTACACGAACCAACAAATGACTACATTCTTAAAGCTGGTACATATATTCACCGGAAAAGCTCCCTATTCTTATTCACCAATGTATTTTTTTGTTTGAACAATCCAAGAATGTGAATAATGAGATTGACAAACATACTTTTCAAGGGACTTACTGAAAAAAGGAAAATCTTTTTGGGAGAAGAGACTTTAGTAAACTTCTATCCCTACAGACAGATGCTAAGAATCAACTCTCTGCTACGGCATTGTAAAGGGTAGAACTTAATATAGAACCAGAAATATGGCAAGTTATCTAGTGACTAACAGTGTAAAATAGCCAAAAGCTTTAAAGCCACAGAGAGAAAGAAGAAAAGTGGAGTGTGAGATAGAAAATACATAATGAAGTATTTTTAGAATTCTAAAACTTCACTTTCATCCTTTTATCAATATATTATGGATTTCATGGTTCAATAAATTATCATCCTTAATTAGAAATTGAAAGTAAATGCCTAACCCCTCACCCAAAAGAGCAAACTGAAAATTCCGGAGAAACTAAGAGCTTTTTTTTTTTTTTTAAATCTCTTTTTTTGGAGGGTAGGAGAACATCACTTTCCAGGAACTGTTCCGAAGAGAAATCTAAAAGTCCTTTGTCTAGCATGCATGGATCCTTCTCACTGCCATTAGCAGTGGCATTCTTCTTCCAAGGGCCCTTATATCTCAACCAGTGGCTGAAATTTGGGGTCTATTATGGATCTCACAGGAGGAAACCAATCGATACTGAAGTTAACTTGGGCTAACACACTCTGGTCAGATCCTCTGTGAATCAGAGATGACCCAAAGAACTTTGGGAAACCCATTTCTGTTGAGCACAACCAAGAAAGTTAGGTCTGAACCACCTTCGGCTGCCCATAACTACGCGAGAACTTGACTTGGTGGTGCTACTTCCCACGGTATCTTAAGCAGTTTAGCAATCTTTAACCAAGAGGAAAAGAATGGGGAGAGGCAATCTAACATTGAAAAAAAAAAAAAATCCTAAACTAGTACCTTCCAGAGACCATTGGCTAGATAATGATTTAATGAATGGGTATCTACTGCAGTTCTGATGCTCATGAGTTCCAGTTATGATTCTTAATTATCAAGGTGTCTAAAAATGGCATTCTAACTGAACCACCAAATCACGACTCTGGCTGAATAAATAAATTACTCTGAAGATCTGAAAGGAAAATGTCCGTAAGCCAATTAGGGAACTTTTACTGAGATCTGAGATTTAAACGACAGATTCATTCAACGGTGTTAAAATGTGAGCAGGTAAATGACCCCCACTGTTCAGGTGTCTCGAGGAGTGTGTATATATACATAAATCCATACATACACGTTATATAATTTATTTCCTACTAAAAAGATTTAAGGCAGTTATGCTATATATAAAGTTACCTAAAATATCCAAGAAAAAACAGTTCCTACTCAAGAAATTACATGAACACATTAGACAAGTTCTTATCATAAAGGCTATTATGAAGCTGTCTACATCTAGCATAGCTGACATTTCTTGGTTGAGGCTCCAAACACAGGAATTCCACTCCAAGAGATGATTTGTCCCGCAGTCCCCACTCATAAAAGGTAGTCTGAACAGATAAAATGTTTGTGAGAACTTGAAAAGATATTAAAGGAACTTAACAGTAGGGTTCTGACTACCTCTAGAGACCATAAACCACCATCGTTACTCCTGATTGTACTAAATACAACAATCCAATATGCTCCGCGGTGGAAATGGGCTAGTATTATAGGAAAATCACTGGCTGCAACTGCTGGAAAAGTTCCTAATCCTAAACATAACTTGAAATAGAATTCATGCTATTTGTTCGTCACAAAGACATTTAACTGGAGAGAATTTCTGAGCCATTTGTAAGATGTGAAGTGACGGACCAAGTAGGAACAACATGAGCCTTCCCGGTGAAGAAATTAGGACCCTGGGTAGGAAAAGCACCATCCTTTTTGGTCTTCTGTAAAGTTCAATGGAGGGAAACATTCTGATGTCTGCAGATAAAACATGGTTGGCAAGGAAGAGGGCGACCAGCAAGACCACAAGAGGTACATTCTGTTGGGGGGTGGGGGGAGAATACAATTCAGTTGATGAGTATCAAGAATTGAGCAAAGCTCATGAAGCAAAGGAGCTGGGCAATAATTTGCCATGTCGTAACATCGATGAGTTAGATCAAAGTAAGAGAAAAGATCACGTGTTGCTTACGGCCACAGACTACTTAGTTATCTCAAGAGATAGGGGAGATGGTGTGGAAGGGCACAGTCTGTGTAGTTCTAATACGCAGCTACTAAAGTAACTGAACATAAAGACACATTTTGAGTAAGGTGAACATCTTCTGTGTTACTTTATCATTCACCATCAACCAGACCAGCTGAGTACTGAGTTCTGAATAAATGCTCCAAGTGTTTAATTATTTAAAGAAAAAAAAAAAAAGACAGATCTTAAAGGTATATTTGGACAGCTTTTGGAAGAGGTAGAGAAACCAACTGGGCACGTATAATCTTTTACTTGATTTCAATTAGCAAGAGACCAGACTGATTGTTTTTACCTTCAAAGTCTTAGTCTTGATTGAAACCGACCTAAAAGGCACAAATAAATTGAAATTAAAATAATTCTGACAAAGGAGAAAATTCGTTAAGTTTAAAGGCAGATGAATCAAGCAAAACCGATATGGTTTAAGGTTAAGAAAAACGCTAGATATTAAATAATTTGCAATTATGTAATTAGAATACAGAATAAGAATACTGAATAAGAATATTTAGCTTTCAAGAAAAATTAGGAAGATTTCCTTCTGGCAAAGTGGCAGGTCCTGAGAGAGGCGTAAACCCACAGCTTGAGGGCCAGGACTAAATCCTAGCCATCTTTTTATTACTCAGCACCTAGCACCGTGGCTGGGTAAAGGGCAGACATCAATAAATGTTGACTGAATGAATGGCTGACATAATGTATAATTAGTGTAACTGGTGTAGTTCGAGCCTCATCAGGAAGGTTCCCTGAAGCAGGAGAAAAGAACACAAGCAGACTTGTTTCCAAAGGTGGGCCAAAGTCCACTCATGTGTTTTAATCCTAAACAGTGCTTACACAAACTTTTCAGTTTTTTTTTTTTTAAAGCTGTAAAACTCTTTTTTAAAAAGAAATCTATATAGAACTCCATTACAGGATGGAAACAAAGCTGCCACTGGTTAAACCAAAGTCAATGGGGACGTAACCAGCCTCCAATTCCCTACGGTGGCTCTGGATGGACTTGACGGCAAATCACCATCCATCTTAGGAATGTGATGGAAAACGTGTTCACTCAGTTCTCACGTGAGACCGAGAAAGTTACCAGCCCTGTGGAGGGGCAGTTCTAAATAATGTTGCTCATTTAAACAGAGACAAAATTCAACATTGAGAACTTATCATTCAGAAGAATGAAAACAACCCCAATAAAGTGGGGGGGGGATCAACAAGATTTAAGCCACAGCAGACAAAACAGAATTCAAGAAATAGCATCTTCTAAAAAGGCATGTAAGATTACTGAACACCGGTGGAGTCAATGGCTCGATGCTCAGTGTTACAGGCATTGCCAAAGAGCCAAGTCCCAGTTGAATATTCTAAGGAAGAGCCCCAACACAGCTGGAGATAGAATCACAGCTGGAATGCTGTCACTGGAACGGCTTCATGGAACATCTCCATCCAAGACTCATTGCCAGGCCCTCCTGCCTCTTTCAAACCTGTTCTCTGCCCCCAAAACTGTTCCTTGACATCACGACAAGCTCTCAAGGAAGCTAAAGCCTTCCAAAGGGCAGAGGCTGAACTGGCTCTCTCCAGCCGGCCTGACAGTGGTCATACCTGGGACAACGGAAGCCGTCTATCAAGTAAGGCCACTATATAAACTATTGTAAATTAAAGAACCCTTCTGGTCCCCAAGTTTGGATCTGTGAAGAGACTTCTGGGCAAGCATTAATACCTAATGATGAGCTGCCTTCACAATGAACCTTGCCAGGAACGCCAGTCTCCCGGGCTCTCCCCATGGCCTGCTCCCTTCTCATGTCCAATGTTAGCTCAAGCACCACTTCCTTAGAAAAGCTTTCCCTGCTATGCTCTACCACAGTCCCCTGTTTACCTCCTTCGTAGACAAATGAGCTAATTAAGGGTTAGAGTAACTGACGTCTCAGCCATGGCCGGGACCGGATCTGACTTATTCACCTTTACCCAAAGCAAAGAAAGTTCCTGGCACAGGTGAACAGTAACAGGTGAACAGTAACTACTTTCTGAAAGAATAAAAAATTACTATACCAAGTCTGCATGAACACATACATGTACACACAAATACAGGAAAATGGGGGAATACCCAGTAGAAAACAATCTAATGCTGAGAGTATTGAAAATGATACCAGTAGAGACAGCTGAATGTGGTTTCAAAGAACAAGTACCAAAAGTGTCTATCTCCAAAAATCTGAAAATTTACTAGCAGGGGGTCAGGAGTGGCAATTTCCCTCTTGTAAAGAGATGCAAACAAGAACTGTTTAAACTGCAGAGTCAACATTCCACATAAGGATTATTTGCCACGGAACGGACTACCAACGTAGTGCCGCTTCTGGAATCTCCTCTCGCCACACAGCCTAAAATGTCCTTGGTTGTAATATCAACCACACATTTAGGATTAGTTCAGAAGAGCCCAGACTGTAGGTAATTATAAGCTAAAAAACTCGCTAAACTGCTTCTCCCCCTATGTTGAAAATTCTGAATTCATAATTATGTAAAATAACAGATTTTTATAAATTTAATACAACATACTTTAAAAACAGATGGCCCTTATCTGCTGATCATACCTCAGCATCACTTCTGTAGGTATTTTGCAGAAGCAATTACATTTACAAAAGGTCCATTTCATAATACAATCTGGTAACAAACTCAAAAGAAACTCAGAGAGCACTAGGTCTGCTATTGAAATATTTTAAAAGAGCTTTTAAAAAAGAGTGTTTATATCTATAGACTGGCTTTAAAAAAAGGATAAATATACTGAAGTAATTGTAGCATATCCCTGAAAATGATTCTACTGCCATTTGTTTTGATGAGGTGTCAGGATAAATCAACAGACTGCTTGGTTACACGAGTCTACTACTATCCATGGAAATCTGTTTTAAGATAAAGGGACTTATCCGTATGAACTCGTACTGTGCCCCAGAACTAACTGGTGCTGGCAGTATTGAAGCCACCATTACTAGTGATGGATGTCATGCTACATGGTTTTGGTATCAGGGCAAAAGTGGGAATGGAAGAGAGGTCTGGAAAGATTTTCTGCAGTTTCCGTATAGTGAGATTTAGCAGTAAATAACACAAAATGAATGTTTAAGACCCACTGAACACATTAAGGTCAAGGATTTCAAAAGTTAATCCACTTTTCTTCCCCCAAGGGTTTATTTTTGGTAAAAGGCAGAAAAATTAGTTCTTCTACAAGGGAAATCTGCTTCTAAATGATAATTTGAAAATCTTGATATATATTATATATTAAAAAAGACACACAAAAATAACGGAGAAGTGGGAATAACAGATTAGGTACTGTAACTTTATAAAGGCTTGCCTAATTCAAGAAGCAGCACACACACACCTAATTTATGCAAACTAAACGTGTATATGAACAGCACAGTACTGTGATGCTGGATCATGACACATTACCTGTACACAGAGCTACTACTGGTATTAACAAACCTGTGGGACACTCGGTTTTATGCCCAACAAGACATCAGTTAAGTCTTTAAAATCTTCTCTTTCTCCTGTATGGGAGGGTATTTCTAGACACTAATTTTCCCATCTAATATTCGAATATAGGAAACCGATTCCACAAGGTGCTTTAATGGGTGAGACCTCAAGTGCTGTTTTCTCTCTTGAATTTTTGGACAGTGAACAGTCCATGGGGACCACACACAAATACTATGACAGAAGAGTTGGTACATTGAGTCTTTTGATGGGACTTGAGTGGTGACGAAGCCTTATGACATGCTCGAGCAACGCACTGAAGGGGATCCCATCTGAGTTAATACTTTGTCCAACCACTGTAGAGGTCCATTCAGATGAAGCTCAATCCAGCAAGGAGTGCTCGTTACCGTCTGCCTTCTATTCAAAAGAATACAAGAAAAGAATTACGAAATTAAAAGAACAACATGGCGGTGTTTAGCGACATGCATTAAGAATTTAGATAAATTAAAAGGTGGTATATACGAACACCTACATTCTTTTGAGCAAGTATTAAGTCAGGATAGCTAGTACTTTGAAAACCATTTAATCCTCAAAGTCTAACAAAATACTTCTAATGAGAGATATATACATACTTTTTTGCTATAAAGAGATTAACAAAAACATTCTTTTCTCCTCAAATTAAAATTAGGAGGGTGACCTGGCTACTTACCATCCAAACTGAGACACCTTTAAGAGTGAAGAGAGTCACTAGTAATAATCAGGCCAGGACAAGAGACGCAAACCAGGACCGTCCCAAGCAAACCAAAGACACAGTCATCCTAACTTATTAATCAACCACAGAGCAGACAATACTCAAATACCAAGTAAAGTCTAAAAAAATGGAACAGGGTTCAAATTTCAAGCATACTAAAACAAAACAGAATTCTGACCAAAGCTTCTCAAAGAATGTTGAGAACTACGAATGGAGCTCGGCTTTCCCTGACTAAGCCAATGAACAACATCCCCGTTAGAAACATCGGGCAGGCTTTTAATAAGAAACACCTCTGGTATTTTGACATAATGGGACTGTGGGAACTACAAATTGTTCAATGACATCCTGTCACTTGCACGTACTGATCTGAGTTCTGTCTTATTTATTATATACAATAAATTGGTGAGTCTGCTTGGTTCTTTAGTGTGACAGCCCTTCAAACATGACAAAAGGCCATTATCAACTCTTCATCTCCAAGTGACACATGCTCAATAAAATTTAAAACTGTATTTCAGAGGATGTGGTTTTCTATAACAGATGGTGTCAGTGCCCCACTATACTCTTCGAAGTTTCCAGTGTTCTCTAGCCAACTTCCAATGGTGTGTATCTGACTTTCTGTGCCTGAGAACTCCTCTGCTCCGGCCACGTGTGCAGCAGACTACAAGTGTTAGGAAATTCACCTCCCCAGGAGCAGCCCTCAACCAATGATACGGGAACTGCCATTTAAATGCCAGTTTCCTTTCCTTCTGGGTGGGAGAATTTTCTATGTTCGTTACTGTTTCCCACATTTTTTCCTATGGGAATAGCTCTAATGACCCAGCCAATTTGGCAGATGGCTTAATAATGGTTTTGGCTGCCTTCCCTCCCCTACCTCACTTCCCTACTTCCTCCTTCCCTACCAGTGCTTCCCCCATTTCCTGAATAAACTCCTTGCATTTGAATCTGTGCCTCAGGGTCTGAGACATACGCAGAGACATGCTGATATGCGATTATTCCTAAAACATGACACAGAGAACAGAATACCACAGTCTCAAATCTGACCCACACAAACTATCTTATTTTGATTTAATAGCATACTTTGGTTTATGTAGCCTAAAACTGCACCGGCACACTTCACAAGTTAACTCACATTATCCAGGAGGCAGAGGCGAGACTGCCCTTTCTCCATCTTCCCCTCTGTTCTTCCTGTTCCTCAGATAAAGCTCCTCCCGCCTTCTAGCTCTCCCTCAGATCAGGCCTTCTGCGGGTTTTTGCCAAGATCTCTTTTAATTCTGATTCTCCCATTTGCTGAATTCTGCATACTTAGTTTGTTTTCAATCAGATCATTTATTACTAATTAGCTGAACCTTCCGGGATAATTCTTGATCCAGGCCACTGAACGGGGAGTAGGTTTCAGAAGGCTATCACTCTTCTTATGTGGCCATAGAAATGCACCCAAGACATTATTTATTCCCTATTTACTCCAATACCAATTCACTTAACTCAGATATTTTTCTTACTTACATATAAATTCTTTGCACATCTGTATTTCCTATTTACTACGCTTTCTGATCTTTATACTGGCAAACATGCTGGTCTTACAGAAAATGAAAAATAGTTTTAGAAATCTAGCCATTGGCTCTACCTCCTCAGCTCCAGGGTCATTAAGGACAAAAGGTTCCTGGCAACCACTGGAGTTCATAGATACAGAAGTACCTGATGTTATTCAGATCTGTAAGAGTTAAAGGCAACTAGTTTATTATCTGAAGTAGATGTGTCTCTAACTCTATACCAATAAAAACATACTGTATGTTACTGCTTCTCATAATCACAGGTTTTAAGTTCTCTCTGGGTTGAAGAATGGCAGAGTCCACAGTGCACAAAGGGCAGCACCTCTCTCCGCCAATTACAACTGTCCTTAGTAGGAGAGCCACAGACAGACATGGAATTCTCCCCGCCCTCTGCAGTTCATGTTTAGTTGCACGAAATTTCTACTACCACGTCCTGTAATATTCTCATCTTGTGACCTAAACGCCTGTTATCAGATGGTACCATTTGAATCTAATTTTTAGTATCAACTCAAGTCCAAGGCAAAAAGCCTTTAAAGGCATCACATCTCAAAAGGGAAATGATTAAATGAATTATTCTACTAATATAACTGGGACAAAATAATGACAAGTCTTCATTCTAGGATATAAATATGTAAAACAATATGTATTTTTATAGAAGTACTCAACCAGAAGACCTCAAGTTTCACCCTCTCAAGAGGCATACACCTCCCAAAATTTGTTGAAGATAGAGAATCAAGTCCAAATGAGATGAAATTTATTTTGAAGGGCCCAAACTGCCAGAGAAAGAGAAATACTACTGCTATGCTGTATGAGTATCTTCAGAGGCAGGCGCTCAGAGAGTAGCAGTATGAGCCGGAGAAGGACTAAGTATTTTACTTATAGTTCTAACCTTAAAGATGCTAAGGAAGTCTTCCCTTTCTGATGTGGAGTCCCATGCATTGTTTAGTTTGGCAATAACCTAGTCTATCTTATCCCCTGATGACAAATTAGCTTCTGTAGAACTCAATTATGTAATTGTTACTACTATCCTTGGAGAGGGTGTTAAGAGTCAAGGAGAGCTTTCTTCAAGTCCCAACTCTACCACTCACAAAGTGTCCTTGGGTAAATTATCAAATCTTTTCTAAGCCTACTTCCAAGTAAGTATTAGTCTGAACCATTTAACATACCACACGGAAAACACCGCCCAGGGCCGGCCTGACAACGGAACAAGTACACCCTTCTATCTACCTCTTAACCTTATATTCAGCTGCTCTCAACTCAGCCGTCCAGCCATACTCCTCTTGACCTTCTGTACTCCAGTCAAACCGAACTGCATTCTAGGGTCAAGACGGTAGTTTCCCAACCTCTCCTGCCTACCTCAAATGCCATGCATCTTTCAGAACCTAGAGCAGGTGACCCCTCTACCAGAAGCCTTCCCAGAGCCCCAGTGAAAATGTTTCTCCTTGCGTGAACAGACAGACGCTTTCAAATATACTCCTTTAATGGCATCTGCCACCCTGCATCACACTTCTGCCAGCATCCAACCAGGTTTTCAATCTGTCTTCAGTAATGCCAGCATGAGCATTTGGAGAACTTGTGAAGGCCCAGACCTCCAAAGCCCTTTTGTTACTTGGCATGTACTCTGCTGACTGCATAATCTTAAGGAAAATCGATACATGGGAACTCCAGGAGATGCAAAGAATGGAAGAAAGAAGAATTAAACTGTGGAAATTTAAGAGCTGAATATGTATTTCATACCGGTATTCCGCTCCCCACCCTTTCACAAAACTCATTCTTATGGTGCACATTCTAGTTAGCTGATACACGGCTTCAAAACCCTGATTAACGGACTGAGCCAGAAGAGCAGCAAATTCCTGGTTGTTGAAGATCTTCAGATTACAGCCTATGATTGAAAAAAGTAAAAACCGTGTAAAACGAGTATCATTGTAAGACAATAATTTCAAAAGGGCTACAGATCTTAAAAAATGAGCATGCAAATCCTCCCCCGAGTCCTAGAATTAACAGTAACTATGGCAGCTCAGCAAGTCGATGGGATAGGCTGACTGACATTGGTGCAGCCATACCTGGTGGGATTTTACACACGGTTGCGGGGTGCCAGCCGTATCTCTGATTACAGTTGGGGCTCTGCACAAAGATTGCACTATCACTTAGGCACTCAGCAAAAACTTCTCCACCGATGTAATATAAGCGCACTCCTCTTCCTAAAACAAAATACATATGGGATTAGTTTTATAACATTTCCTGTTTTCAGCATAACTTTGGAAGAGTCTCTTCTTGGACGAGTATTAAAATGATGGAAGCTATTTTGATAACCCTTTCCACAGCGATGCTTTTCTGAAGCCTAACTTCGAAACATACCACTCTGTGTTTTTCCAAGTATTTTTTTTTAACACGGATCTTACTGACTTCAAAAAATAAGACATGCTTATCAAAAGTATTGAGGCAATGTAGAAAAGTACATGGCTAGTAAAATAAAGAATTTCATACAAATTATATATTACTTTAAAATAAGTAAAAGAAATTGAGGTAAGTTTAAAGGAACTAACGCTTTGGATAAATAAGCCTTCACTATAATAAATAGTATTTCTTTAACAACCACACTTAAGAAAAAAGAAAAAAAATCAAGACATTAGAGTCATTTGCCCTTTTTAAGATTACATATGAAGCTGACAACCAAATCCCTTGACAGATAAGCAGAATTAGGGAAGGAAAAAATATGCTGGGAGATTTTAACAAGCCAACTGTGAAAGGCAGCGATCTAGACAGCACCAAAGGTTCTCACCCCTGGTGTGTATACATCTCTATTATTCAGTCAGGCATGAATCCAGGTGCTGCTATTAAGGAGTTTTTCAAATGTAATTAAGATCTCCAATCAGCTGACCTCAAGGAAAGGAGATTCTCTTCTGGTGGGCTTGACTTAATCAGGTGATATCCCTTAGAAAGGACTGGACTGTCCCTGGTGATAGTGGGTTCAAAATGTGAGAGAGAGGGTTCAATAGCAGATATTCTCTGTGCCTCATTGTGAAGACGGAGGGTCCATGGGGAAGGAATGCCGGTGGCCTCTAGCCGCTGAAAGCAGCTCCGAGGTGACCGTCTGTAGGAAACGAGGACCTCGCGGCTACAATTTCAGAGAAGTGGACTCTGCAACAATCATGTGATCTCAGACGGGGACCTCAAGCTCCAGACGAGAACATGGCCCAGTCAACACCACGGTCTCCCATTCTGAGACTCGGCGGATACTCCTAACCCTTGCCTGGACTCCTGACCTGCAGGAACTGTGACCTCACAGATGTGTGTAGTTTCAGGCTGGTTAGGTGTGTGGTAACGTGTTCCGCGACACAAGAAAACTAACAAAACCACCTACATGCCAGCTTTAACACATAAACACAGAACTGACACCCTGCTCTCACAACCACAGAATGTGGTAAAACCACCAAACGTGTACCTGACCATCAGGAAAAGATTAAATCCCAAAAGGAGAGATTTCCCAAGCTACAGTCTCTGATCAAAACCACCCGATAAGTTAGAAATCCAAAGTAAAAAGACAATCCAAGAATTAGAGCAATCTAAGATTGTGGAGAGAAGTATGTATAGTAGAGAAAACCTTCTGTTATCTGTATGCAGAACCCTAATTAAAACACAGGCAGAAACAGAACTGCTTTAGTTAAGGGTCGGGTATTCGGAAGCCCTCGTTATCCCCAAGACATCTACAATTATACAAAATTTACACAACAAGCAAGACCTGAGAAATTCCACACAGAGCCAAGTCACAGCACTGCATAGAATCACGCCTGTTCAGTGACCAGTGTTTCTCACAAGAAGTGATGGCTAATTTATCAGAAACAGAAGCAAACCATTGTTAAAAGAAGTTCCTTTAAGGTAATGAGAACTATGTTCAGTTATATTCGTGGCACTCCAACTTTTTTTTTCTTTACCTCACTGCCAAAAAAATACTGGACACCCCAAAGAGTCACTATTAATGTGGACTGCCACCAATGGAAACTTACCATGCTCGATATTAAAACGGAGATTCAAAAAAGTGTACTAGTTCATTTAGAAATCTAAATAATAAAGCCATTACGTATTCACATAAATAACATCGTTATGAAAAATAACAATCCCCCCCACCCCCAAATTAGTGAGAATAGCAATGCTTCACGTTTTTGCAACTCTCTACTGTCTGGCTTCACGGAAGAGAGTTGGATTCTCATCAGCTCCTACATGTAGTCACCTGCAAAATCATATGCCTTGTAGTTTCTGGAATATTTCACTGTACATTCACGAGTGAACGAGAGTGAAAAAGGAAAACAGGATCTTAGTAGCATGAAAAGAGTTTTGACCTCATAAACGTGCTAAAAGGATATCGGAACTACTACATTTTGAGATCCTCTGAAGTATGTTTTGAACTAGGTATGAAAGAGCAGTTTTTGTTGAAAATCTCTTCCTTCAGGTTAAGGGTGAGCAGATTTCATTACTTAATATATGAACTCCTGAAAGGGGGAATCCTCGGAGATGTCAACAAACTGAAAAAAGTCATGATTTGTTAAAATTATAATTCTGAAATCTGAACATGACAATCTTAGGACTGGCAGAGACTCTGCAATGTAATTTTAATGCCGATTTACTGAACGGACTGCCCAGTATCAAGGGTGCCCAGCAGAGGAGAAGCCAAAGTCAAGGGCATGCGGGTCTGACGTGGCCAGACAAGGCAAGCGGCTGCACACGAGCTCTGGACATGGTAAGCCACGCGGCGGCCCCACTATGAGTACATGGCAGTGGATCCTCACACAAGGGAAAAACACGTACCTATATGTCTTCTTGTCATTTCTACAGTCGCGTTTCGGTTGACGTTGGAGAGCAACCCTAGGCAGAATCTCTCTGAATTGGATGGATCTGTGAAACCGTCGACAGTGAGTGAGGGCTGTGATGCATGGAAGGTCTCGCCAACCCTCTGGTTTAATTCATAATAGGCTATTGAACACCAAAATGCAGGTTCTGAATAAGTAACTGGCTGCAAATCTGGGGAAAAAAACCAAACCCATAAAAGCAAGAAATGTTGTGTGAACAGTTTAAGCCAAGAAGAGATCGAGTATCAGCAGCTATCTGCACATGCCCTAGGCCGGCTTCCACTGGCTACCGCTCAGGAAGCTGACTTAACATCTACACCACAAACTCCAGTTTCCATCAGATCATACCAGATTTTCAGTGTCTCAATTTTCCCCCATCTCCTGAAGTCATCTAATCTTCAAACATCTTTCTCAGACTTTATGGTGGGTCATGTTCTACCGGTAGTTTTATTCAAGTTCATGTTCAAATATAAAATCATCGCAGGCAAAGTAAATCAACTTGTATAATAAAACTAATTTTGGGGTAGGATAAAGTGGAATAAAGCTGGAGCAAGGATGGAGTCAAAAGCCACAAGAAGAAAAAATCTATCATAACAACAGGATACAAAATACGACATATTTCTGACATTGTCTATTTTAACAGGAGATCCTCCACGAGTTACCCTAGTTACAAAAAAGGGAAACCCACGCATACACAAGGAACAGAAAGTAATAAAACACAAAAAGCATGCAAGTAAAAACAGAATATGGACTCAAAAGAATTTACATATTTTATGGGAAAACTAGGAACCCATGGATTTAACTTCTATAATTTTAATTAAAAGACATAAGGAGGAGCGCCCGGGTGGCTCAGTCGGTTAAGCATCTGCCTTCTCAGAGGGGAGTCTCCTACTCCCTCCGCCCCTCCCACTGCTTGTGTATGCTCTCTCTCTCAAATAAATAAAATCTTTAAAAGAAGACACAAGGAATATCATTTAAAAAAAAGAAAAATCTTATAGACTGAATTCCTAATGTGTAGAAACTGAAGAGACATTGTGAAATACCGAGGTAAACTGAAGGCCAAGATTTAACTACACAACGCATGCACACACACCCCCCATACCCCGTAGACATAGGTTCATGCGTAAACATACATACATACATACATACATATATATGGATATACACCTCATATTAATAACTGCTATCACAAAATATATCCTAAAATAAACATACCCATTTAAATCTAACCATAATAGGTCATTAAACTTTCCATAAAGGATATAATTTCCATGAATAGAAAGACTCATTAGGTTTTTATGTTCATTATGTACCAGAAGAAAACAGTTTTAGCAGTATTAAGGCAAATTAACATTTTTAAAAAGCACGAATGGAAATAATCATTTCATTATTCGTTGAGATCCATTTCTCATATACATGAAAAATAATTATCAGAGAAAACATACAATTTACTGACATAGTGTAAAACAGTGTCAGGGCAGGAGGGTAGTATTTGCAACTTACCCAAACTATGATTAACGGGGGAAAGAGTAGTAGGAGATAGTTCTGCTGGAGATCCTGAAACAAAAGGATTCAATCTTATAATAGATAAGCAAGTATTTCTGGAATTTTTGACCAATAAATAAATAAATAA
This sequence comes from Martes martes, assembly GCF_963455335.1. Taxonomy (NCBI): domain Eukaryota; kingdom Metazoa; phylum Chordata; class Mammalia; order Carnivora; family Mustelidae; genus Martes; species Martes martes. The sequence goes on along the minus strand of NC_137901.1, from coordinate 26,090,435 downwards.
ATAAATAAGGATACATCTGGTTGTAATTAATGACCATAGATAATACAGATAAGTTTACCCCCTAAGAATTCAAAATACACAAGTGCTATATGGGAATTTAATTTTGAAGGCTTCAGTATATAAAAGGTACAAAAGAATATAAACAGCCCTGGCTTCCAGCCACCCAGTTCTCCTTCCCAAAGGCACCCAATGTTGCCAGTTCTTTGTGTACTCTTCCAGAAATACTCTGTGAACCTCACAAGCAAATATATTGTTCTGTGCTCCCCACCTTGCTCGTAATAGTTCTGAACTTTGCTTTTATACTACTTACTGACTGAGGAATGCTGATGTGTCCTTATTACTCTCTCCTTCTCTCTACTAGCCATATAAGCTTATATTATGCTGTATACTGATCCTATATTGGTAGATACTATTTGCAATCTTCTGCTTTATGAACCACGACTGCAATGAGTAATCTTGCACATTTTGCATACTTTCAATCATATCATTCTCTCAGAGAAACCGCCAGGTCCAAGAGCTATACAACCAAGATTTTGATAGATTTTGCCCAAACTGTCATCTATAGGGGTTGTACCAGTTTACAGTCCCAGTAGCAAGTGATGTTATAAGGATGAATGGTGTTAGCTCATGGGTTAGCACTGATCACTGAAAACATGATTTCACAAGTTTTGATCTGTATTTCACTTATAAATGACATGGAACAAGCAGTTTTATACTTCTTTGTACTGTACTGCCTTTGTGTGAACAGTTTCTTCTCGTGCTCACATTTTTATAATGACGGGGATCACTCCTCTCACTGATTTCTAATAGGCTCTTTATGTACTGGGATATTAGTCCTTTTATGTTATGGGTTATAAATATTTGGTCAGCTGTCTTATGACTCTTCATAATTTTGATTAAACAGAATTAAAAAAACCTTTCCTGTGTTTTATCAATCATTTTGGGGTCTCACACTTGGATAAAACAGTTATGACAGCTGGATATTCTTGACTTACTCCTAACTTTAAGGAGATACTTCTAGTATTTTACCATTAAGTAGGACACGGATTTGGAGATGAGAGATAAATTTTTTTTTTTGAGAGATAAAATTTCTTATTTAGCATTTCTGCATCAATAATCTCACCCAGGGGTACCTGGGTGGCTCAGTGGGTTAAGTGTCTGCTTTTGGCTCAGGGCATGATCTCAGGGACTTGGGAACGAGACCTGGATCGGGCTCCCTGCTCAGGAGAGAGTCTCCTTCTCCCTCTGCCCCTCCCTCTGCTCATGCTCTCTCAAATAAATAAACAACATCTTCAAAAAAAAAAAATAAAACAAAAATCTCAAACAATACTGGTCTACAGATTCACCCTATAAGTGCAATGTTACATTGCCTGAGGAAGATAATCTAGAAGCTTTATGTCTTTTTTTATGTTCTATGATAGCTTAAATGGCACTGTAATAAAGCATTTTTTAATAGTTTGGTGGAATTCCTGTGCAAAATTATTTGCAGTTAATAATTTTCTAGGGTTTACCCTAGGACATTTCTCTATTTCTTCTATGAAAGTTCATTGTTAAGATAGCTCTATTTCCTGTAGTCAGTTTTGGTAAATTGTATTTTCTTAGAAAATTATCCATTTCTTCCAGTTTTAGGTAAACAGGTTAAACCTAATCAAGAAAATAAGGTAAGGGGGCAGAAATACATAAAATAAGAAGCACCACAAACGCAGACCGAAAAAAATGGAATTATTCAGGGACTACTTTAGTTAATTCCATGTAATTAAATTTTAAGACATATGTTGTGAATGTTGTTTATTAATGTAATTACAGAATACATTTTGTTTTCTGATCATTTTTCCTATACATTTTTCAGAAAGTTATATAAAAAAGCATGACCTACAGCTCCCACACCTCAAATATCATAGCAAGCTGTAGGCTAAGACAGGTTGGACCCCTGACCCCCCACACTGTGACAACCACAACACAAAATAGCAGGTGACACCCCCAGATAAACAGATGAATCAAAACTAGAGAACAGGTGATAATCAGAACAAAATCCCATAAGAAAATTAAGCTCTTTTTTTGTTCCTCAGTTTGAAAAATCTGTTGGCAATCACAACAAGTCCTACTAAGAAAGGTCAAAATATATTTAGAACAATGAACTAAAACTCACCATTTCCTGAAGCAGATATAAAATAAACAAAGCTACTATGAGAAATGGAGGAAACTGCCCAATTATTCATATCTCTTAACTATTGATTCCTCTACTAAATGCTTATCACTTATCAAAGTGACCAGTTAGAATTACAGATTTAGAAGAATGGTTCATTATAATCATACATAAAGTTTTAAGAAGTTGAACAATCTATTAGAAATTTTGCAAAGAGGCAAATTAATTGATAAATTAACCTATTAGTTACTCATATATTCATGCTGCTACTAAAGTCTGCAATTTCCAGTTATAAGAAGTAATAAATACACTCAGTACTTAGGCAGTGGTTACTAGTAGTCTTGGCAGCTAAAACATTTAGAAGAATCCTTGTATATCTTCGTATACAAGTTTGCATAGAGTTGTAGGATAAGTTTTTCACAAGGAAACTTTAGATCAAAAGATATGTGTATTAAGTTTTTATAAGTGCCAAAGTACCTCCCCAAAATGCTTAGTCCCAACCAACAATTTATGAGCTAGAGTTTCTTCACCCTGTGTCACTACCTTTTGACATGTGCCTATTTGACTGATAGGGTGAAAGAGATTACATTTTTAAAATTTTTTGTTGTTGTTGTAAATAGTATATTCATATACTTTTTGTCCATTTTTCTATGACTTATTTTCTTTTTCTTCTTAACTTGTAAGTGGTCTTCAATTTTGAAATCTATTAGACTGGTCATTCATTTGCAAACATTTCCCCAAGTTTTTCGTTTCTTTTGATACAGCTTTCAAGGTGACATTAATTTTTTAAATCAGACATTACTTTTTAGAGCAGTTTTTAGGTTCACAGCAAAATGAGCAAAAAGTACTAAGAGCTCCCAGACAGCCACATACACCTACACGTACAATCTCCCTTCCAATGAGTACCTAGCCCTGCAAGGATTCATTTGTTGTTGTCAAGGAACTGACATTGACACGTCATTCTCACCCAAAGCCCATAGTTAATGTGACAGTTCATTCTTGGTGTTGTACATTCTATGGGCTTTGGCAAACACACAATAATACATATTCACCATGTAGTATCTTACAAAAAAGTTTCACTACCCTAAAAATCCCCTGTGCTCTCTCTATCCATCTCTTCCTCCTCTCTGACCCCTGGATACCACAGATCTTTTTACCGTGTCTGTAGTTTTCCCTTTTCCAGAACGTCATATGGTTGGAATCATAAAGTATGTAGCCTTTAGAAACTGGCTTCTTTCACTTGCAATATGCATTTACGTTTCCTCTGTGTCTCTTCAGGACTTGGTAGCTCATTCCTTTTCAGTGCTGACTGATATTCCATTCTCTGAAAGTACCACTGTTTACTTATCTACTCACCTACTGAGTACTTCCAAGTTTTGGCAATTATGAATAAAGCTGCTGTACATGTCTATATGCACGATTCTGTGTGTCCATACATTTTCAGCTCTTTTGGGGAAACACTATGGAGCATGATTGCTGGCTCATACGGTAAGAGTATGTTTAGTTTTGTAAGAAGCTGCCAGTGAGTCTTCCATAGGAGCTGTACCATTCTGCATCCCCACCAGCAAGGAATGCGAGCTCCTGTTGCTCCACCTCCTCACAAGCATCTGGGCACTGCCAGTGTTTGGGTTCTGGCCATTCTAATAGGTGTGTGGTAGTTAACATTTTATATTTTATTTATTCAAATTTGCCAATATTTTCTCTGATGGTTTTATGCTTTGCATATTTCTCACTTAGATTATTTTAAGAATTCCTCATTGTCATGTACTGAAAATTATAGTTTCATTTTTTACTTTTAAGTGTTTGCTCCAAATGGAATTCATTTAGCTTGAGATGAATTACATGTTTAGTATTTAATATTTTTTTGAGGAGTATTAAAATTAATTTGAATTTCTTGAGCAAAATTAATGGCTAAAAATGTATTAATAAGTTTGAGTAAATTACCCAACCATAAATTAATAGCACACAAGTGCAACAATAAAAAGAATAATTCTTTCAAAAGGACTTACGGGTCTTAAATTCATTCCTTTGTTTTCATATCACAGAGAAAATCCTGAAAAACTGAAATTATCCACTATTTCATTTTTAGACCAAAAAGGCTTAAAAAGCAAGATTTAAAAAATCTAATTTACTGAGTACAGACCAATCACTTTCACAGACCCTTCAGAAAACTGGGAATCATGCTGGGGTACTCCACCAACCTTTGCCCTACCTAATCACCAAGCAATGCATCTCAAAAGCATGCATTTCTCCCTACATCCAGAAACCAGCCAGACGACATCTACTGCAGTAGTCAGGAATAGGGTATCCAGAATCTCACATCCTAGATGCAGACCTCTGTCACTTGTTAGCTCTTTTCCTATGTCCACTACAGTGTTGTATTTTTATTTTTAGTTTTTGTAAACACTGAACCTTTTAAAATTAAGAGTACAATTACTGCCAGAGGATGGGAATTACACAAAATGCTCATATTTTCTTGTTTTATCTAACTTTAATTTTTTATAATGAATATCTACTTGGTATAGAATTCAAAACGTTGCAGCATAATTTCATCTGTAAAATACTCTCTTTTCTTTGACATGGAATGGTAGAAATATTAGACAAAGCAAAAAGAAAATGAAAAAAAGAAAGCCATGTTATATGTAGCATGTCAATTCCAGCTAAAAAAATATACATTTTCCTCATGTTTCTTTATTATGTGCTATGCATTTTCAAATTTTCAGTGAGCAAAAATTCTATGTATAAGAGTAAAGGTGCGGGGCGCCTGGGTGGCTCAGTGGGTTAAAGCCTCTGCCTTCGGCCCAGGTCATGGTCCCAGGGTCCTGGGATCGAGCCCTGTATCAGGCTCTCTGCTCAGCGGGGGGCCTGCTTCCTCCTCTCTCTGCCTGCCTCTCTGCCTACCTGTGATCTCTGTCTGTCAAATAAATAAATAAAATCTTTAAAAAAAAAAAAAAGAATAAAGGTGCTTTTCTTTTGTTCTTGTTAGTAACTTCTACAGGGTTCCCCTTATAATTAGAACGTAGAAGACTAAGAAAAACCCTGGCTCCCAAAATAACCGTAAGAAAATACTGGAAACACTAAAACAATTTTATTTTTCTTTAGGGTAACCAAAAAGCTATAGATCTATTTAAGTCTAAGTGAGCTAGTTTGCGGGGTGGGGGTGAAGTCTTTCTATGGAAGCAGAGAGGGGGGATCATCTTCATCACTGACAGTGCATGCCAAGTCAGGACACAGACACACAGGACTGGGCTTGTCAAAGGAAAAACCAACTAACATTTTAACAGCCAAGTGCAGGCAAATGGAATCTGAGAAGCCCAAGCATGGACATAGTCCTCCTCTTGGTCAGCCAATTCTAACCCACACATCTTAAGCTGAGTATGGGGTAGCACAGGAAATTTTGGGAAAGGCTGGAAAGCAGTGAGAGAGCTACAGTCTCGTCATACTCGTATCTAAAAACCTGCTGGGGTCGGAGGCTACCCCCACCTTCAAGCCTATGGTGATCTGACATTAATTAAAACATCTAATCGGGGCGCCTGGGTGGCTCAGTGGGTTAAAGCCTCTGCCTTCAGCTCAGGTCATGATCTCAGGGCCTGGGATCCAGCCCTGCATCAGGCTCTCTGCTCGCTCTGCAGAGAGCCCGCTCCCCCTGCACCCTTGCCTACCTCTCTGCCTGCTTGTGATCTCTGTCAAATAAATAAATAAAATCTTAAAAAAACAAAACAAAACAAAACATCGAATCATCACCCATCCAGCTCAACTCCTAATCATGTGGAAGAGATCAGCTCCTCAACTTAGCAACCAGAAAAAGAAAAGGGGAAGGCTTTCCAGGGGAGAATATTATCTATATTACTCTCTAGTATTATTTTAGATATAATACCCAGCATGCAATTAAAAAACAAACATGAGATGTGCAAAGTAGCAGGAAAAACCGACCTTTAATTAAACAGATAAAAGTCAACAGATGCAGACTATGTATGAAGTAGGTACTGGAATTACCAAAAAGACTTCCAAATGGAAACTGTAAAGCTAAAAAACAGATAATCTGAAATGAACTCCCTCAACTGGCTTAACAGCAGCCCAAAAGTTACACCCGCTTATACACAAAGGAGCCAAGGTAAATCAATGCAGAAAGAAACGTTTCTTCAACAAGTAGTGCCAAAATAAGTGGACACACATCTGGAAGAACGGAAGAAAGCAGAAATGGTCAATATGCAGATCAACACAAAAAGTTAATTTTAACCCTTTAAAAATTAAAACAAGACAAAACAAAACCCTCCAAGTCTAAAGCAAAAACGAGGTACTTTGGGGTTTACACATACACGTAACGTAAAACAAATGACAAAGGCAGCACAGACAGAGGCAGGTGGATGGAATTAGTGTTACAAAATTCTTACACTGCACATAAGGCTGTAATATACTACAAATTAACAACTTAAGAAGGTGATAAAATTGGGATATACGTTGTAATCACGAGAACACTCACTGAGAGCACTGCTAAGTGGTACTGTTAAAAAGTCAAGAGAGTAAACAGAATGGATTCAAACATAAATATATGTGATTAATCTGAGAGAATTCAGGAAAATGAAGAAGAGAGGAACAAAAATCAGATGGGATAAATAGAAAAGAAAACAGTAAAATGGTAACCCAAACCCAATGATATCAACAAAGACACTACATAAAAATAGACTAAATATTCCAATTAAAAGAGACTGACCAAGACATGCAGTGCTGTCCACAAGGAACACATTTCACATATAAAGATAAAGACAGACTGCAAGTAAATGGATAAAAGCTATACCACACGGCCACTGAAATAAATAAGTTATGGTGATATGAACAGAGACACACTTTATAACAAGGGTCAATTCACCCGAAGGACATCATCATTTTAAGTGCGCGCCAGTGAAGACAGAGACTCAAAACCCATGAAGCAAAAACTGACAGGACCAAAATCAGAGCTGGAGACACTAACACCGCTCTCCATTACTGAGAGGACAAGTAGAAAAAAAAATGAGAGGATTAGGAAGATCTAAACACCACCATCAAACATGCCCTAAATGACGTAGAGAACTCTGCAAGTGCAGAACATTCTTTTCAATTATACACAGAATTCTTCTCAACACAAATAAGACATGTAGTGGCATAAAATAACTTTCAGTAAATTTCCGAAGACTGACATCATGCATAGTATATTTTGGACCATAATAGAATTCAGCTAGAAATCAATGAAGTATCTAGAAAATTCCCACAATTCTTAAAAAACCAGAGTTTAAAGAGAGTTCAGTTTTGTTCTAAATTGGGGTCCTAGATCGGTTAGAACTTTCTTGCCGTAGCACCGAGAAAGGAATGGACAGCAGAGAGAAGACTGGTAGTCAAAGCAACTCTTAGCATCTCATGAATCAAATATGCACATTATCATTATAAGAAATATTTTACATGCACTGTTTTGAAAAAGTAGCAGAATTAGAAATACAAGGTTAGGTTCAAAGCAACCCCCCCAAACACCGAATCCATTTTTTAGTTGAGTCCATTTATTCTCCCTTCTCAAATCTGACCCTTTATCATACCCACTGATTACCTCCGAGTTACTGCTCCTCCCCTGTGTCAGCTCTATGATCAAATTGGGCTCTGAGCACTAATGGAACCCTCGTGGCCTTCTGCATCCGGCTTCTTTCATTTAATACAGTGCTTCTGCATCTATATCATACCATGTATCAGTACATTGCTTTTTCATAAAGTTGAATAATATTTTGACATACAAATAACACCTCATTTAATTTGTCCATTCATCATCTGATGGACAATTGTGTCACTTCCAGTTCTGGACTAGGATGGATAATACTTCAGTGAACACTTGTGTACAAGTTTTTTGTGGACGTGTTTTCAATTTTCGTGGCTCTAAACCCAGGAGTGAAACTGCTGGGTCATACTGTTACTCTGTTTAACTTTTGAAGGAACAACCAACTTTTCCAAAGCAACCCAACCATTTCTGCATTCCTGACAGCAACACATGAAGACTCCAACTTGTCCACATCCTCACCAACGCTTGCTACTGTCCTTTTCTGATCACAGACATTGTAGTGGGTGTGAAGTCCCCAAGTGAGGTGGGCACTGTGGTTCTGATTTGGATTTCCTTGAGTGCTAATGATGTCGAGCATCTTTTTCTTGGCATTCACTTTCAAATGTCACAGTGGTGGTAGTCCATCAAAAAGGAACATGGTTGGTTCAGGAATACTGATCTTTGGCATATATGGGTGTATGAGGAAGGTGTATTTGGAAAGCCAAATACCATTTGCAGTAAGACATCTACATTAAGAGGTATATGTTATTTCCAGTGATCATTAGATTATCCATATTTCTGGGTTATCTACTACTCTGAACAGTTACACGTATCATTAGCTAGAACTGAAGCTTCTTTATCTTTATCTTTCCGGACTTTAATAACGGAAAGATTTAAACAACAGAACTATTGCAAAAGCCAGTTCCCAGTCCACCCCCTGCCACCAATGTTAATTCATTTAAAAATAACTCAGATTATCATAACTACAGAATCCTTTAGTATAAACTGTGTAGAAAAGCTGACAATGTAATCTGACAGGCTGTGACATTCAAGTATCCAGTCCTTAAGATTACAGACAGGGTGGAACAGAGCAAACCAGACAATGACAATGACACCGCGGCTACTTCACTGCTAACCTAATTAGTTCTGGTGGATTATACATTTTATCACGGAACAACTGTTTTAAAGCTTTGACATGTGTAATACTCATTACATGCTAAAACTTTTTCTCCACTGTGTCTGTGGAGTAGATAGCTAAAAATGAGAAATTAATTGAATTAGGTCAGGTACAAAGTATTCTGTGTGAACAATCTACTATCACTCAGAACTCACGATTCAGTTAAAGGAACACTGAAAATCTGATCCTCATCCCCCAAATTTCTCAGAAAATCTGTTAGTGGGCTCATTTTGGTTTTTTATCACAAAGACATTTATTCATTGGGTAACTAAAACTTTGAACAGAAGCACAGAAGACTTAAAACAGGAAACTGCGAGAGTGCTCTCAAATTTTCATTTAGTCTAATGAGAGAAAATTATTAACAATTATTCTGCAGAGTAGCATGTGTAACTTTTTCATTGACAACAGGGCCCTCCTTTGGAAGGTTCAAATACAATTACATCAATACAGAAAGTTCTTTCTGTGATGTATGTCCTAACTTCCCCACACTGAAGAGTCACAAATAATTCTCATGGGTTTTAAGCAGGGCAAAAAATGTATATCTTATCACTGAGGAATTTTGAAAAATAAGTTTTACCTGTATCCATACTTTGGTTCAACTGCTGATCGCTTGTTTCTCCATCCTCACTGATATATCCAGGAGGTGGCGTTTCTACAAAAGTTTAGAACAAATAAGCACAGCTACAAATGAAATCTCACCATCTTTCTCCTAGCTACCAAAGATAACCAAGGAATCACTCTGAATAATAAATACAAAAATTATATAACGTTATTATAAAACATAGTATTTGGTATTGAGGACATATGATTCAGGTTCTGATCCAAATCCTACAGGTGAATCCTTAAAGCCTACTTGTAATATAACCAAGCTCTCTAGGCATATTTTCTTAGCTATTATTTACATATCTGGCTCATTCCCATATGTATATTTTCTGGGGCAAGAGCCAAAAATAGAACTTCCAAGATGCCTCAGTTCTGAATCAGTATGCTTCAAAGACATAAAGACATTAGTACCAACTTTTCTTTTCCTTCCTTTTTTTTTTTTTAAAAACTAATGGCCATCATGGATGGGTACATCTAGGAGATGATTAAAGAACACACAACACACATGAGATTTCAGATTACATGGTAATATGGGCTTACATTAGGTTCTAAGGGGCAAAATACAGTAATACGTTTCAGGACAGGACAGGCTTAAATTCCACCTAAAAAGTACATTTCTCCATGGATTTCTAACCAGTAAATTGTGAGTGTTTGAGGCAGAAATTTAAATTCAAACACAGACTACTGCACAAACCTGAAGCAAAATACTCCCTGAAAAGAAGATTCTACTGTGCCATTTCCAACATGTTTAATGAACAAAATGTTTATATTCAAGAGGCGTGTGAATAGCTGAGTAAGCTTCATATAAAATAAATACATGTATATAATTTTACCAGTTATAATTTCAAGGAAGAAAAGTACATTTAAGTGACTATCAATAGTTCAGTATTTTCATGGCTGGGCAGTTTGAAGCAATTTGAGATTACGTAATTACCAAAAGGGAAAGGGAGAAATGTGGGTGAAAGGGCTCATCCACTGAACCCTTCACACTCCCCCTCCAATAAGCTAAGTGCACGTCTGAACTTAAGCAGAGAACTCTTCATTTAGTACCAGTACCCCAAGACTGTCATGATGAAATTCAAGGAATAAAATAAAACACCTTCTACACTCAAATAACAAAGAACACATAAACAAGATCAGTATGTGTCAGTATGTACTATCTTAAAGGTTAAAGCTAACAAAATTAAACAGGGCTACATTTTGTCAGTTTAACCACCCATGTCTTAAAGGGGAAGAAATGCTGAACTTCATTTTAAAATAGTTTATCCTGTTTTACTTTTCTCCATTATTATCTTAAAATAATAAATAATAAAGCTATTAAGCATTTTGGAGAAAATACTAAAATTTCTTTTGAAGTGGAACAAAAAGTGAGCCCTTAGCTTCCACTGTCGGCTGGCACCGGGTTAAACCCCATTGTCCAGAAAAGCAAATAGGTGTGACCAGCTTTTGATTTTCCACTTTGTAAAATAAACCAAATCTAAACAAATAAAGAAAGGAAAATAAACCCAAACATCTCCACAAGTAAAAGCCACTAGTCACTTTGATTAACATCCTTCCAAATAATTATTGGGGAGGTGTCTTACAAGACTGTATGCTTACACCTCGGTTTCCTGGTATTGTTGAATAATACAAATTCCCACATCAAGGACTAAAATGCACCCCCTTCACCATACACACGTAACCACCTCCAGCTAAGTCTTCTCCCAAGCAAGGGCCTCTTTCAGTCCTGACCCCACTCGTCCTCATACTCCATCTGCTCTGCACCCTCCTCTCCTAACTTCTCAAAAAGTTTGTTTCCGATCAACTTAAAAAGAAGCCTTAAACTCTCTTTTGGAATAAAATAATAGTTTAAAAAAATGCATATTAAACCAATCAGGAAACACTTTCTACCTTTAAAATAAGCTATTTTTTAAAAATCCTTGCTTTTCTTAGGTTTTTAAATTTGTCTTCAATGAACAAGCATTATTTCCATGAGACACATTAAAGAAATCTTGTTTAAATGTACTTGAAACTAAGTTCCTTACATATTTTCTGTTGCATGAAAAAAAAAAAAAACAAGTCAGAGTGGAGTGGAGAAATATTACAAAAGGAAAAAAAAACTGAGACACTAAAATATCCAATGTATAGCTCAATCCTCATCCTAGTATTGCATCTTTAGTTTCTGCTAGGGAAAAACCCAAAAAACAAAAAAGGGAAATACAAATAAAGAAAGTAAGAAAATATTAGTTGTTCTTTTTAAAAAAATAGTGAAACCTAAAACCACATCAGGGAATATTACCAGATTGCATAATATTGTAATTAGAGCCATATATAATACAGTAATTTGAGAACCATGTGGTTAAATTCATTTATCTTTCAGCAGAGGTTACTGACGCCCAGACGAAAAAACTAAATTAGAGGAGTTATGATTTTCATTACTGCAGTGTTGCTACATCTTAGAAATCAAATATTGTATCTCCTACAGAAATGTTACATTTCTTTCCAACATTATCAAACTATTTATGAAAATGATTATGCCACTTGTTACAGGAACACTTTTTTCTTCTACCACTTATTTTGCTTACATTCTGTATCTCTCTTAGCTTCAACAACTAAGACAAACTTACTAAGATCTTTTCTTTTCTGCTTCTCACAGTACTTTGATTAAAGCCACTGCAAAAGAAAATGAAATATAACGTAAAACTTTTCTCCACAAAAGAGTTTAAAGTACGAGGCGTACACATGTCACAAAATCATCAACCCGCAAAGCAGATTTGTCTATTCAAAATCCAGAAGCCTTTTTTTAAAAGTCAAACCACAATTCACGAATACTTGAATGTTTAGCAACAAAATTTGTATCTATCCCAATTTTTAGGAGATTCGGAAGGCAAAAATACCTGGGATGTAATTACTCTGTGGCTCAATTCCCGCTGGGAAATTAGTGTTTTCTGGAATGGAGTGGGTATAATCGTCCAGAGGAGGCAGCTCTGTTAGGATCTCAGTGTGCCGCGGCACCAGTACAGGAGGCAGAACTGGAAGAGGCAGAGGGATCCAGGTTAACAGCAAGGAAGCAAGGATGGGCGCTGGGGGAGGGGCACACACCAGACCTTCTTCAAAAAACTTCACATTCATACAAAAAGAAGAGAGTAGCCTGCTTAATTTTTAAAATTTAGGGTTCACCAATTTGGCATTATACTAGCTGAGAAACAGACAAATCTGATTGGTTTTAACTTGCCATGTAGTCCAGAACCTAAATTTCCAAGTTCCAATTTATCCTGTACTTTGAGGAACAAGGGCATTCTGGTAATACTATATTACCGTAACAGTTCATAAATTCCCATTGGAAAAGGTGCAGAAAGATCTGTGAAGTCAGATTTAGGCCATTTCTAAAAATACAGCTGTATTCGCTCTAAAAGTTTCAAGTACACAGCTAAGTAAACTGAAAGTCTTGCTATGAACTTCACTAATCTGCTTAGATGTAATCCATGCCACTAAAGGATTCAAAAAGATGCTCAAAGAATGAAACGACTGAACACAGCTCAGGCAGCAGACAGGTAAAGTGGTCTATCAGTTTAGTTCCAAGCAGTCTATGAATATGGGGATTAGAATTTCCCAGATCTGTAACTCTGAGGTCAAACAGCACGCTCTCCCAAGAAACTGACATATCTGACCCTCCAAGGGTTTATTTTTCCCTATTTAAAACATTTAAAAAGTCCTTTTAATTAGTAGCAAATAATGTACTGTATTTGAGGTAATTTATCAGAATTTTACACCAAAGTTTCCCAAGGGCAATTACCTAGGAGTACCTAATATACTTAAGTTCAAGCATTTAATTTAAAACAAGGAAAAAAAGCCCCGATTTTTCTACCTGGTGTCTCAACTCTCTGGTAGTGGTAAGGGTTTACACATACTTCATCCTTTTTAAGATTAAAAGCATATTCGCAGTTTTCGATTGCTTTGAGCTCATGGTGACTGTGAAGGTCAGGCCAGCGCCACAATCGGCAATATATCACGTGTGGCAGTCCTTTCCGATGGGACACTTGTAGACGGCCATCCAGAGACCTGTTGAGAAGCAAGGGGAGAGAAAGGTGGGAACTTTAAAAACAAAACAGGCACAGTCGATTGGGCTAAATTCATAAAGTAAGAGCATAAAGAAAGGAATGACAGACATTCAGTTAGTTTTAGTGAGTACAAGGAAGAAAAATGTACTGTTTAATGGGTCTGCTATAAAAGTAAACAGCGGCACTAGCAGGTGTTTCTCATAAATATGCTACATAAATGACTCGATGTCAGTGAGTGGCTAACCACTTGGGAAGAAACTGAGTTTTAAAAAAGGACCATCTAGTATACTTGAAAAATTTTTGCCAACTTCCATCTTGAGTAAATCAAACTCTTAATTAGGGATGCTTTGGAGGGCATTAAAGCATTAATTAATTCAGGTGACTGAATTATCAAAAAAAAGGAACTAGTGTGAAAAATGGTAAGTACCAACAATGATGTAAAGTAACTTACTCAAACTAATGTAGCTCATTACCCAGTTGTGACTGTTTTGAGTACCGAGGTGTAGTTCTAGAGCTCACACAGTAATGCAGATGGTGATGAAATACAATGAGATGAAATGGACAAATACCAATATGCTCCAAAAGAGAATAAGGTGATTAAAAAAAAAATAGAGAGAACATAAAATGAATTAGCCTAGCGTTAACTGTGATATAAGGGGGTTGGTAAATAACTATGTATTTATTAGTATAAAGAAGATGAGATTTAGATGATAGCAAGAAATTTAGCAAAAACTGGTTATAGATCTACTTGAAAATTAGGCCAACAACAGATTATAATCTAATCTCAAACTCAAATGAGAATATAGGTATCAAAGTTCCTATTCTTTAGGGGATGCAATAATTTAAAGAAGGTTCAAAACTAAAATTTCATTGATCAAAACATCAGCTGACACATTTAATATATCGTTAATACTGGCAAGCAGGTATTTTAAATGCCATGCCTTATTTACATTAAGGAAACATCCTAGGCAAAATGATACTGAGCAACCCATAACAGGTTTTCCAAAACAGCCCCCCGCCCCAAGATTGCTAGGATTCCATAGAGGGCAGAATATTCACCTGGTTTGTTCAGAGAAGCTGTAAAGGCCTGTTGTATCCCACTGATCTATCGTATTTGGTGTACTCAGTCCCCAAATTTCAGAGCAAGTGCTGTGCATAAATTGAAAAACAAAAAATTGATGTGAACATGGAAGCATGGTTATTCAAAATACCATGATGTAAAACATGGAAAATGTACAGAATACTTCCTTCACCCAGAAAATATATATGTCGCTTCACTTTTTCAGGGGCTTTTCGCGCTGGTTTCTATATTTTCCATATGAAGGAAGCCAATAAAATGGAACATGTGACTCCAGGTAAGTTATGATTATGTTTTTAAAATGTGAACACCAATGCTCTCTAGCTTCATGAAATCATACCTATAATGCCCTTTCCAATTTCTTCTACTCACAACAAAGGACTAATACCTATGCCATTAGCCTTACTAAGAGTGATTCATTTTATAATCTAGTTTTTAAAAAAACTTATCTAAAAATGGATGTCAACTGGTCTTTTCGATACTGGAAAAATTTCACTTAAGTTAGATACATACCCGCAGTTAAGATTTTCACATTATTTGTTTAAGAAACTTTTTTATTCAGTTTTGCAAATACTACACAGGAGAAGGAAGTGCATTCTGAAGTCACTCAAACAGAGCCTAACACCTTAAAAGCTTTAATTGCTGTGAGGACTAAAATTATGTGAAAGCACCAAATTCTTGAAAGACGATAGGAGTATATGAAAAATCAGCTAGGTCTAGTTTTCAAAAATCGATACACCTACAGGACAGAGACCAGGAAGACCTCAAGCTTTTTCTTCCACATCTCATTCCAGAACATGGGCAGCCCAGAGAAAATTCTCCCTGCTTCCCTGCCATGACTTTATTTCACAGTCACTTCTCATTATGGGAAAAGGGAAGAAGGGCTTCAAAGGCAGTCTGGACTTCTGCCTGTCAACGGGTCTCAGGTCCTAAGTTGTGCTTCTTATAGTTAGAGTCAAAAGGTAATTTCTGAAACAAACTCAAACTCCATGTCTCACACATTACAAAATCACCAAAATTTCAAAGAGGAAGAACCATTTCAAAACAATTTTCAGAAATAAAAATCAAATAATTTATTAACTGCTTATACAAGGTGATGTACACACTGCTAATGAGCTGAGACAACATTTCAAAGGACACTGGTGGCAAGCGCTGTCTTCCTGTGGCCTGGCAACACACCTCGCAGGGGCTGCGGGGCTGCCGGGCCTCCTGCAGAGCCCGCAGAGCTGCCGGACCACAGACACATTTCAAGCCATGCCCTGGGGGCTACAGCAGCCACACTGGACGGTTTTTACAAATGCATTTACAGACACTACCCAGCACCCTTTTATGGTATTTTACAGATTCTCTTGCTTTTTAAGCTGTAGAAGTCTTTCAATTCCCAAACAACCAAAGTTGGAAAAAGTCAAGAAACTAGAGGATAATGTAAACTTTTTCTTTTTTCTCCGAAGATGTACTGTAAAAAACCCATGACATACAGTGTTGTTTTTTTTTTTTTTAAAGATTTAATTTATTCATCTAGCAGAGAGAGAGACAGAGCATGAGCAGGGGGAGCAGCAGGCAGAGGGAGAGGGAGAAGCAGGCCCACCGCTTCAGGGAGAGAGAAGCAGGGAACCTGATGTGGTACTTGACCCCAGGGTCCTGGGATCATGACCTGAGCCAAAGGCAGACGCTTAACTGACTGAGCCACCCAGGTGCCCCACTTGGTTCTTTTATTTCAGATATTTATCAAATACCTACTGAAGAAAACACAGAGCACCAAGTTGTTTAAATCACAATAAAATCAACTACATTCTAGAGTGTTATGAATCTGAATTTAAACCTCAGAAGGGAAAGTATACAGCTTACTCTTCATCCTTGAAATGATTAACAAAAGATTAGATTAGAAGCTATTCTGCTCTTATCAGAGTTTAATGAAGATTTCACCCAAGTGTTTCTGACACAGACACAGAACAAGAATCTAAAAGAGAGCACAAAGAGCTTAACCTGGGCTTGAATCAAGCCCTGAAATAAATGAGAAAATAATAAACAGTCGTTGTTCAGAACATGCAATCAATTTGGAGGCAGGCTGACCTAGATCACTGCACACTACCCCCCCAACTCAGCCACATTTCAACTTCCATCATAGGGCATAGATAAGCCTTAGTCCTACTGTTGACTGTAACAACGCTCTCTAATTAGAAGGTTTACTTCAAAATACTAAATTTGCTTCTAGCTAGTAAAATTTTTGCTTGTTTATATAAGAAAAACTTTTTTTAAAGAATCAATTTACAACAAAACCCACAAAGCACCTGGAATAAAAGTAAGTATAAATGTGTCAAAACTACACAAAGGAACATTTTAATTATTACTAAAGGACATAAAGACAAAGTAACCAAAGAGAAAAGCATCTATCTTCCTATTCAGGAAGATATGATAGTGATGTCAATTCCGCCAAAGTAAAATCTCAGACAAAATTACTCCAAATATAACATACCAAAATAAGTAAGAATGACCAGGAAAACTTCAACAAAGAAGAGTAGAGAATGGCCCTACCAAATTCTGAAACACGTTACAAATTCTCAGTAGAAACAGTATGTAGTTAAGCAAGAGGACACAAACAAAACAGAAGTCCTGCCTGTAGGGCAGCCTCAATTAAGCAAACCTTCCTTCAGGTAAAAATGACAGCCTCTGAATAAGATATAATAAAATCAACCATGTGAAAACAGTGGAGAGAGACCAAAAGGACAAAAGTCAAAAGGAAGTCAATCTTTATAAGGGGGCAACTCTACTGGATGAGCTGCATTTAGGTGGCTTTGTATCTAAGCACAGCGCACAGTGTGAGCTAGGCAGGACATCTAGACCTTAAGCAGAGAACGAACTGCAATTTTACTGACAGGCACAAACAATCAGAGAATGGATGTGGGGCTGCAAGAACGGCTAGAAAAAGAGGGAAAATCTGGTAAAGAAGGAACCACAGTGGGCTAAATAGCAAAATACCAGTATGAACTCTGTCCAAATCCTTGGCTGACCTCTCAACTACAAATGTGGGAGAGACATACTGCCTGCTGAAAACTAGCACCCAGGAATCTAAAAGAACAAAGTCCTGAAATCCCAGCTGTTGCTTACATCAGAGGCAAACCGGAGTCTGAGGCCAACCGAAACTAACTGCTGGAACAAAAATCAACTCTTCAGAGGAAGATAACAGAATTTAGAGTCTCTATAATATCTCATCCCAAAAGCACAAATTACTAAACATCAAGAAATAGGAAAATGTTAGCTCCTAGTCAACAGAAAGAATGGCCAGTAGAAACAATTCCCCCAAATGAACCAACAGACAAGAATTTTAAAGTAACTACTGTGAATATGCACATGGACTTAATGAACGGATGGCAATCTCAGCTGATTAATGGAAACTATAAAAATGAATCAAATGTAAATTCTAGAGCTGAAAATTATAAAATCAGAAATTAAAAAGTTAACCTAATGGTTGGGGAAGACAGAAAAGTCAATCTGAAGATGAGTCAAGAGAAATCACCTAAGCAGAGGAAACAAAGTGAAAAAGACTAAATAACAAAATGAACAATCTCAATAACAATAATGTGCAGTTGGAGAGGAAGCAAGAACAAACCAGAACAAATGTTTGAAATAGTAATGGCTGAAACATTTTCAACCTCAGCTGAAACTAAACTCATACTTCAAAGAAACTCAGTTAATACCAAGCAGTTTAAATACAAAGAAAATCAAACTTGGGCACATCATTGTCAAAATAGTAAAGAAAAAAGGTGAAAAGAAAATCTTCAAAGTGGTGAAACTCTTGGCACAAAGGACTCCATCTAAACCCCTGCACTAAGAGACTTGAATAAGCTCTAGCATGGCTTCTAGGAGCCTAAGGTCAAGTCCCCGGTAGGATCCAGACCCTTTTGAGTTCCTGTGGAGGGTGGGGGAGAGGTCAAGATGGCCCAAAGAATTTACCATTTGTTCCTGCCAACACCTGTCAATATAGACCCCTGACCTCCTTTTCTTAGAGCATTTATTTTTTAAAATAATTTTAATTTTAAATAAATAAAAAATTAAAATAAATTTAATTTTAATAAATTTTTAAAAAATAAATTTTTTAAAAACTTGCACTTGTAAATCCTTCTCCAGTCTCTTTGAGATGTACTCTGTCTCCTACAGCTCAGGAGTCTTTCTCAAGAACCTGAAATCTAGGGGCGCCTGGATTTAACCCACTGGGTGGCTCAGTGGGTTAAGCCTCTGCCTTTGGCTCAGGTCATGATCTCAGGGTCCTGGGATGGAGCCCCACATCAGGCTCTCTGCTCAGCAGGGAGCCTGCTTCCCCCTCTATCTCTGCCTGCTGCTCTACTTATGACCTCTCTATCTGTGTTAAATAAATAAATAAAATCTTAAAGAAAAAAAAAAAAAAGAACCTGAAATCTATTCCTTTGAAATGTAATCAGTCATCAGAAAGGTCAGATCTGTCTCCCAGACAGCCCTCAGAGGGAGGGTAGAGGCCTAACTTGGAGAAATGCCACTTAGCAGACACGTAGGGCCCAATCACACTGATACTGACCAACCCTCTTACCCCCCACCACCTTTATTTTTTTTTTGCTAATTTTTCACTTCCCTGACTCTGCTCAAGCCTCTACTCATTCCCCCAGCTCCACCCTCACCTTCTCCCAGTCACCTCTATGCAAACTGAAATTGAGCTCAGCTCTTCTACCACCATTACTGAAAAAAGCCTGTTTTTACCAACTTTATTTTATTTTTTTTAAGATTTTATTTATTTGATAGAGATTACAAGTAGTCAGAGAGGCAGGCAGAGAGAGAGACGAGGAAGCAGGTTCCCTGCTGAGCAGAGAGCCCGATGCAGGGCTCGATCCCAGGACCCTGAGACCATGACCTGAGCTGAAAGCAGAGGCTTTAACCCACTGAGCCACCCAGGCACTCCTGTTTTTACCAACTTTAATCAATGTCTGTAGCAAGAGTAGAACAATCCACATATGTAGAGGAATGAACACATGAGCAACAATTTCTCATCAGAAATAGTACAAGCCAGAAGACAATGGAACACCTTTAAAGAGCTGAAGGGGGGAAAAAAAAACAAAACAAACTCAACCTAAAATCTATATCCAACAGAAATATCCTTCATGTAAGAAGTCAAAACAAAACCATGTCCAGGAAAACAAACACTGAGAATTCATTTGTAGCAAACTTTGCCCAAAGAAATGCTGAAGGAAAAGTTCTTCAGGGTAAAAAGAAACAGCAACAGATGAAAACTCTAAAGTCACTGAGAAAAATTAAGAGAACTAGAAAGTATTAAGTATGCAGGTAAATGTAAAA
This sequence comes from Martes martes, assembly GCF_963455335.1. NCBI lineage: Eukaryota > Metazoa > Chordata > Mammalia > Carnivora > Mustelidae > Martes > Martes martes. Next base: position 26,070,509 of record NC_137901.1, on the reverse strand, counting down.
GACAATATCTTTTTCTTAATTTCTACAAAAAGGAGGAGATGACCAGTTATAGCTAAAATTATAACTCTAAAAGTATTTAGATACAATTTGTATGGTAACAGCCAATAGAAACAAAAGGATGTGTTAAAAACAGCAACACTGTTGCAAAGTTAAGGATTCAGAGTCATCTGGAAAATAACCTCTGCCCAAAAAAAGGAGGAGGGACACAGCAAAAAAAAAAAAAAAAAAGCTTACAGAAAATTAAAGTGAAACACTAAAAAATAATTAACCCCAAAGATAGGAAAGAAAGGGAGGAAGAAAAATCAGATGGTAAAAGAAAAGAGAATAAAGTGTAAAGAGTAAAACAAGGGTAAGTTCAACCACATCAATAATAACATTATACATAAATATACCACACATTCCAGTAAGTGGCAGAGACTTGTCAGAATGAATACAAGATGTAAAATATCTACAAAAAAGATGTACTTCAAGTATAATATATTGATTAGCAGAAAATATAAGAATGGAAATACACAGTTCATGTAAGCAATAATCTTAATAAAACCTAATACCAGGAACAATAAGGCTTTAAGACTATTACCAGAGATAAAGAGACATTTCCTAAGAAAGTCAATTCATCAGAAAATATTAACCATCCATATACATCTAAAAATACAGTTTCAAAAGACATTAAACAAAAACTAACAGAGCTAAAGAAGAAATGAACACATCAATAATCAGAAACTTCACTAACTCTTTGAATAGTTAGACTGCAAACCAAACCAAACCAAAACCATGTATCACAGAAGAGCTGCACAATACTATTAACCACTTGACCTGACATAAACAGAATCCTTTTCAAGTATACAGGGAACATTAAGAAAAAAAGAACATATACTGGGGCCATTAAAAAAGGGTCAATAAATTTTAAAACTCTGAATTCTTACAGATTATGTTCTTTTGCCTGAAGACAATTAAATTAGAAACCAATGACTGAAAGTTTCTTAAAAAAATCCCAAATATTTGGAAATTAACAACACATTTCTAAATAACACATGAGTCAAAGAAGAAATCACAAAATAAATAAGGAAATACTTTACATGATAATGAATCTATGGTGTAAGAAATTAGGGAAGGGGTGCTAAACCTAAACCAGTGCTTAAAGGGAAATTTATTGCTTAACAACTATGTTAGAAGAAAGACTTTAATGACTTAATTAACAATGACATGATTTCTTATTAACATTGTACTGGAGGTCCTAGCCAGTTTAATATGGCAAGAAAAAGCAAAAAAACAAAATACTGGTAAGAGAAGAAATGAAATTACTTTTTTTGAAAAAAGCCAAACTCAAAGAAAGAGTAGAATGTTGTTTACCAGACCCTGGCGGGTGGGAAAAACAGGCATATGCTGGTCAAAGGATACAAACTTTCAGCTATATGATGAATAAATTCTGGGGATCTAATGTATAACATGGTGACTGTAACTAACAATACTATAGTATGTACTGGAAAGTTGTTAAAAGAATAGATCTGAAAAAGTTCTCTCTCCCCACACAGAAAAGGTTATGTGACGAGATGGAGATGTTAACTAACTTTACTGTGGTAATCATTCTGCAGTATATGCGTATCAAATCATCACACTGTACATGTTAAATTTACATATTATATTGGCAATAATCTCAAGAAAGCTGGAACAAAAGCCCTGCTTTTTTGGACAATAATATAATTGTTTATATAGAAAATCACTGAAGCAACTTCTAGAATTCATCAGTAAATTTAGCAATGCTAGAGGCTATAAGAACTTATAAAAATCCATTATATTTCTATATACTAGCAATAAACAATTCAAAAATTAAAATTTTAAACTGCATTTATGATAGTGTCAAAAACCCAAAATATTTAGACAAAAGGTTTAAAGTAAAATATGTAAGGCCTGTATACACTAACATCTAAAAACTGCTGAAAGATATTAAATAAACCTAAGTATACAAAGAGATACACTGTATCTAAAGATTAAACGACTTAAGATTTCCATCTTCCCTAATTCCCTAATAATATCTGGTCTATTTTTTTTCCCCCAAATCCATTGCAATCATGATTTCAGCAAGGTATTTTTGTAACAACTGACAAGCTTATTAGAAATACAAAGGATCCTGAATAGCAAAACAATCTTGAAAAAGAAGAATTAACACAGATGAGATGTATTTATCAGAAATACTTAGCTGGCTAAAAGAAGCTGAACATAAAAGACTAGGAACTGAATGATTCCATTCACGTGAAGTTCTCGAAGGGGAAAAAAACAAATTCAAAGCAAAAAAAAATTCAAACAGTGGTTGCCTCAAAAACCTTTGGGAAAGAGTAGGAAAGAATGTTCTGGATGATGAAAATGTTCTATTATCTTGATACACTGTAAATGTATTTGTCAAATATCATCTAATAAGATAATATTTGAGCACTTACAATTTAGGTACTTTGCCATTTGGAAACTGTACCTAAAAAAACTAACAACAACAACAACAACAACAACAAAACCCAAGGGAAAACAAAAACAAAAGAACTCAAAGAAGTAAAACTCAGAATGGAAATCAGCAACAAAAAAATATTCATATAGTAATTTAGTATATGATAAAGCTCTCTATGAGCTGATAGGGAAAAATCTCTAAAAATCATATTAAGTGAAAAATGTGAGCACAGTATATATAGTAAACTACTCTCTTAAAAAAACAGAAATATCTATGTATATGTGTATGCGTCAGGAAACATACACACATACACACACACCATTGAACAGAGGTTATTATCTTAGGTGAGGAGGAGGAGGGACGGAAGACTTTTCAACTTATGTTTGTTTTCTTTGTATGTATGCATGCATATCTGTATGTGTATATATAGATAGATAATTTTTAAACTATGTGAATATATTGCCTTTTTCCAAAATTCAACAAATGAAAGAAAATATTGCCACCAAATTAAATGCAAGTCAAGTCATCTTGACATTTCTATAAAAAGATAGGCTTCTAACCTTAGATAACTAAGCATAAGAAGTACAGACTGTTATTTCCCATCCTGCGTCATTTCAACTCACTTTGGGCATTACTGTAGGAGACAATAAAGTGCCAGTCCTTCCTGTTCATTCTCTTCTGACACAATGTCTTCTCTCTCTACCACAGGGCTTCGGAACCCATTTTCTTCCACTGTATTTATGTCAACAGTCCCCTCCTAGTCACCTTTTCACTTAACTACTAATTCTTTAGGTATGCCTACCAAACCGGTCAAATTTTTAAGACCTAGCAATCTAGGGGACTCGAATCAGGAAGTTTTAATCACCCCTTCTTCCTAAAACATTGATTTTCTATAACCACATTTTATTTTGCCCATAAGACCCAGACCTCCCAAAGATGTCTGTATACCTACCGACTAGCAACAAGGTACTGATGACTAAGTATTTTTGGAGCATAAAAACTGGATCACAATACTCCTAGTCACACTAAAACATCTATTTCAAGTAACAGTGCAGAAAATGGATCTCTCAGGTTTTCAAGTTTGCTAATAAGGAGTAGCAAGTTACAATTTCAAGTACGGAGAGTTTCTAAAAAATATTAAAGGAAACAAATGCAGGAAAAATGTTAAAAGAAATACACTGATTTTAACAACTATATAAAAGATCTTGTGTACATTCCCTCGTCCAATAAATCTAGAATGTTACCTATTTAAAATACATTATTTTGTGTTAATATAAAAGAAAAAACTTCTGATTTACAAGATGCATCCCAAAGTGAATATATGCTCATCTTAGAATCAGTGAAATAAGTAGTAACAATTAAGTTCATGTGTTACCTACTACATGTCAGGTACTGTACTTTTTATATCATGGACCTTTATAATAACCTGCAAACTATGTATTATTATTTCATTTTAAATTTAGGAAAACTCAGTCTCAGAGGGAAAATAAAATTATCTTACCAAGGTCATACACCTAACAAGTGCAGGGGCCAGGATCTGAATCCACTTCTTATCAAACAATGCTTTCTACTCTGCCAAGAGCTTTCTGAGCTTTTATTTCAACACCAACTACACCAGCATTTCTATGACTAACACCTAGGGATCTGTGGGCACCTCAAATATAGTACTTTCAAGGGTCTGTCTGGCTCCTACAATAACTTTTTAAGTTACATTTTTATTGTGAGAAAACAGTAACTTACATAGCCACATATCCTGGGTCACTGGGTAAGTGCCAGTCTTTACTGCTTCATCACAGTGGTGTCTGGGCTTGGGTCTGTTATAAACACCTCAGCACCAAGGGTTAAGTGCAGAGACTGACTTAACGTGGAAATGATGACATCACACCAGAAAAGCCAAATGATATCAGGCCTGATATATTTTTTTAAGATTTTATTTATTTTTTTGTCAGACAGAGAGAGAGAGTACACAAGCAGGGGGAGTGGCAAGCAGAGGGAGAAGCGGGTTCCCCTTTGAGCAAGGAGCCTCATGTGGGACTCGATCCCAGAACCCTGAGATCATGACCCGAGCCAAAGGCAGACGTTTAACCGACTGAACCACCCAGATGCCTCACTAAATTATGTTTCTCCATATTTAAACACTATTAAGGGAAGCCACAAGAAATGTCTGTTCATTACTTAAATGTGAAAAGCATCTACCTGTGCAACATCCAACTGTTTACAAGTAGTAATAACAGAGAAGGTCTGAGAAGGCTAAACTTGGTGAAATCAACAATATATCCCAAAGAAAGTACCGAATTTTATTATTATTATTAATATTATGACAGCACTATCCCAAACACTAAGCTCCACAGTTCAATTTATTTGACCATCTGACTTCAGGACATTCTAAAAACTCCTGAGTACTAAAAAATATCATGTTAATGGTTGAAAACATGAACCTGTCTCAGATAAATTCTGCCCGATCAAAGCCTGATACTGTTCACTAATGCAATTAACACAGAATATTGCAAACATATGTTGAAACAGAATGTAACAGACCATAAATCATCTGCAATGCTGTCCCTACATCAACACGCAGACAGATGAGCAAGCATGTCCATGTAAGAATCTGGTGCCAAGTCCTGCAGGTCTTCGTAGGGAACACAATTTCTTACAGGCAGATTATCCCCTATCAACTGTGTAACCTTCTTGCTTATACTGATTGAATTTAAAAAAAAAAGGGGGGGGGGAGGTTAAAACAGCTATTAAAATCATCAGGACATTTAAGTGCCGAAAAGTTTATGTGGCATACGATATATTGGTGATCACTGGACTAGCCAGATGACTAGCTAATAAACCTAGTAGAAATTCTTATAGAATTTCCCTAGTCATCACTGTTATAATTAGTATCAATAAAATTAACACATCAAAGCTTTTCTTCATCTAAGAATAAGCTGACCTTTGAAAATTGAAGTTAAAATTTTAAGTCCAGTGTACAATTTACCAACTATATACACGTAGAGGTTATTTTCTATATGTACCTACATTAACATTTTGTACTTTTTTCAAAATGACATTATGTTTGTTAATTAATACACTGTCTGTATTAAGGACATGTATATTTATTCCTATACTTGGTATCAGAACACAAAAGAGAAGTGATGAAAACTAAGTTCAAGATTTTGATGGCTCATACTACAGAATCCTATAAACTATTAAATGAGTTTTACTGTTCTTGCCATATCTTCATGATTTACCGCAGTTCAACTACTACTGTCAAGTAATAAACCTTACGCTGTTTTACCAATTTATTATTTTTCAATACCTTCTTGTCTAAAGAGTGTATTTCTTCTACTAGTCAAAAGGAGTAAGAATCCAGCTTGTCACGGTGAAAAAGGTTATAAGGCATGCTGAACACTGAGTAAAATTAAGGGGTTAACAAATTAGTAGAATGGTATCAACAAAGGAAACTTCACTCGAGGTTCCAGCTCTTGATTACAGATGTACTCAAGAAACACAGCCTTCCACGGAACAATCTGTAACTACCCATCTGTAATTATCTCTCCTTACAACACAACACCCCTTTCATTTCATATACGACTAGCAAGGACTAACGTTTATATTCTAAATAGCTCAGAAATCAAGAACTGATCATTGCAATAAAAAAAAAAAAGACCACGTGTCTCTATAATTACACATACTGTATCGGTCTGTGTACTTCATCACCACTATATAGCTAAGGGGTGGGAAGTAGAAAAAAAAGAAAATGCCCACCCCCAGAGAAGTTTTTTTCATTTTTGTTTTTGTTTTTTGCTTTTTGTCTTCCTTCTATCAGAAACTTTAGGAACAACCTTGTCCTTAACAAATTAGCAAAGGGGGTAAATGAACAATTAAGAAATTTTCATTGGCTACAGAAAACTTTAAAAATTGGCAACACTTAAGGGCGCCTTAATTAAGCGTCCGACTCTTAATTTCAGCTCAGGTCATGATCTCAGGGATCGAGAAATCGAGCCCTGCATCTGGGTCCGCACTCATCGCAGAGTCTGCTTGAAGATTCTCTCCCTGTGCTCTTCCCCACCATGCGCATGCGCACGCTCTCTCTCAAATAAATAAATCTTAAAAAAAAAAAAAAAAAAAGAAATTGCCAACATTTATTTTAAGCATTTGCTATGTACCTGGCCTATTCATAGTGCTTCACATATACTACCTGATTTATACTCTTACCAACCCTATAAAGTGACTTAACATTACTAGTACTTTCAAATAAAGAAATAAATGTGAGCAGTTAAATAACTCAAAAGGTCACAGAGCTACTCAAGTAAGAGCCAGGACTTACCCCCATTTCTGGCTGGCTTAAGAGCCTAAGATACATACTTTTCAGAATGATGGTGTAAATGAATGGTTTCAGACTTTTATAGGAGTACATACTGACTTTCTTTTCTTTTCTGTATTCTTAATACTCTGGCATTTGGGGCCCTGATGGGGAGGTTGCCCCTCCCAGAGCAAATTCCTAGAGATAGCAAGAGGCTCCCTGGGGAGTGCACTTTTCTCACATAAAAACCAACCACCCTAGAACCCATACCCTTAACTAAACATGACGCCAATATTCCTCCTGCCATAAATCACCCTAGATCTAGGTCCTCAACAACTAGCAATGACCCCTAGTCCAGAGCCTGCTGAAATTAAACTACCCAATCCAATCTCTCAGCATTATCTACCTGGCATTGCCCGTTCCTTCCCTGGAAAATTCCAACAAAGGTGCTGGGCTGTGCTTGGTCTTGCCCCTCTATCAACCCATCTTATTTTTTGATACATTAAAATTTAAGTTGCAGATTCTTCAAATCTATAGGCACTTAAACATGCATGTACTAACTAGAATTCATTGCTCACTTGTGGGTTTTTTTTTTTTTAAGGTAAAATCTACATAACATGAAGCAAATTTTAATGGTGCCATCTTGTTTTAGGATAACATTGCATAAATGTGGTTGTTCAACCCTCAACCCTGTCAAGAAATTCACCCAGAAAACCCATCATGCCCTTTTATCAGTCAGTTCCTGCCAGCCCTTCTCCCATCCTCAGAGGCAATCATGGATCTGTTTTTTTCACCATGTTTAATCTCTTTTAGAACTTCATATAAATAGAACCATACAGTATATTCTCCTTGGGATCTGGCTTTTTTGACTCAGCATAACGATCCTGAGAGTCACCCATGTGACAGTGGGCCATTCTTTTTGGTGCTAAATTTTCCATTACACAAACAGACCACAATTTGTTTAGTCATTTTTTACCAGTGGACACCTGACCTGTTGCCAGATCTGGGGTATGATGAATAAAGCTGCTGTGAGCATTCAAGTAAGTGCATGCCTTTTTGTAGACACATGTTCTGTCTTGGGTAAATACCTAGAAGTGAAATTCTTAGAGGTTATTGGGCAGATGCATGTTTAGTTTTAGACAGACCTTTTCTCCGAAGTGGAAAGCCCCATTTTATATTCCCTCCTTCAATATATGAAAGTTTCTGGTTGTTCCACAGCCTCCCCAACATTTGGTGTGGTCAGTTTCCTTAATTATAGCCATTCTGGTGGCTGTGCAGTGGTATTTCATAGTGGTTTCAATTTGCATTTTCATGATGACTAACAATATTGCTCACTTTCCATTTGTTTACTGGCCCTTGGTGTATCTTCTTTTGTGAAGTATCTAAATGCTTTCCCCCATTTTTAAAATTAGATTTTTACTACTGAGTTCCAGAAATTCTTAAAAAAAAAAAAAAAGATTTTATTTATTCATCAGAGAGGGAGGGAGCACAAGCAGGGGGAGTGGCAGGCAGAGGGAGAAGCAGGCTCCCCACTGAGCAGAGTCCAATGCAGGACTCAACCCCAGGACCCCCGGGATCATGACCACAGCCCAAGGCAGCCACTCAACTAAGCCACCCCAGCGCCTTCAGAAATTCTTTATAAATTCTGGATACAATCCTTCTGTCAGAAATGTTTTACAAATATTTTCTTCGATTTTGTGATTTGCTTATTCATTTCTTAGTAATGTTTTTTGAGGAGATCCTTTTACTATTAATGAAGTCTAACTTACCAAATTCTTCTTATTGCTTTCTATATAAAAACCACAATAACCTTTGCCTATCCCCAACTCACAAATATATTCTCCTATATAGGCTTTTAGATGAGAACTATGATCCATCTGGAACTGATTTTTTCTGAGTGGTGGAAGGTGGCATCAAAGTTCATTCTTCTATATGGATATCCAGTTCTTTCAGCATTATATGTTGAAAAGACTTTCCTGTCCCTATTGGATTACTTTGGCATCACTGTCAAAAACCAAATAACCTTATCTCTGGGGTTATCTATTCTATCCCATTTATATCTGTTTGTTTGTTTTTTTATAGTTTCTGCTTTTTGTATTTACTGAATGACTGCAATTCTTTTTTTTTTTTTAATTTTTTTAAAAGATTTTATTTATTTGTCAGAGAGAGAGAGAGAGAGCGCGCGCGCACAAGCAGGCAGAGTGGCAGGCAGAGGCAGAGAGAGAAGCAGGCTCCCCACTGAGCAAGGAGCCCGATGTGGGACTCGATCCCAAAACTCTGGGATCATGACCTGAGCCAAAGGCAGGTCATAAGGCACCCAGGGGTCCCTATCTGTTTGTTTTTATGCCAGAACCACACAGTACTGATTACTGTGGCTTCATGGAAAGTCTTGAAGTCAGATAATTTTAGTCCTCTTTGTTTTTCCTTCTCAAGATTGCTTTAGATATTCTAGGCCCTGTGCATTTCCACGTAAATTTTAGGGTAAGTCTGTACACTTTCACAAAATAAATAAAAATAAAAATAAAGTTTTTAAGGAGATTCATTTGGATCAGACTAAATCAGAAGAAACTAACTTAATATTACTGTGTGTTCCAACTCATAAACATATCTGTCAATTTATTGCACGGTAGTTCAAATACGTAGGTCATCTCAGGGCTGGTCTCCATCGGTCTCCTGTTCAGACAGGGTCACATTTTCTTTGTTCTTCATGTTGAGTAATTTGGGACTGTATGCTGGACACTGTGATTGGTATGTGATAGAGATGCTAGATTCTGTCATATTTCTCCAGTAAGAGTTAACTATTTTTGCTTTGGCTGGCAATTAATTTGTTTGCACTTAAACTGCTAATTCTGTCTTTGAACAATTCTAATCCATTTTTTACCTTTAGCTAGGCTGCACTAAGTCTACCCAACATATATGTGGGTTCAGGGGTCAGTCTAGTGATTTTGGTGAAGTTCTTAAGCAGAATCTGGAACTTGCACTCTGTTCTGTAGCTCCTTCCTTGCTAGGATTTTCCCCTCATTCTTCAGCCACTATGGTTGTCCCAAACTCAAATCTGTGTTTTTTTAGGACAGAAAAAGTGGGTTTTGGAATGAAATTTTAGCTACCCTGCACATTCTGCATGGATAAAGAAGTTTATTAAAAACAGAAATTCACCTTTTCTTCTAAGAGTCAAATCTCCTCCAAAAGAGGTCTATTTTTGTTTATTCTCTAGTACCTGTTTTTCTTTTTATCTTGTGCAGTTTATAACTATTATCTGACGGAGTGTCATTCTGGTAAAAGCATCTGTCTATATAAGAATTCTCTCTCCATTCATCTTTAATTTCCCTCATCAGGGTTTTGAAATTTCAGTGTAGAAATCTCATGTGTCTTTTAAAAAAAAAGCATTTTAAATTTTTTATAGTTTTTTTATTTATTTTTATTAACATATAATGTATTATTTGCCCCAGGGGTACAGGTGTGTGAATCATCAGGCTTACACATTTCACAGCACTCACCATAGCACATACCCTCCCCAATGTCCATAACCCAACCATCCTCTCCCCACCCTCTAATCCCCCCAACAACCCTCAGTTAGTTTAGTGAGATTAAGAGTCTCTTGTGGTTTGTCTTCCTCCCGACCCCATCACTACTTTTAAGTTTGGTACTATTCACAGCATGTTTCTCTTAATATCACTTCCCTGTTTATGAAAAAAAGGATCTTTAGACACTGGACATGTAAAGTGCAATCTTGCTAATAAATTTAATCATCTGCTTTAGATGCTTTTATAGATTGCTTTTAAAAGGTCTCTTACAGGGGTGCCTGGGTGGCTCAGTGGGTTAAAGCCTCTGCCTTCGGCTCAGGTCATGATCCCAGGGTCCTGGGATTGAGCCCCGCATCGGGCTCTCTGCTCAGCAGGGAGCCTGCTTCTCTCCCGGCCTCTCTGCCTGCTTATGATCTCTGTCAAATAAATAAATAAAATCTTTTTTTTTTTAAGATTTTATTTATTTATTTGTCAGAGAGAGTGAGCACAGGCAGACAGAGAGGCAGGCAGAGGCAGAGGGAGAAGCAGGCTCCCCGCCGAGCAAGGAGCCCGATGTGGGACTCGATCCCAGGACGCTGGGATCATGACCTGAGCCGAAGGCAGCCGCTTAACCAACCGAGCCACCCAGGCGTCCCAAATAAATAAAATCTTAAAAAAAAAAAAAAAAAAAAAGGTCTCTTACACGATGCTATCTACAAAAAGCAAGAGTTCTGACCCAATCTTTCAGATTTTTATGCTTTTACATTTCATATTCCACTGGCTAGGTCCCCCACTAAAATAATGAAGACACAAGAGTGGATAACCTTGTCCTCTTACTGATCTCAGGAAAAAACACTATTTTATGATTAAGTGTCTTAGCTGTTAGTTTTTCTTAAATGTCTTTTATTAGACTGAGAAAATCTCTTTATATTTCTAGTTTGCTGGAGTGTTTATCATGAATGGATGAATTCTGTCAATTGCTTTTGGCCAAATGAGGTGATCTTATGGTTTTTCTCCTTTGTTAGTACAGTAAATTACACTAATTTTTGAAATTTGTAAATTAACCTTGCATTTCTGAGATAATAAATCTCACCTGTGATGTATTCTTTTAATATACTGCTGGAGTTTATTTTATTAACAAATTTTTTCATCTATGTTCATGACAAATATTGATCTCTAAATTATGTGTGCCATCTTTGCCAGGTTTGGGCATTGGGTTTATGTTGGCCTCATAAAAGAACGTTTTTCCTGAGTTTCTGTAAGACTGATGTTATTTCTTGCTCAAATGCTTGAAATTACCAGAAAAGCTACCTGGACCAGTAGTTTTCTTTGTGGTAAAGCTTTTAATTATGAATTCAGTTTCCTTTTTTGAAGATTTTATTTATTCTTCTGAGAGGGAGTGAGAATGAGTGGGGGGAAGTGGGGGCTGAGGGAAAAGCAGACTTTCCGCGGAGCAGGGAGCTGGACATGGGGCTCAATCCTAGGATCCTGGGATCATGAGCAGAGCCTAAGGCAGACACTCAACCAACTGAGCCACCCAGGCACCCCTAAATTCAGTTTATTTAACTGATACAGAGCTACCCAAATTTTCCACTTCTAGCATCAGCTAGGATAATGTATTTTTTAAGAAAGCCATTTCAAATTTAACTGCATGAAGTTTTTAAAAATATTGCACGAAGTTATTTATATATGCATATTATGCTTTTAATGTCTGTCGGTCCTAGGACATTACATTTCTTTATTTTTTTTTTTTTAAGATTTATTCATTAAGAGAGTGCACACAAGCAGGGGGAAGAGGGAGAGGGAGAAGCAGACTCCCCGCTGAGCTGGGAGCCCGACATGGGGGGGCTCAATCCCAGGACCTGGCCAAAGGCAGACGCCTAACTATCTGAGCCACCTAGGAGTCCCGAACATTCCATTTCTAACAGAGGTAATTTATGCTTATGGTCTCTATCATGTTCTTTCTCACCATTAGTCTAAGAGGGGTTTACCAACTTTCCGATCTTTCTAAAGAACCAGTTTTTGGCATTGATAATTATCTCTACTGTCTCTCTTCTAGTCATTGATTTCTTATTTTAATTATTTTTCCCTTCTACCTACTTTCCGTTTTCTTTGACTTTTGTTTCTACTTTCCTGCATGAAGTCTTAGGTAAGTTTTCTGATAGAGTTAAAGCTATAAATTTCCCTTCAAGCACTGTTTCAGCTACATCCCGCATATCTGATAAGCTGTAATTTCATTATCACTTAGTTTGAATTATATTCTAACTTTTCTCATGGCTTTCTTCTAAGTAACCCATGGGTCAAAGAATTATGTTGTTTAATCTTCATTTTTTTTTTAAATTTATTTATTTGACAGACAGAGATCCAAGTAGGCAGAGAGGCAGGCAGAGAGAGAAAGGAAGGGAAGCAGGCTCCCCGCTGAGCAGAGAGCCCGATGCGGGGCTCGACCCCAGGACCCTGGGATCATGACCTGAGCCGAAGACAGAGGCTTTAACCCACTGAGCCACCCAGGTGCCCTAATCTTCATTTTTTAATAGATGTTTTATTGGTATTGATTTCTAATTTTGTTCTGTTGTTGGGGAAAGAACATACTCTGTTGATTTCAATCTTTTAAAATTTATTGAGACTTGTGCCCTGCAAATAATCTTTCCTGGTGTTCTTACCATAAGCACTTGAAAAGACTGTATTATACTGATATTAGATTTAGTAATCTATAAATATCAAGTCAGTGGATAACAGTGTAATGTAGATCTTCTATGCTGTTACTGATTTTTTGGGCCTAACCGAACTCTTCAACTCTGTGGATTTGTGATTTTGATCCATTAATTCTTCCAAGTTTTACTACACCTATTTTGAAGCTTTTTTATTAAGCAAGTACACATTTATGTTTACAGCGTCTTGATGTCGGCACTTCAGAGATGTCATTTTACAATGTACGTACCAGCACTAAGCCCTTACACATATTACATCACTTAACCTTCCAACAAACCACAAATCAGGCATTGTCCTCCCCACCAGACGAATGAGGCAGTGGAAGCACAGAGGCAAATGCAGCCAACAAGTGGCCTGGAGAGGCTGCATTCTTAATTACCAACGCTATTCTGCCTCTTACCCATTTATTAAAAAGAAACAATAAAAACATAGTAAGTCAAAACTAAAACAATAACTTTGGTATAATATCCCAGATAAGTAAAACCTTCATAGCATGTGCTTAATTATAAAAATTAGAGATTTTGTGATATGAGTTCATTTTCTCAGGAAAAAAAATTTTTTTTAAAGAATCATTCATTCATTTATTTGTCAGAGAGAGAGAGAGAACAAGCAGGGGGAGCAGCAAGCAGAGGGAGAAGCAGGCTCTCCGCTGAGTAAAGAGCCCAATGTGGGACTGGACCCCAGGACCCTGGGATCATGACCCGAGCTGAAGACAGCCGCTTAACCAAGAGCCACTCAAGTATCGGGGCGGGGGGGGGGATTCTTAAGTAAACTGGCACAGCCACTCCCATACCAAAATAGGAGGAGACAACAGAATCCCTACAGTCAGAGTCCTGTAAGGATAAAACTGATACTTTTAATTCTTCTTTGGTTTGGTTTAGCTTTTCTTAGAAGCAGAATGACCAAGTAAGAATTGAAAAAATATTTCACCTTTACTTCTATTTTATACTGAAAACACTACCTTGTGACCTTGCTAGATGTTCCAAATGCCTTTAAAAAAACATCTCTCACACAAATAAAGTAGTCCCTACCATTGAAGTCCCCTACAATTGATTTTAAATATCAATTCTAGGGTTGCCTGGGTGGCTCTGTCAGTTAAGGGTCAGAATCTTGGTTTTTGGCTCAGGTCATGATCTCAGGGTTGTGTGATCGAGCCCCATCTGGGTCTGTGATCAGCGGGGAGTCTGCTTGAGATTCTCCCTCTCCTTCTGCCCCTCCCCCAAGCCCCTCCCACTCACTCACTCCTACTCTCAACTACATAAATAAATCCTTAAAAAATTTGAAAAAAATAAAATCAATTCTAAAAATAGTTGCTCAAAATATTTCAAGTCCACCCAAAAACAAACTTTTCACTTGCCAAAAAAAAAGCCTAATAATAAAATAGGCTCGGAATATTTTAATAATGTAGCTAATGGATTTTCTACATTTATTTTTATATTTCGTTTTTAACAATTAAAAGTGTATCCTAAATGACAAAAAAAGATCCTAATGGAAAATCTATCATTCCAATCTTTTAAATTAAATAGATAAAATAAGAAGAGCAATACAGAATAGAATTCTGTAAAAACTCAACTTTCTAAGTCATACATTTTTGAGGTGCTTGTTTTTGGTTGTAAAGAAAGGATTTTTAATCTGATAATTTTAAAAATTAGCATCCTATAAAATAAAAATCAACTCACATTTGTGTAACACTTTAAAGCTGACAATGTTTTTACATGAAGAAGTTATAATGTATAGGTAATATACACAGACAAATGTATTTTTATAACTGTTAATGCAAATTATACACAGCATTACATAAAAACAATGAGGAAAAATTCCCTCAATTTCTTAAATTACTTTTCATTATAAATTTCTGTTCAGTATCAAACTCTGAACTTTCACACTGTCCTTAGGACAAACATAGCCTTCCTTCACCTGCTCTCCTGCACTGGCCTAGCAAACTTGGAAGTAAACCAAGTCAGGGAGAAATTATACCTTCCTACAAGCATATAAAGTCATACAAATAAAGCAAAGTTCATAAAAGAAAAAAGTGTGGGAGGAGGGAGTTAACCAAAGTATTACATAGTTCTTTTTTTTAAGATTTTATCTATGCATTTGGCAGACAGAGATCACAAGTAGGCAGAGAGGCAGGCAGAGAGAGAGGAGGAAGTAGGCTCCCTGCTGAGCAGAGAGCCTGATGTGGGGCTCAATCCTAGGACCCTGGGATCATGACCTGAGCCGAAGGCAGAGGCTTTAACCCACTGAGCCACCCAGGCGCCCTAGTCTTATATAGTTCTAACGTAACATTATTCATGATCACAGTTTCGTAAGGGCCTGAAGACCACCACTCCGCAATGCTTCCCATAATTACTCAACAGCAGAGCCACAGCTGGATTCCGAAAGACTAATATAACTGTTCAAAGGGGGGAAAAAGTGGTAAAAGAAGAAAACTCCACAACTATAATAAAATTGTCTCTTGGGGAATAAAGCCTCATTGGATAATCTGACAGGTATGATGGTCAATTACAGTGTGTTATGAAAATAAGTTTTATGTGTTGTCAAAATGGTACGCACCATCTCTCCATTCTCACATATCCTATCCATCGCCAACACCACTAACCTTGGACACCCAAGTTTTCAAAACAAGAACATAGCTTCTTCAACAAGCAGACTTGCTGAGCTCTGCCCACTCTCATGGCCCTTCGCCCTCCAACAAGCTCTCCTCCAACAGCTCTCCTCCCTGCAGTCACAGTTTGGAATGATCCCAGGGCTGTATGAGTCCTACCCACAGGTATGGAGTAACAACAGATCTCTTCAGAAACTAACATTTACCCTGCTCTACATGAAAACTTCATTCTCTCCATCTCGCTAACCCCACCTCGTCCAGGACTCTGCAGCTCTTATTTTTTAAGGCCCCCATAGGTTCAGGAGCATCAGAAAGAGGGAGTTTTAGAGGAAAAGGGACCAAACAGCCTTAGGGCCGACCAGACTGAGATCTGATAGGACAGGAACGTGGGGCTGAGGTCCTGGGAGGCTCAAAAGGCCAGTGCTGCCTCTTCCCTGAAGTCAGCTTCTGGTGCAGGTACTTCCCTGGCTGTCTGCCTGGGTCACTGCAACACTCCAGGCTAGGCCTTTGGATCACTTCAAGACAACTTCAGCTACCTCAGTAGTGAAGTCTGGACCTTGGGAAAACTCGTGCATCTCCGATCCATCAAACTCCAGAACACGCAGGCCGTTCTCACCATGCCCGCTCTTCATTCCACCGACGCAGGCGCAGCTCTATCAGCCTTGCACTTGTTAAGCCATTTTCAGGGGGAAGGCAGGAGCCCATCTACTGATTTCCCAGACCTCAACAAGTCAAACGGATACGATCCCCTGAAGCCCCTCCATGTGGACAAAGGAAAGGGGAAATGCCAGACCATATGCTGTTTTCTGCAAAGAAGTGCTCATATGGGATCCCTCTTAACAAATGCCTCCATTTCTTCTATATAGCCTAGAAGTAGGGGATGGGTTAACCACAGCCGTAGCTGTCTTGTGGAATCCCGTCTGCAAGTCCTGCATCTGAACAGTCCACTGCTCCTCAGTTCTGAATGCAGGTTACTTGCAATCTACTGATCTCAGGTTTGGGGGTCTCTGAATAAATACCAGAAGTTCCCATTTGAACATTCTGTTAGAATTCTACTTCCAGGTAAGATACAAGAAGGTCATAGCAGGCTACTGTTACTGTTGCAACAACTAGAGGAAAAAAGATACCCCCCCCACCCCCCCAAAAAAGCAAAATGACAGAATAGCTGCTGAAGTAACCAGATCAGGATGAATCAAAGTTGTAAGTAGGAGTGGGGCACCTGGGTGACTCAGTCAGTTAAGCCTCTGCCTTGGGCTCAGGTCATGATCCCAGGGTCCCAGGATGGAGACCCATGTCTGCCCCTCCCCCTGCTTGTGTTCTCCCTCAAATAAATAAAATCACTCACGAGGAGGAGGAGGAACATATTCTCGGTGAACTGAGGACCCCCAGTCATTCCCTTTCCAGGGCTTATATGCAGATTCTAGAACAGGATGTGGGTCAGGCTTGGTCTGGGAAGATAAACTCTACTGAAGAAAATAACAGAAGTCTGAACAATCACAGGAGTCTCCTTCCTCAAAGATGTTTGCCAGGTTGTAAAGCTGCAATCCATAGGAGGCTCAAGAGCCAAATTCAAACCACGGAAAGGAGGACAGAAGTGAATCTCCCACCGTGTTTGTGGCAGTAGGTGATAGAGGCCCACCAGGGGGCCTCTCACAATCCCAGGGGAGCCCTATTTAAAGGAAAAGGTATGAGACAGTGGTACACTGAAGCCCAAGAAATGGCCCCAGTCCTGCTCAATCCCCACTGAGATTAAGAGGATCAGCCCCTCTATCCACCAGACATAGGAAAGGTCAAACACTTTTTGGGGGAAAGCATCATTTGCAGCACTTGTCATTCCCTCATACACAATATATGCCATACCATCAAAATTACACAGCACACGAAAGGCAGAGAAATGTGATCATTAAAAGACTGAACAGACCATGATAGAAGCAGGCCGACAGATACTAGAGTTGGCAGATGGACTTTAAAATAACTATTATAAATATACTAAAGAAAATTCAGGAAAACAGAAATGGAGGAAAAATTTCAAATGAGAGCTGGAACCTACAATATCAAAGGAACATGCTAAAACAGAAAAACACAGGATTTTAAATTAAGAACTCACTGAATGTGTTTAACAGCAGACTAAACACAGCATAAAACAGGATCTGTAAATGCAAAGTTAAGTCAAAAGAAAATATCCAAACTGAACAAGGAAGGAAAAATAAAAGAATGAAAAGAACAGAACATAAGAAACATGTGGTATCGGTCATTTTAGCCCAAGTACCGGGGAGGAGTTAAAACCAGACTGCAGGGTAGCCTAACCCGGTGTTTTACTATTACTTTCCATCTCCGTGGTCCATGTGTGGTGCTTTCTATTTCAGGCCCTTAGATGGTGGTACATTTACTTGTGAATCACTAGTGGGGACCACAGAAGCCTAGAAACACTCTACCGCAAGACAGGAAAGAGAAGGAGTAAACAGTATGGTTAAATGTTGTCCCCAATAATTACAATCCTCCCAGAATGTGGTTAGTAACACAGAAACGGTCTGGGCAAGCTGGAATGGCTCCAGATACAACTGGAAACAGACCAAAGATGCTGGCAAAACAAAAGATGGTTGTAATTTCTTAAATGCCTATTATTTTAGCTAGGTTGAGGAATGTATTCTTTAAGCCAAGACAGTACATTAATGGGGAAAGAGAAGTGGAGAGGATGCTTAGCGCCTCAGGTGTGAAACATCACATTTACAGAGATTAATGAATCTGGGTTCAATTCAGTAATTTTATGAAGAGACAGAAGTCCTACATCAGACTGTCTTTGCTGATAAGGTAAATGATTAAAAATGTCCTAGGTAAGAATATGTCCTCTACACAGAAGGGCTCTCAATCCCAGCATCCTGCAGCAGAAGTGTCCTCAAAACACCTGACAGTAAAGGTAGGTACCAGATAAAGCTTAAGGGTCTGGCAAAGCACCTTTCAAACTGGTTTCACAGGGCCCTACAGCGCACCGAAGTGCTTTCACAACTGACACAGAATGCACAGAAAATGACAAGCTGGAGGCTGAGGCTGATAGAAGGGAGCTGTGACCACGATTTCAACGTTCTCATTTGCAGCTATAAAAAGCTTCCAGTTCGGATTTTATGAATAAATGTTGCACATCTGAATAAACTACGTTCTACCTAACGCAATGTCGCCTGGCAGAAACTCTTCCCAAGCACAGACAATACAATTTAATGCCTACAATTTAAGTCCTCCTAGAGAAACTGGAAGGGGAACGAACACATGAAGTATCTGTGAATATTTCAAATAAATCACATTCTCGATGACAGTGCTTCACAATTCACACACCAAATTTACATTATTTCAAAGGACCCAAAAGTAGTACTGAGGAAATCCTGAGGCGGTACCTACCACCCCTTTTTCACAGATGAAGAAATAGTAAAATGCAGTCACATGTCTCAGGATCCACATTCACCCAGGACTGAAGCAGACTCAAAAACAGGTGACCAAACTGCAAATTCAGAGTTCTCTCATATTCTCTCTCTCATGCACGCACACTCGCTCGCTCTCGCTCTCTCTCTCTCTCTCTCACACACACACACACAGACACACACACACACAGGTACTAGTAAACTGTATGTATCCATCTATGAATGAGGGACAGAGGATTATTCTTACCCCCTTCTGAAAAATTAAAAGGAACTAGTTTAAGAAGAATTGAAGGATACACTGCTTGAGTTTAAAAAGACTTCTCTTTAATTCTTCCTGCATTATACAGAAAAGTAAAAGGGTAAGAATATGAACTTAGAAATAAAAGTTGACAATCCACATTTACTTTAAGTACTCTGATGTTTAAAACTTTAGAAGATGGAAAACAAAACCAAAAGTCAGCAACAGCATTAAAAAGAAACATATTATCCTGAAAGGATACATAAGAAACAGATAACACAATGATATCTGAGGAAAGAAAGTGGGCAAGGAGATGGGGCACACTACGGTAGGGGAGACATTTCCCACTGTATCACATGTGGGTGAATTCTGAACATATATACATAATACTTTTTGTTTTTAAGGAACATACTTTTTGAAGGAAAATACAGATATAAATGTATATGTTTCTAAAAGAATGTTAACAGAATGAAAATATAACTGTCCTTTAACAGAAAAATTAACTTCAAAGGGTAAAAAAAGTAAAAATAAGAATAGTTTAAGTACTAAAGAAAGAAAAGTAGTTTAGGTATTGCCCAAAAGTCCTATTTAAACATTTAAATTAAATGTGCTAGCTATAAAAGTAAAAAGCACTTTTATATATATATACATATTAAAAAAACCTATAGGACATTCCTGATTATCTATAAATAACCACTATTAACAATTTGGTGTGTTCTCTCTAAAGATTCATGGTTAAGTGTTAACATTTTTAGAAGTATGCTTTATCAAGTTAAGAAAATTCCTATTTCTAATTTGTTAACATGAATAAATATGGAATTTTATAAAAATCTCCTTCTAGAAGGCATGTGGATGGCTCTGTCAGTTAAGCTTTGGACTCCTGGTTTCGTCTCAGGTCAAGATCTCAGGGTCCTGAGATCCAGCCCAGCATTGGGCTTTGTGCTCAGCACAAAGTCCGCTGGAGATTCTCTCTCCCTCTGTCCCTCCCCCACCCCACCCATGTGAAAGCACTCTCTCTCTCGCTCAAATAAATACAATCTTAAAAAATTTTTTAAAAAACCTCTTTCTAGATCCATCAAGATGATCAGAGTTCTTCTTAAAGAGGACTATGAAGTATCTCATATTAATAGATGTCTGTAGTTGAATTACACTTGCATTTCTGCAATAAACTTTTCCTACTCATGGTTCTGTCACTTCATTTTTAGTAACCTAGTTTCTGGTATTTGTTTATAATTTTTGCATCTATTTTTATAAGTAACACTAGTATAAACTTTTCCTTTACTATTCATGTTCAATTCTGGTAAAAAAAAAAATGAGTTGGTAAGTTTCCTTTATTATTAGAGTTAAGAAAATTAAGGGTCAGGATTGGGATTTTTCTAATTCTTCGCTATTACAAACAACAGAAATGAACACCAGCAATCTTTGACCATATTCCTGACCATTTCCTTAGGATGAAACATCAAAAATCTGATTTCATGATCAAAGCACCACCCATGTTTATGTTTATGAAAATGAATTCATTATCCCTACACATTCACATATGGATATTATAAAACTGCCATATTAGACCGCACTTTTAACTTTAGAGTCTCCAACCCTAGAGCAGTTTGGATTTTGGTTTATTGTAGATAATGCGCACTAAAAGCTTTTTTCTTCTTCTGATTGATTCATTACCCAAATATCAATGTCATTCTCATTTTATGACTGAGTTGTGTTCCATTCCTTGGTCTCAAAAATGTTTGAGATATAAAAGCCTCATGAAGCTTTATTTATACTAGTCAGCTCACTGCAGCTTGATAGGTGAAGTTCTACCAATGAACCACTTTGTGTCACCACATTCAACAACAAGGAAGAAGCAGTGACATACGTGTGTAACTATAGCTTCTATCCCTTCAGAGACAAAACTATGAAGCCTGAGTAATTATATGAGGGGCATGGAGCCAGGACTATTTCTGCCCTAAATTTAGTCCCACTTTAAGATGAAAAGAAAGGGGGTTGTGGGGGAAGAAATACTTAACAGTCAATACAACAGATATTTTAATGGAAAATATTTGCCATTTTTAAATACTAGGTAATTTACGTTTCATGTTTTTCATCCGATGAACTTATTTGTATCTTTAGGTTTGTAAAACCTTAAGACTTTTTATAAACAACTTTCTTGCAAATTTAAGTACATAAACTCATACAGTAAATCCATTCTGGATCATATATATTACATAATTTTGCTTAAACTACGGTTCGGATTGATCCATAATGGACCTTTCCTGCCCCCATTCCCCAACCATTATAGTCGACATATTTAAAGAGTTGACTGAACATTTAAGAACATTTAGTAGTTAAGAAACAACTAATAATCTAACATAACTCTCTATATGTAACTGCTCTATACTAAAAACAAAGCAAACTCTATAAACGTATGGGACCAAACCGTAGCCAAAGAAGCCTAAACTTCTTGATCGACAACAACCAGTCTTAAGAAATCTACATTTCTTACCAAAAAAACCACCCACTAAATTAGACACACCAAGATTCTGAGCTTTAAAGAACTTCTGACTGTAAAACATGGTAATGCTCAACCACCACGTCACTTTCACTGTTAGGTAAAAGAGCAAAAAAAATTTGTTTTAACGATCGAAAGCCCTAGAGTACAGAAAAGTCTTTAAAATCGGCTATAGGTAGAAGAATGGAAAATAGGAAAAGCATGATGACCGCTGTGACCTGCACACATTTTCCTCATCGGCTGCTTCCTACCATCCCTGGGTCTCCCTAAAGGAAGGGCCCGCACAGCTCCCCTCTCAGCTTGGCCAGAACCGCCCCGCAAGGCCATCTCAGCCATGGACTTGAGGCGCAGAGTTTTGGCGCCTCGTCTCCGGCACACACAGTTCTTCTGAGGAGGAAGAAAACCCACCAACCAGTCTCCCTGCATCCACTCTCGCCAGTCTCACAATCATTCTCCTCCCTGCAGCCAGAAGCCGCGCTGAGACTCTTCAGAGACTCAACCACCGCTCAGGTTCAGGTTCACCTTGCAGTTCCTTGACCACCTACACAGACTTCCAGGACACCAGCCGGCTCAGTGCCCTTCACCAGTGCCCCCTAGAGTCACTCTCAACACAACAAGGCCACTCTGGGAGAACCCGGCCTCTCCTAACTAAATCCCTCCTTCACACCCATCGAGATTCAGCTCTGGCACCAATCCAATCCTTGTGGAGAGAAGGAACCTCTCCACAAGCTGCAGGGTAGGCAGAATTCTTCTCCTCCGGACACAGCTCCCGGAGCACACATCTTTCTTAACACCTACACTACTTATGAGATGATCTTTATTTTGTGAAGTTTATCTCCCTTACTAGAAAGCAACTCAAGAGCAAAGACCATAGTTGAACTCCAGCGAGGAAGAGCGTGTCACCCACACGTAGTGGGTGTTTAATAAGTGTTTGCTGAACCGAAATTCCAGGCACTACACAATGAAAAATCAGCAAATGTAGCTTGACTTATTCTTGGCCAATTCATTACCAAGTCCTTTCAGTCCTACTTCATCCAGCTCTGTCCACCTCACATGTCCGCAGGCGCCATGCCAGTCCACCCTTCAGCATTTCCCAGTTAGATGACTTTACTAGCCTCCCGATCGCCCTCCTTCCAGACCTACTATCCAGCCTGCTACACACACATAACCACAAACACACCACTACTTATTTTTTTTTAAATCTGTCTAAAAATCCTTATTTGCTTTCTATTTAGACTGAAATTCAAACTCCCACTGTGCCTTACAATGCTGTATTATCTGACTCCTTCCAAGTTTTATACTTGTATTGCATTCCTCCATCTCTACTAGGCTTCTTCTAAAATCCTCCAGCATGATAAGCTATTTCTCACCTGGTGTCTTTACACTGGCTCCTTCCTCTCCTACAAGACCCTCCCTTCAGCTAGCTGCTATTTCTCAAAGCTCAGTTTAAGTTTCACAACCCAATCCGAAGCAGCTTTTTTATCCCTCAGTCATGGTCCTCTCTGCACTCATTACCATCTCAAATTATCAATCTGTCCACTTGCTTACTGTGTAGATCTAGGCCTCAGAAGAGGAGGATCTTTGTTTTGATCAGACCATACCCCAAGGGCCTGGAAACAGTGCCCTGCACTCAGCAGGCCCTCATACGCATTTGTAAAACAAAAGCATAAACCAAAAAAGTGACTCTAAGATATATGTGAAAACAAATGAAGTCAAAGAAATGGATAATTAACCTACCAAATAAGGCAGGAAACATTCTACTGTTAGTATTTGCGAGTAGATAGGCTGGTGTTACTGGGATCTAGTTCAACAATCCAGCATCCAGACTGGATTTCCCAAAGCTCACTGGAAACCTGTCAATCAAGGAGCATGGTTTCATGTGCTATATGCTAGCACACGTCTGACACCACCAGAAGTCATTTTAGAAAACTCTATATGCTGCCACTCCCCAAACCCCTGTAACGTCTACCAATAGTAGTCAAACACTGAAAAGCCACTTGCTACTTAAAGAAAGTATTAAAGAAACAGCATTTCTGATAATGGTACTTATCCACAAATAATTAAATTTATACTAATAAAACTTCAACCTCTTAAGTAACAGGTCCTTCCAAGATAAGAGGTAGGTAGGTCTCTGTGCCAGGTTCTGACTCCCTGAACATCTAAGAAGCTGCCCCCTAAACTGTTCTAAGAAGTAATGCTGCAACTCAAAACAAAAATTATATAAATAAAATTCACCACAGTATCAGCTGCCTCTGTTAACTCTTTTACTGACTGGACTTTTGACCAAGGCGGGAATAAACTGTCAGGTTGCACTAGGAGAGGAAAAGCCTTGACTCTTTATTCAAATGTCATTCAGTCACAGAAATGAGGATAAGCTACAATGCAGCATTTAGGAAATGAAGGTAAATGAACGCAGTGAAGATAAAACAATACAACTAGGTATTTTATTTTGCTTGACTAAGCTTCATTGGTCAAGAAAATGACTTGTAAAACAAGTCTTAACTGGTCAAATAAAACTGAAACGCCAAGTTAAAAAGAGTGGTCATATGTTTTAATAATCACTATTTACAGGTGACTTGACAGTAACAAAATTTCAGTGACCTTCCTTTGGCTTCCTTTAAGCAATTTTCAACAGTATGACCACAGAAGTTCTGCTCTAGTGACACTTACCTTGGTATGGTGACACATTTAGTATTACAATTTTGAGTGGTGATGGCTTTCTCAAGCTCATCTAATCGTCCTGTTTTCTTTAGCTTCTTCACCAAACTTTTAACTGCTTTCTCACACCACTTTTCTTCTTGTCCATTCTGCTCTCCTCCACCTGCTCCTCCAGATCCACCAGCTGATTTCTTCCATCCCAGCAGCCTTTTCACAACTGGTGGAGTGAATGGCAAGATGGACGACATGCTCTCACCAAAGGCCGCAACCCGCACTGAGAGAAGACACTCCTCTACCTGACCTAGAAAAGATACGAAGGGATCGTTCAGAGGCTAACTTTAAAACCCAGTCATAACTTCAACGTTGTCTCTAAAGCAAATCTGAAAATGAGACAGAAATTCAGATCATCACCGCAGACTTTCAGATGTCATCTTCTTCTCCAACGACAATGTCTTTACTACTTTAAAGCAATTGTGGAAGCAAATTCTAAAAAACAAAACCATGTTATAAGTGGACAAATACAACAATTTTGCAAGTAAAATCTGTACTAGCACTGGTGAAATTTATCACTACCAATACTACTTCATTTTTAACTTTTAATAGTGTCAATAATTAAGCTATTTTCACTGACTAGTGAAAACCAATTCACCAAATGTTTTTCTCAATTCACCAAATGTTTTAGGACACTTAACAAAAGTATTTTTTAAATGTATTAAGTCTACTCTCCCTGAAGTTTTAAATTTTCATAACAAAGTATCATAAAGTAAAATCTAAAGCTGTAAGAAGGGAAAAGGCACCATGTGTGAAGTAAACAACAAAAATTTTTAAAAATAAACGTAAAACAGTGTGTGAAGAAAAGGTGTGCTTCACTTTTATGATTCCCTGAGAAGGCTTCAAGTTAGACCTCTTTTCAAAAACTTTTTCATTTTTATCTAAGTAACAAACAGTATGCGTCATAACTAAAGTCAAATATATTTCCTCTTTTCACACCGAGGTATAATTCCTTAAAATCTTTTAACTTTGTTTCTGGCTATTTATACTTCAAGGAAAAGGCTCATGATGGTACCCCTTGAAACATCAAGTTTAGGTATCATCTACTGTTTCTGGAAAGTGAGGATTTATACCACAACTATTCACTTTCCTCCAACCTTAATAATTATCTCCCAAAGGTAGTTTTGTGTCTGATGAGATCGTTAGTAAACTACTATATAATCATGTTTCCCTTTTTGTACAACTCTTTCTTTTCCCCAGTTAATGATCTCAGTTTGTCATGTGCTTACTTTTCTATGTGCCTACCATAAATTCTCCCCACACTCTTCACAAGCCCCATAATTAAATTTTAATGTGGATGACTATAATCTCAAAATAAGAGATAAGATCATTTACCACTTGAGGACGGAACTGGAGAGCTGAGACTTGAGAAGAGTGAAGATTTAGAAATGCAGCTCTAAGAAATAGCTACAGGGGCGCCTGGGTGGCTCAGTCAGTTAAGTGTCTGCCTTTGGCTCAGGTCATAATCCTAGGGTCCTGGGATCAAGCCCTGTGAAGAGCTACCTGCTCAGCGGGGAGTCTGCTTCCCCCTCTCCCTTTACCCCTCCCCCTCTGCTCCTGTTCTTTCTCTCACGTTCTTTCAAATAAATAAATAAATAAAATCTTAAAGACAAAAAAAGCTATTAAAAAATCAGCTAGAATGAAGCAGGTATTTCCAGGCTATGAAGTAAAAGGTGTAGAAGACCTCCCACTTCTAACTGGGATGTAGAAATGACAACAGACCATCATTTCAACCTAACAGTCACATAAAGACAGATAAGGCTACAAAGACAGATAGATAAGGCTGCAAAAACAAGACAGATAAGGCTACAAAATCAAGTGTTTTCTGAACCCATCAGAGTTCAGGATGCAAAGTAACCAAAACGGATCTAAATTCCAGACAGTGCTGAGACAGGAAATCGAGGCCCATGAACGGTTTCTTACCTGGTGGAGTGGCTAAGGGGGAAGATTCCTAACCTAGAGGAGGGTAAGGAGAAAGCACCCTACTCTTTAGTAAATTTTAAAAGCAACATGTCTGCTGACAAGACATGCTAAAATTCTGAGGATTTCACAGAGCAAACCTGTACTATCCAACCACTCATTCGCACAGGGCTCCACCGCATGTTTGTCAAAGTATGCCGAAGATCGGGAGACAGGCCTAGAAGGCTGACAGATGCCCTAAGAAGCTTATGGTCTCAGACCCTCAAATGCAAGTAATCTGTCCTCTGACAAAGAAAGGAAAGAATGGGCAGGACAAGTGAGAGAAGTCAACCTTAGAGACCTCAGACATTCAGCTGTCAAGGGCTGAGGTGGGACAGGAGAGCTAAGAGAAAAACTTCCACCCAGATACTCTGGACCCCTGAATACCTAAGAGCAAATGTCTACTGGGTTTAACTGGAGTTTAACTGGAGTCCCAAAAGGAGAGGAAAGAGAGACTTGGCAGAAAAAAATACATGAAGAGATACTGGCCAAGAACTTATCAAAAATGATGACAGATATCAACCCACAGATACAAAGGAAGCACAGTCATAGTCAATGCGCTCAATGTTGAAGAGACGTAAAGATAAAGGCTGAGTGTACGCTAGGGTGACAGTTAAAAATTTCTGTAAGATCCGGACAGAAGAAACCCGCACTCATCACAAACTCTCCTCCATGGGCTTCAGCTGAGATCTCTTGAAAGACTGGCATGGGGCAAGAAATGGGAGACAACTCTTCCCCCTTAGTGGCAGGTCCTATAAAATAAAAGCCTTCAGCTAGGAGGGAGAATAGGAAAGCCTCCCATTCGGAGAGCCCAAGGGAAAGAGCAGAGGAAAAGTTATGGTACTGTTGGGGGAGGAGGAGAGAGGGCAAACCTACTTGCGCACCTACCACACACCAACAAGCCTTTCACCACGTAACAATAACCACAGTGTACTCTGCTAGTGGAGGGGAGGAGACACAGCCACCACCAGTCCCAGACAAAGACACACTGATGCTGAGGAACGAGTAGAAGAAAAAGCTATCTGACCCTGGCACAGGAGCAAGAAACTGGCTTGGACCCAAGATCCTGCACTAACACAAAGCAAAGGTCTGCTACTCCTAGATGGAAAAATCTTTAACAAATATTAGCAAGTCACATTCAGTAATGTATACAGAAAAGGTAGTATCCTCACCCAGTGGGGGTTTATCCCAGGAAGCAAAACTGTTTTGACACAGGAAAAAACAAAAAAAACAAAAACAAAAAAGCCTAAGCGCCTCATGTATAGTATAAAGAGGAAAATCTTTATGATTTTCTTAACTGATGCATAAAAAAAGAAAGAATTTGACAATGTTAATTTAACATCCACATAAGATTTAAAAGTCTCAGCAAACTGGAAATAGAAAAACAGAAAAGAGGAATAAGTTATTTATTCTGAAAAAGAACATCTATGAAAAACCTAGAGCTAGAAACATATGTAATGGGTGAAACATTAAATCCCCTTTCCTGGTAACTGGAAATAAGCCAAGGATGTCCACTAATAAATAAATAAATAAATAAAGACTGGAAAGAAAGAGGTATGTTCTCTAGTGATATAACCATCTCCATGGAAAACTGCATGGAATCTTCATAGTAGTAAGATTGTTGTAATAAAGCCATACATTTTCTAAGAAAAAAAAAAAAGAGAGAAAGAAAGAAACAGAAGTATAATTCTGACAAAAAGACTGGATTCTCAAAAGACCATTCTCAAAATGGTCTCCCAGCTAAAGATACTTAGGCCTTGGTATACTTTGCTAGGAAAAAAATGGTCACAACCTAATAAACAATCCTATCCATTCCCTCAAAAGGGAAGAACGAGTAATGAGATTAAGGTTCCCAGCCTCAATTCAGGAGTCTGTCCTAAGGATCTCCCAGAATAGGCACTATAGCCGGCCAAATTACGTATATTTGGCCACGGATACACTTTTTAAGGGACATCTCCTGGAGCTCCACATCACAATGCCTCCCTGGCACTCTGGAGAGCCCAGCTGTGGTTTAGATACTACAAATGTGAAAGGAGCCAATAAGCAGGATTACGTGACTCAGGCTCAGAGCAATACAAAAGTTCGCGCAGAGCTAGAGATCTGCAGGGTAGGTAAAGAACAGAGAGAGCTGGAGAGCAGCACTGTTCAGCTGTCTAAGGTGGTGGTGGACTCTGCCATAACACACACAAGTAAGCACTCCAGTCCATAAATGTACAACTTGACAAATAACGCAAACACACCGAATTCCATCAAACACATGTAGTAATCCACTGGAGCCGCTGATCGGGAAGACCGGGCAGCAGAAGGCAGAGCTAGCGCCCTTGGGCTTCTGGGGAATGCCTACGCTGCCGCCACGCGTGCCAAACAGAGCCAGCCGCATACACCTCAGTGCCGCGTGACAGTCCTATCCGAGCACACACAACCCGCTTAGGACTCAACCTTTAGAAGGGAGAGGTACCCCAAAAGGGACATCAGAGCAGAAGCCTGAAAAGAGGACAGAACATCAGGCAGGACGTTCGGCAGGGGTTTTCTAGAGGCCGACAACACTTTAGGAGTTACCAAAAACTCCACTGCTACAGTGTGGGTCCAAGGAAGCACCGCAGTAGCCCCCGGGGAGGGGAAGGCATGCTGCAAGCACAGAGCCGAAGCCAGAAGTTCGAGCTAAGGCCAGCAGCATCCCTTCAGTTACTTTTGAGAGGATTCACACGTCACTGGCCGAGTGGACGTGGACACCATAGGGAAAAGGAGACGTCGAGGCAACTACCACGAAGACACACAAGTGAAGGCGTGGAGTGGCGGACAAACCACTACCCGGAAGCAAATCGGAAAGCCGCCCCAGCGTCAGCCTTTACAGGCCTGGATGGAAGTCCCTGTACTCATCACAGGACCAGAAGACCACAGAGGCTCGGGAGAGGGTAGTCAGCCCACAAGTGAGAGTGCGCCCAAGCACAGCAGGGACACCCAGTCCTGCTGAAGAGCAGAGGCAGCCAGTCTCGGGCTTGGCTTCTAAGGACTCCCCGGGTCCAGCTCCCGGCCCGCCCTGACTTCAGCCTTAGAACAAACCTCTGTGTGACCTCCGTGCGGGATCCGAGCTCCTCGTGAAAAACTGACAGAACAAGCAAAATATAACAAGAATTTGTCTAAATGCATCTATCTACACCTTTGGTTCAATTAGTCCAAGTATGAGAACTCAACCTAAGAAAATGAATAAAAATCAAATTTCTGTATAAATTTGCAACACTGAAAGGATTCTAAGCAGTAGGAAGAATCTGAGTAACAGGTTCTCTGTGACACTTTTGTTAGAGGAGAAATGTTTCCTAGGAGTTCAGATGTATTCTTGGGGATCTAAAAGTTTTCTATGAAACCTTTTTAGTTTTTTTTGCTTCATGGAAATAACACATGAAAAGTTTAAGTCTGCTCTGGGTCATCTGAGTGACCTCATGGCCTAGTACAACCACATGATCTCAGTGTCCGATGTCCTAGAAGAGCACTTCTGACCACTCTGGAACGATGTAATCACTGAAGGTTACTAGCGTCAACTTGTCATGTCTCTGTAACCATGGCTGGCTGACACCTGGCTAATTATGTCTGGAGAATTACGTTATTCGGTAAAATATTTTTCAGTAATGCTGGTAATACATTTCAACCAGTTGAGCATTTTAAATAGCTAAGATATATTTAACCAACAGTCTTGAAATGTTAATAGACTGAATTTAGGTTTTTACAAGGAATCCATGTCAATATGCTCCAAGCTGAAGACAAAATGAAATAAGAAAACTAGACTTATGATCAAGTTATTGAAATATGAATGAGTCATTTGCAGAATATACGGATTTCCTTCCACAGTGTGGCAGCAAGCACTTTAGTGAAGTTAGATTTTTTTTTTCAACATCTGCAAGAACTGAAAAACAAGCTCAGATACTAACTGTGTACTAATTTCAGCAATAAATGAGACATACAAGGCAGGATTCATTAGAGTAGGAAGACTTTATCTGTACAGCTCAGTAAGAAAGCTTATCAAGTGATAGATCAGTAAAATTGGGATTCAAAGATTACTCACTGGAAAGTTTCAGTTAAGTAAGAGGTCTGGTTATCCTAAACTCACAAATAAAGCCTGCAAGTTATTAATCATTGTATAACACAGTTTTACAAACTGGATTCTCTACATATTTCCTTAAACTACAGCTCATGTTTTTTGTAGTCTTCAACTCTGTTCTTTGCTTCTTGTTCTTATTTTGATATAAACCCTATCACTGCATATGTATTTAAAAAAAAAAAACCTCCAAAGCCTCAGAACATCTTCTCATTTTCTTATACATTTAGAGTACACAGATTTCATGTTAGAGTCTTATAGTCCACTTTGCTTCTAATGAAATCCCTTTCTGCCGGCAAACACAGTAGGCAACACTGTTTGAGAGCCGACGCTATGACACAACAGGTTGGGCTCAGCGACTGGGTAAGCATTAACTCATCTCTCACAAGCATCCAGTGGGGTAGATACCCTTATTTACAAATGAAGCATGAAGGAGCCAGATGGTACAAAGATACTCCTCCCTAGATATTCTTCCCTAAATATTCTGGGGGACAGTTTAGTTTTGCTTTTCACATTTTCACATTTTTCTAACAAACGAGGAATGTGGTTTTGGTTAAGGGCTGAGATAGTGACCTAAACACCTACTGGCAGGATAGCCCACTTTGTCAGGGCAATGTACTACACAGTTATCTTTTCTCTGGTAATTCATGCCACTCCTGTCACATACCGAATCCCTATAAACCAACATCTGAATGTGGGCTTTGTACTTTGTTCATTGTAACTGTTCAAACCTACACCAGTATCACAGGATTTTACTTACCCTTGCTTTCTAGTAAGCTGATTATCTGCAGGGTGAGCCCCCCTCTTATTTTTCAAATCGATGTTAGGGATATTAAGTTTAGTCTAAGTTCCACCAAAACTCCATAGGACTTTGATTACAAGTGCAATGAACTTAATTTGTGAAGAACCAACATATTTATAATACTGAGTATCCCTGTTTATAAAAATGCTATTTTTCTCTTTATTTTGGATTTACTATCCATCAACAAGTTGTATAATTTTCTCTGGAGAGGTCTCACACATCTTGTTGAACTTATTTATTCTTCCAAATACCTTGGGTTTTACTTACAGTGTTTATCTTATAAAGTTAAATATTTCAGTCATACCAAAAAAAAAAAAATTGGAAACACCCTTGGGCCTCGCACCTAGCTCTGTCAATTCTTAACATTCTGTGGTACTTGTCAGCTGTAAGAAATAAGACACGATAGACGGATACAGCTCAAGCCCCTATAAATACGTTTCGATTTCCATTCCCCTCCTCCTTGATTCTCAGATCACCACCACCCTGATTTTCCCCCATCGTCACTTAAAGGTTTTGCTACATATTGTATTCGTAAAATAAATCTCTGCATTTTATAAATTTCTATATGAAACTTTAATACTGTTCATAGTCACATTGTTTTTTTCACTATAACTATCCATGCTGATAATACATGTAATCTTGGACTCTAGCTCATTCATTTCAGGTCATACAGCACTGCACTGTCTGACCATAAGAGCTCACTGTCCTTTCTCCTTCTGATTCCTATTCAGGTTGTTTCCAATTCTCCACTCTTACAAGCTGCCATGAATGGCCTGATGTTTACCTTCTTACAGGTGTTGTGAGACAGGTTCAAAGGAAGAAACTTTCAAACTTGATCAAAAAAGAAGAGCCACCGTAAGAAATACATTGTACACTGCAACCTAATTTTTTGGTCTCTCCCAGTTAAAACAGACATTTTACCGTATGTTATTCTCCGCTATTTCTCTAAATTTAGGGTCGTGAACCACTGGTGAACATGAAATCAATTTAGTTAATTCTGAAAAATATCTTTCAAAAAGCAAAAGCAAAAACATACAAAAAAATTATAAAACTCATAGAGAAAATTAGCCAGAACACAGTAGAAAGCAGAGTACACTTATTTTAAAATTTTTAATTGTTTTTGTCACATGTAAAATATTATTTTCTACCTGGGTCTATAAAGAACAGATAAAAGCCACTGCCTTAGGACATATGCCCAGGAACAGCAAGGCTGCATAGGAGGACATGCACATATCCTTTACCAAATCTGGTCAACCTGGTGATAGCAACAGTCATTCCCACCACGAAGTAGGAGCTTCTACTTTGCCCAACATTGACACTATTTGGTACCTCCACTGTCAAAGGAATGGGTGTGACACGGAGGGTTGCTGATGTTTTGCACTTCCCTCACTTAGGAGTTTGAGAATATTTTCATGTTTACTGATTTTTCAGGATTCCTCTCCTTTGACTCATCTGCTCATATTCACCATCTTTTCCTTAATTCACAAGGTTTATTTACATATTCTGGATGATAATCTTTTGTTAATCACACATGCCACATATCTTTACCCAGAAAGTGACTTTTGATGGTTTTTTATACTGAAGATTTCACTTTAATGTGCTCATATGTCATCAATATTTTAAATACTGTATTATGTATACATTGGGATCTTTTTAAAAATCCTTCCATCTGTTGTCATCTTTGAAAAGTCATAAAGTCTAAAGTTTTGCTTTTCATCTTTGTAACTTACTTTTATGTATGTTGTGAGGTAGGGATCTTCTCCTCCCCAACAAAGATAACCAAGTATACCAGCACCATATACTGAATCTTCCCTAGCAATTACAAAGCTACTTGCTTTTCCAGGCTCTCCTTTTTTCCTCCCATTAATCTATATCTGAGGTGAGTATGATCACACTGTAACTACTAAAGCAAAAGAATGTGTCCTGGCATCTGATGAGGTGGCTCCTCTTTCATATCCTGGAATTTCAACTGGAATGACACCAAATATATAAACAAGTGGAGGAAAACCAACACATTAATGATACAATCTTCCATTTATAAACACAGTATATCTGCTTATAATTTGAATTACAGGGGTGTTAAAATTTCCTCCATTAAGGTCCCACACATGTTTCTGTTTTATTTTTTCCTGGGTACTTGGTAGTTTGTGTTGCCATTTTAAATAGTGGCTTTTGAAAATTTTGTGTCTTGCTAGTATACACAAATACACAGTTTTTACATACTGTTTAAAAATCAACTTTATTGGGGCGCCTGGGTGGCTCAGTGGGTTAAAGCCTCTGCCTTCAGCTCAGGTCATGATCCCAGGGTCCTGGGATCGAGCCCCACATCGGGCTCTCTGCTCAGCGGGGAGCCTGCTTCCGCGCCCCCCCCATCTCTCTGCCTACTTGTGATCTCTGTCAAATAAATAAATAAATAAAAATCTTTTAAAAAATCAACTTTATTGAGGCACAGTTTACATACAATAAAACTCTGAGATGTTAAATGTATAGTTTGATGAGTTCTGAAGAAATGCATACATCCACATAACCATCATCCCAGAAAGCTTCCTTGTGTCCCTTTTCAATCTACCTTCCTCACCCCAGGCAGTTACTGATCTGATTTCTAGCAAAGTAATTTTACCTGTTCTAGAAACTCATATAATTGGAATCATGCCTTCTGTACACTTCTGGGTCTGTTTTTTTTAACCAACACTATTCAAATTAAGCAAGTTCTCTTATACTCCTAAGTTTTCTAAGAATGAGTACAGAATTTAGTCATATGCCGTTTTCCCCTTCAACCATGAAGATCATATGGCTTTTCTCCTTTGATGTGTTGATTTCATTTACGGGTTTTCTAATGTTTAATCATCTTTACATTCCTGAGACACACTCGTTTATTAGTCATGGTATTTTTTTAAGCAAATATTAACATTTTACATAAAATTTCTATTGCCACATTTATTATTGAGATGTGGTCTAGCCATCTCCCTTTGCATACTACACTTGTCCCACCCAGAGTATCAAGATTACAGTAGCCTAACAAAATAATTTTGTGTTATTTTCTGTAACATTTTGTATAAAACTGGAATTACTGATTCTTTTTTTAAAATTTTATTTATTTATTTGAAAGAGAGAGAGAGAGCACACACAAGCAGGCAGAGGGGCAGAGGAAGAGGGAGAAACAGCTTCCCAGCTGAGCAGGAAGGCCAAAGTGGAGCTTAATCCCAGAACCCTGGAATCTCACAACCTGAGCCAAAGGCAGATGCTTAATAACTTAGCCACCTAGGTGCCCCTCTTCGTATGTTTTATACAATTCGTCCATCTGGGGTTTTCACTTGGGGTTTGGGTTTTTGGCTTTGGGTTTTTATTTAATCTTATTTTGCTGCAGGTAGATGTCTAGCTTAAGTCTTTAAATTATCTTTAAATTATAAATCTTGTCAGTACCCCTGGGTGGCTTAGTCAGTTACACATCTACCTTCTGCTCAGGTCATGATTCCAGGGTCCTGAGATCGAGCTCCGCATCAGGCTCTTTGCTCATCACCTCTGCCTGCTGCTCCCCCTGCTTGTGCGCTCTCTCTCTCTTTCAGAAATAAAATCTTTTAAAAATAAATAAATAAGTAAATAAATAATCCTGTCAAGTTTCTTATTCTTAAGCCAATTTTGGTCATTTACTTTACAAGAAACTGTGCATGCTATCTGTTTTCAAATTTAAAGGCAAAAAGCTCTTCACAGTGTTCTCAGTTTTTTTAAAATCTCAATTTGTAGTCATATCCTTTTTGATTTCTAATACATTCGTGCCCTTTTGTCTTCCTCTATCAAACTTAGCAAACGTAGTCTTTTCAACTTAGCACCTTTCACTTAATTGATCTGATTACTTTTTTTCATTAACGTTTCTCAACTTTATTTCCCTCCTTGTGTAGTTAGCTCATTAATTTTTAGTTCTTTACTAACAAATATCTCCTCATGAGTGGGATTAGTGTCCTTATAAAAGAGACGCTAAATTCCCTTGCCTCCTTCCACCATATATGGCGACAGCAAAAAGACAGCTATCTATGAAGGAGGAAGCAGGTCCTCACCAGATACCAACTCTGCCCTGAACTTGGACTTCCCAGCCTCCAGAACTATGAGAAATAAATTTCTGTTTTCCATAAGAGCCCTGAGTCTATGGAATCCTGTTACAGCAGCCCAAAATGGATTAAGGCATAGATTACACCCAGTGTCTATTTTTTTATTCCTTTACCTTGAAACTCTGTCATCATACTTTTAGGTATGTCTACTAATAAAAAGCATTCAGTTGAGTTTTTTTGTTTTTTTAATGTTTCATTCTCTTCTAATCAGTAAGCTTTTCCTGAAATTATGTATTGGGTTCATGAAAATACTTCAGCTAATTTTCTATCATCTTACTTTGTATTTTCTAATTCCTAAGCATCTTCTTTGCTTCCCCCCCTTCTGCCTTCTGTTGGAATGATCAAATTTATTTCCACTCCCTCATCCTGATTTGAAGTTATACATTCTAATTCTTATTCTTTCAGAGGATTATCCTTAAAAATATTTTTAATGGAAAACTTTAATCAGTAGGTTGCAGGTGAAAACAGCAGCCTAGGGGCGCCTGGGTGGCTCAGGGGGTTAAGCCGCTGCCTTCGGCTCAGGTCATGATCTCAGGGTCCTGGGATCGAGTCCCACATCGGGCTCTCTGCTCAGTGGGGAGCCTGCTTCCCTCTCTCTCTCTCTCTCTCTGTCTGCCTCTCTGCCTACTTGTGATCTCTGTCAAATTAAAAAAAAAAAAGAAAATGTTAAAAAAAAGCAGCCTATTAAAAATCATAATAAAAGAATTAGAAAAAGAAAAAAGACAATCTCATCATAGAAAGAAGAGTGAAAAAAGAAAACAAGCAAAATTTTGATAACTGGAAAATGAATGGATGAGTAATCACTGTTGAACAGATCAGAGAACTATTAACTCTATGCGAGGTGTGGGGAAACATCCTGATTTTCACAGCAGAATTCTCAAAGGGTTAAGTAAAAGACAGCACCAGTCATTGAGGGCTGAGAGAAGAGGAGATGAAATAGGCAGGATTCAGTGAGAGATATCTGAGAAGCAATGACATCCTCAGACCTGCTCCCCCACTCTGTCACTGGGTACTTGTTCCTCTCCCTCTATGGAAGATTAGATGTTTATTCTCAGCAGAGAGTAAAACAGTCTCACTGGACTACGAGAATGCCTGGAGACCACTAGGAAAAAAGATGGGGAGTAAAGGAACAGGAGTACACTGTATGCTAAATGCAGACTCCTAACCCCTTCCTCCACTGGGTTCTGACTCCCAAAATACTAGCAGCCAGACCTTCACCCATTTAGTCAGATCAAGACTCTTTCAGGGTACCTGACCAAACCCAGGAAGGAAGACGTACAGATACTAATACTGAGAGTTTACCAACAAACAGCCCACACAGACCACTCTACAATGAAACTGAAAGGAGACAAGACTCACCCACCTGCTCAGTTTCCAAGCAGTTTTTTGAACCCCTACCCTTGTAATCAAGGATGACTCTCATTACCTAAGGGAAAAATAGCTAAAAACAGAAAAATACAACTCAAGAAATCTGAGACCATACAGAAAAAGAAAACATTGTAAAAATCATCAACACAGCTATAGAAAGACGAGGGAGCAATCCTGAAGCAAGAACAGCTTGCTTTACAAAAGACACATTCACAGAATAAAAGAAGAGTTCTTGGATAGCTTGATAGTTTTTGATTTTTGATAGCAGAAGTGGGGGGGGCATCAATAGAAGGGCTGGAAAGTAAGGTAGAGGAAATCTTCCAGTAGGATGGAAAAATAGCAGGAAAAAACAAACCAGTAGGAGGGAAAATAGCAGATAAAGTGAAGATACTGGAGGACCAAATCAGAAGGTCCAAGATCCAAACAGGACTTCAAAAAGACATCAGAGGTTGGGGTGGGTGGTGCGGCCAAAGAAATCTAGAAATAACCCCGAAACTAAAAGATGGGAGTTTCCAGATCTAAAGGGCCAATCAAGGATCAAGACCTCAGGACAAGAAAAGAAAACATACCCACATCCAGGCTGGTGAGGGTGAAACTTCAGAATGCCAAAGACAAAGGAAAAGCCTAAGTCTTCTGGGAGAAAGAGCACGTTACTTCGAGAAGAATCAGAAGAGCTTTGGTTTTCTTAAGAGTAATACTGTAAGCGAGGTCAACAGACCTCAATGCCTTCATAATTCTGAAGGAAAAAAAAATACTTCCAACCTAGAATTCTATTAACCAACCAGGGCAAAATAAAAGTAATTTCAGGCATATTAAATCTCCAGATATCTACCCATCACATTCCCTCCCCAAAAAGGTCTTGAAGGATATGTTCTATCAAAGGAGGGAGAGCCAAAAGAACAAGATATCCAACAAAGAAGAAAGTGAAGAACGCCATAAGAGGACCATGAAGGAGAATCCCAGGATGACAGCTGTGTCCTAGGTGTAGAGGCAATCACTGCAAATTAGAGTAGGTTCAAAAACATAGAGCCAAGTATAATGTCTGGCTTCTCTCCAAAGTGCATAAACATCATAGAAGTCAATGGAAGCATGTGTTTCATTGATGAGACCCATGAGTGATCATGGTGAACAGGTAAGAGTAAATGAGACCGTGAAAAACTAACTGCCTGATATGTCTCTTTTAACTATCATCTTAGCGAGAGACTTCTGCTTCCACAGACTATAATGCAAAAGGAAAAAACACCTGCCTGAGAAGAGAAATCCTCATATATTCCTACATGTTTGTATCCACACGGAATTTCTTTAGGCCAGTGCTGCCCAACAGAAATAGGATGCCATCCACATACACAACTGTAAATCTTCTACGAGCCACATTAAAAAACTAAAGTAAAAGTATTAATCAGTTAAATAATTTAATTTATGCCAGTATATCCAAAATATTCTTTAAATGTGCAATCAGCATTAAAAATTAAAATACATTCTATTTTTTGTACTGTTATAAATCGCCTGTGTATTTTATACTCACAGGCCATCTCAGCTCTGACTAGCTACATTTCAAGTATTCAATGGCCACATGTGGCTACTGGCCACATTAGACTGAACAGCTCTAGAAAGATACACAGGAAAGAGGCTCACTAATGGTGGTTCCATTTCTGGAAAGTGGAATGGGGAAGCAGGAGGTAGATCTAAGGGAGACTTACTTTTCATTATTTACTGTTTTGTTCCTTTTGAATTTTGCACCATGTGCATGCATTACCTCCTTAAAAAAAAAGTACATTCCCTAAAACAAACATACATTTATTAATAAATGTACAAACAAAACATAAATAAATATGTTTATTAACCTACTTCTAGAAATCTACCTCAAGCATGTATAGAATGATGAATAAACAAAGTTACTTGTTGCAACACTGTTTTTAATACCACAAAACTGGAAATAACCTAAATGTCCATCAATGGACAACCGGTCAAATATATTACAGGCACCCACACAGAGAATAAACCAGTTAAAATAATAAGTAAAAAGGTACTTATTATGTACCTTTATGTGGACTAATCTACAAGATGCACTGTTACGTAAAATATGCGACCATTTGTACTAAAAGGTACTATATGCACAAAGTTGCTCACATATCCACAGAGCTTCTCGAGCATTACACAAAAACCTAGTAATGCTACTAGCCTTTGGATAGGCAACTGGGTGGGGCAAGGGACAGGCTGGCAAAGAATTTTCACCATATATCCTTTTGTACCTTTTGAATTTTGACAATTGTGTATTACCTATTTTAAAAGGCCATCACTCTACATGTAACCAGTATCTGCTTTTTATCCGATCATGCTTGGCCTTCATGGGATATTTAGGTCCATCTACAAAGACTAGTGTTTTTCTAGTTCCTTCATGGAGAGGTTTGATTGAATCTTGTTTTTCCCAGAGGCCACAGATGTTTCAATATTGGAATAGTTCCTACACACACACACTCTTCTCTCTTAACATATAGTTCCCTGAGTCCTAGCATTATAACTCCAACCCTGGCTACTAGATTCTTATCTAGTAAATTCCCCCAAAGCCAGTTTTTCCTTAACAGACTGATTTCCAGGTTTCTGGTACATGGGAGCATTTCTCTCTCTCTCCTCCTTTCCTTTCCTCTCCCCCTCCCTCTCTAGATCAACTATATACGTAAGAGAAATAAAGTCCTTCATTTTATCCAATATTTGTAGTAGGTGGAATGGGCGTAATCTGGGTCTGTTTCAGCAGGTCTGTGAGATTTTAGGAAACCTAGGTAAAGAGTATAGTCAATAATGGTAAATACTGAAAACAGTATAACTGAAAAACAGTGCTAAACTTGGCTATTCAGAATTCACTGGTGACTTCTGAAAGGGAGGTAGGAAATGGAATATGAAGAGTGGCAAAAAAACATTTCACGAGATTCAAGTGTAGAACAAAGGAAGTGATTAAATATAGAAAGCAAATGTAGGTTTCAAATGTCTTCAAATTGAAAATACAAAATATTCCCCGAATACCTGTATGAATTTTTATTTCAAATGAAAATCAAGTTAGATATTTCAACATAAAACACTTGAAATGTGATGGTACTATCTCAAAGATCACCTAAAGATCCTTCTAGTAGTAGTATAAAATCACTTTAAGATTTTTGGCAGTCTATGTTCAAACGAATACCACAAGGGTAGAGAAAAAAGCAAATACTAATGATGTGGATTTTTACAATGGTTTTAGTCAAAGAAATGAGGATCACAGAAAGCATTAAAAAAAAATAAAGACACTAAAAAACTAACTGAAAAACGGATTTCTCAATTCTCACTGTTAGATGCTTTTTTCCAAAGTTGCAAGCTAGTAAGGAAGGACACTGCCATTGGAAACCTAAGGTGGCCCCACAGGATGGAGAACGATGGGTGCCTTTAAAGCAAAGAGAAAACATTCACATATTCAGTTTAATGGACTTTCAAAACCCAGTGTGACAGCTTGAATTTAACCCTGAAAGCGGATCGTCAGTTCAAAGTCCACATTACATAGGGACTGCTGTGTAAAGAGACTACCTGTTCTTGGTGTTCTATTCCTTTCACCTTGAACGAGTTGTATGGAATCTGTACGTCTATAATCAGTTTATAAACATAAAATTACATGCTGATTTATCATTCCCAGATTTTTAAAAAAGGGGGGGGCATCCAATTATTAGGAGACCACACAAGTCCCAGACTTAACTCAGTGAGAATATTCAGTACTCAAATTGCCCTTCAAACTCCCAAAGTCTGTCTTGACCTTCTGCTGAAGCAGCCACTCACAGCCACATCAAGTGGGTACAGTCCTCAGGCTGTGAAAGTTCAGTCAAAGCCAAGTCTGGGGCAGGGCTGTTCCACAGAACTTTCTATTAAATTAAGCTTAACATTTATTTCCTCAGTTACTGTAGTCCCAATTCAAGTGCTAAATGGCCACATGTGGCTAATGTCTACCCTGTTAGTTTGGGTCTGCAGCCAAGGTTTTTCTTCACAATCTATTATTCTTCAGTGGAGCTCCAAAGGCTTCCCCAGGAAGAAGAAAATCAAGCAGGCACGGCTTCAGCAAGTGCCCATTCCCCTTACCTTGAGATTCTGCAGAATGTTTTATTTTTTGTTGTTGTTGTTTAGATTTTTTTGCAAAAGCCTTCTGGTTGTTGTGTGCATAGGTGTTTGTGTGCTTTCAGTCTGAAAACTACAGGGTTAGCAGAAATCACCAGCGTACAAACCTCAGGCCAAAGCTGGACCCTCCTGATACTTAAAACA
Source organism: Martes martes (assembly GCF_963455335.1). NCBI lineage: Eukaryota > Metazoa > Chordata > Mammalia > Carnivora > Mustelidae > Martes > Martes martes. The sequence continues at coordinate 26,029,489 of NC_137901.1, read as the reverse complement.
TTTTATAAATAAAAGTTTAATTGGCCAGTTTACATGAACTACACCCTAACCACCTGTCTAGGAAGTAAAAGGTTGGTCTAAACACAGAAAATTTGCATTCACTGCCACAGATAGAACAGCTGTACTCAACAAGAAAGTTTCCATAGTTCATTCAAATCAAGGGAGAAAGCTCATGGGCCCAGCTCCCATTGTAGCGTTTATCAGGAGTTTATTCTGTGAACTTTGCAAATCAGATTCACTGCCCCACATTTTGTTATGAAGGATGGGATTAAGATAGAACATTTCCCTCATATTTACAAAAGCTTAGCCATTATCTCTTTATAGAATTGTTGGAAGAGCTGAAGCAGCATATGAAAATGTACTTTACCTTAAACATGGGCAAATTACAAGATCACAGATTTCCCATGTTACTTCCTCAGATCCAGTCTTCTCTGAATTAAAAGACTCAAGAAAATGAACTTGATGGACTTCCAGTGGCTCCCCCCACCATGATTATTCTTCCTTACTAACTGAATACATTAAGCCTGAAACTATGCCCTCCCCCTAAAAAGTTAGGAGTAGGACACCAGATTAAAGGAACTGTAGGTCTTCAGCTGCAAACTGGACCTGTGGACTGAACAGATAACAACTAAGGTCTACACTCACTTTCCATTGCTTTCGTCTTGAGGCCAATGTAATTACAAATTTTGAAACAGTACAGAACTACCCAGGAGAATTAGTGACCTTTCATAATAAACTCACAAATTTTAATGGGATTAAAATCACTGACTTTATTAGGATTTCTGTTTTCTTGTGAGCACCAACTAAAGACAGATCTAAATTACCAGGCACCGGTTCCACCGCTGGCTCAGATGCATTAAAAGGAACCCGTCCACTCTAGAATGTAAGACAACTATGTAAATCAGAGAATTACCCTAATGTTTCTGGGTGTGTGGCCAAATCAGAGGCAGTGTCTAAATTCAACTAGCTTGGCAAAATTATATTCTTCTCACATGAAATTACTGAAATTGAAGCTGAGAGCTATCCTTGATATGTCTATCTAGAATCAGCACCAAAATATGTCCTAAGTGAATATATTACAATTTTAACAATCTGGAATAATGATCAAAATTGATCGGAAACAAGCAATAAGCCTCAAACTGCATTTTTAAATGAGACTGAATTACTTTTGTACTCCTCGTGAAAAAAAAAAAAAAAACTTTAAAAAAAGCAAAGGCTATGTATAGGTCACCAATGAGTATTTAATAGAGTAGATGATTTAGAAAGTAACTCAGAGGTAGGAGGAAGAATAATCCAAAAAAAATTATTAAGGCTAATACTGAATCAAAGTCACACAAGAGGCTTCAAGAAGCCCTCAGCAGACAGACTAGCCAACCGTCCACACGTGTTCCGTCCTTGAAATCTCTAGCACACTCTGTCTTAAAGCTGGAGTAAAACATTTTACGTGACACCCCTGTAGACTGACAAAGAATGACTTACTCTGAAGAAAAGCAGGGAGGTGGGGGGGGCATAGAGTTCTACACCTTTAGATCCCCTCTCTTTACTACTGGCCTAAAAGGAAGGCCTTCTTAGTCTGGAATCATGGTGCTGCTCTAAACGGCAAAACAAATGAAAACCATGTTGGTCATAGTAGGTATTGTGGATCTTTGACGAAATAAGTCATTTGATAGTGCGTAACGTTCTACCCCTTTAGGAACATTTGCTAATCATCCTGAATGACAATCTAAAGTATATTATGTAGATTACTGCACTCTTAAAAAGATTTTCCCAAACATGGTTTAAGCTAATTCATGAACATTCATTACTCCGCTTTCAGGTCTGGTCCTGCACTGAATGGTCCCAGACATGCTAGTTAGGCTCTGAATATTTGTTTTGTGTCTTGTAGATTATCTCTATTATCCTCACCAGGCTGTTATCTGTTTTTTCTTACAACAGTAGGCTAACAGTTCCCCATCCTCCTACCCCAGCCCCCACTACACTCCCCTTAACCTCCCACATTACCCACAATCTACTTCTTTTTCATCTACTGTGGGCTTAGAAGCTAGATAACTTCGTTAGAAACATGTGAAATATATACCAACACGTTCTACTGATGGGTCTCAACGGGTCTCCTGTGACTAGAACTTCAGGTGTGGACTTAGGACCATTGACAGCTATCGCAGTCCTTTTTGCTTCATGTCTGGTTCTCAAATGCATTTTATAATACGTCAAGAATAAGAGTGTAGGCAAATCATCTGGATTAGAAAGAAAACGACTGAAAGCTACAAAAAGAAGAGAGCAAGAGATCATCTGGGAGGACCCTAGGTCTGAGGAAATGTTCAAGGTATTTCAATCACAATCATTTAATCCTTATAATAATGGAAGAGGCAGTTGTCATTACCTCTGTTTTCAGTCAGAAAACCAAGGCTCATGAGTTAAGCAATTTGTCCAACACTGTAACTAAGAAACCAACCACCAGCCTAGGTTGTTCCAACTCCACAACACAAGGCGATTCCACTATATGAGATTGTAGCCCAATCCTTTTCCTCAATGTAGCTCAGTGTCTTTGCACTTTATTTCCAATTCTTTCAATGGAACCTGTCTGATGCAGATTTGCTTTCTTTCTCCAGCCACTTTCTAGAAGTAAAAGGCAAAGGATAATCAAACTGAGGCAAGTTCAGCTTAGAGCTCTACATGTGTTCATCGGTTCAGCAACAAGTATGTTTCTGTAACACTGGCCATATCCTCAGTTTGTACAGATTGTGCAAAGATGGTGACAAGTTCCCCTCACCACTCTCCCCTCCCCCAAAATACAGACTGTTCCAGTGACACTATGAGTTAACACTTGACATCTTCCCTGGTGATGTCCTCTACATTTGACAGAAAGCAATGTAAGCATACTTTAGGAACTGGCTCAGTAATACATCACAAGCTCCCTCAATTTGTACAATAACATGATTTGTCTTACTCGAAAGACTGGAGTACAGGCAGGAGATAGGAGTTTCCACTTCTCTACTTCCATTAAGGAACAGGGGCATACTTGTTTCTTGTTAGATCCTTTATTGCTGAGTCCAGGGCCTGACACAGCAAAGACTATTTTATTTGTTGAGGAAATGAATAAATGCTACTTGTTCAATAAATACAAGTTATTTTGTTGAATAAATGTATAACCTCTCCTGAATTGCTTTTGAAATCTTTGGATTTCTCATTTCTGACATACCCTTGCAATATTTGATGGAAAACAGCTTTCATCTCACAAAAATTAAAAGCTTAAAAACCATTCTTCTCCTCCCATCAGAAGACAAAGTATCTAAGACATGCCCCTCTCCATCCTCTAAAAATGACTCTTGTCCCAAGAACATGAATAAGCCCCCATCTGCCAGAATGCACTAAATACAGCTTTTATATGCATTACAAAAACACCTGTGTAAAAAGCTGCTACAAAACAAGGCCTTTGGAGTCCTAAAGCACAAAGCCAACAGAATAAAAACCAAATAAGAATAAAGAAAGCTTTCATTTATAAAAGCCAAAACAGAAAATATTTGCTAAATGTAAAAATGTAATGGGTCTTTGATCAGCAATGATGCAGCTCAACTGTTTTTTCACTAACGTATCTCCCCTAAACGTGAAGTAACAAGATCACAGCAACAGAATTCTAATACTTACAATGTGAAAATAAGAAGAGGACCTTTTGCCATCCTGAAGTAGAAACCACCTTTGCTCCTATTAAAAAGAGTGACTGCTGAAATACACAAAACCATCCCCAAATTCCTACTTAGTTAAAACACATACCAGGCCTGACAAGCCACAAACAACAGGAAATTACCCTGCATGGTTTCTTACAAGACTATTATTACATGAACCTTACAGACTGTGTAGAGATTTGATCACTTAGGACTAGGCACAGGTAAGTTTCAACCATGAAAAACCAAACTTTTGCTCAACACCTACAATGTGATATCACTTTAGAAGGTATAACTACGAAGTACAAAACTGAAGCTCTAAGAGCCATTTCTTCCTCAACAAGCCCAGAAATGGATGTTTCAAATCACATTAATAAAAATTTGCCAATAAACTACTTTAAACTCAATTTTAACATTTAAGAATACTAAGTGTGCACTTGGACTCAAAATATCCTTATTTACTACCACAACTAATTTTATGGCAAAAATCAAGGAACTTCAAAAATAAAATCAGTGTTACTTTCTGAGTTTAATATAAATGTTTGCTAAATGACCTTCTGATTGAGAAAAATTCCACAATATCCTGTGCTGTTTTTTTTTTAAGGCAGATGAAAAAATTCTCAAACTAGAATACATTTATGAACTCTATTTTACATTATTTCACCCATCTGTGTTATATTTGCTTCACTTATCTCCTTATTTACATTAAAACTCCTCAAACTTCATTTAACTATTTAACTTAAACTTCTAAGAAAGACTTTTTAAAGGGGGTCAAACTAGAATAATAGCAAATGCACTTTCAGAGTAAGAGCAAATTTATTATCTTATTCGGCTCAAGGAAAAACATCCTTACATCACAAGTACAGTACGATTCAATTCATTTAAAATCAGAAGAAAACAAAAAGAAACTGAGATTACAGAATTATTAAGAATTCTGAAATTAATTAAAATTTCTGGGAGCACTTCTGAAAGATGGAATTACTCCAGGTGGCTTTGCCTGACCATTTATTTATTTATTAACAGTTACTTTACGTGTGTACTTTAGAGTCTAAAAACAAAATTTAGGACACTCCAAACTGTAACAAACAAGACACGATTCTGATGGGAAATGCTGCGTTCAAACCCGTCTTACCTGGAGATGCTTTTTTAAATAAAGGTTTCATTGACAACAAACCGGTAGTACTTAGCTTTTAAGGGGTCAAGAGGAAGGAACAACAAAACCAACCTAGGTATTGTTTTTCTTTTGTTTAGGATCAAAAGGAAACCATAACCACAGAAAGGTTAAGTAAGTAAAAGGCCAAAGTACCCAACCCCAAGGACGGCATCCCCGAAGAGAGAACAAAACAACTAAAGCTGCAAATGTGTAAACCAAGTCTGGAATACGTGAAATCAATTAGCGTGCTTTCTAAAGGCGTGTGACAAAAACTAATAGGCTCCACTCCCAGAGCAACTTTCACAAGTGAGTGCAGAAGGCTCTCCACAGAGTTTATCAGCCGTGTGCGTGCCTGCGTGAGAGTACACACGAGCAATTCAGACCTCGGGACCAGAACGGTTAACAAAGGTTACAGGACAAAAAAAAAAAAAAAAGTGGAAGCTAAGTATCGCACGCTCCTAACACTGCTTGCCAACAACTCCCGAAACAAGAGCTCGGTCCCTCCGGCTTCGAAAATCAGAACCACAAACTACTCAGCGTGTTCGCCCGGGAGAGGACCGGCCACGGCCGGCCACCGCTCCGGGCTGGGCAGCTCCGGCAGCTCGGACGCCGACCCCATCCCCTCCCGCCCGCACGCCCGCCAGGCCCCCGAGTCCCGACCCCGCCACACCCCGGCCCCCGGCCCCCGTGGCCATGTGACGCGGCGAGCCTCGCCGACCCGAGCCCGACGCAAACACACCCCTAGCCCCGAGGGCCCGCCGGGCGCCGCCGCTTTACCTGCACCGAGGCTCCGGGTCCCGCCCCGTCAGAGCCGGGGGTCCGGGACCTTTTGTTCCTTCCTCTTCCGAATGGGATGAGGGGCTGGGAGGGGAGAGGGGAAGGGGCGATTGGAGGCGGAACTGAAAACACTCTCGCGGCCGCCCGCCCCGCCCCGCCCCCCCAGCCACTGCCCGGCCCGCGGCCCGGCGCGCGGGGAGGGGGCGCGGGCTCGGCCACCGCCCGCGGGAGGGAGGGGGTGGGGACGCGCGTCCCGCGGCCGCCGCCGCCGCCCCTCCTCCTCCCCTCAGGCGCGCGCCCGCCCGCATCCCACCCCCCTCCCCCTGGCCGCCCGGACGGCCGAGCCCTCCCCCGCCGCGCCCGCCTGCCCACCTCCGCTTCCGCCCTGCGCCCTCCGCCGCCGGCCGCAGCGGCGCGGCGCACCCACCTCCGGGCGGCTCGCTCGGCGCTCGCTGGCTGCTGGCTGGGAGCTGCTCCGCCGCCGCCGCGGCCGCGCAGTAGACCCGCCTCCCACCCCGGGCCGCGAGCCCCGCCGATTCGCCGGCGCAGCCCCGGGGCTGGCACCCTGCCGCCCGCTGATTGGCGCCCCCGGCCGCCCGTTACGGCGCGAGGCACGCCGGCCGAGCGCAGCGCTCGGCGCGCACGGAAGACGGGGCGAGCGGAGGAGGGAAGGAAGGAGGCCGAGCGCCCGGGAAGGGCCGGGGCGCGAGCGGTGCTTGGAGAGTCGCGGGCCAACACCTCCCCACCTCCTTTCCCTTTGGCTGCCCCGCCCTCCCGGCCGGACCGGCGGCGCGCGCAGCCAATGAGCGCGCGCGGTGCTCGGGGTGTGAGCCGCGCGTCGGGGGCCTCGAATCGGAAGGGAGACGTCGCTCGCTGATTGGTCCCGCCTCCCCCGTAGAGCGTGAGGCGAGGCGCGGCCGGGTGGCCGGGCGGCCGAGGACGAGGCGGGGTGGGACGCCCACGGTTTCGGTTGACTACGTCTCGGGCGCGCTCCCACAAGAGATTCTGAGAAGGGAAGGGATGGTGGCAGGCGAGGGGAAGGCACGTTACCTGCCGCGCTGCCGACCACCCGTCTCTCATCGGCTCGGCCCGGGGCCCCCTACCCGGTCTCCTGCCAGCGCCATTGGGTGGGGCCTGTAGGGGCCGCCGCCTAGTCCACCTAACGTATTCGAGCTGGGAGTGGACATGTGCTCGTCCCTGGGTGGGGGGTGGGGGGCAAGGGGCGCCTCGACGACGGGACGAGCAGGGGCAGAAGAGGAGACCGCAGAATCCCGAGGACCCAACCCACTCTGGGCCCGCCCAGAGGCGAATGGGTGGGCGGGGCCCTCGTGGTGGTAAACGGGGCGGGGTCCGAGATGTAAATAAGCCCAAGCGGGAATCTTTCATGGATATTTTTAGGAGCAGGGTAGGGCGTACCAGGTATTTTTGAAGAACCAGAATCTTGGTTTTGTTTTCTTTTAAAAATGGTGATAATAATGCATTCTCTGAAAGGTCCTTGCGAAGTCTAAAAAATAAGCGCCTCGCCTGGTCTTCCCCTCCTCGAAGTTTCTCCGGGGTTCAGTCGATATTCGTAGGCTCCAATCTCTCACGTCTGCGATACAGGGCCCTAAGCTGCTGGCTGCCCAAAGCTGGTGGATGGGTAGACACACTCCGGTATCTTGTGGCTTTTACCCTACGGACACCCAAGCCTCTGCCAGAAACACTGACCCAGCCAATCCCATCAAGTATTTATTAAGCATATACTATGTTCGGCAGCCAGCACTGTACAACTACAGTTGAAAAGAAACCGAGGTCTTAACACAGGTAGTTGGTGTCAGAGACCAGACCAGAACACAGTTTTCTTGGCTCCGTGGCCAGCACTTGTCCTCATCAATCCTTCGTGGTTTCATTTGGGAACTCAAAATAAACGAGGAAGGTGGCCCCAGCAGTACAAATCTGTTTACTAACGGGTAATATGGGATGATCATTTCAAACAGCAGTTCTTGAAGCATACTCTTTCTTTTCAGAAAAGAAGGCTTCCCTGAAGAGAGAACCTTCAGATGGACCGAGAGAGATATTTGGCCAATCTCAGTGTCTCACAGCTTTTCCAAACTTACTTTCAGAATCTTCATTTCTCTGTCCTTAAATAATGGAAGCCCTGGGGTTAGGCAGATTGTAGTTTCGAATGCTACTCTGTTCCAAATCTGTGAGCTTTGACAGGTGGAACTTACCTGCAATGAGAGCTGTTTAAGTATAGTTCTATGGTGATTAAATAAAACAATGAAAATAAATAGCATTAGGGCTTTGAAATTAAAAGAAAGTTAATAATCGTTATCTTTTCTTCCCTTTTGTTGTTTTCGTGGGTTTGTGCTAAGATGAACCTACTCAGCAGAAATCCTCCCTTCCGAAGTTTACCTCTGCGGTAGTTTCTTCCATTGTCAGGTTGCAGTCAGCTATATTCACACCTTCCAAAAAATAGCTTCTGAAGGAGACCCAGGAAGCCAATTGGTGGAGCTGTTCCACCTCTTAAGATTTCTGTTTCCACTTCCCAGAGACACCAGGGAGGATAGTCTAGGGCAAAGCCTGTTCAATTTAGAAGTAGGAAGGCTGTTTTTGGTTTTAGTCTTTCTTCCTGCAGACACAAGCCAACAGTTTTAATATGAAATAGCTTATAAAAAGCTACCCTGGATCACACAAATATTTTCTCCTTTGTGACCAGGATGTGCATTTCGGTGTCCACCTGGGTGAGTAGGAGTAGAAACAAAAGCAGGACTTGCTCAAATTCCAGAAGGATCTGCTCCCAATATGGGAGTTAGGTGCTTTGGGGAAGATTAATTCAATGGATAATATTTTTGAGGTCTACGTTAGAGCATCTCTCTAAAGTGTCAGAATTTGGGTTCCTAACCCTTCATTTAGAAAGCTTTCCAGGATCTCGGATTAAGGAAAGGAGAGGAGGGACAACCTGACTACAATGATATCCCCAAAGGACTTAGAAACGGGAGCATGCCTACTGCCCCCCTCTGCTAGAAATGCATCTAAACCAAAGTGGGTCAAGACAGAATCTAAAGGCAGATGGAGCAGAGATTACTGTGGCAGCAATCTACTTGGAAATCCACTGGGGTACCTCAAGACAGACCTAGACAGGCCCCTATTGCATAAATTATATTGAGTGGATCTTATTTTTATGTAGATAGACAAGTTTAACCCTTCATTATGCAGGACCTTTCAAAATCAATTAAAAAATCAATTCAGAATCAATTTAAAAGTAGTTAAACGTACAGGAAAGACTTATAGGAAAAACAGTAATGGTGGTTGCTTCTGGAAAGAGATCCATGGAGTCATGAGTGGAAAACTTAAAATTTCATCATTCTTTATTCTGCAGTTTGAATCTGTAGAAAATATATCCTTGTTGTGCCCATTTTTCAAAAGATAAATCCTATTCCATCTCCTCTCTGATAAATCTCTAAAACCCTCCATGGTTCCCTCCCGCCCAGAGGATCTATCACTCACCTACGATTGAATTTTCTCTCATGGTCGCAATGACTTACATACCATGACTTCGCTTTGATTAATGTCTTGATCTGTTAGTTTAGTCTTGAGCAGTTTTTTAACTTCTCATGTGTATGTTTTGTCTCCCCGTTTAGATTGTAAATTCCTGAAGGACAAGGACAGCATCTTGTTCCCAGCTGTCTTCCCACACTCTAAGATAAAAAATACTTCGTAATTGAAGAAAGGTGAAATACAGCATTCGGACAGCAGAAACACGCTCTGTGTGGGTCAGGGGTCTGCGGGTGTTCTACACAGATTTGCCCCATCCATTCAGTGATACTCTGTTGAGTATCTTGTCAGCACCGCATCTCTATATTCACCCATCCTGATGGAACCACATTGCAGGGAGCATTATTGCATCTTAAAGAAAGATTCAGTTATTTGCATCTAAAAGGACACTGATTAAATGAGATAACCCGAGTAAAAATTGTAAAGAATAGGTGTGTGGGCTTATTTTTGTTGCAAAGATGAAGATAATGAAATCCAACACCAGCTACATTTTTATCCCAATATAATGAAAAGTCATGTTTTAAACGAACTTAGGTTGAAGGTGTGTGTACCTGTACCTATGCACACAAACGGTCCGTATTGACATGCGAGTTTTTACTAAAAATAAAAAGATAACATTTAACATCTGATGGGAAATGCTGGAGACAAGAATAAAGTATGTACAAGAACAAAGAATTAAGTTTGACATTTAGCTGGTATCTGTAATGTGCCTATCATAAAAGTATGCTGAAAAATTCTCATTTCATGGCCAATATCTCTCAAGAGAAAAAGACATACATGTAGGATTTTTGAGATTTGAAGAGAGAGAGGGGAATTGAGAAGTTGGCTCTGGTTGAGAAAAACATTTGTAGTGAAAACTGAAGTTATATATATCATCATTCTCCAGGCATCTGATAATTAATATATTTCTTATCTGTACACTTAAAAGCATAAATAATCATTGGATCAATTGATTTTGGGGATAGCTAATCCAATGATTGCTGAAAAATTTCTTGGTAAATTATAATACTATTTTAATGCAATGAGCACAACCATAAGGAATTTAAATATTATTTGAGATCCACACATTTGGGAAAAAACTAGACAAAGGCCCATGTCTAAATGCTGAAAGAACAATGTACAAATTATTTAAAGTTCAGTTGTAAAGAGGGATAATTTGGTAGTCATATGTCAACAATAGGGCCTTATGCCTTGATTATAATTGTCTGTGTGTGACAATATTGACTGAGCCAAGCTGCTGCTAGTCAGGATTAGTGTATGAAGGTATAATGGTCTTGGAAAATTTCAAACACGTTAGCATAATTGCTCTGATGAAGAATGAAGAGCTTATTTAACATAACTGACTAGACTAGACAATAGATGCATAGTCGGTGTCCTAATGATTGAATTAATGAGCCCCAGTTGTTTGTCTTTACTGTAAACAGTCCTCAGCTATGAAAAAGACATTTTGCTGAAGGAGTCTGACCATTGTGTTAGCTGATGAGTGGCCAGAATATCATTAATGATGGGAAAGAACCAACTACTATTGGGTCCTAAAGACATCAATGGTGGATTTCAAGGAGTAAATTATTTAGCTACGTAGAAGTTTCATATCAGATCCTTCTTGCCTTCATGCAGTCATGGAGCCTGATCAGTGCTCTTATGCTTAGATAAAGAAACCAAGGCCCAGGCTTCTTCAAAGTCCTATGGCCACTAAGTGCTAGAAATTAAACATGGCGTCTACGTTTCCTGCTGTAATACACCACTCATTCTTCTCCCTGTCCCTGGTCTGCACCCTCACCCATGCCTTTCTTTGGTACCCTCTTCAATCTCCCTATTCCCAATACCTTCTGTGTACCTGTCCTGACCAACATTTTCACAGTGGAAATAGGGACAAATTTCCTGTCCACACCTAAACCCCTAGCACTAGACAACATGTCTGTCTTCAGATTTATGCTTCCCGCCAATTCCTGTTCCTCTTTCTGGAAAAGGCTTTCCCTCCCTATCTCTGTTCCCTTGACCACCTACTCTAGGTTAGCACACCACCACCCCAAACACACAGACCTGCCCAATCATATCACCTTATTAAATTTCTCTTCAAAACTCTTGTCATTATCTGTAATTATACCCATTTATTTCTATACTGATTTATCATCTGTCGCTTCTTCCCTCTAAATGTAAGCTCTACAAGAGGAGGAAACATGTCTATTTTGTTCACCATATTATCCCTAACATAAGCATACATGGAGGCACTCAATAAATATTTTTGAACAGATGGGTAATTTTCACTCAAGTTCACTCAAACTCAGCATGTGAAAAGGAAAGTCATCATCTCCTTCTGTTTTCCGCTCTGAGAGTGTTTTAGTCCAGTTTCCTGGAAAATAGAGCTTGAGGCAAGGATGCTGATGTTTTATTTAGGAGATATTATCCCAGGGCAGTGACCAGGAAATGGGAACCATGCTTCATGAAGCATTACTACGCTAAACACTGCTTCATGCTAAGCCTTGAAAAGATACCAGCCAGTCTCTTGACAGGTGCAGCCACTTGGTCCATATAGGACATCTCCAAACAGATGATAAGGAAAAGTCATGTCTTGGAGCAACCTGAAAAAGGGAGGAGTTTTATCTTCATGTCTCCTGTCTCCTGTTGGTCAAAGCTTGTCCTACAGGGAACTCTCTTTCCCATACTTCCCTACTTCCCACTGTGTTATCCGTATGCTTTGACAGTCACTCGGAAAGCCAGGTCCCCTGTCCTGGAGTCCAGGAGTGACATGACGAGACTGTGGGGATGTAGCTGGTTGGTCTCAGTCAAACCACCAGGGACTTAACTAAGTCACTCATTAGTGGCAACTGAGACAGAGAAGAGGCCCAGAAAATCATGAAGACACATAAACAGAACCTGATATAGAGCAAAGGTAGGACCAGGTCTGTTTTATTCACTGCATCGTACTCAGCACCTCCCACAATCACTGCTAATCAGATTTTGGTTGAAGGCATGGATGCAGGTATACATGGCATCACCATCTGTTGATTTATTTAAACGGAAACTTTTGAGTCATTGTGATTGACCTTCTTGCTTAATTCCCATACATCAAAATGGGGACAAAATTCCTCTTGGCTCTACTTCCTTAATATATCTCAGATCAATGCCCCCTCTCCACGCTCACTGCCTTGATTCAGACTTCATCACTTTCCGTTGGAATTATTGCTATAGCTCCTCAACTGGTCTTCCTGTCTCTAGTCTCGCTCCCGTTCAGTTCATTCCCCCTGCTGCCAAAATCTGCTTTCTTTATAGCATATTTTCCACATGCAGATCTGCTAATGTCACTATCTTGATTAAATTGATAGTTTTCCTTTTTTTTTTTTCCAGGATAGAATCAAGACAGTTTAGCATATCCTAAAAGATCCCTCATGATCTGTGGCAGGCTAGTCCCTTTGGCTTGACATCTCACCAGTCCCTACCCTGCTCCTTACACCTCAACCAGACTGAATTCTCAGTAGAACACCAAGCCGTCTCACCCCCTCAGTGCCTATGCTGTGCTCTTGGTTCTGCCTGGAATACATCTATGCCCGATGAGCCTCTCCTCATACTTCAACACTGTTTCCCTGAAGCAGCTTTGACCAACAGGAGACAGGAGACATGAAGATAAAACTCCTCCCTTTCTCAGGTTGCTCCAAGACATGACTTTTCCTTATCATCTGTTTGGAGATGTCCTATATGGACCAAGTGGCTGCACCTGTCAAGAGACTGGCTGGTATCTTTTCAAGGCTTAGCATGAAGCAGTGTTTAGCGTAGTAATGCTTCATGAAGCATGGTTCCCATTTCCTGGTCACTGCCCTGGGAAACAGTGCAGTGCTTCCAGCCATCCCTTGACCCACCCACCCGGGATTCGTTGTAACAGACTTAAGAGAAAGGGCACTGGTGAAAGGATATTGGCCAGCTGACACAGTAGCTGAGAAGGCTGCAGAAGCAGGCCAGGCGATAAGCAAGAACAAGGAAGTCTGGGCAGCAGCTAGGGTCACAGCCAAGATTACAGCACCTCGTGTTGAGGGAGGTGACCCTTGATGCCGCCACCATTCAGCCAGATGTCGCTGGCTGCCTTGCCTGTTCTTTGCCATCAGAATGGATTCTGCACCAGCCCTGCTTTGCATTACGAGAGCTCCCTCTTTGAAGCCTGGGGCAGATCCATTATGTTTACTAAGCTTAGCATATGTTTCTTGCTCTAGTTACAGGCAGGGCTGGGCAAGCAAGGAGCTGCCTTTTTTTTTTTTTTTTTTAACTTCTCTATTGTAATTGCGATCCGCTTCTCTCCAGTAATCATTAGATTACCCTAAACAAAGAAAAGTAGGTCAGATGCCAGGGAGCCCCCAAATGGCATATGTTCATCACGTTCTCAAATTCACTCAACAAATAAATCGTGCATCTGCCTAATGCCAGGTTCTCTCAGAGGCAGTAGGCATGCAAAAATGAATCAGGTGACCACCTCGCACCCACAAGGATGCCTGTGGTCCAAAAGACAAAAAAACCAAGCATTGGCAAAGCTCTAGAGAAACTGATGGGAGCAATGTAAAATGGGCAGTCACAGCAGAGAACAATCCGGTAGTTCTTCAAAAGATTAAACAGAGCAAGCACATGACCCAGCAATTCCATTCCTAAATATACAACATAGGGGAGAGATGACAACATATGTCACACTTGTACGCAGCATTATTCATAAGGCCTAGAAGTGAAAACAACTCAAATGTCCATCAAATGATAAATAGACAAACTGCGGCATGTCCATGTGAGGGAATATTATTCAACCATGAAAAGGAACGAAGCTCTAGGGGACACCTGCCTGGCTCAGTTGGCAGAGCATGGGGTTCTTAATCTCAGGGTTGTGAGTTTGAGCCCCACGTTGGGTGTAGAGATAACTTAAAGAGGTGAAATCTTCAAAAGGAAAATGAAGTTCTCTGACAAGCTATCACAGAGATGACTCTTGAAAACATCAGACAAAGCGAAAGGAGCCAGTCACAAAGGGCCACGTACTGCATTATCCCATTTACGTGAAACACCCAGAATAGGCAAATCTATAAAAAGTAGCTTCGGGGTTAGCTAGGTCCGGGAGTGGAGGGGGGCAGGATGGGGAATGACTGTTAATGGGTATGGGGTTTCTTTCCGGGAGTAGTAAAAATGTTCTCAAATTAGATTGAGTGATGATTATATAAATCTGTAAATATGCTAAAAATTATTGAATTGTATACTTTAAATGGATGCCTTGTGCAGTATGTGAATTATGTCTCAATAAAGCTGGCTTCGAGAAACAAATAAGATAGAAGAGTCTCCCTTTTCCTCAAGGAGCTGACGAGCTCATTGGACAGCAAACTTCAATTAATGACAAGCCTCTTCCTCACCGCTACCTCTTCCTTCTTCAATCCTCAAGAGGGAATAGGTCCTTTCCTTCCCGTTACAGCACTTACTATACTTTTGAATCGTCTTTCTCTGAAAAGTGAAATGCTTGAGGTAGAGACTCTGTGTCTTTGAACTTCAGGTCAACAGGACTAAATTGCAATGCCTGCCATACAGTAGGCTGACAATAGGTGTTTGTTGAATGATGAATAAATGACAGAGCCAGGACTAGAATGTGGCTGTCCTGAGTCCCAGATCAGCACTACTTCCAAACAGACCAAGCACATCAGTGTCTGAGATGAAGAAACCACCTGCCACCCCCGCCACCAAATGTGACAGCTAGCCAGGAAGAAGGCCACGCAAAAGCAATCACGTTTTCTATGGGCTGTCATTTTCCAGGTATGTGTTGATGCTTTACACTGTAAACATAATTTTGCTGTTTCCTTCCTAATTATGCTGTGTCCTTTGAGTAATCTTTTTTTTTTTTTTTTTTTTTTTTTTGAGAGAGAAAGAGAAAGCGTGAGCTGGTGGGGAAGAGCAGAAGGCTAGGGAAGGGGAAAGAATCTCAAGCAGGCTCCGCACCCCACACAGAGCCCAAGTTGGGGGGGATCTCGATCTCACAACCCTGAGATCATGATCTGAGCTGAAACCGAGTCTGATGCTGAACCTGCTGAGCCCCACACACACCCCTTGAATAATCTTTCCACTTACTTCCCGCTCAGCCCTCTCTCTTGAGTGCATTATGCAGCATCAGCTTCCCTGGCCCCTTTAGCATCTTTTAATTGTGACTTCTTACCAATTGCATAGTCAACAGTGAGTGCAGCTTCCTGGCCTCTGCACAAGTTGCAGAGATCTGGTTTTCCACTTAACAAGATGCATCAGGTAGAACTATTACAGATAAAGATTATTTAGAGACATAATTTTTTACAGCCTACCAAGGCATAACTTTGCCACATATGTTCCCTACTATTTTTTATGAACAGCTTTATTAAGATATTAATTCATATGTCGTATAACTCACTCATTTAAGCTCTACAATTCAATGTTTTTTAGTATATTCATAGGGCTACAGAACCATCATCATGATCTAACTTTAGAACTCTCTCATCATCCCAGAAGTAGACCCTATACCGTTAGTTTTCACTCCCCATCCTTCCCCTTACTCCAGCCCTAGACAACCACTCATCTACTTTTTTGCCTTCATAGACTTGCCTATTCTGGACGTCTCATGTAAATGGACTTGTATAGCATGCGGCCTTTCATGACTGTCTTCTTTCCCTTTGGTTGTCGTTAAGGTTCCACCATGTGGTAGCACGTCTCGGGATTCCATTCCTTTTGATGGCCAAATAATATTCCATGTGTGGCTATGTTTACCTACTCTGTTTATCTCTCTGTTCATCTACTCGTCGTTGATGGGCATTTGAGTTGTTTCTACTTTTGGCTCTTACGAGCAATGCTGCCATGAACATTCACATGCACGTTTCTCTACGACCTTCTGGATCATAACAGCTGTATTCTAGAACTTCCTCCCCTCTGCCGATGCTCCATCTCTAAGCATGGTGCCTATATCAGCTTACAAGATTCTGCCAGGCTTTTCCACAAAGCATTCTTAGTGAATATTAAAGGGCTGGTAAACATAAAACTTTGCTGCTGTTGGAATTGGCTGCCAATATATAAAATATTTTAATGAAATAATAAAATGATGATCTCTCCAGTGACATTTTCTGACTTCTGTTCAAAGAGGCCGGGCAGCCAGGCTTTCCCTTTGTTCAACAGAGTTATGTGTTCTGGAGAATCTGTCTATTGTCTGTCAGGGAATGTGCACTGCGTGGGAAGAGAAATCCTTGCCCTGCAAAATCTTCTATTGTGTTAGAAGTCGGAGAGCCTTGGGTCAGGAGCGGGGGGCACTCACCTGGTCCTGGTAATCAGGGTAGGCTTCCCAGAAGAAGAAGCAACTATAGCTGAGATGGGACAGCTAGGAGTTAGGCAGGTGAAGAAAACAGAAAGCAAAGGAAAACGTAATTACCAGAGGAGTATGTGTGGATGGGAGAGGGAGGGCCTGCCGGGGGCAGGGAGGCGGGGCAGGGGGAGGGGAATGAAATTGAGCAAGGCCAGAGGAACAACTCCATTCAAGGCTTTGAATGCCAAGTAAAGAGAAAATGCACAGCCTGAAGTGGAGGGGTTGGAAATTAGGCAAAATTAAACATTCACTGAGTGTTTGGCCATTTTAAAAAAACAAACACAAGCGCTTACTGAAACACGTACAATGTGAAAAAGGACTCGTGGATTGCTACTTTTTAATCTTATTAGATGCAAATAGGTTTCTCTTTTAATCAGATTTTTCAGATTTGGTATCTATGCATAATAATAGTGATGTTTAAAACTATTTTAATTTATTCTTTAAGAAATGCGTTTAGACCCTCCTGTGTACAAGAGGTCACTGTGATCTCTGAGGCTATAAAATGGTTCATAATGCTGGCTTCTTAACTTCTAGGCATGATGTGGTCAGCCAAGTGAGACACAAAGAAAAGAAATATACGCACAAAGAGATTTTACAGATTATATATATTTAAGGAATAATTTATTTAAAGGAACAAGCAATACACTATAATTCAAAAAGTATCAGCACTAATCTCTCTCCTTAGCACAATTATAATTCATACAATTTTTTCTGTACCAAGAGACCTTCAACTAAGAGTCTCTTAAATATTTTTGCTTTGGAAACCTTTGTATCCTCTGATCCAGGATGGAACACTGGGGGTCTCATAACTCAGCATTTATTAAACATTACAGCCAAAGTACTATTCTGTGGGCTGTGAGAACATAAAGAAATGGCAAGTGTGGTTCCTTCTCTCAATGAACTTCACCTGAGAATGTGGGCAGTGGTGTGAAGGTCAGGGGAGGGGGAGAGTGAGACTTTATTGTTAGTGTCAGCACTGTGCAAGGGATCTAAAGCTCATGGCATCTCACTTCATCTTCAAATGACCCCCTAGAAAAGGAATTTTTCTTATAAACAACAGTCTCCAGACAGGTGAAATAACCTGCCTGAAATTAGTAAGGTACGGTGGACATTTCCAATTCCGGTAAAAACCAGGAAATCCACACCAAGTGCAGACATGCGGACAACCTCCTAGTTCCGCTGGGCAGGGACATGGCTGAGCTCTCTCGTAACTGACCTTCTGGGGGTCTCCCTTGCATCTCTACTCTTTAGCTCCGGGGAAAGTGATGAAAAAACCTGAGGCTTGGCCAAACGCTCACCAGGGAAATGAGGGTTTGTTTGTTTCTGCAAGTCCTTGGTTCTCCTTCTGTGCCTGGGAGGAGCACAGGGGAAGGTGTACTGCCGCTGTGCATGCCTAGGCTCCTCCCTGCCAACGAAGCCTGTGTGAGTCCCCAACATGGGCTGCATCATGGGGTCCAGGGGACTTGAAGAACAGGGAAGATGAGGGGAAGGACAGCTGGGAGCAGAGTGATTCTGCCTTCATATACAAGCAAGGTAGCTCAGAGGGTCCAGAAAAGAGGGGCCCAGTAGCCAGGGGGGTGTATTTAGTGTAGGATCACAGGAATGTATGACTGTAGAAGTGGAGGGTAAGATCATTGCAGGTGAGAGATGAAGGACCTGAAAGGGCAAAATCCCCTATAGAGGAATGATTGCTTTTTATTCGCCTTCTCCCTCTCCTAGAGCATTATTCTGAAAATTAAATGATGCGATCTACCCAAAGGTGCTCATACAGAGCTGGGCACATAGTAAGTGCTTAATAAATGTTAGTAGAGGTCCGCAGTGGGCATATCATCCAAACCACACCAGCAATCCCTTCCGAGGATCGTTAGAACTCAATCCATGAGAGAAGCACTCTCTTTCCTCTTTGGGTGTAAGGTTGGAAGGCCACAGCAGTCCCATGGAGAGGACGAAGGACTTAGGGCCACATAAATGCAGAGGAGAGAGAAGATGGAGAGAGGATCCTGACAGTGTTTGATTCCTTAGAGACAGTTGTCTCTACAGTCAGATCTACCTGGCCTTCTCTATAATTATTCACTTCATTTCAATAAGACTTTTGTAAAATCTTTAATTTCACTAGTTTGACTTGAGTTCTACCACTGCCTACAACAGTAAAAACCATAAAATAACTGATAAGGGAATTCCCCTCTTGCCTCATGCTGGCCAAAGGGATCTACTAGAAAGTTCACACAAGGAGATCTTTTCAAGCCTAGAGAGAAGGAAATATGTTGAGGTTTAAAAAATATCTCAGGAAGACATGTACTTGAGTCTGTCTAACTCAGCCATTTGCTTGCTGAGTGGGCATTATGCCTCGGCATTTCACTGGGACACTGTAAGAGTCAGCCTTCCTCATATATGTTGTAGCAAAGTTGTTGAAGATATTATCTACTCCACCTCTCAGTGTCTTCTCTATGATGCACACAGGAGAAATTTACTTTAGAGTTTTTGGGCAGAAATCTTGACTTTTCTCAAAGAACTGGCAAGGGTTTTCTTTGTGGGGAGAAAGAACTAAGTAATCAATTGCATTTATTTGGTCCCCTGGAAGCTCAGAGTCAAGAATATAGAAAAACTATACACATGATGTATCATATAATCTGCCTATGTGAATACATGAATTTTATGTTTTCCTACTAATCTTAACTTCCATTCTAACTTGTACTTTCTTATGACTTAATTATATTTTATTATTTTATGATAAATGTTATATAAAAATTCCTCAAGTCGTTTAGGAAATAAAGCAAAGTATACATAAATAAGCACACATACTAGTATTCAACCTGAGAAATATCTCTTTGCTTCTTCATTATCAAATGATGGAGTTAAAATTTCCAGTGGAGATGGCAAATCTGAAACAGCCCCTTACTCTAAAATACGGCTATAATAGATGACTATAAAAAACAAAACTAAAATAATGCATCTGGGCTCATAAACAAAAACAAAAAATATCCATGACCCAGAAACAAAATAAAAACATAAAAAAGTAAACAGGGCTGAAGCCACGGCTTCCTGGGGTTCTGGTCTAGGAGCATAGCCACGGCTAGGAGTTCAGTTCCTGTAGAATAATGGGGACCAAGTGTGCTCCACATGAGATGAAGTATTGAAACCAGAAATACCTACCTGTCTGTGAAGAAAGGCTGGAAAAGAAAACTGTTGTTGGCTAATGTGTGAGCTTATAGCCTTTACGAAGGCAGAAAGGAATTCTGGGGAGGTAGGAGACAGAAACACAGTTGCATAAGCAGAAACCAGAACAAGCTGCCGACTGGTCTGGTGACTGGACCTGAAACATCCTGTATCATCATAGAGCAGGAACCTCCATCCGTGTAAATATGAGATCTGCTTCTAGAGTCAGATACCTGGGCAAAGGTTAGAAAAACTAATAAGAGGCACTCACAAATGAACTAAATAGAGCAGAGAGAGAGAAACAAATCTTCCTCTCCAAATAGGTTTATGAACTAAAATTACTGCATTTGAAGAAATCTAAGGTTAAGAAAGATTGTAGTCATGGTCAGAAATTAAAAATACAAATTTGTTCCATTAGATACAAATTTTAGAAGTATTATAAGAAAAGACTTAAATATAAGTGTGTTTAGTATGCTAAAACCAGGTATATAAAAATAAAGACAAAAAAGCAAACAGGTAGAAATAAGAACAACTTTACACAATGAAATTGATCAGAAATTTTGACAGAAAAGTAGATTATGTAGTTAAAAACTTACTAGGCCACTGGGCACTTTTAAAGAGCAACTTAGTAGGTTAGATTATGTTATCACAAAATTAACCCAGAACACAAAGTTTTAAAGGCTAGTTTAGAGACATGGAGAATAAATTGAGAAGCTACACAATACATCCAAAAAGGGTTCCGGATGAACAGAATAGAGGAAGTGAAGGAAAAACAATAATTGAAGAGGGAGTAGCTGAAAATTTACCAGAATTAAGGGTTGTTACATGCCTTTCATTTGAAAGTACCAAATACCAAGTAAGAAAAATGAAACTAAATGCACACTTAGGTACTTAATAGTAAGACTGCAAAGCATCAAAAATAAAGGAAAAGTCTTTAAGAATTATTAGAGAAAAAGATAGATCATCTGAAAATAAATGACAATTAGATTAAGAGTGGCTTCTTATTGGCAACAGTACACCAGAAATCAATGGAATAATGACCTTAGGATATGAGAAAATATATTTGGCAAGCTAGACTTTTATACCCAGCTAACCTGCAGTTTAAGAGCTAGCAAAATATAGACACATACCCATAATATGAGAATTTACCACCCACAAATCCTCACTAAAAGGGAATAATTGCACTTCTTAATTTAAGGAAGTAAGAAATGAACAGGAACAAAAAAATGAAAGAAAGAAAAGCAAAACCTGGAATATAAGAAAAAAGTTGTGAGCACAGAATGAGAAGATATGCTTTTATAAATTTAATAAGAACCTGGCCATAATAAAAATAAAAATAACTGATGATATATGTTTACAAAGGGAAAGTAAATTGATATTCTAAACAATAATAGGATGATTGGGGACACATGGTTCAATAGGTAAAATGTATTCGTGTTTGTACCATCTTTAAAGAGGGATAGAAATATGAGCTAATTAGTTAAATATGTACAAATTAAACATTTAGAATAACTGCTTTAAAGAATAAAAACCATACCTAGAGCTTCCTAAAATGGGGATTTAAAAATATTTCTATTTTTATCTATATACAGAAGTAAGGAATGCAAACAGAAAGCAAAGAAGAATATGGTACACAGAAAGCACAAATTAAGATGGGGTGCCTGGGTGGCTCAGTGGGTTAAAGCCTCTGCCTTTGGCTCAGGTCATGATCCCAGGGTCCTGGGATTGAGCCCCACATCAGGCTCTCTGCTCAGCAGGGAGCCTGCTTCCCTCTCTCTCTGCCTACCTCTCTGCCTGCTTATGATCTCTGTCTGTCAAATAAATAAATAAAATCTTTTAATAAAAAAAAAAGAAAGCACAAATTAAGAGAGTAGAAGCAAGTTCAAATATATCAATAATTTTAACATAAAGAAAAGGATTAAATTTGCATATTAAAAGGCAGAGATAATCAGATTGGATTAAAAATCTATCTATATGTTGTTTATAAGATACACCTAAACAGTCCATATAGAAAAGTTAGTAAAAGGAGAGAAAAAATATACCATGCGAATACTATCCAAAAGAATGTGAGGACAGCAGTAATGATATGAAACAAAATAAAATTTAAGGCATAAGTCCCATATAGGGGTACACCACATAATGATAAAAGTAACAGTCTAACAAGAATAAATATTAATTTTGATCATCTAACCACACAGCTTTCAAATATCCAAAATAAAAACTTGTACATTCACAAGGAGAAATCGACAAATCTGCAATCATGGTGTAAAATGTTACCTGCCTCTTTTAGAAACTGCTAGATTGAGTAGACAAAATAATGGAAAGAACATAGGAGATTGAACTAACAGTGTTAAGAAATATGATCCAATAAATTATTTAGAAACCCTGTTGGTTGGGAGATTGGTTTATGGGCTCTATGGGAGGATACTAGAAAAAACACTCACTGGGCTTTGGGACATGAGGGCACCCTCAGGCAGCACACCAGGCCTCACAGATCCTGAATTCCAGGGTGCCCACTGGAGGGTCAGGACATAGTAGAGTGGTAAAAGGTCAAGAGAGAGACTCCTGGCTTGACTGAGCCACTTTGGGACTTCGGGACATGAGGGCAGCCTCAGGCAGCATGCCAGGCCTCACTGATCCTGAATTCCAGGGTGCCCACTGGAGGGTTGGGACCTAGTAGAGTAGTAGAAGCTCAAGATAGAGGCTCCTGGCTTGACTGAGCCACTTTGGGCAAATCACTCTCATCATCTTAAACCCCAGGTTCTTGTTCTACAAAATAGAGATAATAGTAAGACACATCTGTGGGTTTTGTTATGAAAATCAAGTTGTTGGTTAATGTCTATGAAGAATGTGACAGAGCGATTGGCCCATACTGAGTGTCTGCTATGTGCAAAGACTGATGGTAGTTGTAAAAATGACAAAGATGATGACATAGAACTTATCTTTAAAGAAACAAGATTGGGGCCCCCAAGTTGAGCATGCGATTCTTGGTTTTGACTCGGGTCATGATCTCAGAGTCATGAGTTGGTCTCTGTGCTCTGTGTGGAGTCTGCTGGAAATTCTCTCCTACTCGCTTCTCTCTCTCTCTCAAATAATCTAATCTTTAAAAAATAAAAAATAAAAAATAAAATTACCAAGAGTGTAGCAATGGTCCAGCAACAATTTATTTCATCACTGAGCCAGACAAGCACATGCTTTGGTTCCAGACACACCCAGCTCTACCATTTATTGTCTAATGTGCCTTTTTCTCTATTTTGTTAAATTGAGATAATAATAGTGCTTATCAAATGGAGTTATTGGGAGAAGTGATTGGAATTATAATGAAGTGCAGCATTGGACATGTCTACAATACTCAGTAAGTGGCTATTGATACTATCTATGGGATTCAGGAAAGGACAACTATTACCATAAATGATATTAATAAGATTAAGTAGTAGAAATGATGTAGAGTTATGATAAATGAAGATGAAGAAGAGACCAAGGGATTTGGTTGGAAAATGTATCTCAGTGTACCCAAGTCCAGAATGACAGCAGGAACAATGGGACTTGGTAGCAGAAGAGTATTTCTCTTCCCTTAGGCGACTATCTTTGATGTGATGTAGGATTATCAAATTCAACGACTCACAATCTTTAATTCCCGTGTAACAACAGCCACATCACAGTTCTCTGACAAGAGCCAACTGATGAGAGCATAAAAATCTCTAATCAGGGATCTTGGATTGTTGAGGGGAATTGTATTACCTAATACCACCTGGAGATTAATCTTAATTTTCTAACACAGATTATTGCATTTCCTATGTTACCAACACTTCCACATTCATTGATTTCCCTCTTTGGGTTTCACAGCTCCTTTCTAAGGTACATCTGAACATATACGTTATGGTTCACCCCATTTTTCAGAAGATTAGATAGAGACACAGAGAGTTGACATACCCATCCTAAGGTAGCTATCTAATGACCTAAGGTATGTATCATACTAAGGTGAAGCCAGGACTAGAACCCAGCTGCCTGCCCAAGTCCATTAAACTAGGTCTCTTCCTAAAAGAAAGAATATGTGTCAAAAAACCTTGCATGGATAGCACAGAGGCCAAAGAAAGTAGGTCAATCGATTCAATGAAAATGTTCTACACTCAGACTAACCACCTAATAAATGAGTCGATGTATTCTTTTAGCAAATAATATTTGCCCCTGTTCTGGGAACACATGGAGTCTCTGTCATTAACCTATCAGAGTTTAAATTTAGCAAAGAAAGAGAGTGGAAGCAAGGAATTTTTCAAATGAGAGAGAAATGTAAAATAGGCTCACAAAACTGCCATAGTGGTGTCGTGGAAAATAAATGTATCACCTCCCCAGCACATCCCTTTCTTTAGGGAACCAGACCCCCCGTCTCTACAAACTGCTCCCCTTCCACTTATGAGGATCCCATAGGTGCTACCGTATTCTTCGATGACCTCAATCCTACGGCTGTAGTTGACTGGCCCAACTTGCGCCAATCAGAACCCTACCCACGGCCCCACCACCAGCCCATATGGAGTCTTTGTGGAAATTAGAAAAGGTACCCCTTCCTCAAAGCACATTCCGCGGATCTATGAGAAAATTGTTGCAATCTACAATGTTTATGGTACACATGGCACCCCTAGCTTTGTGCAGTGGCTCCCTATGGCAGGATTTTTAAACTTCAGACTAAAAA
This sequence comes from Martes martes, assembly GCF_963455335.1. Taxonomy (NCBI): domain Eukaryota; kingdom Metazoa; phylum Chordata; class Mammalia; order Carnivora; family Mustelidae; genus Martes; species Martes martes. The sequence continues at coordinate 26,005,187 of NC_137901.1, read as the reverse complement.
CAATAAAACAGTGTCTCTCCAGTAGCAGAGATAACATTCGGGAGTTTAGGACAGACATGGACCCTGACGCATGGAGAAGGCTGGTGTGCAGTGAGACAGAATGACGTCAGTGTGTGGAAAGACGCCAAAATGTGGAACAGAGGGAGATGGTTCTGGTCATATTTGGGGCTATGATTACAATTGTTTCTGGAGGCTCCACAGCATCCCTGCCTCTCTCATTGTTTGGATGTTCAACTCTTTTTTTTCCCACAAGCCAAAACATTCCTCTTTTTTGCTTATGCAAGATCAAATAGAATTTTTTGTGACTTGCAACTAATGCAGCTGTGAATTTAATTTCACTAATTTCCACATCCCTCAATTTTAAAAGCAAATTGGGGGAGAGCACATTAGCTTTAATCTCAACTTGATCGAGTATGATTTTTACACAAAGGGAAACAGCTCTGTTTCTATCTATTCCAATCCAGTAAGTAGTTTCTCATTCTATGTCCATGCCTAAAAAGAAAATTACATGTTGGCTGCCCGCTTTAATTGTTTGTAATCACTGAAATTTGCAATCCTATCCTGTGGTGTGTTCTGAGACCTCTCCTCATGGGGCATTCTTTCAGTGTGTTTTGTTGGCAGTAGCTGTAGCAATTAGAAAATTGGGAAATGTATAAAATCCAGAGGGATATCAATTTTGGCATTTCTTTCCGTTAGTCAATGTTTTTAGAAATGTGTAAGGCCCTAGAAGAAAATTAAATGGAACCATGGGCTTTGCCACTGAGCTCATCTTGTTTATACAGAGTTTATCCTGTTTCAAGAATCACTCGTTAGCCCCATTGGTGCATCTGACTCTAGAGGGATCAGGGTCTGATGAGTCTCTTCCTGGAGGGAGAGGAAGACCACTGGGTAAGTTTAAAGATCGGTATCTTTAGTGGGCCACCTACATTCCCAAGTGCACAAGACCCTTTTTTAGGCTTCTCTTTGTCAGAGTGGACTTTACAGTTCCCGACACGCAGGGCAAGAAGCTTAAACTTTATTTGTGTACATGCACACACAAATCTGCTCAAATGCAACTATAAAGTCATAAGACTAATTTTAAAACAAGCATAGCATAACTTTCTCCACCTTCAGAATGGTTCAAAAGTGTGTCTGCTCTTCGGATATAGGAAGGAGCGATTTGGAACCACATTATCTGGCAAATAAGATGGGTAATCGAGCAGCAGCAGGCCATTTTGAGTCCCCAAAAAAGTGTTATTAAGTTATAAGACTAGTTTTTCTATGTGGCTCAAAAGCTGTTTCCGAAAACAATTTCCAAAGGAAATCAGCAAAGAACTTGTCAGCAATGGAAGCATCCTTGAAATAATTATGTAGTCTTCTAAAGAGTTTATTCAGAAGGGGAACCACTCCTTTGGATATAAGAGGCTGTATATGCTTACCATTCAAAAGAAGTTCAGTGATGAAAACATAAACTAATGCATCTGCACCAAATACAGCAATATAAATATTTATGTTTCTAGAATATTCACCAAATGATTCTGGAAAACTTGGCAACTTAGAAGGAGTCAAGTTAGAGCTTCACCTTACACTCTATTTCTAAAATAAGTTCACAAATTATTAAAAGGAAAAAAGTAAAATCATAAAAAATTCAGTGATTGAAAAAAGTGAGAGAAATACAAGTGAATGTTTTAAAATAGTCTTGGGACAGATTTGGTAAGTAGAAAATTATGAAAGACATAGAACATTTTACATACATAAACATTTTATAAGACCAAATGCATTTTATAGGAAATGTTACATGAGATAATGTTTTTTCTTAATCTTACTAGTCACCCAAAAAATTGCACATTAAAAAATTTTGTGACTGGAGTGATAGTTCCAAGTATATTAACGTGCTTGTTGGCTTACTCGTCCTATGCATTTGACTTTAATTAGCCTGTGAAATCCATCTGTGTAGGTGCAGGGGACGGAGAGGAGGTGGGGCGCAGGGGGGCAGGAGGGACACAAAGAGGGCTTAGTGCAAGAAAAAGGAAGAGTTAATCATTTGCTTTTGGTATCCAAAATCGGGTTTTATACCACGTAAAAGGTCTTGAAAGACAGACATTGTCAGGAAAAACAGGATTTCTAAATTCCGGTAGCTCCTGTTTTACCAGATTAGAGACTAATCCAAGAAGGCTCAGAGCACACAGTTTCTAACACCGTAGAAGAATCGTCCACCTCTTCCTATGATGGCTGAGCTCTGAGGTCTGCTGACTGAGGGACAGGGAGGGTATGTTACAGAGACAGTGGAGAGTCCAAAGGCGGACCTGTTTTGCTCAGCTGGGAAGAACACAGGAGAAAGACTGGTTTTCCTCTCCCTCATGCCAGGCAAGCTCTGGAACATCCAGAAAAGTCTTGAGAAGCCCAAGGCCATCGGAACTAGCTGCTCACTGCTACAGATGTAATGTACGAGAAACCCTACCTGTGGCCCCTTCAAGCCCCAAGAGGCACTGAGGTGGCAGGGGCAGGAGATGGGCAGTTAGGCAAACCATAAGCTCCTGGTTCTCCAGGGCCTGCTTGCTGCCATCCAATGATCCGCAGGAAGACAAATGCCTTAGTGGGGAATGCAGTGGTGTTGACAGGGTCGGGGGGCTGAAGACCCAAAGGGGGGGCTCAATTGCTTGGCTCATGGACGGAACAACGGTTACTAGTGCAGACTCCCAAGATGCTGAGTGAGGGCAGGTCCCCCCAGCAGTACCAGGTACCAGTAACAGATCACTCCGATCCCCAAGCAGCGGACATCTTATGGGGAACAGATCTCTGAGAAGAATTTATAAATTGAAAGTACATGTTTAACCAGAGGATATGGGGATGCTGTTCACTGGCAAATCTCACGGCTCCCACCATCTAGAGCTTATGAGGAATATCTGAGTATTTTTAAAGCACAATGAAACACCGGTTTCTTAACACAACTCAGTGTAGCTTGAGTAATTTGCCACCCTGCTAACATGGGACCTTCTTTTTTCTCCTATCACGAGTTTTGCCTTTTTCAACTACCTGTATCTTTATTTTCCAATTTTATTTCTATAAAAAAAGCACTTATTGCCTTTGAACTATGATTACCTTTCTATAAAAGCATGCATCACCCTTGATATTAAAAAATACAATAGATGTTTCTATAAATGTTTGTACCTTAAACAAGATCAAAAGAGAATCTAGGTGGTGTTTCAGTTAAAATTAGTTTCTGTAACATTAAGTATACAATTAAAATTCAAAGGTTAACAAAGTTGACCTTGATTTCATTACACCTTACCCATATCTGTATCTTTCAGCCTGTGTGTGTGTGTGTGTGTGTGCGTGTGTGCACGTGCACGTGTGTGTGTGTGTAAGATGAAAACGAGCCATCTCCTGCCCTGATTTTCAATTATCTGTATTGTGGAAGTCCAACACCCCTCTTCCTAATCAAGCATATGCTTACTGGGATTCAAGCTAGAGAAGAGATTCACCATCTAACTAGGCTTGCTCTGCTCTCGGCACCATCTGGGTGGCAGGTTGTGCCTAGAGCAGCCTGGGGCAGAGATCTGGTGGCTCACTGGAATCTGGTAGAGAGTCTGGTGAGACTCTGACAGAAAACAGGATATGGTAATTCTCTTGAGACTTAGCCCAGCTCGGCTGTGGTTTCCTTGATATGCTCTCTGATTTCCCAAGACCAGCCTTTGGTTTTTATTGCTCTGCAGCGGTTTTTCCACACACACACCCTGGCTTGGACAGAATGAATTAGATAGTGAATCTGTGCGCTTGTTACTCCTCCAGGAGGCCCAGAGGCAAGGAGCGTCGTGTCCAAGGTCGCACCATGGGCTGTTGGCAGCATGAAGACCCAACCCGGGTGTCTGGACGGCTCATCCAGGAGTACAAGAGTAAGACGGAAGTGCTCACAACCCAAGGGAACCCCTCTTGTTTACTTACCAACAGTCCTGAAACCCCTTTTCATTTTTATGATCCATTTGAAGGTGGCTCAAGTTCAAACTCATCTAGTCCCATAAGAACATGCAGTGAGTGATTTCTAACCTTGGGCAGGCAGTGTTGAATTGTATAAAAATACAGGCATTCTCCTCCCTGGGGACCACCCCCTCCCCACCCAAAGGCTACCCTTTCCAGAGCCCTCCCCCACCCCACCCCACCCCTGTGCTTGCCTCTAACAAGGTTTCTTGTTAACAAGGCAGCTAAGATTTGTTAGTATTGGTTTGATAGGTAATATAAGCACATTTCACAGAAGTAAAAACAAAAAAAAATATCTGGTGGAAAGTAATTCTCTTTCTCATGCTCAGTCACTCAGTTCCTCTCCTCAGCCACAATTGCTGTTATCAGATTTTCAGGTACCTTTCCAAGAATGTACAAGTATCTATATTTATGTATAAATATATGTCATTTAAAAAATGGATGGAAGTATGCTATTAACACCGTTGTTCTTGCTTTGTGTCCTAATGACTGTTCTACATTAGTGCACATAAAACCCAGGCTGTGATGTCTTTTCAGTACCCAGCATAAGGGCTTTCTTTCTGTTCCTTTCAAGATGATGGCTGGGAGTATTTGAACAATTAATGGTCAGAATACAAAGTCACCCACATACGTAAATGTTGGATACTCGCCTTGTACGAGATCAGCACATTGCCATCATATCAGGCCACACCTTGGTGCTGGAAAGGACCTTCAGTATCCTATGGTCTGACTTTTTGCCCAGAAAAAGAATTCCATCCACATTTTTCCTGACAGTGTCACATAATCTCTGTTGAGGTAAGCTCCATAGGCATCCCATTTCCTCTCCAAATAAGCCATTCGAAATCCACGAGGTTACAGTCTTTTATCAAGGTAAAGCTTGACTCCCTTTCAGGAATCTGATGACTGCCAACATAGCACCCCAGGGCTTGTTTTCAGATGGCCCTTCTCCGGAAGTACCCCGGTGTTCACACCCCCACTGTCCTGGGCAGGTGCCTTGCTGTCATATTGTCTGAAAAAGAAGGGTCAGACCAGGTGGGGCCACACACAGCAGGGGGCCTAGCCACCTCAGACCAGTTGGCAGAGTTGTGCCTAAGGACAAAAGGATATTGATGGAGACCCTGCTCGTCCTTTCCACGAATTTCTCGACTTTCTTTGAAAACACCTAGAACAAATGTTGTCCCATGGGTCAGTGGCCATAGTTTCTGAGCCAAAAAGTACACGCATGGGCCACCAGGTAGAAAGGCGCAGGCACAAGCATGGGCGTGTGAGGGGCTCCCAGCTCTCAGAAGTTCCTGCGTTGTCTCTGAAGAGACCGTGTGACCACCATGAGGAGCGGTATTGACTCTGCGATTTGGAGTTATGATATTGACTTGGAAAGAACCGAAGGGACAGCTGTGCATGTATGTCGCTTGTTCACAGGGATGTAAGTAAGGGACCCCCGATTTTGAGGAAGAGGCTGGATAACTCTCACTCCCTGAGAGTAAAAATGGTACTAACCAACGCATGACAGCGAAGAATAACCAACCATAGACGTCTCCCCACAGAGCTATGGTGGCTTCTAAATTAGTTGCCAAGAAGACAAGGGACGCACCTGCGTCAGACCTGCCCAGGTAACCAGGGCATGTCCTTATGGTTGGATCACAGCATGAGAGCCAGGCCCCAGGCAGACAGGAGGGTTCTGTGTGACCAGAGAAAGGCTTGGGGACCAGAGCGGAGAGACAGGCACACAGCCCAGACGAAGGGAAGCAGAAGGGGACCGTTTGCACTGCCGCCCCTGCGAAAGCACATGCACTCAAGCGGGAGGGCTTTTATTCTGGTTCTGGGCTCATCGGTCTTCTGACTGTGGGTTTGATTTCCCAGTTCCTGGATACGGCTAGAGGGGCCAAGAACAACAGACATAACTGAGTGTGCCGGTCAAAGGAAAGGTGTACTCCCCCCCAAGTTAGTCAATAGGTACATGGCTTTCTAGGTCCAACTTTATTAAGAGTGAGAGGCTGTTCCTGAGCCTCTAGCCAACTATGGATGAGAGGAAACCAACTGAGTTGCTGTGAAACCATCGGGACAAGACTGGCTGGTGAAAGCCAGGCTAGGTGCTGGCTCTTCCTCTCCTTAAATGCAGCGCGCTGTCCTGCTCTTCGGGACCCATTCCTAAACTCCTAGCTAACCCTTTGGCACCAGCCTCTCATTCTTTCTCTCCACGCGGCCATCATCCCAGTAACTTTTCAACATTCATGTCAACAACCTGACAAACGCCTTGATGTCTGCCTCCTCAACTCCATGGACCGCTCCTCTAGTCCCCACAAGTCACCTGGCCACCCGCCCTTTCTCACTCCCAGCTCTGCTCTGCAGAGGGCTTGTCCTTGTCCAGCCCTCTCTGCCTGGCCCTGCTCTGCCGCTGTCCACAAGGGGCACTGTTTGGGGCAGACTCCATGCCCTTGGCCTTGGAGATGCGTACACTCTCTGGTTCTCCTCTGAGCCAGCTGACCCTCCCTTTTCTCTCTCTCTGGTTTTCTAACCTGCTGGGTCGATTAGGAATTATGATTCGCTGCACCAAGTAGTAATCCTGCTACAAGAACTGAATAAAACAAAGATCATTTTTCTTCTGTCCCAAGTCTTGCAGAAGCAAACAGCCCAGGGCAGGTGTGGTGGCTCTCCAGTGTCCCTGGTGTCCCAGGCAGCTTCTTGCCACACTCCTATCCTTAGCATGTGGCTTTTGTCTTCTTGGTGAGTCATGGTTGCAAAATGCCTGTCCAATCTCTTGCCTCCTGACCTCTGTCCGGGCAGAAAAAAGAAGGAAGCCACAAGGAAGAAAGGTTGTCATCCAGATGAAGAAACAAAGACTTTCCTCGAAATTCCCAGCATACTTTCACTTAGGTCGCATAGCTAGGAAATCTGTTGGGTGTTCCCTCCGAGCATGAGAGTGAGGGGAGGGGGCACAGGAAATGTATTTTAGGGGCTAGCATGGTGCTGCTCAGGGTGAAGTCAGGAAAGAATACCGAATGGATTCCAAGAAGGCAACTCCCACGTTTTCTTTATCCATGTAATAGTTAATGGGCATTCATGTTGTTCCACTTTGTGGCTCTTAGGAACAATGCTGTTATGAGTGTTTGAGTGCAAGTTTCCGTGTGGACACGTTTTCATTTCTCTTGTTTCCTCCGTCACTCCCCTCTAATACAAGGGTTAGCAAATTTTTCCAGCAAAGAACCAGATAACAAATATTCTAGGCTTTGCTCTATAGAGATGCCTCAAGTCTGTCATTGTAGTGCAGAAACAGCCCCAGACAACATGCAGACAAACAGGCAGGGCTGTATTCCAACAAGACAAAAAAACTGGCCGGCTAGGATTGGGTCCATGGACCCTATTTTGCCAACCCTGGCTAGAAAGCATCATCTTGTTTACTTCCTTTGAAATGTCTATCATAAACCTTGGCTGGCTATCTGTTGCCTTATTTGATCTGTAGTTCCTCCCATAAGAATGCAAGCTTCACCAGCTGGCAGACAGCCAACATGTTGTTGAATTAATAAATGTCCTCTAATTTGTTTCATTGATCCTATATAAATAGATGTTGGAGTTGTTTTCAGTTTCGTGAAGCTACAAATGATGTTGCTAGGAATGATTCTGCCAATAGGTATAAATATTTAAAGTTTTAATAGATTTGACAAATCTTCCTCCTAAAAAGTTATATTTAACAAATATATAAGTGTGTTTCATTTCCCATACCCTAGCCAACAATGGCTATTATCTAGTGGGCAAATCTCATTATTGTTTTATTTGTATTTGTGAAGGTTTTATAGCAAGGGTTGACGAAATATGGTCCTTGGACCACATCCGGTTTGCTACCTCTTTTTGTGTACTTTTTTTTTTTTTAAAGATTTTATTTTATTTATTTGACAGAGAGAGAGATAGAATCACAAGTAGGCAGAGCAGCAGGCAGAGAGAGAGGGAGAAGCAGGCTCCCCACTGAGCAGAGAGCCCAATGTGGGGCTTGATCCCAGGACCCTGAGATCATGACCTGAGCCGAAGGCAGAGGCTTAACCCACTGAGCCACCCAGGTGCCCCTTTTTGTGTACTTTAAAAAAAAATTCTTATTGGACCTTGATTTATAAGAGCTCTATTGATTTTTATGTAAGGAAATTTAGTGCCTTATCTGTCAAATGTGATGTAAATAAGTTTTGCTGTGTTTTTATGTTTTTGACTTTTGACTTTATAAGAATGTTCTTTTTTTTTCCTACATAAAATGTTCAGTTTTTTTTTAAGTGGTCAAATTCATCAACCATCTCTTTTATTGCTTATGCTTTTTATATCATACTTAGAAATCCTTTCTTGGGGGGGCGCCTGGGTGCCTGGCTCTTTCATTTGGTTAAGCGACGAACTCTTGATTTTGGCTCAGGTCATGATCTCAGGGTTGTGAGATCAAGCCCCATGTTAGGCTCCATGCTGGGTGTGAAGCCTGCTTAGGATTCTCTCTCTCTCTCTAAAACAAACAAACAAAAAGAAAAAGAAAAAGAAATCATTTCTCATTGCAAGATTATAAAAACAGGTCATTCTTCCTTTCCTCTAGTAATCTTATATCCTCTCTCTCTCTAACATTTCAGTCTTTAAATTATTGGTAATGAACTCTGGGACAGGTGAGACAAGGAACCAGTTTGACTTTCTTCTAAATAATGAAGTGGGTGTCTGTATAAGCCCTACTTTCCCTATTGATTCGAAATACCATTTTTAGAAGACACTAAATGTCCAGAACTCTTCGGTATATTTAGGAATGATATTCAAAATAATTAAAAACAGGTGCAAGCTGGCCACCCCCAATCACTGGGAACAGAGCATTAGCACATCAGAATCTCGGGTGCGTGCAGGAAAGCAGTCGAGCATGGACAACACGGATCTATTCTTGGGTTGGCCCTGGCTCTTTGATCCACCTCTACCTGTCGACTCCCCTTCGTCCACCACTGAGGCCAGGACAGCAGGGACTACAGTCCCTGAGGACCTCATGAAATGTCTGACCCAATAAGGAAAACACCTCCAACTAGACCTATGTAAAGTTTGATAATAAATAGCTTGCTACGTAAGTCCCTTTTACTCGAGGATTCTATTACTTGCAACTCAGAGCATCTCCTCTGATAGGCAGGCCATGTGTGCGCACAGGTGAGCTCATGCACCTGCCCCATTCATCAGCTCTGAGCATCATCATATTGCTGGATTTGTGGGGGAGGGGGTAAGGGGGAGCAAATGTTGCCCCTATTTAGTAATGTTCTGGAATATTTAAATAATCTGTCCCTTGAAGTATTCACCCATAAAACTCTCCAGCCTGGCACTTGGACAAAGTTCTTTCTCAATCTATCCCATCGTTTTTGTTCTTGTCGCTCATTTAATTTGCCCTCTTTTTATTCATTCACTTTGAATAATTCACATTTCTTAGGAGCTTGTCTATTTCATTCAGAGTTTTTAATTTATTTGGATAGGACAGTAAAAACTTCTTCTCATAGAGGTTATAGCATCTGGGGTTGAAGCCTAGTTCCGCCGCTAACCAGCAAACGTGGGACGGTTGTTGAATGTTCTCCTGTGTAACACGGGGATAACAATGGTATTGTTGTGGGAACTAAGTGACTAATAGACATAGAACACTAAGACCAGGGCCTGGCATATAGTCAATAGTCAATAGATATTAGATTTTATTGTGATCATCTTGTGGTAGGGGCTCTTTTTGAACATGTTTTATAAAACTTTATGGTTTTAATATCGCAGAGAGGTTTAATCCAAAACGGTGCTTTTTAACTAGAATATTTCTTCGCTCGCTCTTTATCTACCCTGCACCTGACATGGTCCTTACGATCTTTTCCTCTTTTCTCTTTGTAGTATTAATGCATAGGCATCTGAGTGGGGGGGCAGCATTGTTATCCATCTTGGGATGGAACATTCTATCCCAATTCACTATCTGCCTGAGAATCCTGTGTGTGCATCATCTTTAATCATTCTCCCTTTTCCCGCACGGGTACTTAGAAGTGGAGCGAGAACACAGGGCACTGAGGACAGCCTCCCAGGGTGCCCTCTGCCTGCAGGGAGGGCTGGGGAGGGGCAAGGAGCACAGAGGAGCCTACAAGGGCCAGCAGTCTTTCATCCTTTGCACATAGCTCATCCCATGAAAGAGGAGACCTCCTGGCTTGGACTCTGGACTCACCTTGGGACCAGCCAGTCCTCCTGCAGGGTGTTCTCAGTTAGGAAATTCAGTGACAGGGCAGGACCACAGCCTTGTAGCTCCCCTTGAGGCCCACCTAACTGGCCTTTCGTTGCCATGGAAATGGGCCCCTAGCAACACATTCCCTTTTTCCTCCAGGTCTGCACATTGCCCCCCTATTCCATATCTATGGTAAGGGATCCTCTAACAGTAGGGAGCAGCAGCCCACAAGACCACCCTCACTTCAACAATGGCAACAGTCCCAAGTGTGAGGGGTCCCTAAGCTGCTGATTGAACCCAAGTTCAATAATTCATCAGAAGGCCTCTCAGACCGGAGAGCTGTTATCATCAGAGTTACAGTTTATTATACCAAAAGCATAGAGATTAAGATTGGCCAAGGGAAGAGGGCAGAGTCAAATCCCAGAGCATCCTGCTGTGCTCTCCCAGGGGTGCTGGGGACAGTGCCACTCTTCCTTGTCATGACGTGTGAGGACACACGCAGAGTCCTGCCTAGCGGCACAGCACACACAGGCCCTGGGCCCCAGGGCTTTCCTGCCAGCTCTGTCACGTGGGCATGGTTGACCCTCCCCCCCACGTGACTGATCTCAATCTCCAGCCCTTCCAGAGGTCGGGCTGATAGCTCCTGACCCAAATCCCCCACCTAAATCACGCTGTTCCCGCTGTTCGTCTATCAGGAGTGACCCAAGGCCCGAAGACAAACAAAAACATTCCTAGCAGGCATGACATTCCAAGGGCTTTAGAGATTAACTCCCAGAGACCGACTGCAAAGACCAAACCTTTCTGGGCAACACTAGATTCTCTACCGGGCAGCCCCTATGAACACTCTTAGTCGCATTTCTAAATCGGTACCTGTTTCGAATTAGAGGGAAAAGGTGCCAGACCTTGCCGCTCTCCTTTCCTTGAGCTCAGTTTCCTTTCCATCGGGAACTCCTGGCATTTAGGACAGTGCTGGCTCCTCAAAGGTGCTCTGTAAATATCTGGGGAATGGATGAAGTATGAATGAATGAATGAGTAGTTTTCAAATCTGTTGGGTGAGATGGTGTTGGTATTTTTTTTCCTTTGTTTCGGACTTGGTTCATTCTGGTGGGTTTCAAAGACAGTGGTGACGCGAACACGCATTTTGCCATCTCTCTGGAAGGGAACCCTCTCGTTGCAGAGATGAGAAACCTCTGGTCCAGAAAGGCTGAGTCACCTGTCCGCTGGTGAGGGACGGAGACGGGGACAAGCACACGGGTTTCACAACTTCTAGAACTTCTCTTAGCCAGCGCTTTACTTCCTCTTTTCCTCGCAAAAGACTCAAGAAACCTCTTCCTTTCTGATGTTTGTTACTATGTGGTGAGATCCCCTCCTTTGGGACGGTCTTCTGCTGCCTGTTCAGCCTGCCTCACGGTGGTGGGGTTAATGAGTCAAAATTCATCTGCTCCGGGTCTAGGGTAGAACAAAACCGCTAAGGTCCTGAACACTGATTCTACCTTTGAACAAGTGGGACTTCCCTGTGTTTGCCTTTATTTTGAGGATTGATTGTTCCATTGAATCTCTCGAATATTCTATAGAATTAAGGTTTAAAAAGAAGAGTGTCCATCTAGAGATGCTTGGGCCCAAGAGCCAAGCACTTGGCGAGAAATATGTTCTTCAAAAGAACTTTTTGAAGACGATGTTTGACCTGATCGTTAAAACTATAAGGAAGGGGATATAGTAGCAAGGCCAGAAGATCAGAAAAGAAGACCTTAAAAGGGTGTTCCGTTCTTTCTTTCTTTTTTTTTTTTTTGAGATTTTATTTATTTATTGGACAGAGAGAGACAGCAAGAGAGGGAACACAAGCAGGGGGAGAGGGAGAGGGAGAAGCAGGCTTCCTGCGAGGAAGGAGCCCGATGCGGGACTCGATCCCAGGACCCCAGGATAATGACCTAAGCAGAAGGCAGACACTTAACAACTGAGCCACCCAGGTGCCCTAAAAGGGTGTTTCTTATATGGGATTCCTCCCCTGGAATCACCCATTGTGCCCGAGGTTCCTGCCACATTTTTGACTGAAGCATAACTTATAAGTTTAACATTTACTGAGCACTTACTGTGTGCCAAGCACTCTTCACAGTGACCTGAGAGGTGCTATTATTATCATCATCCCTCCTGGGGACACTGAGGCATAGAGAGGTTAAATAACTTGCCCGTGTTAAGACACCAGGTAATCGCCAACAGATTAGAGAATGCTGATAGATTGCCTCTCTCCTTCCCACCATCCCCACACTCGTGGTGGTAATGCCAGTTAAATCCAATTAAAGTGAACTCTAAGGAAGTTACTACTTTTCTGTTGGTGCATAACAAACGGCCACAGACTTAGCAGGCTTGACACAACACAAATCTATTATCTCCTGGTTTCCATGGGTATGGTTTAACCCGGGCCATCTTCAAGGTCTTGCCAGGGTCAAAGCAAGTGGTTGCTGGGCTGCATTCTCATGGGAGGCCTCATGTGCTCTTCTAGGCTCACTGGTTGTTGGCAAGATTCAGTTCCTTGTGGTGGAAGGAGTGAGGCCCTAGAGGCCCGAGGGGCTGCCTGCTGTTCTCTGCCTTGTGGGCTCTCTGCAACATGGCCACTGCTTCCTCCAGGCCAGCAGAAGAGCACGCTGCTACTGTGGATCTCTCCGACTTTTTGACTGCCAGACCCTCTGTTAAAGGGCTCACCTGATTAGGTCAGGCCCACCCAGGAGAATCTCCCTTTCAAAAAACTTTTTTTTCAACTTTTTTTTTTTAAGATTTTATTTATTTATTTGACAGAGATCACAAGTAGGCAGAGAGATGGGGGAGGGGGGAAAAGGCTCCCCAGCGAGCAGAGAGCCTGACATGGGGCTCCATCCCAGGACCCCGAGATCACCACCTGAGCCGAAGGCAGAGGCTTAACCCACTGAGCCACCCAGGTGCCCCAAGAACTTAAAGTCAATGATTAGAGACTTTCATTAGATTCCAAAATGCCATACCTGACCTCCCACACTCAAAGGGAGGAGATTATACCAGGTGTGCACACAAAGAGGCAGGAATCCGGAAGGCCAGCTTAAAATTCTGCCTGCCATGAAGACTAATACTGAGAAGGAAAGTGGCACATGGTAGAGGTGGGGTGGGGAGGGCGGGGTGCGGGGGGAGCATCCCTACACGTAGGTATATGAGCCTCAGGTCTCTTTAAAGCACAAGCTGGTTGGGGCAATTCCTTTCTTACCCCCCACCCGCACCCCACCATCACACTGACCACTGGCCAGTCCCCACTGTGGCCCGGTGTGCCACATGTTGGCTTGTCTTAGACAATCTTCACCACCTCCTCCTCCTCCACTCCCCCACCACCTAACTCCTTACGCTCTGCCTCAATGCTGTCATAAGTGGCCCCATCCTGTGTCTGTAGCCTTTCCGTCCAGGCCACCAGGGCTGGTTGTCCCAGGAGGAAGGAGCTATCCTGGTCATCTGAGAGGTTCTTTCGAGATCTGGGTGTCACTGAGAGCTGGTTAAAAGCAGTAAGTGAAGGTATCAGCTGTGATACAGCAAGTAAGAGCTGAGAAGATAGCAAAAAGGAAGCATGCCCATTTATGTCATCTCTGTTCTGGGGCATTCTCAAGGATCTTCAGTGGGAGCTCCCACCCCTTAGAATGATAGTCTCTGAGGGTCAAATTACTATCACAGGAGCTCTTTTTTTTTTTTTTTTTAAAGATTTTCTTTATTTATTTGAGAGAGGGAGAAAGAGCGCACAAGTGTGAGGTGAGGGAGAAGCCGACTCCCTGCTGAGCAGGGAGGCCAATGCTAGCCCGCTGCGGGGCTCGATCCCAGGACCCTGAGATCATGCCCTGAACCGAAGGCAGATGCTTAACTGACTGAGCCACCCAGAAGCCTTGCATCATAGAAGCCCTTCATCAAACTGTACTCATCTTACAAATTCCCTTGACCTCTCCCCACTACTTTCTACCTCCCCTTCCTCGTGTTAGCCAGACAGCATTCTTGCAAATTTGGAGGTAGGTAAAACCCCACCTGTGTTTGCTCACCCAGCAAAGCAGCTCTATCCATTCACGGGACCAAGTTACCAGTTAAGTTCTCTTAGGGGACCACGTCTCACAATGATGAACATTTGTTCAGCAGCCATGGAGTCAGGGGCTATGAAAGAACGCTTTATTTTTTTAAGAGACAGAGGGTCTTTTCCGTGATTTGATAAGACTGGAGGAGCTAAAAATAAAGCCAGGGATAAAGACCCAGAAGAGCCATCAGAACGCATCTTCACTGAAACACACCACTGCCGATGAAGCATCCTGAATTTGAGTGTGGATAAGAGTAAGACTCAGGGTAAGGAATGGGGTCACGGACCCTTGTGGGCACCCCGCGGTATCTAGTTCAGCACCGCGCCCACAGAATCTGAATAAGGAGTTAATTTCCACATAGAGCTTCCCTGCCAGTTCAATCTAGGGTATAATTTTAGCTTTTGGGGCACAAGGGTGCTTTATCAATTCCTTCTCTTCATTCATCCTTTCATCCATTCAACCAATATTTATTGATACTGGAAAGAGGGTTGGGGCACCTGGGTGGCTCAGTGGGTTAAAGCCTCTGCCTTCGGCTCGGGTCATGATCCCAGAGTCTTGGGATCGAGCCCCGCATCGGGCTCTCTGCTCGGCGGGGAGCCTGCTTCTCCCTTCCTATCTGCCTGCCTCTCTGCCTACTTGTGATTTCTCTCTCTGTCAAATAAAACATTAAAAAAATAATTAAAAGAGGGTTATTTCTGCTCTGGTGATACTAACAATAGAGAAGTTTCTACCTTTTTGTAATGAGTAAAACAGAAAGCTAACAAATAATTATATAATATCATGTAATATATAATGCAGGGTATTTGGTAAGTACTATGAAGTTTCCTTACACGAATATGATAAAAGCTAAAGTCCTTTTATTTAAAAAAAAAAAAAAGAATGGGGCGCCTGGGTGGCTCAGTGGGTTGAGCCTCTGCCTTCGGCTTGGGTCATGATCTCAGGGTCCTGGGATCGAGCCCCGCATCGGGCTCTCTGCTCGACAGGGAGCCTGCTTCCCTCTCTCTCTGCCTGCCTCTCTGCCTACTTGTGATCTCTGTCTGTCAAATTAAAAAAAAAAAAAAAAAAAGAAAGAAAGAAAGAAAGAGAAGAAGAAAAAAGACAGAAAAGAAAAAAAAAAGAAGTCAGATTCGATGTTGCCTGTGATTTCCAGAAGTTCACGGATCCGCAGCATCCCCCACCCCCATGGAGCTGTTCTGCAACAGTGGTTCCCAAGCCCACAGAGAGCTGAACTTAGTACTCATTTGAGTCTGAAATCTTTTTTAAAGTTCCACCAGCGATCCCTGCATAGGGCTAAGAACCATTGTTTTAAAACATCACTTTTAATGGACATGATGAAAAAGGAAAAGACTATATGATTGACAATTTACGTTAATGACAATTTATAGAAGGCAGGCAAAGAGAGACAAGCAGACCGATAAGACACCTGGCTGGGGACGGCACTGAGCAGGGTGAGCTCGTCAGCATCTACTGTCTGTGGCCTGTCCTAAGAGGGTTCTCCAGCCTGGGGAGCCAGAGTCCAGGGTATAACTGAGGTCATCATCATTTGTGCAGCACTCAGGCCAATCACACTCCGTCCTGTTTTGATTTGGTTTGGTTTAGTTTGGTTTGTTTTGTTTAACTCATGCTCCTTTTATTTAAAAAAAAAATTATTTATTTGACAGACAGAGATCACAAGTAGGCAGAGAGGCAGGCAGAGAGAGAGAGGAAGGGAAGCAGACTCCCCGCCGAGGAGAGAGCCCAACGTGGGGCTCGATCCCACGACCCTGGGATCACGACCCGAGCCGAAGGCAGAGGCTTTAACCCACTGAGCCACCCAGGCGCCCCACTCATGCCCCTTTTAAATCAAAATTAAAATCTCATCTCTCAGGGCACCTGGGGGGCTCAGTCAGTTAAACGTCTGACTCTTGACTTCAGCTCAGGTCATGATCTCAGGGTCATGGGATCGAGCCCCACACTGAGCCCCCAGTTGGGCTCCACAGTCAGTCAATGCAAAGTCTGCTTAAGACCCTCTTCTTCTCCCTCTACCCCTCCCCCCTGCTCTCATGGGCACTGGCACACTTTCTCTTTCTCTCAAAATAAATAAATAAATAAATAAACAAACAAACAAACAAACAAACCAAAACCAAAACTCATCTCTCCCTAGGGATTCTGAAATCCAGTCCTAGTGACATGTATTCCTCGGGGAAGAACTGCTATAATTTCAGTGTAATCTCATAAATCAAGTCATTGCTCAACCCAGTTTTTCAGAATGTGTATGATAAAAGGATCAAGATTACGATGATATGTTTGTGCTCAAGACACTTTTCAGACTCATACATGCGATTCCTGTCCTTCCTGCCCCTCCGCACTCCTTTGATGCTCTCACCAAATGTAACGCTGTACGGCTTACAACCAAGGTTATGCATTTTGTGTTCTCACTGATTTCTAGGGAAAAGAATGAGTGGAGGGGAAAGAGAAGGGGGAATTTGAACAGCAGGGAGTTTTGTGTAAAGATGCAAACACTTGATTTTACTCCCTACTGAAACCCCATTAAAATGCCAGTGAAGAGACTTTTTTAAGGTACAAGCCCACGTGAATGAGGAGAATGGGGAGAGCAGAACAAGCAACAAAATTCGAGAGCTGAGAAGCAGCTAGAGAAGGGGTAATTTACCCAGCCGGCCCAAGAAAATGGAGAGAAAATTGAATCCCAAGCTGACAGCGCAGAATGGAAACCACCCCGATTTGTAAGCCAGAATCCCCATAAGGATCATGAACTGGCAGCAGTGGGTACCTCTGGGAGTGGGGGTGAGGGCAAGGGATGCTAAAATTAGAATTGGCTTAAGGTCTGTTTGTGAAAGTCACATCTCCAGATGCCTTCCCCAAATTCCACACAGCCAAGTGACTGCCTCTCCCCCATTCTGGAAAAAGACAGGAGAGGGAGGGCAGTAGCTGGAGTCTCTGGACCTGGAGAGGCAGGCACTGCTGAGACCAGGCGAGGCTGAAGTCCCCAGGTACCATCTCCCCACCCCCCCCCACCCCCCCACTCCTGGAAGACCTGCAACCGGACCTTTACCCTTTAGGTAAGAGCTTGACAGAGTCACCTCTGATGGTCTGACCAGTTCCAAAGGAAAGACCTTAAAGGTACTGACCTTGGACTTCCACAAGGAAGGAGCCCAAATATGCCAAGGTGAAGCCTACATTTAAAAAGTTCACTTCTAGCCGAGAGCTTTCAATGAGATTCTTTGTTTCCTAGACTTAAATATGAACAACCCTCCATCGAGTGGGGTAACAATATCCCTATCCCATAGGACTGGTGTAAAGATGAAAGGAGATGGTCCTCATGGGGTCCTTGGAACAGTGGCTGGCACCGTAGGACTTATGCAGATTGTTTAAAAATCAGGATTATCAGACATCTAAAGAAAGTCTCTAATAGGACCAGTAGAGACCAAAGCAAACAGAAAATAAAGTTGCTGGGAGATTCTGCTACTGAGAACACAACCCAAACCCCCTCCCCATAATTTATATAAATATGGCCATACAAAAATATATTTCTGTAGAAATACACATAAACACATAATATATTAAAATGTATATATTTTGTGTATACACACACATGAGTTCTTTGTGTATATACACACACAAAGAGTTCTTGGAAACTGAAAATACAAGAATAAATCTGAAAAAACTTAATAGAAGCTTAGAAGTTAAAATTGGGGCAGTTTCCTAGACGGCAAAGCAATACATAAACCAGATGAAAAACTAGACAGAAAGGAGGAGATAATTAAACCAGTCCTGGAGTTCTCACAATCAAGGATGGAAGCTCTGGGAAGTGAGAGAAAGGAGAAAATGGAGAGAAAAATCAAAGAACTAATTCAATAAAATTTCCTAGACCTGAGACCTGAGACATTTTCTGGACTAGAAAGCCCATGAGCGCCCAGATGCACCCACAAGGGGCCACGAGGCTGGAAATTTCAAAATGCTGGATTAGAGGGACTCTTCTGCCAGTCTCAACCAGGGGAAAATCAAGTGTAAAATAGCAGAGAATGAGGAGACAGGCAATCTCCCAGAAGTAACCCTGAAGCGAGAAAGTAAAGAAGCCAAGTCTTCAAAATTCTGGAGGGCAATTGTTTCCAAGCTGGAATTCCATGCCTAGAAAAACAACCAAGCAAGACATTCATTCTCTGCATTAACGAACCTTATTGTGGTTATCATTTCACAAGACATACATATGTACATCAAATCACCACATCGTATACCTTAAACTTATACGTTAACTATATCTTAAGAAAGCTGGGAAAAATGTAAAAAAAAAAAAAATGGAAGGATGTACAAAAATTTTTGGTAAGTAGATAATGGAACAAAAAATATTTTGCTGAACATATATTTTTCCAAATACTTGATTATGGACTTATTAAAATATTAATAAAATATTAATGGGTTGATTAAAATATTAATCACGGCTACTCAGGAATACACCATCTTAAACATGAAAGAAAAAAGAAGACGTTTCCACATCATGCAAGTCTGAAGAACGTATGTGCTCCCCCCAAATGAGGGTGTAAACCGAGAGGGAGAGGAGGGATGCAGCAAAGCTGAGGGCCCCCTCCAAGTATGGAGAAGGCCTCAGCTGATGGGGAGCCGAGAAGGGCACGCGCGGGGGAGAGCAGCCGGTCCAGCCTGCAGCAGGTGCAACGGCCTTGGGAGAGCCGCTTCGTGCAGATGCCATCGCTGGAAATACTGACCCGTGGGATCCTCTTGAGAGAAGATTCTACAACTGGCGGAAGAATTTGAGATTGAATTAGAAAACGCTGCTCCACTCCACAGACGATTCCTGCGCAAACGGAGAGTACCGAAGGGTAATCCCAGGGTAGTGCGTGGCTCAGCGGAGCCGAATAATGTAAGAGCAGATATTGACTCAAGCTGGGCGGGTGTTAGACACGAGGCTGGGGACTGGGCAGGGAGCGCCCATGCGCTGGGGTAGTAGGGAGGGGACTTCAGAGCCTTTAGCACCTCCGGCAGTAAGGCATTAAAGGACCGCCGAAACCCCAAAAGCGGGAAGTACAATACAGGGATATCATCTAGGGATAGACATGAGAATACGAAAATAATTATCCGAGAGAATAAAAGTGCTTCTGGGGAGAGAGAAATTAGGGGAGGCAAGCGACGAGGGCTGTCTGGGTTTTTTGGAGCAAAGCTAGAAGTGTTTGGTGTTAGAAAATATATCTTGTCGGGGTGTAACTTCCAATAAAGATGGGAACGTAAAAGAAAAGTTTACCAGCGTCAAGTAGGTGATGATTGTGCATTTCCCTTTGGCATGGAGGCAGAGCCCAATGGCCCTGGAGACACCCCCCACCCCCCCCACCACCAGCTTTGTAGTGGCTTTGGTTGCTGTGGGTTTTTTTGTTTGTTGTTTTCCACATGCATTTATGAACTTAAGGCCAAAATCCTACTGGACCTTGCAGACCGGGCCCTAGGCAATGACAAAGGCATGTCCTGGTGGACCCCTGTGCAGAAAAGCTACCCCTCCCCCCACTCCCCCCCCACTCTCCCACAGCTGGGGTCCACTGTCCAGAGTCCTGAGAGCCAGTCAGGGACTCAGCCCCAGATGGTTACTTTTCTCTTAAATTTCAGAGATGTTTTCAACACTCTACTTTATCCCCCTATTGAATTTGGCCCTTATGAAATCCCTGCTTTGGACAAAGGCGTGCCCCCAGGACATGCAAAGGGTGTGCTTCCTTCCCTTTGTGGGCCCTCAGCATCCCCATCCAGAAAAGGAAGGGACTGGACCAGAGGGTGTCAAGGGCCCCTTGGTGCATCCAGAAAGTTACTACAGCTTCTCTTCTGAACCCCTGCAGCATTTCATGACCCACACCCAATGGTTTAACCCCTAAGCACATCCTCTCCCCAAAGGTTAGCTGGGTTGGTTTGGTAGGTTGCTTATTTATTTTGGTTCGTATGTGTGACTTAGGTTTGTCTCTTCCAAATAGATGGACGTTCCCAGAGGGCAGACGCCCGCCCTATACTACCCGCATACAACACCTGCCACCCCCCAGCCTGGTACGGAGCTGGGTGTCCTGTTCATGGCCAGAAAATCTCCTAAAGAAATCATGATACAGACGCTTTCTGTGGGATAGGATGAGAATTGATACTAACCCTTGGTTTTGCTCTCTCCCGTGTCCCCAGCTCCCGGAACAGTGCCTGACACATAGTGAGTGCTCAAAACAAATTTTGTTGGCTGGAAGAATCCAAAGGAAAGCCTGGAATGGAATTGGGTGTCTAGACACACTAAAGCATTGGGGAGCGGTACTCTAGAAAAAGCTGTTGTTGTGGAGGAGGGTGGGGGGAGAGGGCAACCCCTCCCTCCCTCCAGTAAGTGACTTGAGTGAACAGCAGGAAAAGGAATGCAAAGCCATCTACCTTCTGGCCAAGACTCCCGAGGGCAGAGTGTAAATACTCAACCCTCTCTGAAAGACTGAAAGACGGTTTAGCTAAATATTTAAAGCCTTACCCATATGCATTACCAACTATTTCCTGTCTAAGAAATCGTTTGTTAAGGAATATCACAGAGGTAGGCACAAGATGAAAGAATAAGAATTTTTATTGCAGCATTATTTATAACGTGGAAAAGGGGGAGGCAACCTAAATGTTTAATAAGGGACTGGTCACAAGAAAATGTTTACTAAACACTATAAGTTCCTTAACGAAGAGAAGAGAGTCAGACAAAATTCAGTGTGCCTTTGCTTTATGATAAAAGATATATATATGTATCCATATTCAGGTAGGTATGTACATAGCTATCCAAATAGAAAAATACTGGAAAGACTCGTATGAAATGATCACAGTATGAGAGAATTAAAGTTTTTTTTTTTCTGCCTTTGTGCTTTTCTTGTATTTTTAAAGTTTACATTGCTTTTGTATTTAAGGACAAAATATATTTCTATTTCTTTAAATGACACTACGTGGCATGGCTATCCAAGTTTAGGTAGGCAACAATATTGGTGGATAACTAAATGAATGTTTTTTTTTTTTTTAATTTTATTTAATTTGACAGACAGAGATCACAGGTAGGCAGAGAGGCAGGCAGAGAGAGAGGAAGGGAAGCAGGCTTGCTGCCGAGCAGAGAGCCCGATGTGGGGCTCGATCCCAGGACCCTGGGATCATGACCTGAGCTGAAGGCAGAGGCTTTACCCCACTGAGGCACCCAGGCGCCCCCTAAATGAATGTTAATAACACTCTCACCGACATCAGGAAATTAGGGAGATTCACAAAGCCTGGTCCCCTATTTTGAGAGATATGGGAATTTATTCTGGACATACTTAACAGCTAAAAAAAAAAAAAAAAAAAAAAAGAAGTGTGATTCTAAATGATGTGCCAATTAAATTTAAAGAGTGTCCCTTGTCCATCAGGGGATAGAGATATTAAAAGCCAGGAGTAAGAAAACTGAGCCCGTTTTTTAATGGTGGGGGGGGGGAGGACCCAGAGGGGGCCACTTAGGCAGGGAGGAGCAAACAGCGAAGTAGCTTGAGACAAGTCATTAAAAGTCTATTGTGCACACCCAGCTCTGTGGCAGGTGCTCTGAGAGATATTAGGGAAGCAAAAGACCAGTTTATAGTCTAATTAGAAAGACAAGCCTAGCACTTATAAAACCATTAAAGACAAAGGCTAGACGGGATTGTTTATAATTAGGGCTAAATAGTGAGTTCAGTCGAGTGCTCTGACAATAGTCTGGATTTTAAATATTTTAAGATGCTTCTAATATATATATATGTATATTTAAACAGAATTTCATTAAGAATTCAAATGGGCTAAAAGTAAGCAAGGATTAAACATTAGAGCAACAGGACACGTTCTGGTATCTCTGTGATTTTATCTATAACCTCCTGGTAAGAATGTCCCAGGAGATCAGTGTCTTGGACAAGAAAGACGCCAGAGCACTTAAGTTTGTGAGGGGACCAGACAACGGGGCTCACCCCCTTTCTCCCAGGAAAGTCTGATGGACAGGAGAGATCTAGGAGGCCCAAAGACTCAAGGTGCAGAGGCTGCTAATGGATTGAGAGGGTGGTGGGGCAGGAAGGAACTCAGAGTTTTAAGGAGATTGGATGCGACAGACATTGATACGTGATAACAAGGGCAGAGACCCGGAAGCTGCTGCAACGTCTGGGGGTCTTGATAGAGAGGGGTGCTGGCAAGGAGTTGGCACTGCTCAGTGTCCTCCCTGCCTCCAGACTGACCATCTCCTAAGCCTGACCCCGCAGTAAAAACACCATTTGCTCGGAAGTCAGAGGGCATAGGAATCAGATCAGGATTCCGCCCCCTTGATGTCAACATGATACCCAGCCCTGTCCATGAGATGACTTAGCTAATACCTAAGACAAGAATCAAAGGAGGAAATAAGAAAAAGTCATCTGTAATCCTCATCAGAGAGGGTTGCCAGATTTCAACCTTCAACCAAATTTAGCTGAACCTTGATGGAAGTTGTGGAAGGGCTGTCGTGAATTTGTCTTGGGCCCTGCCCCTCAGCAGGCACCTCAGAGAGCAGGCTT
Source organism: Martes martes (assembly GCF_963455335.1). Lineage (NCBI taxonomy): Eukaryota > Metazoa > Chordata > Mammalia > Carnivora > Mustelidae > Martes > Martes martes. Next base: position 25,982,463 of record NC_137901.1, on the reverse strand, counting down.
GGTGGCGGGGAGGGGGTTGTCTGTCACAGCCTCCCAGGCATCCCTGCTTCCAGGCCCACCCAATCCCACAGCACTTGATGCCAGTCAAGGGAACACACCCCCCCAACCACCAAGAAGCCAGACACCAGGCCCGGCGCACCCCCATTAGGCCAAGCCAACACATGCTCAGCTTGGCTCCGCGTTTGGCCACTTCCAACATGAGCAGCCCTCACGCTGCCCAGCCACCAGGACGCAAAAAGGAATTGGAGGGAGCCTGAGCCTGCCCTTGACCCCACATACTCTGTATCCAATTCCCCACTCCCAGTCAGGCCCTGGGCGGCCTGTCCCTTAGAAATGCCCTCCTGCTCCCCCACCTCCCTTCAGCCTCCACGAATCTCCTTTACCTCAAGCCAAAGACTTGGGCTGCAGGAGCCTCAAAACTCTCTTTTTTCAGCCCCTGTGCAGGAGCAGAGCTGCCAGGGGTTAGCGAGCTATTCCAGGGGCGGGGTGAGGACGGGTGAACCAAAGGGGAGGAGGTCAGAGGGCTCGCTTCTCCGTACTTTCTCCGCCATGAGGTCACATCTATTTAGTTTGCTTTTATCAGAATATTTTGGGCGCTCCAGATTTCCTTGCCCCACTCCCGCCTGCAACCTCACTCTCTCTTTTGCATATCACCACGGGGGGTTTCGCATCTTCCATATATTGAACAAAGTGTTTTGGTTTTCACTCCTTCCTTTTTTAATGAATAGCTGTGCTCCGGGGAAATTTATTTCAGAATATCATTTCCTGTTTGCAACTTCAGAAGGTTGGGGGTGGATATTGCTGAGAGCCAAGTTAGTCCATAGGGCTAGGGAAAAAACCAAACCAAACAAAACAAACCCGAAACAACAGACCCACCTTAGGGTCATTACTAAAGCAATCCCTGTCAATTCTGCACCCCAGATATTGACACATACAAGTGTTTAGGAAACCAGAAGCCGCTTTCCCACTGAATTAAGCAGGTGCTCACTAAAATAATTACCTGATTTCACAGGAATAGGCTATTAACCCCAATCCCAAATTCAATTCTTTAGATGCTGGGCATGCGATTAAGTATTCCTAAATGTAATCCTTTAATCCACCTTAATCTCTACCTGCCCCCACCTCATTTGACTACTGAAATGGAAAAATCCATCTGTGCTGCTGTTCTGAAGCCAATCCCCTCGGTCTTCCTGGGGAGGGTTAATTGGCAGGGAAGGGGATTCAAAGCAGCCCTGATGTTGAATTCATTTGTTCTGGATGCATTCGGGGTTTAGCACCGGCCACCAAAACCCAAACTAAAATAAACAAGAGTGCCCAGTTTGGTACACATAATAACTTCACTTTACAACTTTTTTTTGTTTCCTTTTTCTTATTTTTAAAAACATTACATGATCCACCTGATCTTTGTTTAAAAAAACAAGCAAACCCTCAAAATCATACCAAACTATGCGAAATAAAAAGCAATCATGGTTCCTCAATTGCAAATTTCAAACGAAAGAAACCCCTTTTGATAGTTTGTAGGTATCCTCCCACCTCTGATTTTCCAACCGCAATGGACCCGCCCTAGTGCCCTCACACACACCTTGGAAGGTCAGAAATTGGGCTTTGAGCCTCCCAGAGGCAGGTAAGCAGCCTCCCTGACATTCCTCCATGGAGTGGTTGCGGTTTCCAAGTAGAAATAGATACTGGGGTTTTGAGGACATCTGGAGGAGGCAAAGGTGAGAAGATCTGCAGCTGCTCCTCAAGGCCGGAGGCAAAGGCATTCCTTGATAAAGCAGACTGTGGAGAGTTCTGCTCCCTCCAGCTCCCCACGCCCCACCTGCCCAGCTGCAGAACCCTCCCTACAAGGATCTGTGATGGGAGTCACTGGGCCAAACACTACCTTCTTGTCCTGCCTCCAACCACCCCGGCCTCCTGCCCTCTCCACCCCCCACCCCCACCCCACGCCCCGGCTCTTGGCTGGGGACTTGGGACAGGTTCTTTCACTTTTTCGTCCTCAGCTGTGCTGTATCGAGTTGAGAAGATAAATCTTTTATATTCAAAGGCAGGAGGCTCATGATGCTGGCCCCTGAGAGAGAAGAGAAGGGAATCAGAAGACCAAGGAAATCCAAGACCCATTCTTACTGGGACCGAGCATACTGGCTGTTGCCGCAGAGCCCCTCACTGCACCCCATTGCTGCAGGATGAGGTCCCGGACCCTTCAGAGCCTCATTCCCCACAGCCAGTCCAGACGGTCACCCTGACAGTCAGGCAAGCATGTGAGCCTCTGCCAGCTCCCCGTGCAGGGCCTGCTGTCTTATACCTCCCTCTGGCTTTGGGGTTTCCCTCAAATCCTTGGTCAACCAGGCGGCAGGGGGTGGCATTTCCCGGTGCTGACAACAGGCTGGAGTGCAGGACGGCTGCATGATCCAGACGAGGCCAGCATAGTCAGTCCCCACGATGCCCAGCGGACACATGCGCTCCTCTCCTCTGCCATCTGCCCAGACCCTGAAGACCTTTGAGTCTGACATTGCTGATCATCTTACCCCATACCAGGCACTCGGACCCAACCTAACCCCTACACCTGCAGAAATGAGAACAGGCCCCTCACCAAGGGCCACACCAAGCCTATCACCCCTGGTCTCCAGCCTCAGAAGCCGGAAGGGCAATGTCCCCCCTGGTAATGAGGTTTGTCTTCTGGAAACTCCAGGCCTGGAGTAGGAGCCTCTGCCTGTGCAACCCCCGACCCCTCCCTAGAATCTCGTCCCTTCCTCTCCCTCATTCCCCTGCTCTCTCCCCTCCCCCACCCTCTCCCAGCAGAATCTGGGCAGCACAACTGATCCCCACAAATGCACCTGAAGCTGGGGGCCAACTGCCTTTCCCTCAGTGCTCCCCACCATGGTGGTCCGCTACTAATAAGCTGTCACAGACCAGCTGATGCCTCGACCCATTTAAGCACCCCCTTCTACAGGTTGCCTTTCTGCTTCCTCTGGGCTGGTCCCTAACTCTTCTCCTGTTTCCCCAGTGCCAATGCCAACATTTCGCTGAAAGCTAGAGAGGTATCATTCCAGTAACTCCGGACGAAGATGGTGCCAGAGCACGAGACCACTCACCTCACTCCTCTGAGAAAACAGCCTCGAGGCCATGACTGAGAGCTGGTTCACCACTGCCACCGCTCTGCTGTGGGGAGGGTGGGCCTCAGGAATGGGCCTCCTGCGGCCTCAGGAGTGGGGTTCTCTAACTCAAGCAGGCATCAGAAACACCTGCCAGGACTGTTGAGACCCGGACACCTGGGCCCCACCCACAGCGTCTGATTCTAGGAGGTGTGGGGTGAGTGAGGTCAGAGAATTTGCCTCTCTAACCAGTTCCCGGTGCTGATGCTGCTGGTCCAGGGAACACCGTTTGAGAACCAGCAATCTCCTGTCCTCCAGAGAAACCTGAGTCTTCAAAAAGCAACCCCCACCCCCCTCCACGCACACACACACACACACACACACACACCCACCATCAACCATGTGGTGGAGAGAATGTCCCTGCAGGAAGGTTAGGGTCCTTAGCACCTGCTGCTTAATCTGTGAGGCTGAATCTGGGCTCTTCTGACTCCTGCCCTTCCCCTTCTCCCTTCGCTCTCATTTTTCCTATCTTGCTGACCTTCTATTTCATCTCTCCCCACTATGGCTTTGTGTCTCTGTCTCTGGGCCTCTCCCTGCACACACACACTTCCCTAGTGATGAGTTGGCATGGGATTTATAGAGTGAGCTCTCAGCCATCTGGAGACGCTGGGCGCCCTGACTGGCATATGTTAGAATACGGGCGGCGGAAAGACTCTGGGCAAAGAGACCAATTTGTTAATTTAATTGAGTTGCAAATAATCAGGAAGCCAACAGGGTTTGTGTGAAACCTATTAGGTGCTCTCAGAATCAGCAGCAGGGCAGGGTCCGGGAGGAGGCCGGGCTCTAGAGGCCCGTCTCTTCCAAGGCAAGGGGCAGGTGGAAAGGCCCCTGCCTTGTGCTACTTCCTGGTAGTGCAGGGGGAGCCTCTGTCGAGGCTCATCACATCCATGGAGACTCCCCTCCCCTTTACCAGGCTGGTAGCTTCTTCCCTTTCTCCAGAGACTCACCCCCAGGGTGAATGAGTGCCATCTGCCTTAGGAGCTTTGTTCCTCCCCTGCTGGGGAGCAGCCCCAAGCCAATGACTGGCTTACTTAGGATACAAAAGCTGGGCCACTTATAGTAAGTGTCTGCCTGGAACTGAGGGGTTTCCTGGGATGAAGGAAAACTGAGACAGTCCCAGGCAACCCAGCAGATTGTCACTTTAGCATTACTTCAAGGTCGAGCTAAATTTTTTAAAAAGATTTTTATTTATTTGAGAGAGAGAGAAAGAGAGAGAGAGAGAAAGCAGGGGCGGGGCCAAGGGAGAGGGAGAAGCAGACTCCTCACTGAGCAGGGAGCCCCATGTGGGGCCCAATCCCAGGACCCTGAGGTCATGACCTGAGCTGAAGGCAGACACTTAATTGACTGAGCCATCCAGGTGGCCCAAGGTCAAGCTAACTTGTCTCTGCATGTGCTCCAGGCCTCTCCCTCCCAGTCCCTGGGACTGGACTCATACAAGACTCCAGAAAAGACTTCCTTGCTCATCTACTTCCCAACCAGTCCTGTTTTCCTTACTCCTCAGAGCACTCCCCAATCAATCGTGCATGCCAAATCCTTGCCTCAAGCTCTGTTTCTGGTGAACCCCACCTAGACATCCATCTCCCGCCCCTATCGCCACCATGAACTCACCCCCAAATGCAGAGGAGGTCCTTCAGTACTTCTACTGGCTTTGGTGATAAGGAATGTTCAGGACAGGAATAAAAAAAATAATAATGAGATTTATTGATTTCCAGGGGACTTCTTAGTTTCACTAGGCTGCCCCCTAACTCCAGCTAGCTGTCAAAGAATTTGTGCCTTAGTTGAACAGAAAGTGGAGGGCTTGAGGCCAGGAGCATCTTTCTCCACCTTTGTGTTAAGTACTTAATGTGTAATCAACACTGCTCTCAGCTCTGTGAGAGAAAGAGAAATGAGTAAGACAGAGGCCCTGCCCTCCTGTGTAGCTGTGTTGATAAGACCAATGCACCCACAAAATCTTAGAAAAGCACAAGGGGTAAGTGTCTGCTGAGGTGGCGATGGCACATGAGTTCAGAGGAAGGATTGCCCGGGTAGGTTGAGGGATACCAGGCAGGCTTCCTGGAAGAGGGGTTGCAGCTGGGCCCTGAAGGGGTAAAGAGTCATGACAGGCAAAAAGAAGAGAGAACAGAGGTGTTCCCAGAAGCCATACCTCTGGCAGGGAGACATGGGCTATACTTGGGAGCCTGGAAGGGGATGTTTTTCTGGAGGGAAGGCTTGCGTGGGGAAGGAGGATTTAGAGTCTGTGGACCTTGGCTCAGTGCTGAGGAGTTGGTGTCCTGCTCTGTGGGCGGCAGAATGAGAATGACTCCCAGAAAACTCCTAGGAGAGAACAGACTGGCCAAACCTCAGATAAATGAGAGTACCACCTTCTCCCTGAGGGATGCCGGCCCCTGACTAGGCAACTTGGTCAGTCACACAGGGAGCTGGGGACCTAGATGGGCCTAGTCTCTCCTCTCACTTCTCCAGAACAGCCATCGGTGTAGGAACATTGGTGAAGAATCATAAGCAGGAGATGCTCCCCCCTTTCCTCCTCCCTCTAGAAAGCCCTCTCGTCTCTCATCTCCGCTGACCCAAATTACTGCTAATTCCGGTCTGTCTGCCTTCCTGACCCTCCTGGACACCCCTGCAGATTGCTCTTCCCGAAACATGTCCGGCTCCACCTAGACGACATTAGAGTCTCCCCACTGCCTTCCTCAGATTAGCTTCCAAAGCCCTTTACCCTCCAAACCCCCTTTCTTTCTCCTCCGTCCCCTATTCAGCATTTTGCCCACAGGCCCTGGGTTCAGTCGAGCAGATCATGACCCAAGACACCTCACAGGCCCTTGCTTTGAGTCCTTGTTCAAACTTTCTTTCTGCCAGAATACCTCACTCCTTTTCTGGGCCCGATTCCACTCCTTCTTCTCAGTGCACCCCAAACATCTTCTCGTAGTATGTGTAGCCACGCAGGGCTTACCCTCTCTAAATTTCTACAGCCTTGGTGGTGAGGATTGTCTGCAAAGTTGGCTGCCCACAGGCGCTCCCCATTCCTGCATGCATCTGGTGCTCTTCCCATCCAAATCTGTGGTCTATCTGCGGACCTCTAGGAACCCAAGCTGGCTTCATGACTTGCTTTGACCTATAGAACTCAGCAGAAGCAATCAGTCCTGTGACAGTCTGGGATGAGACCTCAAGAGACCTTGTACTTCTGCTTTTAGAGCCTTAGAGGCCAGGGAAACCGATGAAGAAGTCTGATTACCCTCTAGAGAGAGAGGCCCGGCCGGGACCTGGCCAGCCCAGTGGGAAAGTCAGCTGGGCCCTTATCCCTCCCAGTCAAGCTGCCCCAACAGACCCATGAGAACAATGACAGGCCTCCATGCCGAGCCCTAGCCACACTGCAGAGTCATGAGCAAACCCATGGCTGTGGTTTTAGGGTATCTGAAGTCAAGTCCTACTTTGGACTGAATCTTGGCTCTGCAATTTAGCAAGCACTGTGGAAAGTGCTCTCCAGAACCAGGCTTTGTGCTAAGTCCCCGACATATACTATCTCACGGAATGGGGACCATGATTGTCCCCATCGCATAGGGAGCAAATAAGTGATTTTCCCAGGCCCACACCTAGTAAGTGATAAAACTGGACCATCCCCTGAGCCTGAAGTTCATAGGCCATATTCCTAATGACTGCTTGCTAGTGACATGAGCTGTGTGACCACGAGTGAGTATTTAACTTCTCTGGGCCTCCTTCTCCTCAACTGTGGGATATAGAGACAAATAAAGAGCTGGTCGGTGGTTTATAAAGATTAAATATGATGGCTCACATATGGGCTGGGCACTGAGCAATTGCTCATGAAATTCTGGTTCCCTTTCCCCTGGTATGATGTAGAAATAGCCTCCCAGCCTCCTCCCAACAGAGACTGTTGAAATCCTGAAACCTCAAGTCTTAACGTATAAACAACAGTGCCAGGCTAACCCACAAAAACTTCCTTAGACCAGAATGCACCAGAGACTCTGTACGAATGTATGGGAATAAAGATATTAGTTGAAAATAATATTGATAATTAAGCAAAGTGATTAGGAAAGGGATTTGTGTTTCCCTTAGTAATAGCCTGGGCCTGAGGGGAGCGGGGTGCTGAGGAAGGGCCATGCCAGCCTTGAACTTGAGCTCCAGGAAAACTCAAACACTGTGTGCTGGTGTGGGGCAAATGTTGCTGGCTCTTCGAAAGCAGGGAGGGGAACTGGTCACAAATGCGAACTTGAGGCTTGAACTCCATCCTCTGTCTTTCTGCCCCTTACAAAGTGGCTGTCAGGGTTTGGGCTGAGGATCTACTGCGGCTCAGTGTGGCCATGAATGGTTCCCTTACACCTGTTTCTGCGCCCATGGGTGCCTGTCTCTCAGCCCCGGAAGGCTTTCTTCACGATTGTTCCCCCCCACCCTGGGCCTGGGGTATAAAACCAACAGTTATGGTGACATGACCTACAGCAGAACTGCATTGGCTGCTAACTTGCTTCTTTACTAGACCTTATGGCGGTCTTGTGTTTGTTCGCCTGTGGCTCACTTCATAATTCACTGTCTCTAATTTGTCAACAGAAGAACTTCACACTCAAAGAATCCATTTGTCCATAGCTCAGAGTTTGTCTTTTTTTTGTTGGTTTTATACCAGTATTTTCAGATACATTTATAACCCCTCAGCATCCTTACGATTTTAGCATCTGATCGAAAAGGGACCTTGGCTCTGTTGCACAGCACGTTCTCTGGATTTAGGTCTTTGTCATGCTGAAAGTTTGTAGAATGGATAAGCAAAGCATGTTGACCCACATCACAGAATAGTACGCGACAACGATATGAACACGTGGAAGGATGAATCTCATGAACGTAATGTGGCAGGAAAAGGAAGTCAGATACAGAAGAACAGACATGGTAATGATTTAGCGACGTGCTCTTGCATGGGAGAGGCGTGAGAAACGTGAGCGAGGGTTACTCTGAGAGTCACTGGGATGGACCCGGATGCCTCAGGGACCCTGGTGATGTTCCACTTCCCAACCTGATGGTGGTTAGGCATGTTTGTTTTAGAATATTTTGTTAGGTCTTATAACTATGTGTTTTTGATAATGGAGAGGGTTGAAAACAATCGTTTTCTGAAGTGAGTAGGAATTTAGTAGGAACAGATTCTGTTCCATTTGTCAATTATATGCTTCCTGATTTATCATTTCACGTTTACCTCTGGGTTTGCCAACTAAGCTTAACTGAAATCCATCCAACCATCAGATAAATTGGAAGATGGGGACTTCAAAATCTGCAGGCGGCCGATTCCTGGTAGGCATTTGCTAGATGATAGGCATTGAGCTAGGTGGATGTATCAGTCACCTGAGAAACAGAGCCAGTAGGATGTATATGTACACAGAGATAATTATTAGAAGGAATTGGCTTACATGATTATGGAGGCTGAGCCAGTAGGTAGGAGGCAAGTTTGAGGTTGTCTGAGGGCTGTCTGGTGTAGAACCAGAAAGAAGAAAATTCAAAGAATTTTCAAAGAATTCAAAGAAGTTCAAAGGCATTTTGCTAGGGGTACCTGGGTGGCTCAGTCGGTTAAACATCTGCCTTCATCTTAGGTCATGATCCCAGGACCCTGGTATCAAGCACTGTGTTGGGCTCTCTGCTTAGCATGGAGCTTGTTTTTCCCTCTGCCTGCTGCTTTGGCTGCTTGTGCTCTCTCTCTCTGTCACATAAATAAATAAATAAGATCTTAAGAAAAGGAAAACGAAAACAAAGGCAGTGTGCTGGGGATTTCTCTCTTGCTTAAGGGAGGTCAGTCCTTGTTTTATTAAGACCTTCAACTGATTAGATGAGGCCCACTCATATTCTGGAGGACAATCTGCTTTACTTAAAGCCCCCTGATTTAAATGTTACTATCATCTAAAAAAAATCCTCGTAGAAACACCCAGAATAATGTTTGACAAATACCAGCATCCTGGCCCAGCCAAATTAATGAATAAATTGAACTATCATAGTGGGTGTCACATGCTACCTGATTCACTCCTCATGTGGCCTCATGAGTTGATTATTTCTAGCCCCATTTGTACACGGCATTCACAGACCCTGTCTGAGGTTGCACAGGAGGTGAGCAACAGAGGCAGGAATTAAATAGAAGTCGGTGTGACACCAAATAGGAGTGGTAAGAAACCTTTTTTTTTCTTTTTTGGCATGAGACTCAATCCAGGAAAAATTTAAATACTTATAGGCTACATATCATCATCCCAAAGGAAAACAACTTGAATGAATCTCATGGGGAAACGTGTATTTTATTTTTATTATTTATTTATTTATTTTTAAAGATTTTGTTTATTTATTTGACAGAGATCCCAAGTAGGCAGAGAGGCAGGCAGGGAGAGAGAGGGGGAAGCAGGCTCTCTGCTGAGCAGAGAGCCTGATGCTTGATGCCAGGACCCTGAGATCATGACCTGAGCGGAAAGCAGACGCTTAACCCACTGAGCCACCCAGGCGCCCCCCAAAATGTATTTTAAAATATAATGATCCAACTTGTTGATGGGAAATGGCCTCTGATTTTTAGTCATAAAAAGGTCGTCTCTGGACAGACTTGAGAGGAAGCAGTTTTCTAGTGTTTCACCCTGTGGTGGAAGCGAAGTGGGTCGTGTGGCACGTTCTGCGCTCTGTCTGGTACATACCAGAAAGGCGACCGGGGACAAGCAGGCTTCACGTCAGATGGAAGAGGATTCAACTGAGTAGGTATGCTGGCAGAAATTTCTAGGCGCTGGCCAAGGCTTCCGCGGCTGATGGCTCTGGCTTTTTATCACGTCTAATCTCACTTCAAAACTCAAGGCGTGCCTTTCCCTGGAGGAAGAGCGTTATTAGCATAGCACTTAACCTTTATCAACCTTGACCTGAATGCTCTTTGGAGGCTGCGAATGCCACACACCGAGAAAGGCCCCGAGAAGCAGAGGAGAGGAGATGGGGGAGACGGTAAAGATGGGAGAGAAGAGAAGAGGCAGAAGAGATGTTTTCTGAGAAAAATGGGAAAGAGAATGGAAGGTGGCGGAGGATGTGTGCATTTTTAGAAAGGAACTATGATGGGATTGCTGGGGCCTGAGAGTGAGGACAATCAGGGGACAGGATGAGGGAAGCAGGACAAGGGTGTGTTCCCCTGCAGAAGGAAGAAACAGGGCATCTGCAGAGCTGGGGCTGGGCAGTTCCAGAACCACAGGCGGCTGGAGAAGTTGCAGGGGTGGGGGGAGGCCAAGAGCAGCTATCCCGGTGTGTTAAAGAGCATGGGCTTTAGAATCGATTAAAAAAAAAAATCACTGCAAATTCAACTTAAAATAATGTCACTACAGCACCATCACCAACATTACCGGCAACCCGTGTTTCTGGGATATTGTATTCTGTAATGTCTGTCAAAAGAGAATATTATTTATCCTTTCGCATCAGCTTGAGGGAGAATTAGATATGATAGTAAGTATGAAGCCCCACGCATGGAGTTGGCTCCTTTCTTTCTTTCCTGTCTCATCTTGGGTGTTCGTAGCTTTGCCACTTTTCACGCTGTTAGTCACTGTTCCGCGTCTGTAATCTTCTCTCTTGGGGGAGACAGAAGCACCTGGAGGCAGGAAACGGGGCTCCGTGTGTGCAGAGAGAGCAGAAAGAGGGGGTCTGGGAATCAGACAGTGAGTGAACTCCTGGTGCTCCCGTTCACGGACGGCGACCGTGGGGACAGCATTGACCTCAGAACCCTGTTTCTTTCTCACCTGCAGGGTGGGTTTCTAACACCTGCCTTGAAGGGTTCATGTGAGCATTAGGAAGAATGGATGCTCAGGTCCTGTCTATGTTGTCTCTAAACAAATATTTGTCCCCAGAGCTAAGTCCAAGTAAATGTTCAATAAGTAACTGGGGAACTAAATTCTGTCAAGCACTGTCCCTAGGTGAGTTGCATTTCCAGCATTCACCAATGAAAACCCCCCTTGGGTTGTGTGGGTGGGAGGTCCTCTAACAGTGGAGCGCCAGCACAGGACCCCAGCCTCTCTCTGGGAGAGACCTGTGGGATCCCCGCGTCATCCGTGGATGCAGGGGCTGATCCCCCCCGGATGAGGCAACCCTCAGATTAGCCCACACCACCCCTCCACTCTGTGGGGTCACAGAGTTACTTCCTTCCTCCTCTTCTGACTTTGAAACGCCGAGATCTGGTGGAAAATTAAAACCCATTTTGTCAGATTCCCCAGAGATGAAAGGGAGTCTGGAGTAGATGTGGACACTGTAATTAGTCCCCACCAGGCCCCGGAGTCAACAGCTCCCGGCCTCTGATCCCAGGGCTTGGAAGCCACATGCTTTCCAGAAGTGGCCAGGCCAGGAGAATCCACCCACCCTTTCCAGCACAGACATCACGAGCTCTTAGAGGGGCTCTGGGCTGGTCTGCTTCTGTCCTGCTCATGGTCTCTGTGTGGGCAGGACTCTCTCCTCTCTGACACAAGGGTGTCTATGCAGGAATGAGCTGCACTTCCTTCAATTAACCTCTCGGCTCAGGTCCTGCTCCTCTAGACTCTCGCCCCAGTGCACTCTTAGTCTTCTCCTCTTCCTCCTCCCCCTTCTTCCTTCTTTAAGGTTTATTGATTTTTTTAAGATTTTATTTATTTATTTGACAGAGAGAGAGATCACAAGTAGGCAGAGAGGCAGGCGGGGGTTGGGGGGAAGCAGGCTCCCCGATGCGGGGCTCGATCCCAAGACCCTGAGATCATGACCTGAGCTGAAGGCAGAGGCTTTAACCCACTGAGCCACCCAGGTGCCCCGGTTTATTGATTTATTTGAGGGGAATGGAAGCAGCAGGAGGGGCAGAGGGAGAGCAAGAATCTCAGGCAGGCTGTGCTAAGGGCAGAACCCAACACGGGGCGGATCCCACAACGGTGAGATCAGGACCTGAACCAAAACCAAGAGCCGAGATGCTTAAGCAACTGGCCCACCCAGGCATCCCATCCCAGTTCACTATCTTGAGTGTGTGGAATAACCCACCTCTGGCCAATCCAAACACTTCCCAAACCTTCAGCAGTGTTCAGGTCCCCCTCCTCCATGCAGCCTACCCTGACCCCTCCAGCTCTGACTCACCAGCCTCTCTTCTGACCGCTAGCTCGTTGGAGGCACCCGGGTTGGCTCATGGTTGTACACGCGTGCTGTTTGATCTTCTGCACGAGGGAGTCTGGGCTTCTGAGTTCGTGAGCAGGCACCATGGGTCTTTTTTTTGTTATTTCCCATTCCCTGCTCAGGTCAAGGCCATCAGCCTCGTCCCAACCACTCTCTTCTGGGCCCTGAGCCCCTGTAACAGCCTTTCAAGTGGTTTCCTGCTTCTGTTCCCGCCCTAGCACAACCCATTCACCTGGCCAGAGGGCTCTCTTCCAAAAGCAACACTGATGATCTCAGTCTCGCTCACCTGGTCCCATCCCCAGAGGCTCCAGTGGCTTGGCTTTGCCCTCAGCGCTGTTCCCAAGTCCTCTCTGGACCCACGCTGATCAGCCAGACAGAACAGTAGTTACCAGCTCAGCGTTGGTCTTTCCTGATAGTTCTCAGCCCTCAGCGAGGGCTGGGCCTGTGGCTGACTTGGCTATACCACTCCATGTTCAGGGCCTGGCCTGCGGCCTGGCACACCAACACATTTTTGCTGAATGAGCGATTGCATGATTGAAGGAATGGCCCCGTGTGGTCATGAGATGGCCATCAAGCCATTGGATTTAGTGTCTCCCCTCGGTTGAGCATTCCGTCTTAGATCTCTAGCAAGGGGATTTGCATGCACACAGCTTATTGAGGAAGGGTGCCATGGGAAACCAATGAGGGAGTGGAGGGGAGCCGAGGGGGGTGGCATACAAATTACATTTTGCATTTGTCCCCAGTTCGTGGCCCAGAGCACCTAAAACTCTTGGGATTTCCTGAGGGATCTGTCTTTTGTTATTCATAAGGACCCCCTTTCCCAACCACCCCTGAGTTTGTGCTATCGAGGGGACTCTTCAAGAACCCCAGGTAGCTTCAGGATGGCCACGTGATCAGAGCGTTGGCCCCGTCTCGGCATCACCCGCCATGTCCAGGGAGGGGAGTGGGGCTGGCGGTTGAGCTCCACCGTGGATGGCCAATCGGTCATGTTTACGTGATGAAAGTTGGATAAACATTCTTGAACAGTGAGGTTCAGGGAGGTCCCTGGTTGTACTGGGAGGATGTTATACCCCAGCTCCATGGGGATAGAGGCTCCTGTTCTCCTGCCCTATCTGCCTTTTTATGTAGCTCTTCAACTGGAGCTCCTCCAGCCCATTGGGCTGTTGGGTTATCATTCCCTGCCCCACATCAAGGGAGCAACGAACTTGTGTCCAGCCCAGGAGACAAGAAAGACACAGGACATGGTCTGTCCTCTTGGGTTTTTTTTTTTTTCCCTCTTGGCAGGGTCACTCTCTGATGTTTCAAGAGCAGAGTAGGAAGCGGTTTGCAAGAATTTTATTACTTCTTTTCTAAAGTTTTCGGTATATTTTCAATTGAGATAGCATTGATACGCAACATTATATTAGTTTCAGATGTACGATGTAATGACCAATATTCGTGTATATTGCAAAATGATCACCACAGCAAGTGTAGTTCAGAACCTTCATCCTCTGTAGTTATAAAAGTTTTTTCTTAGGATGAGTATTTTTTTTAAGATCTTACTTTTATTTATTTCCTTTTAAGATTTTATTTATTTATTTATTTATTTATTTATTTATTTATTTATTTTGACAGAGAGAGAGACAGTGAGAGGGGGAACACAAGCAGGGGGAGTGGGAGAGGGAGAAGCATGCTTCTTGCTGAACAGGGAGCCTGATGCCAGGCTGGATCCCAGGACCCTGGGATCATGACTTGAGCCAAAGGCAGATACTTAACAACTAAGCCACCCAGGCACACCAAGATTTTGTTTTTAAATAATCACTACGTCCCATGTGGGCTCCAACTTAGAACCCCGAAATCAAGAGCCATGTGCTCTACTGACTGAGCCAGCTGGGCGCCCCTCTGATGAGGGTTTTTAAGATCTAATCTCAGCAACCTTCAAATATACCATATACAATACCATGAACTAGGGTCACCGTGTTTTCCATTACATTCCCAGGGCTTCCTTTATAACTGGAAGTTTGTACTGGTGTTTGTTATTAATAATAAAGCACTGGAACACGGAGATAATTTCCTTTTAAAAAAAGAAATGACAGCACATCATCTCAAAATAACGCCTGTCTCCCTTCCTTCTGTGTTGAGATTTTTTTCTTGAGCCATCAAGAATGGGGGGGGGGGGGACGAGCCTGCATCCTGAGTGCCCCAGGGATGGTGCACTGGATGCGAGCGCCATCTGAGAACCGCCGCAGCTGTGGGGACGTGGGCATCCCTTGCGAGCGCTGGCCTCGCCCCCCATCAGGCAAGTGGAAAGCAGGGATTTCTTTGAGCACTGCGGAGGGCTGGGTGAATCCCAGCGCCGGGTTGGGTGTTGAGGGGGAGGCAGCCATAGGGGAGGCTGCTGAAGGGGCTAATGACCGGCCTCCGCTGAGCCAGCCATTCCCAGTTCCAGGGCACCATTCCAGTTGCTGACTGCTCTCCGTTTTCTGCTTGTGACAGATCATCAAAGCCAGGCTCTGTCCCTGCTCCCTGCCACCTCGTTTTAATATTAATTGCCGCCAAAGCAAATGAGAAGAGCAAATCTGTTGTTCCTGAAACAGGCTGCACGTACGTAGCAGAGCCAAATTGTAAGGGATTCTATTTGTATGCAAGTTATTTATGTGACTGCTCTCTTCTATGAATGTGGAGACGTAGATGACTGCCTCAGGGAGGAGAGGGGATGAGTGATGGTCCAACAGGCAGGACGGGACCTCGGGGAGACTCACAGACCCCCAAGACATCCCACTGTACCTAAACTCTGAAAGAGGAAGCAGATGCCTCGTCCTGATCAAAAGCAAGGGGCTAGGTTTGCTGTGTGGATGCCCACCCACGCGGAGCACTGGTCAGATGCCTGTCCCAAAGTCCCATCCATCCCATGACATGTCAGATCAAGGCCAGAATCATCTGTCTTGCGGCTGTAGTTCCTCAGCGGTTCCCCCAAGGCAAGCGACTGGTGTCAAACGGATCCTTTGTCCTCCCCTCCTCGGAATCTGCGGAAGGGATGTGTCTGGGGAACTTGAGCTGCCAAGGTTTGCTTGGGAGGCCTTGAATGAAAATTTATGCCACTTCTTGGTGGCAGATCTGTGCTGGGCTGATTACCCAAGAGGCTACAAAGGCTTTATTTAGGGAAACAGCAAAGCAGGGTGGAAAAAAAAAAGAGGGGGGGTAATTCTTAAACTTTTGGTATTTGACACTTCCCTCAATGTGGAAAAACCAAACTTCTTTTTCTATCTCTTTAATTTAGATGTACGTGTGGAGGGGGCCTGGGGATCTGGGACTTGAATGAGGTAGACAGCCTCTCCCCCCACGGAAAGGTGGAGAATGGGCGGGTGTGTGTAAGAATTTTCCTGTCTGGGAGGCAGAGGTAAGTTTGGAACTTCCTTGTGTCATAAAGCCAGATCTTGGGAAAAACAGCCCAGAACACCACCCACCTTCCTGTGGATGTGAATGGTCCTTCCTGGGGCACGGAGAGGTCCTACCCTGTGCACACTTGGTGTGTGTCCGAATCACCTGCAGGGCTTATTAGAACATGGAACTCTGACCTCCACCCCACAATGGCCAGAAAAAAGGCCCCGATGGTAGCTCTTGCCAGTTTCTGTGTTGTAAATATTCCCATCATAGCCACTTTCGAGAGGTGATGCCACTGAACTTGGGAAAAGATATGCATAGTCAGCTCTTTCAGCAACCTAAGAAGGGACGGTTTCCTGGCAAGGGACAGGCCTGTAGCCCAGGGAGTCTGCTAGCACGACACATGGGGTCACCCCCCCCCACCCCGCACCGAGCCGAGCTCCTGAGGACTCCCACCAAGAGACAGAGAAGCAGAAAGTCTGAGGGCCCAGAGGCCAGGTACACCCGGCCTGCCCTTCTCTTTCCTGCCGCCCTGGGACTCCAAGATCTTTCCCATGTGCTTTTTCTTTTTAGTTAAGTATGTATATATAAATATCCTTTCCCTGTTTCATAAAATTAAATTTTAAAAAGAGGCCAGAAAGAAAATAAACACCACGTATCATTCTACCATGCAGAAATAAACACTGTTAACATTTCGGTGTATAATCTAGTTTTGTTTGTTTGTCTTAAAGAATACACTCTCTCCGACACATACAAACACACATACAGATTTTTATGGAGTTGTCGTAAGTATATTATTTCGGAACACCGTTGTTTCATCTACAGTCCCACGGGCATCTTCTCGTGTCACGAAGCGCTCTCCTACAACATGACTTGTCATGGGTGAAGGGTATTCCCTTATTTGGTTGTACTGTAATTTAGATTTTGAATTCCTCATTCCTGGAAATTTGCTTTGTGTTCCACCTTTTTTGATGTCAAACATGCTCTGAGGAACAGCCTTGGATCTATAGGTTGCCATTCTACGATTATTTCTTGGGACTGTTTTTTTCCTTTTTTAAGATTTTATTAATTTATTTGTTTGAGAGAGGGAGCGAGAGCAGGGAGACAGGCAGAGGGAGAGAATCTCAAGCAGACTCCCCGCTGAGCACAGAGCCCAACGTGGGGCTCGATCTCGTGACCCTGAGATCACGAACTGAACTGAGACCAAAAGTCAGATGCTCGACCAATTGAGCCACCCAGGCGTCCCTTGGGACTCTGTTTTCTTGGAGGAAACACTGGCTTGAAGAAAACTGTGCCTGTTTTAAAACTGGGGATTCGTAGTGTCCAGCTGCCTTCCAGAGATGCCACACCTACCTAGACGTCCATCAGCAGCATTTAAAAGTGACTGTTTCATCAGCCTTTCATTGACGCTGGGTTTTACAAGTTTTAGACATTCTGAAATGTATGGTTTTGTGTGTTTGTCTGCTTTCGTTTCTTCCAATACAGTGTGGGAGTCCCATCGTGAGATACCGACCAGCATCCAGGTGTAGGACAGACAATCAATGAAGGTACCACCTGCCAGACTTGAAAGTACCAATGACTATTTCTATACTCAGCTCCCAAGGAGGTGGTTTAAAGGTGAGAGCTCATACAGTCACCTGAGCCTTGCACAAACTCTATGTCTGGATTGACTAGAGGGGTCGGGGGAGGGCCTGGGTCTTCTGCAGAACCATCTCTCCCCGTAGAAGAGTGACATTTGGCGATCACGATCCCAGAAAGGAACAAGAGTGGACCAGAGTGGGAAGCCTGAGAGCAAGAGGACAAAGTATTAACAGGCAAATGAAGACCAGACAAGGGAGATGAATCAGAAGCGATCTGATAACCAGCCCAGGATTAAGGGCACCTGGGGATTTCACAGTCATTTGCTTCAAGCTGCTAATCTTTTCTGAGTGGTTCCTTTCAAGCCGTCTGGAAGGAATGAACAAATGGATGGCTTAGCCAAATGGTTGCTCCTGCAGCGTTTCATGCCTCGGTGTGCGGACACGTTGTCACATCCCCGTTGGCTCAGGATTCAAAGTGTGGCTGGTTCACAAAGCGCAAAATGTCAGAGTTAGAAGGGGCCTAGACCACATGGGGTCCACCTGTCCATTTCGCAGATGACAAAACTGAGGCTCATAGAGGTTATAGGATTTCTCCCGAATTTACACATTCCGGTATTGGTGGAGCCGGGATTAGAACTCCGCCCTCCAGCCGTTACTCTGGCCCCATTGCCATTTTTTTGCTCTAATATTTCTTAAGCTTCCTTAATAGAGAAGCACAGAAAGAATGAATACGGGTAAAAAGATTAAAAAAGTAAGGTAAACCATTTCACGGATCGACTTCCCCAGGAGAGAAACAGCGAACCCCATTTCCTCCTTCGTGGAATGGGTCAGTGATTGCACCCCCGGTGAGCTGCGGGAAGGTAACAGAGAGCATGGCGCGTGGCCCTTCACAGACGGTAGCTACATGCTCGTTTTTTGTTGTCATCTGAGAGAGCGCCAGCTGCTTCTCGGTCTAAGTGAAGGGCGAATGTTGTCTGGCAGGGGATATTCCTTATAGGCAAATACCTTGGGTTGCAAAGATACCCACTGCCCCAGGATACAAAGTTTAATGAGAGCTTTTAAGGCTAGACCACTGCTGCCCATCGGAAGGCTTCCCAGTGTGTTAGTTAGGGGGAGGGAAGGAGGAAGCAATTTTGCACAGGAGTCAAAGGAATGAAGCAGGAGCAAAGAGGGAAACTGCTTATCCACCTGTCCCCTGCATCTAGAAACTGCAGGGAAGGCTGCGGCAGGAAGCCCCTCCTGATCCGGTTTCTGTGGTAGAGGCTACCTTGCAAAAGCAATGGCTAAGGGCAGAGGAGCGTACACAGTTAAGAAGAGCACCCCTGGAGCAGAGCGCAGGGTTTGGGATCTGTGGTCCCTGACAGCACCACTTGCTATGATAATATTACTAGCAGGGATGCTGTTACAATGTTGACCACGCTTCCACTGGGCAGAGCAGGGACAGTGACCAGCAGCTCCTCTCCTGGCAGCCATGGAAACAGCAAGAATGCTCAGTGGACACTTGACCTTCTCGGTGCCTGGTGTTTACAACCTGGGCTGAGTCTTTTGGAATAAGGAGGCCCTGGACAATTCTGGGTAGAGAGGAAGGTGTCTGGAGGGATGTGCTGGATTTTTTGTTCCTATGGGCGGTGATTGCACATTTAATTACTTTGACACACAAAATTAAAGGGTCCTTTCTTGTATCCAAAGCTGGTCATACAGATTATGAACTGATATCCATGAAACATACATTTACAAACACATATTACAGAGCAATCCTAACTGAAGGTCTTAGTAGTTCTGAATTAAATATATTATACATAATTAAAAAGATTTTTTGATAATTTATTGAGATGAAATTCACATAGCATAAAACGAACCATTTTAGAGTGAACAATTCCGTGGCACGGAGTACATTCACAATATTGTGCAAACTCCATCTGTAGCTAGTTCCAGAACATTTCCATCACTCCAGGATAACACCCCATCCCCATTTGGCCATTTCTCCCACTCTCCACTCTCCCCGAACCCCTGGTGATGACCCATCCACCTCTGTCTTTGTGAAACTGTCTACCCTGGGTATTTCATATAAATGGAATTGAGGAGTTTGTTTAATTTTTGTAAACGGAATACAGAAACGGGGCAATAACAGAAGGGACACCGGGCCCCATCACCAAACGTTAAGCCTATGCTCTTTCCATTCTCTGGTTTAAAGATGGAATCTCTGCACTTCTCAGCTTGGTTTTCAGGAATCTCTGTGAACTCCTTCTCTTTCTTTTTTTTTAGTTAAACAAAAAAGTTTTTGTTTAACTAAAGATTCCTGGCTTTAGTTAATAATAATAATAATAATAATAATAATAAAACAAAAACATCTACCAGGTACGTAGTATATTAGATTCTGAGTTAAAAGCATATAGGTGTTCTCTCACTGGATAGTCACAGAAATTTTACCAGTCGGTACATTTCATAGATGAGAAAATTGACAAAGTGACTTAATCCAGGGTGACGCGTTGGCAGTGGCTGAGTTAAGACGGGAGGCAATGTGACTGATTCTAAAATTCTGCCTTTTCAAAGAGTGTTTATTAAAAAGGGGCCGATGAGGTACTATCTTCCAGTTATAAAATAAAGAAGACACAGGGGTCTAATTTCTAGCACAGGAAATCTGGTCTGTAATATTATGAACACTTTGTACTGTGACAGATGGTAACTAGACTTATCATGGTGAGCATTTTCTAATGTATATAAATGTCGAATCACTATGTCATACACCTGAAACTAATATAATATTGTATGTCAATTATACTTCAATAAAAAAAGAGTGTTTATTAATCCCAACACATACTATATTTTTCTTACATTCACTGGTACTTCTCAGACCAACCACTGGGAATTTTTTTAACATCTATTTAATGCTAATTATTATTATTATTTTATTATTATAGTATTTTCAAATCAATAGCAAAGTCACTATAATTGCCTGCTTATACATGTATGTATTTATCGTACACTTATTGTATCTTGAATGCCTCACCTCGCTGGAATGAAAATCTCTCCTCATGCCCACTACGAAGTAGGAGCTTAATAACAGTGAAAGAGGGGCGCCTGGGTGGCTCAGTGGGTTAAAGCCTCTGCCTTCGGCTCAGGTCATGATCCCAGGGTCTTGGGATGGAGCCCCGCATCGGGCTCTCTGCTCGGTGGGGAGCCTGCTTCCCCCTCTCTCTCTGCCTACTTGTGATCTCTGTCTGTCAAATGAATAAATAAAATCTTAAAAAAAAAATAACAGTGGAAGAAAAAAATGAGTGCTATCCTAGGTTTGACCGTTCGTGGCGCATTCCAGGTTCTCCAGACCAAAGCTCTGTTTCTTCTGCTGTCTCCATGCAGGAGGCCCTGAGCCCCGGAGACACGGCTGCTGGGAGCAAGGCTGTGGGTGTGGGCTGGGCTGGTCCCTCCAGATTGCCACCTGCCTGGTCCTCTTGTCCTCATGACGCCTTCTGCTGTACCGAGTCCCCGCCCCACCCCTGGCCCCCCGACGACCCGAAGAAGCCTCTGCATTCCCACCCCAGAGGCTTTGCACCTGCCATTCTCATCCTACGCCCAGACTGCCATGCTCTGTCTCAGTGTCGGCTACTCTCAAGTCCACGGTATCCTCAGGACATATCTCTTCCCCCAAACCTTCCCTTGCCTTTCGTCTCATGCCCACAGAGATGGGCCTCTGTCTGGGGAGAGCCCGCAGCTGTCGCTGGATGTCGGAGATGACCTGTCCTCAGGCCGTGGCAGCCTCAGGGGAAGGCGGGGCCGGCAGGGGCCTCGGACACCGCCCAGACCTCCAACGCCAAACTCCTCTGGGCCTGGAGTTTCCGAAGGGATCCCCCTTCGGAAAGGGGCAGGAAGCGGGAGGCCAGGCCAACAGGGGCCTGGGTCCCCGGCCCTACTTAACCAAGATACCCTGCTTTTGTCTGAATGATGGGATTTCATTTGAAAAAAGTTATCAACTGGTCAAATAAAAAAAAAAGTAGTTGCTTTTATTCTACTATTTTTTTCTACCTCCTACTTTTATAGATAAGAAAACTCCAAATTATGAAACTCAAAAATTTTTCCTTCCTTCCTCCCTCCCTCCCTTCCTTTCTTCCTTCTTCCTTTTTTTTTTTTTTTTCCCTTTCCATACAATAGTGTCTTGGCGAATGGACTCCAAACCAGGGACCTGATTCTTGTGCCATCCCCGCAGCCAGCCCTCGCGGCCACCGTGCAAGGCTGTCACTCACAGAGTGAACATGGAGTGACATGGGCAACGTGTGCATTGCTCGCCTTGAAGGGAGCTGCTTGTCCCGTCCTTCCTCTGTCTCTTCATTCCCAGGGGCTGGGTCACCAGTGGGTCACAAATGAGCTTCCTTGGCAGCCTGGTGAAGCCTGTGCCCTTGACCAGGACAGTTTTTTTTTTTTAATTTTTTTAATGCATAAAATAAAATACAGGAGTTTATAGAAGAAAGCTTTTGGCATGTAGATGTCAAAATACCTAATGGGACACACACACACACACACACCAGTGACAGTGGAATTGTGTGCCTTTGTCGACATTAAATAATGACATCCGACAGCAGCAGGACAGACAGCAAGCTCTAATTCTGAAATAGGAACGAATGTTAAATGATAGTTTGAGATATCTGTGACACTGTCATAGGATACGAAAGTCGCCATGATGTCTATTGGCAGCAGAGTCCCCGATCCCACTGTTTTTGCGGTGGTTTATCGCCACACTCATGATAAAAGGAAATGCTAAATTTCTTTTAAAAGTTCGTGGAAATAGAGATGTGATTTTTTTTTTGTTTGTTTGTTTGCCTCACGTCACTTCACAAACTCATTGAGTTCTCCGTGTGGAGTCTAGGTAGAGAACCCCGGCGTTAGGGGGTGGCGGGGAGAGAGCTGAATGGATCTTGGGTCCCTGAATGTCCCCATGGGAGAGAACTGCCCACGGGTCCGGGCCACTGTCCTCTCAACTGTCGTGGGAGGGAGAGAAATGTGTCGTATTTAAGCCGTGGTAATGGCAGACGTCTATACCCTCCCTACTACCTCCAGTGAGAAAATGACTTGTTACATTTTCTTTTTGATCCATTGTGGGTTGCTTTTCTCAACTGTCCCCTCGTCTCTTGAGTGTAGACAATACCTAGATAGGGGTCATGCAGGGGCCAAGGATCTAGTTAACAGGTGCCGAATGAATACACATCTGCACAATTGGGTCCCCGACCCTAGAAAAGTAGGGTTTGGTGACCGGTGGGGCTCTGGGTGGGGAAGTGCTGGGTTTAAATCCTGATTCTGTCATCTGCTGGCTGTGCCGCTGTGCGTAGCCGCTGGCACTCTCGAAGCCTTAATTGTGACATTTGTTAAAACAGGGATAATCATTTCTCGAAGCATCCGAAGTCCAACGGGATAGACCCATGGTGACTCAGATCTCACGGTGCTGCCCTTTCACACCTGGAGTCCATCCGTGTGGGGCTCCAGCTCTTAACGTGACTTTGAGATCACTGTCTTTGCCAGGAATCTCTGCCTCCTGACCCGGGGGGCGGGGAGTGCAAAGGCGGGGACATGGCCTCCAAGGATTCTCGAACCTGCTCTCCTCACTCCGTAAGGACAGTAACTTCCGTCTTCTGAACGCGTCCTCTGTGTCAGGTCACACACATTACCTCGTGCATTGCCTCACGTTGGTCCTAAGAAGACACTCTTAGTGCTAGTCCCACTTTTTCACAGAAATGGAGGCTCAGGGAGGGCCCACAATTTGCCCACGGGCATTCTATGATCAAGTGTCCAATCCCGGATTTGAACTCGATGCCCGTGCTTTGTTGGCCAGACGCATCAGTCCCGTGCGTGTGTGCGTGTGTGCGTGTGTGCATTTGTGCGTGCGTGCATGTGTGTGCATGTGGCGGGAGACGGTGATCGTGCCAGGCACCCAGGCTGAGGAAGTGAGCAGAGAGGGAGCAGCAGCTGGCAGGTGCCCCATGTGGGCCAGTTTGGGGATCCCCAGGCTGGGGGACCACCGACATCTTCCATATTTCAATCCCCTCACTCTTCCTCCTCAGGGCCGGGTGCTCTCTGCTTCTGGGACCCCATTCCCGGCCTCTGGGGTGACATCTTCCACTCACCTACCTGCTGACTTCCTGTCCTCTTCTAGACCAATTCCACTCCCTCTGGCCCCTGCTCCGTGCCCCGGCCTGTGCCTTGTGGCCTGTGGCCTGGGCAGGGGCGTGCGAATGGCAGCGGCATTCCAACGGGGCTGAGATCACGGAGCCCGGGAGAACAGGCTGCAAGGGGAGGTCGGCCTGCGTCACTTGAGGGCCTTGCTGGCAGATCATAAAAGCTGGAAATGCTTGATGAGGTCATTGCACCCAGGCCCTGGGGACTGGACCCCGCCAGTTCCCTTGGTGGCTGACACTTCCTGCCACCTCCCTTTGGAGAGGCAGAGCCCGCAGGCCCAGGCTGGGAAGGCCGCTCTTCTAGACCTAACCTTTTCCTCTGCTTCACTGTCGGACCCACCCTGGCCTCCTGAGAGGGGAGGACAGAACCCCAACTTCTGGCTGGGCCGCTCCATTTCCCCAAGGATCTGCAAACAGCCCCGAGCCCTCCTTTGTAGCCCTTCACCTCCAGAGGGCCCAAGCAGCCGTCCTGCTGTTGGGGGGTGGGCTGGGCTGGAAGGGTACGGAGGGGAAAAATAAATAAATAATAAATAAAGTCATTACTGCTGATGTGAGAAGCTGCCTGCCATCGTGGATTGGGAGAGAACAGAATCTAGAACTGGGGTGGTGCTCATCAGAAGGGCTTGCCGCTCCCTTCTCTGGGGTCTCAGTTTCTTCATCTGTAAAATGAGTTTGTCGGCTGCAACAGAGGGACACTGAGCGGGTTGGTACCTTCCCTCGATGCTGCGCTGGGTTCCCAGCGAGCCTGGGCCTTTAAAGGCCTGCCCCACCTAACAACTTCTGTGTGCGTGAAGGTCGCCAGGAAATGACACAGAGGCCCCTGGAATGGTGCCCAGATGCCCACGTAGCCTAACCTCTCTGAGGCTCTAGGGGCCCAGCCAGCGTATCGGTCTGCTTCTGGGCAGACCTGGTGCGGACAGAGCACCTTTGCGGTGCCTGCCCAGGTCCCGGGAGAGAGGAGGAAGGGGCCGAAGAGGCTCCTCCTCTTCCGTCCTCCCCTTACAGCCTCCTTGTGATGTGGCAAGATGGAGGAGGGAGACCGTGCGAGGCAGGTAGGACCCGGCTGGACCCAGTGCCCGAGGTCATCCAGCCCCAGAAGGTGGTTTTGCTATGCTCACTATTGCTATAACTCTGGAAAGAACGTCTGCTCGGCGGCCGCAGTCAGCCCAGCCGGAGCCGGGAGAGTGGAAGCTGAGGTCACAGGACACTGAGACAGCTGTGCAAATCCAGTAGCTTGTTGCCCATGACTTCGAGAGCACCAGGAGGCAGGTGATAATATCCCAAGGTTTTTAGCTTCTGCATGAACCCACCAGGTCAAGCACAGACCCTCAGGCCAGTGATACCAGGACCCTCTGCCCTCCCCCCCGCCCCCATTTAGTCCTCAGATGGAGCTCAGAGCCACAGTGAGCAATGTGTACGGGCAGAGTATCTCAGAGTTTAGCAACGTGCTCACCAACATTTAACTCTCAGCTCTAACTGCAGCCCATAGCAGAGGCCTCTGAGATTTGGGGATCACCAAGTTGTGACATTTGGGCCTGGCTTTGTCACCGTGATGGCCTGAGGCCATGCTGAGGTCTTTTGGACCCACTTCATCTCTTGACTAAGCCATGATGCCAAAATACAGATCACAGGTGGAGAACAGGGAGAAGAAATCTACAGTCTGGGGGGCCAAACCCAGTTTGCTGCTTGTTTTTAATCAATAAAGTTTTATTAGAACACAGTCATATCTATTTATTTACCTATTGATTGTGGCTGCTCTTACTACAAAGGCAGAGTTGAGTTGTAGCTGAGATGGTGTGACCTACAAAGCTGGAAATACTTACCACCTGGCCCTCTGCAGAACAAGTGTGCTCTGTTATGGGATTTTTAAATCAAGATGAGTTTCCCCAAGAAAGCAGGTCATAAGGGAAGTTACTACTTAAGCAAAGGCCGGATGTCTAAGAGTCCCCAGAAATGATGTAAACTACCACAGGCTCTGGTATTTAATCAACCGCTAATGACACCCAGCGCCCCCCTGAGGCAGGCCCACTAGTGAGACAGGGTGGTAATTTTGAGGAACCAACCACCAGAGGAAGAGGGTGGTATTTGAGGCTAGAAGTTGGGGAGTAGGGGTGAGGGGCAGGTTTGAGTGAGAGCAGACTCTTAACGCTCCAGTGTGGGAAGGAAGCCACCAGGCGGGACCGGCTGGTGCAAGGTGCCCACACAGGGTCTTGTAGGTGGTGGGGGCTCCAGCAGACTGGGGCCCCATGGCCAAATGCTGTGTGAAAAGGAACAAGTTCATATCCCTCCCAAAGGATTGCTGGGGCCTGGCTCAATGTGTGTGTGTGTGTGTCTTAGGCTGAAGTGATTGTCTTGCTGGGGTCCACAGCACCACCCTGCAGGGATGTCATCGTTTCTGGGGAAAAGGATCTGCACCTGTGTCTCTTCCATTGCCCTTGAATTCCCCCCTCGTCCCCAGCCTCCAATCAGACCTTAGTGGCTGTCCCAGCCTGCACTCAGCCAAGCAGGAAGGTTAAGGGTGGGGTCCTGTGTCCAGTTGTGGGGGGCAGCACCAGGGTCTTCTCCCTTTGCCAACTGTGGCAGCTCCGGGTTTTGTTTTACTGGGGAAGGAAGCATTTCCTCCTCCTGAAATGGTGCAGGACGAGGGGAGCCTCTGGGGGCAGGGCATGGAAAGGACCAAGGGACACAGTGCGACAGGGTTGTTTAGACTCTGGCAGGAGAGGTCCCCCTTGCTCTGGAGATGGTGACTCTGTGGCGGGGTCTCCAGGTTGTGCGTGCAGGCGCTTTGGGTGGAGGACCCTCTCCCATGTGCTTCTCTGCTGCTAACTTCAGGGCATAGCAGAGGCCTCAGAGGGAGGGGGTTCCGTCTGGGGCCACCACCCTCTCGGCTCTATTCCGAAGGTTCTGCGACTCCCGGAGCTCCCTGAATGAACGGAAGCTTCCGATCCAAGGCAGTGCGCCCTTCCCTCTCTCGGCATCCAATTGTCCGGAAGCGGCTCTCTACCAGCTGCTCAGCGCTCACACTGGAGCTTCTGGGGCGCGGGGCGATCTTGCCCGGTGGGTGGGGTGTCAGCCTCCTCCCCTCTCTGCTGGCCTCCCTACGAGTCATCTCCAGCAGCCGAGACTAGAATCACAGTTCCTTTCAAGTGGGGCGTGAGTGCTCCCGGGGTCCAAACCCCTCCCGAGGGCCAAGGCGTGGGAGCCCCAGCGCTTCCTGCCCCCCAACAACCCGCGTCTGTGAGCCCCCGGCCCCAGCACGCGCTGCCCCGCCGGCCCCGCCCCCCGCCCGGCGCTTTGTTCCCTGAGCGGCGCAGCTGCGTGCGGCAGCCACACGGGGGCGCTGCGGGGCCGGCGGCGGCCGGCGGGGGCTGGCCTGCGGTCTCCAGCCCTTCCCTTCTCCCGTCTCCCCGCTGCTTCTCCGCCGCGGACCCGCCTCGGCCCACTCGGGCTCAGCGCTGAGCGCTCCGGCGCTGCCGGGAGGATCGGAGGACGCGGGCGGCGGGGGCGCCTTCGCAGTCGTCTCCCGTTCTGTGCCTCCCAGGGTACGCCGCCGAGGAGCCCAGCCCGCTCCGTCCTGCTCCCCGACCCCTGCCTTCCCCCTCCATCGCCCGCCGTCGTATCTGTCCCCGACCCCCTGGCGGGCCGTCGTGTCTCCGTGTCCCGTGGGGGTGCTTTCTGCTCCTGGGGAGACGTCTCCCAAGTCTCGCTCTAGCTTGAGAAGGAATACCTACTTTGCTCAGATTAGCTCTCTGTAAATACTTGGGTCTCAGCAGGCGCTCAGTGTCTGTCTCAGGGCTAAGTGTAGTACGGGGTGGAGTGGGGGGGGGGCTGACGCATTCATTAGCATACCAAGTTTTTAGAGCAGTTTTGGGTTCAGGGCAAAATTGAGCAGAAATGCAGAGTTCCCATATAGGCCAATGCCTCCTACCCCGGCCCAGCCTCCCCCACGGTTGTCACCCTGGAGCAGAGTGGCTTGCCTGTTACAGTGGAGGGACCTAGGCTGACCGTAGTTTACATGAGACGTCACTCCTGTCCTTGTACCGTCTATGGGATTTGACGGGTGTGGGAGAACATGTGTCCCCACTGTGGTATCCTGGTATCTCCGGGTCCTAAAAACCTTACATGCTCCCTAGTCATCTGTCCTCCCCCAGCCCCTGGGAACCACTCATCCTTTTACTGTCTCCATCGTTTTGCCAAATCACACTTAATTTTCACAACTATCCAAGACATAGGAGCTCTTCTGTTTTTTTTTTTTTTTTTTTTTTTTTTTTTTTTTTTTTTTATCTTTGAAGAAACTGAGGCACTGGGCTGTTCCCGGGATCTACTGAGCTTCCTGGCAAGAGGGTCCTTAAATTCCACGTGCCACCCAGGCTCTCTGCGTCTGTGGTCTGGGACACCCTCTTGAACGATAAAGGCAGTAGTGACTTGACAGCAGAGCCTGCGGGAGCCCATCGCCATAGCACGGCCTCAACCTGGTCAGCAAACAGGCACCCTTTCCCAGGGGACCCCACTCAGGGGACCCCACTGTCCTGTGTGGATGTTGCTTCAGGGGAAAGTGTAACTGTTGTGGATGGCACAGCTTTGCTCTGGGGTGGAGGCTGGTGGCCTACCCCTCACATCAGCAGGGGTAGGCCACTGGTGGAGGACAAATGGAGGCCCTGCCTGTGGTCTGCTCCTTCTTTTCCCCACCCTGGACTCCCACCTCCTCATGAGGGCCTGATTCCAGAGCATGTGTTGACGCCCAGCCTAGAACTGTTGCTTCCAGCCTACTCCTCAGACCCAGGAGTGCACACACGAGGAGGACCAGACGCCCACAGTAAAAGGAAACAGCAGAGTCCCTAGAAGTGGGTTCTGGGCCTTTGATGTGGGGTCCCGGGTACCCAGGATATGCTCCAAGTGAGCACACCCCCTTGCCCACCTGGTACACTTACTAGATTTTAGCAAATAGATGTATAAAATACCTGACTGAATTTGAAATTTCAGATAAACAACAAATAATTCTTTTTACTCTGAGGATATCTCAAGTGTGTGCTTAAACTGAAAGATTATTGCTGTTTATCTGAAATTCAAATGTGGTCGGGTACCCTGGTTTTTTTTTTTTTTTTAAAGATTTTACTTATTTATTTGAGAGAGAGAGAGAGAGAATGAGAGTGACAGAGAGAGAGGATGAGAAGGGGAAGGGTCAGAGGGAGAAGCAGACTCCCTGCCAAGCAGGGATCCTGATATGGGACTCGATCCCAGGACTCCAGGATCATGCATGACCTGAGCCGAAGGCAGTCACTTAACCAACTGAGCCACCCAGGTGCCCCGGGTACCCTGTATTTTACTCAATGTCACTACTCAATGGACTTCTGTTCTTGGGGAGAGACACATCAGAAAACAGGCCCCGGTGTGCCTCTGAAAATGGGGCTTAGGGCAGGAGACCCAGTCCCCCAAGCGAAGGCTATACTGGCTACAGGGTCCTAAGTTCTGGGGGTGCTGGGGCCAAAGTCCTGGCCAAGGGCTAGCTCCTGGCCCAGTGGAAGGCCAGTGTGGTTTGACAATAAATCTTACCACGAAAGCCTCTGGAATGCACATGTGTTGGGGGAGGAGGGAAAGGGGGCAGATGATGATGTGAGTGGCACCATCCCAAAGGGGGACAGAGAAGTGAGCTTGCTGCTATGATCACCATCACTATCCCTCCTAGAAGGCTGGGGAGGTTGGCGTTTGCAGAGACCCTTCCAAGGAGAGTCAGGGAGGAGAAGAAGGGGACACATCCCTGGACCCATGGCCAGCCAGCGTGAAACAGCACAGCAGCTGGGCTGTTCACCTCCCAGCTCCACCTCCTTTCCCCCCTAGTTAGCATCCCGGGGGCAGGTGCTGAGGGAAGCAGGGAGGACAGCCTATAAAGCAGGGTGGTGTTGGGGGGGGGGGAGTGTTCTCCCTGCTGGCTTGCTGTTGGCATTTGGTGATCTGGGTCTGGGGTCTATCAGCAGCGGGGTCTCTTGGGGCAGTGAGAAGAGCTGTCCTCAGGAGAAAACCTGGCTTTAGAGAGGAGGCATTGGATATGGTGGAGAGGCCAAGGCAAAGGTTCTAGAATGAGTTCCAAAAATCTTTTTGTGACCCACTGACCGGGCTCTGTGAGAAGCTGAGTTCCGGTCTATCCAGGGGAGAGATAAGCCCTATCCTCAAGGCAGTGTCCCGGACAAGCTTGAGCAGGCAGGGAACACTCCTAATCCGCTCCCTGGCCGGCCACCACCGTGTCCTCCGTTTCTCTACGCCGCAGCCTCCTCGCCTGATGAATGGAGACAACCGCGTTTACCGATCAAGTGAAATCACCCAGAACAGCAGCTCTCTGATGGGAAAGTGCTGTGCAAGTACAAGACGGCATTCTTTATTAACGTGCTGTCTCCTAAACCCTTCTTTGGGGCCAGCCCCCGTGTCAATCCGGGAAGAATGGCAAAGGCTCTCCAGGAGCCTTCCGGTGGGGAAGGCACGTGACTTGGTAACCTGCGTGCGGACAGGGTACCGAAGGGTACGACATGAAGTCTAGTCGTGGAGATTTAGTTTATCTTCAGACAACCCTGGGAAGCAGATACACAAACCTACTCATCCTCCCTCCAGTGTTCAACTCAGAGGCACTTTTCATCACTTTCTACTCCTCCCTCAACTCCCCTCTTTCCCACCCCTCCGCAGAAGGGAGGTGGGGGGTAGAGAGAGAAGAGGGTCACCCTACAGAGAACCCTGGTGTCCGGTGTCTGGACAGATGATAAATTCTGCAGGCTGACATTAATGAGTATGCCTATGGCCAGGCGACTATCCAGCATAGAGAATAAAGCAGAAAACAGAGTGTGAACAGAAAGCAAGCCCGAGAACCTATTCTGTGTCTGCAGTGAAAACGAAGCCCATGAAAAATAAAGCTTTTTGCAGAGATAATTACATATGCAACTTTAAGCACTTTGATGGCAACACAGGCATGTGTGTGTATGCATGACCCTCCATGCATGCTTGCACGCGTGTGTGCCCAGAAATGGAACGTTCAGCAAGCTTGTCCCCCGCAGGAAGACACAAGTGTCATCCTTGCGGGAAGTGATCCGGTGTGTTTTTGCCTTGTTTGCTTGTTATTCAATGGCATCCCCAGCGGGTTACTTTGGATCTGGAGTAATGTCATTCCTGACAATTCTTACATCACACAGCCTTGGCTTACACACATCCCGAGTGCTGAGTGTTGGGCATCTTTAATCCTGGAAAGAGGGGAGGATGGCCTTTGGTTGGGGAATTATGCCCCTTTCAAGTGCTCCTTGACATAGGATCTGCGGTGGGACAGCCAAAAGATATCCTGCGGCTCATGTGGCCTACCTCCCACCCCACCCCCCACTTTCCAGATGATAAAATCGAGATTTTAGAGAGTTGAAGTAACTTTCTCAAGGTTGCACAGAGAATCAGTGGCACGGAAAGGCTGGGAAAGCAGCCTCCTATGTTCCAGTAAGCCTATCAGGCCGTCCTTAGTGGGGTAAAGAGGGACTGAGAATGGGAAACGATCCAGGAAACTCTCAAAAATCCCAAAATCATAGATAAGTGTCTTGGAAACAGAAAAATCTAAACTAATGGTTGGACCCTGCTGTTAGCATCAAAAGTCAGGATGGTGCTTCTTCTTGGTATGAACAGAGAAATGAACAGGGGACCGTGTTCTCAGGCCAAGCCCACTGACTGCAGTTGGCCTCTGTCCCCTTTCCATGCTCCTGCATTCAGGCAACTCCTCCACTTGGGAGACCCCTCCAATGAATGAGTATTAGTGTGAGCCAGAAGCTCGGAGGCCAGGAATCCCCTTCCCTGTGGAGATGTGGAGACGTGGGAGACCAGTGCAATAGCTGAGGCTCATTGGATGCTCCCGCCTGGGACTTTGCCCCTGGAGACAGTGGTGCCCAGGGGAGGCGACGTTCTTGGCGTGGCAGCCTCCTGGGGGTGATGGTGGGGATGCTGATGTCATGCCTATTTTGGTTTCTCCCAGTTTTCGGGGGCTGGCTCTCCAATTTCCCATCAGTCCTTAGAGCAATGATATCCTTTTAACAGATCTGTTTGCTGCCTCATTGTTGGTCTTCTGTGGCTTGTAAGCAAGCACCTCGCCGGCCGCACTCAAAAGAGAATGAACAGTCTACACCAGACCCAGTGTTAACGCCTTTGTTGGCCCGCTGTTCTGTTCACGCATATCTCCCCGGGAAGATTAGAGAGACACCGGTCTTTGATGTCCAAATAAAATTAAGTTGGAGGCTATCGTTACCATTCACCAGGGCCTACAGCCTTGCCCCATGAGAGAAATTGTAAAGGTCAGCACATCCCAGTGTCCAGCTGGTCATCTAGTGGAACCCGCAGAAACTTACATGCACAGCCCAAGCACCTGTCATCTGTCTCCCCGTTCATGGAGCGGCCAACGCTGGGACTCAGGACTGCTCACCCCATTGGAGAGACACCCCTGTGGGCGGGGGAATATTTATGCAGCTATGTAGGCGGTGAGGGAGGACCTGAAGCCATCGCCTCTCCCACCGGAGGAACCAGACCAGTGGCTAGTGGCTGTGTGAGGATGTGGGGCACAGGGTGGCCTGTGACTGGGGGGGCTGAGTGCTTGTGTCTTCCTTAGATTCATATGTTGAAACACCCCCTCCCCCACCATGGGATGCCATTAGGAGATGCAGCCTTTGAGGTAAGTAGGATGAGATGGGGTCATGAGGATGGGGCCTCATGATGGGATTCATGCTGTTAGAAGAGTCACAAGGAAGCTTCTTCCTCTCCCTGCTCTCTGTCCTCCCAGGACACAAGGAGATGGTCACCCACACCACAGAAGAACCATCCTGTGCGGGCACCCTGACTTAGACCTCCACCCCCCACAACCCTGAGGCATAAATTCCTGTGGTTTGTAAGCCACCCAGTGTGTGACACTTTGTTACAGGGAGTCACTGTTCCTGTCCCCCTAGAGGAGCCTGAGCGGAGGGCGGCGTAGGAGGGCTGCAGCGATGGGAGACGGATGGAAGTTTTGCTGTTGGTTTGGGCTGGCCTGTTTACATCACGGAAAATGACTTTTCTTATGTCTGAATGTGACCAGAAAATGCACAGGATCTTCTCAGAATGTGGAGTCGGGGAAGAAAGACCCAGCAAAGTGGGGTGAGGGGCAGGGGCTGGGGGACAAGGAGCCCCCTCTCACTGGCACGCTACTGTGTCTGTCTCCCTCCATGAAATGCAGGTGACTCCATGGAAAGTCGGTGCAGACAGACTCCCCCTGCCCTGTGCCCTTTCTTCATAGACCACGATGGCTTTCCTTGGTCTTCCCCCAGCATTCGCAGGGCCTGGGTGAGGAGATGAGTAGAGGTCCCCATGTCATATGTCTAAACATATAAATCAAGGTAACAAATTATTAATTAAACTGCGTTCTAGTCTCTATCTTGAAGAGCGTACCTTCAGAAAGATCTAGAAAGCTGGATTCACGAGTCCTCCGGATCCTTGAAGTTCCGGGGGGCAAAGCCGTCTTTCAGCCCACAGCCACACCCCCTCCTCCCCGCCCACCTCTCCCTGCTTCTCCATCCCCAGTGCGGAGAGGTGTCGCTTGTGAACACTGCAAACTACTGGTCTAAGTTCTGTCCCTCCTCCCCAACAAACAGCCACCTCTGCTCATCCTTCAGCTTGTGGGTGGG
The DNA here is from genome assembly GCF_963455335.1 of Martes martes. Classification (NCBI taxonomy): domain Eukaryota; kingdom Metazoa; phylum Chordata; class Mammalia; order Carnivora; family Mustelidae; genus Martes; species Martes martes. Next base: position 25,949,428 of record NC_137901.1, on the reverse strand, counting down.
CTTGGGGGGAACCTCCTGCGGCAATCTGCTCTCAGGAAGTCCTGCGGGAGGTCTGCTCGAGCCCTGGAAGCAGGCTTGAAGTTGTGGAGGTGGTGAGTTGAGGGGTCCCAGGCCCTCTGAGCATGTGCCGTCTGGAAAGGGTTCAGGCTCCTTACGTTCTAGGCTCATGGGGAGCCCAGGGCCGGGGCCTGGTTGCCAGGCCGAAGGGCTGTACTGACAACCATTCCCAACTTCTCAAGCCCCACTTTTAGGCTCCAATTCTGAACTCATGGCTCCTTTCCTGGCATGTCGGACAGGCCCGGCAGCCTCTGCTGGCCTCCCTACCCGGCATGGGTGTGGCGGCCACTGTTAGCCCCAGAGAGGGTCCTGTTGTGCCCGGCGGGGTGGGTGGCAAGGGAGGTTGGGCTGTCACTGGGCACCATCTGGAGAGGAGGCTTGGCCACATGTCATCAAGGTCCTGCCGCTGAACGGCCTCCCTGGTTGTCTTCCAGCAGCTGCACATGCCAGGCAAACCCTGAGAAAATTACCAGCTCTACATTCGGATTTGAAAAGAGGACGTCCTTGTCATTTGCTTCTTGCAGCTTGCCCACGGGACCTGGCCATGGATGATGCCCCGTCATCAGATTATCCAAAACAACTCAGATAATCAGGGGGGTAAGTCATGTGTGCTCACCCCTCCCTCCCTCCTTCCCTTCCTCGCCCCTTCCCCTCTTCCTTTCCCACTGGAGGAAGAAAAGCAAAACGAAAGGAAAACGGTAAAGAACGTAAGGAAGCATAATCATTTTAAATGTTATTGAGGAAGCAGAGAGGAAAGATGACAGGAAGCCGATGTTGACTGAGCACCTACTACATGGCCGGCGGGGCCGGTGTTGCACGATCCTGCTCCAGCCCCGTGAGAGCCCTTTGGGTCCATGTCACCTCGTCCTCTGCTGTGCCGAGCCAGGGTGCTCAGTGACATGGGGACTCCAGTGTAGACAGAAGCTCTGGGTCAGGACACCCGCACCCCCAAGGGCTGAGGCTGGGCTGAGTGCAGACTGGGAGGGAGACTTCGAGATCCTCTGCAGCCACTAGTGGCTCTGTCTGGAGGAGGAAGCCAGGTCCTTGAGCCCCTATATGCCCGACAGTGACACATTTTTTGCCCCATTCTTTCTTACTAGACCCCCCCTCCTCCCCCTAACAGTTATCCCACCCCCACCCCACAAAGGCCCACCTATGTGGGGAAATCCCAGCCATTAGGAAATGGAAATGCATTTCTGCATTTCAGAATGCCATTCCCATGGAATGATGTTGAAATGGCAAAATAAAAAGCCATTTTCATTAAAACTCACACTGAGACTCTACCATGCCTATTAAATTAGAAAATCCCATTTTGAGAAGGGAGGCTGAGCACAGGGCTGAATGTCAGCACTGGCAGAGGAATGTGGGGTCAAGTTCTGGGTCCCCCTAGGAAGGAAGAGTGGGGACAAAGAGGACCCGGGCTGGCAAAGTGTGCTATCTGTGATGGCAGACTCATGTGTCCCACAGGCCTGGGGCTGGGGAAGCTCTGAATGAGGATTGACCAGAGCTGCTGGGCACAGAGGCATCAGGAGGAGACCAGCCAGCAGCTTTGTCTAAATTGACTTCTGTTCTGGGTGGTCCTTCGCTCATTGTGGGCCTCAGCTTCTGAAGGGACGGCGTGGCACCGTGGCCGGGAGTCAGCACGTCTGGGCTCTAGCCCTGGCTCGGCTGGAGCTCGCATGCCTGTCGCCCTGTCCTCACCATGTGACCACTTTGGGCTTCGAGCCTGTCCCTTGTCTGCAGAACACTGCTCGGGTATGTGATCTGTTTTGGGCCCACACCACATTATTGAAACTATTTTCCTGTTTGGAGAATTCGCATCACGAATCCTTTCTTTTCAAGGTGGAAACCAGAGGCTGACTTTTCCCGGACAGCCTGCAATGAGGCCTTGACCTCTAGCCATCAGACGCACCACTACCAGAGAGCAAGGTGAGGAAGTCCGGGTGTGTGGGATCTGTTTTTTCTGGGAGGATGGTGGTGGAGAGTGGGCCACAGGGGGGAGCTCCGGTGTCTTGGGACCAGCATCAGCAGGGGGATCTGTGGGGTCTCTGCCTAGGCAGCCGCAGAACTCAACTCTGCCGGAGCAGTATGGCACCGGGTGGCAGTATGGCACCGGGTGGCTCAGAGTTGTTCTGGCTTCCTGGCCTCCAGGCCATGGGCTGGGTGCAAATTTGACCGTGGCACCCCCTTCTGTACACTTTACTGCCATCTGCTGGAAACTGGCTATGATATACAAATCTAGTGTCTCTTACAACAAATACACAGATCTGTCTAGGGTGTGAATAGTGCCTCTTCAAAAGTGGCGGTGTTGTGCAGTACACAACCTGCACAACTGATCTTGGGGACTCGGCATGCCTGACACTTTGGCCCTGGGGGAGATTCTGGAAGAGACTCATTTCATTTAATAAATGCCTTTTCTACTTAAGCTGCCTGGGTGGGCTCTGCTGTTTGACTAAGAATCTCAACTGATACAGATAGGGATGAGGATATGTGCCTCCTGGGTTAAAACCCAGTTGAGCAATGGATGTTAGGAGTCCTCTGAGAAAACACAAAGCCCTTCATGTTACTCAGAGGGTTTGCACTTAACGTATTAATTTCTAGAGGAACACGGGAAAGGGTCTGATTCACTCTGTCTTCCTTCCTTTTTCCAGAAACCTCTTTGTTTATTCTTTTGCATGTGTTGTCAGGGTCAAAGTTCATGGTTAAACAGAGGAATCATGAGGATAAAGATGAGAGAGTGCATTATGAATATTCCGGCAGGGAGGCTTGTGGGGAAAGCGGCCGTGCTGGGTCTCATCTACGCACTGCCGCTGCCGTATCTCCTATTGTTACGAGGAGGGATGACATCAACCCGTGTATCACTTGTCTGATGAGCCTGTGTGTGTGTGTGTGTGTGTGTGTGTGTTTGTGTACGCGCGGGTATATGTCTGGCTGCAGATCGAGTCATCAGTTTCCAGGCTTCCCGGGATTGTCCAGATTTGAGATGTTTTGTCCTTATTTGTCAGTCCATTTCGGGGCCCGGAGTTTTGGGTTTAAGCCCTGTGGGCTCTGTTCCTCAAGGTCACAACAGCCCCTGCCCAGGATGTGGTAAGGAGGGAAAAATGAGCAAAGCCTCCCCAGGGAATCCTCTCCCCATCACTTGTTGGAAATGCATGTTTGACTCAGTTTTCAGGGCTTTAGAGCTGAAAAGAGGGAAAGAGGCTGTTTGCGGGCTTCCCGCATCCCCCTCCACTCCTGCACCCCTCGGCAGGGTAGGGGAGAGGTGGGACAGGGGGAGGTCCAGACAGACTGGTAACTGCCTGCTAGGGTGATTTCCAGGCTGTCCATGCAAATCAGCCACCCTTGTTGGCTGCTCGAGGCCTGGTGTGGCTTCGCTCTGGGGCCTTCCTCTCCACCCTGAATGAGGACCAGGGGTCTGCGGAGGCCGGGAGAGGGAGCCTGTGAGTCATGTTCCCCTTTGGTGGCTCCTATCTGGGTGTAAACAGAGGGGAGGCGAGAGAAGACAGAGTGGCCACATTCTGAAGGGCAGCTGGGGTAGGAAGGGGCACCAGGAGAAGGGGGGGAGGGTGACATGGGGGGTGACGTGTTGGGGAGTGGGTCACTGGATGTAAACATCTTCGAGTCTAGAATTTACCTCAGGTCGCTGGAGGGGCCTCTGACTTTTTGTAGGCAGGGGGCATCTTGCGTCCTATAGGACCTCCTGACCCTCCACTCCTGAAGAGTGACAGACTTTTCCCATGAGGGGGCCTGTGGCCATGAGGCCCTGTTCTTTCTCTTTCCCTCACGGAGCCCTAACTTCATGTGGCTTTCGGAAGGGAAAGTGCACACAGGGGAGCGTGCAGTTGGGTGTGTTTCTGGAAATACCCGCCCGTCCACTCTGCGGTAAGCTCAGAAGGCCCTCAGGGAGGAAGAGCTGGCAAGGTCCCAGGACGGAGGAATGGGGTCCCGGAAGAGGTCCACCAGGACGTGGCCTGGGCCTCTGCAGCCCTACAAATGGAGACTTTTGTCCTGTAAAGGCAGGCCCTGGGGGCAGAGAAAGGCCTAAGGGGAGAGACTCTCTTCATTCCCGTTGGTCCCTTACTCCTCTGTCACATAATCAGGGTCTCAAAATACGTCAGGGCCTCTTCGACACAGTCCTGTTTCTCTGGCCCCAAGTTGCTACAGGTCACAGGACAAGGAGTGGGGGTGGGGAGAGGGTAGGTGGCCCTGAGCCACCAAGCTGGGTTTTGTGAACTTGTCCCATCACATCTTTTTCACTTGTCACCCCCTCTTCCTGGCACAGTCCTTCTTCCACGGTCACCTGAGGATATGTATTCATCCTTTCACGAGTCAGATGGAGGGGACCCAAAGGACAGACCTCCTTCTGTAGAGGACTCTCATCTCCGGCATTCTTGAAAGGCTGTGTTGAACCCTTCCGCTGACTGAGAGCTCCCTGCCTCACAAGGGACCCCACTCCTCTTTAGGACCACCGTACGTGTTAGAAGCTACCTTCCTTTGTTCGGACATCCAGCTACCTCCTGGAATCTCTCTCTTATTGGTTGGAGTTGGCCAGACTTTGGGTAAAATCTTCCCTCTACCTGACAGAGCTTTAGAAATTCCAAGGTCTATATACGTATATCCGTTAAGCGTTCCTCTCCAGGTTAAGATGCACATGGTTCTCTGTCCTCAGTGGTCTCCTCCAACCTTTCCCTCCTCTCTGTCCTGGAGGTCCCTTTGTTGTCAGCACCCCAACTTCCTTGGCACCTTGGGACCCGAGGGACTAGGTCATGCCTGGCAAGTCTCCATGGTATACCCACCGGCCAGGACTAGTAGAGATTTTACCCACATGAGTTTAGGAGTCCCCAGGGGTCAAGGTGTATTGGACCTATTCCCTACCCCTCCTCCATGTTTTCCTGCAGCCTTCGGTGGACATCGACTCCCAGACTGAGGACCCAGTGAGCCCAGGATGCCTGATCTGAGTGAAATCTTGAATCCATGGCCTCGTATTTCTTGCACTGGGTTGTGCTGACTCCCCAAAGCCCTCAGCCATGAGCTTGGGCCTCTCAATGGTCTGCAGGGTAGCTGGGGAACGTTCTGACTTAACTAGAAGATTTTGGGGGGAGGGGACAGAAGACAAGTAATGTAACTCGCAAGTAGTCCAAGATGATATTTTTATATTAAGACAAATGCATATACATTATGTGGTAGAATGTCGGTATGTGAATTTCAAAGCCACAACCTCCAACTGCAGAATTTTATACTATGGGAGGGATATTTCAGGCAATTTTTTTAAGAGTTCAATCCCCATTCCTTGATTGACTAACCCCCCACTATTGAAGGGCATTTGGGTGGAAAACTCGGAGATGCTCTGGTGTAATTGTTCCCTTTTGTTACTACAGTCGCGTGAGGACCAGTGCCGGAGGAGCTGGAAACCCACATTTGTTCTTTCCTCTGCATGGAGAAATGCTGCATTTGCTTTATAAGAATACTGGCCATGGGATGCCTGGGGTGGCTCAGTTGGTTAAGCGTCTGCCTTCAGCTCAGGTCAGGATCCCAGGGTCCTGCGATCGAGTCCCGTGTTGGGCTCTCTGCTCCGTGGGGAGCCTGCTTTTCCCTTTCCCTCTGCCTGCTGCTCCCCCTGCTTATGCCCTTTCTCTCTCTCTCTGACAAATAAATACATAAAATCTTAAAAAAAGAGAGAAGAAAAGAAAAAAAGAATGCTGACCATGGCAAGAAAGGGGATTGCAAACAGAAAAAGGGGCTCTGGGGAACCCTGGGTTACCCAGAAAGCACAGCTCAAAGAACAGTTTTACTCAGAGAGTTTGTGCTCTGGGTTCTGAGTAGAGATGACTCCGTTCGATGGCAATCCTTACCTCTTTCAGGAGCTCGTGTTCCCTGCTTGGGAAAGAGGTTCGGTGAGAAGGGAAGAGAAGTCCAGCTCCATTGCCAGGAAAGGAGAGAGGGTAAGGACAGAGCTAGACCAACGGGGGCCACCATGGATGCCTTGGTGGGGAGCTCAGAGGACTGGCGGTGACAAAAGGGTCAGCACTCCGTGACTTTCGCGAGCTCACACACCACAGGCTGTCCCTGCACACACGCACGTGCACACACACGCACACACACATGTTGCACTGGAGCTCACGGATGCCCCAAAGCTTGTGATAGCACAGTGCCTCCCACACCTGAAAGGTACGAGATGCTGAGGAAGTTAAGCTCTGGCCTTCCCACCATGGTACCACCCCGGCCACCTAAAATGAGCCCTGGAACGAGGAAGTCAATCCGAACCAGGAGACTGAATAAGCCTTGCTTTCTATTCCTCATGACACTGTCCTTCAAGTGACTAGTGAAGGCTCAAAGGTTTGTGGTTTTTGCAAAGACGTCTTTGACGTTATCGTAACCCTGTGACACCCAGTCATCAGATCCTTTTTTGCGGTGAACCCCTAGCCATTGGCTTGTTGCTGGTCACCTCTCACAGAAGTGCAACTCTCAATAATTTAATCAAGTCAATTAATACTGTTTAATAAATAGGCCAGAAAATTAGCTGAGAGTTTTTCTCGGCGGGGTGCAGCGTGCGACCAAAGTTATGGAAGATTGTCCTTTGAATCACTAAGGCAAACTCTGTTGTGTCATTTTACATAAAGCAATCACATAAAAAAAAAGTTATAAATAGGAAAAATTCCAAAGTTTTCCCACAGACAGACAGGGAAATTGAAACACCAAAGGAAAAAAAAGAAAAGGAAAAGAAAAAAGGGAAGAGAAACAAAGAAAAGAAACAAAACGCAAGCACCCCTGCCCCCCCCAACCCATTTGCGTCAAGTTCTTCTCCATCATACAGTACTCAAGATCTTTGGATATTTTACAATGTACGACTCCAAACTGCAGCGGAGAGAAAACAAAGAAGTAACAAGTCGTCTGAAAAATTGAGTTTATAAGAAGTCATTACCTTTACAAAATAAAAACAAAAGCCCCAACACCACTGGATTTCAATTTGTTCATTTTTTCTTGTTTTCTAAAGTCTGGGTCAGCCCCAATCCCTTGGCTGATGGGGGGAACGTGGGGATGTTGGCGGATGGGTTCCAGAAGCGAGTGTCAGAAATGGAGGTGGGAATCTAAGAGGCGGCTGCCCAGAACGATGGCATCTGAAGACAGAAGGGTGTCCCAAGCAGTTCCCTCTGATTGGAATGGCATCGGGGGAGTGCGGAGTCAGGGTTCTCTTCTGGGGAGCTGTGAGGGGAACAGAGTCTGTGGTCTTCTCTGGCCTTTTTGTTGTTTTTTGTTTTTTGTTTTCCTGTTTGCTCAGGAAGAAGCCAAGGCGATAGGAAGAGCCGAAGTCTCTTGTGCCCACGGCTCCTGGACTGGGGGCACTGGCCCTGGATAATCGGTGCGGATGACACTCCCACTGTCGGGGCTGCTGAGAAACACAGGCCAACTCAGCAAGAGAAGGGGGGGCAGGGGCAGGAAAGCGGGGAGAAGAACAGGAAGGCGCGGGGCCGGCAAAGCGGTCTCCCTCCTCCAAACCTGCTACAAACTCAGGAACCGGGGAGAGCATGCGGGCAACCCTAATGCCCAGAGCCCTTCAAATCCATACTGGAGCCAAGACTCTGCCTCCTGCCCCTGAGGGAAGCCAAACACCCCAGCTCCCCCCCGCCCCCCGCCCCGAGGGATGAGGGAGAGGTGGAGGGTGCACAAATACAGCCGAAGGCAATCCCCAGCGATCCCAAAACCCCAAGGGACAATAAACACAAACCCCAGGTAACCAGGTGTTTTGTCTGTTTCCAGGAATCAGGGTATGGGGCGGGGGGGGGGGGGCAGCCACCAGGTGTTACAAGGGGCCCCCATCCCTTCTGTATTGGCCCCAGGAGTACCAAGAGACTTCGTACAGCCCTTGGGGGTGGGGGGTGGAGGTGGGGTAAATGCTTAAAAAGCCATCCCAGGGGCCCTGACACAGTGGCCTACCTGCCCGGAGAGGCGGGGAGTACCTGGAGTTCCCCAGAGCTGCCTGTGGACAAGCCACACTGCAGCTCTTCTCTGTCACTCCTGCCTAGTGTGGCCACATTTCTCACCCGTGCTAATACAGAGGTGAACATGATTAAGCCAGATCCAGTAGGATAGGTGTTTTCAAGAGGACTTTAGGAGTGCAAAGCTCCCACCTTCTCCAGAATGCTTTGTAAGGGACAGCTGTGCAGATGTGTATATGTGGGTGGGTGGGTGGGTGGGTTTCAGAGGGGAAACTAAATTAGCGGCCCCCCTCCGTACCAGGGTAGAGGGGACTGACCTGTCCGAGGTTACAGGGCACTGAGGGGAAAAATAGGCCCAGCTTCCAGGAGCCCTCCCCGACAACAGGGCATTTCCCATAAGGATCCCAGGATGGCCGGAGACTAGAAACATGACCCAGCAGAGCCGGTCATAGAGACTCTGCCACAGGACTGTGGGGAGGCGAGGACGTGTGCCCTTAGGGTAGGCCTCAGCCCTGCTCCATCCTGTCTGCCTCTGGCCAAGCTCCCTCCCTCCACCTAGCCCCACAGAGCTCCAAAGTGCCCCTGGGCACCCGGGGTGCGGCCTCCTCTGTGGTACAGGCCCCTGTGAGTTTGTGGGTGACAGCCAAAGCGAGAGACAGGTGGAGGCCAGGCCCCGGGCGCCAGGCCCTTCGGGAAGAGATGTCCATCTCAGACACCTTCGAAAGGGAGGCAGGAGGCCCCAGGAGGCCTGGAAAGTACCACTGTTGCTGATAATATATTTTCTTGTTTCCTTTGTGATTTCAAAGATGAAGTTCAGACCCACCGGACAGCGCAGGGGGAGCCTGGCAGGAGAGGGGGCAGGGCCGCGGGACGGGGTGGGAGAGTGGACGAGGACCAGCCTAGTTGTTGGCTTCAGACATGGAGGCCACGTGGTTGAGGCCCGCGAGCCCCGGGAGGCCGGCCAGGCCCGCGGCCCACGGGTCAGGCAGCGGGAAGTAGGGCCGCGCGGCCGCCACGTTCTCCGCCAGCGCGAAGGCCAGCAGGCCCCCCGCGTCCCTCTCGGCCTCCAGCTGCGCGCGCCCGAACAGCTTCATCTGCGTCTCCTCGAACTGCCGCTCGAGCTCCTGCAGGCTCAGCGCGCCCTTGGGCGCCGCCAGGAAGTGCTTGGCGGGGCTGGGGCCCGGGAGGCACACGGCCGCCCCGCCCAGGTGGCCGCTCACCTCGCCCAGCGCGGGCGGCATCACGAAGGCCGCCTTGTCGGGCGCCGGGCCGCTGGGCCCGAAGAGCAGGCTGGCGGCCCTCCAGGCGGCGGGCTTGCGGCCGCGCCGGGGCCGGGCCATGCGGCAACTCTGGCGCTTGATGTGGCGGTGCAGGTGGTCGGAGCGCGTGAAGCTCTTGTAGCAGAACTCGCACTGGTAGGGCCGCACGCCCGTGTGGATGCGCATGTGGTTCTTGAGGTCGTAGTTGTGCACGAACTTGGCGTTGCAGTGGATGCACAGGTAGGGCCGCTCCCCCGTGTGCTTCCGCATGTGGATCTTCAGCTTGTCCTGCCTGCAACGCAGAGCGGGCGTCAGTCCCCGCGCCCCACGCCGCGAGCCACCCCTACGCCGCTGCCCCCTTCCTCCAGAACCTGCCAAAGCCCGCCCCTGCTGTGGTACCCAGATCCAGAAAGGGGGCCCGTGCTGGGACTTCCTCGCATCCCCTGCCTCGCTCCAAACAGGTGTGGCTACTCACGGGGATTAGAGGGCTTCACTCCCCCAACTCCCTTTACTCCTAGGCTCAGAATCTTCAAGAGCCTCTCCGTCAGAGGCCTGTCTCAGCCTGGAAATGGGCCTTCTGGGCACACTTCTCCCCACAGGTCAGCAGTCTGTCCTTCGTCCCTGCAAGGTGTGACAACCTCCGATACTGGGTTGCACCTTATTTTCATGCCCATTATCTCCAGGTGACAGTCTTCCCTCCTGTTGGTCCTGAGCTTTTGCCTAGAGCCACCATGGGCCCCGGGGACTGTTGAGATCTGTCTGTCCTCAGCACTAATCTGGGAGGCCAAGGAAGCCGAGCACACCTTGTTCAAGTCTCCACACTTGAACAAACACACTGTGGTTTCTTATCCTGAGTCATGGGCTCTCCTCTTTGTCTGCCGAGAATCCCAGGGTTTACAAAAGAACCAGGTGCGACAAGAATGTAGCCTAATCTAGGGCAAAGCTTTTCAGGATTTAAAAATCTGTTATTCAGAGGGAGGGTATGTGTGAAGGTGGGGCTCCCCCTGGGCTCGGGAGGCTCCAGCTGCGGGCCCACCACTAACATGCTGAATGTCTGCAGGCAAGTTACTTAACATCTCTGCACTGAGCTGAACTTAGCATTAGACATCGGTTCCTGTTGTCCAGGACTGATAGAAAGAATCTGGGTTTGTGTCAGACTAGATCCAACACAACTCCTGGTGATCTTGAAAAGAAAACTGACCTCATAGGGTTGTCTTCCTAAAGCCTGAGCTCTGTACAAGCCGGCCAATCGAACCTTCCAGCCTGGCTGAAGTGGGGTCAGGTGGTCTGCAAGAACTCATCTCACAGTCCTTCTGGAGCCTTCCCCGACCACGCCTGGCAGGCCAACAAGCTCCTCGTCCTGTCTCCCACGTCCTCCCTGCAGGTGTGGCTCGGGTGGAGCATCTGCCTGTAATTTTGGGCTCGGGTTTGAGGTCAGAGCAGATGAGGAGCCCAGGCATCCGCCCTAAAGTGGCCAGATTTAAACTACGCTCTGTAGAACCCCAGGACAGCGGGAGACGGTCCTGGTCTCCTGGTGTCTCCTGGCCGCTAGAGGTCTCACTGGCTCTCATTTCTGGACTGGTTCCCCAGGGGTGGGGCAGGAGAGGAAAAGACATTCTCCTGTACGCTGGCAGGGACCAGGGGAGGAGGACCAGGGAGGATAGAGCCACCCCTTCCACCTGTGCTCCCAGGAAGGCAGAAGGGCACCCAAGAGATGGAGATAGGGGTGGGAAGCAGGATGGGCAGGGAGGAGGAAGTAAAGTGGGCAGGTGTCTCCACACTCCAGACCCTCCTCTTGTCCCCACTCCCTGTTCCTGCCACAACTCACCAGCCACGCCCAGGCTGTGTAGCACCCTGTTGTGACATCCCATGTTCCCTTCCCCAGCCAGCTTACTGCCCTTATGGTATCTACAACCCACATTTCATCCCGTTGATTTGGGGTCTGAACGGGAAGCAGTCTTGGCAAGCAACTGGGCCAGCGGGTCTCAAACTCGAGGCTGCCTAAGAAGGGCCTTCAGGGCTCCATGGGCAGCGTGCTGGGCCCCACTCCCAGAGCTTCTGATTTGAGAGGTGGGGTGGGTAGGGGAGAGCAGAAGATTTGCATTCTTAACAAGTTGCAACTACTGCCACAACTGCCCCCCACCCCAGCCCCGCCCTGCTAGTCCCCGCACCACCTGAAGAGCCACCTTGGCTGGAGGGCAGACTGGGGTCTCAGGAGGGGAACTTGCCAAGGTCACCAGAGGAGTAATGGCAGCGCTGAGCCTAGAACTCGGGCCTCGTTCCTCAGCACTGCAGGAGCGGGGTGCACGGTACCATTTGTACCTCAAGAGCTAAGTGCCGATTTAGTCGTGGGGGACAGGTCCTGGGACTCCACACTTTCAAGGCTCTCAGGGAAGTGCTGAAGCTTGCTGGTCACTGGCCAGGGACTTGTGTCTTTCCCTGGGCCTGGTGGAGGGTTCGGTGAGGAGTCACCTCTGGGGTGTTCAGTATAGGCCCTTATTTAACCCTCTCCATGAACTGATATGCTGGATATTTTTCAAAATCATGATCACATGTAATCAATAGTATTGATGTGGAGGGCCACCCTCAAGTAATGGACAGTGCAAATGGTAAGGCTTCAGATATTCAGATGTAAATACCCATTACTTCTCCCAAGCTTTTCATTAGAGCATCCAAAATAAGTCACATTTCAGCAGCACTTAACTGAAGTGTGTAAGAAGTGCTCAGGTGACGATTGCTTCCTTTTACTGAGCACCTGCTATGAGCTGATGAAATGAATATACACCATTTCAGGGACCCTGGAAGGTTGTTATTCATTCAGAGGCAAGTTGTGGTGTAGGGCCGGGGCCGCCATGGGGGGTCTGGGAGTCCCTGCTGTTGCTGCGGACCCACCACTAAGTTGCTGGGTGACCTTCAGCAAGGTACTTAACCTCTCTGTGCAGAAGTGAACCAAGGGCCAGACATCAGTTACTATTGTCTAGGACTGATGAGAGAATCTGGGTTCAAATGAGTTAGATTCAACATAGCTAGAATAATTGCCTCACTGAGAGGACGAGTTGAGGCTCAGGGAAGTCAAGCGGCTTTCCCAAAGGTATCCGGCCATGAGGGGCAAAGAGGCCTGGGGAGCCATCTGGGGAAGGGTTTTATTTGCAAGCTATTCTGAGGTTGAGAAAGGTCGATTTTCCAACCAGGGACTCCCAGCCTGTGGCCCAGCAGGGCTGCCTCAGAAAGTGTGGACCAGAATAGTCAGCATTTGTGGCCAGCTTTCTGCCTCTGGGGCCAGAAGACAGGGGCAGGCGTGGGAGGAGCTCAGCCCTGGGCAGGAGCCGGCTGGCCCTAACTGTGACTTTTCTTTCCTGGGAGCAGTGGGGAGGGTTAGTAGAGCTGCAAAGCCCATGATAAGTTAGTCCTGGAAAAAAAATTTAGAGATCATCTGGTCTACCAGGATCGCATTAGTATGTTCTGATTCACAGTCGAGTCAGTGGGCTGGGCCACCTGCGTTATTGGCAGTACGCTTGCTGGGACCTTGAAAATACTGATTTCAATTAAATACTTAATGCTCAAGATGAGGAAGGCAAGGACAGAGAGAGAATGGCCTTCTAAGGTCACACCTCCTCCTCATCCCTGTCACGACCTGTGCACGTGGATATAATGTGCAGGCCCATTGGCAGAGGCAGGCCCGGGGGCAGGCAGGCTCCAAGAACTGGACCAGGTCCTTAGGTGCCCCAGGCCTCAGTTTCCTGACCTCTAAAATGGGGGGCTAGGCTGCACCATTTTGACCTCTGGTGTTCTGTGAGTGTTTGCATCTGGGGAATGGGTTTACACTGAATCTCCCCTAACTAATTGGCTTTGCAGATGATGGTTCTACCCCTGCTTCCTCACGGATCTGGTTTGTTTGAGGAGGCGGCCTAAGTTTAGCCAGAAAGTGTTCTAGCTTGAATCTCAGGAGCTGAGCTCTTTGTCCCTTCCGTTTGGGACTGGAGGTCTGGTGGTCCCACTAAATATCTCTCGAGGCTGCCCCTGTCTGATGGCTGATGTGCTAACTGGCTCCTTGGCACGGCTTGGAAGGCCCTTACGAGCTACCCTTCCAGTTACTAACTGAGTAAGTTCGGGGGAAACCTCGGTGACTACAGTTAACAATACTGCGTTGTATACTTGGAAGTTGTTAGGAGAGTAGATCTGAAGTGTTCTTGCCACACACACACACAAAATGTAACCATCTGAGGCGATGGGTGTGTTAATGTGTGCACTACCACACATTAGTGTGGTATCCTGACATTGTAGACCTTGGCCTTCTATGCTCTATGTCCATTATATCTGAATAAAGCTGGGAAAAAAAGATTACCCCTCTACTTGCTAGCTCCCCTCCCCAGAGAAGTGCCCCCTCCCCCCCACCCCCCACTAGACATATATGCTGGTCCCTCAGCAGGCTGCGCTCTGGGGAACTGGTCAACTCTGTGTCTTTGAACACCGGGAGGCATGAGCCAGACTTCCAGCCGTCCCTCCCTCCAGTGCAGAGCCTGCCGTATTATGAAATGGATGCTTGGTAAATCCTGTCTCCTTCCCTTTCTGTGCAGATCTCGTATTTGGACACCAGTGCACCATCTCTAGGCTCCCACCAGAGGTTTAAGCCTAGATGTCAGCGTGTGTGCTCCTTCCTCCCCAGCCATGAACCCTCGTTCCGGCCCCCCTCCTCCCTGCGCCTCTTTCTCAGTTTACTTTGGCAAACTGCACTGCTGGAAATGTTTCCCACTCCCAACTCCCCACCTCCACCCTTCAAGGTCAAATTCAAGAGCAATCCTCTACAAAACTTTCCGTGTCCACCCAGGTCTTATCCTTGGCCCTCACCTTCCAGGGCACCTGACCTGAATACCGTCCCTTGAGCTAGGTCACTGTGGGGCAAGGAGCCCCTTCTCCCCACCAACACACACACACACACACACACACACACACACCCATTCAGCATCACTTGGTGAGTGCCGGGCACTGCGTTTCCAGCCTCACTCAGTCTGTCGCACCGAAGTTACCCGACCTGCTTTGATGAGAACCTGTCTGACGCTTCTGTATTCTGCATGGTTGGTCCACCACCTGGAGCGTGCAGGGGGCGCTCGTGGAGCCTTTGCTGACTGACCCATGACCAGCTGGTGCAGGAGCAGTTCCCAGAGCTCCCCTGGCTCCTGATTCCAGTGCACTCTGGCTCGCCCTGACTTCCCTGTCTGCCATCCCCTTCCCCACCACTGTGATGGGGACCAGCCCAGGCCCCATGCACCCAAGCCTTGATCTGCATTCCCCCTTCCAGTGGGGCACGTCATGGGAAAGCTGTGCCGGTCCTTATGAGCTCATTCCCTCGCGTGAAGGAAAGGGCCACGGGGTCTCGTTCGGGGTCCCCGGCCTCCGCTAGGGCTCCCAGGCCCGACAGTGCTTTCCCAGCACCATCCGCCCACACTTCTTGGTAACCTGACAGTCTGAGACAACCCCTCTTCCTGGTACCACTGCTAATGACATTGCATTGTCTTAATAAGTCCCCAGGGCTGCCAGGAGTGGGAGGGCTAAAAGAGAAATACGGGAAAAAGGCAGCTGCCGGGCTCCTGGCCTGGTCTGGAGAGCAGACCACTGCGGGTGTGTGTAGCAACCGGCATGGGGCTCCCTCGGGCAGCAGGGGTCAGAGGTGAAGTTTTGCAGCCTTTATGGGCTGGTGGCAGGAGGCCTGGTGGACACTGAGGAGGTCACAGCTGGCCAGACAGTGATGCTCAGGGTGCGAGACTCAGGGAGAAGGACTCCATGTGATTGTGGGGTGACCAGAGCTGGGAGAGGACAGCATGGGGCCAAAGAAGCATAGTCTGGTTGAAGCCTTCAAGGCCCTGCCTGGGGCTCCAGGGGTGTCTCATATCTGGAACCATCAGCGGAAAGACAACAGACCCCAGGGCTGCTTGAAATTGAGCACAGTCTCCGAGGTGAGGGTCTGACGCCAAGGAAGAGACAATGCCGTGGTGGGGGAGGTCTGCCCCTCTCTTCTTGGAGAACCACAGCATGAGAGCTACAGGCTGGGCTCTCGGGACAGAACGGGGGCTCTGAGGGAAGGACTCCCCGATCCTTCCACCACCGCTGCTGCCGAAGCCGTCAGGAATGACGTGTGGCCATTCTGGAAGTTGACATCTGAGGCCGTAACTCAGAGCCTGGGCCAAAGGGCCACTTTGCCAGAGGAGGGTGGGCCGCTCCAACACCCCCTGGGGTGATGGGAGGTGGGGTCGGCATCAAGGGGAAGGGAAAGGAGCCCTGACCAGAGAGCGGAAGCTCAGCTGTGTTTAAGGAAAGAGAGGGAAAATAGTGTCTAAGAGGAGGAGTCGAGGGCGGCCCGTCCGAGATCCCTCAGCCTCCGGGGGGCCCGGTCCCCAGGAGTGGTTTGGCCTTGCAAGGGAGGCTGGGAATCCTGAGTCAAGGAGGCAGCAGCTGTTTTAAGGGGCTGCTGAAGTGCCTCCATCTGGGGAGGGAGGGAAGGTGTTGTGGGAGGTGGTGCAGGAAGTCAGCCACCAGGAGGGTCTCCACGGACGGGCTGTGAGGGATTTGACTACAGGGAGAGGCCAGGGCTCAGAGAAGAAGCCTTGCAGGCCAGCTCCGGGAGCGGGCAGGAGGGAAGCACCGAGCCAGCCGGCCATTCCAAAGAATGTGACAGGGAGGGTGGTCAGCGGCAGCCTTCGGCACGCAATCAAGTCCCCAGAGTCCCTTGTGTGAGGAGGCCAGGAAAATGTCCAACCTCCCCCCACTCTGGGGCGCCCCTGCTCCTGGGAAGGGGGGGCCCCAAGAACAACTCTGATCTTTCTCAGCAGGGTCAGAGTCCAGTGGGAGCTGGGTGAGGGGAGGTGCTGACTGAGGCAGGAACGCAGCTGCTTCAGGGGGCCCAGATGGAGGTCGCTGAGCTGAGCAGGAGCTGACCAGACTGAGGGTGGCAGGGCAGACTCACGGCCCGGATCTGGCTGGGAGGGCTGGTGAGGGCTGGTGAGGGCTGTTGAGGCTGCAGACACAGCCGCCCCCTACGCCCCCTACGTGATCATCAGGAATGTGCTGGGAGGGAGGGTTCTGGAATGCGGCCCTCTTCTACAACCCAGTGTCCTACCAAAACCAGGAGGCTTACTCGGAGAATGTTCTCGTGTCAGGAGGGCAAGAAGTCTGTCTGCAGTGACTGACCAAGTTTAACATTTTCCCAAGGGAAGGCAGGGCCCACAGACTGGCACGGCCTGTGCAGAAGGCTGCGTGTGTGGGAAAGGCCCGGAGGGGAGGGCCAGCAAAGGAAGGGACTTGGGGTGCTAGGCAGGCTCACTGTGTGGCATGCTGAGATGTGCACTCCCTCTGGAGCCACAGAGCCGGGGCTCCCCTGCAGGGGAGAGGGGTCCCGGAGTCAGCCCTGTGGGATGGGAACAGGTATGGGAAATCAGGGACATGGACCCCGGATTGCAGGAGGGAGTGTTGTGACTGACTTGGGGCCTGGCTGGATCTGGCCTGTGAAGAGTGTCCTTGTCTTTGAAGTCACTCCCAGGGGCCTGGGCTGGGAGTCACAGGCTGGAGATGGGCGAATGGTAGTCGAGTGTGGATTGTGGCTTAGTTTATCTCCCCAAAATGATCCCCGTGCTTTTGTTGCCGGTCATCCAGGTGTTTGAGCCTGGTCTGTGGGGCTAAGGTAAATTTAGGAGAAGGCGGTGGTGGTGGTGGGGTGCTGGGGGATGATTCAAGTGGCAGGGCCGTTAGTGAGGGCTATCCCAGGGGAGGCGAGTCCCAGGGACTTTGGGCCTAGCTGCTGTGTGCCAATAAGGGGAGCAGAGTGCCCTGAGGTCAGGGCTGTGGGGAAGACTATGGGGGCACCCCTGGGGTAAGTGGGGCCCTGCCCCTCTGCACCTGGAGACTCTCCCTCCACTGTCAGCTCAAAGCATCTGGAAGAGATTCTGTTTGGGGTATCTGTCTCAGAAGCAGCTGTGCGGGGGCCCAAAGCCACCTTGGAAACAATCAGTATCGTCCTTCAAGTCACCAAAGAGCCTGCAGAGCTCTGACACCCCTGCCACTGTCACTTGAACAGATTTCTGATACCCTTCTCGGGAAACTTCAGAGTTTTGAAGCCACCGAAGACAGTGGGTCTCATTACTTTGTAAGACTCATCTTATTTTTTTCCCGGAAAAGTACCACCCCTGATTTGCCATTATTCAACTTGGCTCCAAAAAAAAAAAAAAAAAAAAAAAAAAAAGTCACTCTCTCCTCAAAGGCCAAAGCTGGGCCCCACCGAGGAAACTCAAAACAACGAGCCCCCAGCAATTCCCAAAGAGAAATCTCCAAGAGGATGTGGGGTAGTGGCAGCGCCCTTGGAACAAGTGTGGGTCTCAAGGGGAGTTCTTCGCCAGGGAATGGGGCAGTGTGGGGCAAGGACCTAGTCTAGGACCATGACCTAGTAAGTCATGGTCACAGGGCAGGTGTCCACCAGGCTCTGTCTGCATCCGATCCACAGAAATGCCCTGATGCAACACCACCCACCGGAACTTTCTCCACTGTCGCAGTGCCCTGGTCATCCTCACACCAGTGACCACACCCAGCACCAACAAACCCTGTTTTCCCATATGAGGACCAGCAAAACAGAGCAGGGAATACATCTGAGCCCACAGCACCCTCCCAATCAATTCTGAACCCAAATGTTGCAATGGAGAGAAGGCACGTATCACACGCTTGCTGAATGGCATGGAGTCTGTGACAGATGGAAGGTTTGTGATGTCCTGATTTCAGATCTCAAACTTTATAACCACATAGAGCGAACCCTCGTCCTGACATGGAGAATCGGCAGGAGAACATAAAAAGAGGCTGATCCGGGACGCCTGGGTGGCTCAGTTGGTTAAGCAGCTGCCTTCAGCTCAGGTCATGATCCCAGCGTCCTGGGATCGAGTCCCACATCGGGCTCCTTGCTCCGCGGTGAGCCTGCTTCTCCCTCTGCCTCTGCCTACCACTCTGTCTGCCTGTGCTCGCTCGCTCTCTCTCTAACAAATAAGTAAATTAAAAAAAAAAAAAAATTAAAAAAAAAAAAAAGAGGCTGATCCTTTAGATCGCATCCAGAGGAGAACTGAAAGGACTGCAGGGAGGGGGTCTCCGCAGTCTCCCGGTCACAGATTTTGGTGTCATACATGTCCCAGCTCTGGCATTTTCCTCTCTATGCACTTACAGGTGGCCAACTAGCCACGGAGAGGGGGACTGCTCCTCTGCAAGCAAAGGCCACGGCAGGCACCGCCTCCTCGTCCCAGGGCAGGGCTGTGGTGACGGTCCCTGTAGCAGCTCAGGATGCGGCTGAGCATGCGTGGAGTAAACTAAAGAGGTGGCACTCCACTGGGGAGCTTCAGCCTGGCTCCCGTGGGTGCACAGTGGGGGAGGGGAGAGGGAGGTCAAGCAAGCACAGCACGGGGGGGGGGCCCCTCGCTCTGCCTTACCCGGAACAGCTCTGCACTCACCTGTGCTGTATCTCGGTCTTCCACCTCATCTGTATATCAGAAAACCCTCTAGCTCTTGAAACGGGTTTGGAAATCCCTGCACCAGGTAAGGCCTTGTACGTGCACGCGCGTGCCTTCTAGCAAATAAACTTGACAGGCCTCTCGGATCCAGCGGGGCCTCCCCGGAACTGGCTGTCTCCACATCCCAGCCCCCCGTGCCCGGCCCTGACCCCCCCTCGCCCCGCCCCGACCCCCCCCCGCCCCGCCCCGACGTGGGGGCGGCGATACACACCTGGTGAAGCGGACCTCGCAGATACTGCACATGTATGGCTTCTCCCCGGTGTGGGTCCTCATGTGCCGCGGCAGCTTCCCGGCCCCCATGATGACCTTGTGGCAGATGGGGCACTGCTGGGAGGCCTTGGGCTTCAGCTTGCGCTCTTCCACCAGCGGCCACGGTGGGAAGAGGCCCCCCAGGTGGGTGGCACTCAGGAAGTTGAGATAGGCACCGTAGTCACTCTCCGCCTTGATGGGGCCCAGCGGCCCCCCAGGAAGGTCAGGAAACATGTCCTTGAAGAAGTCGCTAGGGAAGGGGGGCGGTGGGGGTGGGGGCAGCTCCTCCTTCTCCTCTTCCTTGATCTTCCGGTTCTTGATGACCAGGTCTAGCGGCCCACTGTCCATGGGCTGCTCGGGCAGCTGGGCGAAGGCACCAAAGTCCCCCGGCCAGAGGTGCGGGAAGAAGTCGGGGGCGAACGGCGATAAAGAGGGTCTCCTGTCGGCGATGTTGGCCTTGGGGTACAGGTTCTCCCTCAGCAGAGATTCGATGGAGAAGTCCCGGATCACGCCCAGATGCCCAGGGCCGCCGGCCTGGAAGGAGTCGGGGAAGTCCCTGGGCATGTCCGAATAGGCCTTCTCGGTGAGATGGTCTGTCTTGGAAGGGCTTTGGTGGCAGTTGATGTCCTGGGGGTCAGGCAAGTTTTCTTGATCGGCGAAGTCCTCTGTGTCGTCGTCCTCATCCTCCTCCTCTTCCTCCTCCTCCTCCTCCTCATCCTCCTCATCCTCGTCCTCGTCGTCGTCATCATCGTCCTCCTTGTCATCCTCCTCCCCGCCGTCCCCGCCGGGCTCCATGATCTCCAGACACACGTTCACGATGCACTGGATCTCCAGCATCCTGGCGGCGTTGAGGATGTGCTTGACATTGGCGGCGGTGATGGTGAGCGTGGACGTGTAGGCGAAGTCCAGGATGGCGGCCAGGGCCTCGGGCTGGACGAAGTCAATCTCATAGACGTACGGCTGGCTGGCGAGGGCGCCGGCCGTGAAGAGCTTCTTGAAGTACTTGCTGCAGGCGGCCAGGACGGAGCGGTGGGTACGGTACTCCTGCTCCTGGACCACCAGGAGCACGTCGCAGAGCAGGCCGTCATGCCGCTGCTCGTTCAGGCTGCACAGGACCTCACTGCTGTGGTTGGGGAAGGGAATGCCGATGAGCTCGTCGATGCCATTGGCCATGGTCTCAGCCAGAGCCCTGCGGGGATGCACGGAAAGGAGACCGGTGTTAGAGGTGTCGTCCTGGGAAGGGATCCCCGGTGCTGGGGCCCCTGGGAGGCCAGGCTGCTGGGCATGGTGGCCACAGCACCTCCACCCTCCCCTGCCCTCTCCCCCTCCACCAGGAGGTCAGCCTTCCTCCTTCTCGGCTTTACCAAACCCCACCTGCCGTTCAGGGCCCAGCTCTCCAGCCAGGCTTTTCACTGTCCAATGTGCAGGCTCTCTCCCGGGACCCCGAAGGCCCTCAGAGTTAGGCTTCTCCCTGGGCAATGGGCATCCACCATGCCACCAAGGCTGTGGAAGCTTCTCGCAAGCACGTTTTCCACTGAATTCCATTTCACTGACGTGGAACTTTAGAAACACCGGAATGGACCACGGGAACCCCAACCTCTCTGTGTGCTATGGGGACAGCATCCACCACTTACCCACATGACATCCGTGGGTCAAGCCACAGGGGGAATGGTCTCTCACCTCTCGGGGCTCCTGCTGGGAAAATGCTCTGTTTTTGGGTTTTTTTCCCCAGAAAAACTCTGACTCAGGTAATGGATGAACATCTTGATCCTACTGGCTCCCGTGAAGAGCTGGGCTGGGGTGCCCCCCCTCACCCCGTTTATGTTGAACTCTCAACCCGCAGTATCTCAGAATGTGACTGTATTTGGAGGTTAGGCCTTTAAGGAGGTGATTAAAGTTACAGCGAGGTCGTATGAGCGAGCCCTCGTCTGGTCTGACCGGGAGCCTTGTAGGAGGGCAGGAGGCCACAGACACACACGGAGGGGCCATCCCACGAGGACACAGTGAGAAGATGAGTCAAGGAGGCCTCACAAGAAACCAAACCCACAGACACCTTGACCTTGAACCTCCAGCCTCCAGAACCGTGACAAAATCGATCTCTGTTGTTGGAACCCCCTGGGCTGTGCTGCTTTGTTGGGGCGGCCTGAGCAAACGGATACAGCCGCTAGGAATCTTAAAACCAATTTTGTGGCCCATTTTCAGCATGAAAAATGAGGACCTTATAGCCCATGTTTTGCCTTCTGGAACTTCCTTCTGGCTTCATCTTAGCTGATGAAGTTTCTCTTCTTTTGCATGTCTTGACCTCTTTTTTTTCTCTTGAATACTGACCTCCTATACTTGTATATACCTCCTATTTATGTGTATCTGTAAGCTGTTTCAGATATAAAATACACATTTAAATTCCACATTAAATTCAAGTACATCGTTAATGTATCATGTCTGTATTCTGCTACCCTCGGGGAAATGCATCCCCTGCAGGGAGAAGCCTCTTCTGGGACCCCTTAGCATTCTACATATAAAATACAAAGTGCGTCCAGTGAGAGCCGCCAGAAGGGAAAAGTACAGGACAGATGACACCAGGGATCACCTCCCTGCAGGGAGTAAGACTCACAGCCCAAGTCAGCAGGTTCGACCCGGACAAAAATCCACCTCAATTTTTATGTCACCACCTGGAGGAGGACCCTTCTACTTAGGGCAAAGCTTGATTTATGGCCCATGATAAATCCTAGCAAAACCCGGGCCATACCCCAGTGCGATTACAGTGGACAGAAGATAAAAATATAAACAAAACCTGAAATCCTTGTGCCCCTGTGGGAAGAGTTTTGGGGATCCCCACACATTTATCTTCTGGATGTTTCTACTCTGGGAAGGCAGATGCAGTGGGAGGGGAGGAAGGGGAGGAGTGAGGAGTGCTGGGCACACAGTATGTGCGAATGGGGTCTGGAGGTACCAGGAGCTTGGCAGGAAGTCCAGGGTGCTGGTGCTCCTTCCCCCTCGCATCCTCTCCCATCACCAAGGGCCCAAGGCTTCCCTGAGCAATCCCATTGGTGGGAGGGGCTCAGGTTTCCCAGAGTGACAGCCTTACTGCCTTCCTACCTTCTCGTCTTTAAGAGGGCCAGAGACCTCACAGGCCAGACATTTATTCCCTAACTAGTCACTGGGTTTTTCCCAGTGCCAGGCTCTGCCCTGACCTCTGGGAATGCACAGAGAGCAGACCAAGAAAGCCCCTGTTCTAACCCAGCTTACAGACATAACTGTGATAAAGATACAGCAAGATTCACCAGAGAGAACTGAGAACTCCCTACACACCTCTCAAAATGGATAAAATAAAAACAGTGATAACACTAAATGCTGGCGAGGATGTGGGGAAACGAGTACTCAGCCATTGCTGGTGGGCATGTAAAACGGCATAGCCTCTCTGGAAAACAACTTGGTGGCTTCTGAAAAAAACCAAATATGTAACTACCATTTGACCCAGCAAGCACTCTTGAGCATTTATCCCAGAGAAATAAAAACTTAGGTCCACACAACCTCGATGCAAATGTTCTCAGCAGCTTTGTGCACAGTAGTCAGTAACTGGAAAGCACCCGATCTCCTTTAATGGGTGACTGGTTCACCAAGCCACAGTGCATCCATTCCAGGGAGGACTAGGCAGCGATCAAAAGGAATGAGCTACTGATGCATTAAATTCCTGGAAAAGCCAGAGTGAAAAAAGACAATACTGGTAGGTTACATCCTATATGATTCCATTTACATAATGTTCTTGAGGTGGCATATTTATAGAGATGGGGAACCTGGGAGGAGTGGGGCAGGAGGGAGGTGGGCGTGGCTATAAAAGGGCAACACGGGGGACCCTCCTGGCGATGGGAATGTCCTGTACCTAGACTGTGTCAAGGTCACGATTGTGACTGATGTCATACTATGATATTGAAAGGTGTTACCATTGGAGAAAACTGGGTGAAGTGGACATGGGATATCTGGACAATCCTTAAAACCACATGAGAATCAACAAATGACATCAAAAATAAAAAGTTTAATTTAAAAAATCAAATGATAGGAAACAACCTAAACCAAACAATAAATCTTCTTCCACCCCAATGTTATTTATCATCTATCTATAGTAGTGGGTGGGGTGGTGGGGAGAGGGAGACTACTTTACTCAGAGTGGTCAGGGAGGACCTCCTTGAGGAGGTGTCCTTTGCCTGGATGGTAAGAACAATCCAGCCACAGGACGATGTAGGGAACAGAGTTCCGGGCTGTGGGAACAGCAAGTGCAAAGTGGGCAGTTCCACCAAGGCACTCTAGGTCTGGGGGGCCAGGTTCTGCTCTGAATGGCCCCATTTAACATGGTTCTTGTCTACTGAAAAACCATCCCACTTCTACATCCCTCCAGGAGGCTCAGGTCCCCCTGAGGTCCTTTGTAGGACTCCCTTCTTTCTCTCTGACTAGGAAGGGCAACCCCAGGCTGCAGGCCTCAATTGTCCATGCTACAGAGAGAGTTCTGAGGCTCCTTCCTTCCCCGACACCCCAGGTTTCCCTGCTGTCATGGTGGGGGCTAGAGGGAAAGCAGACGGCTTGAGAATGCCTGGCAGGCTCCGAGGCTCCCTGCTGGGTGGCTCCTTCTCCACTTCTGTGCCTGCCGGGGGTCCCAGGTGGGCTGCTCTGTGGCAGGCATGTCCCACATGACCTTCCGTGCAGTGAGCGCAGACACTCAGGCCTCTTAGCGCTGGATGGCAGGATAGGGTCGGACCGACCATAGGCCAAGTGCCTGTCCCCCACAGTGGGGCTCCCAAATGAGGGACCAGGACCATCACCTGGCCTCAGGCCTGCCCATCTTCACAACAGCTGGCATTTAGCTCCTCTAATCATCACTGTCCCTGCCTTACAGAGGAGGAGAGGGAGGGACAAAAGGACAAATCGCAGAGATGTTAAGTTACAGCATAAGGCTCTGAGTCCGAAGGCCGGCTCCCCAGGCCAAGCTCTTAACCCAACCGCTCTACCTCCTACCTCCACTCCACAAAGGGCACCAGGAAGGGGAAGGGTCCCTGCTATCCCCCGAGGGGCCCAGACCCCGGGCATTCAGAGATGCTCAGCACTGCCTCTGTGTAGGAGGGGTGGGAAGGATTTGGGTCGGCAGGGGAGGTTGGTCCTCCCTTCCCAGGAAGGCCAAGCAGGCGGGGCCAGCAGGAGGATGAAGGCTTGGCCGACCCCGGGAGCTGCAGCATCAGAAAGATTTCCCAAGCAAGCTCCAGACTGTGGCTTTCCTCCGAGGGGGCGGAGTGGCTCTGAGACCCCAGAGGGGACCCTGGAACTCGCCCACTTGCTTCCGGGGAGCCTCCCCTGCTCCGTACAAGCACCTCCCCCACCCCGCCCTGTGGTGGTTCTGGCAAAGCTCTGCCAGGCCGCAGAGGAGGGGAGAGGAGAGGAGGGGATGGAGCCGAGGCTCTGTCAGGCTTTCCCATCGCACCTTCTGAGCTGGTGGCCCACAGCACTGGTCTCAAATGTGCCCCACACCCTAGCCCCGTACCCTCTTCCCTCTCTAATTCCCCGACACAAAACCTGCTTCTCAGCCTCCGTGCCTTTGCTTGTGCTGAGCTCCTGGCTGGAGAGCACCCAGTACCCCACACGTCCATCATCCTCCTTCTCGAGGAGGTCACAGCCCACCCACACTACGAGACTCCACTCAGATGATCCTTTCTCCGGCTCTCAATTCAGATGCCAGGATGACTCCTGCCATTGATTTCACTCTGCCTCGGACTTATTTTCTGCGTCTCGGTGTTTCTGCTAGATTGTAAGCTGCTCGAGATCAGACTGTCATTACGGCGCGCAGCTGGTGAGGGCCAAGGGCAGAGGCCCAGTGGCACCAAAATTACCGTTGTGCATGTTGCTCACTATACAATGGCACTGCCCTTAAAGGCAGACTCAAAGATGTCATTCTTATCTCCTGGAAGCAAGGACTCATGGCCTCGTGTGGTCCACTTCCTCGTGAATAGGGCTGACCTGTGTAACCAGTGGGATTTGCAGACGTGATGGTGTGCGACTTCTGAGAGGAAGTTATAAGGGGCCTTCTGGGGGAAGCCAGCTGACATGTTATAGGGACACTCAGCACCCAAGCAGCCCAATGGTAAGGGACAACGGCTTCCTGCCGGCAGCCAGCACCGGCTCACCCGCTGTGTGACTGAGCCACCGTGAGAGGGGGCCATCCAGCCCCAGGCAAGCCTTCGGATGCCAGGGACCCCACTGATATCCCGGCTACAACTCTCTGAGAGCTGCTGACCCGGAACCACCTAGCCGAGCTGCTCCTGAATTCCGGTCCCACAGACCCTGTGAGGCAGCGAACATCTACTCCCCATTTAAGTTTCTAAATTTTAGAGTGATTTGTTATGCAGCTATCAGTAGCTAACACAGGGCCTACTGACTTCGGAGACATGCTAGATCTGTGCTATTTAGCAGACAGTGGTTAAAAGCTCCAGTCTAACAAAATCAGTGTATTACAAGGCTGTTTTGATAGATGCAAGTTGATGCAGTAAGGAAATGGCCCCTTCTCCAAATTCCCACCCAGCTACAATGTGGGTGGCAGGTTCCTTGTGCTCAGAGACACCCTCTCCGCTCAGGTTTGTAAATGGAAACGTGAGTGTTAAGCATCAAGTTCAAATCAGAAAAGTCCCAGAAAATCAGTTCTTTATGGAGAGCCACATTTTCTTGCTTGCTTACTGCTTTAAGGACAAAAATGTTTTAAATGTTTCTGAGAGAAAATTCTTACAATTCTTTAAGCTTTCTCTTGCCTTTTAAAATAGAGGAGTTGCAGCCCACTGAACTGTGGGTGGGTGGTCAGTGTCTCATAGGAGCCCCCTGAGGAAGGGAGGCTGGCCATTCCTACACTAACTGTCCCTCTCGTCACTCTGGGAGCCCCGTCTGTTGGGACTGGGAATCGGGAGCCCTTAGCTGTGTGGCTTTGGGAGGGCCCTTGGCCTCTCTGGGCCTCTGGTTCTTCATCTTATCATCTCAAGTTCACGGAAAACCTGATGACTGTTGTCATGATTTCCAGAAGCTACATGTGCAAAAGGGAGATGAGGACAGGGCCTCATCCTTGGGGCCTGGGGTGACCTGGACACAAAGGCTGGCCTGCCTGCCCAGCAGCGACTTCTCATTGTGCCTCGGTTCAGAGCTCTTGTCCCATTCCCGGAGGAGCGGATGTAACCATGACCCTGGGGGCCGTTCTTCCGGGCAGGAGGTGGGGTTGCCGTTTGCCATTTCATTGTCTCTTTGGGAAGAATCGCCCCCTCCGTGCACTCTGGGAGCTTCCCCAGTGACCCTGAGATTCCCAGGCCCTGGAGGGCCTGTAGACAGCAGTGTCCCCAAGGGGATGCCACACCACGCCCCTACCTTCCCGCCCAGGCCCTGCATCCCCTTCACCACCCAAGCCAGGGCAGTGCTGTCTCCAAGAATAACACACTCAGGAAAGAGAATTACACACACACACACACACACACACACACACTCTTAGCAGCCAGGAGAGGCATAATGCAAAACATAAACCTCTGGTTAGGAGGGGATAGGAAGAAAACATAGTTCAGAAATACAGGGGGAAGCAGGACAGAGGCGAGAGGGAAAGAGGAGCTTGGAGATGGAGAAAGGAGGTGGAAGAGGAAGGACGCAGGACAGCTGAAAACGTCTCCTGTGTGTTCATCATTCCAGGGGACCTCCCCTGGGCCTCTGCCCTCCGGGGAACGTTCTAGAGCCCAGGGATGTCTGAGCAGCCCTGTCTGACCAAAGTAGTACTTCTCTTCTCCGAGCCTCTGTTTATTCAGCTACAGAATGGGAACACTACTTGTCCCAGGTACGGTGCCCATGTCCCCCTCTTTCCCAACCAGGAGGATGGGGCACGCCCCCAGTGTACTATCTAAGGAGGCCAGGAGATGCTCCTATAAGAGAAACAGAAAAGTGGTGGGGACAGGGCTATTGGAAGAGGCCACCAGGGCCTTCGACCCACAGCAATGCGTTAGAGAAACCTGGCTTTAGAGGTGCCTGGGTGGGTCAGTCAGTTAAGCATCCAGCTCTTGATTTCAACTCAGGTCATGATCTCAGGGTCCTGAGATTGAACCCGTGCCAGGCTCCAGGCTGAGTGTGGACCCTGCTGAAACCTCTCTCCCTCCTTCTGCCCCTCCCCCTCGCCCCCCTCCCCCGGCTCACACTCTCAAAGGAAGGAAGGAAGGAAAAAGAAATCTGGCTTTAGAAGTCCTTCAGTACAAATTCCTTGAATGTGACTTGACTTTTTGTATTCTTTTGTGTCCTGTTCTGATAACCCGTCAAGCAAGCTGGCTAGAGCATTTACAAGAATCACTGCTACGACCTACCCTGTACGGATGGCTCGTAACATGCCGGTCACTGCCTCAAGTCCTTCCTCAGCGGACTCAGCTCTGAGAGGTGCCTATATTTTATCGTCACCTCCAATTTAGAGATCCAGAGCCTGGTATGGAGAGAGTGAGTCGTTGGAGCCTCAGGCCAGCAGGGGTCAGAGCAGGATTTGAACCCCGCGGCACCTGGGTCCAACACTCATATTCATTCCCTTCCACCACGCTGCCTCCTACAAAGTCCAGCTTGGGATTTGAACCCTCTTTCCCAAAGGTCGTATCTTACTGTAGAGATTTATCAGAGTCAGGGCTGAGGGATGTGGGCCGGGGAGGCGGGGTTCGGGGCTAAGACCCATGCACATCAGGGCAGCTCCGTACCAAGCACAAATGAGAAGTAGGGACAGAAAGGCACTGGACCCTGGTGGCCTGGACGATCAGGCCCGGCTTTCAGGAGGAGGGGCCTTGTCTGTGCTGTGCAGGACAGAGAGGATTTCACTGGGCAGAGGGGCAAGAAGAAGCTGCCCCACATCATTTGGATCTGGAAGACTTAAGATTTCCAGAATCCCCTCATGCAGGAATTGGTTTTCAGCCAGCAGGGGCCTGAAGTGGACAGACGGCCTTCTGAGAACAGAAGACCCTGCTCAGAGTGGTGGAGGGGGAGGCCCTCTTCTCGGACTGCCTGGGTCCCCCTCCTGGCTCCCCCACGGACGGCCCCTGGGACTCGGTATCACCGTCCTCCAGCTCAGTTTCATCCTCTGTATGAAGGGCATGATGGTCACGTCCACCTCTCAGAGTCATCCCGTGGCTCGGATAAGGAGAGGCACATGAAGTGCCCCCTGGTACACAGTAAGCTCTCAACCAGTGTCCGCAGTGATGAAGTCCAGGAAGGCCACGGACCCCTAACTGATGTCTTGGCAGAGGGAAGTAGGACCTTATTGGCAACTGTTTTGTCTTTTGCATAGTTTTCTAGAAGTCCACACTATTTAAGCACCTGTCTCAGAGATACCCCGAGAACAGCCTTTACGTGCTCCCAGGGCCACCCCGGCTCATGTAGGGCGTGATAATCTTCCAAGGCCCTTCCAGGGCTCCTGTCTCATGTACTTCTAACCCAGGAAACAGGCAAGGCTGGGAGACATTTTATGCCCATTTTACAGATGAGGAAAATGAGGCACAGACAGGAGCCTGTGCCCCAGGTGACACAACAGATTAGTTCCCGAGTCAGACTTTGCACCAAGGTGTCCCGACGCCCCTGCCTCTGCTCCTCTGATAGATTACAGTGCCCCCCGCCCCCCCGAGGTGCAGGTGCTAGTCAGGGACCCAAGTTCTCAGACTGGTTTTACCGGAAACAAGACGTGCATGTAGGCAAATGACATACTCCGGCTGCCCTTGGTTTGCTTTTCGGGGAAACAGGGAAGTAATTGCCTAGATCTCACCTGCTCTAAGGCAGGCTTTGCTTCTATGTCTGGGTCATGTTCAGATTGCCATGAAACAGCTGAATGAATGAGAACCATTCAAGTATACAGTAGGCATAAACTTGAAGTCATAAAGGGCAGCACGGTGGCTCCAACCCTCTGCCTTGGGAACACATAGCATTTAACAGAGCCCTGTCATTCATAAGGCACTTACATTCATTTGTCTCATCCTTATACGATCCCCATTTGATGGCATCAGAGAGGCTAAGTGACCTGCCCCAAGTCACACAGCTAGAAAACAGCGGACTGGGCCTTGATGCCTACTCCGTCCCATCTCTTTCTCATCTTCCATGGCTGCCTTGGTGTTGTGATTTTGAGGACAGTTCTATTGTTTGGATCCACAAGCCCAGTACCTCCCCGAGTCCTTCTCGGTTCAGCAAATCTGGGGCTCAGGTTATGCTTCTATCTGCCAAACTCCCAGGGCAGGCTGGCCCCAGCCGGCAGGCAGACTCCTGCTGCCCTGGGAGTGACCCCACTGGTCTCGAGCCCCAGCTCCTCCCCAGCCTGGGCATGGAGCTTCAAAGCCACCTGGCAGAAGGTGGCCACGGTGAGGGTGAGGGGCTGCACAGGGGCCAAGAAGGGACGTGGCGCTCTTTTCCGGACCTGGCCAGGAGGCTGGGCTGCCGGCCTCTGCCTCCTATGGGCAGTGGTCTGTGTGGGTCCTGAAACCTGCAAGGGGCTGGTGGGCCGGAGCAAAAGAGGGGCAGGGAGGCCTGACCCAAGCAGCTGGCCAGCCCCATAGACCTCTGCCCGGGCATGCTCCACCCAGCCCTTGGCAGGTCCCTTAAGCAGGGCAGCCACACCTCTTGGCCCCAGAATGCCCCGGGGCCTCAGCTGCCCCAGAAGCCGGGGCCAAATTTGCGGGCTGGGAGGCTGGGCCGGGCCCCTTCGACTTCCAGCCCGCCTCCCGGAGCACCCCAGGCAGGGTGCCCACAGCTGGGAGAAGCTGGTCCCGCCTGCTCTATTACCCTGCCAGGACACACCCAGGGCCCACGGTCTCCGGTGCACCTTGGGCCTGGGGCTTGGAGCTGGCTGGTTTCTTCGAAATGAGTTCTGATCTTCCCTCTCCTCCTGAAGGTGCTGACCACACCAGGAGTTCCCTGATAGTTGGAATTCAGCTCCCTCCACCCCGCCTCACACAGTTGTGTCTCCCCTTCTCTTCCCCCCAATGCCTCGTCCCCCCATCCACAGGACAAGACATGTGAGGGCTGGGCCAAGGGCCAGGCCTGATAGGCCCTCCTGGGTTCTCATCCCAGCCACGGCCAGAGTTTTTCTGTCCCTGCGGCTGGGGGTCTGAGTGTTTTTCTCCTGTTATCAGTCGCTTGGGTTCCTGCTCCACTGTTCTCTGCTGAAACCCCTGTGTCCATCGTGCTTCGTGCCTGTCCAGTTCTATACTCTGTGAGGTTTATCCTCATTGGCTTTTCTCCATGCATTTCCCTAGGATCCCCGGGACAGGAGGAATTACTTGGCCCACCTTGCTGATGACAAATTTAAGCTCAGGCTGGTAATCACACCAGCCCAAGGTCACAGAACTAGGTAAGGGACAGAGACCCCAGACCTCCTGCCTTGTAGCCCAGACCATCCACTGTATTGTGCTGTGTCTCTTGCCCACGTCCGCCCTCACCATCATCACCACCTGCACCTCCCCCCATACCCTGCACAGGTTTGATTTGATGAGAACAAGGTCTAGGACCTCCCATAGGGGTTGGAGTAGGAGCAAAGACCAGGTGGGCTTCTCCCTACTTAAATTCTTACTGGGGTGAAACCTGTTTGAGGGGGCAGACTTGAGGGGTACCTAGGAGGGTGACCTGAGAGATGGCCAAGGAAGAATGAGGGGTGGCTCCATACCCAGACATTGGTGATAGACGGGACATGGGGGTATATGAATGTCAGAGCTGCTCACTTACCCCATAGAGGAACCCCTCCCTCTTGGCAGCAGTGGCCCACAAGCATCTGGGTGAATCCAAAGTGGGTGTATGAGGGCATTGTCCCCAACCCCTCACCCAAGGGGTGGTTTGAAACATTTCACTTTGCAAAAGTACTTTCACCTCCTTGAGATTATACCCATTTTGCAGAAAAGGAAACAGAAGTAAAGTGAGGTCAAGGTCATAAAGCAATGTCGTTAAGACTGTTGAAGAATGTGCATATGCCCACCTTCCCCCCAACAGGGCCATCGATTTTTCTAAGGCTGTGCAGTGACCTCGCAGGAAAGATAGAAAGAGTGGGTTCTCTAAGGGGCTGCATGGCCTCAGGAACACAATGAGGGCCTTCTCCAGTGAGCCGGGAGGGAGGCTGGGGGCCGGCAGAGCACCCAGCAGGAGGCACCCCCTGCTGACGGCTGGAGCACTGGCCGACTGGCGGTGGGAGTCTGAGCCAGACAATAAAGTGCTGCCCCTTCCAGCTGCTGTCCTTTCATTATTTACTGATCCTTTGTTTATTAGAGGATGAGGTGAAGGGGGGCAGGGGAGACTTGTTTTAAGAAAAATCGCACACCTCTTTATGTTCAAAATAAAGGATTTACTACTTGTGTTTATTACAGGTGATTTCCTGAGCCAGAAAACTCCTTGGGAGGCTTATTAAACCTTATTAAGCCACTGAAAATTTAGATAATAAAATAAATCACTCGTCTCCCATAAACAGCTCCAGGCCCCATGTTAGCGAGTCTGAGTCTCAGCTGCCTCTGGGGAGGGGGAGGCGCCTTTTCAGGTGCACTGGCTGCTGGGCTCGGCTGGGGGGTGGGGAGGGGCTGTGCCAGTCCCCTGGGAGCGCTCTTCTCTTCGTATCTCTGTCCAGAGATGCTCTCTCCTGCCGGGGGAGGGGAAGAGCTTCAAGTTTGTTAGTTATTTAAGGGGGTGTGCGTGGACTCTTGGGTTAAGTGGCACCCAATTTGCATTCTTCCTGGGGATATTTTAGTGTCTTTTCTAGAAGTACCAAAGTGGCTTGCAGAGCTGGCCATCCCTCTGCCTACGCATCCCTGTGACCCGCGTGCCAAGGGTTCCCTGTGCGAAGCCACTGCCACCGCCACCCCAGGGGACTTTGCAAGGGGAAGAGGGGAAAGCAGAGCCCAGGTGAGAGGGCCGTAGCTGGGATGGAGAAAGGACAAGTTGGTTTTGGGAAAGAGAATGTGGGGTAAGGGCTGAGAAATGCCCCGGTACGCAGTCTACAAAGAGGGGTAACCCCTTTCGGGGAGGAAGGGCAATCAAAGCCCTTGTTTACAATTAATCTCTGCCCTGCAGCTGGATTCCAGGTGACCTAGGCGCAGCCACGTTCACTCTCTGAGCTTCAGTTTCTTCTTTACTGGAAGACCAGGAGGCTGCTGCCCTCAGACTGGACAGCTCTATGCTCTCCTCCAGCTAACCCACTTAAATATTTGGGTTCCAGGGTTGATCCTTGGATTCCAAGGTCATGAACAGCTCACTTCGGGTGATCTTGGGGCTGCTGCACCCAACTGTGAGTTTCCTGGTTCTGTCCAGCCCTCTCCTGCCAGGTGTCACAGGGACATGGCCAGGGTATACGGGGAAAGAAGCGTGAACACACTTTGGGCTTTCAAAGGATGGATGTTCTATAAATTCAGGGAGGGATGAGCATTTGGCCACACTGGGTAGAGTGATGGAGACCCAAGAGGTTGGTAGAAAGTGCTGACTGTGTGCCCTCTCCCTGCCCCCAAGGGCGGGGAGGGCACACAGCCAGCACTTTCTACCTGACACTGGGATGGGGATGGTTGGATGCTCGTGGAGCCGAGTGGTGGCAGGGCAGAGTCTGGAAGCCGCTTCTCCAGAATGGGCACTAATTCATCACAAACAACCCCTCAGGCCTTTTGGGAGGCTGTGGGGGTGCAGACAGAGACACAGATGGACAGAGAGACAACCCTCTGTGGGAGACAGAGGGTTAATTCTGAGCTGCCTCCAACTGAGAGCAAGGGAATCAAACTGGTAACTGAGATACACATCTGTCCTAAATATTTTATGTAATTCTGTCACTTAATCCTCTCAAAAACCCCAAGAGGTGGCCAGTGCCATCATCGTCACCCCATTTTTCAAACAGGGAGACTGAGGTAGAACTGTGACTTGAATCCGGGCAGCTGAGCCCCACATTTCCTGAACAGGCCGCAAGGCCGCCTCTCAGCTGGTGGGGTTTGGCCTTTCTAGGGAGAGCTGGAGAAGCAGGGAGGGGAGGCTGGAACTCCTGGCCCGAAGAACTCTCAGTACAGAATTAACACTAGGAGTGGGGAGGGCCAGCCCAGGGGTGTGGACAGGTCCCGGAGGGCAGGAGGCAGGGGCCCTGCGGGGGTCAGGGAGGGTGCTCCACCCACGAAATGATGTGGGGGTTGACCTCAGAGGCACCCAAGCAGCCGGGGTTGGGGCAGGGAAAGAAGAGCATTCTGGCAGAGAGAACAGTGTGTGGAAAGCAAAGCACAGAAGCTGGAGTTGAACACTGCGGGAACAATGGGTAGTGGGGTGCTGGGTGTCATGGCTGCTGTTCACTCTTTGGGGAATCCTGGGGGGAATGGGGAGGAGGCGGAAGCAGGGAGGTGAGGCCTCGGGAACATCGGGACTGCGTAAGCGGCCACGGGGCAGAAGTCCGGGAAGGTTCTGGACGGGAGAGGAATCTGCCCGGCATTGCATTTGAGGTCGGTGTCGGCAAGAGGGCTGGGGAAGGGCAGCTGGAAACCAGCTAGGAGACTGTATTTTCGGACCCAGGAAGGAGCTAGTTCCCATTACTCACAGCCATGCCCCTGCCCTTCTCAGGGCGCCAGACCTCCCAGACCTCAGGTGGGATAGGGTGGGGAAGGGCTCCAGCTGAGGTGGGAGCTGTGGGAGGCAGGAGGGCAGAGTCACACTCCGGGGCCTTGGCCCAGGTGTAGGACGTCCTAGTTATGCCTCAGCCCTGGAAAAACTCTTCTGCCTCCCTGCCATTGTCCGCCTCAGCCTGCAGACAGGGCCCAGGTCAGCCGCCCAGCTGGATGGCCTCAAGGATCCCGGCTCAGCCTGTGTTTTCCAAAGGAAGTGAAACCTCAGATTTGCCTCCGATCTTGCTTTTTTCTTCTAAGCAGACGCCATCCACCACGAGAACCGCCTGGTGTTTGGCTGGGAAGAACAAACTAGAAACTTGCAATTTTCAGGCTTAATTGCACAGTTACGTATAATAGTATTATATAGAACTTTTATTGCACCGGGAAAGTCCAAGCATTTCCTTTTCCTATTTATACTCCAGCCCAGTCTCTCCTTTGCTATAATGTCCTTCCTTGCCTGCTGCAGAAGCCGAAGGCTGTTCTGTTCCAGGAGCCCTTTCGGAAGAAAGGACAGTTGGGATGTGAGTGGAAACTCATTTGTCTTAAGTGGTTTCCTAGCGGAACATCAGTCAGTCAATTCATACTGGTCATCAGTTACTCAAATGTGTGCTTGACCTGGGCTTCACACTGTGTGGGGTTTTAAACAAGACCCCAAACCTGCTTTTGAGGGGCTTCTGGTCTCACTGAGCAGGTGAGACTAACCCACAGCAAAATACTAGACAGAAATAGGACCCAAGAAGGAATCTAGGGTGGTCTGGGAGCTACAATCAGGAATGGGAGGCCAGGAAGGGAGAGGTGGGGGTCCAGGACCCCAGTGCTGGGCTGGGGATGGGGAGGCCTCATAATGCTGTGCAACAGGCTTCCCTTTGTGACCGAGCACAGCCCTGGGAGTTCCTGGCCTTCCCTGTAGTTTGGTTTCCCGATGCAAACCTCGAAAACAGGAGTCTGTCTTCCCTCCACCATGCCGCGCTCAGCCACCAGGCCTGGGTGCTGGGCTCTCCCAGCCTCTGGGGAGGGGCCTCACCTGCCAACAGCTTCCAGAGTAACTACCCCACCCCCAACCCTTCTCCTGCCCCGCCCTGCCCTCCCCTACCCACCACCACTCATCACTCATCTTCCATCTGCCCTGAGAGTTTTGGTCAAGATTATCCCAAATTACACTGAAAATATTCTCAAGGCACAAGAATCCTCACCCATACCCCCCTGTAGCCCCCAGCCCAAAGAAGCCTGGTTGGCCGACCGAGGAGCTGCAATGGGCTCCGTGATTTCCTCACACCTAAGGAAGTCTGGTCCCCCTTTGAAGTCTCAAGTTCAAACATACTGAATAAGCGTTAGAAAGTTAAAAAGTTAGAAGAGAGTTTGGCAAAAACCCATTATTTGCAGAGGATAGGATTGGATACTTTCCTATATAAACAATGGACAAGTTCAAAAATACGTTAGAGGAGCCCATTTACTTGGCAACAAAAGTAGATGTAACACCTAGGAATAAGCTCATAAGAAATGTGCAAGATCCATACAAGAGAAGTGACTGAAGCATTTTTTAGAGATATTTAAGTGGAAAGATACACCCTGCTCTTGGGTATGGAGCCACAATGCTGGGAACTCGCCAGGGCCTCCTAAACTGTTCAATAAATCCCATATGATCCCAATAAATATATCAACCAGAATTTCTATTGAAATTAGATAAGTGAACTCTAAAGTTCATGCAGAAAAATAAGCATTTAAGAATGGCTCAGAGAGTTTTGAAGCAGATTAGTGACGGGAGTAGGGAGACTAGCCTTACCAGATAGGAAAACACATTATAAAGCCATAAACATAAAATATTTGGCTCTGGATCCTGAACAGTGAGACAGATCAATAGAAAGTCATAGACAGTCCATAAATGGCCTCATATAAATTCATATCTGTATAAATTTAGCATACAATAAAGGGGGGAACTCAATTTCTATTTTAAGATGAATTTTCCAATAAACGGGACTGGGACAACCGGCCAAATCATATAGGAAACCAAACAAAACAAAACTTGGATCCCTTCCTCACTTCTTATGCCAAAATAAATGACAGGTACAGCAAAGATTTGCAAGTTAAAAAAAATCACAAAAAGGAAATATTGGGAAATGAGTTTATAATCTCAAAGGGAACTGCTTTTCTTTCTTTTTTTTTTAAGATTTTATTTATTTGACAGACAGAGATCACAAGTAGGCAGAGAGGCAGGCAGAGAGAGAGGGGGAAGCAGGCTCCCCCTTGAACAGAGAGCCGGATGCGGGGCTCGATCCCAGGACCCTGGGATCATGACCTGAGCCGAAGACAGAGGCTTTAACCCGCTGAGCCACCTAGGTGCCCCGGGAACTGCTTTTCTAAGTCAGATGGAAAATCTAGAAGCCATAAAAGATTGATAAATCTGACTAAATAATGGCTTAAAAATTTGTGCACAACAAAAATCCCATAACAAAATCAAAGCACAAATAAACCAGGAAAAATATTTGCAGAACATATGATGAAGGACTAATTTCCTTTATAAAGAGAGCTTATATTAAATCAGGAAAAGATCTACAGCTTGTTAGAAAGATTGGCAAAAGGCACGAACGGGAAGATCACAAGAAAGGAAATACAGACAGCTTTTAAATATGCGAAAAATGCTCAAGATCACTCAGCATTAAATACATAAAAATGAAGTAGAAATAGATTTTAATTTTCATCTGTCAGATGGGCAAAAAATAAATTCTGATGACCTAGAAATGTCCCTTCTAGATTTTTATCTTATAGTTTTATTATCACATGTGCCCCATTTATGGACAAAGATCACCCCTCGCAGCATTGATTCTATGGGCAAAGATAAGAAGAAACCATATGTTCATCAATGGGGGGCTAGCTTGACATGTGGTGGAGTTCTAGGCAGCCCTTAAAAAGGAGGGGCACCTGTGTATTGTTATACAGAGAACTATCTCTCAGATTTACTGCAAAGTGTGCTGTCTAGTGCATGGTTTGTTGCCATGTTTGGAAAGAAAAAATGACTGCATACACATTCGTTGGCAGGTGCATGGGCTATCTTTGGAAAGACACACTAAAAACTGGTTACAGGCGCTCTTCAAGATAGGATTGGAGAACTGCCAGTGAGGGGTGGAAGGTAGATTTATTTTCCTATATCCACAGTTGATATAGATGATATTAGAATTTTAAAGCCATTACTATTAAAAATATTGAGTGATTTGGATTCTCTCCCCTCTTTCACAAACTCCCTAATCTTCTGTGGGGTTTTTTGTAACGTCTGATCGTTGTCAATTTGTTGAAGGACATTTCAACTACTCTGGCTCAGTTTTTCTGTCTGTAAAATGGGGTTAATCACACTGGGCTGTCTATCTCAGAGGTGGTTGTGCAGATCAGATGAGAATTGGTTGAGGATAAGCTTTAGCCGTCATCGGGTCTTGTAGGATACAACTGTGGGATATTAGGGGTGGCCCAGGCTCTGTCCAGCACCTACATGCCACACAGCAATATTCCCGTGGCTAGAAAAGGTAGGCCATGGGTGAGAGGGAGATTCTTCTATAGCGAAAGAGCACATGGTTTCAGCCTCAGGATGCTGTTTGCTGTTCTGATGCAGGGAAGAGGAGGAACCCTGATGTGTTTTTAGCATCTTGTGAATGGCAGGACTCCTAGGATGGTCTGGCTGCAAATGGGGTTCATCACAATAATCAAAACCTACTGCTTCCTAATCCCCCACCTATTTCACATATATTAACTCATTCATGATGCCCATTTGACAGATGTGGCCACTGAGCTCTAGAGGCTTGAAGTGACCCACTCAAGGTGCCCAGATAGTAAGAATCTGAGCCCCTGGTCCCTGTTCTGTACAGAACTTTCTATGGCTCCCTTTAGGGCATCCCACCACCCCAGTCTGCCCATCATGGTCCTTTATAGTCTGGTCTTAACCTTATTTCCCAGAGTTGTCTAACCTCAACTATCTCTTGGCATTGCCCTCCAAACACACCAGGCTAATTTCAGCTTTTGCACCTGTTCCTGAGCCTGCTCACACCTGTCCTGTGATCCCAGTCTTTTCAAGACCCTCCCTGAATCTCACTTGCCCCTGTCTAACCCAAGGTGACTTTCCACTGTGTGTCAGTCAGCCTCCAAGATGGTCCCCCAGGGATCCTCACTTCCTGGTATTCACATCTTGTGACTTCCCTCTCACATTGTATCAGGGTTGGTCAGTGTGACCACAGAACACAAGGATGTGATGGTGCGTGACTTCCAAAGCTAGGTTATAAGAGACATTGCCACTTTTGCCTGGCTTTCTCTTGGAACTCTTGCTGTGGGGGAAACCAGCCGCCATGTTGGGAGATATCTAAGCAGCCCACGGAGAGCTCCAAAAGGAGGAACTGAGGCGTCCCACCAGCAACCAGCACCAGCTTGCCAGCTGTGTGAGTGAACCAACTTAGAAGCAGGTCTTTCAGTCCCAAACAAGACCTAAGACGACTGCTGTCCCCATCAGTCAAAATTTTGACTGCCACCTCATGAGAAACCCTGGGCAGGAACTCCCCAGCTAAGCAGCTCCCGAATCCCTGACTAAAAAAAAATCATGAGGGTAATAAATGCTATTATTTTAAGCTGTTAAAGTTTGCGGGGCACTTTTGGTAGGCAGCAACAACTAACGAATGCACATTTCTTTCAAACCCTTTGGGAGTTGGGACCTTACCCCTTGGCCCTCACCCATTTACTCTCTTGCCTAGCTTTTCATGTGTGTAATCTCGGCTTCCCAACAAAATTGTAAACAGGTGTGGGTTATAATTCCCCTAGATCTGCCATCATGCCTAATAGGGGGGCTGGAGACAGAGGGAGAGAGCCACAGTGATTTTTCTGGCTTCCTATTTGTGAAGGGAAGGCAAGTAAGTGAGAGGTCACAGCACACGGGTGTGGGATGCTTCCTGCTCGACCAGGACCCACCTAAGTATGTACACAACTCACAGAATACCTGTAAACCCACAGTCTAAGACCTACAGCTCACCCTCACACCACAGCATTCATGGGGGAGCCATCTGAATGTTTCCTAGTGAGTCAGACGCACAACCCACGAACTGGGGTCTCCCAGAGGGCGGGGGCGAGAAGAGAGCCTGGAAAGGGCTGTTGTCTCATACTCACTACCCTGAGTGCTACTTGTGATTTATTGCTTGCTCCACACCCTCTCCAAAAATATTTCTTTCAAAGCCAGAGTGACAACCTCCTTTCAGCATTTCTGACACTCAATTCTGAATAGATGGTGTGCTTAAGCCCCAAGAACAGTTTAAGAGTTTAAGAATCATAAAGAAAACTACTGTAAAGGCAACTGCTGCTTTTAAAGCAGCCCCCCCCACCCCACCCCAGCCCCTCTCGGAGCCAGAGCTGCCTGCCTTGTCCCCAGAGACACAGCTCTGAAACTGCCCAAGCTCTTTCCCCTACAGGCTGTCAGCGGGAGGACGTGACCCCCACTCTCCCCCTCCCAAGCTCCCTCCCACCACCCATCTCTTTCCCAGGCCAGCAGGCTGATTTTCCAAGACTCATCAAAAAAGGTTGAAGGGAGGAGGAGAGCCCTTTTGTAAAATGGCGTCTACGCAGACGCAGACCCCCCCGTTTTTTTCAGCTGGGTGGGCGGAGGTGACCAAAGACACAATTATAACGGAGCCCATCCTCTCCCGCGAGACCCATTTTAACCAGCGTGTAATAAAGCCCCAGCTCATCCACCCTCTGATTTGGGTCAGATGAGATGAATTTTTAGCTTTTCTGGGGAGTTCGTGCCAGCGGGGGCAGCAGAGGAGGGGAGGAACAAACAAATAAGCTGCGGCTCCCTGGAAGAAAGGAAGAGTAGGGAGCAGACAGAGCAGGAGACTCAAGAGGTCACCCTGGGCTCCTTCCGCCATGTCTCTGCTTCCAAGTTAGCTACCCAGGTCCTAAACCTTGGCTGAGATCATGGTCTCCCTCTCTTTCGTCCCCTTGCTCCCAACATCAGTGCGCCGTCCCAGGGCCACCGTCTTTCTTATCTGTGCTCTTCTCTCCATTCCTGCTGCAGCCACCAGTGCCATCACATGGCCCTTGTCCACCTTGCTTCTCTGTCTCCTGCAGACAACCTGCCTCCAACAACTGGAAGGCATTACCAGCATGCCTGCCTCCTACCACCTCAGCCTTGCTCAATCTGTCCTGTCGGCTGAATCTCCCTCCTGACCTCCTCACCCTCTTGCACCACTATTGGGCTGATTCTTGCTCAACCTTTGAGACTTTGCACAGGCGTCACCTCCTCCAGGAAGCCTTCCTGAATTAGGTGCCTGGCCTCCATGCTCCTTTCCTTTCCTGTCTCTTAGACCTTAGCACATGGAGATACAACTGGAAAATGGGTAGTATTGTGATCGACCTGGGATAGGAGGTGCTGGGGGTGACAGGTCAGGATAGGGGTAGACAGACTACAGTGGGTGTGGCAGGATGGGCACTCGAGTATCAGGGATCCCCCTAACCCATGGGGTGGGAGGGGCTGCCAGGAGGGAGAGAAATGTGTCCTAGTGCAACCCTGAGCATCCATGGAGTGTTAGGGCTGGGATGGGATCGGACAGAGGTAGAGACAAGAGTACGTACGACCCTGCTCTGGGTGGCAGAGGCCAAGGAATTTCCCATGCAGTGATGGGGGGTGGGCAGGACATCTTGGAAGTGGCTACAGGTGATTTATAAAGATTTAGTTATTAAAATTGTAAAAGGAACAATGTGTACCAAGATGCAAACCTCATCAGGGAGAAGGGTTAGGGAGGAAGGTGTCCTAACAGACAATAGTAGAATGGGGCAAAAGTTGGGATACTTATATATTCCCCTAAGAAAGGTCATTCCTTCCTTTTCCACTTCACCCCAACACTCACCACAGTCTGCAACGGAGGGGCCAGCCAACTGGTGCGGTCCTGCCCTGGAATTCTCGGCCCCTCCTTTATTAGGGCCGCTCTCACCCTCTCTAGACTGAGCTCTGGGTCCCTCCAATAGTCCTGGGCACTCAGTAAGCAAGGCCCTCAGGCTGCTGGAGACAAGGGTTGGGGGGGTCTTCAGACCCAAAAGAACCCCCAACTCCATTCGTAGGCTGAGCAAATGATTTCACACACACGTATGGCTGGGTTTCAAATGCACGCAGATGGGATGTAATGAATTCAACACAAATGCATGTAACACCGTGACTGAATGGTGAGAGAAAGGTACAGCCAGCTGGAGGTCCAAGAAATGTATTGAGCTTCAAAAACGATCATCATTTTGAAAAGGATAGGGCCCCCAGGACCAGAACTAAGTGCCTTGACAGTAAGACTTGCTTCTCTGTACCCTACACGGTATGGAGCACAGAACTTCTCGCCTTTGGCAGGCATCTGGCCTATGTTCATTGAATGACTTGTTGAGCATGCGTGGGCCCAGTTACCTTGAAGTAGTCAGTATGACCTTGACCTTCCTAAGGAGGAAGTGACTGGGAGCATAAATAGCAAAGAAGGGTAGAGCCCCCAGTGAGCAGCAAACACTTGGGTCTGCTTCACCCTTCTTGTAACCCTGGGCCCAGCCACGCACTGGGCCCCTGCACTTTCAAGTAGCAAGCAGAGCAAAATGCTAAACCAGAAAATTCACATGAGCTAAAACTCCCAAGAGGGGAAAAAAATGGTGGGGAGGGGAGAATCTTCTTTCTTCCGATGAAACAATTTCGGCTAGGAATAAAAAGGATTTCCTCTGAAAACCTTCAGCCCAGCACTGCTTCATAAAGGCTATAACCTCAAAACATAACCAACACAACCACTGTGAAACGCTCCATTTTGTTCTCCAGTATTCAGTTTGAGAGGGGAGGGGAGCATCCGGTTGGTTCCTCTGAAGAGGTGCGATCCCTGGGAGGAGACAAGGGCCATCTATCCCTCTCCCAGAAGGACCAGAGTGAGCCGCAAGTGTGCATCCCATGGGATTTCTACATAATTTGGTCTACGGTATCACTTCTGTGCTGAACATCACATCACATCCACCCACAGAACCACTGAACCCTGAGCATGTCAACGCATCCGGAGTATTTTTCACTCCATGCACCATTTCTTGAGCACCTACTATATGCCAGGTATCCCATATTATGTATAGTATGTTATTAACCTCATTCAATCCTTCTGACAAACGACCCTGTGAGCTGGTTCTTTCTACCCTCATTTTCCTATGAGGAGACCAAGCCAGGACGTTGGAGGTCCCATGTCCCAGGCATGCAGGAAGGAATGGACTTCCATCCTCCGAGCTCCCTGGAGAACATCCGAAAGCCCCAAACTGGGATAATGATGGAACAAGCTGGAAGAACCATCTGCAAACATCTGAAGACGGTTGCTAGGATGTCAGGGCTGGACAGGACCTTTTCTAGTTGAAGATGCTGAGGCTCAGAGGGGCAAAAAGTCTTTTCCGCCTAGTTACGGCAGCAAATTCAGCATGTACTCCCAGTCAGGAGCCCGCTCTGGGCTGGGGACTGTGGTGACCACATGGGGCCCGCCTTTGGCTCCCTGCAACTCAGCTCTTCACTGCGGGCTGGAGGCCCAGGTCCCGATGGGTGGGAAGAAGCCTGTGACTGTGCCAGCCAGCACTCCAGAGACGATTAGAACAAACGCTTCTCACCCCAGAGGTACTCTCCCTTCTTCTCACTGTCCAAAGCCCGGAGGGGAGACCAACTCATCCTGGTTTTCCCAGGACTTCCCTGGTTTACTCATTCAAACATTCTGGGAATCCCCTCGGTACCCCGCAAGGAGAGACAGTTGGTCGCCCTAGACTCTCCACCTTCTTGTATCTACCCCCTCCTCCGCCGCCTTGGATGGTCATGTGACATGAGTGCGCTAGAAAACCGTGTGGGGCTTTGGCCCCTGCCCATCCCTGGAGGGACAGCCCAGCCCTAATCGATGCCATCATCCTGGGTGGCTCAACCTCTGCTTTACCTGGGAGGGGGCAGCTCTCTGCCTTGGGCTCCCAGAGGGGCACAGGGCAGGGAGGGGCAGAAGTGGGGGAGGCAGGTATCATGGGCACAGGAGGAAGGGAGGGAGGGGGAAGTAATTAAATTGAGACAGAGGGAAAAGGGAGCAAACGGAGGCAGGGGTAAGGGAGGTAGGGAGAAAGAAGAGAAAGGTGGCAAGACCTGGGCGGGGATGTGTTTAGAGTTACATGGGGCTGTGCAGACCACCTGGTTTGATGTCTTTGTTTTGCAAGTCTTGGGGAAACTGAGGCCTTGTAACTGGGAGGTTAAGAGCCTCCACCGTAAAAGCCATGCCAAACTCCTTTTTGTACCCAACGCAGACCTTTCATGGTAGCACATGTGGCAGGTTCTTAAATGTTCATTACTAAGGATGGTGACAATAGTGATATTTATCTCTGATAATCCAGACCTATTAAGCAGGTCTGTCCAAGTCAATGTCAGCAGAAGGCTAGATAATTATCTTGGAAATTTGAGCAATACGGCCATGAAGGATGGGAAGGTGGCCCCAGTCCACTGGGAAATAAGCAGGATTGGCCCCACATGTGGGTGGCTGCTGGATGGGGTAACTCGAGGCACCTCATGGAGCCCTATCCCCCACCTCCCCCAGTGTACTTCCACAAGCCCGATACGATGCCACCCGGCTCGCCGTTCCCTCTCCTGGGAATTCCCGCCAGGGGGCATTTTTCATAAGGAACTCGGTGGGAACACCGAAGCCATTTTTTATGCCACACCCAAGTTTGTGAGGATTTCTGGATTAGTCCAAGAATAGTAGATGTGAGCTCATCAGACCGAGTGCTTGTCTCCTTGGAAGACCCCGGGAGCCTGCCCTATGGACCTCAGGTCTACTGTCCACGCCACTAGTTGTGGGAGGCAAAGGAGGGGAAGAATGGTGACAGGAACAGGGAAAGGAAGGGGGCTAAGTTGGGGCACCCCCCCGGGAGGACGGAATGCAAGGAGGAAGGATGGCTGGGAAGGAGGGACCTAGCAGATCTGTTCTAGAGATAAACAGCAGGGGACGGCCTCATCTTGCCTAATACTGGCTCCCTGTGGGTGTTGTTGAGTAGCTAACCTCCCCAATCCAAGAGCAGGACTCCATGGTCCACGACTTCAGCTGCCAAGACCTGACACATCTCTCTGGTTTGGGAGAGGCCTCCACGGTAAAAGCCTTCGTAGGAAACTCCTGTTAGGGGAGAGGGGGCTCCTCCACTCCCACCCCCGGGCAGTGAGCTCATGAGCACGTAACCCTGGTCCAGCCTATTGAACATGGCGGTCAGGACTCTAAGTCTTAAGTGAGTGACAGCTAGCAGCACTGGTTTGTGTCTCTTATTTGCAACTATGAACTCGATCGACACAAGTGTTTGGGACACCTGAATACCAGAGCCCCGCCGGAGATTCAAAATGGAGATCGATCTCTCTCTCTCTCTCTCTC
Source organism: Martes martes (assembly GCF_963455335.1). Classification (NCBI taxonomy): domain Eukaryota; kingdom Metazoa; phylum Chordata; class Mammalia; order Carnivora; family Mustelidae; genus Martes; species Martes martes. The sequence goes on along the minus strand of NC_137901.1, from coordinate 25,905,375 downwards.
TCTCTCACACACACACACACACACACACACACACACATACACCCCCTCCTGAAAAAGCCCATAGTAAAGGAAACTGTTTAACTTTAACTCGGTGTTTCCCAAACTCATTTACTCTTTCTGCTTTGCCTAACACCTTGCAATATCCTGCAATATCCTGTATGGCAAGGACCCCACAGGGACACGGGTTTGAAGCTGTGCTTCCCAAACTTTTTCAGTCACGGAATCCATAGAGGAAACGTGTCTTCATGGCACCCAGGAGTATGGGGCTTCTCAGGGGGTTGCTGGCCAACTCAGCTGACAGGATGAGGGGGCGTTGATTCGTGTTCAGGCACAGAGCTACTGGTCGGGAAGCCTTGGAAAAGAGCTCAGAGCCCTCTGGGATGAAAGCCTGGAGGCCCGACCTCCTGGCTCTGGCTCAAATCAGCCTCGCTGAGGTCACACAGGTAGTCACGGACACCTTGCCTGGGCTTTCCTCTACCACATCACACAGCTTCCTGTCCTGAGCTCTTGGAGAAGAGGTCTTCTCATCCAAGGACATCTGTTTTCTGTCACGGGATGAGGAGGGCGGGGTGAGGCAGCCCATCAACCAATCCACCCTCCGCCCCTGGAATTAGCTCAGGGTCAGGGCCGTCCAGCTCTGTCGTCAGCCCCCTCCCTTCCTCAGCCTCCACAGCCTGGATCCAGCAGCAGCTTCTGGGAGCTTCCTGGGTGAGGCAGCCCTGCCTTTGGAGGCTTCTCGCCCCAGCACGCTGTGTCTGCTCTTGTCCTTCCCCTGCCAGCCAGGAATCATCTCTTGGCTGGCCAAACCTTCGCCTTCGAGGCTATGCACCTTCTGGGGCCCCACAATGGTTACACGGCACCACTGGGGCCTGGCCCGGTACCCGCTGTGGCGCTGAGAGCCCTGGTTCCCAGCCCATCTCTGGAGTCCTCCTTCTGCCCACAGCCCGCTCCATCCAGACCCTGCTTGGCCCCCTATCCCGGGCCAGCATCACATCTGTATTGCAGAGGGCCTGCCCATGCCGCTGACATGCGTGCTGCCAAGCCCTTGGGGTGCAAGGGTCAGGCCGACATGCCACTTACAAGATCGACCATCATTACTGGGCTTTGACTTAAAGCAAACTCGATTGCATACACCACATTTGAGGGTGGACAAGAGGCGGGGACGCAGACGCCATCTCCAGACGACAGCATCGAGAGCGCACATCCGAGCATGAACAAAGCAGCCACGAATTATAGAGAGCAGCGGGGCCTGGATGCCCACGCAGGGAGTCAGCAACCCAGCTCTCCCCTCCATGTCGAGGGACAGTCAGTGCACAGCCTCCCCTGCCCTCTTGGCCAAGATCTCCAAGAGCAAGTGCGCAGGCCGGAGAGAGAGAGGCGAGGCTGGCTCACAGGGTCACAGAGGTGCTTCTCTTGGGGTCCTCACCATGTCACGTGCACAAGAGAGTGAGGAGCAGCCGCCAGACGTCGGGAGTCTGCCATGTAAGAACCAGCTCTATTCTCTGCCCAAATGGGTGACCTGGAAAGGGAGCTCAGCCCCCTGGAGTCCCTGTTTCCTTCTATAAGTGAAGGGGCTGGGCCTGCCTTTAAGGTTTCTTCATGGTTTTATAACCTACAAGTCTCAGACAAGTAAAACAGCCATGGAAGAACCAGGTGCAGAGCCCTGGATGAGCTGTTCTACTTCTGTGGGTCTTGGTTCCTTTATTTGTAAACTGAGGTATGTGGTATTATTTATCAACTTGGCTAGGCCACAGTTTCCAGATATTTGGTCAAGCATCAGCCTAGATGTAGCTGTAAAGGTATTTTTTAGATGAAATTAACATTTTTATCGGTAGGCTTTGAGTCAAGTAGACTACACTCTATAATGTGGGTGGGTCTCATCTAATCAGTTGAAGGCACTAAGAGAAAAAAGAGAGCTCTCCGGAGGAGGAGAGCCTTTCTGCCTCCAGACAGCCTTCAGACTCGAGCTGCATCACCTCTCCCCTGGGTCTCCAGCCTGCCAGCCTGCCCCGTGGACTTGACAACCCCCAAAAATCACATGAACCAATTCCTTAAAATAAATCTCTGTCCTCTTGTTCTCTCTCTCTCTCTCTTTCTCTCTCTTTCTCTCTCTCTCTCTCTCACACACACACACACACATGCCAGATGACTCTGGCTAATGTGAGGTAGCTGGATGAGTTAGTGGTCCTCAGACTCCCGTCCTGTGGGTTTTCACCCTGATTGCACATCAGAATCACCACAGGAGCTGTTAAAACCACCAATGTCCACGCCCTATCTCCAGACCAGTTGCATCAGCCTCTCCAGGGAGGGGGCTGGGGCATCAGTGTTTTAAACTCCTCGGGAACTCCCCATGGGCAACCAGGGCTGAGAACCATGGCTGAGTCACTTTGGAACTTATTAAAAATGTATATTCCCCGAGCTCCACCCAGAACCTATGATTCAGAACCTTTGGGGGCACCAGACTGAACCCTATCCCAGGCACAAGGGTCAGCTGCCCTTGAAAGTCTGAGAACTCTGGGCATGGATTCCCTCTCGGGTCCCTCTCTGCTTTGACCATCTCCCATCCCTGCGGTCCGAGTTTTGGGGCTGGACACACAACTGCCTCGCAGGTGTGGGCCAAGGATATCACATCAAGAGAAGCCAGGAGAGCACCATCATTTGAAAAGGGGATGCATTCGGCATCCTTCCCTCCCCTACTAAGGGCACGTGGCACCTGCCAGGTAGATCACCTGCCCTCGTAGAGAGCACACACCGTGTCCCCACCCATCTTCATATCCCCAGCCCCCGTGCAGGGCATGGCACAGACAAGGTGCTCACATGTCTCTGTTGCTTCATGGACTGAATGAACGCATTGTCTCCTCACCACAGGGCTCAGCCCTGTCCAGGTGTGTCTGTGGGTGGCATGCCTCTCCCCTTCCGCTAGTCTCCCCTGCTACAATCTAGAAGGCCCTTCCCTTTCTTGTCATCTTGGCAGCTGGCCATTCTCCAGGGTCCGGCTTACAGTCCTCCCTTCGAAAGATCTTTGCCAAGTCTTCTCTTTCCCACCGCTGAGTCTGACTGAACTTAGGGGCAGGCCTGAGAGCTCTCCAGTCATCTTATGTGCCTCTCCCGTGTGTCATCTCCAGACTGGGGGCAGTTAGAGGATGAGCCCCCCTCCAGGTTCACCCGGGGCCGGCCTGTGGCAGGCTGCTGGGAGAATGCATGGCACGTGCAGGAGACATCTGTGCTTTGTGGTCAACAGAGGCTCAAGAAAGCCAGCCAGCCCCTCTAACCTCTCGCACCATCCCACCCGCCATTTTGGGGAGCCTCTACTTTCAGGAACAGGGCTCTGGGGTATATGTGCTCTGTCTTGGACCCCGTTCCTTCCGAAGCCAGGGCTACGCTCTGAGCCAGTACACTATCAGGCCTTCTCACTGCCCTGTGAGTGGAGCAGGAAAAGGGTAGTTATTGTCCCCAGGAAGGGCAAAAATGAAAAGGAGGATGTGGGTCAAGGATGTAGATTAGAAGGAGGATCTGACAGAGGCTTAGGCAGCTAGTTGGGAAACCACTTCCGGGGACTGGGCATGACCTCAGGAGGGCCACGCTCCGCGAGACCTTGCACATCCCCTCCGTGAGGCTCCCGGAGGCTCCCCGAGCCACCAACCCCACGTTCCAGGTGAGGCAAATGAAGCCCACAGAGCTGAAGTAACTCACTCAAGGCATCAGCACTCCCGCGTGGCAGGGTCAGGACCCGGGTGGCCGGTCCGTGTGAGTTCAAGGGGCCACTAAGTAAATGACAAGGAGGCAGGCGGGGACTCTCTCCTTCCCCCCTCAATAAATATGTGGTAAATGTGTATGGTGTGCCGGGCATTGCTAGGCGTATAGCAGGGAACGAAAGTGCACAAGGACTTTAGGGTTGAGTGACTGAGGGATTTGGAATGTTTTTAGACCATGGTATTCTGGAAGGTCACTAGGCTGGACCTGCCTGCCCGGCTGTAGGACTGTCTTCACAACGACCTTGCATGCAGAGCCCCAGGCTGTGGACTGGTACCTGGCCCCCAACTGTGAAAACCACAAAGGCACTCTCATCAGACATTGTCACTGGAGTCAGGTATTAGTGCCACCTCCTCATGGAGGTCCAGAGGCAGCCAGAGGAAGAGACAGAGGAAAAGACAGGGGAAGGCTGTGCCCTATCCCAGCAGATACCGGCCGAGGGCCCCAGCAAAGCTGGAAAGAACCTGCCCGTCTCAGTGTAGGGGCCACACCTTCTCCCACGCAGTGTTCTCCCGGAGAAGGGAAATCCCCCGCCCTGAAACAGCACCAAGAGGTCAGAGATGCCTGCTGAGTCACACTTAGCCTCCCTATACCCTGACTATCCTCTTACAAGTCGGCATCGGCCTAGAAGCAGAAGCCCAGAGCAGCCGTCGGGGGGCAAGGGGGACAGATGTCTGTGCGTGTTGGGCGGAGAGCATCTAAACGTGCCATCATGGAAGCCCCTGAATGAGAAGCATCTAGAAAGCCAGATCACCCCCACCCCTGCTGTGCAACCTTCCTCTTTCCTGATATCTCTGTGCTGATCCTTTGCTTAGCTTCATGCTGAGCCTGGGTTCTCCCCCTTCCCAGCCCATGTCAGCCCAGCCTAGTGCCCCAGAGCTCCCATCAGCTTACGCACCAAGACTTCTCGCTCAGAAAATGTGCACATGTCACGTTGTGTTACCACTAGGTTCCCCTGCATGGCCTGAGGTCCTGAAGGGCAGGGACCGGGGACACCTTCCTTTATGCCTGCGGCACCATGCCTGGTCCATCATAGGCACTTAACACACGCAGGAGAAATGGAAGAAAATTTCCCAAGAGCTCTGGATTTTCAGACATTCCTAATGCAACAAGACACACCAGACACAACCGCACTACACAACTGTCCTGCAGATCCAGAGAGCACGGCGCTTGCCCAGGGGTCCTTGTTAATGAACACAAATGATGAAGTTAGATTCTCTGAAAAACTCTCGATCGCTTGTCATTTTGAGTCAAGGAACCTGGAGGATGCAACCACAAAAGAACAAAGGACCACCCAGCCCCAAAACGGACAAAGGACATGAACCGACATTTCTCCAAAGATATATGAATGACCCCACAACCACATGAAAAGATGCTCAATATCACTAATTGTTACAGACAGGCAAATCAAAACCACGAGATACCACCTAATACCCATAAGGATGGCTACTTAAAAAAAAACAAACACCCCCAAACCAAAAAACAGAACATAACAGGTATTGGCAAGGATGTGGAGAAATCCCAACCCTCGAGCATTGCTGGTTGGGGCATCAGTGATGCGGCTGGCGTGGAGGAGAGTATGGGGGTTCCCCAAAACCTAAACGAAGAATGGCCGTATGACTCAGCAGTTCCAATTCTGAGTGTATCCTCCATAGAACTGAAAGCACGAGCTTCAACGGTATCTGTACCCCCGTGTTCATAGCAGCATTATTCACAATAGCCAAAGGTAGGAACCACCCCGAAGTCCACAGACAGATGGCTGGGTAAAGAAGTAGGGTGCCTCCGTACGGTGGAATATTAGTCACCCTGAAAAAGGAACGAGGTTCTGACACAGGCTACATTACGAATGACCCTCGAGGACGTTATGCTGAGTGAACAAAGCCGGTCACAAAAAGACAACTACTGTGTGTTTCCACTTGTACGAGTTCCTTAGAAGAGTCAAATTCGTGGAGACAGAATGTAGTAGGGCAGTTACCAAGGGCCAAGGGGACAGTGGAATGGGGAGTGGGTGTTGAGTGGTGCAGAGTTTCAGTCTGGAATGATCGAAAGTTGGGGAGCTGGATGGGGGTGATGGTTGCACAACCACTAAACATATTTAATGCCACGGAATTATATACTTCCCTGTGAATTTCATGTTACGTGTGTTTCACTGTAAATGAATGAATAAAGGAATGGATGGAGTGTGAATGCCTCTTTGAGGAATTTCTTTAATTTCTTTAGAATCAGGCAGCCATAACGTCTAGTTCCAGCTGTGTGAGATCAGGTGACACTGCCTCTCTGAATCAAGTCCCTCCTCTGTAAAATGGGCTAAGAATACCCCAAAGACGGGGTAGAAATACCCACTTCATGAAACAGATCTGAAGATTGAGGGAGATGTTAGATAGGAGGTGCATAGCCCAGGGCCAGGCGTTCAGCCTCCCCTGAGCCCTCATCTGTCACCCTTCTCCCAGCGGGTCCCTGGGGAGTCATTTCCGCTGGCCAGCTGCGCCTTTGGTGCCCACATCCAGCTCACCTTTCCCAGCACCTGCAGCCCTCCCAAGTCCCACTCCTGAAGGGCAGCTGCCAGCCTCCCGTGATGGAGGGGGGTGGCGGGCAGAGCCCTCCTGGGGCCTCCCCAGAGCTCTGGCAACAAGCAAACAAGGGAAGGCTGAAATGGGAAAGGTAGAATTTCACTCTCTGTGGGAAGCTTGTGGTAAATATATTTTTAGAATGGGAGAAGGAAGAAGGTATTTTTAGGATAGGGTACTCTTCCCACTACTTCTCAGATCCCACTTCACCGAGAAGAGCCACCTCTGTGGGGAAGGGAGAAGCAGGGGGCAGGAGGGGGGAGCCCAGGGGTCTCTCTGAGGGGTGAGGCAGCCGGCACCCCCTGCAGAGCAGGAAATGACCCCATGCTTTGTCCTGAGGCCAGGGCCCCCAGGGGGTTCAAACCTCTGGCCAGAGCCCTGCCATCCCTTCCAGAACCACCTCTGGGGAAGGGATCCTGGAGTTCCCTTTCCCCTGTATGGCCGCATCCCCCTTCTCCCTTCAGGATGACCTGAAAGGGAAGTTTATAAGAGGAAAAGGAATGAAAAGGATCCTATTTAATAGCGCATACTGGGCGGGGGAACTTCCTGACAGGAAATGCTGTGGAAACCAGGCCCGGTCTGGCCATGGAAAACTGGTTTGGCTCAGAACTGGCCAGAGTGGACAGAAGACCTCTCGAGCAGCTGTACGTCGCAATTAAACTGGACTTGTCCGAGGTCACGTTCTTTCTTGTTCCTCTAAGCAAGCAGACACTGTAATAATCTGTACACCACAGGAGGAAAAAAGGTACCTTTTTTTTTTTAATCTGAGAAAAAAACCCACCCTGATTTAGGTCGCAGAGACAGAAAGGGCTACTGGTTGGGCCGGCAAATCAGCCCCAGATGGAGGCAGCCGAGCAGAGCCAGGCCGAGGAGGGCCACTGCCATCCAGCCACCAGCCTGAGTCACCCCGGGTGGGGAGGGCGGCAGCGGTGGGCAGGGGGGCGGTTATCTTTCTTCTGGGGCTGGTGTGTGGGGTGCAGGAAACAATAGAACAGAAGAGTCCTTAGGGCTGGGCCTGGCACAGTGTTGCAGGCAGGTAGAGACAGGTTCCCGGCAGGCCGCGCTTCTGCGCCAAAGAATCCAAACAGGCCCTCCATCTGAGCAGAGAGAAGGCCTCTCCTCCCCCTCGGCCTCTTTCTCTCCTCCCTGCCCGGGCGCAATAAGACCTTGCAATTCTCTATTCACCCGGCTAAGTCTGGCTGTGGCTGGCCAGCTGGTTTCCGCCCCTGCTTCCCCACCCGCTTTCCCTAAGAGCCAGGCCATCCTGGCGCTGGCATGGGTGGCTCAGCCCTGGGACCCTCCCCCCTCCCCCCACGCCCAGGCTCCTGCTCTGGGCTGGGTTCTACTCCCTCTCCTCCAAGTTCCCTTTTCTCTCTGCTCTTTGATGCCCTTTCTTGTGATCCCCAATGGAGATGCAAGCTCTTAGGGGGAAGGCCCTGTTGCTGCCTCTTGGCTACTGTCTCAGCCAGCAGTGGGGGGATCTGGTGACACTGTCTCCTAGAATGCGAGCTTTCTGGAGCATGGAGCTCCCCTGTCTTGGTGGCCTTCTAGCTATCCAGCAGTGAGCCTGGCCCAAAGCGGGGCTCCGTGAGTGTCTGCCATCCAAATGGATGAATACCACTGGGGATCAAGGCTTAGAACATCCCAGCACCCCTCTGAGGTGGGCTTGGTGGCTCCTTGTATAAAGGGGAGGGTTTTCGTGATATCCTCGAGTCAAAGACAGAAGTCAGCCTGGGACAGAGCGTCCTGGTTTTCCAGCCCTCCCAAACCTTCCCATGATGGAAAGGAGAGAATAAAAGCCTGCTCTCAAAGAGGCACAGAGAACAGAATGGAAACATTTTTTGCCTGAAGGTCTCCAAGCTCTGTGGCCTGGGGAATGAGAGAGGGAGATGGCTGGATCAGGGACACTTGTCTCACTGGCGGACGCGCGCCCAGCTCTCCTGCCATCCGAAAGCCTTCCCACTCTGGTGTTCTGGGGTGGGTCACATAGTTACTAATATTCTGGCACTTTTTTTTTTTTTTAAATTCTCAAATCTTCCTTGACCCATTGACTCCTCTAGTTAATTAAACTTACATCTTTGCCAGTATCAAAACTAGGTCATCTGTTAAAGTGCATAGAGAAGACAGAGGCATCATAAATAAGGAGAGAAAAGAGAAAAGAGGTGTGTTACAACTTTCCTGATATACAGGCTTCTGTGTATTTTCTCAAACACTGCTTTTCCTATCCCACGTGCGACAGGGATCGTTACAAGGAAAGGGATGTTTGAACATTAGTATGAGCAACGCCTCAGAATCCAGCACTAAGCAGACTCCTCGGCAGGCAGACTTGGGCTCAACCTATCGCAGTCTCCTGGTCCAAAGGCCCACCTTGCTCTACGGGAGACCAGGGGCACAAGAGGGGCCCTCTGGTTTTAGCTGCTTCTGTTTGATGGCGGTGGTGGTAGCGGCAGCGAGGGGCGGGGCGGGGGGTGGGGAGGTGTGGAAGGGCTTCTAGCCCAGCTTCTAGAAAAAGAAGCTAGACGGAAGCAAGATGGAAATATCACAGCCAGCCCAGAGAGTTTCAGCCTCCAGGGACTGTTTGGTGCCTGGGGCTCCGGGAAGCCCAGTAGTGTTCCTTCTTCCCTGACCATGGACTTGGCTGAGATCAGTGATGATCATGTGGTGTGGGCTGATTTGTTCCACTTCCCACCTCCCCACAACCAGGATGGGATCCGTGGGCTTAACCTGTTAGCCTCTGGGACAGCAAGAACTCCAGGCCTGTTTTAGGTTCTCCTCGGGAAGGGGTAGATCAATTCCTCCAGCTTTTTCCCAGAGATCGTTTCCTCCTTCCTGCATCTGTACGGGACAGTGCTCGGGTGAAACACAGGTGCTGGAGAGAGTCCACCTTCTCTGCTGGCTAATCCCTCAGCATCTGCAGAGATGGGGACCAGGGGCTCCAGCCTCCACGGACACCCCCGCCATCCCCCACAGAGTGGGTCTATGGGCACCTAAGGCAGCGCTTGGCACCAGAACTCCATGCAGAGGGAATGCTTGCTGCCTGCCTCTCCCTCCCTAATCCTCTCCAGGGCAGGTTCGGGCAGCTTCACCAATGCCCACTGAGCCCTCTCCATGTGACAGACCTGGGCCAGGTGCTGCCGGAATAAAAAGCAAGGTGGGCGGTGGGGGGTCAGGACCCCACCTAATGAGTGGCCTCTATGTCCCAAGTCCTTTGTGAAGGGCTTGACTCCCATACCTGGGTCTGATTTTGTTCCCACAGTTCTGAGGACACAATCCTGCAGTGCAATGGGCTCTTCATTAATAACCGTAAAGGTCAATGTGGGAAGGGCCTGGGAAAGAAAAACAGAAGGTGCCCCAGGGCCCAGAGGAGGGGAGGTGTGGGTGGGGCTTCCCTTGGGGGAAGGGCTACCTGCAGCTTTTCGGTATCCAGAACACTAACTCCAAAGACTCCTTGCTTTCTAAGCACCTTGATCTGAGATTAAGGCGGAGGTTGATGCTCAGGAAAATACTGGTTGGCCAAGTGACTGATCTCCCAAGCAGAGTAGAAGCAGGAACCCCAGGGGCAGGAAGAACAGGGAGGGGGTCCTGGCCTGGCAGGGACCTAGTTGAAGTTACCAAAGGACTTGCATCCTCACTGACCCATTGAGGCCTCGGGACAGCGACCGGTGATGGGGTTCCACGGTGAACCCTCTGGACTTGCAGGCTAGAGCCAGGGGTCCCGCAATGCACTGCTCCATGGAGAGCTCCAGGAGCCTGAGTGCACTTGGTCCCTGCATGCCCCAACCCCCAGAGATCTGGCCGTGCCCCCTTTTCCAGTCATCTAATTAAACCAAAAAGGAAGCTCCAGTTAAATACTAACCTGGCTTTAATGCCTCTCCTTAAGATCCTGCATGTGTCTGACAGCCTCTAAGTGAGAGAGCACCCAAGGTCTCTTCTAGAAAAGGCAGTGAAGACAAAGTGGAAAGAAATTTATGATCTGTTTTGTGGGGGGGGGGGGAAATGAGTAAAGAAAGGCAATACAGGCTCATTCCTAAGAAGTCAGAAAATACAGAAAAGGAAAAGAAAGAAAATAAAAACCACTGTCTATCCTGGCGACACAGGGACAGCCCCAAGCACAACGTGCAATATCTATATTTTTATGTAGATAGGTACTTCAAAAATGGGATTATATGCTATAAACTGCCTTGTAATATACTTTTTGCCCCCACTTAACAATATTCATAAATTTCCATGCTGTCTCCACTGCCTTTGCTAGAAAGGAGTGGTTAGGGGCTATTATAAACACCTTGGGTGTTAAAGTCAGGACTAAGTTGTTAGTTGACGCCTCCTCCTTGATTTAACTGGACTTGTTGGAAGAGCGTTGGAAAGAAACCTACAGTCTAGGAACATATACTGGCAGCCATGTTGAACAATTTTGTCCCAGAACAAATATTGGAAGAATTCTCCATCTTCTGGGTTTCCAGCATCCATCTCCTCTAAATAAGGAGGGTCTTTTGAATATCTGGACACATTTAGAAAGCAACTGTGAGCAGATAAGGGTCCCTGACCTCTTGGGATTCCCTGAGATCTGTGCCTTAGTCACCGGGGACCCAATTGCTGAAGTCTGTGTTCCCAAGGGAATTAAAGGGGAAACGGATAAACTCGGTCAATGGAGACAAAGCAGATGGTCCTACTTCAGGCCCACCTGAAAGGTAAATGTTTTGAATCTAAACTATTTAGTGTGGCTGAATTAACCAGATAACAGTCAGGCCTGCCTCCCATAGAATGTTGGAGACTAATTCTCCCACAGCTGAGCATGGCGTGAACCAATCAAAAGTCAAAGGTCAAAAAAGTTCCAGAAGTACTTGGGAGTGTCCCAGAGACCTCTTGGTCTTGTGCCCATGAACATTTCAATACAGGAAATTGTTGTCAATTTCCTTGCATGAGTGGGGGTGACATTTAGCAGAAGGAATTGGGTGGCGCTTGAAAATTACCATTGGTGATTCTGTTATGGAACCCTCCAAATACGCCCCAAACCTCCTACCTCTCCTTGTGCAATTCATGCACCAAACCAGGATGTGTGGGGCATCCCTGCCCCACCCAGCTAGACCGAGCCTAGTACAGGGCCTGGCATGAAGAGGCCACTCCATGCTTAAGACAGCTGGATGGACGGGCGGAGGGATGGATTAATGGATGGATGGATGGATGGATGGATGAACAGATGGGTAGATGAATGGACAGATGGAGAAACGAGCAGAGAACGTATAGTCAGGGCATGTATAAACGACACCAGGGGGCTTAGCTCCTTTAGCATCAGAGGTATGTGTGGAAGTGTCAGGAGATGAATATCGGAGGGCATCGCAGTTAACTGTGGCAGAAACAACACTCAATGATAATGGTAAGTGTGTGGGCTCCACGCCAGCACTTTCCATGGCCCGGACTTCGGCCCTGCCTGCTGCACTGTTGCCTCCCTGGTTGCCAGCATGAGATGGTGGGGAGGACTCCTCATAGGCTCCTTCCATCCCCTAACCTTCCGCAGCTCCCATGGCTGGCTTCCAGCCTGAGTGTCAGCTACATCCACCCAGAATGATAGCGTGCAGGGGTGTACCCAGGAGGGGCTGGAGGCCAGGTGGCCAAGGATCTGTTGTTTCAAGGAACAAGCTGCCCACCTAACATGAGTCTTTTGAGGCAGAGAGAGTTGAAGGACTGAATGGATCTCAGATGGTTCCCTCAGGGTTGGAGGTGACAGGAGATTTGGGTATACTTGGCTTTTGTCTCTAAGATTGGCCCATCTCCCAGGATTCCAAAAGACCTTCATTCATCTAGATTCTACATTAGGGAAGGAGTCCTAAAGGGGTAGACGCACACAGTCAAATCTAAAGGTGCTGTGTCTCTAACATCTCTGACATGGGAACACAGGCCCCCTTGGGTATCTACAGGTGCCCACACACAGAAGGGGAAGTGGGAGGCCCCACCTCTGTGGGAAGAACACAGTGTGTCAGGGTACCCTTGACCCTGGAGCTGACACCCAGGCCCACATTCCACAGGGAGCTGCAGACTGAAGCACAGTGGGAGTAGGCTTGCAGGTGCACAGGGGAGAAGTCGTGGACCAGCCTGTGGCACAGCAGCCCCAGAAGGCAGAGAAGGCAGCCCCAGACCAGGTGAAAGCCCAGCCGCTGGAACCGCAGTGTTCTCACACTAGAGTGGCAGAAAGAACCGGAGAAATATTGTTTCTGATTTCCACTGTGGCTGGAGTATATACCCTGCAAGTATGGCACGGGAGATGTAGGCTGTATTTATGTAACAGTTGTTAGGAATTATAGTGTTTTTTTTTTAATTGATGTAAGATTCACGTAACATAAAGTCAGTCATTTTAAATGAACAACTCACAATATTGTCATCAACAACAGGTGTGATTGTCATCATCACCTGTATTTAATTTGGAAACACTCACCCTAAAAGAAAACCCCATACCCATTTACCAGTTACTCCCCACTCCCTCTTCCTCAGGTCTGAGAAACACCAGTCTGCTTTCTAAATACTTCTTATAATTGAGATACAACAAGGGTGCCTGGGTGGCTCAGTTGTTAGGCATCTGCCTTCGGCTCAGGTCATGATCCCAGGGTCCTGGGATTGAGCCCCACATCGGGCTCTCTGCTTGGCGGGAAGCCTGCTTCTCCTTCTCCCATTCCCCCTGCTTGTGTTCCTGTTCTCACTCTCTCTCTCTCTGTCAAATAAATAAATAAAATCTTAAAAAAAAATTGAGATACAACACACAACTGTTGTGTCTGCTTTCTCTCGCCTACTGCAATGTCTTCATGGTTCAGCCACTTTGTGGCATGCAACAGTGCCTCACTCCCTCTAATGGTGGAGTACTAGTCCATTGTATGGATGGATATACTACAATTTGTTTATTCATTTACCTGCTGATGGATAGTTGGATGGTTTCTACCTTTGGCTATGATAAATACTGCCGTGAGCACTTGTGCACAAGCATTAGACTGAGTCCCTGCTTTCCCTTTGTTTGAGCATCTGTCCGAGAGTGGAACTGCAGGGGGGATTGTAGAGTTACTGGAGCTACAGTGAACTGAAAGGTCAGTTATTCCAATTTTACAGACAGGGAAACTGAGGCCTGGAGAAACAATCCTCCCTGCTGAGGGTCACCCATGCGTCTGGATGTGAGGTGTGGCCAGAAGCCGAGTGTCAGAGGCTCTTCTTAGTTCAACCACATGTAAGTCGTGACCTGTCTGTGGCCTGCCATGTGGCTTCCGTGGTGTCTAATACACTCCCACTTGCATGTGATTGACTCTGAATATTTATGGAGTGGATGAATGCAAAAAAAAAAAAAAAAACAAAACTCCCTCTAGCTTTTAAAAATATGACTCACTATGAAAAGGGAAGTGCCCCTTATCCCATCTCGAAGGGTCAAATCATCTTGAGGTCAGAATAAAATAAGCCCAGCGTCCATGTCCCTTGGAGACAAATGCAACCAGAGTGGGATCAGGGCCTGCTTGTCACTCCATTCTCTCATCTGTTCCTTCCCAGCTACCTCCACTTCTCTTTGTCACCTCCCTCAGGAGGGGGTGAAGCTGGCCGTGCCTTAGAGTGAGCCACTGTGGCTCAAGGAGAAAGTGGTCAGCTCACCCCTCAGCCAGAATCTCTTAGGATCCACATGCACAGCAGAAGGCACCCTCTGGGCCGGGTGGTGGGCTCAAGCCCACTGGATAGGCCAGCTATCCCATTGGGTTCTCATGGTACCAAACGAGTCCATCTTGTGGGGCATGATGGGGTCCCAAGTCTTCCTGCCCAGCAGGCGACAGGGGGTCTGGGAAAAGGGTCTGTGCTAGTAGACACCAGGAGTCTCCCCTGGCAAGATCGCCTAGTCCACTGGCCAGTGAACACGTGCCCAGGGGTTAGAAGGCCCGGGCCAGCTCCTTCCTCGCTCTTCCGCCTCCTCCACCAGCAGCACAAGGCTCTCCTAATGACCCTGCCGCTCCTCCAGACGGAGGGAAGGGGCGTTCCCACACACTGGCAAGCCCCGCCGACATCCTAATGGCTCCTCTGGAGCCCACCTGACAGTGAAGCGCCTTCGCATGTCTCTACCAGCGGCAAGGCAAGAGCCCGGATCTGACTACCGCTACGTGGAGGACAAGCACTTCTGAGCCAGCTGTCAACCTCAGCACTCGGGACCCTGGGCCACTTGAGGTCATCGGGGTCGCCCGTAAACGATGGTGCGTGGGTCTTTGCCTGTGCCCTTCCACCTCACACCTCTCACGGTTTTCCGTGGACCCCAGTGAAAGGCCACAGGCTTTGTGTACTGGCATGAGGACGGAGCTAAAAGAGTCACGGAGGGTTGTCCACAAAAGGAAGGAGCAAGGAGGGGCTCGGGGTCCACATTACCCACTCTATTCCCCGTGCTGTCCCTGCCTGGATGCACCAGTCATCTCACCTCCGTGGAGCTCTGTTCCTGCAGCTGTAAGGGAAGGAACGGGCTCTGTACCATCCCCAGAAGCTCTACAGTGCCCTTGGCAGTGACCTCTATGCCCTGGCATTTGTGCCCCTGACACGGATGTGTGACAGCAGGCTGTGGCTGTAATGCGACGTGCAGGCTGCCGTGTGCGCATGGCCGATCCCTGTCGCGATGGCACACAGCTAGCTCCTGAGTCCACGACGCCCCCCATGCTTCGCTGAGACCTGCTGCCAACCTCTCCACACTCCTCCTTTGCCTCGGCCACTCCACAGAGCCCGGACAAGCCCTCATGCCCCCTCCCATCATCTCCTTCCCCACTGGGTTCGTGCCTTCTTCCGTCCACTCCTCCTCTGTGCAACCTCTCAGCAGCCTTCCTTCAGCCTCCCAGGGAGCCAGAGACAAGCAGACCTACAACTCTCCCTGGGGAGCCCACAGACGAGAGCACCAGGCAGCCCTGTGCTCCAGTAAACGGACTCTGGGGGGTCACGTCTGAGGATAAGCATGCTTACTGGGGAATAAATGGCGGGGGGAGGATTGGAGCCACCTTAGAGGAAGTGGCCCCTTGGGGAGCAGGGAGCACCAAAGCCAGGCGGCCCTGGTTGGCTGCCCCTACTGGAATTAGGGGCAGGGAAGTGCCCTCCCAAAGAGCAGGAGGAAGCCACACTCCCCCTTACCCACCAACCCCCATCACCACCCCAGGCAGCCCCTCTTCCCCCTGGCCACAGTGGCTCTCTCCTTCCTGTCTCTACAGACCCATGACGAGCATTTCTCCGCCCCTGATACTGATGGTTTGCCCTCTTATGATAGATCCCATGAGGCCCTGGACTTCCTCTCAGAGTCCTGTGCCTTCCAGAATCAGGGCTGGGCATGGGGTTGTGACGATGCTCCTTCTAGGGACTTCTTTCCAACCCCCCATCAGGGGCTTTCTCCCATTGGCTTTACCCAGTCCCCCTTCCCCAATCCCACCTCCTGCTTGCAGGTCAGCAGCGCCAGAGTCGGGTCCAGCTCAGCAACACATTTTGAACCCCTGCTACCTGCGACTCTATGTCTGAGGCTTCCCCATGGAAGCCACTGGCCCTCAGTCACTGTGGGCACCTGAAAGTCAGCCAGTCAAATGAAGATGGGCTGTGGGTCTAAAATAGATACAGGATTTCGAAGACTTGGTACCAAAAAAAAAAAAAAAAAAAAAAAAGATGGGGGGAAATAGAGCGCTCATAACTCTTATATGAATTACATGTTGAGATAATGTTTTGAATATACTGGGTTTAATAAAATACATCACTCAGGTTAATATCACCTATTTCTTTTTCTTTTCTCAATGTGACTACTAGGAAAATTTTTTAAGTGCCTATAAGACAGTGATGGTCTATACCCCCAGGGATGCCAGGAGAGGAAAGCTTGTTCCCACACTTTGGGCTTCACAATGGTTTGGGGTCTGGGGCATTCTGAATGAGCTGAAATTAAAATAGTCCCCCAAAAGTATTTGTTTGCCACATAACTGTGCACCATTCCCTTGCACCACTTGCTTGGAGAAGACTCCAATGTGCCAAACCTTCAATGGGGCAGCAGAGTGGGGGAGCATCTGGGACTGGACAGGGGGTCTGATCCATCATTTTCCTACAGGTGAGGCTTACAGGTGAAAGTCTCCCACAACGGTCTCTGGTTGTGAGCACAAGGTTGGCCATGCTCGGAGCTTCTCAACCCACCTCCATTCCTAGCAATCATGTCACTTATCGGCAGGGACCAAATCAAGACGGAGCCGTCACGCAGACCCTCCGTGGAGAAGAAGCCAGCACAGAGAAGTGCCGGAATCTGGCTGAGGAGGGAAGGGCTGTGCAGTCTCAGCTCCTTGGCTGCCCTCTGGGATGTTTAGCTGTGGCGAGGTATTGGTTGGGGGAGTTGTATTATGTGACCGGAAACTCAGAAAAGAAGAGACAGTCTAGGCAAACTGCACTCTCTGAGTCCCTTCCACACGCCGGATGCGGGTTTTAGGAAACCCCACTATCTTCACCACGCCCCTGCTGGGTGGGTGTGGGCGCAGTTTATGGACAAGCCGATAAAGGCTCAGAAGGTTCAGGGACACAGCCTAGTGTGGGCTGCTTCCCACTGCCCCTCCACGGAGAGGATCTGATGATGAAATTGTTGGGGGATGCGAAACTCAATGTTCTTGAGAAGAAAATGTAGGCATTGGTGAATAAGACTAGTGTTTAACTTTAAGACTATAACTCATTATAACATTCTCTTCATGATTAGGAAATAAATCTGTATGTGTGTAAAACTGTGAAAAGTTTGAGTATTTATTTTAACTACATAATGAGGCATGTTGTTATTTTCTATTCTATTTTCTGTCTCTATGTTTTTAAGCTGGGAGATTGCCATCCACTAGATGAATTAAATGACCCATCATAGGTTCCCCCCTACAGTTTGAAAAACATGGTCCTACATGATTGATTTCCAAGTGCCTCTCCAGAACTAATGTCCTAAGGGTCTCTTCCTGACGCCACACCAAAAATCTGTGAGCACGTCTCAGATCAGCTTTCCTTCCTTCTCAATATTCCTCCTGCCCCTCCAACTCCTTTTCTCCCCCCCTCATGCACCAGCCACCCCCCTCCTCACACAGGTGAGGCAGAGAACAGAACACGATTGTCTGCACCCCAGAACAGGCTGGGACGAGAGATTGGGACCAGGAGGCTGCCGTATGAAATGTTGCCTCTGACCCCCAGATTGTCCTTTCTGGAGGCCATTCGCTGAGACATGGAAATCTCTGTATTATAATGGAGCACTTCTCTGTGATGGAATTGGTTGTAACAGGGGTTTACAGGAAAATGTGTTTCAGAGCCCAGAGAAAGAGGGAACTGAGTAGTTCCCCGGATTGTTAAGTGGTGCCTGTACAAGGTGACCCCGTTATTCCTTCTGATTTCAGTTAATAAACTGCCTTATTTCAGCAACCCCTTTTCTTCCTACCTTGTCCCTTCAGCGGCCTAGGATGAGGAGCTGAACGTGCCCTAATCCCACCAATGAGTGCTAAATTGTGTTGGCAGTAACAGACCTTTAAACACAGCAAGATTCTGTCTGGGGATTTGTTGCAGGGACAGCCTTAACCAGAGAAGCAAGAAGTTGCTGCCAAGTGCCTGTGGAAAGCCTCTACACCTGAGCATTCTGGAAGCTTCTGTGGGCATGTGGCCTCTTCTGCATCCAGGTTTCTTGCTCATTACCCCTGGGTGGATGTCCCGCTGGGAAGGGTGGCTTCCTGAACTGGGAGGCAAGCAGAGACACGTGCTCCCAGCCCCATGGCAGCTAAGGAGGGTGGTGACGGGTGCTAGGGGAAGGCCGGAGCCCAGCGGAGGCTCAGCCTTCAGAAGGCCAGGGAAGGGAACCAGCAGTGAGGAGCCTAGACCAGCAGCCAGGAGCAGACAAAGAATGAGGTCCTGCCAAACAAATGTCGCTCCGACCCGACTGCTGGATGTTCTAGTGACCCTCTACCTGTCGCCTTGACGAGTTAGTGCTCTGTTTCACTTCTCACTTTCTTTTATTTCAATTGTCATATTCGGACCTATTCCACCTTTGGCTTTGGGATAACTCTTAGGAGTGGTGGCAGGTGACACTTGGGGTCCTGGCCAGCCTTCCTTCACTGCTCCTGTGCCCCTCAGGCCTGACTCCAGTGTGGGCAGCAATCTACACTTGCCCCCGGCCATTCAGCCTACCCCCGGAGATCCCAGTGCACCGTGAGCCAGGGATGGGTGAGTGGCTCAGGCCCCAGCACCAGGTCTGGGTTTTGCTTATACAGACTCAGACCCGGCAGGGCCCAGACGGGCTTCTGGGGCTCTCTGGGCCAGGGCGGAGCTCTCCCACATGCTTCTTGGGTTCTAGAGGACCTAGTTTGCAGCACCTGGCAGCGCACAGGCAGAAATGACAGCTGCTTTCTTGGGGTAGGGTATCAGGAGCTAGAAAGAGCCTCTTTCACCCTGACCTTTTCCTACTTACCCCCGGGCCTCCTTGGTTGTCTGATGCCCATAATCCCACAATCAAAGCTTCATACCTTTGGGGCAAGCCAAACTTGGACTTTAGCTCGTATTAAAATGCCCATCCCTGGGAGTGGTATCATTAAAATCTTATCAGTCATTCACCTCTTAGAATGAATGAGTTCATTCAAATCAATTCAGCTGAACTCAAGGGCCTAGCTTGGTCTGGGCCTCTGCTGGGCCTTATGGTGGATGGAAAGGTGAGAAGACGCAGTCTTTGCTTAAAGGCCCATAGGCCTTGGGCTCTTTTTCTGAGAGCAGGCTTTGAAGAAGGGATGGGAAGGTTCTGCAGAAAGGAGGAGGAGGGGGAGGGAAGGAAGAGCCCCATTTCCCCACCTGGGCACGTTGTGATGCATGCCCGTGGGGACTCTTCACGTCCCCCTCAGTAGAATTTTCTTCACCAGAAACATCGGTCACAGGCTAATCATGGATGGGAATTTGCACTGTGTGAACACATGTGAACTAATAAGGAGTAGAGGATGTAAAAACACAGCCCCTAGACCACAGTTTGCATTCCTGCTCTGCTCTGTTAGCTGCGACTCTGAGTAAACGATCTAACCTCTCTGTGCTTTAGCGTTCTCCTCTGTCAAACGGGGAGGTTAGCAGTGTCTACCTCCTAGGGTTGTTGTGAAGATCAAAAGAGTTCGTAAGCTGGGTGAACTTATCATTAGTAGTTTCTAGAATCACTGCAAAAAGATGCAATTGCCTCCTGCTTCATCAGTGGGCCAGTGTATTGTGCTTGCTCCCAGATAAGGTCATGGACAAGGTGATGAGCTGTCATATACTGGAACGGTGGTATGCGTGTCCCAGCTTATGATAACGAGGCAGGTGAAGCAGCAAAGCCAGGGACAGACTAAAGTTTCTGAGAGAGGACAGCAAGGGCAGAGGGTGGGCCTGGCTGTGACTACCGAGGGCAGCTTTGGTCTGGAAGCAACATATAGGATCCAGAGACCACATACCATTCAGAAAGGCTAAGGGGCCAACGGAGAGAGGCACAGGCTTTGCCACAGGTTACCAGATGATGAAAGTGCATCATTAGGGGGAAATGACACTTGGCACTCACTAAGCGAATATAGCTAGACCTGCATGTCTCAGGTGGTAGGTCCCCCAGACAGGGAGGGACAAGAGCAGGCAAGAGCGTGAGCACCCTGCTGGAGGGCGGGGTAGGGAAGCCCCGACGTCCCAACAGGAGAGGGATGGCATCATGTCATCCTTTTTCCAGCTGCTTCATGCAAGAGTTTGGATACGGCTGCGGGTCAGATTCCAAACCTCCTGCTCCCTTCACTAAATTATGCTACCTTGTTAAATATAGAATTTTACTTTTATCCTCACATACATATTTGATTTTAAAATTTATACATGTTCATGAATAAAACTTGGGAAGTAAAAAAAAAAAATCACGTTAATAAGAAGAGACTGATACTTCTCTTGCTACCTCCTAAAATTAATTCTTGTGAGGAAAGAGTTGATAATGTGAGTCCAGTGCCCGGCTGGTAGGACGCTCTCCGTAAACATTAGCTAGACTTAGTATTCACTGGCAAATCTCTTCAGGGGAAACTTGAGTGTGGACGGTACGGAACTAGGTTTTGGGCTCACTATAAGGAATGCTGGTCAGGGACAGACTCTGGAACCTCTTACAGATATCTGGAGTCTTCAGAGCCCCCTCCCTCCTCCGGCCAGGGCCCCTGCCTGTGTCCAGTGGCAGGCTCAGCGACCCTGGCCAGGATGGGAGGCCTCTGAGGGGCTCTGGCTCCTTCTCCAGGATCCCCGGCTACATGGAGATCCCTCCTGACCATTCACAGGCTGTCTCAGCTAGAAGTCATCAGAGGCCACCACTGATGGGTGGCTTGTCCCAGGCAACTCCTGGTTGTCCTGGGTTAAGGGGGGAGGGCAGAGGGGCAGCAGGGCTGCCTGTCTTCTCTCCCTGCATCGCTGAACATCACTGGCCAATTCACCTTAGCAAACAATTTGGATCATGTCATTCTCTAGCTCAGCCACCTTCAATGGGTGATTCGTACTTTGTACCAACTATGGGTACTTGGTGCTTAGTACCACACCCATGGCATGAAGGACGATTCCTTAACTGGGCATTCACTTTGCCCCCACCTTCTTCCTGGGCTTTTCTTTTCCTCCCTGCTGTACGAGCACGATAGCTACAGTGAGATTCATTGAGCTCTGAGGCTATGCTCTGAACAGCCTCACGAGGTAGATACTAGCACCATCCTCCTTGTAGAGATAGGATACTGAGTCACACAGAGGTTAGAAAACACACTTAAGGTCACCAAGCTCATTGATGGAGCTGGGATTGAACCCCAGAAGCCAGGCTTCAGAGCAGGCATTCCTATCTGCTGTCCCGTGGGGCCACACCCAGTGTTCCGTCAGCCAGGTTCGCTTCCTGTTCCCCCAACACCCGTGCACACGGTCCTGCTGCTCACATCTGCTCTTCCATTGCCCGGGACACCCTGTCACCCTCCAGAGTCCAGTCTCTCACCGCAGTGTAGTCCACACTTCGGGGGTCACATGGAATCAGTGAAGAGTGCTCTACCGCTCAGGCAGAAGACATCCTCCCCTCTTTGCTGTTTTGGAGATGCACGCGAACACCATTCCACCTGCCCTATTGGATTCCAAGGTCCCCTCTGTGCATCCTTGACCTTACAGCTGCCCGAGCAGGCTTGCGACTATTTGTTAAATGAACAAATATAGGATGTGCAACAGGTTGTGAACTTGGCACATGCTCTAATCCAAATTAATCCAATTCTGTGTTGGAGGGGGTATTATTAGTCCCAGGATGCAAACAACAATAATGATAATAATGATAGGTCCCATTTAGTAAGTGCTGCCTCTGTGTCAGGCACGGTGCTAAAGGGTTAACATATATTTTCTCAGTAATTCCTTCCCACTATTCTGAGAAGTAGCTTCAAGTACCCCCACTCTCCAGATGTGAACACTAAGGGAGTTGCCCAGGAGCTGCTTGGAGCCACCGCTGAGTTCTCCAGGTCTGACTCCTCAGCCCTGGCTGTTTGCTGTTGAGAACACACTATCCTCCCAGGCCTGGAGGAGGCACCCAGAGAGCCCCCCAGCCCCAAAAGGAAGACATCCAAGTTCTATGAACAAAGGCAAGATATGCAAAAGTACCTGTGACTTTAGGTGACAAGGAGGACATTAGGTTTCCTGTGAGAAGGCAAATTCTCCAAGTTAAGAAGCTGAATAAAGTGTAACCTTAAAATATGATTCTTGGGGCACCTGGGCATCCATCGGTTGAGCATCCAACTCTATTTGGGCTCAGGTCATGATCTCAGCGTTGTGAGATCAAGCCCCATATCAGTCTCCAGGCTGGGTGTGAAGCCCGCTGGGGATTTTCTTTCTCCCTCTCCCTCTGCCCCTCCTCCTCCCCAAAAAGGATTCCTGCCACTTAAGTGTTGGGGGACTTAGAGCCTCCTTTCCAGGATGCACTTGCTTTAAAAATAGGCTATGTTCTTACACTTGTTACTCTCCCACTTCTCAGATTTGTTTGAAGTGGTCAGAGCTAAGTCCCCTCTGAGAGCTGGGCTCCAGTGTGCCCCCCTACCCCTGACCCCCCAAGCCTGCCCAGCTCCTGGGAGCTGCTCAGTGGCTGCTATCCGGTGCCTGCTAATACTAGTCTTGGGCCCAGGATGGATTAGATCCCAGGGAAGGTGCCATCGCCAGTGTTTCTTATTTCTCAGGATTCGCTTTTGCCTTTTGCCTTATTCTACTTCATTCTCTCCTCGCTATTCCTCAAAGCTACCCTTTACTTTTCAAAAAGACCAATAATAGCAGATTTACATATATACACGCATTCATACACAGGTGTGATCGACAGCGGTGCTGACACCTCCCTTCATGAAGGTTGGACTCTGAACGTCCACTTTTGGTGAAACGAAATCCATGCCAGGCTGAGCCTACAGTGCCGGACAGACTTAGGATGGGAGAAATGGTTACGGTAACAGCATAAAGATTTGGTCTGGGCCTTCATTGAGTCTCACAGTCTAACAGGAGAGGAAGAACGCATGCCGCCCAAATAAGCAAGCTCTCCCTTGGTTCCAGCTACCCCGGGCCCCACCAAGTGAATGAAACCGTTGTAAGCTTGTAAGCTGGCCCCACAGGAGCTGGAAGAAGGACACATTGCCCTGGCCTGGGCTGTCACAGAGCCTTGGTCTTGAAGGATGGACAACATTTACAGACAGATAAGCTCTGGGCTGAGAAGGGGCTGGGCAGATGGTCCATGAAAAACAAACAAAAATCAAACCTGTATAAACAAAGGAACAGTAACAAGAACGCAGGTGGTGTGTCCAGACGATCAAGGGGTTCCATATTGATCCGAGGGATGGATTGATAGAAACGGTGGGTGTGAACGGGACAGTAGGCCGGGGGCGTGGCTGTCAAATCCTGGGGCCTCTGCAATGCCAGCCTAGGGAACCTGGCCTTAATCTGATAGGCAATGGGGAGCCATGGACGACATCTGGATGCAATAGTGATGGACTGGAAAACAAATCAGCTGGTGGGGGTGTGTCAGCCACGTCTCTGGATGTCACAGAGGGACAAGGGCCCTGAAAAGATGACCTGCCCTACACCCATTATTTCAATTAATCAGAACAATCTGGGTCACTGCTTACGTGAGGGCTATGGTGCCCCCGCCCAGGCTTTAGGGTCAGGTTCAGAAAGCCGGGCCCTGGGTTTGTCATTTTCCCAACTCTGCCAGGTGGTTCTGATGTCCCTGAGAGCAGGGCTCCTTCCTCACTCTTCCCCGGGGGACGCTGTCCACCCTGGAACTGGAATCGCTAAAATGCAGATTCCGATTCAAGAGGCCTAGGGAGGAGCCTGACTTAGCATTTCGAATCTGCTTCCCTGGGAAGCCCGTGCTGCTAGTTTAAGGGCACGCTCTGATTAAGCAGCCAGGAGATGAGGTTTTGTCTTTTGTCCTAAACCTAAAGAGTTGTTTTCCACCCTTCAAGGCTTAAAAAACCACCCTGCTACCTGGATCCTTCAGCCTAATGAATCAGACTCTGGGGGGTGCAGCCAGACCTGGGAGAGTCTTAAATCTCCCTGAAGCCGGGGCAGGCAAGGGCTGAGAGTCCCATCCCTGACTCTGGAAGGTGAGCACTGGTCTCTGCAAGGGCGTCAAGAGTCGTCCCAGGATCCAGAGCTGGGTGCTGCTGGCAGGGGTGTGGCCAATAGGCAGGGCAGTGGGGTAGGCAGCCCTGAGCCCTTCCCAGCCCTTGGCTGGCAGCCCGCACTCAGGAAGGCTCACACAGGGTGGGACACAGGCCTGGAAAGTGACGGGAAAACACCCACATCTAGAGACAGCATGTGCTTTTTCCTATAAGCCCCCGGATTTTGTCAGGTCATAAAAGGGGAAGGCAAGGCGGCAGCACACAGGACATGTCCCATGTCCCGTCTCTGAGAGCCAACCATGAAGCGCGGGCGCCCGGCCTGGGGAGAGGAAACGTGCACCCAGCAGAACCCCACCAGCGGGCTGGCTGGCAACCAGGGGAGCTCTCTTTTGGGGTTTGGTGACCAGATCCTAATCCTGCGCTTCGAATCTCTATCAAAGGGAGTCTCACCCAGGGAGTTAAAAGTCAGTTGAGGGGCAACCGGGTGGCTCAGTGGGTTAAAGCCTCTGCCTTCAGCTCAGGTCATGATCCCAGGGTCCTGGGATCGAGCCCCGCATCGGGCTCTCTGCTCAGCGGGGGGCCTGCTTTCTCCCTCTCTCTCTCTGCCGGCCTCTCTGCCTACTTGTGATCTCTGTCTGTCAAATAAATAAATAAAATCTTTAAAAAAAAAAAAAAAGTCAGTTGAAACGACACCCACGGAGTTCTGGACGCCATTCCACTCTTTCCTGAGCAATCACAGTCTCCATGAGCCTCGCTGAACCGACCTTCCAAGTGAGCCAGGTGGGAAGAAGGACCCACGTTGTCTCTCCGCTCCTGCTCATCCTGACGGGCCGCGCCAGACTGAGCACGCTCAGTGAGGGGCTTCGAGAAAGGAAAAGGACGGAGGATGGAGGAAGAGCAAGCGGTGCGTGCTGGGGGAGCCAAGCCAGGCCGGCACGAGGAGGAGCCTTTGCTCCCCCGATCCCCTCCCAAAGCCTCCACTTCCAGAAAGGTTGGCTAACCAGCTGCCCGGCTGCAGGATGAATGGTTCCTGCTCTGTTACCTGAATCAGGCCCAGCCCCCCCTTTCCGCCACATCTTCTTGGGGGACTCCGGCCCAGCTCTTTCCTCGCTGAGCTCCTGCGGCAGGTGCCGCTCTGGGCGCCCCTTATCTCATTACGCAGTTTCCCTCCGTGGCTGTACTTGCCCACAGACATCGATTACAAGCCACATATGCAATTTAAAATAGCCTGGTAGCTGTCTAAAAAAAGTAAAAAGAAACAATTTCTAACAATATGTTTTAACCCAATATGTCCAAGATACGATTGTTTCAAGAGGTAGCAATCATGATGCATGTTCCTTTTTCTCTTTGTCTTTTTTTGCCAGGTGCCGGGGCAGGGAGCGGGGGAGACTGTCATCGAAATCCAGTATTTCATTTTCGTGGTGCTTCCCAACTTGGGGTCGTCACACTTCAAGTGCTTGAGAGGAACAGGAAGCTCACAGCTGTCGCACTGGGCGTCTCTAGACCGTATTCACTCTGAGGGCAGGAATCATGTACTAGGGGTCACGGGCACATTGGATGTGAAAGCTGAAGGAAGTCTTGGGACCACCCTGCCTGACTCCTTCAGCTGCAAGGCCAGCAACCAACCCGCCCTGTGAGGGACATGGCTGGCTCTCAATCCCCGGGTGAGGACAGCCAGCAGCCAGGCCAGAGTTCTAATCGTGCAAGCAGGACCCCGATGATCTTTCTGCATGCGGTGCTGTCTTGGTCTGTGTGGCCTCCCCGGCGCAGGAAGACTCACTCCTTCTCCCCCTGTGTGTCCTTGAGAAATGTGGCGATTGGTCAGAGCCCAGTGATACCTTTGGGACCAGTCCGTGGCCTCCCTTGAGCCATCTGGCTGAGGCCCGAGCTCTGAGTGTTCGCACTGAGGCCAACCCCCCCCCCCCACAACTCCTCCAACCCTATGTTAAGCCATGAAGAGATAAGGAGCTGGGAGGAAGAAACGTTGGCAAACAAGCAGAGTGTGGACGCCAATCACAATTCTTGGCAGCAGATGGCATTCTGGGAATCATTAATGCACTCCTATTGCAATAATGAGGGGACCATCCAACCAACGGGCCTGAGTGCTTGTTTGCCCGTAGTGGGTCTGTACCTCCAGACGCAGAGCCCTGGCAGGGATTTCAGGCCACCTCCACTTACTACACTTGCTGTGGTAATCAGTGCTCCCCACCCCCACTGCAAACCTTCTGAGCACCCTCCACACTCTGAACACTAGAGGCTCACCGGGCCCCCCTGGGGAGCCCGGACACTTGGGCACCCCTCAGCGGAGCGCCCCCCCACCCTTGCAGGGAGCAGCTATGCCCAAACCTGTTTATGCCAGTTGAGCTTGTTACTATTATTTCACAATTTAATTTAATGTAAACTGATGAAACAGAATTGCAAAAAGAAAGCCACGTCCAAGTTTTCACGCAAACTAAATTGATAGTCTCAGGGGTGAGTCATTGCAAAAATGCTGTTGGGTTAGGTGTGCATGAGATAAGAAAACACTGGAAAGCAAACCAGAAACCTAGAAGGATTTTGCACTCAAGCAGGCTTTGCTTGTGTCTTTACGTCCCTCACTGTAATCTATTCTAGAATCCTCAGACGATGTCTTACTTATGCTGATGTTTATTCAAGAAGAACAGTGGAGGACCCCAACCACTAGACCCATAACCAAATAAAATCCTTGACCACCTTTGGTGAAGAAGATTCTAAGTTAAAATAAGACATTGAAGGTATTCATACACCTTTAGTATACGCCTGCTTTAACTGACTTTTTGGGTTGACTGATTAACTACAGGTTCTGGTCAAGTAATAAAAGCTGATGGGGTCAAATTTTTGCTCACCAGAAGAAGTCCATGAAATACTGCTGGTCTCCACTGAATACTGAGGTTGGAGGTATACGGGGTTTGCATTTTAATACAGGGAGCTTGTATTGGTCAGGACCAGTCAAGACCAGGTAATTCAACAGAGAGAATTCAATGCGAGGGAACTCATGATTAACAAGGGTGGGAGGCTGCTAGACTATCCAGAGGGGAGATGGTCTTAGCAGAATGAAGTAGACTCTAAGGCCAGAACCATGGTGAGGTATCTGGGAGGAGGAGTTGGAGCCACAACAAAGACACAGGCATGATGGAGAAGACACCGAATGTAGAGAGGGGAGAAGAAGGGATATCTGGCTCCTCCCTTCTTTCTGCTCTCCTGCCCTGAGCTAGAGTTTCCCCAACCCAGCAAGGAAGCCCAGGCAACAGTGGTAGTGGATCAGGGCTTAGGATACAGAGGAGAGCAGGGGGAAAAATGAATCGGAGGACAGATGGGCCCAGGACTGGCCCAGATCTCCTAAAATCCAAAAAGTCCCCCCAAGTGACTCAAGTGGCATTTAAGGTTGATCATAGAAAAGTGAAGATCTGGGGGCAAGGCAGAGAGAAGGTGGTCTTCTTGGTGCCTTACAAGGGTGCTACAGGAAGCGACTGCCTACCCTGAGGCTGGCCTGACAGCAGCTGTGAGGGGAAAACAGGGACAGGGATTCCTTTGGATGTAAACATAGCAGTTCCCAGAAGAGGAAGCAACAAACTGCCCAGGGAAATCAGGAGTCTTCACTGGGAGGCAATGCCACGCTGCATCTAGCTTTTTCAAGTTCTTTTTTCAAGGCTTTTGAAGTTTCAGAGGCTTCTTGCCCATTCTAACCCAAATCCAAAGTCTAGCTAATTGAAATGGCCACGGCCCTCTGTTCTGGCTCTTGTCCAACGGCTGTCCTAAAGTCAGACGTTCCAGACCCGGATGGGCGATGTGGCCATGGCTGACTGGATAATGATGTGATCATCTGGCAGGCCCCTCTCATTTTCCTCTCACGTTTTTACTCCACGTGAAGACCTTTTGGGGACCGGCAAGGTTAGGCAGCTCACGTTGTGGGGAGTGGCATGTCACAGTTACAATCACTTGACTAGCACCGAAGAGACAATGTGGCCACCAGCCAGCAGCTGGGGGTCTTAGGGCAGGTCACGCCACCTCCTGGGTCTCAGGGTCCCTGTCTGTGAAAGAGGGAGCTGTACTGACCTTATACATTTTAGGGTCATCCCTCTGACATGAGTTTTCATTGAACAGGCTTCGAAATGGTGGTGAAGGCGAAAATGGGATCTTAGGGAGGAGGCAGATGGAGTCCAG
Source organism: Martes martes (assembly GCF_963455335.1). Lineage (NCBI taxonomy): Eukaryota > Metazoa > Chordata > Mammalia > Carnivora > Mustelidae > Martes > Martes martes. Next base: position 25,877,273 of record NC_137901.1, on the reverse strand, counting down.
GCAGACTTTGGAGGACATCTGATAAAAAATTCCTCAGGTGAGATTTTTTCCCCCCATTATCATATGTTTTTACCCCTCAAAGCAGAATTCTAAGAAATAAATCCTAGTTAATTGAGAGTTCTGGTTACTTGGGGTGCCCTTAATCAAGGTTTTACTGCATTTTCAATTGTAATGAGTTACACACGGGTTTGCATACGCTGTTACTTCTTAAGTGACTTCTGCTCCCTGACCTCATATCTGTTTCATTAAAATTGAACACTTTGAAACGAGAAAAGGAGCACGGAGCGGAATGGTTCCACCTGGATACAGCTCTGGGGAAACAGCAGTCAAGGTGATGAAAAGCAGCGTCCAACCATGCCCGTACATTAGCTGCCCTACCTGAGAGGCAGTAATTGTATTTCCAACCACACTTCACAGCACTTTTCAACCTGGCCAGGCATTTCTAGGTTATTCTTCTCACTCTGGAGCAGGAAAATTTGGTGCAAAAATCTCCCCCCTGTCCCTTCCTAGTAGCAACCATAATTTAACTTCGGCTGGCTAAGCAATGCTGCTGATTATCTCACAACTCTCAAGATGCTGTGTGTCGGAACTCCAGCATTCTTGGGTCTGGACAAATATAAGGAGTCGTTAAATTCCCAGGACCATGTTGAGGCGTTGTGTAGCACACATTGGCGTTGCCATTTTACACAGAGATGGAGCGGAAGTCGGCAAAAGCAAAGTAATTTACAGACCTGCACTCTTCCTCAAGCCAGACACCTGGTGGTCAAGGCAGGAGAGGGCAAGCTGCCTGAGTGTAAGCTTTGAGGAGAATTCTGGTGCAGGGCTGGCCCGTTGGGGTCTTAATAGCTGATTATAAGGTGAAGAAACAAATGAATGAATGAATGGGCCTTACCGAGCTGTCCTCCTGAAACCCATAACTGAGGGACAGATGGCTGTCTCCTGCCCTTGCTTCCCCCTGAGTATCCAGATGGAGGAAAGCCTATGGTCTGCAAGCTGACAGACAGCTGGTAACCTCCTATGCGGAACCCGGCAAGGCACAGAAAGCCATATTTCAATCAGAGAGGCGGGCGGCAATCAAGGCAGCCACCCACCCTCTCCTCAAAGCCGCCCTTTCCCTGGAAGCTTCTGTTAAAGTCCTGTGATACCTGCAGCTCTGCCTTTATTGGGGGTGCAGAACCCTGGTCCCACGAATGCTCTCCCACCCCTCTTACAGAAGTGCCTTTTAATTCAGGCAGGTAAACTCTGTTACCTTCTTTTAGCGGGAAAGAGAAAACGGAGAATGCACCAAGCGGGAACATCTGATTAGAAAACTAAAAAACAAGAGGCATTTTGGTTTCTTCAGAGAGTGAGAGCAGGCATAAGCCAAAGAGAGGAAACGGAATCACAGGCCTGATCCCTTAAACACAGGTCACTAGCTGAGCTGTCACTTCTTATGAAGGCTCTGAACTGCTAAGTTCTCGGACTGCAAATGCACTTTCTGGGCAGGGTACTTACACAGAAAGAAAATGGGGCTCCTGGTGACATCAGCATGGCTGCAGATCGCTTCCCGGGCTCTGACATGACTTTATCCTTTCTTTTCTTGTAAAATAATTGTCAAGATGTGACAACACGTGATAGGCAGATGGAGAAGAGGGAGGGCAGGGGCTGGCTAGATATTAGGTTGTTTGGGGGCTGAGGGCACTGCTCTCACCATCAGGGATGGAGCTCAGTAGGGAAAGGGGAGTTGACAGGATACTTTCCTCTGAGGTCAAAAGTCTGAATCTTGACGTGATTGTGAAACGTTGTTCCATCTTGTGTGGAGGTTGAGAGAAATGGGTGGGGAGAGGGCAAGGGGGTGTGGTGAGCCAATCTGACGCAGTGATACAGCACCCAGGATCTGCTTTTTGGCAGTTATCAGAGTCGGTGTGGGGTTTAAATCATCTTTGTAGACTTGGAATTCCAAGATTGCCAGTCCCTTGAGGGAAGGCTGAGTTGTACTGATTTCTGAATCTTTGCCCCTGCTGCTATCGTCGCCATTTTCCCTACAACCATTACCACCATGGCCTCCATTGCTACTATCAAGGTGTGGTCAGCAAATATACAGAATAAATAGACACTCCTTTGGGAGTGTCTGGCCAGAACTTGATGACCCCCTTTTCCTAAAATCTGGCTCCTCTCTTCCTGCATAAGGTTCCCCTTACTAGGGAACCCTGTTCTCTGACCATTGTTGACTAGGTCAAAGCTAGGTAAACAACTTGGGCTAGACTAGCCCAGACTTTCTCTATATGTGATTAGACTTGATGGCCATATAAGTAAGGATCTCGTATGACCTTCTTCTATCATGTGCAAGGAAAGCCAAAGACAGATAATCTGTAGAGATGAAAGGATTAGTCAATTGTATAGATGCAAGCCAAGATGAGACAGCGGCAGGGCCCCAGGAAGACAAATATTGAGGAAATAATTGGTTGCCGACGGCTTTCCTGGTTCAAGTAGCTCATGGAGTCCTGGGTAGCGTTTTCCTGCAGGGTTTAAGACCTATAACCTGCCCCTGTATCCTTATAACAAATGGTATTTTCGCCTTAAGCTACCTTGAGTTGGTTTTATTTCCAATCCCAGGTGTCTTAACTAATATAAGGTTACTACCCCACCTATCTCAGCAGCCATCACTAATCAAGCACAGCAGTATTCTGGCAAGCGCAGAATCCTTTGAGCTACCAATTGAGAAATCACTACCAACTGAGCTAAGTTAGTAGATAAGATAAAATCTACTGGCATAAGCAAACCCCACAAACTGGCTAACTCAAAGTCTGTGCTGGGCTAGAGTACCATAAAAGTACAAGAGAAGAACATGGGAGGGAGTGATCCATTCTGAGCATGGACTTGACCATTGAATGGGATTTATCCAGGCAGAGAGGGACAAGATGCGTTTTAGGTGAGAGACAACAACACAGTATCGGGGAAGGACCCAATATTCGCCTTAGTGTCTTTCTAATCACATACTGCCGGGCTGTCTTTGGTTCTCGGAATACCTTCTTTTGTTACTTTTCTGTTGTTTAGGATGTTCTAGAAAGTTCTGCGTAGAAAGGGGGTACTAAATAAAGCCAAAAGTTGGCCTCAGTCACAGCTGGGATGCTTGTTCTTCCACTGCTTCCCAGTTCCCTGTGGACTTGGGGGAAGGACCAAATGACTTGGTACGTCTTGGTTTCCAGGTCTGGCTTTATCACCAGTGCACCCTCCGTCCTGAAGGTTGTGCTTTGGCTTCCCAGAATCCATTCCACCTTTTTTAGACAGAGTTTCTGATTTCCTGTTGTGCACTCTTGGCTCCCACTTTGGACCAGATGGTGTGATAGGACTCCATAACTGGTTCCGAGGTGAAGCACGTGACTGGGCAGAAGCCAGTCAATGAGTTCCATGCTCTGGCTATAAACCAATCAATGCGTTCCATGCTCTGGCTACAGGGATTGGTTCAGGGACTGGACATTTGACTCAAGACAGCCAATCAGCCCCACCAAAACGAATCCTAAGGCTTGGTCTTTAATAGGCACCAAGAAATGTTGTCTCTCTTTTTTTTTTTCCTACTGGATCTGAACTGGAGAGACGTGAGGCTGTTCCTGCTGCTACCCTCTTGCCAACAGGAGACAAAGAAACCTGCATCCCGAGTTTGCTCAGTCTGGATGCAGGGGCATCTGAATCCAGCCATACCCATGAATCCCTGCAGTACGTAGCCAGTTCATAGTTTCCCTTAAGCCAGTATGATTTGGGTTTTCTCTCATTTGCACCCAAAAAAAGTGCAGTTGCACTCTGCGTCAGTCACCTCGTCAATAAAACGGGACGAACAGCAGCTATCCTTTGCATGGGACTGCGCCCAAGAATAACTGAGTGGGCATAAAATGCTGTATTAATAAGCAAAGGGGCCCTGGCTATAAATGATAACACCACTCCAATAAGTGGTTTTAGGAAGGGGCATCTAGTGTTCTTCAAAGAAAAATAAATGTGAAATATGTTACCTCATCTTTTGCAACATGTCTCCTCGCACATGCCAGTCCAGGATAGACGCTTAAGAATAACAGCCAAGGGGGGCGCCTGGGTGGCTCAGTGGGTTGAAGCCTCTACCTTCAGCTCTGGTCATGACCCCAGGGTCCTGGGATCGAGCCCCACGACTGGCTCTCTGCTCAGCGGGAAGCCTGCTTCCCTCTCCCTCTCTGCCTGCCTCTTTGCCTACTTGTGATCTCTGTCTGTCAAATAAATAAATAAAATCTAAAAAAAAAAAAAAAACACAAAAAACAGCCAAGGGCTGAAAGCTGTTGAAAGAACACACTTCCAGTGCTTTGCCATTGACCCGGGGGGCTCTCCCAAATCACTCCACGTAGGGTGACAGCAGCCCAAAGGGACCCCATGCTGTAGATAACATCTCAGTGGAGTTCCACTCTCACTCTGGCTCTGGATTCAATTTTGTGGCCACCCAGCACCTCCCGTCCCCCATATACACCCAGGCCTACCTGTTTGGAAACACCCAGGCCTACCTGTTTCACCAGGGGTTTGGGAGAGGTTGCAGGTGACAGATCCAGGGGAGGGACTGGGCAAGTCTGCTGATGCAGTGTGATTCCTTAATGAGCTGGTAGGTGCAGCCCCCACCAAGCAACCTCCCGTGCTAGCTGGGGGCAGAGGGCTAAGGTCAGGCAGCCCCAGCTGGTTCTGATAAGGAGCCCGGTTATCAGCGTCCAATCTCAAGTAGCCGGAGCCTTTCCCCGCCCACCCGCACAGGTACAATGGCTCCATTAATGGCCTCGGTTGTCCAAATATCATTCATCACTTGAGACAAGCCTAATAAAAGGCTAAAAGCACTCCCTCTCATACTTACTTCTGAACACAATTCACTTTTAAATTATTCGTGTCTCCTTTAACCTGCAGATCTGTAAGCCTTCACAGGCTCCTCCAGGGAAGCCTGAGCCCAGAGCCACTCCTGGGATGGGGCGCTCACCCCACGCCCCCGCCCCCAGCCAACTCTGCAGTCATGCTACCTTTCCTCCTCTCCCATCTCACGCCCCCTCACCCTGGACATTTGGTTTGGGGGAGGTGGACGCATTCTCCCAGGGTTTTCTCATCAAGCTCTCCCTTTCTGCCCGTTCCTCCGTCGTCAGCAGACTAGGATTGGAAATAATTTACGTGGAAGTAGGTGATTCTCCAGTTCAGCTTTGCACGCTTGACAATTAACTAAATAAACTGCTTGGGGTCACTTAGAGTAACAATTCACAGACTTCCCTGTGACAGGCAAAAGTTAAACCCCTCGGCGTGCAGGACCTCCCCACGGGGCAGGAGGAGGCTTGGTTCTGCAGGAGGGAAATTCTAGGCATCTTATTATTCACCCGCTCCCTTTCCAGTTCTGACCTTAAGAGTACTCTTAACCTTCCTCCTCCAGCTTGCTAATGGGGAAATAAATCTTGGGAGAGTATCTTAAATTCTTTTTTATCACAGACTGTATCACCGAGATAATAAGACCAGCCTTCAGAGTAACCATTAAGCCACAGAAGGTGTGGTCATCATTTATGATTTTTTTAGCCTTAATTGCTAGACAGACACTTTAAGTGGGAAGTCTGTCTAATGAGCCCAGTCATTAAAACATCAAAAACTGTTATCTGGGGTTTCTATTTTAGTTAGACATTACATTATTTTAATAAGGGGGCCGCATTTCTTGTCACAGGGTTTGGTAATGGAGGCCGGAGCAACCCCCTGGGGACCGGGGGAGGAGGAGGCAGACTTGCCTTTGGAAAACAAGGTCGCAAATCAAGACTGAGCTCTGGAAGGGGGTGCAGATGAGCAAATCTGGGAACCTGAGTGGGAGGAGGGCTGCCTGTCTGGCCACAGGAGACTGGAACTACACCCTCGCCCGGGACAGGCAGAAGGTAGATCGAGGGGTGTCCTGGCCTCATTAGGCATCATGTCAGCTTTCTGATCTGTTTCTCTAACTTTGTGCACAGTGTCCTTGGCCTGGAAGCTCCTCCCCTCTTGGATGCCTCCTTGCCACTGGCAAGTGGGTGGCCTGCAGGCCCAGCACGGTCTGTGGCCTTCCTTCTCCACCAGAGACCTATTTCTCCTTCCTCTGGACTCCTACAACAGGCACACTCGAATTGCCCATGTAGCTAGGCCTCAAGTCCATACTGGATGTTCCCAGACCGAAGGCTCAGGAATTGGACAATCCCTGTTGGCTACATTTTATCGAACTGGGCCAGTTACTGTCCAGTAGAAATATAATCGTGAGCCACAAATCAGAGCCACATGTGTGATTTCAAATTTTCTAGTCGCCATATTTAAAGGGTAAAAATAAATAGGTAACTTTAATTTTAATCGCTTATTTTGTTCAAACCAATATATCCCACATATTATCACTTCAGCATTTTAAAATGGTTAAAGAACTATTTTACCTTTTTTTTTTTTTATACAAAGTCTTCCAAAATATCTTAATTTGGGCTAGCCACAGTTCAAGTGCTCAAGAGCTCCATGTGGGTAGAGGCTACCATATTGGACAGAACAGGTTTAAATTTGATTTTCCAAGTAACGGTCACAGAGCACGTACTCTGTGCCAGGCACCATTCTAAGCAGTTGACATACATTAATTCCTTTAGCACTCACAACAGCCCCATCGAGTAGATACTATGATTATACCCATTTTACAGATGAGAAAACGGAGACAGGCAGAGGTTAGGTTACTTGTTCCAAACACACACAAAGAGCTCAGAGCTTGTGAGCGCTACCACCCAAATGGGGTACATTATAGGTCTGGGCTCAGCCTAGATTTGATACTTAACCATCAGCCCCTTGCTCGTTCTAGATTCAGCAGAGCCCCAGCTGACCTGGTGAATGGGCTGACAAATTCCCCACCAAACCAAGCCATCTAGAAGCAGCAGGTTCCCTGCCTCTGCGTGGCTGACATCCCCCAGGCACGGAAGCCATAGGTGACCACCAGCTGCCTGTCAGGGGGGCATGTGTCTAACACCAGGAGATTCTCCTCCTCCTGGGAAACTCCCCAACATGTAGTCATTATTTTGAAAAAAAAAAAAAAAATCAAGAGGCTAGCCTTAAAAGGATAGCATTTTTTAAAAAAAAACAACTTCTTAAAAAGCTGCTGACACTGGCAACTTCCGACATTGAAGCATTGCAGAACATCTTAAAACCCACAATGGCACAGTAGGAGAGAAAAAGATAACAGGAAGCCGCTCTCACCGTTATCATCACCACCTTATGAAAATGATATTCATTAACGGTAAACGGTACAGAACACTCCAGCCCTAGGAGATGCTCAGTAAGAACTGGCTGGAAGAATTAGCTAACCCAGTCTTTCTGGAGAGAGTGGACAGGGCTTGAGAGGGTAACTATTTTCATCCAGACACAACTGGGAACAGTTATCGAAACCAGGAAAATAAGATAGCGTGATTGAAGCAGATGGAGGTTTGCACCAGAGGAGAGAAGGAGCTCTGGTGGAGGATGAAGGCAGGAAGGGGAAAAAACATGAGCCCCATGGCAACGTCGTATTGATAGCTCGCCCAGTCAGCCCTCACTAGGTTTGCACAAAACATTAAAAAAAAAAAAAAAAAAGACAGTCCTAATTCACAGCACCGTTGTTTGCTTTTGAATTCTATCAGAATCCAATTCAACTGATGACGTTTATAAAGAAGAGAGGCAAGAAAGGCAAATATAAGTCAGGGAAGACGTGGTCGTGTTTATAGACCATAGAAGAAAATGCTGGGGTCCTAGTGGGTCACAGACCAGCCAGAGACTTCCAAAGGTCAGGAAAGCATATTCCCAGAAAGAGAAGTGAGAGGTCAGGTCTGGTCCCATCAGGAAGGCAAAGATTCAAAGAAAAACAACAAAGACACCACTGGCAACCGAAACTTCTGGCACAGATGAAAGGCTCACTGAGCTGAGCTGAGGGACAGGTTAATATCGGCCTGCTGGGGTGCAGATGCTTTTGACCTAGAGCAGCACGGATCGCAGCATAGAAGAGTCACACAACGCGGGGTTGCCAGAGCAACTCTCTTGCCCTGTGGTCTGAAGCAATTTCTGCAATTTCTCTGCCTCTCAGAGCTTTGCTTCCTTTATCTATAAAGCAGGGGTAATGACAAGCAGCCTTGGCAAGTTGGCCACATTGGTAAAAATATATGTAAAACAGAGTTACCAGAGGACTGAGCATTTCTGCTCCTCTCTGTATATATGAGAAAATGAAAACATCGGTCCACAAAAAAGCCTGTACGTAAATGCGCCCAGGAGCGTCCTTCCGAAATGCCCAAAGTGGAAACCACCCAGATGTCCCTATGCGAGAAGAAGCCAAATGTGGTTGATCGACACAGTGGCGTTATCAGTTGTCAACAAAAAGGACTGAATCACCGATGCCTGCTACAACAGGACGAGCCCTGGAAACTGCGTGCTAAGTGAAAGAAGCCCGCTCACGAAGGACCCCGCATGGCGTTGACTTCCACTTTTGTGAAACACCCAGAACTGGCAAATCTATAGAGGGAAAGGAGATTACTGGTTGCCAGGGGCTGTAGGTGGAAATAGGTATGAAGTTCCTTTTGAAAGGAGGGGATGAACATGTCCTAAAAATGATGGTGGCAATTGTTGGGAAAATCGGGATATACTAAATGTGTGAATGGTACATTTTTAATGGGGGAGTTGTGTGGTGTGAATTATAGTTCAATAATGACCTGTGTGTGTGTGTGTGTGTGTGTGTGTGTGTGTGTGTGTACACAAAGTCGAGCCAGTGCCTGGTATATAAAAGGCACACACAGTAGCCCCCTGTTATTGGCACTTCCGCTCCTTGCGGTTTCATATCCAAGGTCAACTGCAACCCAGATGCAGAGGGTCCTCCTTTTGGCACACGGTCAGCCGAATGCGACATCCCAGCACCTGTGTCATTCACCTCCCTTCTGCTCCTCACGCAGGCATTTGCTCCCCTCACACCATCACAAGAAGAAAAACGGGGGAGTACAGTACAATCAGATATTTTGAGAGAAAGACCATATTCTCGTAACTTTGCAGTATATCATCATAATTGTTCTATTTTATTACTAGTCATGGTGGTTAATCTCTTACTGTGCTTAATTTACAAATGAACTTTATCATGGGTCCATGTAGGAAAACACACCGCATCTACAGGGCTTGGTACTGTCTGTGGTTTCAGGCCTCCACTGGGGGTCTTGGAGTGCATTCCCCGTGGATACGGGAGGACTTATCCGTACGCGGTGTCTGGCAATTACCAGTTGTATCAGAAGATCACTGCTCATCCTTATTGATGCTCTATGAGGAGGCCAGAGAAGCTGGCAACGTGGGGACCTAAACTCGTTCCTAAGTCCGTCTTCCAACCAGCAGCAGGCTTCAGGGGTCTCTGAATGGTTGGATATCCAGCTGGGACTGGAAAGTGAGGGGCACAGAGAACAGGGAGTGGGCCAGGCAGGGTGTAGGTGTGTTGTGCAAGGCCTGGGCACACCTGCACTGACTCCCCGCAGCATGGGGCTGCTGGGTGTGGGGCTTATACAAGAAGAGCCCACGCCCAGCTATCTTGGGATCATTCAGCCTTGACCTCAGTTAAAGCTACATTCCCATAGTGCTTGCCTGGCTGGCTACACCCTGATCAGTGTCGCAGCAGCGGTGCAGGAGACGGTCTGGACAGATCCCCATGGAACTGTCCAGAGTGTTTGCAAGAGGCTATACGGCCTCATTCCCCTCACCTCTGTCCTTTCCTCGGAAGAAAAGCCCTCCTTTCTCGCCCCCAATTCTGCAGCGCTGGGAGAGACTGGAATAGGATTTAGGACAGGGGCAGCCTTGGTTCCTGTGCCCACGGCCGACCAGTATACAGCCAAGGGATCGCAGACCCACGGGAGGGCAGAACTGAGAGTTGTGACCTTCATCCTCCCACCACACAAGGTGCCTGATACACTTCGACGGAAGGGAGTTAGACTGTCAGACCTCCCTTACAAAGCCAGGAACCCCCCAGGAATCTCCGTGCTTTTCCCAGAAGCATCTCAGGTGCGACAATCCAGGGGCTGTGCTGGGTTTTGCAGGGTACCTAGCTCCCATGCTCCTGGCCCCAACCAGCACCGGTTCCCCTCAGTAGGACAACCCCAAAGGAATTCCTGCTTACGCTTGTCAAATAGCCCTGGGTCCTTGAGGTACTGCTCCTGTGCGTGGGGGTGGGGCCTCGTCCCGGGTGATCTCGAAGGTTCTGCCAGGCACCCATCGGTGGCACCATGGGTAAGCTTAACAACCAGCTCTCCAGTAAAAGGACGGTGGAGACTGCACTGATTGCCATGGAGTAATGGCTCCCACCATGACGAATTCCAAGGTCAGCTATATTGAACAACTGATTCACAAAATTCTAACGACTTAACAATCAGTTCTAGCGCTCCTGAGCTGGCCCCAGCATACCCCAGGCCCGGGCCAATGTCTTCTGGAGGCTCTGAATGCTAATTAAAAGTGTACACGGAGAGATGCCTGGGTGGCTCAGTCAGTTAAGTGCCTGCCTTCTGCTCAGGTCATGATCCCAGGGTCAGGGGTTTGAGTCCTTGCTCAGCGGGGAGCCTGCTTCTGCCTATGCCTGCCCTTCCCCTTGTCTATGGGCTCTCTCTCTCTCTCTGGCAAATAAATAAAACCTTTTTTTTTTTTTTTTAAAGTATACACTGAATTAAGAAATCATTTGGAATATTCTTTGTATGGTCATAGTTTAGAAACCATAATAATACTACTAATAAAAGTCCTGACAGCATACTGTGACCTGAAGCAGGCTATGGAAAATTGAGAAATGCTTCAAGGAAAGGCAGTGCTGCTGCCCGGCCCTCTGAGGGGCAGAGTGATTCTGGCTCCTTCCTCTTCGCCTCCCTTCCTGTCAGGACCCATGTCCTCTTCCCAGGCCTCCCCTTCAGAAAGCACCTGACAAGCCCCTTCAGCCCCATGGGGGGGGGGTGGGTACTGACTTGACAGGTGTGCCCCCTCCTAGGGGACCTTGCATTTCCAAAAGTGGCAACGGAAGGAAGAGGCAAAAACTAACATCTCTATAGGAGAAAGGTCTTTAGGACTCTCCTCGAGGCTGGGGGCGGGGCGGGGAGTCCCAGGGGCAGGAGGTGCCTGGGGGGTAATGGACGGGTTCACTCTCCTGACTGGGGTGATGTGTTTGTTCCCAGGCAAATGTATCCAGTGGAACTCATGAAACTCCAGCAGTTTACTGCCTGTGAAGCTGTGACCCAGTGTCCCTCAGGCAAACTGTGGAGATGGCTACTTGGCTCACCAGCTCAGGTGGCGCTCAGAACAAGGGCGAGGGATCTGGAAAGGGGGAGAAAGTGGGGGGACAGGACCTCTCTGGCTCCCCACCTCCAAACTGCAGGGATTAGGGGGGCAGGGAGGGGTGAAGGGAGGAGGGGAGGAAATGCTTACATAAGCTGCCTGGCAAGCATGGGACTGCCCTGAATTGTCTGTTTGTGAAGATGAAGGTGATATAATTGGAATCAGAGCCTCAGCTGAACCAGGAAATGAGTGGAGATTTAAATACCAGGATGCAAAGTTTACCAAAGGAATAGGAGAGAGGGAGGGAGAAGGAAGGGCTGAGAGGTGGAGATGTGGGAGGGAGCTCTGGAGAGAAGAGGGATGGAGGAGGGGTGGGAGAGAGAGGAGGGGAGGTTGGGAGAAAGAAAGGCTGAGGAGGGAAGGAGGGAAAGGAAGAAGCAGGGAGGGAGGGAGGAAGGAGGGTGGAGGGTGGGCCAAGGAGAGGGAGAAGGGCAGGAGAAGGCTGAGGAAGAGGGAGGAGGGTGGGGGAAGGCTGAGGAGGAGGGTAGGTGGGTGGGGAAGGCTGAGGAGGGTGGAGGAAGGCTGAGGAGGGTGGGGGAAGGCTGAGGAGAAGGGAGGAGTGTGAGGGAAGGCTGAGGAGAGGAGGTGGGGGAAGGCTGGGGAGGAGGTTGGAGTGTGAGGGAAGACTGAGGAGGAGGGAGGAGTGTGAGGGAAGGCTGAGGAGGAGGGAAGGAGGTAGGGAAGGCTGAGGAGGAGGGGAGGAAAAGGGCTGAGAAGGACAGGAGAAGAGGAAAGGCTGGAGAAGGGCCCAGGAGAGGGAAAGAAGGAGGAGGAGAGGGAGGAGGAGAGCTGAGAATTAGTGGGGAAAGGTGCTGATGCAGCAAGGCCAAGAGAAGGTCACTCAGTGACTGGCTCCCTGAGAAGATTCCTGGAGGTTGCCAGCACCTTTCAGGGAGCCAACAGGGAAAGGGGAGTCTGACGATGTTTCTGGAGATAAGCAGGGGCTTGGGAGGGGCTTGGGAGGCGGCCAGAGGCAGGGCCCAGAGGCTGGGCCTGGGACAACCTGGGAGCTTGGCAGGGCTTTTGGTGCTTCAGGCCATTTGAGTACTCCCAGGCTGCAAGTCACACTGACGTGGGAGCTTGCTTGGACAGGGTCCCCTCGTGCCCTAGGGGCTCATTTTCAAATAAGGACAGAATCTAGGGCCATCCTTGGAGCTAGAGCATGAGCTTGGCTCAGGTACTAAGACGGAGCATCAGCAAACGCCACACCTACCCAGTGAACTAAAGGGCAAGCTCCCTGGGACCAGGACTACCAGAGAGTAGCTGTAGAACCAGCTGGTAGAGAGAATTTCCTTAGCCACCATCCTCTTTTGCTCTCAAAAGGAGCTCAGAATTTCCTAGGGTTTGATTTTATGCCCAGAAAAATGTTACTTCTTCCTCCTCCCCTCAAGAAATAAAACCTTCCCCCCAAATATTCGTCAGGGTGAAGTTCCACCATTAGAAAGTCATTCCTTTGAGTATATCTGAGGCTAGGAGAGTGATGTTACTTCTCATGGTCACCAGTGTCTGACTCCAGAGCCCATGCCCTTTTTATCTTAGGGTTGTCCTCAGTGGGTGAAGCCCCAGGAAGGGGAACAGCAGGCTGGTGTGGAGGGAATGAGAGACAGCAGGGCCTGGAGTTTTCTCATGCAAGTAGGAAAGTGGGAAACGAGAAGCAGTAAGGCGGAACCTTGCAGTGCAGAGATTTAAGAGATTGAAGTGCAAGGAGGCTAGCCCAGCTAAGCAGGAATGTTAGGCCAAAGGGAGCAGGACACATAAGGTGGAATGCTTGCCCAAGCCTGAGAACCCAGGGAGAGAGCAGATTTGGGAAAGACAAAGCTTTGCAGACCTCAAGGTTCATCTACTCTAATGACACCATTTTTGTAGCTGAGGATATGAAGACTCAGAGAGGGGTAACCCCAGGAAGCCAGGGATGATGGCCCAGACCCCTGGTGACCTCTCTTCTCTGCTCCAGGGCCAACTGCTTGTAAGCACCGGCAAGTTACAGGGACCCCGGGGTAAGACCAGGGAGGTGAGCAGGGAAGTCAGCAGCAGCAAAATGAGGAAAATGCCCGAGTAAACCCCAGGCTGCCATGCTGGGGAAACCGACGCACTGTGATTTTTGCGCACTGAATTTATCCTGCCTTATGGTGTGATCCAAATAGTGAAGTGGCCTGGTTCAGACCAAGGTGTGTTAAATGTGCCTAGAACGCTGCAGCAGAGTGGGGAGAGGGCGTACTTGTCGGGGGGGCACTAAGCTGTAGTGAGACAAAGCTCTGGCAGGGGACAGATCTCAGAAGCTTCTGGAGTAGGGACACTTCCTGGCAGAAAAGAGCTTGGAGCAGGAAGAGGGAAAGACACAGAGTTCCAAGTGTGGAGTGAGGAGAAGGGTAGCAGTCTGGTGAGGTTCTTGGGGCACTACGGGAACCCCAGGCCAGAGGTGGCTGTCACAGGCTGAATGAGGCTCATGGGAGAAAATGAGGGGGCAGGGAACACCATGCTGAAAGGCCCTGAGCGGAGCGACACCCCTCTATGCAGATGGCCTTGCCCCACCCATGGCTTCCCTGTTTTTAACACCTGGAGCTTATACCCCTTCCTGCAGGGCCCCTTCTCTTTCCAAAATTGGAAAGATGCAGAGATGACTTCTGCCTTTAAAAATGATGCTCTTGGTCTCAGCTCAGGTCACGATCGTGGGGTCATGAGACGGAGCCCCACATCGGGCTCCGGGCTGAGCGTGCAGCCTGCTTGCGATGTTCTCTCTCCCTCTCCCTCCTCCTGTGCTCCCACCTCCCCCGTAACGGGCGAGCTCTCTCTTTCTCTCTCAAGTAAATAAAATCTTTCTAAAAAATCATGTTTGTGACCAGTTGGTAACTTGAACACGTTTATGAAGATGAGCGAGAAAGCAGGATACACAATTGTATATAGTGTCCTCATCACTGAATCGCAACAGAAAACCACACAAACGGTGCCCGTCTGGCAAGATACATGGGGCCAGAGGCTGAGTGAGGCTGTCTGATGCAGGGCCCGGGCAAAGGGTGGAGAAGGGGAGCAGAACAGGGACTGTAGAGGCATATTCTATTTCCTAGATGTTCTAGACGGAGCATGTGTTATTGTTATCATGGTGCAAACAACAATTCTTCATTGAAAGGAGAAAAAATATGTATATTTCCAAAAAAGAGAAAGACGTGCCTTCTTATACAGAAGGAGATTCAAACACAAGCAGCTCCTCACCCCACAAATTCTTCTCTGCCTTACCCCAGACTAGGGGAACCCAGTATCCTCCCACTCCCAATGGGCCGCAGCCCCAAGGAGCAGCAGGGATGGTCTGCAAACACATGTGGGGTACTAAAGGGGCAGGGACCACTCAGCCCAGATGGAACCACAGGCTGGAGGCATGGCCCCACTTCATGGGCTGGGAGACTAAGGCTCAGAGAGATGAAGTGACTTAACCACAAGCTCGTGGCCATTAGTGGGAGAGACCATGGATCCTTAAATGCAGCTCAAGGATCATTTCTATTCTCTATACTACTTGATTGAATTTACTGTCATCACCACCATCATCATCACCATCACCACCACCATCACCATCATCACCATCATCACCATCACCATCATTCTCCATAGGTGCCATGTTCTTATCTCACACTGACAAGAGAGATCACTTTGGGTGTGTCTTTTGCACACAGTCCTCTGGGCCCCTTGCAGTCCCACACCACACTGAGCAGAGGGTGAATGCCCTGTGGTTTCTGTGACTGTGTCTGCATTTGCCGGTCACCCTGTCCCCTCACGTGGTTGGAAGAGTGGACCTCAGAAAGCCTCTCCGTTGCCGGCACCTCTTATCCAGCCTGCAGAGAGAGCATTTTTAAGAGGCATTCTCTTTAGGGAGCTAATTACCTAATTAGTGCATCTAGAGGAAGGCTTAGGTTATGAGGCTGATAATAAGGCAAAACCCACGGAACAATTGTGTGAGGCGGCTCCTTGCTGTCAGGCTGGTTGTCTGTGTCAAATTATTAATTACAATTCTTAATCACTCCTTTCCCCGTCAGAACCCCTGAGACTTCATTTCTTTCGTCGTGTGGCCTTCCTAGAATATACAGTTCTGAGTATCTTTCTTCTTCAGGGTGATGGGGGGAATGGCTCCATCTGGCCAAGCAGCCATGCTTTCTGCTTGGACCCGAGAGCACCTGTAGCCACCGGCCTGGCTACGGGGCTGGGTCCCCTCCGTGCCCACGGGTCCTGTCCTGGAGAGGGATGCCTGGGCAGGGAGGGGATCCAGACTAGGGGGGATGCTAGACAGGGCAGGGAAGCAGAGGACAGATGTGGTCAGCAATCTGACAGGCTCATCGGGGACGAGAGAGACTAGGATTACTCCATCACCCCAGGACAGAAACAGAATCAGTGAATATGTTGTGTGGGGGTCCCATTCGGGATCCCGGAGTGACTTTCTGATAATTCTAGTTGTGTCAAGGACAGTAGGGATGGTCTGGAAGCCAGACCAGCCTCCAGCGCCTGATGCCTTCCGGCAGCCCGAGGATACCTCCCACTTCCCTCCAAGCCCCTTTCCACCCTAAACTGACCCCACTGCTGCCCCGAGGCCAAGACTGTGCCTGACTCACACCTGCATCCCTCTCTCAGCCCTGGCAAAGGTGCTCCGGGAACCGTTTGTGAATTGGAGCTGGAATAAAAAAACAAGCCCAGATTCAACATATCATAAAACAAGAGCACAAATTGGAGTATTTGGCCTGGGGGGAAGGTCAATGGGGAAGGCGCTATCATGCTTTCCTTTTCTTCAAGGAGTGGAATGGATTTTTGGGATATTTGTGAAATGAACAATTAAAGATTACAAAGTCAATACGAACCTTCAAAAGAATCCCGAGATGGCATTTTCTCCCTTTTCTAAATATTTCATAGCCCAAAGTGAGTGACTTATGACAACCCAGGACTGTGCTGACCCCATCCCAGCTGTCGCAGGAGGGAGGCAGAGGGGAGAGGCCCGGGCAGGGGCGGGGGGGCTGGCAGGACAGGGGTCCTGGACGCAAGCTCTGCCTAACCTCACGTGTGACAGAGGGTGACGTGGCTGCAGAGCCAGCTAAACCCCATCAGTGACCCTGAATCTGGGGTCTTCCTGTGGGTGGACTTCTCCATGCTCATTTATTTTTAGAGTCCAACCTGGTCAAAACACGCGTGCTTTTAAAACAGAGGAAACTCAGGCACAGCCAGACAAGGAAAAAAAAGAAAACCACAAATATACACAATTTTCTGGTGGGCAAGTTAGCAACATAGGACCCAAAAATCATGATGTACATTTTCTCTGAGCCAGCAGTTCCACTTCGCACCGCCTATCCTAATAACGGAGAATGTGGGATGGTTTTATTACCCAATATTAATCTCAGTATTGCTATGTCGTGGGGTAAAAATTTAAATGTCCAAAAAAAAAAGTCAAAGTATGAGACTGTACATTTATACAACGAAATGACTTGTAGCCATTAAATAATGCAGATAAATACTTTACTGGCATGTTGATATGCTCTGTTGTGACACGTGCAAACACGGCCCCACAGAGCTATCCCAATTTGTTTAACAAAATACATGCTCACCGAAAAAAGCCTAGAATAATATATATTTATAATAATCACACTCAGCAGGAGATTACAGTTGTCTCATTCTCTTTCTCTTACTGTCTGGGGTTTCCTAATTCTCTTTTTCCACCATGCACATGTGTTCCTTTTACAATTAAAAAAAAAAAAGTTTACTTTTATGTACGCTTTTTCCAGGAAAAGAAGATCATTACAGATAGTTGAGAAAAAAAAGTCTGCAAAGCGTATGTGCAGAAACCCGTGCTGTGTGCGCTTGTGTACACTGAGAGGAAAATGAGAGGAAAATAGACAGGAAAACTCTAAGAATATGTAACGGGATTACAGATAGCATTTCTAAGCAGTGGGAAGATGAGCGTTTCTGTTGTTTAAATCTTTCTATACAAAATGAGTATTTTAACATGAAAAGCTGCTTTGAACTTGGAGACTGCATGGCCCCTTAAGTGCTTCGTGGGTTCAGTGATTTAGAGAAAGGGTAACACGGAGTCGTCCACGTGGACGGCACCCGGCTTCGAGGGCCCATTGTGGGACCAGCTGCCCACACACAGCCAGTAAGCAGACAGGGGCTATTTCCCAAGTCCTCTTTGAAGGTGCCCTTCCTGTGGTCCTACGAAAGGGCGTTTTGCGGCGGACAGGAAAGCGATGTCAGGGGAAAGGCCCCCATGCTGCCGGCCCGCAGGCTCATTCATGACACCAGCTCACGGCTATCTTCCTCCAAGCCTGGCCTTCCTCACCTGCTCAGATGCGGATAATACTGCGAGCTGCTCCTCTTCTTGGCTTGTGGAAGTACACGCAAAAGGAAAAAATCCCCAGACACACAGAGAACAATCACAGGTAAAGTTACTAGACAAGCCAGTGAAGAGTCAGAAGAGAAGCTCAACGGGCTCCTCGGAGCTACATTGTTTTCAGAACCAGCTTAACCCGGAGCCTCTCACTCCGAACTCACGCTAGCCCCACTAGGGCCAGCGGGAGGAAAGGGTCGGGGGGTGCTCTGTCTGGTCTGGACCACTCACCCTCATCAGGGGCGGCCTCCTGACCTGGGGTGCTTTTCATCTGGCTCCAAATCAAGGGGAAAGTCAGGCAAATCCGCAGGTCTAAGTTTCTTCCAGGATCTCAGAAATGGAACATGTGCAAATGATGAATTCATCCTCAAACCCAGCCCTCAACATGGACTGGGTCTCAAGTTGCATTTTGGCTGCGGGTAGTATAAACACAGCTCCGCGGCTCTATCGGTAACGAGCTCTGCCAGCTCCGTGTGCGGGACGTGCTCCTGGCCTGCCCTTAGGGGAGCCACCCAGGAAGCAGGCTGCTCATGGCACATGGGGGGGGGGTGCTGGGGACACACCGCTGGCCAGGGGTAGGGGCTGAGACCTGGGCCAAGTCCCCCTTCACTTGGGGTCTCTGTGTACTCATCTGTAAAATGAGGGCTGTATTGTCCTATGAAAGACCCTTTGCGCTTTTGAGATCCTGGGATCGCTTGGTAATCCAGAGGCCGTAGTTCTGTCCTTGACAGCGGTCATCATAACGCTGTGACTGATGTCATACAGGTGGGTCTGGATGTAAATTTGCAGGAGGCAGGAGTACTGGCAGGAGAGGAGTTCAAGGAAAGAGCCAACGCTATTGCCGCAGACATGGGGCAACCAGGAGCCAAGAGACAGCCGGGAGAGCGAAACTGGGTACCACCAGTTCTGGACACAATTCGGCAGCATCTTAGGAAGCTGGACACACATGTGCCCTCTGACCCAGCAATCCCACTACTTGATGCAGAGCACAGAGAAGCTCCCTGCTATCCACACCAGACGCTTCCAGATCTATCTTGAGGCCACCTCCCCTTCAGTCCGCATGACAGCTAAAAGCAGGGCCTATTGGGTCCAAAGTGAGCTCCTGCCCCACTCTCTGCTGGGTTTGCTGCTTCCTGTCACTTTCCCCTCCCATCTCTATGCTGGACGCACTGGGGCCAGCCAGTGACCTGCTGCCACCGTGACCTGCACCCTCTCTGCCAGTGGCTCTCCTGCTTCCTGACCCTTCTCTCAGCCGCAGAGGGCCCTTGCTCTCACCCCCTCACCTCTGCTGGCCGTCCTCGCTGCTGCCTGCCTGGACGTTGGCCCTCTGCACATGCCATCTTCAGTGCCAGTGCTTACATAGGCCCAGCCCTTTCTGAGCCCGTGGTCCTCTCCCCGCCCATGTGGGGGGCCGCTGGACAAGTCTGGCTCCTGTGTTGCTGTCACATTGTGAGAGCTGAGAGTGCCAGTGGATGATGACCGAGAGCCAGCTGGCTTCTCCAGCCTCCCTATCCCATGGAGCTGATTCTTCCAACCCAACGAAACCACCCTTGGCCGAGGACTCGGACACGGATAGCCCTTTCTCTCCCAACTCGTGTCTCCCGAGCACTCCTGCCCAGGGTGGCAAAGTCCTAGGCGCCTGGCGTTTAGAGGCCGTCTTGCAGAGGTGGCCCAGGAAAACTCTGAGACCGAGACAGGAGCCAGGCTGAATCCAGTGCCCAGCGGCTTCTTTAGGTGAGGGCTGGGCTGGCAGGGTCCCAAAGAGGTGTGGCCATTCTTCAGAGATCCTGGCAGGTGCGAAAGGATGGGCACACACCTGTCAGTGGTTTCCCGGGGGGCCATGGCCTCCGCCAGCACTGGCAGGCTCTCCGCCTAGTCCTGGTGCCTCACAATCCCCTTCCGCTGGGCATCACCTTACCTGTCCTTCACCTCCCTGCCCGGGACTTCTCTTCCCATCGGCAGAGCGAAGCAACACCTGTCTTAACAAGATAGCTCTGATCACGACCCTCCCTGGCTCTGCCTTCAGCATCCCCTAGTCATTTGGTTTCCTCACTTGCTCACTTGCTAACATACAATGAGCCCTCAGCAAGTCCTAGGCACTCTTGCAGACTGTGCTAGGGGCTGGGGGCCACAAAGAGAAGAACACAGGCCACACTCCTCAGCTGTGCCCTCCTCTGTGGAGATCCCACAGGCATTTCTGGACTCCCCCTCACCTAGACCCCTAATCCGGCCAAGCTGGAATGCTCACTTTCTGAGGACACCTGAGCCTGCCACCACCATGGGTTTGTTCCTAGCATTCCTTGTGTATTGCTGTTGAAATCCTTCAAGGACCCATTCAGGTGACACCTCCTCCAGTAAGCCCTCCCGGTTAATCCCACCAGAAGCTTGTGTCTGAAGAAGAGAAAGCGCAGGGCCTGCATCACTCAGCCTGTGTAGCTCTTCTCCAGTCATATTGAGAGAGCAGGTCTGAACTTTCCAGAAGGATGTTATATTCCTCAAGGGTAGAAGCTCTGCTTTTAGATTCTTCTGCATCTCCCGTGGCACTTAACACCTCTGAGCTCCTGAGGACAAAACTGTGACCTGAGAACAGACTTCGTTTTCCCCCTTCCGAAGGTTCCAGTGATGCTGTTGTCCTGGGGATGGGTTAGAGCTGGGAGTCTAGCCAGCTGCTGCCCTCGCTCTGGTGACCCAGCGGCCATGGAAACCATGGGTCTATTTCCAAGCAGAAACAGACTATCTCAGGGTGTACCAGTCCCTCCGTGGACAAAGCAACCTTCCAGCTCTTTATAACCCATGAGCCTTTTCTTATCAATTATCTGAAATGCAGATGCCTCAAGGTGCGGGGGAGGCTGTCTGGCAGGCAGGGCAGACTGGAACCCTGGCCTGTAGCCGATGGAAGGCAATGGAGAGAGATGAATGAATGCCCTACGGTCTTGGATGGCTCAGGAAGGGTCCCTTAGTCCTTCTGTCCCTCAGCTTTGGCCCTGCTGAAAGGCAGACTCCCTGCAGAGAGGGAGGTGAAACGCACAGGTGTTGGAAGGAGACTCCCTGGGTTCGAATCTTAGCTCAGCTGCTTTCCCACTGTGTGACCACAGACAAGCTACTACTTGACAGCTTTGGCCTCAATTTCTCATCTGTAGAATGGGAATAATAACCAGCCCCGCTCTGGACGGTCATGAAGATAGAACACGTCAACACAAGGGAAGCACGTAAAACAGAACCTGGGCATCACACGCTCTGTGGACGGAGCCTTGATGACATCGTGAGCCAGCCACACGGAGCGAAGCTTTAGTAAAAACATGCCAAACTGGGGCTCCTGGGTGGCTCAGCGTGTTCAGCGACGGACTCTTGATTTCAGCTCAGATCATGATCTCAGGCTCGTGAAATGAAGCCCTGTGTCGAGCCCCACGCTCAGCATGGAATCTGCCTGAGTTTCTCTCTCTCCCTCTCCCGCTGCCTCTCCCCACCCGGTTCTAGAGCACCTGTGCTCCTTCTCTCTCTCAAATAAATAAATAAGCAAAAATAAAACATACCAAACTGGTCTCCAGAGTGGCGGTACAGAAGACATGGGTGGGAATATCTAGTTCACTTGGCCTTTGCTTGTCAGTCCCCGCTGCCCTTATTTATTTATTAATGTCGAGCTGGCATTGTGAAAGAGATGAGTTAAAAAAAAAAAAAAGGCGGAATCGTGGGGCTTTAACCTGGGGTTTTTCAGTGGTAATGAGCCATAACAACTATGCATATGCGAATTGGTCACTTGCCACACGCAATCCCACATCAGTCAGCTGTTGGTTCCTTTTCCTCCTTTATGGCCCTGAGAGCCTTTCTCTAAGGTTATTGGAAGCTCTTCACAGGGTTGATACGTTTACTTTTTTTTTGCTATGTGTTATATGTACCTGTTTTGAAAACTTCTTAAAAAGTAAAATGTTCATCTGGAGACCTAAAATATTCAGTGTTTGCCTAAGTATTGCTCTTGTAGCGTTTTATCCTAAGAAAATACTCAGATTTGGGATAGTGGCTGGCCCAGTCGGAGGAGCCTACAGCTCTCGATCTTGGGTTCCTGAGTCTGAGCCCCACGTTGGGTGCAGAGATCACTTAAATAAATAAATAAACTTTAAAACTGTTTTTGAAGTTAAATATTTTAAAAAGAGAAAATATTCAGATTTTTGGAGCCGAGATGTGGGTTCTGGTGCTATTTACCTTAGAGGACATTGGAAGCCAAGAGTTTGTGGTATATTAATGTGTGCGAAGTGCTTAGAATGAGTTTCCTATGAATGATTTGGAAATGATTAGGAGCCTGCTAAGTGAAAAAAGCAGCATAATGACCAACAGAATCCCAGTTAGGATAAAATAAAAAAATTACACATGGGCTTTAGAAAAGCTTGCGGGACGATACACCAAAATATTAATAGTATTAACTGAAGTTATTTCTGAGTGCTAGAATTAGTGATCCCTTCATCTTTGCACTTCTCCGATTTTCCAAATTTTCTATAAGAAATGTATTACTGTATGTGTTTTTGTAAAAAGAGATTATTGTTATCACATCACTCTCTCAAACTCCAGTGCCCACTAGATGCCTTACTTGGAGGCTTCTTAAAACACAGATCACTGGATCCCTCTCCCAGACTTCCTGGTTCAATACTTCTGGGGTGGGGTCTCAGATTCTCTCTCTCTCTCTTTTTTTTTTAAAATATTTATTTATTTATTTGAGAGAGAGACATGCAGGAGGGGGGATGGGGGAGGGGGAGAGAACGCAGAAGGGAGGGAGAGAAAATCTTAAGCCGACTTTGCACTGAGCACAGAGCCTGACTCAGGGCTTGATCTCATGACCCTGAGATCACGACCTGAGCTGAAACCGACTGCACCAGCTGGGCGCTCCTGAGATTATGCATTTCTAACAAGGCCCCTGGTCGTGCAGCTGGTCCAGGCAACATGCTTTGAGAACCATGGCTCTAGACTAAAGGGTATTTTTCTCTCCCATTGCCCTGTTTCTATTTAGGTTAAAGTGATGAAGAACACTGGTGTCTGTTCTTCTTGATCTTTGAAGACTGGTTGTTTCCACTCACTGAGAAGAAGCCAGAACATCACCACAAGCCCAACAGGCAAGTGTCAATCCCACCTTCTTGGAAGACCTATGGTCCACACGTTCCTTCCCTAAAGCTACCAGGCACATCCCTTTCCTTCTCATTTTCCAACCAAATGAACTTTGGGGAGTCTGGGGACATTTCTCATTAGTAGGCAGTTCCCTTATTTTTTCTTTAAAGTATTTATTTATTTATTTAAGAGAGAGAAACAGAGATAGTGACAGAGATCATAACAAAGTGGGCAGGAGAGAGAAGAGAAGCAGGCTCCACGCTGAGCAGGGAGCCTGATGCGAGACTCAATCCCAGGACTCTGGGATCATGACCTGAGCCAAAGGCAGACACTTAACCAACTGAGCCACCCAGGTGCCCCCAGCTCCCATATTTCGAATTAACTTTCACACATGACAGGTGGGTCCTCCCAGCCAGACCAAAAACTCTCAGTGGGCCCGGGAAACCCTGCAAAAGCCTGTCAGAGGTGCTCAGTAGATGCGTGTTGGTTTGACTGGGTCCCTCCTGTGCTCCAGGGACTGTTTCCGGCTGGGAGGACACAGTGGGAGAGCAGGACTGGCTGGGCCTTACCTTCATGAAACTTTCATTCTAGTGGGAAAGCGTACGGTATCACAAAAAGATAAATAATCATCTCATGGGTGGGGAGGAGGGCTCCGAAGGAAAAAAAGTGGAAGAACAGAATTATAAGTAATGGGGGGTTTCCTTTATTTGAGGACTCAGAGAGGGCCTTTTGAGTCTG
This sequence comes from Martes martes, assembly GCF_963455335.1. Classification (NCBI taxonomy): domain Eukaryota; kingdom Metazoa; phylum Chordata; class Mammalia; order Carnivora; family Mustelidae; genus Martes; species Martes martes. Next base: position 25,853,776 of record NC_137901.1, on the reverse strand, counting down.
CATGGTGTTGGCCCTCCATAGGGTGGAAGGGACAAATAGAGCAGATCTCACTGGGTCTCCCAGGCTAGTGTTTCTCAAAGGGCAACAATCATGCCGCCCAGCGATTTTAATTCAATATTCAATAGGTCTGGGCTGGAGCCTGAGACACTTCATCTCCATCAAGCTCCCAAGTGGGCTCCAAGTTGCTGGTCTAAGGACCAACCTCTGAGTAGCACAAAGTTAGGCCATAGTAGGGAGTTTAGAATTCAGTCTAATTACAAGGGGGTCCACTGAGAGTTTGAAGCTAGAGAGGGGCAGATATCCCATCTATGTTTTAAAAAGATGATTCTGGGGGAGAGAATGTGTGGAAGGCTCCAGAGCAGAGGCAGAGAGGCAGGAGATCCGGGGCCAGTGGAGGGTGCTGGGTCCCTGGAGGTGTCAGGGGAGGTGTGGAGAAACGGTCCGGGTCCCAGAATGTGTGTTGGAACGAGGGCTCGCAGGACACACTGTGGAACTAGGCACTGGGGAAGGAGCGTGGGGGGAAAGCAAAGGAGATTTAACCCGCCAGCCAGCAGGTGGGTCTGTACAACCCCAAAACAAAGGGCAGGACGACGCTGACCTTCATCTTCCCATCAACCCATCAAGGATTTACTTCGGACTGAATTGCGTGGCTTTTTAGCACCATGCGCACATAATGTGAACTCCAGGCCTTCCCGACGGAAGGGGCTGGGAAGGCACGTGGTAAGTTTTCACTCTTGAGTCCTGGAGCATCAGCTCAGAAAGAAAGGCGCATGGCTGCAGGTGGCAGATAGGCTCTGGAAGGTTCCAGGAGAGTCCAGTGGGCACCAGGTCTCTGACGTGAACTTCAGACTAGCCTGGCCCGTCTCGAGGGGTCCAAGGCTCCTCCCAGGGAGGCAGCCACTTCCCATGCCCGCTCCTACACTTCCCACAGAGCTGGGCCTGGGAGCGCTCTTCTTCTCTGGACTAGGACCCCTGCCCCATACTCCCATTTACTCACACTACACCAGCTTCTGTTTCTGAGTTCCCTCTGAGCGGGTTATTCCCTGCGTTTCCTTCTCATTCTACCAGGAATGCGATTCCGGACTTAGCTGCCTGCAGCTGGGCAGTCATTCGCCTTGAAGCCCTGACCTGAGTGAAAGAGGCCATCTTGCAGGTCTGGGATGGCCCCGGGATGGCTGGAGACACGGCAAGGACCGTGCCCGGAGCACCCACCTGGCCAGGTGTGCTGGAGTCTATGAAATTAGGGCTTAGAGGAGGGGCTGAGGACTGTGGGGCCAGAGAGTGGGAGGGGGCTGCGGGGGAGCTGAGCTGGGTGCCAGTGGATCTGGCTTGGAAAGGGGGAGCCGCAGGGACCCCGGTGATGTCAGCATAATCCAGGGGAGGGAGAGCCCTGTGGGCAACACAAGCTTTGCTCCATTTCTTCTTTTAATGGTGCTTCTCGAATCCATGTCCGTGGTGCTGGGCAGTGTCTGCCTTTGTCCTTTTCAGGCACACGATGTCCAGCTGAGTGGGTGGGAGAACACTGACATCACCATTCTCCGATTCTGGACCACCTCGACTGTTACTCCCTTCTTTCTTTCTTAGGAAGACATAGTGGTTATTTGAGGTTTATTCTAGAGGCACACGGACTGCTGGAGCCAGCTGTGTCGGGGTGAGGGCCAAGACCATACACGCTGTCCTGCCCACGTGCCAGTTTCCCCGCAGAAGGGGCCTCGGAGCACGTGGTGCATTCACCCCCACAGCGCCCTGCAGGGAAAGCCAATTTCACTGAGAGGACTCCGAACGGCGCGAGGCTGGTGAGGGCTGGGAAGACAGCTTTGGGCTTACTCGATCTGTTACAACACGCTCTGGAGAAGTGTCTGGAATGGGCAGCAAACTGTAAGGGGTGGGACCAGGGTGGGGGTATGCGAAGCGAGAGCAGAGAACCGGAGGCCAAGAGCCAGATTTCCCCGGAGGGGGGGGGGGCGGTTCCAGGCTGGGGATTTATCACAGCCCAGGATTCCCGGCCAGCTGTGCATAGAGCCCACACCCCAGGCCCCGAGGCACGATACCAGCTTCCCTGGAGGATCTCAGTAAATGGAAGAGTGAATGAATGAATGAATGAATGAACAAAGAAAGGAAGGAGTGAGGGAACAGACACAATGGCAGCAGCGTGTGTAGCTCACAGCCTTACTACCCACCCCCCAAACAGTCGGCCTATTCCCTCTCAGACCTTGACTCCCTGCCGAAATAAGGAGTGGGGCCAGGGGGATCCTGTTCCTGGGGCTGACCCCAAAGCTGCAGCATCTCCCTCCTGGCAGCTGTGGCTGGGGTTGCGGGGTCCCCAGACACAGAGACCTCCAGCAAGCCTGCCACCCATGCCTCTAGCGCCACATGGCTCACTGACTGCTTCATGACCACCTGCTACGTGCTCCGCTCTGTGCTTGGGGCCGCAGGGAGAGGAGAGAGCCCTGCGGGATATCCTTCCTGTCTGCAGAGAAAGGTAGGCCATATACACACCACAGAGGGCACAGAGCTGAGTCACACCATCCCCCTCTGAGACTCCCTGGTGGTGCCGGCTGCTGGGAAGCAGTCAGTGGTCAGCCCTCAGCTCCAAACCGCCCTTGCAGGACTGCCTGGGCTACAGAGCCACCGACCCCACGTCGTGTCTGTCTGAGGATGCCTGCAAAGGTCCCCAGGGGTTGGCTAAAGCTGCCGGGGCTGCCTCATCAGCTTCTCCTCCACCCTTCCAGCTCCTTCCCTCAGCCTCCTGTAGGAGTCCATTCCCTGGGGCACTCCTAACTAACGTCCTCATACTGAACTTTGCCTTCTGGCCACTGCCCAGAGCCCCCAGTCTTGGAGCAACAGGGACTACAAGACCGAACATAATTCATACAGTAGCTCTCAGCATTAATTCTATAGCTCAGACTCTAAGTGCTAGAAGAACAGTGGGTGTAGAAATAAATGCTGCGAGATGCTTCCTGAAAATAGAGTTCTCCTTAGCAATTATTAAGTTTTTAGTAATTAACCTGTAAAGCACAAATTCATATACGTTAGAGTCTCATTTATTAATATGAACCATTGCTTCTCTCGTATTTTATGTATGATGCTCAGCTCTGGGGTCCCTGATGGACAGGAGGTGGTGTAGCCTGGGGACAGTGAGATGGTTTCTTTCCTGCAGGGCTCAGCCAGCCAGGAAAAATGCCAATTAAGGCAAAGCTGTCTGCGAGGAATCATTTCAGTTGTCATGTTAACCCCACGACCTGGGGATCACAGACTGGGTACTATCTCCCCAACTCTCCAGGCAAACTGTGCGCCTTTAATTGGCATCCATTCCTTTGGGGCGTGGTGACCCCTACCTAGTAATGCTGAACTTTGCAGAGTTGATGAAAGAACCAAGCAAAGCCTGCAGTCTGTCTGCCCGCCTGAGACCCCTGGGTGAGCCTGGGATGGGAGGAGGCCAGAATGGGCGCCCCTATGTGAATGTGTTAGGAGATACAGGGTAGCATAGACCTTCACCGGCAGCCAACAGCACGTGCTGGAAGAGAATCTGCACCGTAGTCCCCAGAGCCAAACAAAATGCAACCAACTACCTTGGAGAATTGCGGCGTTTTGTTACTAATTACCTTTTTCAGATGCTTCCACTACTAAATTATCCCTTATGTTATTATTGATTACATTCATCATCATTACAGATCGCTGGCTGGTGCAGCAGATGGGAGACAGTCTGCATGCCCATCCTTGCAGGCCTGGCCGGCGGAACCAGCTACCGGAAGCCCTACCAATGGGAGGACCACAGGATCTTTGGGGTGCAGTGGGATTTGGGGGTGGTGGCTGGCTGGTCCCAGGGCCTCGGGAGTGAGGCCAGGGCACTTGCCCTCACTGGCTGAGGACCTGGAAATAGTCATGGGATACTGGTTGGTGTCTGTCAAGTTGTCTAAGCTGACCCTGGAGGGGCTCCTGCTCCTCGAGGAGCAGAGGTGAGTGGGGTGCCTGGGTGGCTCAGTTGGTTAAGCCTCTGACTCTTGATTTTGGCTCAGGTCATGATCCCAGGGTGATGAGATAGAGCCCCATGGGCTCTGCTCTCAGCGGGGAGTCTGCTTGAGATTCTCTCTCTCTCCATCCCCCTGAGCCCCTCCCCCACTTGTGCAGGCTCACTCTTGCACTCTCTCTCCCTCTCCCCCTCTAAAATAAATAAATTTTAAAAGAGAGAGAGAGAGAGAGCACAGAGGTGAGTGAGAAAACACAAAAACAAAGACACCTCTTTACAAAATGGGAAGGAAGGGTTTTAGAGTTAGTTGGGGAGAAAGCCTTGCTGTCCCCCTCTCTCCCAGCCCCTCTGCTCCAGCAAGAACCAGCACAGGGACAATCAGGAGGACACTGAGGGCGAAACCTAGGAGCAGTGGCCACTGATCTGGCGCTGGCTCTTTGCAGTGGCGCGAAGAGAAGGGCCAGGATCCCGGGTAGAACACAGGACACATGGGGGAAACCAGGGGCTCTTGGCGGGCCTGGGGACAGCAGGCCAGAAATTGGCTGTATGGAAGTTCTGAGTTTAAAACTATTTTCAAACTATGGCTAGTCTGTGCTAGATGTGGTGCATAATTTATCTTTTATTAAATTCTTCCATCGGCTCGGAAGGCAGCTATAATTTTCACATTGTACAGATGAATTAATCCAAGGCTCTGAGGCTGCAAGAAGTCCACAGTGACTGGGCTGGAGGTGGGTGCGCGTGAGCTGAGACGGGAGCTCAGCCTAAGGGATCCTCACCTGGGCAAGTGCTTCCTGCTGCTGAAGCCACAGAAGGGGTCTCACTCCTGAATGGGATTCTGGAGTCAGCAGTGTCCTAAGAACAAGGTTCCCAGCCCTGAATGGTGTGTCTCCTCTTGGCTGCCTCCCAGACATCTGTTCTTGCCCTACCCCCCCCGCCCCCCACCGAGCTACTGGCTCCAGCCTCCCTGCTGGGGAGCCCCCTTGATCCCAGGGAGTACAGATAGCCCTCTGTGCTGGGAAGCCACCACTCACAGCACCTTGTTTCAGCACTTTCCAGTACTCAGGTCAGAGCAGGCTGGCGAAGCATAACGGAGAGTGCTCGCTGTACCAATGCAATGGTTCTAAGAGGTGGTCAAGGCCATGGCAAGAGTGTGGTCTTCGGGGTAGGTAGACCCATGTTCTGGCTTTGCCATCTGTGGGGAAGAATTTTTGGAGCAAGAGGCCCTTCTGACAGTCCGACATTGTCTGCCTCTCCTCCGTGGTGGCCTCAGTGGACTTGGCCATGCAGAGCATTGAGCTGGGTCAGACAGCCGTGGGAGTCACTGTCCAGGAGATGTCCCTCTGGTGCGGTGTGACTGCACTGTGGTAGGCAGCGGTGCATTCTAAGAATGGGTGACATGGAGAACCCTTTCCCTGGTGCGCTCCAGGCAAGTGATCCCTGCAGGGCCCTGCCAAGAACGGGGCAGCCAGGACTGACCGGCACGGGGCCACAAGCATGGCAACACATATGCTCTGGGAAGCTCTGCTGACTTGGCTCTAGGGCCATTCCTCGATGATACATCGTTTCTAGAACATTTGACCTCTTCAGAGGGTATAATTTTAAAAGTTTCCATACTGATGTTTTCTATTTCCTTTATTATCTCTCATGCTGATTGCCCACTCCTTTATTACCTGCTCTGATTTGATGCCTGGTAATCATTACTTTGGAAATACCCATGATAAGATAATCCTTCATCATCATTGGGAAATCGACAGGGTCTGAGAGCAGGCCAGGATTTTGTCATAGGTTTAAGGAGTTTCTTATTAAGTACACCAGAAGAACTGTATCTGTCATCTACCCGGGGACTTAAAGATAGTCCCAATGTGCTGTCCCCCCTCTATCCCCATCAGAGCAGGGCTCAGAGGCCAGCCCTGCCCAGCATGCCCACCAGTGGCTTTAATCCAGTCACCTGAAACCTATAGTGGGCTCACATCTCCAGTTTCCCAGGGGGTGCTGCTCAGCTTATTTCCAAAATTTCCAATGGTTCCAGGCTCCAGGGGAGATCCTGACCAAAGGATGCCTCCCTCCAGCTTCATGTCACCTGCAGCCACCTGCCTGAAATGGGCCATCGTGATACATCACTGTTCGTCCTGCCCAAATGGTGAAGGCCAACACTTACAGGCTGGGCCTGGAGGGCCTCTCCTGTCTGGTGCTTACAGCAACCCCAGGTTGTGGGTGGGGGGATCTCATGCCTTCCTACAAATGGGAAAACCATTGCACAGAGAGGTTAAGTAACTGGCCCAAGGCCACAAAGTATGTAAATGACAGAGCGGTGGCTTGTACCTGGCCCCGGCCCCAGAGCCTCTGTGCTAGAAGGCCGTGCAGCACTCTTTCACCCTCCGCCCCAGCTGGGAGCACCTTGATGAAGCCTGTCCTGCAGGCTCCGCCTCTCACCCTGTGCTCTGACACTGAATGGCAGCCTCCTTCTGGACCACTCAGCCGAGTGTAACACTCGATTCTATAGAATCTTGCTTCATTTTAAGTTCTGGTCCTAACTGGGTAAATGGATGACAATGTTTGGAGGATGAGGGCGAGGGCAAGAGCCACACCCCTGTCCTTTCTGGAGCCAGCACATGGGCCCACCACTTCCGTCCTTGCTGGCTCGTTGTCACCTGCAGGGGCCCCTCTGACCACAGGGCAGTTTCTCCACACAGGGCCCCTCCCATCCTCTTCTGGCTCCCTCCACAGGAGGCTCACTTGGCCTGCTCTTTCATCCCAGCATGGACTCAGGCTCTAGGTTGGCTCACGCTCAGCCTCTCGCCTCTGCCTGGGTCTGCAAAGAGTTCACCATCGTGTTATTGGAAAGTCTTCCAAGAGCTGGAGGCCAGGTTCACTCAGAGGGTGCACCCCGGGAGTGGGGGCGGAGGGAGGGCAGGGGTGGTGCGGGGACACACCCCTAGGCAGCAAGCCCTGACAGGAGAGGGCGAGAAGGAGGGAGCCTCCGAGCTGAGAACCCCGCAGCTGGCTGTGTACAGTGCCCACCAAGGGGCCCGCTGCCCCAAGGCCTGCACCCTCTGCAGAGCCTCTTATCTTGATCTTGGCCCTCACTCATTTGTTCCCCAGCCTTCCCAGGTCCCGCGGGTCACACCCCGTGTCACCTTGAAGCAACCCCCTGACCTGTAGAGAGGGGAACCATTCTCACCTGCCTGGTTCTCCCCACAGTGCAGCCCAGGGTGCCCTGGTTCCACTCATTCAGCCTCCTCTCCATCCCTGCCCCCACAGCCCAGGGCCACCTCTGAGCCCAGGCATCAGAAGCCGGGGCTGAAGTTGCTTGGCTGAAGTAGCTCCAGAACAGAGGTCCCCATTCCCACATGAACTGCCCCCTGCTCTGCCCAGACTTACTGATTCTCCCTTCTCCTCATGCCGGATGACCCACCGTGAGAACCGTGGGCTGGCACGGCTCCTCTTTCAAAGACAGTTACCCACCCCTGCCAAGGGGGGGTAACTCAGCGGCCAGTGTCTTCTACACCTTCATGCGGATTAGCACAAAGAACCAGCTCTCTCCTAGTAACTGGGTCAGATCATCAGAGGGGGGGCATCGAGTGAGAGTTTTGAAGGTTGGGGGGTGGGGTGGGTGACTTGGGAACACAGAGTAATTCCCAGTTGGGCAGGCCCCAGGGGGGAGAGGAATTTGAGCTGTGAATGAAGAGCATGGAAGTACCCAGAAAAAAGTGGACAGTAAGTGCCTGTTTCACTGCCCTCCACAAAAATGGCCAACGCAGAGTGAGGAAAAGCCAGGGCTGCAGACACTCAGGGTGGTTTGTAACTTCCCCGGGGTCCCCGTCACCTGGCCAGAAGCTCAAAGCTTAGATGGTCAGTTTCCTTAGTGTGGAGCGGTCACAGAGGACACGCGGGCACACACACGGTCCCAAGGAAAACACGGCAATGCCCAGAAATCCTCCCCAAACACGTGTCCCCAGCCAAGGAGGCCGCACTAATCAGCAGGAGGGGGCAGATCAGGCCCACTTCCTTTTATTGCAACTTCTACCCTTCTAGAATTTCTCCTTCTCTGCAGGTCCAGGCCACAGAGACATTAATCCCTATTCAAATGAGCCTTCCAGGTTCTTCCTTCATTAGAAAAAAAAAAAAAATCTCTCAAAACACCCCAAAGCGAGGCTCCGAAATCCTGGCAGCGAGCGGTGTGTACAGTCCCAGGAAGAGAGGGAGAGGGCTGTGGGCCTCACCTGGCCTCTCTTGTTGGAAGGCAGAAATGCGACCCTGCCTTCCCTCCTCCGCCTGCTCCCTCCTCCCTGCAACAGCCTTCATAAACAGTGATTATTTCAGTCCTGTGAATTGTCCAGTCAGGGTGACGGGGTGGGAGCCAAGGGCTGGAGCGTGGAGCTGAGATCTCCGAGGAAAGCAGCCCTCCCTTCCCTCCTCCGCCTGCCCGCTCCAGGTGGGAGTTGAGGAGGAGGGCATGGCTCTGGCTGAGACCTGGGATGACAGAAGCATTTTCCCAGCAGCCAGATGAGGGCAGAGCCCTCGTGGGGGAGGGTAGGGAGGCAGAGCATGCTGACCAGCTTGGAGGTGGGGTCACCCTACCTACATGCCAGGAATTTGGGCCTCTCCAAAACGCTCCTGATCTGCCTCCAAATCAAGAGCCCTGAAATTGTAGCTCTAGGGATCAGCCTCGGGCGGCCTCTCCGGTTAAAATATGCTGGCATATTGAGGACAGCATGGAGTGTTAGTCAACTTGTCTTTGATAGGAGATATTTGGGAAATAGGGGTTAAAAGAATGAATGCGTGAGTAAAGGACACTACAGCTCCTGTTTGAAATAGAAGTAGGGGCAGAAAGCTCTGGGTCCTTCAAGGGAAACAGGTGGGGATGCCACCAAGGGGGTGGAGAGAAGAAAGGGGTGCCAGGTCAAATTCTGCCATGTCACTGTTGTACCCTGGGCCAGCCAGGGCAGCAGGGGGACTTTCCTCAAAGAGCAGGACTCTATTATCAAGTAAGTGGCTGCTATCAGCCACTCCTGATACACCACCCTCCTCGGAGAAGTTGGGACAATCCTCCTCTGGGAAGGTGATACTCAGAACTGCTTTAGCTCAACCACAGGAACCAACTACTCAGGGGATTGCCCAACTTTTTTAGAGTTGTAGAAGCCCCCTTGTTACAAATAAGATTTTGTGCAAAAACAGACCACACAGAACTGTTTGGGATCAGCTCAGTGAATCCCTTTAATGAACATCAAACTAGGGGTGCCTGGGTGGCACGGTCAGTTGCGCATCTGACTCTTGGTTTCAGATGGGGTCATGATGCGGGGTTGGGATCTCCGAGTCACGGGATCAAGCCCTGCATCAGTCTCCACGTTCAGCTCTGTCTTTCCCTCTACGCTCTCTCTCACATCAATAAATCAATCTTTAAAAAAGAAAATAGAACACCAATCTAATCCAGCTTCTCATGCTGAAAAAGGAAATCAAGGCCCAAAGAGGTCAAGCTGTGTCCTCATTCTCCGTCACAACCACCTTTCAGGCAACTGGACTCCTGTTCTTCCCGAGTGGGGCCTGGGACGCCTGTAAGCTTTTAAAAGGTTTTATAGGTCATTACCTCTAATCAGGTTTAGGAATTGCTGCATGAAGCATTGGCTTGAAGGTGAAGAGTAAATTAATAGCAGAGACTGATCCCAGCAGCTCTTGGGGTCACGCAGACCAAAGTCGATGACAATGACTTCACAGAAGCTACTGGAAAGGATTTCTGGTACTGAGGTTGGCTTGTGTTGAACATGGTGCCCCAGAATGGCCACTGACGAAGCTTTCAGCACGTTCTGGTGAACAGGTAATTTTTTGTCATCTTTGGGAGTCTTTCAGGCTGGGCGAGTTTCCCTGTCCCTCTCAGCTCAAATTTGTCTTTGTGAGGAGTCTTACCCCAAGTCAGTCCCACAGGTATGAAAATGGGGTAAAATTATTATACCCTGGAGCTGAACTGCCAGCAGGAAATGGAGCACTCAGCTGCATCAAGCCATTCTGGATGAACCAGTGGGTCTTGCCAGCGACTCAAGGCCCCAAAAAGAAAGGAAGGAGGTAGCCTTGGATTGCCTCGCTGTCACTGGCTAAGATGTCAAGGCTCGCCAACAGCTTCCTTTGTGGTCCCAAAGGGGTCGCTCCGCAGGATACAAACATCAGGATCTCCACTAAGTCCCCACTCAAAGACCCAAACATTGAACAATGTGTCTAAATTCACTTCCATTAGGCCCATTTCTTCCCTTCTCAGGGCCTGGCTTTCCACCAGCAGCAGCCTTAGCTGGGAAAAGTGGGGCTGAGGGAGTGGGTCCCGCTGCCAGCACTCTGGAGCGTTCAAGCATCCCTTAGGAAAACAAGGAGAGCACCAACCCCTGAGTCATACCATGGGAGCTGTCCTACAGAAACACAGACGGAAAACCTGAAGAGAACTCGGGGACATGCAGAGGAACCATCAGCCAGGCAGAATGACCAAGAAGTTGAGACGGCTCTCCCTACAAGTATGGCAAGCCAGTGTAACTGAGGGGGATCCAGAACGTTGCCTGGGTGTTGCCTCTCGGAGCACACAAACCCTCAGAAGATGTGCCGGCTCTAATAAAAAGGCAGATATTACCAAGCGTTGGTGAAGATGGTGTTCTCACCATCTTCCCCATATATGGGGTCTTCATATATGGGCTGGTGGGAATGTAAAATGGTGTGGCCTCCATGAGGAACAGTCTGGTGGTTTCCCAGAAGGTAACACGTGGAGTCACCAAATGACCCAGCATTTCCAGGGTTAGGTAAACACCCGAGAGACATGCCAACCTACGTGCACACAAAAACCTGGACATGAATGTTCACGGCAGCGTCATCTACAAGAGCCACATGTGGAAACAACCCAAACATCCATCCACTAAAGAATGGATACATAAAATATGGTCTTACCCATAGAAGGAGTGTCATTCCCAAATAAAAAGCCATGAAGTACTGATACATACTACGAGTGCATGAGCCCTGAAAACACGCAAAGGGGAAGAAGCCAGTCACGAGAGGCCACGTGTTACATGATCCGGTTCATACAAAATGGCCAGAGGAGGCAAATCTGTTTAGAGATAGGGAGTAGATGATTGGTGACCTAGAACGTGGGGAGTTGAGAGGAAATGGGGAGAGACTGCTAAAGGGGGACCGAGTTCTGCTTTGCAGGACGAAAGTGTCCTAAAACTATTGGTGGTGATAGTTGCACATACGTGAATATACTAAAAGCCACTGAATTGTACAACTTTAACTGAGTGACTCGTACGACCCATTCATTATATCTCAATAAGGCTGTTATTTTTAAAAACCTAGAAAATTGGGGCACCTGGGTGGCTCAGTGGGTTAAAGCCTCTGCCTTCGGCTCAGGTCATGATCCCAGGGTCCTGGGATCGAGCCCCGCATCGGGTTCTCTGCTGAGCAAGGAGCCTGCTTCCTCCTCTCTCTCTCTGTCTGCCTCTCTGCCTACTTGTGATTGCTGTCTGTCAAATAAATAAATAAAACCTTTAAAAAAAAACAAAACCTAGAAAATTTCCCAGTATCTAGGTTCTGCTTAACAGACGCATCCTCTGCTCGACTTCCCCAAGGCTTAAGGAAGGCAGGCACCAACAAAAGCTGGGGTCACTCTCCCCTCGCCAGTGGCCTTTACCCGTAATTCGCAACAACCAACAGGCCAACCTGTTCGCTCCAGAAACAGCTTAACAGGATTGTCAGCCAGGATCCATAACCAGAAAAGAAGGAGCCCTGGGAAAAGGAGTGTGCCAAGTTCAGTTCTGTGATATCATTTGGGAGGGTCACGTGTACATTTGCTTCTGGTTTGTATCTAATTTGAAAAAGCCGACCTAGATTGCGTACTGTATTATTAGGCAATTTTTCCAGCTTGGAGTCTCGGTGTTGCTCCACACAATTTGTTCAGAGGATGAACTCACTTCTCTGCTGGTGTAGAAACATCCCGCCCCAGGTTGCTGTCCCAGGATGGGCAGGCTTGGCGCACGCCAGCTTTCCTATTCCATCCTCCATGAGGGCGTGAGCCAGGCCACCATGGGGGAAGAGCTCTTACCCCGCAGGGCAAGCTTCCCCCTCGCTAGCTGGCCTCCTGCGTAGTGGAGGGGGCATAGGGGAGACCGTGAGAGGGCAGGGGGCAGAGCCGACTGGTACTCTCCCAGGCAAGACACCGACAGAGGGGGCTTCCCTACGGAACAAAAGGGAATTCGAAAGAAGACAGCCCACATTCCTCTTTTTCTAAACACAGGCTCAAGATGTGCAGTGGGAAAGTTAAATTATGTGGCAATTCTCAAAGTCATCCACTAAAGATAAACTCTCCCTCCATAGGAATTACTCATCTCACTCCGTCATGATACCTCGGGGTCTATCACTATTCAAATTTATTGAGCAATGACATGCAGAATGTATTGTATAAAGGACCTGTTTCATCACCCCATTCCCCAAGCTATTTCTTTTTTTGTGCTAAGTCATGAGAAGTCTGGCAAGTTAAAAACCAAACCAAAACTAACAAGGACGCATGTGCACGTGTTAAAACACACACACACACACACACACACAAACACACAAAGATGGGAAAAATTTCCTTCATGGAAGTTACTATGAGGCAGGCAGCTTCAGAAAGGAAAAACACAATCTCTGACTAATATGAAGGAGACTTCAAATTGCTCTTGGCAACAATCTCTCAGCCCTAGATTCCCCTCCCTCTATTCATCTCTGCAGTTCCCAGCCAAAGGAAAATAAAGCGAACAGCTCTGTCCCTGGCCCAGCCTAGAGGACTAAGGGCTGAGCAGACAAACATCCCCGTGCAAATGCACACCTGTGTGATTGCTGCAAACACGGGACAGGCAGTGGGGTGCTCACGGCCCTTACCGGGCTGATAATCTCAGATCAGGAGGAAATGCCTTTAACCGGGCACTCTGACATCAAAACAGAGTGCAATGTGGTCTTGTGACTCCCAAACACAAGATATTTTCTAAAGGGGATGGGAGGGGGAGAAAGAAGAAGAAAAAAAAGTCCTCCCAGAAGTGCCCGTGTCAGTTCCAAAGAAGGAAGGCCCCAGAACATTACTCGGAGGGATTTGGCTTCAAGGCAAGATTTATCAGTTCACCTTCCTCACAAAAGTGATAGTTAATTTTAGAGGTAGTGATCTTACACCTATTACACCATTCAAGATGGAAGGACAGGTAACAGGCCAAATGTCCTAGAATATTTATGGCTGTTCTGTCCCAAAGATTCATCTGCCACCATTTTATTAGGACAGATATGTCAGGTCAGCTAAAATGGAGATGGGCAGGAGCATCAGGAAATGGCCCTGAAGTGGGGGTACAAGCAGGTGGAACAGGGTCTTTGGCATTGAGCCCTGAAATGCCCTGGCAGGCTAGTGTGGGCTGCTCTGAGAATTACAGATGGCCAAGAGACATGGGTTCTAGTGCTGGCTTTGCTACCAAGTCCTGCGAACATGGATGAGCCTCCCCAGTGGTCGGATGAGGGCTGGGAGCACAGCTCCGGCCCTGTATGTGTGTGTGTGTGTGTGTGTGTGTGTGTGTGTGTGTAAAGCGGCTGATGCCTCAGGACGGTGATGCTCTGGGGGCAGTTCCCAGGCTGTTGGCCCTGCTCCAGAAAGGGGCCAGTCCTCCTGGAGGCTGCATGGGGCTCTTGACATCTCCAGCTGGGACGTGCCAAAACTAAAAGCCCATCTCAGAACCCACAACCATGAACTGATCATCGCAGCTGCAGGGGTTCAAAAAGCTGCGTGCCTACTGTGTACCTTCCACGGGTCCGCTAGGGCCGCGGATGAGTCCTTGTGACTGCAGCATAGGGACAGGCCAGCTTTCCAGCCGCCCACCCGCCTCCTCACCCAGGTCTCCTGCCGTTCCTCCTTCTCCCACATATGGCCTCATTAAATCCACTCATTCAAAATAAATAAATTAATCCAGTGAGTCCCCACTAAAGGATGAGTCACTGCCATTCCCACTGACAGAGCCCCGGGACCAGGGCAGACTTCACCTGCTGAAGTCCTTAGCCCTTAACGCTTTGCATCATGCCTGGAATCATGCATTAGACAACACAGTAGTTGTTGAATAAATGACAGACTGAGTGGAAAGAAACTAAGGTTCAAAACAGTTACTACCGTTAACACTTACACACTATTTTGTGTTGTGCTATAATGACATCAGGGGATTCCTGCCTCCCCTAACTGGAGTGCAAGATTCTAAAGGCTGTAGGTGTAATGGGCGGCTTTGATTCCTGGCTCGGTCACTGATAAGCTGGACTTAACCCCATTAAGCCTCAGTTTCCACATCTGCAAAGTGGGACTAGTGGTTATCTGATGAGTGATGTGGGTTACAGGAGATAGTGTGTGCCAAGCACAGTCTGGCACCTGATCTCTGAATGTCCCATCTCCTCCTTCCCTGCCATGTACCCTCTGGTTTACTCCTAGCACTGACGCAGCAGGATAGGCTTTGAGTTCTGTGCAACTCCAGGCCTTTGCTCTTTTGGTCTTCCTCTGTCTCAATATCATTTCCTATCAGAAGCCCTTCTTGACCCTCTGGCTGCCGAAATGCCTGTGATCTGATTGCAAAGGGCCTCTCCAGGCTGTCTCCAGGCTACCTAGCTTCACTATTCTATGTAAGCCTCATCTCTGTGTGGTTGTCCCGAGGTAGTGGCTCAGGCCTGATTCCTGTCTGCATCTCCCCAAGGTCTCAGAGGTGCTGGGTGGGATCCAAATCTACCAGTTTCATGAAGTTCTGGAACCCAGGCGGGTGTGGCACTGGTGTCCCATGGATCTGGGTAAGGCGCACTGGACTCAGTAGGCCCCCTTGGCCTCAGTCCTTCCTCACCTGTAAAATGCAGATGATGAAGACACCTGCCCTAGTTGTGGTAGTTGGGGAGAGTTTAGAAAAGAGTATGAGACACCAGCGAGGGGCTCTTCGCAGAGTGAGTCCCCGGCCCTCGGCCGCCGCCCTTGCGTGCCCTCCTCAGGGAACCAGGTGATCCCGAGGGTGACTGGCCAGGGCGCCAGCAGGGGTGGGGACGCACACAGCCGCCGAGGTAGTTGGGGAGAGTTTAGAAAAGAGTATGAGACACCAGCGCCAAGAGTATGAGACAGAGCACTGGCTGACCCCGGCAATTTTAGGGAGAGTGACTTTCTTCTCCTTTTCAGCCCAGGTTGGGCCTTAAGGGCGGTAGCCAGGTTACCTTCTTTTCCTGGAGATCTATCCAGAGAGGGTTCCTGGCCCTTCTGATCCCCCAGTTCATCACTGGGTAAAGGAGTGGAGCTTAAACTTGAACCTGGCAGGACATTCCCCTCCCTTCCCACAAAACCTTCTATCGAATCTGGAGAAAACAGTCTGATTGTTTCAAACACTTCCTTTACATTTTCAAAATTCGGCACTTGGAGGGATTGGAAGGGATATGCCAACAGCCTGCCAATGAATCATGGGAATGGGGCTGCCCCCTGTGCAACCCAGCACCGGGGGTTCAAAGAAAGAGCGCAGTCGTGCCCTGCCCGCCTGCCCACAGCCAGGACAACAGAAGCCAGAAACTCAGGCGGGCAACCGAACCGGATGCACCCCGGAGCCCTCACCACAGGCACGCGGAAAACTGCACCCGCACTAGGGACGCTCAGCGAGGGGCTCTTCGCAGAGTGAGTCCCCGGCCAGCCCCGCGGCCCGCCGCCCTCGCGCCCCCGCCTCAGGGAACCAGGCGATCGGGAGGGCGACGCCAGGGCGCCGGCAGGGGTGGGGGCGCACACAGCCGCGCCGGGGGCTCCGAGACCCGGGCTGGACTGCACAGCCGGAGGGAGTCGCCCCGCCCACCCCGCGCAGGTCGGGGCCCCGGGAAGGGTCCCCTGCCCACCCAGCTTGGTGGGCGGTTCGAGCCCGGGGATCGCAACGCGACTCCCTACAGCTCGCCCGGGGACTTCTGCCGGTCGCCCCTTTAATTTCTGCTCCTGTCCGGACCTCGACTTCTGCCCCGAGTTGTCACGGCTCTTGTCTCCCCCTTGCCCCCCGAGTTTTGCATCTGACACTGGGGAAGCCCAAGCTTTTTTGGAGGGAGGACATCGATCTGCGTCCACTCCCCTCCAGGGCGGCCCTCGTGCCTTGCTGTCCCCTCTCCCCGCCACCGAAATCTGTCCACGGGGGTGGCGGGGCACGGAGCAAGCCAAAAGAGTTGCCTACAGAGTTCCAGAGTCCCTCGGCCGGGAGGGACGCTGCCGCGCGCCCCGCGGTCACCCTGGGGACCCCAGCCCTGGTGTCCCCGGGACCCTCGGTCCGGCCCCAGCGCGGGTTTGAAATTGCTGCCGGCGCCGCCACTCCCATCCGGACGGTGGGAGCGCACGCCGGGGACAGGGGGTCCCCGCAGCGCCCAGAAGGGGTCCCCTCCCTACCCGTCTCCGCCGCCCCGCTGTCCCTCCTCCGCCCGGCTCCCAGCCGCCGCGGCCGCCGCACACCCACCTGGCCGCCCCGGGGGCGCCGCGCTCGTGCCCGAGCCGAGTCCTGAGCGCCGCCAGGGTCCCGGGCTGGGGATCCACGCGGCAGCGCTGCTCAGGGGAGCCTGCCGCAGCCGGCGGGAGGTTGTCATTGATTCGTGCTGGGCGAGTTAAGCCATTCCAGGAGTGGTTTTGAGAGAGCACTCCCACCCCTCCCTCCAACCAAAGTATTTGGCAGGCAGCCCCTGTCGTCCACCTGTACTGCTAAGCGCGGGGCAAGGACCAACTTCACCAGCCGCGCTCTGTGCTTCACTTTATCACACGCAGATGAAACGCTTTCGTAAAGGTAAAGCAGAAATGAAAGCGGGGGGAGGGCGGGGGGGGGCGATGGAGGGGATCCCCCGCCCCCGCCCCTGGGGCTCCTTGTTTATTTATTTCTCCCTCTACTATTTCACAAAATGCCTTACCACTTATCTCAAATCAGGGCAGCTTTTTATTATTATTGTTTTGCTCAATTCTGTGTGTCTTTTATTTTTAGAGGCAATTTTATTTCCATTTGCCTGAAACCTGAGTCCAATAAAATTACTAGAATTATGTTTTCTTCTCAAAGGGTCTTGAGTGTAACTTCACCAAATCAAACACTGCAGAGAGAGCGTTCAAGTGGCAAATAAAAAAGAGGAAAGTGCAGGAAGTAAGCGCAGAACTGCAGCTCCCTCCCCCAGGGAGTCCAGCTGGGCTTGGCCCAGGTGGAGCCAGGAGGCCTAAGATGGGGGAGCCCATTGCCAGGACCCCCCCCCCAACCTCTCCCACTCCCCGCAACAAACATGTCATACAGGCTCTCTGATGCTTTGTCTCCATTCAAAGACTGACTCAGAAATGCCAACCAGAGATCCAGCAGTCCACATCTGGGGTGGGCCAAACACCAGCTACAGAGAGGTGTGGCTGTTCCTTAAAGCCACACACCATACCCTTTTTGAGAACTGCCGGCTGGGGAGGCCCCGCCTCCCTCTTTCACGGAGAACCTTCTTTCACCTGGGGAGGGGGAAATCCTCGTTAACCCCTTGGTGTCTATGCCGGCTCTCCTCAGATAAGAAGGAGCCAAGGGGAGCTCTTCTTCCCTGGTGATCAGCGGCACCCTGTGCCATGGAGAATCAGCACAAAACGAAGGAGCCCAGTCAGAGTTCTGGCTGTCTGTGGCCTCTGCCACTCTTCCAAGGGCAGGCCACTAGCCATAAAGCACCCCAAAGCCAAAGGTAAATCCCACAGGTCCATCAGCCCACGAAGGGCAAGAACCCCAGGAAGATGGTTCAGACTAAAACATTTTCTCCAACAGGTGCCCCCTGCCTGAAATTCCAGTCTTAGTGATTCATTCCTTCGTGGGGCACACCCTGCAGATAGCCTGCACCAGGGAGGCAACATTGCTTTGGAAAGGCAGGAAGGGTCTCTTTCTGTGCTTCCAAAACTGTAAATATCCATGGGCGAAGGCAGGAATGGGTTTGTCAGGTGCTCCTTGCTACAGTGGGAGGGTCATGGACAGCAGCGTAGGGGGGACAGAGAGCCTCCGGGCCAGGGAGGCGCAGAATAAAGTGGGGAAGGGGTGCAACATCCGGGAATCAGTCACTGAAGTTCACAAGGGGAAGCACTTCATCGGGGCAGGTGGACAGTTTCCAAGGTTGGGTGACTCCATAGTTTGTGTGTGTGTGTGTGTGTGTGTGTGTGTGTGTGTGTGTGTGTGTGTGTGTTTTTATCAAAAACTACGTATTCCCGGAACATCCAAACCCAGGAACAAAAAGCCAAATCCCTTTGTCCACAAAGTCACTAATTAAATATCCAGTCATTTGGAACTCCTACTCCACTCCCGGACCCGGTATGTGAAAGTGCCAGTCTGGGACCCGGATGGAGTGGTATCAATCCAGCAGTGTTTGCTGTGTGCCCGGAAGAGGTTTACCTCAATGGCCTGTGTGGAGACAGGGTGGGGTGGTGCAGAAGGGCGCCCCCCTCAAAGCCTCATGCCTTGTGGGGAGATAGAGCACAGGGGGTCGGTCAGTGTGCGGCAGGGCACCTACAACCCTGTAAATGGTCCTTAAGGAGCAGGGCGCTAGTTCTGCTGAGCAGACAAGGAGCCAAGAGAAGACATGAAGACAGGGCTCAGGGAAAGGACTGCAGGAGGGGGGCTGGGCTGGTTGGGATGTCAGTGCTGCTGGGAGCAGGAGGGCATGTCAGGTGCAGGAGTGAAGGCTTGGGGAGGAGGCAGCTGGCCAGGCATAGAAGGTTCTCCCAGTGAATGCAACATCAGGCTGGGGTCTGTGTGGTGCAACCAGTTTAGGGACGCAGCTTCTGCTGGGATGCAGCTTCTGGCTGAAAAAGAGAGTGCAGGGCAGGGCCTGCTTGGGAGGGAGGGAGGGAGGGAGGGAGAATTGGAGCACCTCTTTCAACCCCAGCTGGAGCTGGATGTGGGCAGAGTGGTGGTGGAGGGAGGATGCCAGAAGGGGTGGGGGAGAGCTGCGGTGCGGAGCCCAGCCTGTCCCCAGGCGGCCCCTCCTAGCGGGGCTCCAGCCCCAACCTGAAGGAGTGTCTGAGTAGGCCAGTGGGTGGGGCCAGGGCCTGGGACGCTGCAGCCAAGAGCCTGGGGGGAGAGCTGGCCACTGGCCAGCCCACCGGCCCCGCAGTGGACAGTCAATGTCATTCCTCCCTCCTCCCTCCCCCTTAATCACTGTCTGTGTGTGCCCAGTTGGGGCACGCCCTTCGGAAGGACTCTGGGCAAAAAGTGGGGAGCCCTACCCTACGGCCCCCTCCAGCCTTGCCTCCTTGTTCTCAGTCCCCGTGCCAGGTGCCTGCTGGGAAAGGGAACAGAAAGGAGTTTCGGAGGGCTGGGGCGGGGGACGGAGACTGCGGAGGCTAGCACAGCCACCCACAGAAGGGGTTCTGGGCTGGCCAGACTCTAGATCTGTTGTTGTGCATTTCCTTTTGGGATGTGGCTTCTTCCTAGGCCCTCTTTGCCTCCCCTCCCACCCTGGCTTGAGCCCTTCCTCCTCTCCCTGCTCTTTCCCACCCCCACCCCTCTTCCTGGGTCAGGTTGATCAGAGCTCTTGGAAACAGGCTGGCTTACAGCCGCCTTGCTTTTCACATCTGCCTCCAAACCCACAACTCACTCTTGGTCCAGGGAGGATGAAAGCTCCTACTCCAACCACCCAGCATGGCTCAGAAGGCTAAACGGAAGCCCAGGGAGCAAACCGGCTACCGACTCGACCTCGGTGGTGCCTGCGCATCGGGGCTGTGACGTAGACACGCCCGCGGCTTCTGAAGGTGTGTGCACACAGACAGACCACCTGTGTGCACGGGTACAGAGAGGTGGAGATGGATCTGGACCGTGCTATCCGGAAACAGAAACAGCCAATGTCCACTGAGGGTGTACCCCACCCTCTTCACCTCTGCAACCTCACTATGAGGTAGATACTCTTATGTCCCCATGTTACTGATGAGGAAATGGGCTCACGGAGGTCTCACCACTTGTTCAAGGTGAGGGGGCTCGATGAATTGTAAAACGGGACAGGACACCAGGTCTCCAGAACTCTGGTGCCCGAAGACTGTTTCTGGGGCTCAGCTCTGGCTCTGTCTAGCTCCTATAGCTGGCTCTCTTAGGAGAAGTTTGCTCTGCTGATGTGTGCCTCAGTTTCTCCAGCTGCTGAACAGGCAGGCTGATGACTCTTCCTGCACCAGGAGGCTATTATTAGCCAGGAGGAGGCTGAGATTGGGGGGGGGGGGTGAGGAGCTCTCTGGTAAAAAGCCCTGGAGCAAGTCTTCCCTAGGGAATTTGCACAGCCCTGGGCCTGAGGATTACTTAAGCCGGAAACTCCGAGCCACCCTGGCTGCCTCCCTCTCCGGCCTGCTCTGCACCCCACCCCTGCCAATCCATCCATCTGCAAGTTTAGCTCCAAAATAGATCTCCAGTCCTCTCTCTTCCTGCCACCTCCTCCTCCAATGCCCTTGGCTGGGCCACCATCCCTCTCACCCTGACCTCTGCAGGGACCTCCTCAAGGGTCCCCCTGCTCCCGCTCCTGTCCCGCTCCCTCAGCTCAGTACCACAGGGCGCTTAAAATGCCATCCAAACTGTTCACAGTGGCCCTCAAGGCTCAGCAAAATCCCTGCTCCTCTCTCCAAGCTCACCTCTGCCTCCTGCACCCGTCCTCTGCTAGGGTTCCTTTTCCCTCCTGTTGTGGGACTTTGCATGTGTGGATTCCTTGGCCTGACATGCTCTCCCTGTGTCTTGCAGAAACATACCTCCTCAGATAAGCCTTCCTTGAGCACCACAGATAAATTAGAAACCTCCCCACTGTCATCCATTTCAGACCTGCCATCAAGGCACTCAGGCAACTTGCATACCTTTATTTAACTGCCTGCCCTACTGGATTGTTTTTTGACTGTCCCTCCCACTAGAATAGAGGCTGCTTGTGGGCAGGGACCCCATGTGTTCTTTTCACCGTGTGTACCTGGTACACGGTGGGCCCCTGGCAAATTTGTGGAGGACAAAGTTTTGTTGCAAGAACACCAGATCTGGGAAACAAGTAAAACACGTCTAGTCCTCCCTCTGTCACTGCCGAGCTGTGTGCCCGCAGGGATGTCACTCACCTCCCTAGTCCTCAGCTTTGCCCTCTGTAAGTGGGGACAATGGATGAGGTGAGAGGATGACCCAGAACTTCCCCAGGTCTGGTGCCCTGCAGTTGGGTTGGCCTTCACCCTCCATGCGCTTGCAACTGCCGATAAATGGACAAGAAGAGAATCCCGGCCGTGCTGTACTTTGGGTGGCTTCGAGAAGGTTCTGCCGGTGTGGTCGGTCCCGCTGGCTTATTTTAGACAAGTCAGCCTGTGAGAACTTCACATGCTCAGGACCGAGACAGAGCGTGGCCATGGCACACACGGCCACGCAAGCATGGAAATGGGGGCTTGTACAGAGAAAGCGGTTACCTCAGCGAGGACCAGCACCAAGTAGGGTCCCATCTTATTGGGGGGAGGGGCTTCCTCCCCAGCAGCCAGGTGCCCACAGAGCACTGGTTCTGCGACCAGACCTCCGATGACATCAACGTCTACGTCTGCACATAGGGGGCTGTCCCTTTCTGTGACTTTTACACCTGCTGCCCTACTGGGCCTCCACAACAACCCTGGAGAGCACAGCAAGAAGGGATTTTTATTCCCACTTAGCAGAGGAGGGAACTAAGAGCTGGATCAGAAACAGTGAGTGAGCCCAGGCAGAATGGAGATTTCTTTGAAATATATACACATATATAAAGAAAACTAGAGTTTTTCTTCTCTATGTATGTTCATATATATATATATATATATATATATATATATATATATTTCTCTCTATTATAAAGAACATACATTTCTTTCTCTCTATATATGGATATACATTTTTAAGAAAATATGAATATATATGAAATATATTTGAAGAAAATAAACATGAAATTCTCCCCAATTCGAGAAAATTCATGAAAGAGCAGGGAGATGGTCTCTCGTAATCACACCACACTAGATAGGAGAGTACCTGTAGTATCATAGCAAGTTAGGGTAGTTAGTCTTAATCTTAGTCCCTCCCCCCTCCTCCCCTCCCCTCCTCGATTGCTCTCACCAGAGTCAACAGAGGCTCCATCTAACACCCCACTCTGTGTTTCTTCTGTGCTCCACAAATGTTTAATTAAAATTTGAGGAAAACTGAGAGAAAACTCAACCCATCCAGCTGGAACAAGGGGAAACGGTGGTACTTGGGGACACACCAGTCTCTGTCTACGAGGCCCTGTAGCTTCTCCGCTCTGAGGACAAGCCAAGCCCTCACTATCCTGAGCTCCCTGTTTGTACTCTTATCAGAAGGGACTTTTCTGTAATCAGAGGCTCTATCACTTTGATCCACAGACGGGATTTCACTGAAATATTAAAATGCCAATTTGAATAACAATTCGTAGCTGTTTAGCGTGAAGAACAGAGAAGGAGCCACCAGCTGAATCTATAAGCTACGCTTTAACAGCCCTTCCTGTGGTCACAAAGGTTATCCAAATCTGTTGGTTACCAAAGCCACACACACATTCTGCCACCATGTTTTTGGGGGGGCGTCAGAGCCAGTCATCTAGAACCTACTGGCGGTTTGCCAAACTCCTTGACCAAACTGCTGCTTCTCCAAGCACACGGAGGTGACCCAGAGGAGCAGAGCTGTGTGGCCAGCTAGCCTTTGGCTGCCCGGTCCTGTGGGAACTGGAAGGTGAGAGGGGGGGCCCAGAGGGCAGGCCCGCATACTTGGAGTGGCCTCCCGCTTCTCAGGTGTGCTGAGAGACCAGCCAGAGCTTGTCCTGACCCCGGGCCCTCTGAGGGGAGGTGCAGGCCGAGCACATACTTTTCTCTGGGGAAGCGAGGGGAACGTACCCCACATGGCCAGGGCTCAGGGAAGGGCTCAGAGTCTGGCAGGCCCCACAAGACACAGGGTCCCAGCAGCTCACAGCCCGAGGGCCCCAGGGCTGCCAGGGCCTTGCCCTCCTCCCAGGTTGTATTGGATGACACAGTCAGGCACCCACAGCAGGAGGAGGGGAAAGTGCCAAGAGTTTGGGCTCTGGGTGACTGGGCCTGTCGCCTCATAGCAGGGATCCTAGAGGGGGAGGAGGGCTCAGCAAGGACTGGCCAAGGGGGCAGCAGTGGGAAAGGAGGCAGCACTACCAGCCAGGGCAGGAAGTTTCCTCCACCCTCCTCACTCCCTCCCTCCCTCCTTTCCTCCCTCCCTCCCCTCTTCCCTTCCTCTCCCAGGTCTGTAGTGCCTGTGGGTCTGTGGCCACACTACTCCAGGCTTTGGCTATAAAGTGACAAACACAACCAGATCTCCGAGTCCTCACGGCCGACCTTCTAGTAGGGAAAGACAATGACCAGACAACCATCTGCTGTGAAGTCAGGTGGGTGAGGCCATCATGGTCTCTCAGCCAGGGCCTTAGTGGGAGCACTCCGTGGCCTCCAGCAGCCTCCTCATCTCCTTGATCCACACCCTGAGAGAGACCGGGAGAGCAGGGATTATAGCCCCCTGACAGAGTGAGGAGATGGGTGGGGGATCGGCAGGGTTGTGACTTGCCCAGTAGCACCCCCCAACCCGCTTCCCCCTCAGTGCTCCGGGCGCCCTCCCTCCCCCCTAGCACAGTTCCCTATAGACAGAACTAAAAAGCAAAACCTTTTTAAAGGAGGTATTTATACTCAGAAAACTAAAAATACAAAACAAAACTAAGAACCTCAACGAAGACGCACAGGTAATGCCCTGACATGAAGTGACAGTCCCTAAGGTAGGAGGCTGTGGGGTCAGACAGCCCGGGGAGCCGAGGACTGGCTGTGCTGACCCTGAACGCTAGCCTCCACCCAAGGTCCCTTTAATGAACACGGTGAACGTGGGCCTGTCCCTACGGGGTCGGGGTCGCTGCAAATATATGAGGGCCCCATGGCCCAACCAGGTCGTTGGTATCCTTTGGGCATAACAAATACCCACTGGGGGTCCATGTGTCCCTTCTCAGGTGTCTGACCCGGAGGAGGAAGGGTGATGATGGGGATGGGGACGATGAGGGCAGGACTGTGTGTGTGCACGTGGGCATGTATGTGAGTGTGTGGGGCTGTGGGGGTGGGTGTACAGTGTGCAAGGGGGCCGGTGAGTGGAAGGACTGGCTACCAAGCTGGCTGCTGATGGGGAAGGGGCATGCACTAGAAGCTTCTCTGTTGGAGGAGGGCTCTGACAGGCTCTGACACCCACCCGAAAACATATTCTCTAACTGACTCCAGGCGTGCTAGGGCAGAGGCTGGCCTCACCCCTCATCCTGGTCAGCATGCCACTGCCAGGGGCCACTGGGTATAGCCAGAACAGTCCACAGCCCTTCCCCAGGGCCAAACTGGCCAGCCCAAAGGGTCAGCACAGTGACTTCACCATACTCTTGAGGGTGCCCAGGACCTCCTTCTTTTTTTTTTTTTTAATGCTTTTTTTTTTTTTAAGATTTTATTTATTTATTTGTCAGAGAGAGAGAGGGAGAGAGAGAGAGAGCGCGAGCACAGGCAGAGGCAGAGGGAGAAGCAGGCTCGCCGCCAAGCAAGGAGCCCGATGTGGGACTCGATCCCAGGACGCTGGGATCATGACCTGAGCCGAAGGCAGCTGCTTAACCAACTGAGCCACCCAGGCGTCCCCAGGACCTCCTTCTTGATGCTGGACCTTCTCCATAGGTCAAGGTTAGGTTTGTAGGGTGGATAGGAGAGCAGGGCAGGACTGAATGGCCACTGTGAAGATCAAAACAAGGGCCTGGCCTCCTACAAGGACATCATCAAAAGAAAGACTCACTGTTGAGCCCCGAGGGCAGGAAAATAGTCATAATTACGGTCACTGCAAGCATTGTGCTGAGAGCTTTGCACCCTGTTATTTGGTTCCGTCCTCAACAGCAAACTGTGAAGTCAGTACGTGATTATTCTCCTTCAAAAGAATGGCAGCTCAGAGTCATGATTTGAACTCAGGTCACAACGACTACCTCTAAGACTCACTTTTAATCCTGGGGAATTGCCTTACGCCGCTAAGAGGGCTTTGGGGTTTCGAGCGGAGGAGGAGAACCCGCAGTAAGACAGAGGTAAGAACCGGGGCTGACGCCTCAGACCCTGCCCCTGACTGAGGCTGTCAGTGCCATGTGGGGCATCCCAAAGGGGACGCCAGATGGCCATCTGCCCAGCCCGGCCAACAGGCTCGCCGCTTCCAGGACAAATGCCATCCTGGAGTCTTTGCCAAAGACTCCGAGCTTCATGGCTGAGGAGGAAAGGAGCCACAGCCCAGGCTTGTGTGCCTTGTGGGCCTTGTGGGAGTTTGGGGTGCCATGGCCGAGACACGGGGATGCCTTTTCAGGTGTGGATTTCCAAACCTCTGCTAGAGTCTCTGGGAAGATGGTTATAATGCAGATTCTTGGGCTCCCCACCCCACAGGCCCACTTGATCAGGAACTGACCCCCAATCTCCATGTTCAGGCTCCCAGGGGACACACCCTGAGGGGGGCAGAAGCAGCTGCTGGTGGCTGGCAACCGGGTTGTGTGGCCACGCTGAGTCAGCACTGTGACGGTCACTGTCATGGGTCCTTCAGGTGTGTGTCAGGGGTGGGGGCAGGGAGAAGGAGGAGGTTTTCCAGCTGTTGGATTGCATCTGCATTTAAGCACGTGCTGCTGGACAACCATCTTTAACAGCCACACAGAATGCCAAGGAGCGGCTGCTCCCATGTGCGCTCAGACCCCTGGACTCTTCCGTCTTACGGATAATGGGGGCAAGAACATCCTTGCGCATGCTTGCCCCTCTTGTGGGCTTCTGCCCTAGACTGAATTCTCCGGACAAAAAGAATGAGGGGTGTGAAGACTTTCATGGCTCCTCGCAGAAGACTGCTATGTTGCATTTTTCCAAGAAAGGTGGCACGTTTGGGCTGCCACCTGCCATGTTCAAGAGTGTCAAGTTCACCATAGTGCTGCCAGCACACCCCCTCCACCCATCATTTAAAGATAAGGAAACTAAGGCTTCGTTGTTGAAGTGACCTGTGACGTGTCCGGAGCTACACACTCAGTCAAGGCCAGGACCTGGGAAAGAACAGGTGTGTCCTGCCCCTGGTTTCTCATTCAGGCGGCAAGATGTTTCCCCACCGCCAACCTCCTCAGTCTCCCACCAGGCGGAAGGGAAAAATCAGGTCTGGCACTTCATTCCCTGTCCCCCTGCCCCTCTGTACCAGAACAGACTTCAGCGGAACTAGGAGCTCACCTTTCAGTGCCTTGCATCATTTTTCTGCAGCTAAAACTGGTCCTGTCCCTTCTCTGCTCAAGCTCCACATCCTCAGGGAACTCTCCGATCCCTCCCTCGGAGAAAGCCATCACACACTTGAACCCTGGGTTAGATGTAGATAAGCAGGTGGGGGAAAGGTAGGACAAAGGCGAGGTGACAGCCTGGGGCAGGACGAAGGCCAGCCACACTGGCCAGAGCAGTGGGCCTGGTGAGGAAGATAGATGGGAAGGAGTTGGGGCCCAGCAGGCCAGACAAAGGAGGGCTGTAAAGGGCCAGTGTTTGTACATCTAAGTTTCTTACTTTCCAGTGTGCGCCCGTGTGCCGGCGGAGCAGGCAGGAGACAGTACACCTGGCACGGAGGTGTTTGGTCACTGCCCTCTAAGAATGATCCAAGATAAAGAGAAAACCTTCTCCAAGTGAAGAAGCCAGCTAGTGGGCAAACGGGATTTGGTTTCACAACTTTTCCAGAACCATCGCTTGCGTAAGATGGGATGCACTTGAAAACAATCACAGCAAGCCCTTCTGGAGCCCTTAGTGGGTGTCCTGCATGGAGCTGAGTGCTCTAGGAGGACTATCTTGTTTACTTCTCAGCAGCCCTGAAGGTTCGGGCAGTCCTCTACCTCCCAGTTCACAAGGGAGGAACTGGAGGCCCAGGGATTTGAGGTCATTAGCCCCAAAGCAAACAGCCATAAATGAAACAGGGCACTAGAAGCTAGGTGGGCTAGTCCTGGAGCTTGGGTCCGGTACAGCCTTTGAGAGCAGTCGTGTCCTGTTCTCCACAATTAGCCCCATCTCCACCTTCCTCCAAAAAACTGGACCCAGAACACTTTAACTCTACTGTTCTCTATGCCTTTAAAGGGGTAGTTCAGTGAATATATTTCAGTAGGCCAGGCAGATTGTCTACACTTGTTAAAAAAAAAAAAAAAGTAACAGTAGTAGTTACAGTAAAAAAAAAAAAGAACTAACAGTAGTAGTTACAGTATACCTTCCGTTTACTGAGCATGGAATATGAGTCAGAAAATATACCAAAGTCTTTACGGTCATTTTCTTAATTGTATCCTTACAACAACCTTCCAAGGTGTCAGCGTGGTCATTTTACAGATAAAGGTTCTGAGGTCCAAGGAGGTTTAGATAACTTGCCTGAGGTCAGCTAGTAAGTGGAGGGGGCTGGACTGTACCCACACTCTTTTTCTGCCGCTCTGTCTCTTGCTGGGTAATGCAGAGCACAGAGGTATTGGAGGTAGCTTCCTTGTTAGGGCCTGCTTGACGACTGGAGCATGAAAAAGATCCTGGGAGCTCACTGCCATAATCAAAGGGAGAGGAAGGAGGAAGGAAGGAAGGAAGGAAGGAAGGAAGGAAGGAAGGAAGGAAGGTGGATGGAAGGGAGGTAGGAAAGGAGAAAGGGGGGAGGGGGGCAGGGAGGCAGAAGGGAGGGAGGGAGGGAGGGAGGGAAGGAAGGAGGGAAGGAAGGGAGGGGAGGGAGGAAGGGAGGGATAAAAGGAGGCTATGTTTCAGTCAATACCAAGACGATAAATGATCCAAATCTAGAGCTGCAATTTCAAAAGCGCTACAAATAGGGCAGTAGCTCCTGGCCACAGCACTGTGACTCAATCTACCCTGAGTCACTCACTCCAAGATACACACGGAGGTATGACCCATGTCTTTTTGGAATTTGGCTATAGTCGCTGAGGCCCAGCTCGGTGCCTTGTGAAAGGTTCTTGGGAAGTCCATGTGAAGGTGGGACCGCTCTCCTTAACCAAAATCAGTGGTCACTTCAGCTCATCTCTTCTCTGGGGTTTTGATCTTTATTCTGAAAACCATAGGGCTTGGAAAGCATGGCACACGGTGGGCAGTAAAGATAGCCAGCCCAAAGGACAGGGCTGAGAAGGAGGGGTAGATGCACTCACACCTGTGGCTCAGGGTCACGGCTGGGAAAACCTCAAGGGGAGGGCTGTGACAGTCTTGTCATGTCCAGAGGCCAAGCCGGACACAGAACCTGAGAAGTCTTTGGGGGCACAGCACACAGCCAATGTTCTGAGGAAGCAAGCAGGGTCAGGGCTAGGCACGATGCTGGACGTGTGGCCCCGCCACCTGGGCTCCTACCAAGCAGGCACGTAAAAGGGTCAGGAGCCTATCTGACCAGTCAAGGCAGGAGGAAATACTGTGGGTTGGATCCCAGGCCCTGAAGGGGGTGAGAGGAGTGCCACACAAAGGGCTTAGTGAGCCTTCTGGATCCCCAGTCTGGGCCCTGCACTCTAAGTCCTGGGTCTGTTCTCAGGGGCAGAAGGAGGACTGAGCTTGACCAGGGAGAGTGGTGGTGGGGGGGGGGGTGGAAGGCAGGCCAGCAGGAGACTATGGCAAATGACCTCACTCCCAGAACTGCCTTTCTTCCCTGACGATGGGAGGCCTTCAGCTTGGCCCATTCACAGAGGGCCACTCTCCCAACTCCAGTCCTCTTGGGTCCACCATTTCCTTTCATTTCAGAAAATAAAACAGCGTTTCTTAATCTTGAAAGTAATACACACGCGTTGAGAACAAATTTATGTGTGTAGGATTCTATTATGATTAAAGATCTTTTCTTCCCACCCTGTTTTCCACACTGGTCATTTTATGGTGAGCTCTTTTCCTCAAGGCACTTGCCCCATCCCCCACCCCTACTTCTTGCCACCTCACGTCTGGTCATACCTACAGGTGCCTCTGGCCAGAGTCTGTGTAATCAGATTAAGCAAGACACCCTCCAAACCATGAGGTCACTGGCAAGACCTCCAGGTCCCTTTGAATTGCTTAAACATTAGTTGGAAGACGTTTGCATAACAGAAAGTCAGAGAAACCCTCCTGCCACATGGGACGTGCTCCCCTCCCTTCCAGCCCCCAAACATGGCAAAGCTGAGCTACCCTCCACCCTGTGCTCTGCTTGCTCCAGCCGGTCCCATGAAGGTGGGAAACTAGAAAAACGGTGTAAGTTCGAATTATGCATAAAACAAGAGCCAAAAGCCCCCCACCCCGTGACACGCGCCCCCCCCCCCCAATGAGTGTTCTAGCATGCATTCTGTGACTTCTTTTGGTTCCATATGGTTTTATTTTCCACTCAGTTCTTGGCTATGTTCCAGGTGGAAGAGGGAGACAAATACATGTGGTTTCCCCGCACCCCTAATATTCTCTATTACGTTATACAGACTTTTTTTTTTTTAATTTTAAATTATTTCCTTCTTGATGCTGTAACATTAGTATGGTCCGATCATCTTGGTGGGGAAAGAGGGATGCTTCTAGATTCTGGGTTTTGCTCCTCTGCCTGGGCTGAGACCCACAGAGCTATGCTAGAAAAAAAATCAGAGTTTTGGGTCTTACTTTATCTCCAGTTGAGCTGTGTGACTCTAACAAGATTGGAAATGGAAGCAAACTCAGGCCATCAGAACTGCAAGGTTCCTCAGAGGCCCTACAGACCCACCTCCTCACTCCACCCCCAAGGAAATAGGGTGTGTCTAAGGTTACTAAAGCAACTCTTGGTTAATACGCAAATATCTCCTCCATGGGAGACCTTACGAAATGATGGGTTAACAATAACATCCTGGGTAGGATGTGTGCCTTTATTTATTTTATTTTATTTTTTTATTTGACAGAGAGAGAAATCACAAGTAGGCAGAAGTAGGCAGAGAGGCAGGCAGATAGAGATGGAGAAGCAGGCTCTCTGCTGCAGGCTCCCTGCCGAGCAGAGAGCCTGATGTGTCCCAGGACCCTGGGATCATGACCTGAGCCCAAGGCAGAGAGGCTTAACCCACTGAGCCACCCAGGCGCCCCAGGATGTGTGCCTTTATAACCGGTTTTATTCCCAAAGGATCTGAACCAGTGTACAAATGTGCCCACAGTTCGTTGGTAGGTAAACATATGTTAAAAAATAATAATAATAAATAAGACAGGAAAATGAAGCAATAGGAAAATAAGGACGAAAGCGGAGCCAGGCTTAAGATCAGCACCGAAAATGAACACACGCCAGACCTGTGTGCTCAGTCCAGCAAAGCCATAGATTTGGTACCCAGAGGAAATACACCAGCCCCCTGGGGCTTCGCTTTTCTGTTCTCAATGACTTCCTACCTCCCTCCTCAGACATCAGATTGTCTGTCCAATGGGCAAATCCTGCCTAGTAGAATCTTTGTGAGGATCAAGTTAAATCCTGTTTGTAAAAGAAAGCCCTCTAAAAGTGCACAAATGGGTCCATCATTTTATTTTCTTGCTGCCTCCTTGTAATGAATTGAGCATTCCTTGTTTCCCCAGGCCACCTGAGATGGCCTCCAGGTTTCTGCTGCTGCGGTTGGTCAGAATTTATTCTGTATCCATTCTTAAGAACTCGACCACTGCAGGAACACTAGGTGAGAAACCTTGTAACATTTTTCTGACCTCAAATGATGCCAATTTCCTCCATCATAACTTTTCCTCCTTTCCCTGCTTCAGTTGTTGGTGGTGGGGTCGGTAAGAAATTAAGGTACTTAGGAGTAGCAGGGAAGTTTAAGCACCCCTGAGAAAATGTGTTTCCTGGCGCAGAGAATGGGTAATGAAGAGGAGAGAAAGGAGTGGGGGTGAGGGGTGGGGGGTGGGAGGGGGTTGAGAGGGAGCAAAGGGAGCCCAATTAGGGGCCTCTCCAGGTGTACTTTGGCAGGCATGACCCCCCTACCTGTCACTCAGAGGGTTTCCCCAGCCTTAATCTTTGGGGTGGAATCATCTTCTGAACCCCAGCCAGAATTTTAGCTGAAAGTTAACTAATGCTTAAGACGACGTGCTGTGATTCTAGGGGGGAGTGAGAGCAAAGGAGCCAGCAACTTGGGGGGAACAGAGCTTCGGGGGCTGCAGCTGGCTTCCCCCATGTGGCTTTTGCCATACTCACCAAGGAGAGCTGTTCAATAAATGAGGGCATTTATAGCAAGAAAAATCATATATATACCATAATAAAAGAAATATTATATATGTAATAACTACAGAATATTTGTATTTGGTTCAACTACAGAGTGTTTGTTTGGGGGTTGAACATGAGAAGGTCCCAATGGGCAAAGGGGGTCCAGCATTCTTCATGGGCAGTCACTGTTCCCTCATGTCTTTGCTGCCTGCCGGAGCCTGCTACCCCGTGGAGGATAAACAGGCCAGGGGGTGAGTCAACCCCTGCTGGGAACGCAGTCAGATAAGAACCAGCCCTCTGCTCTGTAGAGCGCTTCACACTTCCCAAAGCTACTGTTTGAGGGGTTCATGCGGGCTTACGATTATCTCCATTTTATAGATGAGGAAACAGATCTGAGCTGGTTAAGTTTTTTTGTCAAAACATCAAAAATCTGGTCATCCCAGCAGAAAGGCAGCCTGGAAGCCTAGATGGGAGTGTGGACTCTGGCTAGAACCCAAATCTTGGCTCTGTGATCACTCACTGTGTGACCTTGGGCCAAGTTCTCTCTCTCTGCCTCTGTTTCCTGGTCTGTAAAAGGGACTGGGTGGGTGACCTGAGCCAATACCTGTGAAGTGTTTAGAAGAGTCCCTGGCACTTAGAAGGTGCCACAGCAGCATGTTAGACACCCCAAAGCCTGACTCTGTAACCCTCAAACCGAAATAGAACAGTGGCAAGATCGAAGTGCACGTGCGCTGCCCTGCAGAAATTTTTGGCCAAGCGGCATCGCTGGGGGTGGAGAGAGGGGCTAGACAGGATCAGGGTGGGGAGTGGGTGCCTTCCCCAAAGCCCAGGGACAGTCCCACTTCCTTTCCCTCCAAAGCCTTTGCCAAGGAGGAATGCACGGGCTCGATAAAGCCGTGCCAAGCAGGAACAAGATGGTATCTGGGCCGGACGAGCTGACGAGTTCAATATGCCCAGGTTCCCAGCAGGAGCAAACACCAGCTCCCCGCTTGGCCCTCCTTCTCCTTCTCTTTGCTTTGGTGGATTTGTTGTAGTTGCTGCCAAGGGCACCCATCAGAAATGACGGCTGGTTTGCCTTTGGGGAGGGCTGCAAAAGTGTCAGGCAAACAAGCTCTGGCTAGCTTTTTCATAACGCTGGCCCTAACAGGCTACACACTGAACAGGGTTTCCCAAAAGCCACGGGCCCGTACACTTCAGAGCAAGGGCTGAACTGGAGCACAGAAGTCCCGTTTCCTCGCCGCAGCTCTGCTTCTGTGGGCCTGGCTGTGCCTGGACACTGAGCAGAAAATCTAATTCTCCTCCTCCTTCTTCTCCCTCTTATTCTCATCAGTAAGATGAAGGCCTTGGGGAGAGGGGGCGGTGGTGGAGGGGGAGGCAGTGAGCTTGAAGGCCTTTTTGGCTCTTCCATCTGTGAGTTTGGACGAAGTATGTAGGGGCCTGAGCAGCACCGTTCCGGCTGGTGGGCCTTGGCAGTGTGGTGGAGCATTTGTTCACTCAACACACACGTGGAATGAGTGTCCCCGGGTCTCTGGCCCTGCCCTGGTGGGAACGGAAGACGGCAGAATCCGAAGGCAGAGGATGGCAAGGAGAGGCCGAGAGGAGGAGTTTCAAGCATGGTCTTCACCTCACTGCTTGGTTCACCCATCTCCAGGCCTCGAAGGCTTTCTTTCAGTGCTGGGGAGGGGGAAAGGGATGGTCTAAGAGGGAACGGGAAGGTGAAGGTAAGTCCCTGGAGGCGGGGGTGGGAACCAGGGGCCTGGGGAAATGAAGGCACAGTCAAGCCCTCTACCTGTATCTGTCTCAGTACATTGCTTCCACGCAGCCAAAGAGAATGCCGTGCAGAGGGAGCTCTGGACCAAAAACCCCGCATCCCTTCCCTTCCCCAGGCCAGTCTCTTGAACTGAAAAATGCCCTGACAGTTCCTGTGGTTCTCTTGGGTGTTCAGTGTCTATTATGTACAAGCACTGGCATGGGGTGGGGGATGCAGGGAGAAACAAGCCTACTTCTGCCCTTAAGCAGTTCATTCCACATCCCCACCATTGCTTAGCTAATTAATCCACTTACCGAGCACCTGTTCTATGCCAGGCCCTGTGTTTCCCTCTCCCAACTAGAGCTGAAGCCCCTGGAGGGAGTAGGGGTCACAGGCCATTCAATTTTTTCCTATCCTATCCCCCTTGTCCTAATACATAAAACCTGGCAGTTAAAAGCATAAACCCTAGAACCAGACTGCTCTGGTGTGAATCCTGGTGGTTTTCTGACACCAACCTCAGTTTCTCTGTCTGTAAAATGGGAAGGATGATCATTCTTAACCTCATGTTATGAGAATTCAAAAATTAATGCTTATTAATTTGGCACTTAGCACAGAACCTGGCATGTAGAAGGTCCTTAATAGTTTGTCAATAAAATGCTTACCAAGGTGAACAGAGCTGACCTGCTTCCGGTCAAAATTTGTCATCACAATAAAGTCACACGCATGCACCTTCCTCCCCACTCAGAGTCATGTGTGCACTGTTTATCTACTCATCAGGCTGTGTTCACAGACAGTCAAAGGTGAATCTCACCACAGCCAAGCTCAACCGTCCTAAATTCCAAATCAGTGTGGTCCAAGTTCATGGGCTTCTACTATAACCAAAAGTATTATTTATTTTAATCATTCACTTCGGCCCATTTCCTCTTCAAATACCTGACTAAAACTGGTCATTGTAGCCCAGCTGTCTTGAATTCCAAGCCTCCTTTTGCTCTTCCCAACCCCGTGCTCACAAACAGCCAAGGCCCTGCAGGTAGGACCCCAGAGGCTGGGGCAGCCCAGAGTCAGCGACGGGGGCCTCAGTCCCACGTCTCTGGATCTGTGGGATCATGGTCTCCTAACACAATGCCTGGCAGGGCCCCAGGATGACAAGAGTCCCTGCAGGAACAGACATGCCTCAGTCTTTTGCAACCTGTTCAGATATTGGCTGAGGGCAATGAATGGAAAAGAGTCACAGCATTGATTGCTCTGATTTGGAGTTGCCAATTTGGCTCAAGCTTATACCTACCTCCAGACCCATAGTCTCCTTGGGCACAATGACCTGGCTTGAAGTGACCAGAGCAGATGCACCACTCCTAGTGGTGGTCTCTGGCTACCCTGGAGAAACATTTCACCAGCATATTCCGTGGGAAGGGGCTAGAGTCCCAAGCTTGTGCTGGGCAGAGTAGGGGCGGTGCTCAAGGTCTTCTCACCTCTGCAAAGTGATATTCTCCAACTTCCTCACGGAGGCCTCACTCATTCCTCTCTGTGCCACCCAGGTGCTAAGCTAGGTCCCTAACACAGAGCCAGCCTAAAATTAAAGCACACTGGACCAGGGAGCTAGGAGGTGAATGAGAGTTCCAACTTTGCCACTATCAAGCTGTGTGACCCTGGGCAGGTCACTTACCTCTCCAGGTCTCAAGGGCCTCAGTCTACAAAACCCAGGGCCTGAGATGATGATGTCTGTGGTCCCATTCTATTAAAGATCCCAGTAATTTAATCGATTTCATAACAGCCCTGACATATAGATAATGGTAATCTCAGTCAAAGAACTCCAAGCTTGGGAGAAATGCAAGCTCAGCAAAGTCACAAAGCTCCTCATGGCCACAGGGAGGGTGTCCGGTGTGCCACCTGGGAGCATCGGAGGAACTCATAGCCTTGGGGGATGAATTAGAAGTAGAGCTGGCCAGAAAGAGACAGGGGCAGGACAATGGAGGGTGTAAGGGAGACCATGGTGGCCTTCTTGATGTGACCTGAGGGTCCTTGAAAAGCCACCCCTACCTCAGATATCCCCTCCCCCAACCTGGTGTCCAGCCTTTGTAATTCCAACATTGGAGAGTAACTTCAGGGTGGCCAGTGTGTGTGTGTGTGTGTGTGTGTGTGTGTGTGTGCAATTTCAGCAATTTCCCTGCAAAATGCAGACACCCTGGAAAAGGGTGAGGCTCTTACCCTGCTAAGGTTGCCTGGGTCTTCTCTCTCTGCCAGCAGGGGTCGGGCAGCCTGTGGGCACTAGGCCCCGAGGCCACAGGAGAAAGGGGGGGACCCCGAAGGACCCCTAAAGGGTTTGCGTGGGAGGGAGGGCCCCGGGCACCGATTCACTAAGCTCCTTCGCGAAACTCCACCAGAGAGCCTTGGGAGGGGCAGGGGTTCAGGGAAGCAGAAAGGGAGGGCATGCACAGCAGTCCTCCAGGAGAGGGTGGGAGTGGGACAGTTGTGGGCAAGAGTTTGGTGCCTCCCTTTGGCTAACCCATTCCTCCGAGGAGCCAACAACGGGGGGCGGTGCGGAAGGAGAGGGAAGGGAAGGGGAGGGGAGGGAGGGCGAGAGAGGGTGGGGCCGGGATGGGGGAACTGTAAAACCAACGGGGCGGATTCACAGAAAAATTCCCGAGCATGGTAAGGATAAAGGGTGCTGGGCAGCACCCACAGTTCTCCGGACCCACACCCCTCGAGTTGCCCGGCCGGTTCAGACTGGTTCGCCCACCTCTCCCTCCCAGCCAGCCCCCTGGCCTGATCCCTGAGAAAGCAGATTCGGGAACGTGATGTAACCACAGCCGCTCCGCCCCGGCCACAGGCACTCCGGCCTCCGCGCCCGCCCGCAGCCCGGGTCCCTGCGGCGCCCCCTCCCAGGTCCTGCCCGGGCGCCCCCACCCCCCGTCCCCGCCTTCTTCCCGGCGCCCCGCCCCTCCCCGGCGCTCCGCGCCCTCCCTCGGCGCTGCGGCCCCGCACCCTCCCCTCTCCTCCCCCCTAGCCCTGCCGAGCCCTCCTCCCGGTCATTCCCCGCGCCCTGGGCCCCTCCCTCCTCGCCCCTCAGCCCCCGCCCCCCGCTCCGCTGTGCTCCGGGCGCCCCTCTCCGCGGCCCCAGCCTGGTTTCTCCGGGCCTCCCCTCCGCATTCTCGAACTGCCCCAGCCCGACCTCCTCACCCTCCCGCCTCCCCCGGAGGCCGCGGCGCCTCCCCTGCCCGCGGTTAAGGCTGGTGAGCCGGCGCCGGCCCCGGCGGGGACCCGGGAGAGGGGCAGCTGGGTGCGGAAGGGGCCCGAGGGCCGCGGGCGGAAAACACCGCGCCGGACTGCCCGCCCGGGCTGCCCCCTACCCCCTGCCCGCCTACCCCCGGGCCAGGCTTCGTGCCAGCGCGCGATGTGGGCCAGGAAGGCGGCCAGCCAGGCTGCAGCTATCAGTTGGGTGGAGGGTAGTGCCAGCTGCGGGCGTCCCTGATCGCACACACCACCCCAGGACCCAGGCCCTCCTTCCCTGACAGCAGCACCAGCTACCCGAAATCTAGAGCCACACGGAGCCAAAGGCAGAGGACTCCAGCTCACCTGGAGATCTTACTACGACTGGGAGGCTAGAGGTTGGACCTCAAAAGCAGGGCTGGACTCAATCAAGCCCAGCTCATTTATTTTCTGGGTGACCTTAGGCAAGTCACTTCCCTGTGCCTCAGTTGTTGCATTTGTAAAGTCCAGGTAATCACAGTAGCCGCCTCTGCCAGAGTCGTGAGTTTTGGTGCATGACACATTAATAGTTGCTTCACAGAGAATAATAATTATTATTACTATTAGTAGTAGCATTAGTAATCATCCCCATCATCTCTCCGGGGGCATTTGCTGTTGGCAGAGGGAAGTATAGTATAATCTGTCATTTAAGATCTGTT
Organism: Martes martes; assembly: GCF_963455335.1. Classification (NCBI taxonomy): domain Eukaryota; kingdom Metazoa; phylum Chordata; class Mammalia; order Carnivora; family Mustelidae; genus Martes; species Martes martes. Next base: position 25,817,014 of record NC_137901.1, on the reverse strand, counting down.
AAACACCGATTCTGTGCAAGGAAGGCCACTCAGCCTGGTGTTAGTGTCTCAGGGCTGAGATGGTGGGTTTGAGTCCCAGGCCTGTCACTTAGGAACTGTGTGACCTTCTCCCTGAGCCATGCCCACCCCCAACAGTAAACTGCCGGGTGGGGGGACTTACTGCTCACTCTGCAGAGCTGGTTTGGGAATTAAATGAAATACTGTGAGGACAGTGTCCGGGCAGTTCTCAGCATATCAGGGAGCCTGTAGGGAGTGAGAGGCTTGGAGGACTAAAGAGGATGAGGACATGGGGACAAAAAGGACAGACTCCATTTCTGCCATGGAGGATCGCTGAGGAGATAAGCCTTCTGTGCAAAACCTATCACTAAGTCAAGGGGATCAGAGCTCAGTGCCAAACGCCAGGTGGGGAGGAGGGGTTGTGGGAGGGGCAGGGCGGAATGTCAGGCATCAGTTTCGGAATGCACCCCTCAGCCCACTCCCACCAGGGTCACCGGGGCAGCCACCACATTTGAGAGGGCTCCAGGGGCTCCAGAATGGCTGGTGTCAGCATCTGCTTTACCGGGGAGGCCCCAAAGATGGCTTGGCTATCTCCCATCCCAACAGGAAAAGAGAGGAATGAAAAGAACAGTTGGAAAACGTAGGCTGAGCAAAACCTCCACCCTTATAATGACGGTGAATGTGGCTGAACCTCGTCCAGGCCCACAGCCATGGCTGTGTGACTCTGGAACCCGGTTCCCTCATCGGTAAAATGACAGGGTTGGCCCCCCTGAGCTGTAACCCTCCGCCCTCTTGAAAGCAGTACTTGCTCTGACCTGCAGGAATGTGGGGGAGAAGCCGCTCCTGCTGGGAGGTGCAGGTGGGGCACAGTCCCATGGACCATTCAGCGAGCTGGCTCCCAGCCCTCTGGACGGGAGCAGGAAGGAGGCAGGGCCCCACCCCGGGAAGAGCAGCTGTCCTGTGGAATATGACCCTGAGCTGGAAGGAGCCTTGCAAGCAGGCAGCCAGCCCTCTCCCTTGTGGAAAGGAGACAAAAGCACAGAGAAGTGAAGGGACTCGCCCAAGTTCACGGGTCTCTTGCGGAGAGGGGGGGGGCGGGGCACAGCCGAGGTTCAACCCACAGCAGCATACAGCCTTCCATTTAATTTAGCTAACAACAGTAGAGGAGGAAGCCAGTGCCCAGGGCCAAGCCAAACCTCTCCGAGCTCCTTTCATGAGAGCAAGATGGAAGCGCATTCCCTTCACTGCCAGGTGAGAAAGTGCTTCTGGAAGCCAGGGACCTGTACAAACACATAGCCTCCATAAACACTGTCCGAGGGGGTGGGGTGGATGCTGGAGCAGTGGGCAGTGGCCCCTGCCAGGCCTGGTTGAGGGTTGGGGGGGGGGTGGCGGCGGGGAGTGGATTTGCTTTTGTGATCAGCACTGCAGGCTCCCTGAAGAGAGTCCAAGGACACTGGGCTTGAGGACTAATATGCATTTTTATTCTGCAATAATTTTCATACGGAGTTCAAGAGGCACCAGCTCCAAGTACATAAAACCAAATCAAATTAAATTAATTGATTTTATTGAAACCTGCTGCAGTTGTATTCAAGCCCACAGCTAGGGGCATGACCCTCGTGAAATACCAAAGGGGCTTTTGAAATAATTAAATTAATCACACCCTGGGTTATGCATAAGGGCTTGCTTTCGTGCTCCATGCAGTCCTGCTCCCGCTCACAGCCACAGGCGGGAGAGGTGTATGGCTGCGACACAAATTGTCGCACTGCCTCGGGGTCCCCAGGCCTAGACTTCCCATTCTGGGGTAAAGCCATTGTCCATGCTCTCTTAGCAAACATACACACACATGCCCACATCCACACCCAGCACGTGCTCATCCGCTAGAATTCCCTTCTCTCGTTATCTGCCTACCCACCGCCCAGGCTCCTCCCTGTTCTCCTCCTTTCCTGACCCACCCAGAACCCCTCATACTTATGCACTTATACTCATGCACTTGGATGATGTACTTTCTTGTACTGTGTCATGGGAGACTGTCTTGCATCATGGAGCTAAGGCTGACAAGCCCCTGGAACACAGAGAATGACCCTCTGCTGTTTCTGGATGTCTTAGAAGGCTTGCCCAGTGCTCCCCTAATGCAGGAAGCTCCAGACATCTATTAAACACCTTTTAGGGGCGCCTGGGTGGCTCAGTGGGTTAAAGCCTCTGCCTGCGGCTCAGGTCATGATCTCTGGGTCCTGGGATCAAGCCCCACATTGGGCTCTCTGCTCAGCAGGGAGCCTGCTTTCCTTCCTCTCTCTCTGCCTGCCTCTCTGCCTACTTGTGATCTCTGTCTGTCAAATGGATAAATGAAATCTTTAAAAACAATAAAAAAAAATAAACACCTTCTAGATGCTGGGCACTATTCAAATGATTTTACACACATTAGCTCATTGATTCTTCACTGTCACCTACCCCCGGCTCCCCACCCGAGACCCCAAATGTGGATTGTTGCTATCCTTACAGACAAAGAAACCGAGGCATAGAGAATTCAGGCAACTTGCCCAAAGTCCTCCACGCTGATAAAGGGAGCCAAGCCGTGTATCTTCAGTAAATCCTCAATCAAAACAATTCTGTAAAACCCGTTGCTGATCAAATCATGGCATCATTTTTCTGTTTGAAGACATTCGTACAAACAAGGTCACAAAATCCACCAGCATTCCTGGTGAAAGGGACACACCAACCCTTCATTTCACAGATGAGGACAGCTGCAGACCCGCAAGGGGAAGTTCACAGAGCGATCCCAAGGAGAGAGCACCCTGTGTCCTGTATCCTGCTGGCCCCCAGCTCTGAACTGCGCTTCCCAGAGCAGAAAGTTCCTGATGATTCTGGTCACTCGTGTCTGGGGGGCTCACACTCCAAGTTAGGCTGTTCTTGAGAGAAGACCACGCGTGTTTCAGGATGGGCATGAGGGGCCCCGGAGAGTCACCCACGTTGTGTGGCCTTGTGCATATTCGGGGACCAAACCAGAGCAGAGTGAAGGGACCGGGCCCTTCTGGGATCAAACCCCACACCTCATCGGGCCCTGCTCTAGTCCTTGCCCCACCTGCTGGGGATGCCTCAAGAGACAAAGCCTGCTGCTCTACCCGCTCTACCCGCTGCTCATGAGCTTCCAAGCCCTGCTCCCTAGTCCTCCCACCCCACCACACACTCCTCTCACTACCCTCAAGATTCACCTCCCAACAGAATCCCGGCCAGACGCCAGGCGGCCTGACTCCCCTCCCTAACTCTGCGAACTCGAGCTACTTCACAGTAATGACAGACACCATCATCACAACGGTGAGAACCACTCATCACAGAGTTTTCATCGTTCTACTCCAGCGGCGGGCACACCAGTCCACAGAAGCCTCACGATAACCTCATATGATGGACGAGGGAACTCAGGGAAAGGGAGACGAGGAGCTGGCCCCGGCCATGAAGCTCACACCTGGCAGGTCCTGGATTCGGAGCTGGGTGTGTAGCACACCTGTTTGGGTCACCTGCACGATACATCCCCCCATATTGTTTTTTGACAGATGGTCTTTGATTACCTCCTTATCTGAGGATCACTTTAAAAAACCATGGTAAGGGGCGCCTGGGTGGCTCAGTGGGTTAAAGCCTCTGCCTTCGGCTCAGGTCGTGATCCCAGGGTCCTGGGATCGAGCCCTGCATCGGGCTCTCTGGTCAGTGGGAAGCCTGCTTCTCCCCTTCTCTCTGCCTGCCTCTCTGCCTACTTGTGATCTCTGTCTATCAAATAAATAAATAAAAATCTTTAATAAAAAAATTAAAAACGTGGTAAAAAAATACATAAGGTTCAAGTTGCCATTGTAACCATCTGAGTGCCCAGTTCAGTGGCATTAATCACAGTCATGGAGCCGTGCAACCATCACCACGATCTCAAAAACTTTTTTATCAACCCAAACAAAGACGGTAACCATTAAGCAATAACTTCCCGGTTATCCTTTCCTCCCTCCCCCTTCCCCACCCCAACCTGGAATCTACTTTCTGTCTCTATGGATTTGCCTGTTCAAGGTATTTCACATGCGTGGAATCATACAACACTTGTCATTTGTCGGCAAATTGTTCTCTTCGGTAGGAAGCCGGGCTCTTCAACGTTTCAGGCTCTCAGTTTCTCACCTGCCAGAAAGCCTGTCCCCTTGATGGGGATATTGTGGGGAGTGTGAATTCTGGCATGGGGGCTGGGGACATCATCATGGGGGGGGCAGCCAGTCTTGGGGAGGCTCAGGGTCCCTGGCTACTAGAAGCGTAAGGGTCTCCTCCAGAGGGCCACTGAAGTGGTATATTCGGGGATAATCTATCTATCAGGGAGAGGAGGAAAAGAGGGGACCCCCAATGCGTCTAGAGCATGGGCACTGTGTTGTCACAGTGGGCCCGTGGCAGGCCTTGGATGGAGTACTTTGAGCTGTACCCCTGAGGAGCAACAGCATGGCCCAACCAATGCTGAACACTCTTTCCCCCATTCTGACCCCACAGACCCTTCAGGAATCACCCCCTCTCTTCCCACTGTCTGTGCTTCCCTGTGGCTCCAGGTGGGCAACCTTCTTCCTACCCTGAGGCCTTACTCAGGCAGCCCTGTGTCTTCCTTTTGTCAGTGCCCCAGTTTGGGTCCCCAGCTCCTTTAGGAAGCCTTCTGCCCCAGCTCCATTAGCTCCTTTTCCATCTACATCATGGGACCTACCATGCGGCAGGGGTGGGGGTGGGGCGTGGTCTTTCAGGGCCCAGTGCTCGACCACTCTGAACCTCAGATCTTCATTTGTCAAACAGACCTGAAAACACCCTCTGGGTGGGATGGTCATGAAGATGAGAAGGACTCTGACCTGGGGTGAGTGGCAGGAGTGACGCAAAAAGACGAGATTCAACATGGCAGATCTCTCTGACGCTCAATTTTACTCAACTATGTGAGCAAAACGAATTCCTTTTACATTAAAAATTAGAGGTGATTCAAGAGAAGGATGAAAAAAAAAACTGGCACAGCTTTTACAAGATGGAACAGGCCACTTCTAGGGCATTTCTTGCTTTCTGGGAGCCCCATTCATGATTGCCTCGGACCCACAAAGTACGCTGCCTACGTTGTTCAGAAGGTGCTTCTGGGATGGGCCGGTGAGGCCATGGGAGGTCAGGGGCCTGGCACGTGGCAGGCACTTGATAAAGGGTGGCTGGGGTGTTTCCCCAGGTCGCTGCAGGGGGAGAGTTTAAAGCGCGGCACTGATGTGCATGAACCCGTCCAGCTGGCGGATCCTCTGATTTGTCTCTAGAGCTCCCTTGACAGAGGCAGAATTTGGGGGCAGCGAGCACATGTGTCTGGATTCCCAGGAGACTTTGGTCTCCGCTCCAGCCTCACAGGCTGACTATGTGTCCTTGGACATGTCATTTCACTTTTCTGAGCCTGGGTTAACTCACCTACCAAATGCAAACAAAGGTCCTAGCCAAGGCTTCCTCACTGGGCTCTGTGCAGAGGACACGGGAGCAAGTGTATGGAAACGAAGAAGGGGCTAAAGGAGCATCTAGATGCTCCTTCAATTTCAGGACTCTGCTGTGCGGCTCAGTGAGGCCGGGTGGGCAGGTAAAGCACTCTGTGAAGAGATGACCACGGCCCAGAGGGTGTATGCAAGGCCTGTGGGGCCGGAGCCAAGCTGCTGGCTCGGGAGCTGAAGACCAGGAGGCCCAGGCACTAAGTGACTTGCCAAGATCCGGGAGCCAGAGGTGGGGAAGCTGGGCCGGGAGCCCCTGACTCTCGGCTGGTACTCTCGCTGCCCATCCCACTCCTTCTCCTTGTCAGTGTGGCCTGAAGAGGGAAGGAGGTGACGAGGTCCCGGCACCTTCGGTGTTCACTCAGAGCTTGGCACGGATGGGAGCATGAAATACAAGCCCTAGGGATGATCTCAACCTACTGATCTCTGAAAGATTTCTTCCAATTCCTCAGCTTCTGGGATTCGAGCTGGCTATCAGACTGGGGGAGGCTGCCAAGGGCTCCGACTACAGTGCTCGCTAGGTTTGCTTGTTATACCTCACTGGACTTTTCTGCAGAGCCTTGTCCAGCACTCGGTATCCAGTAAGTCCTCAATAAATACTTGGTGACGGTTTCGCCCAAGTGGCCCTGAAAGCTGAAGTCCACCTGGAACAAGCCCTTTGGGACTCAGCCAGTGAGGCCACCGGCACTTACTGGGCACCTCCTGTATACTGAGCAACAGGGTTCCTCAGCATGTCGCCCTTCCTGAACAGGAAGGAAGCTCCCGAAGCCGTGTCCCTACGCCCCAGCCCTCAACCCCAGGGAGCCTCTCCCTCCATCTTCAGGAGCATCCTCAGCAGAAAGCATAGGACTGAGCCTGGCCCTCAGCCCTGCTCAGCCCTGCCTCTCCCTGGCCCACCAAACCCCAGGCCACCCTTCCGGCAGAGCTGTCCGTGGCTGCTGTCTGCACAGTGGCCATCCGGAGGGAGACCTGCATCCGGTCCCTCCTTGGCCGGAGGCGAAGTCCAGACCCTTCCTCCACCCTCACAGGCTTCTCGCCCACTCCTGAATCTCCACTTTGAACACGTCTCATGGACGCGTGATCTCCAGGCCACAGCCACACACCCACCCTCGCTTCCCCTCCCTGTCCGGGCGGCCCCTCCCACGGGCCCCAGCCTACCCATTTCCTCTGCCCTTTTCACCCTTTGGCGCCAGAACCAGCTATTCTGAGCCTCTGGCCCTGCTCCTTCTCCCTGCCAGCTGCTCCCTTACTGGGGTCTCCATGTTTGCCTCTTTGGAGTCGACTGTTCCTCAGCTCTGCCAAAAATAAATAAATAAATAAATAAAGTCCCCTGAAAGCATGTGGCACTAGGATATGGGGACAGCAAAGGCAGCGGGATCCAGCACAGACCTAATGCTTGAGTTACCTACATGGAAATGTTAAATACAGACCACCTCCTCGCTAGGGTGTGTGTGTGTGGGGTGTGTGTGTGTGTGTGTGTGTGTGTGTACGCACGCATGCGCATCAATAGCTTCTGGGTCCTTCCAAGAGGCTTTCCAAAGCAATCTTTCTCCCCCCTTGCCAAAAACAATGAATTAGTAAGGATGAGCCCCAACAGGATGAACAGAGCTTTTCTGGTTGCCCAGGGTTCTTGTTTCTTTTAAAACACAGCAGCCCCTGGATTTCAAGTTTTCTCTGAGCAGATTCTAGGGCAATTACTGCAGATCTTATACAATTACACTGAATGGTATGTTTGAAAAGATAATTTTCTGTACTCGGCTCTGTGAAAAGTTTCCCATAAAAGCAGCAACAGATAAAGGTGCCCGCCCCCATAAAACCATTTTAGTAGGATCTTCAGATCCCTTTCAGAGTGTGGGGAAGGGAACAGGGAGGAGGACAGGGCTACCAAAAGGAAAAACAAGTCCCCATGCCTTGATCTAGCCTCGGTGACCGGGAAAATATACTCTGAGGGCACAGTCAATATTGGACTTGCTGAGCTTATCAGCCAAGCCTCGACCTGCAGGTAGCGGAGGGCAGAGCCCAGCACAAAACCTGGGGGACTACGTGAGGTGCCCAGGATGAGGGCTGGGCCGTCCTGGGCCTCCTCCGGGTCCGAGGCTCCTTGCAAAGAGGTCCTTGGGAAATGTTAGCTTGCTGCAAGACAACTTTCCTGGATGTCTGCACCAAAGCTTTCCGATCCTGATGCTCTGGTAAATCAGTGTTTTTGACACATACACGGTTAACATGAAGGTTTTCCTCAGCATCACACAAGCCATAAAGGAGAACAAAAGGGGAAGGATTTCATTAAATTAAAGTCAGAAACTTTTATGTCCTAAAGATAACCACAATCCAAGTTGAAAGTCAACAGACGGGGAGAAAGTATTCGGGCTTTATGTAACAGACATATGTTTACCTATGGTATACAGAGTTCCTGGAAATGGATAAGGAAAATCATCAGGTCTAAATGCCCGCGTAAGCTGCTCACACGGCTCAATCTCACTAATATTTTTTTTTAAACATGAAAACAAGGGTGAGGTGCCCGTGAAGAGATAAGGGGGCAGACGCCTTAGTGGAGGGGCCCGGATGAAAAGAGCTAAGAGTGTGAGATGTAGTCATTTGTCCAGTGACACTTCGGGCAGAGCACGATCCCTGTCTGGGGCAGGTTCCGAGTTGATGTTTCGGTGGGAGTTGCATAAGGGATGGGATAGCTGGGTCTTGTGTCTTTTGCATCAAGCATTCAACATGACTTTGCAGACGCTCCTCCCCCCCCCCCCCCCCCCCCATCTCTGAGCAGTTCCGAAATGTTGATGGCACTGCTCTCCACCACGCTCTGCAGTCTGGAAGACTGGAAACAAGTGTTCGCGGGTCCTCTCCCCCGCTGTGGTATCAGAGAGCATGGAAGGGAAGTGGCTGAGCTAAGACCCTCAGCCACCCATGCTGAGTGTTTCAACTTCTCTGGGGCCCTTGCTCTGTCCCCTTGGGGGTCTGTCTGTGCCATGAGGGCTGGCGGATGGATGGCCGGATGGGGGTGAGGAGGAGGAACAAGCAAGGGTTAGAGAAGAGAAAGGCGAGGTGTAAGGAAGGAGCACAAACTTAATAGTCAGGCGACTCTGGGTTCGAATCTCAATTCTGCCACCTCCCGGCTGTGTGCTGTTGGGCACATTATGCCATCCCTTTGAGTGTCGGGCTCCTCTTCTATAAAATGGGCACATGCTCCCTGTCTCCCCATTTCCTTGTTGTTATCTGTCCCACTCAACTGGACCTATTTCAGAGACCGCGTTCCCTGGCTGTTACTTAACTGTTTCAGCTCCCCAGACTAGACCACATGATTTCATGGGCTGGAGCTGTGTCTCTGGAGGGGGCCGGGGACCGCAGAGGGCAGAGACTTCCTGACTAATGCCAGGGACCTGTCATGGTCACTGTTGCACTTCCAGCCCCTGGCCCATTGCCTTGTACATGAAAGGCACAAAATAATGCCTACACAATGAAATCGATAGGAGAGAAACCAGGAGTCGGGAGAGTGAGGTGATCTCCTAAGGGCCAGACAACTCATTAATTACCTAGAGAGCTAGGAAGCTTTCTTTCTTTTTTTCACAGCCAAAATGAACAGGACAACCTATAGCCAATTATATTGGCTCCCAAAGTCTCCTGTTTGCCGAGAAAGTCTCGTTTGACACCTGTTTTCCTTATAATAATGTCCATCTTCACTCTCAGAAATGTCCTATTGTGGGTGATAAATTGTCCGTCCTCTCTGTTATGAGGGAGAGTGGAGGGAAGGACTCTGCGTTTCCCTGACCCCATCTCCTCCCCCACCCCTCATTTCTCTTATCTTGTCAGATATGCAATTAAAATGTCATTCCATTAGCTTTTCATCGAAAGCCCCATGTGAACCGTGCTCGTCCCAGAGGCAGCCCTCCCCCAGCAAGACCCGTGAGCGCTCACCGCCTGCACTTGCGCTGCTTGGACTCCGGACTGCTCGAGTGCCCTCCACTGTTTCACCAGCGAGCAGCAGTCCAAACACGCCGCCTTTGCCGGGTCCGTGCCGAAGCGGCGCCCCCTCCCACTCTGACCAACTAGCACCTTGCCTCTCTGTTGCTCAGGAATGATAGGACGGGGCCTCGTGGGCCACAGCTCCTGGTGGGCCTGGCAGCCTCTCCAGAGAAGGAGAGGCAGGCTGAGATGAGAGCGGGAGTCCTAAGGTCTAACCACCTGGTGAAGGGTTGAGGGGAGGGAGAGAAGCATCTAGAACAAAGAGAAATGTACCCCGCCCCGACCCTAGGGAGAGCACACCAAACCAGGGGCAGCTCCAGAGATGAGCACTGTTAGATACATTCAGGTTTGTGTGGCTTGGCTGCGTGACTGGGGGGATGGGGCTGGCCCTCCTGCTGGTCCTCAGACTTTTAGAGACAGCCAGGAGGAGAAGACCCATTAGCACCTCAGCCAAGGAAGTGAGGACCTGGGAGGGTCTCTTACACACCTGTGGAAGGCCTGCCTACCCAGATGCCTGCTCCAGAGCCTTCCTAAGTTAACCCACCCTCCCTGGGTTCACCCCATCTTCCATGCCCATCCTCTCTGCATAGACACGACAGATGACAGAAGTCACACTTTTGTGGGGCCACAGGGTCTTATTGTGGTTGACCCTCCCTCCAGCCCCAGCGTGTCAGGAGGGTGTGGTGCTTTCCCACTGGAAGATGGTCCACTGCCCGTCGGGGCAGGAACCCTTCACTTCCTGACTCCACAGGGGGTGTACTCCGGGCTCTGCACACAGCCCACACTTGACTGGCATTCGTCAACCATTTGACTGCGAGTGGCGCATTAGAACCTGGGGTTGGCAGGTCCACCCTGCAGCACCTGGGCCCAGAAACTCCCTTGGCAGCTGCTGAAGATGGCTTCGAGTCTCCCTTGCTCCCTCCCCAGCCCTGCCTGTCCCTGTAGACTCCTGGCCTACAGTGCTCCCAGGCCTGGCTATTAAAGCAGGACAAAGCAATCTCCTGGCTCCTTCCCTAGGCTGGCCGACATCTAGTGTCCCCATAGGAGGGACTGAGGCCTGCTTTGGCCATCTGAGTGCCTTCTAGAGAGCAATGGGTGTGACACAGTAAGAGCTCTTTGAGATCAGGAAGCTAGCCCCATTCCTTCTGAATTCCCCTGGCCTCTCAGCCCTCAATTCGCCCACCTGAGCCAGGGCCTCTACTCAGTGAGGAATATTTTGGAAATCATCCATCGCTAAATTCTGGGAGTGGTCTCATCTCAGTAGCTGTGTGGTTGGAAATGTTCTGGAAAACCCACAGTCTCCATGATAAGAAAGACTCTAGCACCTGGAGGGTAGGGATGCTCCCCCTTCAGCACGGCCCCAGCCCCAGCACAACCCGGACAGTACGGGATCCTGACATCAGCGTGCAGAACTACACTCAGGCCTCAGCTCACTGAACTTCTAGCCCTGCAGCCTGGCACAAAGAAGGCACATAGTGAGCGTCTGCGAATGAATGGACGGGGCCTACTGGGCTCAGGTTCTGGACTGGGCACACGACCTACTCTCTTGGTGCAATGGCCTTGCAAGGCAGAGATGGTCGTTCTGTTTAATAGATGAGAAAATAGATGAGGCCCAGAGAGGTGAGGGGCTTCCCCAAGGACACTCAGCAAATGTCAGGCCAGAGTTCAAGCTTACTTCCTATTTCTGAACACTGGGGTCTTTCCATTTGCATTTTAGCAACTCGACACTGACAGAGCATCAACTCTTGGGGACACAGTGGCTCAGCATTTGGGGGGGATTCCGAGCTGAAGGAGAAGTAGCTCTAGCTCTCAGGTCATTCACACCAAAAGGGGCAGACGATCTTGTTCCCAGCCACCAGTGATGAAGGACCGATATGGCAAGGCCCCCCCAAGAAGCCAAACCCTACTTGTGCAGGCTGCACTGGGGGGGCACCGAGAGGGGGTTCATTCTGACGAACTGAGAAAGGTATCTGGGAAGGGGTGGCACTGGCTTGGGATGCAAAGGCCAGACGGGCTTGGAGTGATGGGCAGAGGCCGAAAAAGCTTTAAAGAAACATTTTCAGCAGCCCTCTGGTGGCAAGATGGGCCTGAGCTGGGGGCTTCCCCGCCCTTCTTAAATATCATGATGCAGGAGGAAGGGCTGGCTGGCAGCTCACTGCGGGGCTCTGCTCCGGGACCTCTCAGCGCTCTCTTCCAGAGCAGGGAGTAGAGAGCCGGCATCCGCGTGCCCTCCCTCCAAGTGTGGTCGGGGAGGTTCAGCCCACCTCCTGGCCTCAGTAATCAGGATCCTGGGGGAGAGGCAGATAAGCGAGTTCTGAAGGGCAAGTTCCAGCCACCAGGCCACAGACTTACTACTTTTCCCACACACTTGGCTGGCCTGCCGCTCAGGGCCACAGCGAATGGCCCCGCTGGGCCCCACAGCTGAGGTTGGGAGAGGCGGGAAATAACACGTCTGGGGGCCTGGGGAGCCCCTCCCTCAGGCATGGGGCCGGTGGCTGGAAAGGGCGGTGGGGCTTGCCGCTCTCCCCCCTTCCTGTCTGCTGCCTCCTCCTGGTTTGGGGGCTTTCTCCCTTCCAGTTCAGTATGGCTCCAGAGGAAGCTCTTCTCTCAGGAAGCCGTTGGGAAGGTTTTGTCAGGGGCCCGAACGCACATGGTTTTCTAGGTCTGGGGAGTGCGGACAGGCCGCTGACTGGGAGAGCCCACATCTCTCTTGGGAGGGCTCATGGGAGTGAGAACATTAACTTCCTGTAAGCCATTAACACACCGTGAGACCTGTCCTGATCCTCAGTTTCCCTCTCTGCAAGTGGATGTCTTGGAGCTGCCTCTGTCTAGTCCTTGAACAAGGCCATCTTCCTCTCCAAGCAGGTGAGTGGACAGATGGTTTCCTTCAAGCTTTATTTGTTCGAATTCCTACTCCTACATTGTGATCTGAATGGTCCCCCGGAGTCAAGGGCACTAGACTTAAGAGGTGATTAAGAGAATCAGTAGAACCACCCCCACAAGTATGGGAAACTAACGTTAGCTGAGCTCCCATCCATGGCAGGCCCTCGGCCCACAAAAATTATTTATGTTGATAATCTTCTTTAGTCCTGACATTGGCTCTGGGAAGAGACAGTTATCGTCTCCCCTTTCCCTAATTTGACAGAATTTCTTAAATTTCAAGTCCTGAAGTGGTTTCCCACCACCTCCAGAATGAAATCTGCCCATTCTTCCCAACACCTCACCACCCCTCCAAGACACAGCTTCTACTATAACCAAAAGTATTATTTATTTTAATCATTCACTTCGGCCCATTTCCTCTTCAAATACCTGACTAAGACTGGTCATTGTAGCCCAGATGTCTTGAATTCCAAGCCTCCTTTTGCTCTTCCCAACGCCGTGCTCACAAACAGCCAAGGCCCTGCAGGTAGGACCCCAGAGGCTGGGGCAGCCCAGAGTCAGCGACAGGGCCTCAGTCCCATGTCGCTGGATCTGTGGGATCATGGTCTCCTAACACAATGTCTGGCAGGGCCCCAGGCAGCGCGCACCCCATTCATTTTACTTCCTCAAGCCCTGTTCAGGTCCTGCTTTTCCCCAGAGAAGAGCCAAGACCTGGGGGAGGCCAGGGAGGTGCCCAAGGGGCACAATTTAAGAAGGCCCTCACTCCCAGGTGCCAGCGCGGCCCTGGCTCAGCTCTGAGGGTGAGGCCTCCTTTAACTCTGCCCTACAGGCACACTTGCCCTACCCTGGTCCCAGCCCTGCCCCTACATCCTTCCTCCAGCCCCAAGCACTGGCCTCTCCTCTGAAGTTCCCCGCATCCTCCCTGGTGGGGCCAGATGCGATTCCGGGCCTGAGCCTCTGTGGCTGCAGGGTGGAGACGGTTTTCCCCCGTCAGTCCTGAAACCAAACTGGGTGCGGGGCTTTCACATGTTCAACTTTCCAGCATGCTCCCCTCTGCCCTCCTCATCCCTCTGCTGCTTCTGCCTGCAGTCCCAATTCACCTCTTAGCTTCATTTTTATATAAATGATGATTTTGGGGGCGCCTGGGTGGCTCAGTGGTTAAGTGTCTGCCTTCTGCCCAGGTCATGATCCCAGTGTCCTGGTATCAAGCCCCACATTGGGCTCCCTGCTCAGTGAGGGGGCCTGCTTCTCCCTCTCCCACTCGCCCTGTTTGTGCTCCCTCTCTTGCTGTCTCTCTCTCTGTCAAATAAATAAAGAAAATCTTTTTAAAAAATGATGATGATTTTTCTTTTCAATGAAATAGTAGATAGCCATTAAAAATTGTGTTTCCACATGGGTGAATTCTTCTATTACCTTGATGTAGAAAAGGCTTTCTAACTATGACTGAAAATCCAGAGGCAATCAAAGAAAAGATTGATGAATTGACTATATAAAAATAAAAATAATAATTTCTATGGCAAACGCCTTAAGTAATGTCAAAGTTAAATGATGAACGAGAAGAAAATATTTGCCACATATATCATAGATAAAGAAATAATATCAACAGGGCACCTGGGTGGCTCAGTCGGTTAAGCATCTGCCTTCGGGTCAGGTTGTGATCTCAGGGTCCTGGGATGGGCCCTGCATCGGGCTCCCTGCTCAGCGGGGAGTCTGCTTCTCCCTCTCTCTCTGCTCCTCCCAACCCCTTGTGCTCTCTCTCTGTCTCAAATAAATAAATTAAGAAAAAAGAAATAATATCACTAGTGTGTGTGTATAGTCTTAAAAATAGAGAGACAAAGAACGAAAAACCCAGTAGAAAAATGGCCAAATGAACAAAAGTATGGGAAACTCACAAAAGGAATATAAAAATTATTCTTAAGCATATGAAAAGATGTTCAACTTCACTTATAATAAGAAATGCAAATCTGAACTACCTACACTACAGTACCATTTCATACTCATGAGACTGGCAAAAATTCCAAAATTTGACATCACCTTCTGTCAGCAAAGTTGTGAGCAAACAGGGCGGAAAGCATAGCAGTACAACCCCATGGAGGGTTTTCTGGAAACACCCAACAAAACTACTATGTACATCTTGACTCTTCAACCCAGGAACCTCCCTCCTAGACATTTACCCTGAGGATATGTTCCAAGCATCCAAAACACACGTGCATGAGCCCTGCAGCATTATTTGGAATTGTAAGCTACAGCACCCCACCTCCATGGTCATCCGGAGGAGAGGGGGGCACAAATGATGGCATGTACACATGCGGAGTACTGTGTAGCTATGAAAAAGTGCGGAAGGACCTCTATGAACCAGTACAGAGTGTCTTTTGGGAGGTAATATTGAACACATAAAGAAACCAAAGTATAAAAAAAGCATACATGATATGGTATCTTTCATGTAAAAAAGAAAGGAAAATTAAAAATCATATATAAAAATGTGCTTATCATTACAAAAAGCAACAGAAGTGTCAGCATAGAAGAATGAAGCTGGGGTGCAGGAACGCAAGAGAGAGTGATACATCTCTTAGTCTAGCTTTTTGTGTAGTTCTGACTTGTGAAAGTGTGTTAAAAAAATTTACCCGTTAAAAAAAATTTAAACCAGTAAGAATGAGAAGGGGAGGAAAATCCCTAAACCCGGAAACAAATTGGAAAAAATTAACCTAACTGTATTTCAAATAAATCCTCTGACCACCCTGAAGGGCAAGGAAGGAAAGAAAGGCCTACTCCAAGCTATTTATGAACACAGCAGGGAGGGAGGGGGAAAAGGAAGGTTTGTCAGTTTCGGTGGTGAAGCCATCCTGCTGCTACTTTTTTGATGTAACAGAGGATTAAGCAAACAATTGAATGTGGTGACAGCTCTGAGGTTTTCGCTGTGGAAGGAGGACTTACAAATATGGAATTGGGGTGGGGGGAGACAAGAAGGAGCTGCAGGGGTGGATAGGAATTGGAGGTATTAGGATTGTGATTTGTACCATACAAATGTACGTGTATATACATGTATATATATGAAACATATGTGTCTGTACGTGTACATACATGCACACATTTCCTAGTTCCACCCCCTGACAGGACTAAGAAGCAAAGACATCTAGCAGCAGTGGGCACACCCAGAGCCCAGATTTTGGTCTCTAATTCCACTCCCCACTAAAAGGAAGCAGGCATTTCAGAGAAATGACTGGTTGTAGGGCTCATTCAGGGCAGGTGTGTGACGAGCCTGGAACCTCTTGTTATCCCAGAAGGTAAGAAGGTGCTCCAAAACAGGGACGGTGATGTTTCCAAATATCATGAGAGTCAGCTTGTAGAGGTTCTCACTGGTCAAGTCTGTGGCAATTTATGCACCACAATCATTGAGCACAGTGAGAAATAATAAACTATTGGAAAAACAGGAACTCATCAGTCACACAGATAACAGACAAATAAATACCATGTTACTGCTTATACTAGTAAATGGGAAATGCTTAAATAGATTGTGCTACCGTAGAACGCCAAGGGCCGACTGGGAAATACAGAGGTAGTACGGGAGCTGGAAAAGCATCATCTTACAACCATCATGTCAAGGATGGGATCCGGCCAGAGACATCAATGGATGCTACCCTGGGGTATTCGCCTGCTTTCAAAGGGTCTCTCTGTAGACTGCTTACTGGTTTCAAAGGAGAATAAAGACCTTGTCATGTAGTGGAGGAATAGGTAATACTTTGACCTGGAGATTAAAATTAATGTCACCCGTGAGGACCAGTGTGGACCAGTGAGGACCAGGAGTGCCTGCCGATGTGATGGCATATGAAGAAGCCAAGATTGTCTCGGCGGGATGCTGGCCAAGACTGCGTAACCCGGATCTCACCCCAAGGAAACACTGGACAAACTCCACAGGGGGAACATTTTACTGAAAATAAGAAAGGGGCATTGTGTTCTTCAAGAATGTCAAAGTCATAAAAGACAAAGAGAGGCTGTGAAAATGTTCCAGATTAAAGAAGGCCAGCTAAATGCGGCCCCTGCCCGTAGCCCGGATCCCCTACTGGAGGGCAATGTGCTCTCCGAAGAACATCAGGAAGCTGACTGACAAAATTGGAATACAAATGGTAGACTAGAAAACCAGATCTACGTGTGTATTCATGTTATGTTTACTGATCAATCATACTATGACTATGCCCGAGAATTTGCATATCCCAGAGGATAGGCAAATTTGCCTGCCTATACACATATGGGAATGTTTAGGGGTAACCGACCCTCCAATGGTTCCAACAAAGAGTGTGTGTGTGTGTGTGTGTGTGTGTGTGTGTGTGCACCCACGCTCCTGTGTGCATGATAGGAAGAAAGCACCCATGATAAAGGCAGTGGGGTAAAATTTTAACAACAGATGCTTCTAGGATATAAGGATATAAAGGCCATCTTTGTATTATTTTTATTTGTGTAGTTTTTCTGTAATTTGAAATTATTTCCACATAAAACAATTTTAAACCTATGTTTCAACTTTTGAATGACATTCCCTTCTCTGCAGGTGCAGAATCTCCTCGGCCAGGGACCCCTGGCAGGCAGCCAGGCCAGGAGGCAGTTCTGAAATCAAGCCATCTGGGAAATGTGGCCTTGAGCAAGTGACTTTCCTCTCTGTCTCTGCTCCTCCTCTGTTGGGCGATACCCTCCTCAGGGACTGTTGGACAACTAAAGCACTTGACACTGGCAAGTGCTTAGCTCTACGGCCGATCGAGGTGAGCTATAGCTTCATTGGTCTCGTTTTTCATCTGCTGGAACTCCTTCAGGGTGCAGGGCTGGGAGCTGTTTGCAGTTCCAAGAGCCATGGGTGGTTTCCAGCAGGACTGTGAACCCAGGACAAGCCAAAGGTCTAGGCCTAGCCTTGGGCTGGCTGCTCCCTGGAGAAACTCCTCTGTAGGCAAACGGTCCCCTGTCCTTTCTTGGCCTTGGGAACTTGGTGTCCTGGTGCTCTTGGCCTTGAGACATACTTTCCCTTACCTACCCTTGGGCTTGTACCCCCTCCTTCAAGGCCCATTCTCAGTCACTCCCCACACCTTGCTCGGGCTGCCCCAGTGCCCCCCTTCAGCTCCTTCTCCTGGTGTGGGATCAGATTTGGCATTTCAGAATGGCCCATCTTTCCTCTCCCAGGGGAGCACCTTGTGACAATATTGTTCTGGCTAAAAGAACAGTGACCCCTGGAGAACAGGCTGGGGAGGAGGCAGGTTTCTTTGGGCTGGGGATTTTCTTGGAGACCATAAATTGACCTTCAGACCAGGTCTGTCCTGACAAGGATGCTGGGGCTCCCTTTCCACCACTGGTCTGTCATTTGGAAAAGAGTCACTGCTCCTCTGTCCCCGTCTGCCCCTCCAGGCCCACTCTCCACCCTGCCCACACAGCTCTGTGCCCTGGAGACCAACCCCTATGGACCATAGCACTGGGTTCTGCCCCCTCTACACTCCTTCCTGTTGGAAGCCATTGGGGCCCGAAGGGAGGATGGAGGGAGGGAGGTCAGGTGTTGAATGCTCTGTCTCCCTGTCTTCAGGGGCATGCCTCAGGGTGCAGCCCAGGCTGGGTGGCCCCCTCCACAGCACCCTCACTGTCTCCACTTCCAGCGTCCCTCCTCTCCTTGCCCTTTCAGCCCTGGGGAGGGACTGCACCCCAGTGCTGGGGGTACTGCCCTGGGTCCTGTGGGTTTCCTATCCTGCACTGGCCTTTGGACTCAACTCTCTTCAAACCACCCACTTTGAGGGCGCCACCTGCTTCCCACTGGGCCCCGCCTCAGGCAGACCCCTGTGGAGGGAGGCAGTGCCCTCTCTGTCCATCCGTCCGTCTGTGTATTTGGTGTTTGTCCGCCTGCGAGGCCCCGTATTACCAAGCTCAGCGAGGGGACCCACCTCGAAGCCATTCATGCCAGAGAACAAAAGCCAGAGCTGCCACCTGAGGCCTCCTCCCGAGGCTCCCTGCTTCCTGCTCCGACTTCATTTCATCTTTCCATAAGTTGCTCTTCACCGAGAAGCATTACAAGAAGGGAATTAAAAGAGAGAAAAGTTGGTGGAGGAAAGTCTTTTTTTCCCCTGGTTTAAGCCTTTTGTTATCAACTCTTTAGGAATCCGATTCAACTAGAGGAGCATGTGGCAGAACACGTTCTTCAAAATTAGTTCCAAGAGACACTCGGGCTCTTTATTATTCATTCTATGAAAATCAAAATATTAGCTAACGCCTCTCGCGTCCTCCGAGCGGGCCTGGCAGCTTGTCTGATGTATTGTACGACTTGAAAGGGAAGAAGAAGGCCTTTCCTTCGCAGGCCTCCCTCGCGCCCCCGGCCTCCCGCCCACACAGGGACAGAGAAACCCTGACACGCCGTGCCCGAGACCCTTGCAGGCCTGGACCCAGGCAGAGGTGTGCCAGCACCAGCGACCTCTTCCTGGGCACCATCCGGCTCTGGACGCCCCCTCCCTCCACCCCTACTCCCGAGGAGCCCGGGAGGTCTGAGTCCTGGCAGAGCGGGAAGGCCCCTCCTGGTCCCGGGAACGAGGCCTCCCACATCCAGAGGCAGAACGGGTGTGGAGGAGGGTGAAGGGGGTGATGACTCAGGGACCCCAAGGCTTAGAAATCAAACCTGCTGGGTATGTTTCTTCTTGGAACCCCACTGCTGCCTTCATTTCTCAAGGAATACCACAATGCAAACACATTTCATTTCTTGAGCAGCAACACAGAAATCTGGCCTCTGATACCCAGAGGCGTCATGGTAGCGACTTTCATCGGGCCCCTAGGAAGACAGTGAGGTTCTTAGCTGGGGAACGGGGTACACTTCATTGGCCTTGAGGACTGTGGGTGGGACCAGAGCCCCCCAGCTGTTGGCTAAGTGGCTTGTGTGCCACTGGAGAGTAGACCAAGTACATCCCTTGGGAGCAGGTGTTGGGGGGGACTTCCAGCTAGCTGGGAGCGAGGGACACTACCCAGGGCCCAGTGTGAGGGCTACAGGAGGTCAGAGGAGGCAGGACTTCCCAAAGGCTAAGTAGACCAAGGAGGGCTTCCTGGAAGAGGTGGTATTTGATAGATGGCTAAGCACTAGAAAGGAGAGGGGAGAGGGAAGGGCAAGGAGGACTGTGAGTAGGCCAGGTGGGAGGGAGGTAGGCAGGAAATGGTCAGAGGTAAGGCTGGAAGGACCCTGACCACAAGTGAAGGTATTTCTTCTTCCGTTCTTTTGTTTCCTTGAGCAATCCTAAATTCGCTATTAATCTCGCAAGACCTATCTTGTTGATAAATGTTGATTTCCCCTGCACACCTGTTCATATTTCTGATGGAAATGTATTATATAATCACTCTATTCGGCTGGTGATTACCATGGTAATCAGGCACGCTCAGTGACAGGCCAGCACTCTTATTGAAAACAAGATTCTGCAGGTAGTGGCTTTCATTTCACTTCTGTTGTGCCTGGGGAATGAGGGGAATGAAGCAGGCATGGGGCAGGTGTGGGGGGATGGGTTCCTTCTCTGGGGACGTCTTGGCCCACTGTGCAGCCCCAAGGGCCTGGGAGGGCTCTGCAGGATGTCGGGGGAAGGGTTGGACAGGGGGTAGTTAAATGGGGGCAAATCCTGCCTACCTTGGGGGCTCTGCAGGGTGCACACAGTTGGGGACAGCTTTGCGGGATCCCGGATGAAGAGAGGATCAGAGCAACCCAGTGCCCAAGATCAGGAACCTCAGCTAGAATATCATTCAACCTCCTCCATCTCAGGAACCACCTCTGTGCCTTGGGGAACCTTACAAAGGTGTTTCTCCCTGTCACAGGATTATAGTAGAAGGTCTGGCGAGAGCGCCACGTGTTTGAACTGTGTTATTTGGTCCCGATGCTCTAGTTTATGTTCGTAAGAGCTCCAACCAGACGGCTTGGCTTCAAATCCCAGCTCCACCGCTTTCCTGGCTGTGCGACCTCGGGCAAGTTACTCAACCTCTCTTTTCCTTCTCACGGGCCAAAAACAGATAATGCGAATTTCTAACGCACAGGATTGTCGTGAGGATTAAGTGAACTGACGTGTATAAAATGGTTGGCACATGCCTGCCACTGAGTAAGCCCTCAAAAATGCCTGGGCCACAGTAGCGCCTCCCTTCTCAGTGGGTGGGGGACAGGGAGGATTGGGGGTACAGCCAGTACCCTCGACTTTGTACAAACATTGCCTCCCCTCCTTCTGACAGCCCCACGTAACCCTCTCTCCCCAATGAGCAGACCGTGGCCCCTGAACACAGGCCCCCTGCCTCCCTGCCCACAGCATTTTCAAATTCCTTCCCAAAGACATCAGTCTGTTGGCCTCTGGCTGTCCGCCCAAAACTAGGACCTTCCTTCTCAAGCACAGTCACCCCCATACTCTGACTGCCATCCTGGGAAACTCAGGCCTGGTTGGCACCAGGTTCAGAACGCTCACTTCCTAAAAACAGATAAACATCTCCAGCTTCTAGTCACCCCTGCAGGTGCCCATATATGTTAGATGTTGTCGGATGAAAGCCACGACCACGATAATAGTAGGAGCTGCGCTTCTCGCTCCTGCCGTTCCAGGCTCTACGCTAAACCTGCTCACTTGACTAGGATAACTTTTGTCATTAATGGAATTGTTGTACATTGCGCCAGACGCTGTATGATCCAAATCGGGCCAAGAGCTGTGGGCTCTGCCTTCCAGGACCCGCCCCCCAGAGACAGCTGACAGGCCATTATTCTGTGTCCTGCAAACTCTGTGCAGTGATAAGGAAACCCCACCAATTTGATGCTTTATCTGGTTGCAGGTGGAGGAAAGATTATTTCAATCAAGATAATGATTCCATTTCTTGGACGGAAATGAGATTTTTTTTTTTTTTCGTGGCCTCATGGGGGTGCCACCAAAATCTGTCTCAGGTCGGAAACAGGTCATGCACAAGTTAGAGGATTTTTCCGGCTACCTCAGAGAGACCGTGAACATGAAGGAGAATGGAAAGGAGAGAGTTCGCTTGCAAGAAAACACAGACACAGACACACACACACACACACACACACAGGGCAGGCCTATGAGATTACAAAGTCAGCTTTCTTTGGCCATTTACAGGCATTTGACAGCACCCGTGAAACCAGCATTTAGAAGATAAGCTCACATGGTGTGAGCACAATGGCCTGGATTTCTAACCAGGTAAGCAGCCTAGTGAGGCAGTAATGATAATGGAGCTCTG
Organism: Martes martes; assembly: GCF_963455335.1. Classification (NCBI taxonomy): domain Eukaryota; kingdom Metazoa; phylum Chordata; class Mammalia; order Carnivora; family Mustelidae; genus Martes; species Martes martes. Next base: position 25,795,454 of record NC_137901.1, on the reverse strand, counting down.
GAGACCAGAAGCTCGCTGTGGCAGGGACCTAAGTAGTCAGCCTGCCCAGCACCTAGGGCAGATATCCTGTGTAACTTTGCAGACGCATGTCCCAACTACTCTTCCAGTACCTCCAACAGGGAGCTCCCTGACTGAGGGGATGCCCCTATCACTGACAAGCTCCTAGGTTAGGAACACCCCCAAATCGTGGTAGGGACTCCATAAAAGGAAACCACGAGGAAAAGTCACAAGGTGCTAAAGCTAGGGTACCTCTAAAAACACTTGGGCAACAAGACCCATGTTAGTAGGTCATCCAACAATATGCAAAAGACATTAGGCAATGAATGCAGTGAGACCAGAATAATCGGAACTAAACGGTGAATTTAGTGAAATTCTACATTATTTTAAATATTTCAGAATTTCAAGGGCTGTAATACAGCATCTCAAACTCTTTACAGGTGATTTGCAATGCTGACATCAATTGTATCTATAGTAACTTCAAAAAGTTTGGGAATGTTTGTCAAGTCTGTATGCATTTGGAACATTCTGCTGAGAGCTGACTTGGCGGGCTGCTCTCCCTCGATCTCCAAGGAAAAGGTGCATTTTAGCTCAACTCCTTCAGAAGGAAGAGCCCCAACTGCTGGCTCTTGAGTGTTTTTTGTTTTTTCGTTTGTTTTGTTCTGCTTTGGTTTTTTTTGTTTGTTTTGTTTTATCTTACTGTACTGTATCGGACTCACCAAAACTTTGAAATCTATACCACGCCGTTGTTGATGTGCATAGACTATCTCTGGAAAGTAACCCCGAATCCTGGTAATGCTGGTGGTCACCAGGAGAGGAGTTGGGCTGTTTAGGGACATAGGTGGGAAGGAGACTTTTCACAGTATATCTTTTGGTACTTTTGAATTTAGACTCATGGGACTGTATGACCTATTAGGAAAAAAATGACAGTTAAAAAAGCACATACTTGGGGTGCCTGGGTGGCTCAGTGGGTTAAAGCCTCTGCCTTCGGCTCAGGTCATGACCCCAGGGTCCTGGGATGGAGCCCCGCATCAGGCTCTCTGCTCAGCAGGGAGCCTGCTTCCTCCTCTCTCTCTGCCTGCCTCTCTGCCTACTTGTGATTGCTGTCTGTCAAATAAATAAATAAAATCTTTTTAAAAAAAAAAAGCACATACTTGTTTCAGTGAAAATAGACTTTGGTACTCACGATGTCTATTTTAATACCTATACTCTTAAAATGCAAACTTACTACAGTGAAAATTACTGCCAAGTCAGGTGAAAACCTCTTTTGGATGTCTTGACAATGGTGATGTTCACGGCCTTGGGTGTAGATGCAACAAAGGCCACATTCAGATGGGACCACTTTTCTGGCTGGGACACCTCCTCCTAGCTGCTTTCACCTGTGATCTTCTCCAGACCCTGGCTCTTGGTTAAGGGCATGCCTTGGAGTTTGGTAAATGAGGGGTTACTTGAGGCCTGCCCCTTGCTGCCAGGTCATGCACGTCAGTGCTTTGCAATTCACATGGATCACGCTAACAAAAGACACAGGCCCTCCCTGACAAGTATTCCCTAAGAGCGCTCCTTGGATATATCACATGTACCTGAATCCTTGTCTCAAGCTCTGCTTCTAGGGGATCTAACCTAAATCAGCCAAACAACAGCTCCAAATGCAGCCCTCTTGTATCTTTCCTGAGGTGGTAGAAACGCACATGAGCCTTCCTCTCTGAGAGGAGAACCATAACCACCTTCTCCCCTGGCCCAAGCTTACCAGTCAACACGATAACGATACATCCCACGAAAGCCACCCAGCAAAATGTTGACCCATGCGAACAGAGAGCTCCCGCAACCAGGCCCCTGTGGGGCCACACAAATACTCTCCTTCTCCAGGAGGAGCGAGCAGGAGGCAGGGGCAGACTCAGCAGGCCTGTCCCACAATCAGGTATCCAGCTACGTGCAGCAGGAGTCAGCGTGATCATTGATTGGCTAGCGAACTCGAGGGAAATAGTAGTTCCCAACCTCAGCTTCCTTACCTGCGAAATGGCAACATCCAGAGAGCCTCTGTGCAGCTCGTGCGGGACGGTACTGTGAGGTGTGCTGCAAGCCAGTGATGCCAAATAAATACTGGTTGTGATTCTTGAGATCTAGGACATGCTAACTTCTCCTGCTTGCTGGGAACAAATAATTACCCTTTGTCAAACAACTCCATCTCAGCTGCGCCTCATCTCAGGCATCGTACCTAGAGCTCTGGAGGTGAGAAGCAGCTCCAGAGAAAAACAAGTGGACATTGGGAGCACTGTCCTGGGGACCATCCACCCGGAGCTCAGGGGGCTTCCTCAATGATCTCAGGGGCCCCTGGTGGCCCTCAGCTACAGCTGTCCGGAGAGGGCCATCTCTCTCTCTCTCTCTCTGTCTCTCTCTCTCTTTCTGAGATCTAGGGAGGATCCCCCATGTGAATTTCCTGTAATGTATCCAGTGTCTGTACTAATTTCAAATACAACCTCAAATTCGGTGAAAAATCCATGCGGTCACTGTTATGCAAGTCAGAGATGAACTGGCGGAAACTCAACTTTATTTACACAAACGAGGGAAACCTTATTCCATCCTGATTCTTTGCACATTGATCATTCATGAAGCCATTTCCAGCCCTTTACCACCTGGGCCAGCCCAGTGTCACCAGCATTTTCCTCCATCCCCTGCAACACCCACGACACAGGGCTTTGGGTGTTCCCACCCTAGCACTTGTTCCTTCCACCCTGGAATGGCTTCCCTCCTCTATCAGCCTCTCCAGTTCAAGGCCCTCTGTCCCCAGGAAGTGGGCCCTGACCAGTCCTGTCACCAGCATTCCTAGCTGTGGTGTGTGCACCAGAGTGGACAGCACGCCCATTCTTAAAGTTCTTTAATAACCTCTTCTGCGGGTTTCTTCTCCTCCCACACTGGCTCGAAAGTGCCTCCAAAATAGAGCCTGGGCCGCGGCTCCTCATTATTTCTCAGAGCCTGCAGACGGGGCCAGGCACCCGGCGATTAAGAACATTCTCAGCCGGAGTAATGGGTTGGGTCTTACGATCGCTCTTAGTGGAACACACTGCTAAATGGCCTGTATGAGAATTTATGGTTCTAAGTGGGCCAGCCTATTTAGCACACTCAGAAGTGTACAAACTGTATGTGGTTCCAGGGCCAAAAAATGCACCTGTTCCTTCATCCTTCGGGAGTCCTGCTCTCCCTCAAACACCAACCACAAGGGAGCGACACTCTTTCCTGAGCCGGCGGGAGGGCAGAGCCTGGGTTCCAACCATCCACCTTCCACTCCGAGGAAGGCTTCCATTCCCGGTCCAGCCCCGCCCGGCCGGACACAGCTTCCAGAACCAAAAGCCGATTCCACCGAGGTTATGCCACTTCCCCGGACAGGGAAACCCGCCCCCTCCCAGGAACAGCATCAAACCACAGTCCTAAAAAAGCAAAATTCATACTCACGAGCAATGACGCCTTCCTCTCCGATTTCAGGCCAGCAGTCTCCCTGCAAACCTGCTCATTTCCTGCAAAGAGAAGAAAGGGATGGAGAAGCATATTAGCATCTGCTCTGCTATCCTTTGGCAGTTTCCTGGCCGACCTCGGGCTTCGGCACCTTCTCTCCTCCTTACTCCCCACGGCACTCTCCCCTCCCAGGAACACCGCGTGCTAGCTGGGTGGGCGCCCCTGCCTCCCCGCACGCCTCCCTCCCCCTCCGAGGAGCCATGCCAGTCTCAGATTGACCACTGCCTCCAATTCCCTAAAGGCGCTGGGCTTCTTCCCACTCTGGAGTGAGGCCTCCTCTTCAGTAGCATGGGGTTGCCTAGCAACCCCGCGCACCGGCTCGGAAGGCCCTCCTAAATTGGACCTCACAGCACAGGGCATCTCCTTGTACAGCTGCCGGAATCTTAACAATCTGGCTCTGAATAATAACACAATGGTAATTGCATGCATGGGCCCCAAACTACATTTAAATAATGTTCAAGAGCTGACACACACCAACAAAGGCCAGAAAATGCATTGCGGAGGTTGACTGTAAGGCCAGGCGGGACGTTTGGTGCGGGAGGGAGATGACACCAAAGACTTGCGTTAATGACAATGCCAACCTGAACTGTGAATTCCCCTGCCTTTCTGCCTGAGTGTGTCACCACTTTAATGCGCTCTAAGTGAGTTTGGGATCTGCAGAGGCAATTAATGCCCAGAGGTAGTGATGCTTTGAGACAGGCTGCCCTTTAGCGGGTTTTTGGAGGGAGCTGGGGAGGGAGAGAGGACAAGAAGGGAGAACTGGGCGTGAGTGATGTCCCTTGGCTTTTACAGTCGTGGCTAAGTACATTTTAGAAGGTGGGAGAAAGAATTTACCAAGCGAGAGCACAAAGCACTTGCTGCCTCGGCAAGGGACAAATTCGACACGACTGATGTGTTTCAGGATAAGAAGTGAAGGCGAAGAGGCTGGAAACTGGCAAACACATGGACCGGAGCCCTCAGCGGGGCGCGGGGACGGCCATGCACAGCTCAGTCCAGCCCTCAGTCTGGGTCCCTGGCAGAGGGTAACCCCAAGCTCTGCTCAAGGCACCAGACTCTCAGCCCAGGGCCGATGGCAGGCCGGTGAACCACTCTCTGCGGAGTGACAGCAGGTGACCCCCCCAGGTCAGCCCTGCTCCTTCAAAAGCCCAAAGCGCGTTTTTTGTTTTGTTTTATTTTGTTTTACAAAGCTCAAATTCTTCCTGCAAGGGACTTAACCAGATACTGGCATAGCCACGTCTCAGAAACATGAGTCACACGAGGCAAGAGACGGAGGCAACCCAAGGGCCAGTCGACGGAAGAATGGGAAAACGAGAGGTGCTCGGTGCACACAACGGAGTATTACTCAGCCATACAAAGGAAGAAATTCTGGCAGGTGCCACCGCGGGGAGGAAGCTTGAGGGCCTTATGCTGAGTGAAACCAGCCAGCCACAAAAAGACAAATACTGTGTGACTCCACTTAGATCACAGAGACGGAGAGTAGGATAGAGATGGCCAAGGGCTGCGGGGAGGGGCGCCGGGGAGTTAGTGTTCAGTGGGGACAGAGTTTCAGTGTGCGAAGGTGACAAAGTCTGGGAGACGGATGGTGAGGACGGCTGCACAGCCAACGTGAATATACGTCACACCCCTAAATGACACACTTCAAAACGGTTCACAGGGTAAAGTTTGTGTCACGTATTTTACCACTAGTAGTACAACATACACGGTCGATGAGACTTGGGTCTATCTTCACCTTGGATGTCAAAGTGACCTGTGTCATTCATGAGCTTGGCCACAGAGGCTGCCACCAGGACTCAGGGACAAAGGGGACAGGGAGCCCCATGGCTTGTCAGCATGGGATTGGCGCAGCACAGTGTCAGACGGAGGCGGTGAGCTTTGAGAAACAAGTCCAAGCACCATCACCCTCCGGAATGTGGCCTCCTTGTACCCCAAGAGTCCCCTCCACGACCACCTGCTTCCCTGTCTGGGCACATAGGCTCTGAAGACCCACTCTCACTTTTGCCCTCTGCTGCGTCTATGTCCCCATGCTCCCTGCCTAGAAAACCCTTCCCGTGCTGTCGCCCTGACCTGCTCCTCCTCTTTCGAGAGGGCTCACATCAAGGACTGCCTCCTCCATGATGCCCTCCAGATACTCCCATCCCGTCGTGTCCGAATGCTGCAGACTGCAATCAGTCCTTGCTTCGTACTCACATTCATATCTGGAAGGCTTGCCTCTCCCGATACATCCCTGGCAGGACCCTGGATAGGGATGGTCATTAACCTTTTCTGTCTGCCACTGGCCCTGGCTCTGGGCTAAGCATACCATAGGCCATGGTCTCAAGGCTCTCAGAGGGAGAGCCCCCTGCTTCCCCTCCCAGGGAATCTGCCGACAGCCCCCCTGCCTGGGGTGGAAAGCACGTCTGTGTGTCGCCGAGGCCTGAAGCTCCGTGTGGACAGCCAGGTGCCTCCAGTCATCTAGCGGTGTAACTCAATGTGTGCAATAAACAATTGAGCATTTGCAGATTTTATTAATTTGGAAAGGTCGTTAGAGCTAACAGCTTCTCCAGGTGAAAGTGAATAAATAGCATGGATTGGTTTTTTCTTCAGTGTCCTGAGCTGTTTCTTGGAATGTGCTTTAAAACTCAGAGAACAGTGTTACAAGTGAAAAAATGAAAAAAGGGGAGAAAAAAAATCCAGGCTCTGGAGGCAAGAGGAGACCCACAAGAGCTTTGCAGAAACCTCTGCCTTTCTCCAAGCCTGTCTCTCCCGATCTGTAAAAGGAGGGCACGATTGCTAAGCTCCCTCCAACTTAAAATAAACTAAAATTATGATAGGAGATAATCATGCGAAGTTAGCAACTTTTTGAAGGAATCATTACCCCCCCCAACTCTACCCATCCTCCCAGGTGGTGGACACCCCTGGAGCTCTGGGTAGCAAAGATGGGGGTTCAGGCCCCAGAAGCCAGGAGAAGGGTCTTAATGATTTCAGGGGCCCTCACAGATCCTGACCTGGAGGCTCTCAAACCCGACGATCTGACTGCCTCACTTTCCCTCATTAGATCATTAAGGAACACTCCGGACTAATGACTGGTTTGCTCGAATCTCCAGGAATGGCTGGAAACGGGCCAAAGGGTGGCATCCAGGCTCCGTCTCCCCAGCCCTTGGCTCCATGACTGACTGGCGAGGTCAGTCAAGAGCCAGGTCTCTGTGGGCAGATGCCGCTGGTTCTCCCTGAGGCGAGAAGGAAGGAGCGTTCAGGAGGCCGTGGGGTCTGGCTCCAGCCTGCTGTCATGGGGGGAAACGGCTGGCCCTTGACCCGACTCTGCAGTCCCACCTCCCCCACTTCCTCCCCGCCCCCTCTTCCCACTGCCCCAAGTGCTGACAGACACCGGAAGGTGGGAGCCCCACATCGGCCCCGGCTCCCACCTCCAGATCCCTCGTGGCTTTTAGAAGCAAGAAGAAGACCACGTATGAATCAGAACTGTGTGACTCACGACCTAATACTAATATTAACATTAGCGTTAGTATGAGTTAATATTAACGAATATTTGTGTGACGTCTTCTGATTACAAGAGTATTTTCCCATTGTCAGGGAGGTAGGAGAGCTTCGATTCATTTATTGAGCACTTGCTGTATCCCAGGGTCTTTGCTACCCCCAGGGATACAGACATGAAAAGGTGTGTCTCCTGCATGCCAACTCCCTCCAGGACATTGAAAGTCGGGAACACAGAGGCCCAGGGAAGCTGAGGAACTTTCTCAGAAGCAGTGTTCAAACCAAGACCTCAGATGCGGAGGCCCTTCGCCATTGTCCCCGCACGGCCTGTGAGTTTAGCATGAAATTGAGCCTCCACAACGTCACACAGAAGGGACCAGCCGGAGGACTGCATGCCTTGGGGACAGGGAGGGTTGATGCCCAAAATGAACTAATGCTTGGGGGTGTCAGGCCCAGTGGCCCTGAACACCGCAGAGGGGTAAACCCTGAACTGGGCACGGGTCAGAGCCTACTGCAGACATGGCCTTGACCTCTCGTGGCCTTTCTGCTCATTGATAAACACCCTTCCTCTCATCAGAAGGGCTGCAGAGAGATGCTGTGTGGAGAGCTGAAGCAAATTAATGACTTTTTTTGGTTTTTGGGGTTTTTTTTAGTCTGAAGTCATCTTTGTTTTCTAGAAGTTGCCACAGCGCTTACAACCAGCATGTGACACAAACTGACATTGTTCTTCGGAGGGTTTTTACTGGCTTTTCAAAAACTATAATGTCCATGCTTGGGGGAGCACAACCAGGGCACCCCAACCCAGAGATGGCAGATAAGTCGCCCCCAGTCATGCCAAGGATAAGCACAGACCAGAGCCAGAACCCAGGTCCCCAGACTCCCAGGCTCCGGCCTGCCGGCTCAGGCGGGGTCCCGCTGGCTTTGAGCCCCCACAGCAGCTCCTCAGCAAGCCTGCGAGGCTGGGATGGGGCTCTCTGACGCTGGATGGCAGCTAGCACAGGTGGATTGCCGTCTCCGCCCCCTCAGTGGCACTCAGTGATCTGCTCTGCCTCCTAGCCTGGTGGTGTGAGCCTCACAGGGAGGGGCAGAGGCGATGAGGGGTGCCCTTAGGGACAACAAGGTCGCCGTATCTGTTGCAGGGACCTGTGGCTCTAAGGAGTCCATCGTGCATTGTGGTTTGGAGCTAGGCTGACCTCGCTGTGCCACCCTGAGCAAGTGACTTAACCTCTCTCTGCCTCAGATTTCCCTCAGTCTGAAGGGCAGAATAATGGTGCCCATTTCCTACCTCACAGCGTTGAAGTGAGAATTAAATGAGAACATGGAGGGAACCTGAGGCCCAGGGCCTGGCATCCATGTGTTCTCAGGTGTAGTCAGTGAGATCAGATTTCCCCTGGCGGGTGAGCTCCATGAAGAGGGAGAACCATCTGGAAAGGCTACACGTCAGATGATGCCAGCTATAGGATATTCTGGAAAAGGCAAAACTCAGAGACAGTAAAAAGATCACTGGTCACCACGGGAAGAGAAGACAGATGAACTCAGGAATCCTCTAATCCCAGAGGATTAGAATAGTAAAACTATTCTATGATACAATGGTAGATACACATCATTATATATTTTCAAAATCTGTGAAATTGTACAACACAGAGGAAACTCTAATGGAGACTCTGGACTTTAGTTAATAATGACAAATCGATGTCAGCTCACCAATTGCAACAAATGTCCACCCTAATGTAAAATGTTAGTAACAGGGGAGCCTGGGGAGGAGGGGGAGGCTGGGGGTAGATGCAAACTCTCTGTTTTCTGCTCAATTTTTCTAGACACCTGAAGCTGCTCAAAAAAAAAAAAAAAATCAAGTCTATTAATTTTTTTAAGAAAGATCAACCACTCCAAAGCACGATACACAGGACCCATCTGTACACAGGCCATCACCAAGCCCCTGTGCATATCCGGGCCCCCCAAGGGAGACCTGCAGTTGGACCAAGAGACTAGCATGGTCCTCCCAACGTGAACTGCACCTGTGTCTTGTGTCCAATCAAAACGTCAGAAGCAGGGGCGCCTGGGTGGCTCAGTGGGTTAAAGCCTCTGCCTTCGGCTCAGGTCATGATCCCAGGGTCCTGGGATCGAGCCCCGCATCCGGCTCTCTGCTCAGCGGGGAGCCTGCTTCCTCCTCTCTCTCTGCCTGCCTCTCTGCCTACTTGTGATCTCTCTCTCTGTCAAATAAATAAATAAAATCTTTAAAAAACAAAAACAAAACAAAGCAAAACAAAAACGTCAGAGGCAGTGTGGGGAGGCGGGGGTGGGAGGCCAAGTGGGGAGGCCAGCAGGACCACGCACCCCAGCAACCAGGATACCTCTGGTCACCGGGGGGTGACTCAGCCTTCACTTACCCTTCTTGAGCACACACCCTATGCCTGCCTCACCTCTCCCTGCCTTCCAGATGGGGACTGAAAAGAGACTCAGCCCCTTGCCCACAAGCCAGACTCCTCCTAGCCTTTTCCTACGTCCTCCACCTCCAACACCAATATAGTAGGTGCTCGATAAACATTTACTGAATTAAATAGTGATTATCTGTGTGCCACTTGCTCTCCCCATGGAAGGAAAGAATCTGACTGTAAGCCTTCCTAACCTCCCAGCAAAGTATTAGCTGACCAGAGTGAACAGAAGAATTCAGACAGATGTAACACATCATGCGGGAGACGTTGTATTTGGTCATAGGGCCCCTGCCTACAGTCCTGACGGCCTATCTCTGAGGACACTACCCCAGTGCACCTGGCACACACTGGCCTGCTTAGCCCTGAGCCCCCAGCTAGCAGGATGCACGAGCCCCTGCTCACTGTGGGAGGACTAAGAGTCCAGTGTGTCCTGAAATGGGATGGCAAGTCTGTGGGGTCACCTCCAAGCAGCCAAGGCAGACAGCAGAGAGGTCAAGGCAGAATGAAGGCCCTCAGCCCAGGGGCGCAATGTGGGGGTGTCTCGGAAAGGGTTTTTAGAGCAGGAACCGAGGTCCAGCCCGTCCCACCTCGCACAGGCAGGCAGCAAAGAGTTGGGTCCAGTCTGATTCCCAGAAAGGAGTGGAGTCTGTGTGTCTGTATGTTGTTGGGAACAGCATCCTTGAAGGCAAGTGAATCCTCCTTCAGTCATTGTTTTGGGGGTGATGGCCCCTTAGAAGTCTGAATTTCTGTGACCTGAGCCTCAAGTCTTAAAATAACCCTGAGAAGGAGGGAGGGCTGAGCCCAGAGCCAAAACCAGCAGTGGGGCCTCGCCTGGGGAAGCGGGGGAGGGGAGGAGAGCCTGTCCAAGGATCAAAGGCCCAATCTTCCTGGTCCGGCTGCCCAGCCCAGGCCTGGCTGTGCAGTCACGCACATTTTATTTTTTCTGGCCTCGGGGAAGTGTTCTTGGGGTTGGGCAAATCTGAGCAAGGTCTGCCAGCAGGGAATAGCCTGGAGCAGTGGAGAGAGAGGACAGCGGCTGCCCACAAGCACCCCCTGGCTCCCAGCAGTCCCCCTGCCCGACTGCCAGGGTAGGAAGGGGGAGGGTGCCCGCTAGGGTGAGGGTGGGCAGGTCCTTCCCAGTGCTCTCTGGCTGGTGGAGCAGAAGAGATTCTCGGTCACAACATGGGCAGGCCGAGAATATTCAGTTTTATAAGAGCAAATAACAGTTCGTGTTTGGAAAAAGGAAAAGGTTTCCCCACCACAAGGGAAAGAAAGTAAACACGTTCAGTCTTCATGTCTGCTGGGCGCAGGGCGGCCGAGCTCCTCCCCTGCAGGGGCGAGGGGAGGCGGGGGCATCTCATGGGTTTAACAACATGGTTCTGCGGGCCTGATCTCACTGGCTGATGGTGTTCAGGGGGACACACGTCCTGCGGAATTTGCCCGGCTGATGGGTGCAGCTCTCAGCCGGGCCCGCCAGGTTCTGCTGCCAAGTGTGGCTGGGATTTTGAGGTTGGCATTGGGCAAACGTTGGGAGGGGGAGTCAGAGGGCGGAGGGAGCAAGGCCTGGTCAGTCTGAGTAGGGGTGACATCAGACAGGTGATGCTGGCATTCAGAGCTCCAGAGGGCAAAATGGGGAGGCAGGCCCGTTCTGTCTTCACGACCACATGCTTCCTCTTGACAGCATCTCCTGGCTCTTGGGTCTTGCCCCTGGCCCTGACCTGGTGCCCCAAGTCCTTTTACTCCTTCTCCTTCCTCTAGCTAAACCTGTTTTCCAGAAAGTTCTATTTCCACCTGACGGCCCTTATGATGGCATACTTAATGCTAGCTTTCCTTTCTCTCAGAGAAAAGACATTTCCAAGCCCCCCTCTCAGGTGGGAAAATGGTATCCCCTGGAAAGGGATTTATTTCACTTTTTATTTCTGAACTCCACTGTCTACCCTGCCTCACACTGATGACAAATACGTAAATGACCTACACTAGCCAATAACCCTGATGCAATGTGGATGGTGTAGGGGGTGTTTGGAAAGAGGACCAGGGACTCTTATGACAGAAGGGACGCCACTGGGAGAAGCCTGCCTCCAAAATCATCCCCTCCAGTTCTTGCCCTCATCTTCCCTGGCCACTCCCACCCAGCATGGAACATGGGTAGGGAAGACGTATATTTTATTGCCCCAACAAGGATACTTCTGAGAGTGAAAGGGGATACTATTCATGACCTAGGGACAGCAGGCATCAAGGGGCTGTCCCTAATCAACCAGGGTGTCACTCAACATTTGGGGTTTGGGAAAACCTAGTCAGAGCTCTTCTCTGGAACTTCCATGGCATCACTTAGGGAAGACAGGTCTGCCTCTACCCACCCCCAGCTTCCCCTCTTGGGAGGAGGCATCAGAAATGATCTTGAGAGAGGTCACCAGGCACATCAGGCCCAGAGGAAGCATGACAGGTATCCGTGTGAAATGTAAGCAGTCCTCTGTCCGGCCCTGCCAACCCTCAAGGCTCCCCACTCAGATCCTTGCAGATCTCACCTCCTGCAGGAAGCCTGCTAGGATTGCTCCATTTCTACCAGCACTCTGTGTGTGTGTGTGTGTGTGTGTGTGTGCGCATGTGTGTGTAATGACAAGGGAAAAGGGCTACAGTTTTAACAACAGGTGAGTCCAGGATATAAGGGTATCTGAGCTCCTCAGGCGGGTGACCATCTCCCCACCAGCTCATTGGCTCTGGAGTGCAGGCACCACTGTGAATCCTTTGTCTCTGGTGATTCCTGTCCCTCCCCTCTCCCCCCTACCCAGTACCTTGATTACAGAGAGTCTCTGATTTAAAGTTGCTGGGAAGAAGTGAGTTGGACGGAATGCCTGCAATTTCCCCCTCTTGCACTGGAGATCCAGGGCTCTAGGAGCGCCTGAGGCCCTTCAGGAGTTCACTGATTTTCTCACATCAGCTTATAAGTCATCTGCAAGGCAAATACTCCTGCAGCCCCGTGACCACTGCAAGGCTGTCACTGGTGCCATTTTTGCAAACCCAGCAGGATGCTGATCGTTGGGTAAGAGGGTCTGAAATAAAACCTGGAAAGGGGCTCAAGAAGAACTCTATTTTCATAGCTGGGGGGAGGTGTGGTTTGGCCAATGAACCTGGGTGAGAACCTCCACTTACCACCTAAAATTCCCCCCATGTCTTAGGAAGAGAATAAGGCAATCAAGACTAAGTGTAGGGGGGTCCTGGGCGGCTCAGTCTGTTGAGAGTCTGACTCTTGGTTTTGGCTCAGGTCTTGATCTCAGGGTGGTGAGATCGAGCCCCTAGATGGGCTCCGTGCTCAGCAGGGAGCCTGCTTGGGATTCTCTCTCTCCCTCTCTCTCTGCCCCTCCCCACTGCACATTCTTTCTCTCTCTCAAATAAAGGAATAAATCCTTAAAAAAAAAAAAAAATTAGGGCAGGAGAATGGTGCACTAGTAAGTTCAGGAGGTAACTGGGGAAGGCTTCCTGGAGGCAACAGACAGTAAGCAGAGGCTTGAAGGATGGGGAGGGTATCAACAGTAGGGGCAAAGGGCAGTCTAAAAAGGGGAGAGTCTGAGCAAAGATGCAGAGACAGAAATGGGCGCCGCATAATCAGGGCAGTGAGTTACCAGGTCTGGCTGGAACAGATGGTGTGTTCAAAGAGGAGTAGCAGACACAGCCGTGAGGACAGAAAGAACCCCAAATGCCAGCCACCTCCATGCTTGAGTCCCCGGCAGCTCTGGAATCACCGTGTCCCACTCTGACAGTTGTGGGGGAGGGGGACAGAACCCAGAGAGGAGAGGCTGGATGGAAGCTTCTTGCTCAGGCCCCCAGAGAAACATCTGGGAGGGAGCAGAGGGACTGGCTTGGGCTGAAGCCACCTCTGACTTCTTCCCTGGCTACTCCCAACTCTGCCAGCTCTGAGAAAGCCAGCCAATTCAGCATCTGTGGACCCAAATGTAGTCTCGCCCTGCATGCCTCTGATTCAGAGGGGTGGGAGCGAGTTTCCAGGAGCTGAAGCCCATGGCCAGCATGCCCCTGGTAGCAGCCCTGAGCTGAGCCTACCGCTCAGCTAATTGGAACATTTTCATGCGTATGCTTGGACATCCATTCACCAAACAGTGGGCGAAAGCCAAGGCCTTTTCTTTAACCTTTCATCTCCTGGATAAAATTGTCCCTATTGTCTTTCTTGCTTGGGTCACACTCCTACAGCCTTGCCTACAATTTCTAATCACAATTTTTTCTAAAGTGGAATGAGAAATTAAATATACTTACAAAATAATCTGAATGCCAAGCTCTCCCTCCATTTAATGGGCATCTCCCCAACCTTTCGGGGTTGTTTCATCCACACCTAACCCAACCACATTTTGGACAAATGGCAAGTCTTGTTAAGTCTTTCCAAAGCTTTAACCTCGTGTTCATTGAAAACAATGTTTCTTCTTCTTCTTCTTTTTTTTTTTTTTTTTTTTGCTATGCTATTTCGTTGGTTTGTATAATCCTTAATTAAATTGCATAATTACAACAGCAAGTTCCACTGGCATAAACAGGTTTGGGAACTAAGCCAGCTGCCTCTAGGAAAGCATTCAGCTCAGCTGTGGGTACAGCCATGGTGGACATTTGGACCAGCCGTCCTCCTGCCCCTCCCAAGTACCCTCCAGCTGTGGGCATCCATCAGATACAATGGAGAGAGAGCCGAGACTTCCTCTTGTGGCAGTTGCCTGAGAAGGATTTAGCAAACTAACCCTATGGCTTTTGTGACAGGTAATTGACAACACCACCCTCCCAGAGGTCATCAGACTTTCATGCACCGAGATGAGTTTCTAATGACGTCATCTCAGATATCTGTGGCAGGTTGGCTGGGGAGAGAGTTTTGGAGTCAGGGGAATGTCTAGGAGTCATCCCTCAATCACACAGTCTTCCTGAGGCTGAGATTTTAGACCATGTCCAACTGAGTCACAAGAGTGTTCCCTTCCCCTAAGAAGATAGGGCTGTGCCTTTACCCTTTTATTCTTCATGTTCCCAGATCCCTTACTTGTCATGGGATGCCATCCCCCTCTTCACCTTCCTTATCAAAGTCATTTTCTGTGTATCCAGGCTTCCCTATTTCATGGATCACAAAGAGAAAACCAACCAACCAATCAATCAATCCCATGTATTAGCAGACATCTACAACCCATAGGAGAAGAAGTGCTCTCCAGAGGAACACATCTATTTTGAGTCATTCACAATTCTTTGTCCCTTCCTCTTGGTAAGAGAACCTCTCCCAATTCCTCCCCAGATTACCCCCTGCTTTCCCCATACAGAGTGTGCTTCAAGAGTGATCATGGTTGGCTTAAGCCAACTGGTTTACCTCAGCAACTTGGTCACGGTAACTGGACAAATTCTATGATGCAAGGAGATGTTTGCTCTCCTCTTGAGGAGAAAGCTCCATCTTTAGAGATGTGGAGGGTGCATGCAAGGTCTGATGCTGCTGCAGCCATTTTGTTGCCAAGAGTTCAGAGGGCAGGGTTGAGTTACAGAAAAATGGAACTGGAGGCTTGAAGAAATGACTTCTGAAGATCACTCTGCTTCTTCACTTTTCATTTACCTAAGCCAACACATTCCCTTTTAGTGTTTTTTAATTGGTTAAGTTTAAAAGATCAAACTAATACATATACATGGCTTGAAAATTCAGAAGTAATCAAAGCCCCACCATGAAAAATAGCAGTCCCGGCTCCAGCCCTCCCCATACTGAGTCCCAGTTCCTAGAGATACCACTCTCCACTGCTTTAGCTCTCGACCGTTCTCTACTGCCGTATTTCTAAATAACATGCTCTGTTCATCAGCTGGGGTTGTTGTACCAAAATGCCACAGATTGGACTTAAACAACACAGAGTTCTTTCTCACAGTCCTGGAGGCGGGGAAGTCCAAGATCAAGGTGCCAGCCAATCTGGTTTCTGGTGAGAGATCCCTGCTTCCTAGCTTAGAGGCAACCAACCACCTTCTCGCTGTATCCTTGCTCAGTAAAGAGGGAGTGAGCTCTCTGGGGTCTCTTCTTATAAGGACACTAATCCTATTGGATCAGGGCTCGATCCTAATGACCTCATTTAACTTTAATTACTTCCTTTCTCCAAATACAGCCACACTGTGGGGTTAGGACTTCAACTTATGAATTGAGGCAGGGGCACAGTTTATTTCATGGCTCATGCTATATGCCATTATTTCTGAATTTCACACTTTGGGCTGTTGCCTGTTAATGCCCCATCATGGAAGCTGAGGTGTGATCCCTTTTGTGCTGCCTCTGCTAAACACACATTTCTGTTCTCTGCATCTTCTCACCGGAGTGACACTGCTACTTCTGGTTAAATTAGTTGTCAGTGTTTGCAGTGTTTTTGGCTGGGCAGATACTGGTCACGGATGAGCCACCTGATAATCTTCCTTTTCTTGCAGAACTAATTTTTCCCTTGCATTAAAAATGGCTTTCTACGTGCCTAACACTTACTAACACACAGAATGACTGCCGGAGCTCTTCAAATCCCTCCTCCAAGAGCTCAGCGCATGAGGAATCTGTCAGTTCCTCTTTGTTTTTTTTTTGGGGGGTGGGGAGAGTCATCCCATCCAGAGTTCCCCACCCTCCAGTCTGGAGCTGAGCACAGCACACAGCACAGCTGTCACCTGGGAATTCTTAATTAAATCCCTTGTTTCCTGGATCTCATTGTGCATTAATTTCTATCGTTACTATAAGAGATAACCATCAACTAAGTGATCCTAAAACAACATGATCTATTATCTTATAGTTTGGAGTTCAGAAGTCTGAAATAGGTCTCCCTGGATGAAATCGAGGTGTTTGGCAGGGCTGCATTCCTTCTGACGACTGTAGGAAAAAGTCGGTCTGTTTCCTTGCCTTTTCTAGCTTCCAGAGGACGCCCACATTCCTTGGCTTATGGCTCCTTGTCTCCACCTTCAAAGCCAGCAACCTTGGGAGAGCCCTTCCCCTACTGCCTAACTCTGACCTACTCACCTGCCTCCTTCTTTCCCTTCCTGGGTCTCCCGGGGATTACGCTGGGCTCCCCAGGAAAATCCAAGATCACCTCCCATGTCAAGGTCGGCCAATGAGCAACAGCCATTCCTTCTGTACCCTGAAATACCATCTTGCCTATAACTTCACGTTTTCACAGGTTCTGGGGATTCAGATGTGGACATTTCTGGGGGTCTATCCTTTTGTCTCCCACAAATGCTATTCTTGTTTGAGGCTAATGCTCTTGTGTCATCGGTGCAAATCTTCCAGGGACGTCATCTGAGATTGCGCCTATCTGAATCAACTTTCTATCCACTCCCTCCTGAGTCTGTTTGGCTGTGAACAGAAAGCTAAGTTGTAACCACTTTTCCTCAGAAGGCTGAAGGCATTGTCCCAGTGTCTTCTAGTTTCCAGGGATGCTGCTGGAAAACCCAGTTCTGTTCTGTGCCCCTCCCCCTTTTCTATACAACCCACTTTTCTCCTCTCTGAAAGTTGTGTGGTGTTTTTCCCTAGTGTTCTGAAACTCTACAGTCACGGACCCTGGAGGGAGTCTGTTGCAGTCACTGTGCTCTCCCATGCAGTCTGGAAGTGGGCATACCTCAGGCCAGGGAACTTCTGCAAATTGATGTTTCTGGAACGCCCTCCTGGCAGCGCTCTTGGATTGAGCTTCTAATGTCCTTATCTTTTTCTCTCCTAGTTTCTTTTTTTTTTTTTTAATATTTTATTTATTTATTTGACAGACAGAGATCACAAGTAGGCAGAGAGGCAGGCAGAGAGGAGGAAGCAGGCTCTCTGCTCAGCAGGGAGCCTGATGCGGGGCTAGATCCCAGGACCTTGAGATCATGACCTGAGCTGAAGGCAGAGGCTTAATCCACTGAGCCACCCAGGCGCCCCTCTCTCCTAGTTTCTACAGTGTTGTCCTCGTTTCCTATTATCTGAGGAAGTCCCTCACCCTTACCTTTCAGATCTTCTACTGAACTTTTAATTTCTGCTATTATATATTCAGTTTCTCAGAGTTGTTCCTTATTCTTTTACTATTCCTTTATTACAACTCCCTGTTCTTATTTTATGGATGCATTATCTCCTCTTACTTCTCTGAGGACCTTAATTATACTTTTATTGAAGTTTCCTTCTGCTCCTGGATTTGACTCTACTAACTCCAGCTCTTTTTTTTTTTTTTCTGTTAACTTGGATTTTTTTTTTCTCTTTTTTGCTCTTCTCCTATGTTACAAGTTTTCTTTTAACAAATGCCAGGTGATCTTTGACCATGTTAATATTTAAGTTGGTGATTTCTCTATGGTGGACTGGATAGAGTTCCGGTCATGCTTTTGGGGGATCATACGCAGGCAAGCACGTACACACACACGTATGTTCATATTCACACATACAAGCGTAAACACACACATGCATACACCTTATATGTCTATACACACATATTCACATGCACATTTGCACACACACACATTCACATGTACATTTGCACACATACAAACACACATTCATCCAGTGTATAGGGTTTTCTTCTCTGGGGCCCATCAGTTTATTGGCAAGGGAACCCCGAAATCACCCTGCCTGGGGGACAAACACAGGGCTGTCAGTATGCCAGTAGCAAAGGAGATGAAAGTCCCACCACTGAGGATGCAGCCTTGAAATAAATTCTCATTTTGAATAAAACACTCAGACTTGCCCTCAGTTGTCTCCGAGGCCAGAATTTCTCTGGATCCTATCCTTTGGGAAAGCAACCTCTAGTCTTTAATCAAGGAAGAAAGGAGAGTTGTGGGAGGGGATCTGGGGTCTGATCATCCTTCATGTAAATTTTCAACCAGTTCCTACGTTTTCAAACCCATTCCTCACCTCACCTCACCTCACCTTCGGAAGTATCTAAAATTCCTGCTTCTGATCTGTTTGATAGTTTGGGGAGGGACCAAGAGTGAATGCTTCTAGAGGCTTCTTCCCACCACTACGCTATGAGTAAACATCCATCTATTGACTTCCTGGATTCCACGGTCTTACTAACATCTCTCACCGGCTTCCCTGTCCTTGTGGAGTTGGGCGTTGTCATTTTCCCTAAGGTCATGGGTAGGGGGGATGATTAGAAAGGGGGCAGAGGTAAATGTCTGTGGCCAAGTCACCACGTTTATCTAGCAGTCTCTCCTTGATCTTTGGGATGCTCTAGGTGGGGTTTCTGGTACGCGAGCCAGACTGCATCCCATGTCTCTCACCACTGCATCGTGGGCTCCCTGCCACAGCTCAGGGCACACGTGGCCACACTTCCCAACCCAGCCTGGGCAGCCAATTCCTAGCACTGCTCACCCTGGAGTTCAGAGGCTCCTCTCCAGTGCTCACACAGTGGGGCTCACACAGTGCCCCAGACGGCAGCACCAGGAGCTTCTAGTAAGTTCTATTTGCTCTTATTAACAGCTCTCAGCTCCCACTCCCGCTCAGGCCATGTACAGTAACCGGAAGCCTCTGTCCAAAGCCAGCCATGACGCCACCTTGAAGGCACAGGGATTTTCTAAGAGTCTCTGCTGAGGGGACCCATCAGATCTGTTAGAAGAGCCACTGAAGAATACTTTCACAGACACAGGTGACACAGAATCATCCACATCTCCCTTCCAGGTTCACACATCAGACACAGCTTGTGACCCCACTACATAAGCAGTGCTGGGGAACTGCGGGACAGCCCACTGTGGCCAGTGTTCATAGTGCAGGCTGTACTGGGCATGATGAAAAGGGAGGATCGAACCCTACCTGACCGACAGACTCTTCCTCCACACTGGCCTCATCCATACCCACCACAAGCAGGGGGCGACAACACAGCTCATGCCACAGACACTAGATGTGAAATCCAGACCCAGGGACCGACTGCTGGCCTCCTATTGTAGTTCTCTCATAAATAACATTCAAACCCCTGAGTCATGAGGATAGCGTCTTCCAACAGAAAAAGACCCATTAGCAGGAAGTGGATCTTGTTATCAGAAACTCTCCACAGAAGCTTATGGAGCAGCCACCAGCCTTGCTCTCGTGCCCTCCCAGCCTCCGTCCCAGAGCCATCTAGATCATAGCCCTGTGGTCCAGGGGGCCTCGGAGGCAGGCAGAAAGTGGGTGGGTTCCCTGTAGGGCAGTCATCATCCAGCACAGATCCCCTCCTTTCTAGAAAAGCAACACATGTGTCCCCTCCCCTGGGGGAGAGGATGGGGTGAGGCTCCCGCCTCTGGGGGCCCAGCGCAGATGTGGACATGCCCAAAGCAGGACAGGCTCGTGCACCTGGGCAGGTGAACGCCCCTTTCCCTACGGCATGGGATTGAAACAGCCTAACACCTCAAATCCCATTCGGCCCACCCAAGGGTTTGTTACTAAGAACGCCATTTTCATGAAGCAAATCATTCCTCCTCCAAGGTGCCCCCTCCTCCCCAGGATACACGATTTATCTGTTCCTTAGAGTTCAGATTCTGAACACCAGGCATGCTCAAAAGGACATTCATCTATTTTTTTTTTTTTTAGTTTATCTATTTTTTTTAATGATTTTTTTAAAACAACAACAGTAAAGGCAATCCCCACCATATCCCGGCAGCCCCGTCTAAGCGCCTGGAAGCACATTCACAAAACAAAAACCCAGGGGACTGGCAGGCCACAGAGGGGATCATTTTGTATCCTAATAAACTTGATCAGATCTCCTCTGTTGCCCATTCCCATGACGATATCATCCCTGACTCCATCCTGGTCCATGCTCTAGCAAATTCTTGACAGAGCCCCCGTCACGACTTTGGGATTTTGGTGCATCTTCTTCCTTCCCCTTTCTGGAACCTTGCCCCTCTTTCCACCTACCCTCCAGGTGCTCTGTTTTTCCTCGTGAAACCTTCCTTCCATTTCTTCCAGAGTCACTTCCTTTGTCTTGGCCCCCGCGTATCTCTTTCTTTTAAAAATTCATTATGAAATATTCTAGACATACAAAAAGACATAAAAATAATGCACCAAACACCTGTGTACCCGCCACCCAGCTGCATGGATTAAAGGCAGCTCTTCCTCATCCCAGGCCCACGGCTCTCACTGACACCACAGCTCCTAGCAGCCTTTGTTCCATTTTTCCTTGGAAGAGGCCCAGGCTGCTGCTTAAATCCAAGGCATCCCCAGCTGTCACCTAGACTCTCTGTATTAATTCTTTCTCTACCTTCATGGGTGCAGCTCCCCCATTCCCCAGCCTGCCCTCTTCTTTTGTGATTTGACCACTTCCCTGTCCCGAGGGGAGGGCTTGCCCAGGTCCCCGCCTAGTTAGAGGCCATGAGCAGGTCCATGGAGAGCTGTGAGTTGGACTAAGGACTTTCACCTGGATGGTACCCCAGCGTGGGACCACATGCTTCCTTCCCACACCCCTTCATGCATCAGGAACGGGGTGCAGGAGCTGGGGACAAGGTGGCACAGGGGGACACTCTGCCTTCATGGTCTTGCCTTCTCTTGGGGACAGAGCACAGAGGCAACCCAAGCCAGGGGGGGCAGGCTGGAATCTGGGGGCGGTGGAGGGGGGTCCCTCCTGTGTAGTGAGAATGGCAGCTGCTGAGGCTTGGGGAGGCTAAGATTGGAGCCCAAACTGGGTGGGATAGGGTGGGGGGATTGAGAGAGACAGAGGGACAAGTTGATCCTTCCAGGTGAGAGAAAGAGAATTAGCAGAGACAGTTGAGGGTGGGGACAAGATTGCAGAGAAAGGGGGCCCAGTCAGGCCGGAAAGCCCAGCAAGGTGAGCCCGCTGGTCAGACCCTTGCATGGCAGTGGGCTGGGGGCAGGGGTGGATGTTGATGGCTAAAAAAGCTAGGGCACCCCACCTCTGTCAGGCCTGCCTTTGTTCTCAACTCCGGGTTAGAGGAGGGTATGTGTGTTTGTGAACCCTTTGTCCCTGCTTCCCAGCCCTGCCCCACCCGCCACACACAGCCCCACGGGAGGATGCAGAGGGCAGTGCCAACCATTGACCATTCTGTTGATATTGGCATGGCCTGGGCAGAGGTGGAAGGTGACTTGCTGGACACCCTCTCACCCAGAGCCCGCCCCAGGAGACAGGGGCACCCCCATAGCCAGGAGTCTCCCATGGCGCCTAGCACTGATGATCCTCTGGGGAGAGGATGCCTTGACAAGGGTCCCCCTCCAAAAACAGCAGACACACTGGGAAGCTGGCCCCATCCTCGCCACCCACACTACTCATCTCCTGCCCAAGCTCTTGCTCAAGACCATCACCCCCATGAGACTTCCCAAAACTCAACTCACACTGATCTTTTTAGCTAAATATACACTGTTCTTGCAGTTCCTACTGCTTGTTTGGACACCGGTCATGAATGGTCCCTTCTAGACAGTGTCCAAAGTAGACCCTCAGAGCTGGATGGCACTGTAGAGAACAATTAAGTCTCCCTTATAATTTCGCTGGGAGCAACGCCCATGTAGAGTGGGAAGGCACACATTGGAAGGCTTCAAGCTCATTGGTGACAGAGTCAGAACTTGAACGCAGGTCTCCCATCTTCAGTTTCGGGACCCCTCCTCTCTGGGTGGCTTGGGCCTTGACTTCTTACCTATAGCAAGATCCTGGAAGATAAAGACTGTGCTGTATGCCTTGTATTATCCCCAATTGAGGACCAAGCAAAGGGTTGCCCAGATTAGGACCTTGAATATTTGGTGATTGGTTGTGTTATGTGTTCCAAGGCCGAAAATAACCTCCACACACCCACTCCTCAGTGTCATTGCCACTCTTTCTGCCAACATAGCCCAGTCCAAGCCAGAGCCTCCCACAGAAACCCAGCTGAGATCCCTCAGAGGGGGGAGAGGGGTGATGTAAATTTCCTCTCCTCCAGGCCCACTGGTGATTTTCATTTGCTCCGTTGTCTGAATTCTCTCAGCCATTAAGCAAAGAGGTGAATACCCATTTTAATGCTGGCAAGGGACTTTAAACAATAAAACAGCAAACCAGCTTGAGAGTGAGGTGGGAACCAAGGTTAGAGGGTTTATGTCTACATAGGGACCAGGGATCAGGGTATCCAACGTCTCCAGGACATGCCTCTTTCCCTGCCTCCTCTGATGGGAAGGTTCTCAGGACAGCCAGTGAGTATTTATAGAGGCATAGCATTCTGCCGAAGGAGCTGGGGGAGTCCTCCTCCAGTGAGTTTACCATTTGGTAAGACATGAAACAGTAAATGAAGTCAGCAAGGTTGCTGGATACACAGTCAACAATAAAAAATCAATTGTATTTTCTCTAGACTAGTAACAAATGGAAGACAAAGAATGTTTAAATAGTACTTAAATAGCAATAATAAATAAATAAATAAATAAATACCTAAGGAAAAAATCCAATAAAATATGGCACAACCTCTATACTAAGAAACATAAAACAATGCTGAGAGAAATCAAAGACTTAAGTAAATGGAGGTACCATGTTCATGGATTGAAAGAACCAAAGAACCAACAGTGTTAAGTCGTTTTCTCCAACGTGATTTCAGATTCAATGCAAGTGCAGGTATAGCCATGTGCTTATGTGTGTATATGCAAAACTGTGACATAAGAATTACATGGAAATTCAAAGGACCTAGAATATCTGAGAAAATAATGAAGAACAAAGCTGGAAAATTTTCACTACCACACGTTGGGACCACTACCATGAAGTTTCAATAATAAGACAGATTGTTATGGGTACAAGGAGAGATTTGTATGAACAGGTCAATGAACAGATTCCAGAGGCAGACACATTCATGTGTAGTCAAGACAAAGGCTCCACTGCAATTCAGTGAAGCAAGAATGGTGTTTACAGTAAATGCCACTGAATCAACTAGATGCCCGTATCAAAGATATGAACTTTTATCTGCTCTTCACACTGAACAAAAATTAATTTGAAATGGATCATAAACCTAAACATGAAAGGCCTAAGAGTAGAGCTGCTAAAAGAAAGCATAGGAGACTATATCTTCATGACCCTGGGTAGGCAGAGAGTTTCCTTAGACAAGGCAGGGAAAGGACTATCCAGAACTGAAGAAACCAACAAATTAGACATGATTAGAATGAAGAACATCTGCTAATCAAAAAAAAAAAAAAAATCACTAGGGGATAAAAAGGCAACCCCTAGAGAGAAGTTATATGAGTGAGAACTGACACCCAGAATACACCAAGAAAGTCTTCGAGTAAGAAAAAGACAGACATGCCAATTAAAAAGTGGGAAAATGGGACGCCTGGGTGGCTCATTGGTTAAGCGGCTGCCTTCGGCTCAGGTCATGATCCCAGCATCCTGGGATCGAGTCCCACATCGGGCTCCTTGCTCAGCAGGGAGCCTGCTTCTCCCTCTGCCTCTGTCTGCCTGTGCTCACTCTCTCTGACAAATAAATAAATAAAATCTTTAAAAAAAAAATAAAAAGTGGGAAAATATTTGAAGAGACACTTTACAAAAAAGGCTATCAAAATGGCCAATAGACACATAGAATCACACAAATGCAAAAATAAGACCATAGTGACATATCACTCCACCAACCAGAATGGCTAAAACAAAACACGGACTCTTACATGACTGGCAGGAACGTACATGTACACAACTATGTCCTTCACAAAAGTGGCTGGCGATACCTATGAAAAATAAATGTATATGTATCCTAGGACCCAAAATTCTACTCATAGGCATTCCCCCAACAGAAATGATATTTATATAGACCAAAAAACATCAGTAAGAATGTTTATAGTTTTTTTTCTTTTTTCCAAGTGTTCTCAAATTTCGAAATGACGCAAATGTGCATCAACAACAGAAGGGGTAAATAAATTATGGTATTGTCACACCATGAATAGTCCACAGCAACAAGAAGAAATGGACCTCTGGCAGAGTCTACAAAATGGGGCTCTCACAGATATCATGCCAAGTGAAATACAAAAGGAGTGGCTGGGGCATGATTCCATTTATATGAGTTCAAACCGTAAAATCATTGTCAGATAATAGGAATTAGGGTCTTAATCAGGCTTCAGAGAGGGCACACGCCGGAAGGAAACCAGAGGCAACCATCTGGAGGGCTGGGACGCTCTATAACATGGTGTTTGCCTATGGAGAGATTCCTCAAGCTGTACATTTTAGATTTGGGCCCTTGACCAAGAAGGTCTGGATGGGGGCCTGGAGAGGGAGCAGGTGCGGGAGGGTAGGACAACAACGGGAAGGCAGAATAGGGCGGTACCAGTCAGGGTATTACGGGCTTGGGAGGTGGGGGGCAGCAAAAGCTGGCCCTGGGCAACTTTCCCGGTCGAGGCCCAGGAGCCTTGCTGGACAGAGCAGCATTGCAGTAAAAAAATGAATTCCTCAAGGGCCGGTCACAAGGATAATAAGGCACCTTCCACCAGCACTTCGTCTACTTTATAAGGGGAGTGAACAAGGGTGGCTTTCGAAAGCGGGGGGTCATGAGGTGCAGCTCTGCCCTGTGGTACACACACATGCCACTGGGGACGGCAGAGGTCTGTCGCTCTGGCTCTGGTCGGCGTTAAGTGTGGCTCTAGAGGGAATTCATAAGATGAGTTTTCTCTTCTTCCTTTTAAAAAACCCCAATCTGCAAACTCACTCCTCTAACTTCTACTCATTCCCCAAGAGAGAAAGAGGAGAAAATGTCTTAGTTGGCGCCGAGCCTGGAGCCTTACCCAGATAAGAGAGATGTCGCCTCCCAGTTCCGTGTGACTCCTGCAGACTCCTTAACGTCTCCACCCACCGTGGGTGGAATTTGTCCCCTGCCCCAGGAGGCCTTCATCAGCACTTCCTTTTCATCTTGGCCTGATTTGGAAGCCCCTGGCAACTTGGGCTCCCCCACCCTCCCCCACCCTCCCCCACCGTCCCTGTCAGACCCTTGGTGGCAGAAGGATGGCTTAGGTATGCCTCTTCCTTCTTTGAGGCTCCCTACCACCCCCCCCCCAATATTTTGTGATTTATTGATATTTGTTTGCTTTCATCCATCCGGCAATCTGGTCTGATCCCCCACCCCAGCCCGGTCGCTTCCATCAGGGCGGCTCTGGAAGTCTGTTAGTTGGATTTACTCTCCATCTGTCCTGCCTGCAGTGTTGCTGTTCTCCATGTTAAACTGTTTAAAAATAAAGTCGAAAAAGTAACAACTAAATAGATGACAGCCGGGCAAAAACAGCAGCTGTTGCCCATAAGGCAAAATAGAAAATATTCCCCTGGATATATTTCTATCGAGATGGATATTACAGAGGAAGAGAGAGAAGAAAGAGGTCTCATCGGATGCAATGTTGTTGAGCCCTGTCTGACGCCGAGGGGGCGCTGGCTGTCTCTCAGGGATGCCTGTTACCCCATGCTCGGGCTCACAGCATGAATGTATGGAGTGTAGGGAGTCTGCGGAGGCAGCTGGTAACTGGGAACGCCCGTGAGATGAGCCTTTGCGTTCTGACACCAGGTACAAGTCAGATCCCAATCAAATCAGCAAGTCCAGATGCTGGAACGGATACCACAAAGAATTTCATATGCATTCTGCCCTTGACAAATGTCAACAGTTGGCTGAGTTAGCATGACACAGACTTACCCAAGAGTTTCATTTAAAAAATCCAAGTCACAGGACACCAAAACCCCAAGTGACCACAAAAACAAACAAACAAATAAACAAACAAACAAAAAACCTCTTCCAAGTTTAAAGTTTTGGGTTTCAATAGACATCATCAAGAGAGTGAAAAGACAAACCACAGAATGGGAGAAGACATTCGCAACTCGTATACCTGCTGAGGAACTTATGGCTAATAGATATAGACATCTTATGCCTCAAAAATAAAAAAGAACACAACTTTTAAAACGTGGTCAAATATCTGAGTAGACGATTCAAAGGAGAGACACAAATGGCCAATAAGCACAGGACAACATGAAAAGATGCTCACTATCATTACCCATCTGAGAAATGCCAATCAAAATGAAACACCACTTCACACCTCTTAAGATGCCTAGAATCAAGAAGTCAATTAATTACAAGTATTAGCGAGGATGTGGAGAAATTGGAGCCCTCATGCATTGCTGGTGGGAATGGAAAATGGTGCAGCCACTTCGGGGAACAGTCTGGCAGTTTCTCAAAAGGTCACATACAAATTTACCCTATGATCCAGCAACTCTACCCCTATGCATACATCCCAAAGAAATTAAAATATATGTTCACACAGAAGCTTGTACATGAATATTTATAGCAGCATTATTCAAAATAGTCAAATGTAGAAACAGATGTCCATCAACTGATGAATGGAGAAAGAAGTCACAGTATATCTAATCTACGCGGTAGAATATTATCCAACCATAGAACAGAATGACATTTTAACACACACTACAACATGAATGGACCTTGAAAACCTTATGCAGACTAAAAGGAGCCACTCACAAGAGATCACCTAGTCCATGATTCCATTTACATGAAATGTCCAGATAGAGACAGAAGGTAAAATTAAATGGTTGCCAGGGGCTGGAGGAGGGAAGTGACTACTTGTGGGGGCAGGGTATCTTTTGGGGGTGATGAAATGTTTTGGCATGAATAGCAGTGATGATTACAAACTTTGTGAATATACTAAAAACCACTGAATTGTGTTTTAAATGGGTGAACTGCATGATATATGAATTATGTCTCAGTTAAGTTGTTTTTTCAAAATCCATAAAGTGTATTTAGAGAAGAAAAAGACCCAGAATAGCCAACTCAATATCGAAAGAGAACAAAGTTGGAGGACTGGCACCTCCTGACTTTCAAGACTTACTATAAAGCTATGTAATCAAGACAGTGTGGTATTGGTGAAAAGAATAGAGAAATAGATCAATAGAAGACAATGGAGAGCTCAGAAATGGACCCACATAAATAGAGTCAACTGATCTTTGACAAAGAAGAAAAGGTAATACAAGGAAAAAATAGTCTCTTCCACAAATGGTGCTGGAACAGATGTACATCTACATGCAAAAAAAAAAAAAAAAGAATCTAGATACAGACCTTATACTCTTCACAAAAATTAACTCAAAATGGATCATTGACCTAAATGTAAAATGAATGACTATAAAACACCTAGAAGAAAACAAAGGAGAAAACCTGGATGATCTTGGGTATGGTGATGATCCTGAGTACAGTGGCCTTGGGTACAACGATGACTTTTTAGATACGACACCAAAAGCATGAACTGGACTTCATTAAAATTAAACATTTCTGCTCTGTGAAATACAATGTCATGAGAAGAAGAAGACCAGCTATAGACTGAGAGGAGATATTTGCAAAAGCCACATATGAAAGAGGACAAGTATTCAGGATACACAAAGAACTCTTACAACTCAATAATAAGAAAATAAATAGCCTGATTAGGATAATAAGCAACAGACCTGAACAGACACCTCAGCAAAGAAGATATACAGATGGCAAATAAGCGTATGAAGATATTCCATATCATATATCATTAGAGAATTGCAAATTAAAACAACAGGGTGCTACTATACACTTCTTAGAATAGCCAAAATCCAAAACACTGACAACCCCAAATGCTGGTAAGGATGTGGGGCAATAGGAATTCGCCTTCATAGCTGGTGGGAATGCAAAATGGTACAGCCACTCTTGAAGATGATTCGGCAGCTTCCTACAGAACTAAAAATACTCTTACCATATGATCCAGCAATTATATTCTTTGATGTCTATCCAAAAGAGTTGAAAACTTATGTCCACACAAAAACCTGCACAAGAATGCTCATGGCAGCTCTGTCCAAAATTGCCAAAACTTGGGAGCCACCAAGATGTTCTTTGATGGGTGACGGGATAAGTAACTGGTCCATCCAGACAATGGACTATTAGTCAGTGCTAAGAAGAAATGAGCTACCAGGTCAGGAAAAGACATAAAAATTAAATGCATATTACAAGTGAAAGAAGCCAGTCTGAAGAGGCTACATTCTGTAGGATTTCAACCATATGACATCCTGGAAAGGCAAAACTATGAAGACAATTAAAAAAAAAATCAGTGGTTTCCAGAGTTAGGCAGTGGGATGGATGACTAGACAGCACAAAGGAGTTTTTAGGGCAAATATTACTCTTTAGGATACAGTACTAATGGATACAGTTGTGCAAAACTATAGAATGTACACCACCAAGAGTGAGCCCTAACATGAACTGTGGACTTTAGGTGCTAATGATGTGTCAGTGTAGGTTCATCCATTGTAATAAATGTACCCTCTAGTGGGAAATGATGATGAGGGAGGCTGTGTGTGTGTGTGTGTGTGTGTAGACTGCAAGAATATGGGAACTCTGTAGTTTCTGTTCACTTTTGTTGTGGACCCAAAACTGCTCTTGAAAATCAGGTTTATCAGGGCGCCTGGGTGGTTCAGTTGGTTAAACACCTGACTTCAGCTCAGTTCATGATCTCAGGGACTTGGGATCAAGCCCTGCATTGGGCTCCCCGCTCAGCGGGGAGTCTGCATCTGCTTCTCTCTCTCTCTCCCTCTGCTCCGAACTCGTGTTTGCTCGCTCTCGTGCGCAAGCAAGCAAATAAATAAAATCTTTTTAAAAAATGTTTTAAAACTCAAGTTTATTAATAAAATATCTGAGCCAAGAGAAGAGATAGGACAAGGTAGTTTCTGATTCATTGCTGGATGGCTGGGACGGCAGGTAAGACAGGAGGTTAGAGCAGAAAGAGCATCCACCCCAGACAGGGAGAAGAAGGGGTGGCGTCTGCAAAGGAGAGTTCATCCAGGTGTGGGGCAGGAGAACAGAGATCAAGTTCAGGAGTGTCCCAAGTGCCCCCCTCTGCCCCCACAGCTTGGACCATCACCAAAGCTTAAAAAGTCTCTGAGACCTGACTGCACCCGGGCACGTGGTCTAGCCCCAGATACACCAAGGAGGGCCTCTCCTCCCAGCTGATGGCAGAAGTTTCGCCATGCAGTTCTCCTGGCTTGCCCACTCGGCTGCTTTCTTGTCCCAGGAGGAGGATCCAGTCCTGCCTTCACCCAGAGAGAATGCCCCCGTGTCAGATGAAATAACCTGGTCCCAAGGATGAGGAGATAGCTTGACTTTGACTCATTGATTGTCAGGCACCCTTCAAAGTGGCCCAAACACAACACAAATGAGACAGACCAGAGGCCTTGACACTTGCAAGAAGGAGGAAAGTGTGACATGCGCCGTGTGAAGTGCTCTGCAAAGGACCAGAGCAGAGTGGTGCTGAGCCAGACTGGCCGTCAGGGAAGGGCCAGGCGACATTTGAGTGGAGACCTGAATCCTGAGGACAAGCAGCCTGTGAGAGCAGAACAGCATTGCTCTAGCGGGAGCAGCGGGCACAAAGACCTCTGGGAGGAAGGAGTGAGGCTGGTGTGTCAGAGGAGCAGAACGCAGACCTGGGTGGCTTCACGTCCTGGGCACAAACCGAAAGCCATTGCCATCTAACTCTCTCCATCTCCGGGGCCTTGGTGTGGGACTATACCGGTGACTTGACTTTGGTTTCTCTACCTCCAACCCACCCAATGTCGGGAAGTTAACGGCCCGGAGAGCTTGCTGCAGAAGAACTCTCCATGGTGGCCCAGCTCGCTCCTGAGGTGATGTTTGCACAACGGAACGAGAGCATCCTGGCTGGCACGGAGCAGGATCCCCTCTGGCCCTCAGGTTCGCCATCTTCGGCGGCCTCTCCCATGGCCACGGCAAGACAAATGGCACGGACTGGACCACCTCCTGATAACATCTCCGTGTTTGTTAGTACCTCATCACTCTTGGCATGAATGGAGCCAACACCCTGCCTCCGTCACCTCTGAAAAGCAAGCTGCTCAACTGTCAACCGCTCAACCAATGGCAAGGAGAACAGGGCACCGAGAGAGTGCGCTTTACCCAAACGTATTAACCCCGCTTGTGGGGGCCGATCCTGACGT
The DNA here is from genome assembly GCF_963455335.1 of Martes martes. Lineage (NCBI taxonomy): Eukaryota > Metazoa > Chordata > Mammalia > Carnivora > Mustelidae > Martes > Martes martes. Next base: position 25,765,207 of record NC_137901.1, on the reverse strand, counting down.
TATGAACGACAGGCAGCAAATCCCATGTGGCGAAAAGAGCACGCCCAAGACCCGGGGCCAGGAGGGGAAGTGGCACGAGAGGGGACAACTGGCTAATGGGCCACATCAGGGCGCAGGAGTCCCTCCCTGGGCTGAGCTTTCCAGGGTGGGCGGTCCCGTGCAGCTGTCAGAACTCAGGGCCGGGTGAGAAATGGCCTCCAAAGTGCACAGCTGGGACGATGTGTGTGGCCAACGAAGGACTAGGTGAGTCAAAGGGACCGCTTTCTTTCTAGACACGCAGCAGCCCGTCCGTCGGGGGCAGTGCACGTCGTGTGTGGGCATGGGGCTGGGCGTGAGCACCGTGGCACAGCGGAGGCCTGGAGAGCCCGCTGGCTTCTTTTCCTCCAAGCCTTTTTTTTTTTTTTTTTTGAATTGTGGTTAAATACAGGGAACACAAAATTGACCGTGTTCAGCATTTTTTAAGTGTACATTTCCACGGCATTAAGTATACCCACGTTGTACGACCATCACCACCACCCACCTCCGGAAGTTTTTCATTTTCTCAAACAGAAACCCTATGCCCACTGACCACGAGCCCCTAGGCCCCCTTCCCCCAGATCCTGGGAACCAGCATTCTGCTTTCCGTCTGTGTGACTCTGACTACTCTAGGTACCCATGTGAGTGCAATCATGCAGCACCTGTCCTTTCGTACCGGCTTATTTCCCCCAACATAAGGTCCTCGAGGTTCACCATGTGGAAGCACGTGTCAGAATGTCTTCCCTTTTTAAGGCTGAATACTATTACATTGCACACGTAGACTGCTTCTTATCTATTTGTCAGCCGACAGACACGCGGGTCGCTTCCACCTTCTGCCCATTGTGAACACTGCCCCCGAGAGCAGGACTGCACAAGCCCTGCCTTCGCTCCTGTCCGGAATCCACCCAGCAGTGGGCCTGCTGGATCTCATGATCTCCACGTCCGTTTTTACCTATCCAATGGCATCTTCATGTTTTAAAAACCCAGAATGTCACCCGTTTTCCTTTTTTGCTTTTGTTTTTTGAGGTGGGTACAGGAGAAGATGGTAAATAAATCTCCTCCAAGATCTAGCTGAAAAAGACCAGTCCCGATGACCCTGCTCAAGGAATCTGGCCCATCGCCATTAGTCAACCAACGTTCACAGACCCCAAGACCCCACCCCCGCCAGCACCCGGTCATTCCCACCAGATGGGAGGTCTGCCAGCGATGACGGGCCAGGGGGCTCGCTATCCTGGAAGGCCACTCACTGCACAGTGGGCAGCTTTGGTGGCTCTGAAGTTCTTCCTGCCCTGAAGTGTGTTTTGCCAGAGAAGAGCTATCCGTGGATTTGCTTGGCACCAGTGAAGTCAGAGGGGGTAGAAAATGCTCCAAGGGCTCCTCTCACAGCTTTGTTGTGGAGAGACTGACGGCTGACAGAAATGAAGTTATGTGACCACACTGAGTCGGTCAGCCACTCAGTCCTGGGAATAGAGGGACTGGGAATTCCCTGGTGGAGAAAGACGCGGGTGGTTGGTGACGCTCACTCCCTGGGGGACGGAGAGTGGGAGGAAGAAAGGAGATCCCGCCCACCGGCGACCCTCAAACCCAGGTCTCCCGGCCAGACAGGTCTCCAGGCCTTGGGTGTTTTCCAGAGTGAGCGGAAATCCTTTCCTCCTAGCTCCCCGAGATGACATCTCAGTCAGAAGTTGGGTCATTCTAAACGTCCTCTCCTCGGCCCCGCCTTCATCCACCCTGAGTCTGCAGAGCCCAGCTCCCGACTTCTGTGGAATCCAGGCCTCCTCTCCATCCCACCACCCCCTCTGCCTTTAGACCCTTACCACCTTTTATGGACTGAATTGTGCCCCTCCCTCAAATTCACGTGTTGAGGTCCTAACCCCCAGTGCCTGTCCATGTGACCTTATTTGAAGATAGGGTCATTGCGCCATCCCCAGAAACACTCCTAAGACAAATATCTGACGCTCAAAGCACCACAGACCATTTCAAAGCTGTTCTAACTGTGACCCATTTTGGCCCCCTCTCCCTCCTCTGCTCTGCACACAGCCCACTGCAACCACACCGGGATCCTCGCAGCCCTCTGCGGCGGCCACGCGATCCCCCACACCCCCCTCATCCTCTATCTGGCCCTCCTTGTCCACCTGCAAAGTCCCAGTTCGCCCCGGGAGACTTCCAGAGGAGCCAGAACCCTGCCGACTTGGTGCACGGGAGCAGAGAGAGGCTCAGGAAAGAAAAGATGGCACCCCCGTCAGGCAGGCTGCGGTCCCACCACAGACAGGACTTCGGCAGCTGCACCTACACATCTTTCCTGCCCTGGTCCTGCCCTTCCATGGGTCTGGGTCTGGTTTCACAGCAGCATCTGAACCCTGGCTTCTGGGTTGGTGTGCCGGGGCTGGCAGTGTCCACATTCACCTTCCTCCAATTGTCGCTGCCCCTGGTGGGGTGAGCTCCCGACCCTCACCCCAGGCCTGCAGTCATGGGCCATCCCTCCACAGCATCCCTGGTGTTCTGTAGAGAAGCAGTGCTCCCAAAGGCCTGCTAACCGAAAAGCACTCCAAGCCTCTGGCCCAGCACGCCCCAGGGGTCCCAGCCGGTCCCTGGGCTCTCTCTTTGGGAACACTGTCTCCATCTTCTGCACACCACGGGGCAAGACCAGAGGTGCACAGCTTTCCTTGAGTCCCCCTCCGAGAATGGACGCTGCTCTGGGGCCGGCGACCCAGCAAGAGCAAAGGGAGGACTGAGGAAGAGGGGTCAATTTAGGAAGGATGAGTGAAAGTGTGGGGGTCACCCGGCCCAGCTCCTCTCCGCACAGGACAGAGAGGAGGTGCCTGGTGAGATGCCCGAGGGGACTACGGTCATCGAGGTGTCTGCTGGCAGTAAATCTGTGTTGTTGTTTAAGCTAAAAATAAATTTCTCCCTTATTGCCTTAAAACAGTTTCTGTCCCGTGTCCTGGATCTGCTCCTCTGAGAACTTCTTTTTCATCTCACACTTTGCTTTCCTCCCAACTGCCTCCTGCCTGGGATCCCCACCTAACAGCCTTCTTCTGTGTGAATGTCATTCACACAGAATTCATTCATTCATTCATTCATTCACCTAGGCCCCAGCATCCTCTGCCCTTCCCTCAGGCCCCTAGCCGGTGGGCACTGCCTGGGCAGAAACTGGACTTACGGCTTGAAGGCTACTGCTTGGTTCCAAGAGTGAAGGTCCCGCTGTCACAGGCAGCTCTCAGCACAAGGCACAGAGCAAAACCCCATCACCCCCTCCAGCCCCCAACACACACTGCCCCGCACCATCACCCCATGCTTCCTACATGCTTGCTGCATCTTGTCTGCCAGCCACGCCCCCTTTCACAACACGAACACCCACACCCATCCCTGCCACCAAGCCCTTTCCATCCATTGTCTCCTTCGACCCTCATGCTCCCCTCATGCTTGCGACTTGACAGGGGTGTTGGGTGAAGGTGCAGATTCTCTCTCGAGGAGCCCTGAGAAGCACAGAGAACCGTTGCATCACTCTATTGTGCACCTGCCACTAATACAACACTGCATGTTAATTGCACTTTAATCCTAAAGAAAGAGTCTGCTTCTCCCTTATTTTATACATGCAGCAGCAAGAGCTCGAGGGTGAGCTGTGTGCCTGCAGCAGCCAGAGCCGGTCTTCCCAATCCGAAACCCATTCTCTCCACCGGCACTGCACATGCTGCCACCTCCTGCCCTCCCAGACACCGGCCGATCTCTGCCTCCCAGCGAAATCTGGCCTCGTGCACTGGAGAAAATAAGAAGGATGATGACAGCAACACTAACCCTGTGATGAGAGCGGGTGACGCATGCAGCCCCCACCTTGAGCATTTGCATGCCATAGTTCACTCATTCCTCCTGCCTCCCTGGGAGGCAGGCTCTCCCATTCCCTCCCCGTTCCCGGCAGGGACACTGTGGAGCACAGTTTCAGTCCCCCCTCCGCCCGCCCCGAGGCCACACAGCCTGCAAGCGGTGCAGAGAGTGAGGTCTGGGCGGCCCACTCAGCTCTGTGCAGCCATCCACACCCAGGGACTGATCACTGATGAGCGCCTGCTTGGGGCCTGCATGTTTTTGCTAAGATTTTATTTATTTATTTGAGAAAGAGAGAGAGAATGGGGAATGGGGAGGCAGAGGAAGAAAGATAAGCAGACTCCCCTGACGAGCAGGGAGCCCAACTCAGGGCTTGATCCCAGGACTTCGGATCGTGACCTGAGCAGAAGGCAGACTCTTAGCCAACTGAGCTACCCACGAGCCCCTTAGAGCCTGCATTTTAACATGTGGGAATGCCGTCATCTGTAGAAGAAGCACCTTAAATATTGGAAGGCAGCCTTGGTAGCAGGACGGGGAAACAGAGATGAGGAGCCTTGCATGCCATGTCCCCCGTCCCCAGCCACGGTGGCTCAGAGCACTGCGCAACAGAGCGACTCCATCAGGAGCTTGTTTGGGTAACAGGTGTCAGAGCAGAGCATGGGATGAACAGAGAGAGATGCGGGTAGGTAGAGCTAAAGGACTCTAGGGGTAAAGAGGAGGTCCCCTAGCTTCTCAGCACAGCCCCAGCAGATGGCCTGGCAGCTCGGGGTGCTGGCCAGCATTTGTCCCACGAGTTTCTGTGATCTACAGATGTGGCGCGGAGCCCTGGGGCCTACTCACCAGGCCCACCGTCTGCTGCGGGGCCTGCGGGGCCCAATGACACATGCTCCTAGACCAGAAAGCGAAGGCCCAGCTTCACCCAGTTCCCATATGGGAGACCTGCTGGAGAAGGTGCCAGACCACAGCCCTCAATCCTCCACCAGCCCGGCCTCCTCCCAAGTCCAGCACCGCTACGCTCACTCCTGGTCGGGCACAGACCCCGGGCGGAAAGGAGATGAATTAACACACGTCAGCCACTTTGCTGAGGCTGGCATCCCAGCACCAGCATCTGGCCTCTTGGGTGGGAGCCTTGGCTTTGCTCGGTGAGATGGGGCCGCGGCTCAGATGGTGGCGACACTGGCCTCCTCCCTACAGACATGGGGCACCAGGAAGGATTCCTGTTTTAACATGCACATGAGACCAACACAGGGCCACTACCAGAGTTTACAAGCAGCACCCCGCTCCAAAACAGCGTGAGAAAGTATCTCCTTCATCTTCTTATCACCCCGTAGGACCTGCAGACAACCCGCTCTGCCAATCTTGCACCCTATGCTCTGTCCCCAGAGGAAAAACTTCAGGAGAAACAGCTAGAAATCTGCAAAGGGGAGGAGAGGAGGCCAAGGGGGAGCTAGAACATCGAGGTCCAGAGGGTCCCTGCCCCTGGGGCCGGGCAGCCCTGGGCCAGCAGCACTTAAAAAACATACCCACAATATACCATCAATGTAGTCTTCAGGCTTTGTGGGTGTGTCACTGCACAGGCTGGGACAGCACGGAGCTGAGAAGTGGTGGTGGTGGGGACGGGGGGGTCCTGGTTCCTGACCTGTGGGTGATGGGTTTGCCCCAGCAAAGGCCCTAACCAAGGAGAGGGGTTAGGTGAGGTGATTTCGTCACCAGTCCCCTTCTTCCAGCCACCACCACTGGCACTGGCCAGTGGCCACTGGCCACCACCACCACCTGGCTCTCCCACATGCCCGGCTAGCTGGCTATTTGGGTTCAACAGCACGTTTAACAGAGATAGCCAATAAACCAAGCTTTGTGGGAACAGGGGTTTGGGGGGACACTTACTGGATCAAGAACATCTTTTCTACTTGAGCCCCTTGCAGTGGTATGTCACTAAGGATCATGCATATGCACACATGAGGATGTGTATGTTGGAAGGGTGAAGGAGGTGGGGGAGGGGTCCCTCCTTGTTTCTTCAGTGGGCGGGCCAAACACAGACATGACCAGGAGTCCCACGTCTTAGTACCAGTTCTGCTACCATGACTTTGAGTAAATCACTTGGCCTCCTTGAGCCTCAAGTCTTGCATCTGTAAAATGAGAGAATTGTCTGTTCTCTCCTACAGGCCATGCAAACAGGTGAGACTCAGGAAAAGGGTCTGTTTCGGAGATTGCTGTTTTCTTGCCTAATAGTGGTTCTCTCCTTGTGATTTAGGAACCTGGATGACTTAGGAACCTGGAGAATTACGTTTCCAAGACAACTTGGCAGATAGAGGTGGCTAACCGGACATATGCTGCACTTTCTAGGTAGGGCCACAAGAGAGCTCTTTAAAAGTCATGAGAGCTGGAGCTCCAGCAGCCATCTTGGACCATGAAGACGCTAAGGCAAGGACAGTGGAACAGTGTGACAAAAGTCCCAAATAACAGTGGATGTTTCATACTGGCTCCAAATTGCCTGCCTCCAGAATTCCTTTACATGAAAAACAAACAACAAAAACTTTGAAATTATTTAGCCCACTGTTGTTTATGATCTCTGTTGCTAAGTTGGTGTTCCAAGCGATATAGGGCCTGCATGCATTTATGCTATGACCTATTTATCCAGTGCGCGTGGATCCAGCATCCTGCCATCCATCAATTCCACAAAAGTCCACGAAGGTCACCAATCTAGAGCCAAGGAAGGAACCTTAAAATACAATATCTGATTAATAAAATTGAGAACGAAATGCATAGGAGGAAGGAGCTGCCATACGCACAAGGAGAGGTGAAAAGCCTGTGACAGAGGGAAGCCATGCATGGATGCAGGGGTTGCAGGATGGGAGGGGGGCTCTCAGGAGGGAAAGAAAGCAAATGAGTCCCCTAGGGGGTTCAGCTCTGGGGTGAACAGCTCCATGCATGATCTCAGATTCCCAGGGCACCACTGTACTTCACTAAGGTGAACTGTGATTAAACAGTTTTCTAGAACAGTGTGATATTATGAGAAGCTCTATCAAGTAAGTCAATTCCTAAATCATGGCAGGCTGGACAGAGTTGGGTACCAATGCCAGTACCCAAATTTAGTAGCCATAGACAAATCAACTAGCCTCGCTAGGCTCTTTACTTTGTCCATGAATTGAGAGTAATCGGAGTAATTGCTCACAATGGGTTACAGATAATGTATATAAATATACATATTTTGCACAGTGCTTGGTATGTAGTAAATGCTTAATAAATAACAACCACATAGCCTCATACATATTCTACCCAGTCAAGGGCAATTATAAGGAAATCGTTAACCTGGGGTTCCCACACTCAGGCAGCTACTTTATTCCATACAGGTATGAAACCTTTCCAACAGACTACAGGCCGTCCTCAGGACTTGCTTTAACTAACGGAGTGAAACAAAAGTGACTTGCGTGACTTCTGAGCCTTGGACTCAAGAGGTCTTAGAGCCTCCGTTGTCTCCCTCTTTGAATGCTGTCCTTGTCACATGAAGACACACATGGTAGCCTCCTTAAGGATGGGAGACACATGAAGAGAGAAGCCCAGCTGTCTCGGATTGTCCCAGCTAAGCCCAGATGTGTGTGGGAATCCAAACAACACCCCACAGAGCCCAGCCCCAAATCCTGGCCATGGAATAATGAACACAGAAGTGATTATCGTTTTAAGGTATGAAGTTTTGGGACTGTTTGTTATACAGCAGTAGGAAACAAATAGAGGTCAACTCAGGAAACATCTCAAAGGTGTCCTGTGCACTTCTCTATTCAGGCTATGATGCAAGGAGAAACCCAGATGGCTACCCTCTCCCTCGATCTTGGCTCCCACTTTCTCCTAACATCTTCATTCTAAACAGACCCACGCCAGTCAGGATGCTAGGTCATTAAGGAGCTGGGGGTTTACCTCTCAGTCAAAGGCCCCTAAACACTGGTAAGGCTGGGAGGGGTAGACTGGAGAAGCATCCTATCTTCTTAAAATTGAGAAAACGGAGGGTCAGGGATGTTAAATTGTATGTGCGTGATTCTCCTCTCCCCTACGTGCATTGGGAGCACCGGCGATGGGTAACATATGCATGTCCCACAGCTTCACATCTTCTGGGTGCCACCGGGGGCCTCACCTACAGCAGGCAGCTGGTGTCTGTTCCCGGAGAGAGTGACTGTGCTCGGCCAGCTAGATAGCATTCTACTCCGCACCCCCAATGCACAGCGACAGCCCTCCCTCCGTCTTCAGCCACAGAAGGGCTCCCCTCTGAAGAGCCCTGACAAGGCCATCTGGGCGAGGAGGGGTCAGACAGGTGCTTGGGAAGGGCACGAGCACGGTGGTCCGTGGACAGTCAGAGGACCGAGAGGTGCCGCTGGGTCCAGCAGGAATGCCGCCGCCGCCTGCCATCTGCAGTGCCTGGCAGGTGCTTCTGCAAACTTCTTCCCATCCCTTCTCACTGCAGCCTTGCGGGCGGGTACCTCTACCTCTGAGACTTAGTCGGGGAGCCTGCTGGACCCATCCTCTTCCTTTTGGCCGGTTCTCTCATCACTGAGGAGGAAAGCGATCTAGCGTGGTCTTGCTTGCGATGTCCTCCACCAAACACTAGGAATGATCTGCAGACTTCCTCCCGCTTGCTCCTAGTTTCTCTCTTGTGTTGCAAATGATCCCAACAGCACCAAGGGTTATTCACATTGTTGTTGTTTGTTATTATTATTATCACCAGATGCCGACAGCACTAGGGAACAAGCTGGTCACCTTTTAGAGTTTTGCTAATTCTTTCAGACCCTAGTTAAACACAGGAGTTTTGTTTGACCATAAGGATTTTCACTGGACTAGTCTTAGCCCTTGAGTAATTAAAGAGGGTAGAAAAAGAAAAGAATATTAAAAAAAACAGCAAAAAGAAGTTGTCGGGATGGTATAATATTTGCAGGAAGGGTCCCCCTTTGCTCTCTTTGTCGCCTTCCCTGCCAAAGCGAGAGCGGGAGCTGCGATCGAACATCCTGATGAAGGAGACATTTAAGGGCACAACTTCTTATTCTGCACTCGAAGTCCAACTCAGACCGTTGCTGGACAAGGGTGGGTCAGTCCTGTGAGGCGCTAAATATAGCCACAGGTAAAGGGGAATGGGCACCAAGGAGAGCATGGGATGGCTGAGAAGGTGCTGGAGGGGTATCCAGGAACCGGGAACTGGAGGGTGCTCCAGCCCCTGCCGGCCCCCCCCCCGCCGTGAATGAAGAGTGCGAGCAATGGTAGATGGACGTGGGTGTTCTTCACGGTGGGGCCCGTCCGCTGGGGAGAAGGCCCAGCAGGATGGCAGGACCTCGGGCAATAAACAGTAGTAACAATCCTATGAACCAACAGGCACTTCACTCAGATCCTTGCATTATACTGTGTGGGCCTCGGTTTTCTCATCGGTGCCATGGGAGGAACGGGCCAGAAGATGTCCAAGGCCGTTTGCTACTTCTGACCATGGGTGACTTTGCTAAGGGCGGGCCAGAGAAGAAATCCCTTCCCACCTGCCTCTGGAGGGGAGGGTTCTGCGTGCCGTCAGCTGGCCCAGGTGGCACAGGGTCTGCACCCTGGGAGAGGGTGATGGGAGTGCTGGCCTTCTGCTGATGGGTGAGGCCGGGCCTCTTACGTCCTTGCCTTCCCTTCCCCTCACCTCCTCCCCCCTGGCAGGACCCCTCCTCACTGCCCCACCCCATCCACTGGCCTGACAGCAGCTGCCAAGGGCGGAGGCCGCAGCAGGAAGAGCAGAAGCAGCCTGCCCGCCCACAGCCCTTCCTTGGAGGCCAGGAGTCAGGAGGCTCGGAGTGGAAGTAAAACCAAAGATGGAGGTGGTTTTCCAGCTTAGAGGACATTCAACGCACACGTATGTGCATGCACACACACACACACACAGACACACCTACACATATATACGCACATATGCCCCCCCACAGAGATACACACCCACACGTTCATCTGCACGTGCGCACACACAAACACACCTACACAGACATACACCCCCATTTACATGTGCTCACACACACACACACATTCTCACGTACACATACCCCGACGCTCCCACATACTCAGACACACTCGCATGCTTTCTCACACACACAAACACGCATGTACTCTAGACAAACAAGGACGTGTCTTCCCTCCTCCTTCATGCCCCACCCACACAAAAGGAATCCATCTGGCTTTCCAGTGGCAGCCACAGAGCTCCAGACCATCTGGAAACACCGGCCCGGAAGAGCTGTGCCGGGCTGGAGGTGAAGACCGCCAGGGTCGGGGAGGGGAGGACAGAAAACAGGGCGGCCCGCCAGATTCCAGTCCAAATGACATGCCCGCTCCCCCTCAAATCCGCACAGCCCCCACACGGCCCTTCATGGCCCCTGCATCCACCTGGGCAGCCCCCACAACCCCCACCGTCTTCCTGTGGTCTGTGTCACCCTCTCTGCTGCCCCGGGACACACGATCACCCACTCTGATGACATCTAAAAACAGCCCCACAGTCTAATTTTAGCTCCAATCTTCCCTGGCTATGGTTGTGTGGTTTCTAATTATTTTATTCCCAAGATTTACCTTGATGGATAGTTATACATTTTCCAATTTACGGTACAGTATCTTGTAAAGTGCCCTTAAAAAAAATGCGTGGATTAGTCCCTGTTGTTAATTTCACCAATCCTAAGGAGAAACTGGCAGATAATCACGAGCCCTAGAAGCTCTGATTCAATCCTCATTTCCTTTAATACTAATAAAATGGACAGTTCATTTATAAGAAGTTCCCTAAAAGAGGGTATTGAAAAACATTATATTTCTTTTAAAGTTGTTAAAGGGCATAAATCCATTACTCAGATAGAGATCGCTTAATAATTTAATGCCTTTGGCTTGGCATTGTTCCCGGAATATTTTCACTTTATCTGTCTTTATTTTCAGGTTGGAACAAATTGAGGAATAATCAGCTCTGTTGGCGGGAATTGTCGAGGATCCCTGGGAAGGAGTAGGGAAGGACTGGGGGGGCACAGGCAGCCTCCCTCCCAGGCCTTCAGTCAGGGAGCAGCATGGCTGTTGCCCACTGAGCGGGGCTCAGGGCGAGCCAGCAGCCTTACCTTTGGGTGGGGAATGTGTCCTGCACGCTGCCTGGTGGGCTCAGCCTCCTAGGAAGCCTGGAGCTCCCTGGGAGGCGACCACCCCCACCTCCCTTCTTCCCTCCCTCCCATCCAGCCTGGCAAGCAGGTGGGAGGGCCCACAGACAGAGGCTTTCGGCAAAGGGGATTAGTTTGCATTTTCTAAATAAAATCATTTACATGATGTATTAACCCAAACCTGTAATTAAAATCATTAACGTTTCTTTGTGCAGATTAGCAATAAAGAGAAACTAAGTGCAGGAATCAACATTCCTTCTTACAGGCTCATCAAAGGACTCTTGGTGAAGAAGGCTTGGAAGCCTCACCCTGCCCACCGGCTCAGCACACAGCTCCGAGTTGATCATCTAGTCAAGGACCCTCAGCTGACTTGTTTAGAGCTGCCGAGGAGGGAGCAGGGACCAGGGGGCTCTGGATGGAGCCCTAGACTCATAAGGACGATGGTTGAGCTTAAACCACCCCTCTTTGTTCCTCAGTTTCCCCTTTAACATGATGCTTCCAGTCTCTTTCCAGTTCCCCAATGCCAGGGCAGGTGTCCTACCCTGTAGGTAGGACAGATTTTTGGCCATGATAGGTATTCAAGACATGTTTGTTGAAGAGAATTGAAGGGACCAGGCCAGACTGAGGGGATGGGCTTGGGGGGAAGTGGGGGACATCACCACTTCCTGTGCAGGGGTGTGAGCCGTCGGTGGGCAGAGCTGAGCAGCTACTGATGCTCCACAGGGAAAGGGTGGCCCGAGGCCAGCAGCATGAAGCCCCACTAGGGCGCCCCCACCTCTACAGGTCTTGCCTGTGGAATGACCTCATGTAGACTCAGGGTACAGCGGCAGAGTTAACCAGGCTGCTACAGGAGGTGAAGCAGGGAGACCTGACAGGCAGGAGGCCCATGGTCCAGCCTCCTCCCCCGGGGACAGCAGCCAGTTTGCCTCACAGCTTTGTGAGGCCAGTGGCCATATCGACGAGAGCCCAGGGCCACTGGATGGGAAAGGAGGGCTCAGTAGGCATGTGGTGGTCCTTGGCGGGGAGTCTCGGCCCTGGGAAACCTTACCACTCAACAGTGGTTACTATAGGCATAGAGGGCACACATTTATGCTGTCCCTAGGTTTTTGGAGCAGCTCTAGATGCTGACAAGGACAAGAAGCTGGCTCTCTTTTCTTTCTAGTTGGTGTCCTGGAAGGAGCATACTTTAGAATTGGACAGTCATGGGCTGGACTCCTAGCTCCAGAGTTCACCAGCCGTGGAGCTTTGAGCAAGTTGCTTAACCCCTCTGAGTTTTGATTTTCTCCCAGGAAGGGTGAGTAGAGCCTGACTCCAGGTGGTTAGGAGGGTTCAGTGAGGTAAAATGGGAAAATGTCCACCATGCTACATGGAACGGAGGCCTCCATAAATATCAGCCTGTATGGCCAGCTACAGAATTGCCACAAATTCTTTAATGTTCCTTTAGTCAGGAGGTGATCTCTAATCCCTTCGGCCTGAATATGAGCTGGCCTGTGACCCCCACTCAGCCAACAGTATGTGGAAGAAATGGCATTTGGTGACTACCGAGGAGAGATCATAGGAAGCTTTGCAGCTTCCGTGGGGGTCTCTTGAGACACCCTCCTTGAGAGTCCAGAGCCCCTACCTAGGAAGCACAGCTGCTCTGAGAAACCATTCTGGAGAGGCCACGCGCAAGGCACTGGGCCCAAACTTCCCAAACTTCCAGCTGACCTTGCTGCATTAGGCTGAATAATGCCATCCTCCCCCAAATTCCTGTCTGCTCGAGACCTCTACATGGGAGTTTATTTGCAAATAGGGTCTTCCTGGCAGATGTAATCAAGTTAAGCTGAGGTCATACTGGATTAGGGAGGGCCCTAAATCCAAAATTGCTGGTGACTTATAAGAAGAGGGACATCTGGACACAGACACATAGATACAGAGGGAAGAAGACCATGTGAACACAGAGCCAGAGATGGGAGTGATGCATCCTGAGCTGAGTAATGCTAAGGACGGCTGGCAACCTCTAGAAGCTGGAAGAGGCAAGGAAGGATTCTTCTCTAGTTGCCATTAGAAAGAGCATAGACCAGCCAACATCTTGATTTCAAACTTCCAGCCTCCAGACTTGTAAGAAAAGAAATTTCTATTGGTTTAAGTCATTTTCTGCCATTTTTGTTACAGCGACCCTAGGAAACTAATACACCAGCCTGGATGCCAGACTTAAGAGTAAAAACCATCTTAGGCCCTGCCTCTGGACCAGACCATCTACCAGCTGAGGACCACAAAATGACCTCAGTTGATGCCACAGGGAGCAGAAACACCATCCAGCTCAGATCTGTCCAAATTCTTGAGCCACAAAATCATGAGGTACCATAAAATAGATTGTTGCCTTGAGCTGTGAAGTTGTGCGTAATTAGTTTTGCAGCCATCCAGAGAAACACACAGTAGGTCTGTGGCCGACCTGAAATTAACATTCAGGTCTCTTGCCTCTTACTGAATTCAGTGGGACTCTCCATTCCACCATGCTTGTTTCCAATCAAACACTGTTGTTATTCTTCTTAGCTTCTTACGCGTGTATCTCCTAAGTCTTATGCCAGGATACCACTAACGATATCAAGTTAACTGAGGACAGGTAAATGCTGTATCATCTTTGTGCACCTTCACCATGACCCAACCCCCTTAGCTGAGTATGTTGGGAGTGCCATTAACAAGGGAAAATAATGAAAACAGGCAAGGAGTATAGGAGGAAGGGCATGACAGGGGAATAGGTCTTGATGTAGAGGGCGAGTAGGGATATTGAATTGGAAAGGAAAATTCAGACTGTGAGTGGCTTTGAATGCCAGGTTGGGAAGCTCAGATACAGGCACAGTAAGTGCCTCCCCCACCCCAGTATTCCAACAGGAATACCAGTGAGCTGGAAACAGCCAGTGCAATTTCACTGCCTACATTGCCACTCCTGTTCTAGCTAGCTGGACACCACCTGGTTTCCCCAGAACTTACTAGTAGTTAAGGACACTTGTGAACCCCTTATCTGTACTCAGAAACCCAGCCACAGCACAAGCAAATTGATAGCAGTTTTGAAAATCAAGGTCTGAGTATTAAGAGCCTTGTTGTTTTCAAATGGGTCTTCATGGCTTCTGGGAGAGGACTAATGTTCATCTGTGATTCTGCAATGAGGGGAAATGTTTGGCTAAATTATCTCAGCGACTGCAGGGAGATGGGAAGCTGCTTGTGACAAAGGCCAACGGCCAATAAGATGCAGCAATCCATTTAGTAGATCCCAACGTTGCCATCTCAGAACCTCCCAAAATGGGGTTGACCTCTCCTTTCAGGATGGTGGGTCAGCTCCAACCACATGCATCATTATCTCCACTCTACTGCTTCTAATAGCAATCTGGGCCGTGTATCAATCTCCGGGGTCCTTGATCATAACACATGAACCTCAGTGGAACTGCTTCCAGAGGTTTAAGCACTCAGAGTATCTTCCTTTCTTTTCCTAATCTCAATCCTACTCGAACCTCAAGACCTAGCAAAAATCCCTTCTCTCTGAAATTCTTCTGCAACCCTGCTGGTCCATAAGCAGCCTGGTTTCTGAGCTTATAGCAGCTTACTATATTTTATGTGGTAGCAAATTGTTTTATAACATCTCTACTGTCCTCAGCAATCTTTTACACCTGCATCCATATATTTTTAATTTATGATTTTAGTAAAAAGACATACCAAAGGTAGAAAAAAATTGGAAAATAAACATATATAAGATGAGAAGTAGGTCTCTGTCCAACCCTAACCCCCAGTCCTCTTCCCCAGAAGAAGCTGCTATCTAGATTCTAGAAGGAAAGCAAAACAATTAAGTTAATCCACTCTTTTGGTGTAAAGACCAATGTCAACTCTCCCAGAAGCCATTTAAGCTCTTATCTGGATATATCTGTCCTCAGAAACTTCAGACAGGGCCTTGGCTATGACAGGGCTTGATAAATTCCTGTTGCACAGACGTATGAACATTAAAGAAGTCGATAAACTTATAGCTCAGGAAACTAACAAAGGTGCAACATAAAACCCTCTTCAGCCTCAGGGAACAGAGGAGTTTGGGCTCTTGTTTCTGCTTCATAGAAGAAACAGCATTTGAATTGGACCTTGAAATATGAAGAGAAGATTACTATGTGAAAGGGAAGGAGAGAAAGCTTCAATGTTTTAGGCTGACCTACCTGTAGCAAAAGATGGTGGGTTGGGGGCGGGGGGAGAGGAGACTAGTCCAATGAGGACACTATTCACTCTCTGCGAATAGTGAGGGTCAATTGCAGAATTTTAAGGTGGTATTAGATTATGCAAGTATTAAATAAGAGGATTTCAACTCTATCCTATTGTTAACAAAGAATCTGACAGTTCCTTCACTGGGGAGTTTGGCCCAGAGAGCCCACATCAGTCAAAGACCAGGCAGAAAAATAAAGCCCATGTGAGGTAGCTCCACAGAGGGAATTCGATATGGGGACGTCATTATAAAAGCATTAGAAGGATTGAAAAGCCAAACAGAAGATGAGGAGGCAATTCAGGGATTAGCAACAGCAGGAAGTTGTGACCACTCCAAGGGATGGAGGGGGAAAGGGGGAAGGTGGTGTTGCTGGGGTTCAGCAGCTGGAACTGTGGGCTGGAATTGGAACTGAGGACTTAGGAAAACCACAGCCATTGCTAGAGATGCTGCCCAAAGCAGGGTGTGGGCAAGAAATATTCTGGCTTCTCCCCTCATAAAATTCTTTCCATCTCCGTTTAGTGTATTTCATTGACCAAACTTAGCAAAAACCCAGTTGCCAAGGGAACCTGGAGAACTCAGTGTGAAGGGGTCATCCCTCTGCAATATAGCACAGAGAAGAAATCAGCAGAAAATGGTACAAAGAAAAAATTAGCAAAGGACAAGGACAGCCCATGAAGGAAGAACTATGAGGAGGAGCAGAATGGACACTGAGACCAAGGAGACCGGAGAACTCATAGGACAGTACACACACTGGGATATAGGACTCCAAACCACAGAAGTGGCAAGGGGGAAGAGAAAGGGAGGAGGGTACTAGAATCCCAAACAGCCAATAAATATAAGAAGAGATGCTTAACTTCAGTCATCAAGGAAATGAAAACAAAAACCTTGTGATACAAACAGCAGAAAGGCAAAAATTCAAAGATCTGATAATAACCACCTGAGAAGATAGAGCAACGAGGCATATAATTTGGTACATAGTCTTTGCCTACTTGTGGGAGTATATTTTGGTATAACTACTTTGGGAAAAAAAAAGTTTGGTGTTATCTAGTAAAAAAAGAAGATGGGCATACTCTATAACAATCCCACCCTAGCTATATACTTTATAGATGGGTACCACAGTTACACGCTAAGAAGATTTATAGCATTTTGTATTTGTCCCAAACTGGAATTAACCAAATAGCCAATCAAGAGTAGAAGCAGTAAAAAAAAATTGTCTATATTCTTGTATATTTATACAATGGAATGCAGTGATGAAAATGAGCACAGGGGCACCTGGGTGGCTCAGTCGGTTAAACATCTGACTCTAGATTTCAGCTAAGGTCATGCTTTCAGGGTTGTGAGATCAAGGCCCAGGTCAGGCTCCGTGCTCAGCAGGGTGTCTGCTGGAGATTTTCTCTCTCCCTCTCCATCTATCCTTCCCCCACTCATGCTCACTCTCTCTCTCTCTCTAAAATAAATATTTTTTTTTAAAAAAAGAAAAAATGAGCTACAATGACACATAACTAAATGGATGATTCTTACAACATAATGTTGAGTAAAAAACAAGACCTAAAAGAATACGTACATAATGTTTCCATCTTCTTTAGGTTCAAAATCAAGCAAATATAAATGATAAAAATGAAAAATGTAGTTGGTAAAATAAAAGTAAGGGAATTATTACTATAAAAATAAGGCTAGTAGTTACCCCTCAGGGGAGAGAAAGTATTTCTAGGGGTTCTTGACATTGATGGTGGTTACTTGGGTGTTGCCTTATAACTATGGGTTAAACTGTATTATGAACTTTATTCAGTTTTCTATGTGGTATATTATGTTTAAAAGTAAAAAATAAAAATAAAAAACAATAGAGTGACAGAGGAAGGAAGTGTTTCAAGTACATTTTCTCATAAAGCTACCAGAGGGTGTGTTCCATTAAAACAGGAGAGCAGGGGTGTCTGGGTGGCTCAGTGGGTTAAAACCTCTGCTTTCAGCTCCGGTCATGATCCCTGGGTCCTGGGATCAAGCCCCGCCTCAGGCTCTCTGCTCAGCAGGGAGTCTGCTTCCTCCTCTCTCTCCCTGCCTGCCTCTCTGCCTGCTTGTGATCTCTATCTGCCAAATAAATAAATAAAATCTTTAAAACAAAACAAAACAAAAAACAAGAGAGCAAACCAAGAAAGAAGATAATGGATCCAGGAAACAGGAGTTCCAAACAGAAGATAGAAAAGGGGAATCTTTAGAATGATGGTGAATGATGATCTCAAGCTGACAGCTATGTCCCAGAGAGCAACCATATAAGAATGGACCAGATCAGAAGCCTCCAGAGAGATTTCAACAGGAGATGAAATTGACAGATTATTTGATATAGTTAGAAGGATTGAGAAGATATTTACCCAATTATGGGAACACATGGCACTAAATTAATAATAAATACACAGAAAACTAACCAAACAAACATACAAACAAAACCAAAGGTAATTACTAACTGCAGGGAAACAAAAAGTTGTATAAGAAAAGGAATCATATAGTGTACTACATAGTTCAGGTGTACTAGCATACATGGTTACAATAATGTACATATTTATCTAACCACAATTACGATATAAGTACAGGGATATGGGAAGTTTATGTTTCTGATGTGGATCTAGGGTAAAGGGAACAAAATCGTCATTCTCCATGAGGAAACACAATAAATCATGATGTTTAAAATAGGAAAATGAAAAAGTAGCTGCAAAAGTATATTACTTAGAGTCAGAGAAATTAAAAATTTTTAAAAAGGCAACAAACAAGAAAAAGGTGCCTGTCTGTCAAATGGTAAATGAAGTAGCATGGACAGAGAGCTGCTGTTTTTGTAATAAGTCATATTGAACCTTCGATTAGCTAAAAATGAAATTAAAATAAAAAGGGGGTAGGAGGGACCACATCCTATGGAGGGTGTGCACTGAAGGTACCATCATTGGGAGCCTTCAGTCTGCCAGCGTCTGCCTCGCCATCTCTGCCCCAGGACTCCCTCAACTATAGTCAGTCAGGATTGAGGCAGGGACGAAAGATACCAGGGTGAACTGACTATGAGCACAGAGAGGAGAGTCTTAAAAGAATATCAATATATTCAATACATTAAAATAATATCATGATGAGTAGGGTTACCCTAGGGCTGCAAGCAAGAATTGCTTTATACAAGTGTTCTATTAATATGGCACCTCATACCAAAATGCTAAAGAGGAGAAGCATTTTGTAATTTTAATGCATACTTAACTGATACTTTATAAAATTCAACAATCATTTATTTTGTTTTTTTGGGAGGGAGAGAGAAGGGAAGGGAAGGACAAAAGGAGAGGCAGAGAGAGAATCCCAAGCAAGTTTGATACACAGCACAGAGCCTGACTCGAGCCCAATCCCACAACCCTAGGATCACAACCTAAGCCAAAACCAAGAGTCAGAAGTTCAACCAACTGAGCCACCCAGGCACCTCAATGATCATTTCTAATAAAATTTTAAGACTTAAAAAAATTCTTGTTAATAACATATAGCATCCATTTTTAAACTAAATTAGCAATAATTCCTCTAAATTCCAGAACATGTAAAGGTGTCTGCTACTATCATTGTTATTGAAATATTAATAAAAATATAACTACTGAGAATTGTCATGAAAGTTCTTGTTAAAAACCAAGAGACAAAGATGGCATAAAGGAAATAAATATTGAAAAGGAAGAGATAAAAAAATGTCATCTGTATATGATGTGATTATATGCCCAGGTAAATCAGCCAAAATGATTCAAATGTAAAAATACCTAATGATCCTGTTAAGGTGTAACAGGTTGTTTCTCTCAACGCTCTCTCAACTCCGATGGCCTCCCATCTCTCTGAATTTAAATCCAGTGTCCTTACAGGGGACCCAGTTTATCTGGTGACAACCTTGTTCTTCGCTATTCTCTACCCCAACTGCCACACTGCAAACACATGGCTTCCTTACCTCCTCATTATGCTGTGGATGCACCCCACCCCCCCATCTCAGGGCCTTTGAACTTGCTGTTCCCTCTGCCACCTCATTCACGTCTCTGCTCAAATGATACCAACTGACATTAGTCTTCTCTATCTCAAATGCCACTCTGTGAGTCAGCCTTTCCTGAGCACTAAATCTTTCCTTTGTCTTTATTTTTTCTTTATAAGATTTATTGCTACGTAACATATTAGTTACATACTTGCTTGCTGGCTCTCTACTCAGTAGAATGTGAACTCTAAGAAGATGGGAATTTTGTATCTTTGGAGTCAAGAGGGATATCTGGTCCATGAAAGGCGTTTGTTAACTCTGTGTTGAGTAAATGATTAAATGAAAAGCAGACAGAATACTCAAAAGATCCTTAGAGGAATTACTCTCTTTTCTTTGGAAAAATAAAAAGTACTCACAGATGAAGAAATTGACAATCCGCATACAGAACAATAGCAACCTTCCCAATAATGAAATTTAAAATTAAAAAGGGAATAACAGGCTAGGGTAAATATTTGAATCAACAAGACAAAAATGATTAATTTTTATGGTCTATAAAGAGCCCATTTAAATTTATAAGAAAAATACCAAGACCATAATAGATCAATGAACAGATAATTCACAGATAATTCAATACAATCTAAACAAACACATTGAGAAATCCTAATATTCACTAGTAAACAAAGGCATGTAAATTAGAGCAAATCAGGATACTATTTCATCTGTCAAATTAGCAACAATGAGAAAAAAATGTTTTTGTTAACTGCTATTGAAGTTGAGATGAAATTAGTAGATGCATTCCAGAGTGATGACACTATATTAAATCATGTTTTGGGAAAGCAATTCAGCAATGTAGAGGAAGAGCCATATAGATGTCTGTGTCCTTTGCCAGTAATTCCTCTATTAGGAATTATTCCTATGGAAATTCAACAGCCGCAAAAAGCTATTTGCAGGAAGATGCTCAGTGCAGTATTATCTATAAAAGCCCCAAACTGAAAACATAAATGGCCAACATTAAAGAGAATGGTTTAATAAATTACAGTACCTCAGTACAATGGAATATTATGTGGCCATTAAAATGATAATTATGCAGAAACATGAAAAATGTTTATGATCTACTGGTCATTGAAAACATACAGAATATAAAATAGTCGGTATGTACCATGCACAAAATGCCCAGGACGTGTATACATTCAAAAGATAATATGTAAAAAAGAACATAGCCGTTAGATTGAGGTTAGTAGAATTTTATAGTGAGTTATAAGAAATATTATTTTTTAAATGTTCTCTTTAAATTTCCACCCAGAAGCTCCTATCATTTCTAACAAGTTAGATGAAAGACTCTTTCTGAGCCCAAAGCAACACTATATAAATTATCATGTTGTATATATCCCCATAAGCCCTTATTTTTTTAAAAAAGATTTTATTTACTTATTTGACAGAAAGACATCACAAGTAGGCAGAAAGGCAGGCAGAAGGAGAGGGAGAAGCAGGCTCCCCGCTGAGCAGAGAGTCTGATGCGGGACTCGATCCCAGGACCCTGGGATTATGACCTGAGCCGAAGGCAGAGGCTTTAACCCACTGAGCCCCCCAGGGCACCCCCCCCCCATAAGCCCTTATTTTTTTTTTTAAGATTTTATTTATTTATTTGACAGAGATCACAAGTAGGCAGAGAGGCAGGCAGAGAGAGGAGGGGAAGCAGGCTCCCTGCTGAGCAAAGAGCCCGATGCATTGTGATGCGGGGCTTGATCCCAGGACCCTGGGACCATGATCTGAGCCAAAGGCAGAGGCTTTAACCCACTGAGCCACCCTGGCGCCCCCCATAAGCCCTTATTATCCTTATTTGTATTTACACTATCATAATAGGACCCCTCTTACCACCACTTTCATCACCCCTTCTGTGATGGCACATAGTGGCAAACATGCAAAAATAGATAAATAAACAAAACAGCTCTCAGGCTAGAGGGAAAATGATTCTCATAAGTGCTCCAGCCACCTGCTGATAGCTGGCAAAGCTCCTGTGATTTTTGCCTGGGTCAGATATTTCACCAAAAGTTTCTGGTGGAGAGAGATCTCCAGTCTGCCCAAACCAGAACACGTGGTCTGAAAACCCAGCAGGGAATTGATTCGCTCTCCGTCTTAAGCCAAGGACACATGCCCAGAGGAATTTCCCCATCATCATGTGTGGAAGGCAAGCAGACCCACCAGCTGATGCCTTCCGCACCCCTGACAGCCAGTAGGTCTTGATGGCACAGAATGGGGTGGGGGTCTGGTCTGCCCAGAATGCTTTCCGCCCCATCATCTGCCTGGAGGACAGATTCCCCAACCTTCCTTCCTTACGATACCATCCTAACCTTCCCACCACATCCTAGCCAACTGCCTTGCTCCTAGACCTTGATTGAGCAAGGTGTGTAAAGCCTGTGTCTCACTTTCTGCCTTTGTAAAAATGCGGATAATGAAAGCTCCTACCCCACAGCACCACGAAGAATTCAATGAGTTAAAATCTGCCAAGCAAAGGGAAAAGGACCTCTCATATAAAAAACACTCGCATAATGTTAGTAATCATTGCATTGTTGCCCCAAGTGGAATTCACCCACCCCCACCCTACTCTACTCTGTACACATACCTCATAAAGAAACATGGTCCCAAACCTGGTATGGGACAGAACCTTTTTGCATGATGTAATTCCTAACCTCCTTCTGGGAAGAAATTAGCGTTGATAAAATGCTTAAGCAATTTTCTGATAAACTTTAATGAGATTAAGACCTCTTCTGGGAAGCCAGTTACCCACCCACTCAGCCGACTGTCAGTCAGAATGTAATGATCTGGAAACAATCCTTCTTTCTTGTATCCAGTCGAACAGTGATAACCTAATCATTCTGTTTTCCTATAAAATTTTTCTGTGGGACAATCTCTGAATAGGCTTGCTTAAGCCTCTTTTCCTTGTGACCTACTTAAGCTAAAACTTTGATACCTGTTTGAAATTAAATGTCTGGAAAAAATTAACAAACCTAACAAACAAAGTACGTAAAATAGCTTATGGCATTGATTTGTATTCTTCTCTAATTTATTATTTTTTTTTACTAAGCCCCCCCCCCCAAGGCAGGTCTTACCCTTATTTTTATCCAGAACATAACATTGTGACTGATACATAAAAGATGGTCAATAAAGTTTTGTTAAGATAATAAATTAATGAAATTACAAATAAACCTTTAAAAACAAATGAAGAGAGCACTTCTTGTCTAGGAGAATGGGGACACTGTATTACATAAATCACCACCAGATTTAGATTCAATTTTAAGTTCACAACTGGCTTTTAGCTGTGTGGCTTGGGGAAAGTTTCTTCACCTTCCTGAGCTTCTGTGTTCTCATCATACTATGGGACTAATAATGTGCTGTAGACATGTCAAGAGTTGAGACAACTTATATGCAGAGTGAATACAATGTCAGGTACATTAGGACCTCAGAACATTTTATTTCCCTCTCTTGCCACTGAATCTCTCTGTGACATTGAGAAAGTCACTTCCTAATTCCAGGTCAGCTTTTTCATCCATAAAGTAAGATATAAAAAAATAAAATAAATAATCCCTTACCTGGCAGGAATATAGTCAGGACAAAATAAGACAATGAATGTAAGAACGTTTTCAAAAGTAATTAAGCCTCAGGGAAGGCTTCTGTTTTTAGCCAAGATGGAGAAACAGGGACCAGATTTACCTTCCTGATTGAAACAATCAAAATACTCAGCAAAACACACGAAGGCTATAGTTTCAAGACACTGGGCATCAAGCAACAACAGACAGTGATACCTGAGAGACGAGGATGAAAATATGTGAGCCCGGCAACTGCCCCAATGACAGCCTTAAGAGAGCATCCAGGCCACAGGGCAGGAAGGTAGAACTGAGGCAGAGTATGATCTCCCTGAGCCTACGAGACAGAGCTGAGTGAGAGTCCAGGGAGACCAAGGCAGTTCAAGTTCACAGACGGAATGCCAGAGAGAAGAAAGTCACACAGACAGAGAACCCTCCCCTAGAGATCTGCAAAGAGTTCCCTCATGGACACAGCGGAATACTGATCAGTGCACACATGTGAGGAAAATGCCTAAAGCCAGAGAAAGAGCCACCCAAAGGGGCTAGAGGGGACCATTTCTAACACTCACATGGAGCAGGAATACTCCCAGCAGTCAGACTGCAAAACCCCCTAATTTGCAGGGCATCAATTAGAGTACGCAGAAAGGTCTTTACCCTGAGATGGGAAACCATTAGTTCTAGACTAGATGCAGATCTAGTCCCACCTAACAAATCTTTAAAGTAAGTTCCAATAGAATCAAACTCTTTCTGATAACTTAATTGAGTCCCAGAACAAAGCTCAGAAATATTTAAAGAAATGCAAAAATATTCAGTGCACAATAGGATTAAAGTGATATCCAATAAAAACTTACCAAGTCCGGGAAAAAAGCAGCAAATTATGATTCATAATGAGAAGGAAAAAAATTAATCAAAAGTCAGCAAAACTAATACAGAATTTAGAATTAGTAAAGGACAATGAATAGTTATTTTAACTGTATTCCTTATGTTCAAAAGTTAAGATATAAAAAAGACCAAAATCAAATTTTTAGAGATGAAAACTGTAATGTCTAAAATGAAAAATATACTAGACAGAATTGGCAGCAGATCAGACCTTGCTATGAAAAAAAAAAGAAAGAAAAGAAAAGAAAGGGAAAAAAATAAGGAATGTGAATACATAGCAACAGAAGCTACCTAAAAATAAACACACAGAGAAAAAAAGAATGAAAATAAATGAACAGAACATCGGTGCACCATGGGGATCACCTCAAGTAGACTAATATGTGTGTAATTGGAGTCCTCAAAAGAACAGAAAGAGGGAAAAAAAAAAGTATTTGAAAAAATAAGAGCCAGAAAAGTCACTAATTTGATTAAAAAGTAAAACAGAACAAAACTATACACTTATACACTCACAGATCCAAGAAGCTCAACAAATTGGAAACACAAGAAATATAAAGAAAAGTATGCCAAGACACATCAGATTCAAATCGTTCAGGACAAAGAATAAATTGAAAATTTTAAAAAGCAGCCAGAGAAGAAAGACATATTATATTCAGAACAACAAACAGAAGGATTACAGCAAATTTCTCAAAGAAAATAAAGCAGGCAGAGGCACCTGGCTGGCTCAGTCAGAAGAGCACGTGACTCTTGATCTTGGGGTCATGAGTTTGAGCCCCATGTTTGGCATAGAGATTGCTTAAAAATAAATAAATAAACTTTTAAAAATAATGTAGGCCAAAATAGTGGAGCGGCATCTTTAAAGCACTAAAGGAAAAAAAAATGTCAACCTAGAAATTTCTACACAGTGAAAGTATCTTTGAAAAGCAAAGGTGAATAAAGACATTTTCAGACATACAAAAGCTTAAAAAACCATAATCAGCAGGCCTATACTACAAGAAATGTTAAAATACATTTTTCAAGCAGAACAAAAATGATGCCAGGTAGAAATATGGGCCTCCACAAAGCAAGGGTAGTATTGGAAATGGTAACTGAATTTATAGCCTTATTTTAAAGGTAATTGAGTATTTACACAAAAGATAATAGCAATGTAGTATGGGACTTATAACACATGTAAAAGTAAAATACATGACAACATTAGCATAAAAGCCAGGAGGGGAGAGATGGAAATGTACTGTTGTAAGGTTTGTATACTATACTCAAAGTGATATAACGTCACCTGAAGGTAGACCACAATGTTAAAGATTTATATTATTAACCTGAAAGAAACTATTAAAATAATAAAACATTATAGATAAAAAGTGAACAAAAGAGATAAAATGGAATCATAAAATGTAATCCAAAGGAAAGCATGAAAAGCAGGAAAAATGGAACAGGGATGCAATGAATAGAAAGCAAATAAGAAGATGACAGATTTAAACATCAGTACTCATACTAAACAAAGGGGTCCAGACACTATAATTAAAAGGTAGAGGTTGTTACATTGAATAAAAAAGGAAGACTCAGCTGTATGCTGGCTATACAAACCCACTTTATTTATATTTATTTATTTATTTATTCATTTACTTACTTACTTACTTATTTGAGAGAGAAAGAGATCAAGAGAGAGCTAGAGAATCTTAAGCAGGCTCCCTGCCCAGCATGGAGCCAGACACTGGCCTTGATCCCACAACCCTGAGATCATGACCTGAGCCGAAATCAAGAGTCAGATGCTCAACCAACTGAGCCACCTGGGTGCCCCCAAACCTGCCTTAAATATAAAAAAGGAAATAAATAAGAATAGAAAGATGAAAAAAATATACACCATGCTAATACCAATCAAAAGAAAGGTAGAATATTTATATTAATGTGAAACAAAGTATATATATATATATATTTTAAAGATTTTATTTATTTGACAGAGATCATAAGTAGGCAGGGAGGCAGGCAGAGAGAGGAAGGGAAGCAGGCTCCCCGCTGAGCAGAGAGCCCGATGCCCAGGACCCTGGGATCATGACCTGAGCTGAAGGCAGAGGCTTAACCCACTGAGCTACCCAGGTGCCCCGAAACAAAGTATATTTTAAACCAACTACTACAAGAAGAATGAAGACTGTTTCATCAGGATAAAGAGGTCAGTTTATGTGGAAAAGGACACAAAAATCCTAAATGATTGTACACCTAATAACAGAGTTTTAGAAAACTTGAAACAAAATCTAAAGTAGAAAGAGAGACCTTAATAGCCAGTACCCCTATTAACATAATTAAGTTTAAAGTTAAAAACCTTCCCATAGAGACAATTTTAAAACATACCCATACATATATAAACAACTGATTTTTGAGAAAAATGCCAAGGCAATTCAGTAGAGAAAGAACAGTCTTGTCAACAAATTATGCTGGAACAATTAGATATTCACATGCCAAAAAAAAAAAAATGAACTTTGATATACATCTTACGCCATATAAAAATTAACTCAAATTGTAAAACTCAAAATGTAAAACCCAAAACTATAAAATTTCTGGACAAAAGCAGAAGGGAAAATCTTTGTAACGTTGAGTTAGGCAATGGTGCCTTAGAAATTACACCAAGAGCACTACTCAGAAAAGAGAGATTGAAAACTTGGACTTGACCAAAATTCATAACTTCTGATCTTTGTAACCTAGTTAAAAGAATGAAGGCAAGCTGTAGTCTGGGAGCAGTATTTTCATATCACACATCTGATAAAGAACTTGCATCTGTAATAAAGAATTCCCAGAACCCAATAATAAGAAAATAAGCAAGGTGTACCTGGGTAGCTCAGTCAGTTAAGCGTCCTATTCTTGATTTTGGCTCAGGTCATGATCTCAGGGTTGTGAGATCAAGTCCCACATTGGGTTGCTTGCTTAGGATTCTCTCTCTCCTTCTTCCTCTGCCCCCCTTTCCCTCCCCTTTGCTCTATCCCAACCCCTCACTTGCCCTCTCACTGTTTTCTTTTTAAAAAAGAAAAGAAAGAAAGGAAGAAGAGAAAAGAAAAGAAGCAACCTCCCCAAAACTGGGCAAAAAACTTGAACAGACACAGTATCAAAGAAGGTACATTAATGTCAGATAAGCACATGCAAATGTGATTGACACAATCAGTAAAAAGGGAATACAATTAAAACCAGAACAAGATGCCATGACACAACAATTAGAATGGTTAAAATTAGAAACACTGAGCATAACAAGCATTGAGGAAGACACAGGATGGCTGGAACTCCCAGAAACTGCTGTAATGAGTGGAAAGTGGTAAAGCACGTTGGAAAAGAGCTTGAGAGTTTCTTTAAAAGTTAAAGACACACCTACCACCTGATCCACTCGTTCCTCTCTCTCTCTCTCTCTCTCTCTCTCGAAAGAGAAATGAAAACATATGCCTCTGTGAAGATTCAGACATGAATGCTAAAGCAACTTGACTTGTAACAGTCTCACATCTAGCAGGTGAATGGGCAAGCCACTGTAATATAATGTATTATATATATAATATAATGTATATAATATAATACAATGGAATGTTACTCAGCAATAAAGATGAATGAACTATTGATACATGCTACAACAAGGGTTAATGTAATTGTGTCAAGCAAAAAATAAAACAGAAAAGAGCACATACTGTACAATTCCATTCATATAAAATTCTAGAAAATGCCAATAATAAGTAGTGACAAAAAGCGAATCTATCACAGTGCGTGTTCTGCGTGTTCTCATTATTTTCATTATGGTACTGATGTCACAGTTGTATTTAAGGCAGAACTTATAAAGTGGCACACTTTAACATGTACAGTGTATTGTATTGTATTTCAGTTATGCCTCGGTTAAAAACAATGAGCACTGCAATGAGGAGGGCCTAGGATCAGCTCCTACTGGGTAGCCAACAGAACAGAGCCAAGTCAGACCTGGCAGCCACCACATAGGACCCACTCTGAGCCTCCTTCTGGTCAGGGGGCCATTCTGCGCCTCCCACTGACGATCCCTGTGACTCATATCTTGGGGGGGGGGAACTGCAGTAAAATTTTTAAGCCAGTAAAACCAAAGCAAGAGACGCCAGTGAAGGCCAAATTAGCTGTCACACCTTATCTGGAAGGCCATTTGACTCGCTCACCCCTCCCTGACCACCCACTTCCTCTAGCAGATAGCAGAGAAGCCTGGTCTGGGACTAGAAGTCTGGCCTCTCCACCCACTCTGAGAACCTTGCTTTCTTCTTCCTGCAAACTGCAAACCATTCTCCAAAAAAACACAAAATCATGATAAAAGGCAGCAGTACGGCCTCACACCGGGCTCTAATGGGCAAATTTGTATGAACAAGGGCAAAGTGAAGGACAGCAAGTAAAACACTGAATTAAAAGCCACTTAAATTAAGAATTCAATAGCATCCACTTAACTAATAAATAGTATTCCTCTTTGCCATTGATCGACTCAGGATTGTAATGAAGAGTTCCAGGGGCAACAGCAGAATGTCTTAATTCATGGTATAAACGTCACCAACTCTTGGGTTCCTAAGATTGAATGTGTCGGAGAAGAGCAGCATGGAGAGCCTGCAGGAATTAATTCTTGGAACATCCCTGCGGGGTCAGCATTATTATACCCTGCTTCTAGGTGGATTTAATATCTGGAGTGCTGGGCAGGGCGCCGTGTGCCCCGGGGATGGGGGGCTCCATAATCATTATTAAGTGATGATGGGGTACAGGGACTGAGCTGGAGCTCACACGAGATCAGCTGTCTTATTTATTTCGAAGTTAAGAGACTGAACAAATGTAGTGTTGTTATTATCATGGTGATGATTATTGCTGTAGCGCATAATAACAGCCCAGAGCTGCCAGAGCTGTGTGGGAAAGACAGCACTAAGTCACAGGCTGCAGAGAGCTGTTTTTTCACAAGACAGAGTTTTGCAAAATAAGGGTTCACTTGAAGGATGCCTCCTAGGCTTACCCTAGACTCCCACCCAGCAGCTCTGCCGGGCTCGCAAACAGACCTGAGCTTCTCACTGCCACTTCTCCTTGGAAAGTAAATGCCAGGTGGCTTTGGTCTGAGCCCAAGGGCCTCCCCAAACACTGCCCTAAGCAGGACGTTGTGGTCACGAAAAGGCAGTTGGGGGGTGAGGGAGGTGGCCGCTCTGAATCTTCTAAATTGGCACAAAGGTCTATTTCCAGCCCCAAATGGGACAGAATGCTTTGGACCAGTGCCATCTCCGGTTTGATGAGTGGGAGTAAGGCCGAATGACCGGAAGGAAGGTACAGAGGGAAAAAAGGTGGTTCTCTCTCTCCTTGGGTGCATTTGGGGGGTGTCCAGTCACAGGGCTGGGATTCCCATCCCAGAAAGTCCCAGGGGCGTGTGGAAGAGCGTGAATGTGGGCAAGAATCCAAGATGGCCTCACAAACGTTTTCCATGATGATCTTGGTTCACACTTGAGGAAATCGAAGCTAAGAAGGACAAAAGGAGGGGTGCCTGGGTGGCTCAGTGGGTTAAGCCTCTGCCTGTGGCTTGGGTCATGATCCCAGGGTCCTGGGATCGAGGCCCACATCGGGCTCTCCTGCTTCCTCCTCTCTCTCTGCCTGCCTCTCTGCCTACTTGTGATCTCTGTCTGTTAAATAAATAAATAAATAAATAAATAAATAAATAAATAGAAGGACAAAATGATCAGCTCAAGGCTACCCGGCTGGAGGAGGTCTCCCTGGCTCCATGTCTCAGGGTCCCTTTGGTCACATCATGCTTACAGTCCCTTGGCAGGGTAGTGAGGCTGAAAGATGAGACAGCTGAGAGACGATAAGCAACAGGTGTGTCTTAACCATTTACTAGGTTTCTACTCTATAGACAGGCCCGATGGAAACTCGGGGGCAAAGACTTAGTGACCTGCCCTCAGAGAGTTGGCTTTCTCACTGAGGAGGTCAGGCCTATTCCCAGGAAACCCTCCAAGAGAAACATCAGGGAGTTTATAAAATAAAATCGAGAATCCCACAGATCCTGTGCAAATGCTAAGAGATGGCTCCAGGAGTGCCTTCTTGAGGGTGTGTCCTACGGAGCCGCGTCATACACAGATATTCTGAAATCGCCAGCACACACGAAAGCATCATGAAGCCTTTCTTTTCCCCTGGATATATTCAACAGATGGGGCCTGCTCAGCACACGCCAGCCAGTCCAGCCTGCACCAGACCACGTGAGTCCTCTCACTGCATGCCACGAGCTTTTGTTTCTAGGCATAGCAGCCCGGGCTGGGGGAGTTTCAGGCCCTGCCAAGGCCAAGCCCCCAGAGAACATCCTGGACCTCTCACAAAGCCTGACGGTGCCCCACAGCCAGCATCTGCTGGTGCAGATTCTCCAAGACCAGAGCCTCCTCTGGTCCCCCTGGAAAGCTGTCCACCTTGCCGTTGCCTTTCCAATCCTCCTGTGGCACTGCTGTCACCCCATGCTCCCACGGGAAAGCCTTCTGGGTCCCACACATGGACCATCTCCACCGGGCCTAGCCCACTCTTCTGCCCTGGCCTGGGAACTACCCCAGTGCCCACAGGAGCCCTGTGCTCTGGCCTGACTCGGTCCCTCGCCATCCCACAAACGCAGTGCTGGGAGGAGGCTTTCTGCCATCTTGCAAGTCCTTCCCATCCTCCATCTTGCTAAATCTTATCTGTACTTTGGGACTGTCCTCCATGTGCAGACTGCCATAGCTCACATACCCCTCCGTCCCCTGGGTCCCCAGAACCCTTACAAGTGGGGTCCTCACATGGCACAGCATCACACCACATTCAGCTCTGCACCCGCACCCCTTGAGTCACCAGAGTTAAGGATTGGGAGACTGGAACAGACACAAAGGTAACCTAGCTGCTCCGACCTTTTTTTCAGGTAGAGGAATAAAGAACCTTCAAAAATGGACTGAATGTGCGCAGCTGAGCTCTGTGGCAGCCTTCGAATGACCCTCCTGTCCTTCCCTGCTGCCTCCCCCAGCAGAGTCCTGAGGGGGTGAGCGGTGAGGCAGTACTGGTGGGCTGTCTGTGCTCTAGCCACTGAGGGACTATTTCCTTTCAGTCCGGGACTCCTGGGTGACCCAAAAGCTACCAAAAAACTCAGCCAAAAGCAGCAAGGGACATAAGCAGGCAATATGCAAGAGCAAATCCAAGTAAACAAACCTACAAAGAAGTCATCAAAGATATGCAAATTAAACCACCCAAGCCCCGCCCCCCAATGCAAAGTACGGCAATAAAGTACCATTTTATGCCTATAAATTCGCACAAAACAGAGAATCCATAAATCAAAGGCTGGCAGGACTGTGGGGAATTGACAACATCCAGACATGGCTAACGGCATTCAGATCTGGTGCATGGGAGGGAAACATTTAGCAAAGCGTGTCGAGACCCACAGAGATCTTGGTGCCAGATCACCAAGCAATCCCACCACTGGGATTTCATCCTCCAGGAGAGAACGGGAATCTGCAGCCCCACACTTGCTGAGTCAGCACCGCTTTAGGCCAGCGCGTGGGTGACATCTCTACAGTCAATTAATGAGCCGGTCTTTGTCCCACAGAACATAGCCAGCCTGGCTAACATCAATTACAGTCAGAGGCTGAGCTGTAATCACTGGATGAATCAGACTGAACTGCTCATTGTTTAAAATGACCACAGAATCAAATCACCTGGATGAAGAGAACGGGGATAAATCAGAGAGAAACAAAGGAAGGAGCGCTCGCCGCCACGTGGCCTTTCCCACGGCTGGCTCTGTATCACAGCACTGGGAAGCCACAACCCCACTCCCCCAGCTCGGCTTGACCAAGGACCTTCTGGGGTCTTCTTCTGAGGGGCTGGGTTCCAGCCATCAGACACGACCATCCTGGTTTCACGGGGTGGGGGGGGACAGCTTTTCCGTGCGCTGGCAAGCCATGCTTCGAGAAGCTGGCTGCTGGGGTTGGGATTAGGGAAGCCGGCGAGGGCTACCACCAAGTCACCATGGCAACAGTCTCCCTGGCATCACCCTCCCCTAACCCGGCCAGCCCCCACCAACTGGTCTGCTCACGCGGGGACCGTGACTAACTGTTTCTCCATGCAGCAGACACTCCCCACAGGCTCGTGCCCGAGAGTGAGCCACCAGGGCAGCCCAGAACCCTCTACCTTCACAGAGGGCTTCGCAAGCATTCTCCACCTGTTCCCTCAGGTCAGCCCAGCAGCAGAACAAGGAAGAAGGCCGGGGTGCTGAGAATGAGAACCAGAGCAGCCCCTGGAGGAGCTCATAGAGGAGCCAGACCCGCCTCTCTCTGGGAAGGACCTGCCTTCCAGGCCTGGTGGTGCCACACACTGCTGTGTGACCTGAGCCTCTCACTTAACCTCTCTGATTGGGGGTCAGGGGAGGACAAGACCAGAGCCAGAGTTTGTAGGTTTGCAGATTAAACAGATGTGTGTAAACATAAAAACGGGTGTTCTGACATGGGGCTGCCTGGTTTGCCATGGTTACGACATTGGAAAGGACCCACTGTCTACTCTCTGTCCACCATAAACCCTCCCGGATCACTACCGTTTCCTCAAAGAGAGAATGCTCCACCTCCCCCCAAAGCAGGAGGGGCATGATCTCAAAATAAAGAATAATCCTTTATTGGATAAATTGAGCTTCATAAAAATTGTCTTTTTTTTTTCTCTTGCTTGCTTTCAGACTGGTGAACACTTTGGTGATCACTCGTGAGGAACCTGAGGGATGATGTCTGGGGACCTCTGAAGGGTCAGTGACTCTAGAGAAAGTGGCACGGCAGACGTTGCTGTCCCAGAAATGGCCTTGACTTCCCTGTGAGAGGGACCATTGGCACCAGGAAGCCAATTGTACGCTCCTCAGCAGTTTCTCCAGGTTAACCTCTGTTGGGTCCCCAGTGTTGGATCCCCCAATAATGGGTCCATGGTCAAAGGAGCGAGACTGATACAAAGCGAAGGTCAAGCAAAGCTTTATTTCGCACCAAGCATCAAGAATCAAAACGACCGCCAAATAGACCGGTCAGGGCCGCCCCTTACAGAGAGGGCGACCTCTCTCTATTTCACAGAATAGCTTTTTTTTTTTTTTTAATTTTAATAAACATATAATGTATTTTTATCCCCACGGGTACAGGTCCACAGACTAGCTTTTAAGGGCAAAGGCCATGTGGTTGGGCCTGGCCACGCACAGGTGACCAATGAAATTGTAACATACAGAGAAAGCTGCACAGTCATGTTAGGTCACACATCAGTGACCAATTGAATTACAATTTACCCTAGTAGATATTTGAACCAGCCTATCACCTTGGTCAGAATTGGTGCCCAAAAGGTGCCCAAAGGGCGGGGCCCATACTCCTTGGTAACTAGGAGACAGTATGCACACTTTACTGATTGGATGTCTCCACCTGATCCGACTCATCCCTGCATTCGGGCTGTTATCTCCACCTGACCTGACCCACCCTTGTATTTGGGCTTTGTTACCTGGGACTGGTTTCCCAGACTTGCTTTTAAATAAGTTCCTCTGGGGTGGGGGTGGGGGGCAGGGTCAATTTAAGTTTTACTGCATAAACAACAAAATGGCTGTTCAACCGAGGTGGGGCCGCTCTGGCTAAATAGGCCCTTACACCTCTTCTCTCAGAGGAGTCGGTATCAGTGTAGGAAAGGGCCCTTGGTCCAAAGTGCAGCGCCAACCTGCACCCTACCCCTGCATGGCCTTGAGGTCCTGAGTTGACCTTGTGCACTTTGTGAGGGACAGAACTCTGGGGACTCTGGTTCATGGTAAAGCCACGGGAGGCCCTCCAGGGTGAGAAATGGAAACCCATCTCTGACTTCCTGTGAGGCGCAGGAGACCCCAGGCCTCTTCTAACTCGCGGGGGTTTAAACTTGTGCAGGCACCAGAAAAGTCTGTAAGGCCTATTCAAACAGATTCCTAGACCCGGCTTGGGAATTTCTGATTCGTGTTCCTGGGGTAGGGTCCAAGAACTTGGATCCCCAACAATCTCCCAGCAAGTTGATGCTGATGCTACTGGTCTGAAGCCCCATTTCGAGAACCGTGACTTCAAACTGGTCCTTCCTAGGAGCTCCTGGACCTACCACAAGGCATCTGGAAAGCGGGGGTGGGGCCAGAAAGGGGCTGTGGGCTGTGACCAAAAGAAGAGGGTGAAGCCAGGGCGAGGGAGTGCCAATGCAAATGTGGGAGTCTGGCGGAAGCTTGACAGTTCCCGAGGCTACAGAATTTCTCCGCAGGGTGCCTGTAATCCCCATTCACAAAGGGGAAGTGTAATTTACAACTGTGTCAGTAAACACTGAGAGGCATCCTGGTGGGAGCCTGCCTCCCACAGCCTTAAAGGGCTGGCTAGAGGCACATTGCTGGGGGGCACAGAGAGGGGCGGATACCTACTGTCTCCCCCAGCTAAACAGCCCGTCCACTCCTAGGCCAGGCCGCCCAGCTGGGTGCAGCTGCCCTAAACCAGGGAGGCTGAGGAGCCCACATTTCCATTCTCAACTCCTCCCTGTCTTTTGCTCATCTGCTGGGCTCCACTATGCTCAGAATCTCAATCCCGTCTGGATGGATCTTGCACAGTTTCTTCTTGCCCAGCATCAATGCCAAACCTGAGTTAGGGTCCCTGCACTAGGAATGAAGAGGTCTGCAGGCCCAGTTCAAGGCCTGCCCCTGACACTGTATGTGGCCTGGCCAAGTCCCTTACGACATCTCGGAGGGAGCCTCAGAGTCTCCATCTGCCAAAGGGGCATATTGATTATTACCTGACTTGACAAGGGAGAAACTGGATATGCATGTGTGTTAAAAAACGTAGACATACAACACAATACAAAGCATTCCATAAGACCAATGAAGACTAACACTCTCCACCAAACTTTAGGCAGGCTCCTCTTGACTATGCCTTGACCTTGATCCTGTCTGTACTGGGCCCGTGCAGGCCAGTTTTAGCAAGAATCCTGCTATGTCAGTTGAGCTAAAATCCCCCTACCCTGAGGTCTCCTCTTAGTCATTTTCCATCCACTGGCCTCTGCCCGGTTCCTTGGCTATCAATCCCCATGTTTCCTTGTTGTATTTGGCCTTGAGCTCGGACCCATGCTGAAGTCTCTTTTCCTGACGGCACGTTTCTGAATCCAATCTGTCTTTACTCCCATAACTAGTGGCTGACTCTGGTTCCATTGGAAAATAGGAGGTTCCTAGAACTTTAACGCCAGAATGCTCCAGTGCAAATCCCTGCTCATCTGTGATTATCTCTTCATGGGGGCCAGTCACTCTCCGAGCAGGGTTTGCTCATCTCTAGAGCAGTAGGTGTGGTGAACTGTTCCCAACATGTGGACCAAATGAGTGCGGTAGGGGAAGCAAGGGGCCCAGTGCTGGCCTGTGGTTGGGAGCACAACAAAGGACCACCATTTTCCCTCTGATCTCATTTCAGAGAAAACTGACCATGGAAAGGCATGGCCTTACTTCTGCAGCTGTCCCGACAAACAGACACCTTGTGACTCTCATCCCACCGATATCAGACAAACCGCCCATGAGGGGTGCTTCCAAAATCCCCTATTCCTCAAAAGGACCAGGATCATGAGAATAAGAGAAGAGACTGAGAAACTGACCCACGCTGGAAGGAGGGACAACCTGGGATTCTGAACTGGGCCCTGCTGCCCAGAGCGTATGATTGAGACATTTAGCAAAACTTGCTTAAGTACCTGAGGATGAGAGCAAGAGTGTGTCCATGTTAATGTCCCGATCTTCTGGCTGTGCTGTGGTTCTGCAGGAGAATGTCCTTGTGTGCAGAAAGAACACACTAGAATGTTCTAGGGTGATGGGGCAGGTGGTTGGCACCTTACTCTCAAATGGCTTAGGGAAGAAGGAGGTGGTTTGCGCTGTACTGTAACTTTTTTGTAAATTTGAGATTATTTTAAACCAAGAAAATTATCCCCCCACCCCCCAAATAAAAATGAAATAAAGAAAGGTTTATGTGCTGATGCTCTGAGAGCTTTAACTGGTCTGGTGGAAGCAGGACTCACTAAAGTGCAGGCCTTCCCATCTCAGGACACGTGCTCTTTCCGCTGAGCCCCTGCAGGGCAGAGGGCATCCAGGAAGCACTTAATGAGTACTCTGGAAAACATCTTGGGTTCTAGCGCTCACACTGCCTTTAACCACAGGAAGCCCCTTTCCTTCTCAGCACATCGGTCTCTTCATCTGTAGAATAAGCAGGTGGGGCAGGAGCCTGGCGTCCTTAACCATGCAGGGCGCTGTCACCGCTGACATGTTTGGCAAAGCATCCATGATCCCACACAGCCAAGAGTTGCCCTGCATGCAAGCACCGCCCAGCAACCAGACTTGGTTTTGCTCGCCATTTTAGTAGGAGTTATTCACCATTTGAAAAGAAACCTCATCCCAAGAGCTAGGCTGCTGTCCGTGACCAAAATGCCCACCTGAGCCACACGTGTGACTCCGCACAGGGCAAGCTTCTGACCCCTTCCCAGATCTTCACTGTGTCTCTCCCTGCCTGAGCACTGACTTAGTGAAACACGCAGTTTTATTGCAAGTTACTCTCATTTCTCTCTTACGTTATCATTAGCGTTACAGAACGGATTTTTAAAAATCTTACGCATAGGTGGGTTCATACGTATTCATGAGTTTCGTTCAGGCTGCGAGATGTTTGTTATCTTGTGCAGCATGGACCAACCCTGGTGGAGACCTACCATCCCCTCTAGCGGGCTCCACCTCATTCTGTTAAAGGGCTTGTACCCATAGACATTTACATTTTGTGAGATTATCCATTTTTCACTCTTGCAAATAAGCCCGCAGTGAATATCTTGGCACCTGCCTCTTTGGTACATGATTAGTTTCTAAAGTAGGTCAAATGAGATCAATGTGCAAGGTCATTTCCTTCTGGCCATGCCCCTCCACTGCTCATCAGCTACTCCCCACGGCAGCACAGACACCACAGGACGGGAACATGTCTCTTCCTTTTCTGGCCCACACCTTTCACTATCGACAACTGACCAGTCCCTGGAGACAATTCACCCAGTGTTAGAGAAGGCACATGCTCACCGCTTGACAGCAAGGCCACCACACCGATCAGCCCGGATACCATGCCGCCAGGCAAAACATGCTCCATGGTAATTTACATCATTCAAAATGCATTTTGTTCTGACAGCCA
This sequence comes from Martes martes, assembly GCF_963455335.1. NCBI lineage: Eukaryota > Metazoa > Chordata > Mammalia > Carnivora > Mustelidae > Martes > Martes martes. The sequence goes on along the minus strand of NC_137901.1, from coordinate 25,728,449 downwards.
ACTCTTTCTGCAATTGGGTCTTCATGTCTATCAATATGGTAACCCAGCCCAGAGGGACAAGGGAAACCAAATTCTCCCTCCCACTCCCACTCACATCAGTTTCTCTCCAAGGCTTGGCTGAGCCCACCGGTCTGTGGTTCGCAGGTAGAAATCTTTTAGATTTTCAGCTTCTGAATGTCTCTATCTTATATGTGACAAATGTGAGCACTTTCCCCAGGCCTTCACTCAAGATATAGCCCCTTCTGCAGCTGGGCACAGCATCTGGCCGATGGTTTTCCATAGGTGGATGGGTAAGGGCACACTTGGGGTGAAATGTTGGGAAATACCAAGCCACACGCTTGTTGCACACATTGACCGGCCAAATCCAACAGGACACTTGGCATAACTACAAGCACTTTGTTGATGTATTCATTTTGTTCAACCCGGCTTCGTCCATGTGTTACTTTATTCACATGTATCTAGATCTAGATCTAGAAGCCCAAAAGAAAATTTTGCCCTGGACACTTGCTAAAAACAGCAAGACAGGCTTGATTCAAGCTACTGCGGTGTGGGAAAAAGACCTCAGGATAAAACTGAGCACAATTCCCAATTCAACAAAGACAACAGGGAATGTGTAGTCAAGGAACAGAGCAAGGTGGCCAGTGGGTGGAAATTACTAAGAAAACTTGCTTACATATCAAGGGTAAGGGGATTCTTGCTAAAGACAGACCAAGGACTTAGACACCAAGGGTGGGGATGAGGAATTTGATCGGATATCAAGGGTGATCAGATATCAAGGCTCTGAAGGATTCTTTGCTAAAACTGGGCTGGGCAAACCAAGGTTGAAGGCTAGTGGAGAAGAAGCTCAGAGGAGCCTGACTGAAGCCTGGTCAAGGAGGGGTCCTTGTAGGTATGGCTATAGCTTTAGATAAGCATATGGGTGTACAAATAGATATTGACATACATATAAATATACATACACGTATAATCGGGCACCATGTTGGAATCTGAGGATGAAGTGGTTGGGGAGAAAAAGGCGCTGTGTAGAAAGAGCACAGCATGAGGAACTTCTCCACACTGGGTACTAAGAGAGTGTGAGTAGACCAGAAGCACCATGATCAAAGCACGAAACCCACAACAAAGATGTTCAAATCTCAAATTACAAGGCAACTGAAATTATGGGGAAAGCCAGGAACACATCTAAAGGCTTTCAGGAGATTCCTAGGAGCTGACGGAAGGAAGCCCACAGACTGAAGGTAGAAGTCACCTTAACGGGTAGATGATTCTGGCAATGTTTTATTCCTAGAGTCATTTCCTTCCGAGCCTGTGTCCTGGAGGTTCACTAGACTGTTCTGAAGCTCGTGAGGAAAGACCATCTGTTGTCCCAATTATCTCACAATTGTCTCCAGAGCTGATGGTCCCCAGGGCTCAGAGCTGCCCCGGTCCCTTACTAGTTGGGCAGTTGGGGAGAGATTCTTAGAGAGAACTCTCAGCTGTCCCTACCACCCCAGCCCCTTTGTCCACAGTGACAAGAAGAATCACCTTGGTTGTCATGGGGAAAGGGCCAAGTTGGACCAAACTCCTTAGTAACAGCCTCCACCTGAAGATATTTCAAAGAAATGTACCCAGATGCTTTAAAACAATCTGTGAAGAAAAACTTTTATATAAGCAAAGAACAGTGAAACAAATTTATGCATAGTCTGTAATAACTGCCCATGATATAGTATTTAGTAAAAACAACCAAGCAAACCAAACCAAATAAGACACATACACCAGTACTGACAGTCTTAACCTCCTATGTATAGAAAAGACATTAGAAAGTGTCTGGCAAGGATTCCATTCAAGAGGGTGTTAGACGTTCATGCTTTGTGTCAGCCACCCTGACAATACCCCAAATATATTTTATAGCAAAAATTAAGAGAACATAGCCATGTTCAACAGCAGGATTTAGAAATCAAACAGGTAGTGAGAAGGGCTGATGCTGTGGGTCTGGGAAACACGGAGTCCTATAGCACAAAGAGGCTACCGGAAGTCCAGCCCCTGGGGTGTCATACCCTCACAGCAGGCAAGGGGCCAGAGCCATTGCCTGAAACCAGGGGTAGGTGTCCATCTGCTGATCATAGGAGGCAGCTCATTCAAACTGCTTCTGGCCACTCTCTGCGGCTACACTCCATGAAACCAAGTACCTTGGGAAACTGGAGAACTCAGAAACAGTCTCACACTAGGATCCAAGCCAGGCCAGCCACTGGCTTCGTGACTGGATCTGCAATATTCCCACCATAAAAGCAAGTGGGAACCATGTGAGGTCAGTAGAGGACCAGATACTGCCCCAAAGGCCCTAAAGAACTGGGCAGAGGTAAACACGGTGTCACCATACGGAGAAGAGTGAGCACTGGGCAGAGGAAGAAAAACAGCCGGGTACTTAGAAGAGACTGCAAAGCACAACGAAGGAGAGGACATGAAGAAAGACAGCCAGCAAAGTCCACAATTGGAAGAGGAATGGACCCAAGAAGAAACAAAACTGATAGAAAAATCTAGGAAAAAAAAAATGTAAAGCATCATCCCTCAGTATCCACAAACACAGAACAACCACTGTAAAAAGAAAAAGAATTACCAAACAGTAACATAGAAACAAAGTAGAAATAGCTCTATGCAAACAAGAGCATTAAATCCTGAAAATTAAAAGTAGGGTCACAAAAGTAAAATGTAATAAATTAAAAAATCTGTACTGGTCATCATGATAATATAAATTAGTGAATTATAAGATAACATTAGGGGATTTATCTAGAATGAAACATGGAGGGATGGAGATTTTTAAAACTATAAAAGTTAATTAAGAGATCCAGACAGTAGAAGGATAGGGTCCAACGTGTCTTAGAGACATCCCCAAAGGGTCAAATGGAAGGCGTAGTGAAAAACAATGTTCACAAAGGTAATGGCAAAGAATTTCCTAGCCATGAATCAAAACTGGAGTTCCTGGATTAAGAAAGTATTTTTTTAGGACAATAAAAAGTCATGAACAGGAGGCACAAAAGTAAAAGCATGCTTGGACACATAGTAGAAACAGCAAAGAGTGTGAAAACAAAGGGAAAAATCTTCTTCTTTTTTTTTTTTTTTTTTTTTTTTTTTTTTTTTTTTTGAGAGAGAGAGAGTGAGACCGCACATGAGCAGGGGGAGAGGCAGAGGCAGAGGGAGAGAATCTCAAGCAGACTCCATGCTGAGTGCGGAACCCATCACGGGGCTTGATCCCAGGACCCTGATGGGATCATGACCTGAGCTGAAGGCAGATGCCTAACTGCCTGAGCCATCCAGGGGCCCCAAGATTGTATTTTTTTTTTTTTTAAAGCAAAATCGATAGCTTTTGAATCAGGAGAGGAGAAAAAGTAAATAGCAGAAACGTAATGAGTCTAGCAGGAGGGAGAGAAAAAAAATTTTAAAAAGTCATAAACAAACACTATGAAAAAACATGTAAAAGAAATAAGTCTATATCACTAATCACAAAAAACAAAACTGGATTGAAATCACCTAGTGAAAGAAAGACATACCCTCATCCTGGGTAAGAAAAAGAAAAAAAAAACCCTGCTAAATAGTGTTACAAAGACATCCAACAGTAATTCAAAGAGACGGAAAAGAAGGTGATAGAAAAAGACAGTCCAGGCAAGTCTTAAGGGTAAAAGAGAGTGGATCTCACACTACCAGTGTCCAATCAAAGAGAGAGGGACAGAGGGGTAAATATAAATGAGGTTTTTACAAAATAAGTTAAAAGTTCACCTCAAGAAGTTAGTAAAACAACAACATATTAAACACAAAGAAAGTAAAAGAGCTGTGGGGAGCCTAGGTGGTTCAGTCAGTGCCTAACTCGGTTTCAGCTCAGGTCAGGATCTCAGGGTCTTGAGATCAAGCCCCCTGTGGAGCCCCTCCCCCTGGCTCTGGGCTCAGCTAGGAATCTGTGGGTCTTCCTCTCCCCCTGCCCCCTCTCCCAGCTCAGGCAGTCATGTCCAATCTCTCTCTCTCTCTCTCTCTCTTAAATAAATAAATCTTTAAAAAACAAAGTAAAAGAGCTGAAATAATAAAGCTAAGAGCATATATTAATGAAAGAGGAAATTTAATTATCAAAAGATAAAGCTAGTTCTTTGGAAGACAAATCCTTAGCAAGAAAAGGACAAGTGGTAAGACCAGAAAAAACAAACAAACAAAAGAAAACAAAAAACAAAAACCTGGTAATAGGATTTAAATGGAGATGTCTTGACAAAAACAGTAGATGTTTCCTAAATCAAAAGAGAAAGGATTAACTGAGTTAGAAAAACACAAGCGATTTTCATTAAAAATATGTAAATCATCACTACTGATTCAAGAAGTAGAAAGCCTACATACACTAATAACCCCAACAGAAACTCAACTGATGTTTAGAAATCTGCACCTCCCTCCCCAAGGGCATGGGCTAAGAAAGTTTTGTAGGCAAGTTATGCCAAATCCCTATGGAATAGCTAATCCCCATCCAGAGTAAACTGTTTCAGAGAACAGAATAAGAGGGAAAACTAGCAAGATGATTTTATGAGGCGAGCACAACCTTAATAAACTACAGGGTAGTAAAATCAAAGAAAATTATAGACCAGTCTCACTTATGGCAAGACATACCAAAAAATCCTATTCAAAACAGTCTCAAATCAAATTTTGCTGTGTACAAAAATTACATCATAATCAACTACAGTTTATCTTAGAAATGTAAGAAAGTTCATCCTCAGAAAATGTATTAATATGCCAAATTATGAGATTAAAGAGGAAAAATATATGAACAACTTAGTAAATGCTGAAGAAAAAGCATTTGACAAAATTCAGACCTATGCATGATAACTTAGCTGACTAGGAATGAAAAAGAACTTCTTTAATTTGATGAAGATACTTATTAAAAACAAATGGCAAACATATCTAACTGTGAAATTGTAGATGTATTTTCATTAAAGTCAGGACGCTAACAGAAACACCACTATCACCTGTGCTATTCATCCCTGATTTCAAAGTCCTATCCAGTGCAAAAGACAAGAAAAGCAAAAGTATAATCATTGAAAAGAGACAGAACTCCTATTATTTAAGATGATATCACTGTTCCCGATGCGCCTAAAACCAAGATGATGAAGTCACTCGCCAAGATGACTGGAAGGGCATAAAAGAGAATCTGACCAAATGGAAAGGTACGTACCCAGTTCATGGATGACAAGAGTCAACATGGTGTTGCTAACTCTTCCCCAAATCCATCTGGAAACCAACACGTCTTCAATCAAAATGCCATGAAGTTTACCACTTCACACCTATTACTTCATACTACCCAAGAATGTGAAATGGTGCACTTTGGAAAACAGTCTGGTAGTTTCTCAAAAGGTTAAACATAACGCTCTTACCTATGTTAAAAAGGTGACCCTCTGACCCAGTAATTTCATTCCTAGGTATATACCAGAAGAAATGAGAATGTGTCAACACAAAAACTTGCACACAGATGTTCACAGCAGGGTTATTCATAAGAACCAAAAAGACAATTGAGCCAAAAAGAATTAGCAATCTCAGAAAGAAATTCACAGATAGATGTCAAGTTAGTATATGGCAACCTTGACACATGGTGAATTAGTAGGGATAGGGTAGACCCTTCCATCAGTTTACCCATAAATGGAAAAAAATTAGATTGTTACCCTATGAAGTTTAAGAGAACAAGGAAATTCCATTTCACACTCAAAGTAGTAAAAATTCTATAAGAGTTGTTATATGTTAGGAGGAAGGGGAAAGAATTGAACACTGAAAAGGGCGGGAGGGTTCAATGGTATCTACATTTTATTTCACAAGGAAAGAATCCAAATTAGTATGAAATACTAAGATTGATTAATGATGGCTCATGGTTTATAATAATATAGTATAGTAATATAGTATAGTATAGTAAATAGTATAGTAATTACTATAGTAATAATAGCGAATGTACAGAATTTCTCTGTACATTTCTACACATTTGAAATAATCTCTACTTTTTTTTTATTTATGAAATAATCTCTACTTTTTAAACTTCCATGGAAATATTACCAGGACATATGCCAAACTATTAAGAGTGTTTTTTCTCAGAGTAGTGAAAATGTGGGTGATTTGCTCCTTGTTTCTGATCTTCTATATTTTTCTTCCTTCCTTCCTTCTTTCCTTCCTCCCTTCCTCCCTCCCTCCCTTCCTTCCCTCCTTTCTTCTGATGATAAGCAGGTGGTACTTGCTAAGAAGGGAGAACATTAAAACTATCTAAAAGGGAAATAATCCACTTTGTCACTGCTATCCTGCTAAGAAACTCTCATCGTAACTTGAATAAAAGGATAATTTCTGTAAACTTCATGGCTTCTTCTACTTCTCATGCCACCTCCATTCATCTGTGTTGTGACAAGTATATGAAGCCAATAGGCAAAGACTCATGATAAGTTGTTTGTTCTAGTTACACCTGGTTATTAGTGACGGAGCTGAACCAAGAACTAGTGTTTTAGGACACATAATCTCATACTTCTTTGGCTATACCAAACTACTACCTCTTAACAACCCAAATCGGCCCTTGGAATAGATGTACACAGCTACTCCTGGCTTCCAAATAGTTCTGCTCTAGGGTGCATTTGTTAAATCAGGTATTTTGATTTTGAATCCCATTTTCTCACCAAAACAGCATTATGCTAACCAAATCAAGTTCCCAGAAGCCACCGTCTTCTCTGAGAGAGCTGTCATCTCTACCGGGATGATTCTCCAGGCATCCCAAACTCTGCATTCCCAAAACTAGGCTGTTCCCATTTTGCCCAAGCTTTCCCAGTCTCCCCTACTGTGATGAGTGTGCCTTGGTCCACACAGGAGCCCCATCCAGAAACTTTTGCGAGTTCTCCCTGTCTCGCCCTGCCCCTTCCTCTGCCACCACGTACCCACACTTGCTTGTCACTGCTGGAGTCTAAACTTTCACCAGATTCTGGTGAGTGTGCCTCTAAGGTATATCTCAGTTCCATCCACTTGTCCTGGTTCTCCTTCCCCTAATGTGCTCCAGGCCACCATCCTCTCCCCTGACCTCGGTCACTCATAGGACCCTTGGCAAGAAGGCAAGGAGTAGTCTGGTCTGCCGGGGAGGGCCTGGGCTCTACTGTTTGGGGTGGTTGTTTGTTTGTTTGTTTGTTTTAAGATTTATTTATTTATTTGACAGACAGAGATCATAAGTAGGCAGAGGCGGGGGGAAGCAGGCTCCCCGCCAAGCAGAGTGCACAACGCAGGGCTCGATCCTAGGACCCCGAGATCATGACCTGAGCCGAAGGCAGAGGTTTAACCCATTGAGCCACCCAGGTGACCCTGGGGTGCTTGTGAGGTCCATGAGCATCTGCTCTTGTCCCGGCTAAAGATCTCCTTGCAAAAGTGCCCTCAGCAGCCCCCACCTGGCACACACACTAATGCTACCCATTCACTGACCTTTCGCTTCACAGAGCATTCCTCTTGGGTCCTTGTCATTTCCCACTCGAAGCCAGAGTTATTCTTCCTAATGATTGGAATGACTTATTACACGGGAAGAGCCACAAGTGAGCAAAACAGTGACTTAATTACAAGAAAGTTTCGATCTCTAGCAATGGGAAATGAATCGATTAATGCATACCAAGCCAGCCCTAACTAAAATGGCAGATAGCTTATGTAAACAAACCCTGCAAAAATATAAATGACTGCTCATGGCCAGCACCCCAGCATTCCACCTATCCCTACGGTTTTCTAGAAGACAGCAGACTACTCGTCAGGATGGTTCCCCTCTGTAGAGCTCGGTGTTGTTGCGCTACTGTCCAGAGCTTTGGGACGTGCATCCAGGGGGGAATTTTGAGCAATGGATCATGCATTTCACTGAGTTCCCTGCAGGGAGGATACACGGCGCTTGGTCTCCAAGCCCAGCAGAACGGAATGCCTGACACAGAGCTTGTGAAAACGAACCCAGTCCAAATTCCGGACTCAGAGACCTAAAAGGTGGAGCCCAGGAAGGCCATTCCACTTGCCAAGATGACACAGTTTGCCTTTGGTGGAGCTGGGATCGCCTGAGGTCTCCTGATCCTCAGTCCACACTGTTTTATGCGTTCAAAGGGAAAAATGTGTATTTCATATTGCAGCTTTCAGTGACTGAACTGGTCACGTCACCATCTTCCAAGAAGCAGACACACAGCGCGGAGTAGTGCTGTGGGACACCTTGGTATGAGTCTCAGCTTGCCCCCTTCAGCCCCTAACGATCGTGATTTAAAATCAATGGGAAACTGAAGCCCTTTAAATTCCCATCATCGGCTAAGCAGCTTTATGGGAAGAACATCAAGCGACACGGACCCACAAACTACAGACCTGTTTTCTCTCCGCAGAGGCAGGTCTGATTTTGGAAATTTGCTTCTGGAAACATCTTAGGCCTGGGATCCTGAAAATGAACTCAGGATAAGGAAGAACGAGGAGAGAAGGACAGATGGAATTTGAGGACATGGAAGAGGACAAGGGACATGAGAAGAACTGCATGAAGCACAAGATCCCCAAGACAAGAAAATGACCTCAGATTTAAGAACCGGAGATGACTTCCAGAATTCTCATTATAAAAATTCTTCCCGTGCCTCAACCCTTGTCATTCCTGCTCTTATCTTCTTGTTTCTGGCTATACAAGTGGCCATAACAGGGCTGCACACGTGTTCCAAGATTACTCTAAGCTTTTCTGTCCCCAACGAAAGTGCAAAATAAATAGCTATTCTCCATGCATTTTGAGAATTTGAAATTCACAGCTATGCTGAGGAAAGCTCGGGCTCCTGATAAGCTGTTTCACAAGGTGCAACGTGCACGGTGTATGGCTGCATAACGAAGTACAACGCAGGACGGTGAGGACACACCTGAATTTGGGCAATGGACACTTGGGGTCGTCTCTGCTTCCTGGCAACTTTTGAGTTGAGTTGAGTTGCGTTGAGATTTCAACAGAAATCAGGCAGCATCCCCTCTAGTGTGAAATTTGGAGACAGACCTCTTAGGTTTATAATCAACAACAGAGTTCCAGAACTTATAATTTATAGCCACAAAAATAGCACACACATTTTTAAAAATTTTTTCAAAAATGTATTATTAAATCAACCTCCCTTCTGCCAGGTGGTACATCCTCTTTCGGGGCACTGGGAGCCCACGGGAGCAGGCGGGGGCGGGAGGAGAGAAATATGGGTTCAGACATGAAGATGGCTGTCGAAAACAAGTGACTGCGGTGGCTCCCTGTGACAGATTATTTCCAAAGACGCCACAACAATCTCTTATCAGGAGGTGGGTGATACTAACCTTCCCCTTAATCTGGACTGGCCATGTGACTGGTTTTGACAGACAGGATATGGAGGAAGTGACCTGGGCTTGGCATGACCTTGCAGTTTCCACGTTCCCAGAGGCAGGTTCCAGCCACATGAAGAAGTCAGGCTGTTCTCCTACAGAGAAAGGCCACAGCAGGGAGAGGTCTTGGGGAAGGAGGGGCCATGAGACAACCAGGCTGTGTGGAGAAGACTCAAGCTTCCAACCAAGAGCCAAGGCCCCTTCGACAAGGGAGTGCTGCCATCTTGGATCCTCCAGCCCAGCTGAGTGACCCAAATGGAAGAAAGTAAAGCTTCCTCCAGTGAGCCCTGCCCAAATTCCTGACCCACATGACAGTGAGGAAAGGGTGGCTTCAAGCTGCCATATCTGGGGATGGTCTGCTATGTATCCATAGGTCACTGAAACATCACCAGCTACTCTCCGCTCTCAGCCAGTTCCTTACAGGCTGCTCCCTGAGGGACTGTAATGAGTTTGGGTTTGATTTTTTGTTTGCTTGTTTGTTTGTTTGTTTTTTGTGTGTTTGTTTCTGTTTCCTTGTTTTGCTTTGTCTTGTAAATTCGTCAGCTGGAGCATCTTGCTGGGGACAGTGGAAATTGACTTGAGACCCACAGGGCCCTTCAACCTGCCCAGAGGGGAATGGCTGGCCGGCACCTTATCACCCTTGTGCCACACATGTTCATGGGGAAGAGGTCCATGGCACTGACCCATCCCAGGGTCCAGAGGGAGCCCCACAGAGCTGGCATCCCTGCCCATCCCCTTGCCTCAAAACACAGACCACTGTCTCTTCTGGGAGAGAGCTGCCCCTGCATCAATGGTGGAGAAAAAAATGCCCTAGAAGGACATTCCATGCAGCCAGTACTCACGAGCCTTGGTCCCTCTCCAGTCCTTAGGGACAGGTTGGCAGATTTGCCCGCCTGCATGTGGTGGGCTCCCTGCCTTCCACAGTCATTTCATGGTCAACATGGCAAAAAAAAAAAAATAAATAAATAAATAAGGAAAGGAAAAAGAGGCTGTACTGACTGAATGGTCACAAAACTTCAGGTGGGGCTGACGTCCCCTCACATTTGGCTGCGGGCAGATTCTGCAAGACGCAGCAGCTTTTTATCACCAGGGAATCTGTCCAAACTCCACTGGGGAAAAAAGCACCTAAATATAATGAAGACAAAGGACCACACGGGACCTGGAGCTGTTCTGTCTTCTGGCACCAGCACCGCCTGACTTTTGCAGTGGGTAACGGGGGGTAGGAGGGAAGGGGCAAGTTCCCCGCAATGACCTGCACTTGGCTGCTGCTAAAATGAAAACACCATCAGTCCTGAGCCTTGGACAGCTTCCCCGGTGCAGCTTCATGGGCAGACACCGCACAAAAACCAGCTTCAGGAGCACTGGCCATGCAGATGTTGACCTAGGGCCGTGCTCCCAGAAGTCAGGAGGAGGGAGAAATGAACTCTTAGAGGGGAAGCAATCGCTCTGCCTCTGCACAGAGTTTGCCTGGACACCCTCCCCTACACACAGGGTTCGAGAGCTTTGAAGAAAGGAAACACGGGGACTTGAGGCCATAGCTAGGGACAAAGCCAGGACTGCAGATCAGCAGACGCGAGCCATGCAAGAAGGGCTGGCAGAGGGGATATCAGCTATGATACGCGATAACGATCGTTGTTCCAAAACTGTTTATCCAGCACCTGCTGTGTGCAGGCATGGTGCTAGGCACTGGGAATAGGGTGGTAAGCAGGACACATGTGGTCCTTCCCCAAGGAGCCCACATAAGTACAGTGTACCTCCTGAAGGCTCCTGGGGCTGCCTGGGGTCAGAGAAGGAGGTTTGGGCAGGAAAGGCACAAGGGAGGTCAGAGAAAGTGGCAACACAGGGCAGCATGGCCCCAAGAGGTTCACCCACGGACCCGCCTTGCTCTCCTCCAGGAGTCCTGTAGCTTCTCAGTGCCTTTCCAACCAGCATTAACTGGATTCTGGTGATATTCTCATTTGCTTTATTTTGTTTTTTAAAAAAGATTTTATTTATTTATTTCTTTGTCAGACTGAGAGAGCACAAGCAAGGGGAGTGACTGGCAGAGGGAGAAGCAGACTCCCCCGCTGAGCGGGAAGCCCGACACAGGACTCAATCCCAGGACCCCGGGATCATGACCCGAGCCAAAGGCAGACGCTTAACCTACTGTGCCACCCAGGTGTCCCTTCTTATTTGTTTTAAAATGTTGCTCCCACGAAGACAATAACCTGTTCAAAAGCACTGTATGACCATCCACCACCTACAGAATAAACACCCCAACATTTTGGTTTGGCTTCTCACACCCCAACATTTTGGCTTGGCTTCTCACACCCTACATAGTCTGCCCCAATCCATCAGAACACACCTGGAACAAAAGGTCCCCACAAAGGGACCCCTCCCCGAATCCCTGTTCATGGTCACCTGCACAACCCCATGACACCCAACCCCAAGATGGTCTGAAACTCTCTAGCAGCTGTTATTCATTGATTTAGGCCTTAGCTTACGAGGTGATTTTTTTTTTTTAAGATTTTATTTTTTATGTAATCGCTACATCCAATGTGGGACTCAAATTCACAATCCCGAGATCAAGAGTGCCATGCTCCACCCACTGAGCCAGCCAGGAATACTAGGCAATTTTTTTAAATTAAAGATTCTTAGTGTTGCCACCTAGCGATTCCAATCGCACATACATAGCTAACAGAAATGTGAACGATCATTCACCAGAAGTTATGTACAAGAATGATCATGGCAGCACTGGCTCGAACAGTCCCAACCTAGAAATTATCCAAATGCCCATCTGCAGTAAAATGAGCGAATTATGTTACTTTCACATAACGAAATGCAATACAGAACCAAGAACACACAAACTACAGCTACTCACAGCAATATGGATGAATTCCCAAGCATAATATCGAGTGAAATAAGGCAGACACAAAAGAACGGTGCTACAGGATTCCATTTGTATGAAGTTCAAAAATGGCCAAGACTAAGCTATGATGTTAAAAGGACAATCGTTACCCTTGGGCTCATGATAATGCCTGGAAGTTGGTTTCTGGAACACTGACCATGTCCTATGTCATGATCTAGATGCTGGGTTCATGAGTATATCACTGTGTGGAAACTGATTGAACCATACACCTAGAATGTCTCATTTTTTCTATGTATGTAGTATTTCTTTTTTTTTTTTAAGATTTTATTTATTTATTTGACAGACAGAGATCACAAGTAGGCGGAGAGGCAGGCAGAGAGAGGAGGGGAAGCAGGCTCCCTGCTGAGCAGAGAGCCCGATGCATTGTGATGCGGGGCTTGATCCCAGGACCCTGGGATTATGATCTGAGCTGAAGGCAGAGGCTTTAACCCACTGAGCCACTCAGGCGCCCCCATGTATGTAGTATTTCAATAAAAAGTTTACCCTAAAAAAGGAAAAAGAAGAAAAGAACAATATTGATGAGGGTACATGGAAGCTGACTCTTATATTGGAGAAGGCAAATTAGTATAGCATTAAGGAAAAGAATTTGGCAATGTGTATCAAAACCTTTAAAAACTGCATATCCTTTGACCTAGTAGTTCCAGCTCTAGAAATTTACCTTCAGGAAATGAGTGTGCAGTGGTAACGGTCACAGAATTATTTATAAAAGAGAAAATATGAAAATAACGTAAATGGTGAACACATATATACTTGCAGCCGCTAAAATACCTTTTATAAAATACTTAATGAAAGGAATTCAGGAGCTTTTCATTTCTTCTCTCTACTTTCTATTTTCCCCCCAAATTTCCTACAGTGTAGCACATGAGAATACCCATGAAGAAATTAAAAACTTAATTTGGCATTCATTAGAAAAGTATTTACTGAAATCTTCCATTGCCAGACACTGTGGATACTAATGAACACGGTTTTAGGGCTTGCTCTCAAGAATTTTAGTCTAGTGAGACTTGAAGGTGAATATAAATTATTCACAGCTGATGCAACTGGAAGAATGACCAATCTGAAGTCAACATACATGAATTCAATTTCAGTTCCACCATTTACCTTTTATTTTTTCCCAGCTCTAGTTTTTTGTTTTTTTGGGTTTTTTTTTCTCCCCAGCACCTTGGTAGGTGAGGTCCTCTGTCTGTTCACCAGCTCTTTCCATCTGTAAAATGAGTATAATGAGGGATCTCCTGACTAGCTCACCTTGATGTATTCAGCTGCAAGGGAGACTCCACTGAGCATGCTCGGAACATGAAGGCTGTAAATATCACCATCAGGTTACCCTTTATGTCATGAACAAAAAGGGCACACACATGCTCTCTAGTTCTACTAAGAGACATTATGCCCCTCAGCCATTCTCCTGCCTCCAGCTTACCCATTCCTGCCCTGAGCCTTGCTCTTGGTGCCAACATTCACGATAGAGTGACTACTGGTTAAGACAGAGGGAAGTGCTTTTTTATCATTGGATTCCAGTTGCACTGAATGGTGGCAGAGAACGTGGTCCATGTAAGGTCTGTTCTTTGGCATTTGCTGAGACTTCCTTAGTGGTCTTGTCCTTGCTCAGTTTCTGTAAATGTGTGCCTGAAAAGAAGTAGTTTCCATCTGCAGGATGCAGGGTTATATAGAGATCTGTTGGCTGATGCTTGTTACTTGTCTTTTTTGAACCTTTACAGCCTTACGAGTTTGTATCTCCTTGACCTGCTTGTTTCTATAAGATGTGCTCAAAAATCTCCTGGAGTGGGGTGCCTGGGTGGCTCAGTGGGTTGAGCCTCTGCCTTCGGCTCAGGTCATGATCTCAGGATCCTGGGATCGAGCCCCGCATCGGGCTCTCTGCTCAGTGGAGCCTGCTTCTCTCTCTCTCTCTCTGTCTGCCTGTCTGCCTGCTTGTGATCTCTGCCTGTCAGGTAAATAAATAAAAAATCTAAAAAAAAAAAAAAAATCTCCTGGAGTAATTGTGGATTTGTCCTTTTCTTCTTACAATTTGTGCTTGCCTTATTTTGAAGCTATGTTGTTAGGCCCATAAAGATGCATGATTATTATATGTCCTAGTGGACCGTCCTCTTTATCAGTAAGCAGTGATCTTTTTCTATTTATGCTTTTTCCTTCCCTTTCTATATTGTTATTAACCTTTAAACACCCGGTGTCTTTTAATGCCTGCATGGCATATTCCGTTTCAACCCTTAGCTTTCAATGTCTTTGTGTCAGAAAATTGTATGTATGGCTTTATAAAGAGTATATACCTAGATTTCATCCTTTTAAAAAAAATTCTTTTTTTTTTCCAATAAAGAACTTTCTGTCTTTAATGGAAGAGTTTTATCTGTTTAGAGTATGATATCAGCTTGGGGTTCCATTTTTTCATGGGTAAGTGTTTTTGTTTTTGTTCTTCATTCCTGGCCCTTAGTAGATGGCACATGGCTTACTGGGTTCCCTGGGCTGATGAGCAAGTACTCAGAGTTATCAATTCACAGAAAAAACTGACCTTCATGGCTCCTGCCATTAGTTTCCCAAACACAGGGGCCCAAACCTGAGCTCCCTTCTTCTTGAAGGATTTAGAACCCCAGTATATATTCATTTTACCTTAGATCAGGTCTCCTTACTTGTGAGGCCTTCGGCATCAACTCTTACTATGCTCAGGCTTTTAGTCACTCTCCTGGTAATATCCCTTTCTTGATTTGAAGCCTGGCCTCAAAATACCATTTTATTGGGTTGAGGTTGTTGTTTTCCTGGCCATCTTGGCACAGGACACAAGATCAGCTGTGTGTCTCTATGTGTATGTAAGGGGGTGGGAGGGTTGTACATTACTTCTTTGTCAGCTAGATCCACCATGGTAACCAGACAGAAGATAATGAAATAAAGACAGTAGAAAACATCCTCAAAGTGTTTAAATGATTGACATCCTAGAATTGTGTACCCAGAAAAATTATTCTTTAGGAATAACAGTGAAATGAAGGCTTTTTTCAAAAAAACTGAAAGTGAGAGAGATCACACCAACAAGTATGTAATGAAAGCATTTCTAAAAGAGAAACAGGTAACTACTGAATGATAAAATGTTCAATTCACCAGGAAAATATAATAATAATTCTGAATTTGTATGTATGCAATAAATTATCCTCAAAACATGTGAAGAAAAATTTGATAAAAGAACAAGGAGAAGTGGGCCAGACACAGCAGTAGACTTGGAAATTTAAAAACTCCTCTCACAGTACTTGACAGACTTAACAGATACAGCATGCAAGAATATAGGTGTTTTGGACTTATAGCTATGAATGATTGAGTTTGATTTAATGTAAAGCTTTGCACCCTAAATTAGAGAACAGATATTCTTGGGTTCACATAGAAGAATTTTAAAACCTGACCAGATATACAGCAATGTCAAATAACTCCAAAGAATAACACAGTCCATGTTCCTCGATCTTAATGCCATTTGATTATAAATCAGTAACAGAAGATAATTTAAAAAAAAAAAAGAAAAAAATTATATTTGTAAATTTAAAAATACTGACTTAAGACCAAAATCATAACAGAAATTTTAAATATTCAAACTGAATTATAAGGAAAAGACTATCACATTTGTAGGATGCAGATAAAGCAAGGTGTAGAGGGAAATTTATAGCCTTGAATTCTTATATTATAAAAAAGAAAGTTAATTAATAATGAACTAAGTTAGAAAAAAAAAATCAACAGAATAAAACCAAAGAATACATAGAGGGGAACAGAAAAAGAAGAAATTAACAGAACAGAAAACAGAGATAAAATAGAGAAAGTTAAGGGACGCCTGGGTTGGTCAGTTGGTTAAGCCTTTGCTTCAGGTCATGATCCCAGGATCCTGGGATCCAGCCTCAGGTCAGGGTCCCTGCTCAGCAGGGAGTCTGCTTCTCTGGCTTTATCCCTCTTTCCCTCTCCCTCTGCCCCTCCCCCTGTTTGTGCTCTGTCTCTTTCTCCCAAATAAACAAATAAAATCTTAAAAAAAAAAAAATAGAGAAAGCTAACAAAGCAAATAGATATCTCTTGAAAAGACTAGCCTCTGGGGAAACTGATTAAAAAGAGGAGGAAGAGAAGAAGAAAACCAAATGATACTAGGAAAGGAGAACTAACCTCAGATACTATAATGACTTTTTAAAGATCATAAGAAAACAATATGAAGAACTTTGGGCCAATATATTTGAAACTTCAGTAAAATGGACAAATGCCTAGAAAAATATAATTTACAAAAATGGATTCTAAAACAAATAGAAAACCTGATGAGTCCTATAATCAGTAAACACACTGAATAAGTAACTTAAAATCTCTCCACAAACAAAACAAAAAAACAAAACAAAACAAGAGGTCCAGATGGTTTTACGGGCAAGTTCTATCAAACAGGCCAGAAGTAAACCATTTCATCTTCTACATAATCTTCTTAAGCATAAGAAAAGAAAGCCTATCTTGCAACCCATTTTGTAAGGTAAATAAAAACCTCAGACCAGGAAAGTCTGAAGAAGGAAAATTATAGGCCAGTCTCCCTCATGGATAAAGATCCAGAAAAGCTGGGAAAATACTAGATAAACCAAATAAGGTCATATATCTTTAAAATATACATCACCATCAAACTGAATCTTTCCAAGGAATTTGGAAGAGTAACGTAGCATCAGGAAGTCTCTAGTGTAATTCACCAGAGGAATGGCTTAAAGGAGACCAATCATATAATTATCTCAGAAGAGGGGGAGAAACGTATGTGACACAGTGTAATGGTTATTCCTGATTAAATACTAGGCCAGCTAAGAACTCAGTGGAGCTTCCATAACTTGATAAAAGTTATCTAACATACAACTATCATACTTAATGGGAACGTACTGGAAGCATTCCCTTTTCATCAGGAACAACACTAGGCTGCCTGTCATCTCCTGGCAGAGGTACAATGAAATACCACATAGCAGTTAAAATGAATGAACTTGATGCTTATGTAGCAATATGGATAGGTGTTTTGTGTGCCTTGGTCTCCTAATCGTGTTAAGGCTCAGTTTCCACATTGGTTAAAACAAGAGTTATAATAGTTACGCTAGTATCTTCTTACGGGGTTGTTGCATGCATGCTTTCAAAGAGATAATTCATTTAGAGAACATGGCATGTAGTGGGTACTTAGTAAATGATAGCTATTCATATTTTTATAAAAGGGAGGAAAGAGGCCTAAACTATCCATAGGACTGTGGATGGCTCTGCGCAGTCCCCATGCCTGTGGGTTCTGTCTGTTGCTGTGTGCCCTGAGTCCAAGGGCTGCAGTGCCAGGACCCTTGTGCAATCCATCCAACCTTGCTATGCTAGGGGTGCTCCCTTTGGGCTGCCCAAGCTCCTGAGGGTAACAAGTCTTTGTAGTGGGGGAGAAGGTGGGCAATGGCTTCTGTAGGTGGAAGGGGTTTGCAACCTTCAAGCCAGGTAGTGGCATGCCAATGCAGAATGTGTCCTATCCTCTGATTCACTTGCTAATTATCTCAGGTTGCTGATCAGAACTGCTCCTTTAGGGTATTTTTGAGGGTCATTGGGAACATGGAGGGGAACACTGGGGACAGGTGGTTCTTCCTTCCACAGGCAGGCAATCGGGTCTATTGTTGGAAAAAGGGAGAGAACGTGCCCTGAGTTGGACCATTAGTCATCTCTGTGTCCAGGCCAGAGTCTCCTGGGCCTGCATGTTCTTCCGTACTGAAGGAAAGCAAGGCCCCATCACCTCACCTTAGGGGGTGTTTGGATGATCAAGGGCTCTCCCTTTCCCTGGCTCCATGGGGCTGCGCAAAATCATACATGCTGCCACTGGGTCTGAAACTCCTCCCCTGCCACCTGCCTTGCCCTCCTCCTCTTCCTCCAAAACCCAGACAGACAGTAGCTCAAGGTCAAAATCCCTGGCCAAAGATGACATATCAAGTGTTTTTCACTTTAGAGAAATTGTAAAAAAAACATTTTCCAGACTCTAAAATGAAACTCCTCTAGTAGTATTTATTCATTTGCAAACGCAAAAACATGGGTTGCTTTTATCATTCCCCCAGCCTGAACTCTAGGTCACTCCAGAACTTTCTGCTCTCAGGACAAAACACAAAAGAGCCCTCCGTTTGGTGTACTCAGCATTGTCATAAGAATGTACCTCCACTAAGTTTAGAGGCTTTAGCTGAAGAGTATCTGGCTTGTGAACAGGGCCCTACAGCAGCCTTAGACCACGAATTAGCTACACCTTTCTGGAAACGGGCACCTCCCACCCCAGCTCCTGTCATCTTGACTCCTCGGCAGTCCCAAAATCTCAGGGAGGATACCACGGGGTGGGGGAGGCAGTGGCTGGGGACCCAAACCTCTAGGGATTTTAAAAAAGGAAAGACAGTTGGAGCTTCCTTTCTCCAGTTGGCCTGGATTCAATGAACCAGAAAAGCTATTCCCATAAAAAGGCTTCTTCCCCTCGGGGATTAAAATCCAAGGGAAACTCGGAAGTAAGTTGGCAACAGCCCCAAAGAGAGAGCCAAAGGGGAAAGCTGGAGGAAACCCAGGCTCCTGAAAGCCACGGCCTCCTCACTCACTGGGATGGGTGGCATCTGGACCACAAAATCATCTTCACGTTTACATGGCATTGTGAATTAGGAAAGCTCTCTAAAATCATTTATATTCAGAGACCTATAACTAATCAAAATATTATACCGTTCCACAACCACAGCCATGATGATCCCTGCAGTACAAGTTCTTTCCAGGGCTCCTGACTAAGGAGTGGGGTCACTGTGGGGCCGAGGAAGGGGCTGGCAAGGAAACAGCAGGTAGGGGGTATTGGTCAGGTCTGGAGGCAGATCTAACTCACATCCTATAGGCCCTATATCAGCTATTGCAAAGTGTAAGGAGCCTCAGCCCCTCAAAAACTACTACATCTGTTAAGCACGCCCAAAGTCTCAGTCACTGTACACTTCCATGAATGTTCATAATTACTCTGGGACACAGGTCTAGCCCCCCAGTTCCCTGGTGGGGGAAACTGAGGCACGGAGAGGTTAAGTCATTTGTCCACGGGCATACCGCTAGTGGGGACAGATTGAAGCCTGGGACTAGGCCTGTCTGACGGCAAAGCATTTCATCCAAAGCTGCTCCCTCTCTCAGTCCTAGCTGTCCAGACCCACTGACCTACCCAGGACAGAAACAGCCTATACTGAAGCACCTGCCTCCCAGAAGGGACCAGTTTCACACCAGAATCAGCTATACAGGACTCTGCTTTATTCTTCTAACACAGTTCTCCTGCACCTGTCCTTGGAGAAGCCAGAAACAGCGGGCTCCAGGAGGGGAGGAGAGAGTCAAGGCGGAGAAAAGACCCCGGCCACACACCTTCTCTTTTGCAGACTCCAAACCTGGGCAGGGACTCTGGAGTGTGACAGGTGGGAGGAAGAACCTGGAACTGGAAACTGGATGAGATATTGAGGCTTCGGTTTTAAATTGGGTGGGATTTTCCATACCTAAAACTGAAGCCATTCATTGATACCTGGGTGTGGCCAGAAGGGCTGGGGGATTCCCCCCAAGACTTGGTACAGGAACTGGAGAGAAGGGCTCCAGATCTGACAGGAAAAACAACAGAGCAAGAAAAAGAAAGCTCTTCCATGATTCCACCCACTGAGCCTGGCTCGTGGCACAAAGCCTGGAAATCTGCTGCTGCGAGGATTGCTACTAATGGTGCCCCTCCCTCAGGGGCAGACTCCATGCAGACATGTCACCTGGCAGTGACATCCAGCCTCCCTAGATGGCCAGCTCGCTGAGGGCAGCAAGGGAGTCCTGCTCAGTATCCCAGCTTCTGTATCAGCCCCAGGTCTGCAGACCCTCCATAAAAGTTTGATGAACGAATATGCAAGCGTTCAGGACTGTCAATCACCATCTGGTGTTTGCGGTCACTCCCATCCTCTCCCATCCCCTCTCCTCCTTTTGACACCTGTTTCAAACCTGGTGGAGATACTAATGAACTTCAGAGTGATCCCCCAAATAAGGAAGAGGGGGACTCAGGAGCACAAATGGTCTGAGGAGTGAAAAAAACAAGGATGCAAGGGAACCTCTCCCCTCTTCCCTATGAGGCGAAGCCACAGGGGTCTAGGACATTTTTTTAAACTCCCCTGAGAACAGCAAAATGATAGAGATCCTGGTCCGAAGTGGCGGTGCTTTCTTGGCTACGGCCATCTCAGGAGTTGTTAGGAGGGACCAAGGGTGTTCCTCCTTGGAGAAGGGTGAGCAGGTTACTCTGGGGTTTCCGAATGCACTGCCTCCCACCCCAGGACCTAGAGAGACAGCGGTCGCAGAGGCCAAAGACGTGCATCCGTGCGTTCCAGCCCTGAGTTCTGAATTAATCACCTGCAGGAGACACAGTGGGCAGATGGGAGGGAGTTGCAAGGAAGGAGTCAAACCAGCAGCCTAGGCAGCTGCTAAATTTAGCCTGGTCCCCAAAGCAGGACTTAATTAAATTAATCCTGCACACACACACACACCCCTCCACCCCCCAGGCCCCATTCCCAGGTGGGTTTTTTCTGTTTCTAGCTTGGCTCACAGTATAACATGGGCCTCCAAATGCTGATCCTCTTGACAGGTGCCCCAGGCCAGCTCCTGTGGTGCTGGTGCTGGGGAAGGAAGCGCAAGTTGCCAGCTGTCCTCCCGCTCCTGCAGCATTGGGTGCGGCCCAGAGCAAGGCCATTTTCGAGGCTGTGCGAGGCTGTGCCAGGCAGAGGGGTCTCCACCTGCTGAAATGGACCCGGCACTCAGCCCCACTCTGTCCCCGAATGGGACAGGGCCCTCACCTCAAGGCAAGCATGCTGCTGACCTGCCCGGGCTCCAGTTGCCACCTGGCTAAGGTTGGCCCTTCCCTGTCGTTGTCTGTCCCCTCCACGAGGGTTTATGGCCTCCAGCACCTGTAAGGCGGTCATCACAGCCAACCTCAGAGCAGTCCCAGGCACAGGGCAGGGAAGGTGTCACTCACCGCTCCACGTGTCGGTGGGAGTGAGCTCTTGGTTTCCAAAATCCCCACTCAGATTCCTTCCCTTCACACCTGTGACTTCCCCAGCCCTCTGCACCCTCCGATTCACCACTGTCCTTTTCATTTACGTAACCTAAGCAACTGAATCGGAATTAGGACACCCCGAGGACACTGGTCTCCACCACTGCGGCAGGAAAGCCGACAGTGGATGGTTCTATGCTTCGGCCTCCGGTTCCTCCTGGCAAATGGGATTTGAGAAGGCAGGCCCAGGGTTGAGCGCAGAAGTCGGAAGTCGGCATCACTCAGGGAGCTCTCTAAACTGCTCTTGGGCCCCCCTCCTCCTGCTCTGGGGAGAAGCCCAGGTCTCAAACTCCATCAGGCATCAGGATCACCCCTAGGCTTGGCGAACAGAGTGGCAAGATCCCACCCCAGAGTCACGGCTTCTGTAGGCCCAGGGTGGTGCCTGGGGATTTGCCTCCTAACAAGCTCCCAGAGGGTACCAGCTTTGGGCCCAGGGACTACACTTTGAAAGCAGCAGCTTGGGTGATGGCTACCACCATTCCCCAGGGCTTACACCTGACAATTTTTCAGACTTGCTGAGTGCTGTTTTGTGGGGGTAGAGAACCAAACTCCTGGTCCCAGGTGACCTCCAGTCCAGTACTCCTTCTAGAATGCTTCCTCCCTGAAAGTGAGGAGGGTGGGCTAGAAGCTAGAAGGGGCTAGAAGCTTCTCCCTCCTCCCACTGCCCACAGAGTAGCTTGCCTTCTGGGACTCCAGACCAGGCTGATTCAGGCTACCATGGGTTTAGCCTGAGGGAGTCAGCTGCTCTCAGTGGTCCAATTTGACTCAACAGAACTTTCTGGAGCTCCTTCTCTGTGCCTGGCCTAGTTTGGAGAGGAAGTGGTTCAAGAGGCACGAAGCAGCCTCAAATCTACGAGGAGCTTAAACTCCAGACGGCAGGCCAGATACGGCTCATAAGAGAAAAGCACCCCCCGCCGCCCCAACCTGACTCCACTTGTCTGCCAGCAGCCGGAGAGAGTCATGGGCTCAGTGGGCGGTGGGGTGAGGTGGGTGGGGAAGGGGTTCATTTCTGAGAAATGAAAAATCTAGTAAGGTCTGTTGCATGGGATCCATTAGTACCATGGCCACATGGCATAAATCCTTCTCCTCCACTGGCCCGAAGAGGGAGTGCCCAGAAGGGAGGTCATGTGCAGACCCGTGCATTCCTGCCAACCAAGGGCCCTGCCAGGACCGCCTCTCCAAGAGAATTGTTCCCTGGAACCTTACCGGCCACCCTCCACTGTCCCTATTCTGGTCCTCACCTCCCCGCAGGCTGCCAGGCCCTGCAGCAGCGTCCTTCTGGATGGTGCGGGGTAGTGGGGGGAGGAGGGGTCCAGGCTGTTGCTTCCAGGACACAAAGGGTTTCCCATGCACCGTGGGCCAGCCCGGCAGGCAGCCTCTTCCTCTGGGCTGCCTTCCTGCACTGTCAGGGAGCTGCTCCCAGGAAGGGCTCCTCTCCGGGGAGCTTCCCAGGGTCTCTGCCACACTCCTACCGCTGAGGGTCCAGCCTGAATTTTGGCATTTCATGGATCGCTCCCCTGCACCTTATTTTTTTCCCCTTTATTAGTTTTTCCTTTTGTTTTCCTCTCCCTTCTCTATTTGTCTTTTCTTAACTTTTAGACATAATTATGTTATTTTTTTTTAATTAGATAATACAGGCACATGGCCTGACATCCAAACAGCATGAAAGAACATAGAGGAAAGAGAAGTTTCTCTCCAGCAACATGTGTCGAGTGTTCTGGGTGTCCTCACAGAGGAGACTGTGCTCCCCATGTCCCGTGAGTCCTGCTAGAGATACGTGGTCTGTGGGCCACAGTATCTCTTGTACACAGATAGGAACTTCCTACACGCCCTGCCCTGTACCTTGTTTTTTTCTCCTTTACGTGTCTGATTAATTATAAAATATATCAGGTGCATTGGCAAATAGGGAGTCATATAGCAAATATCCTCGAACCCACCTCTAGCATTGTCACCTCTTACTACGATGGATTTTGGTTTTGGACACAGAGCATTGCATCGCATCTGCCGTTGGGGTTCTGATCTGTCTCTCATCCCAATCCTCCCTCTTCAGAGCGAGGGAGGGCTGTTTCCCTGTCTCTTGCTTGCTTCCTGTCCCCCTCCTGTCCCCCTCTGTCCCTCCTCCCTCAGGAAATCCCCTGTGGACGAGGATGTGCTCAGTGGTTTTAGAGTGGCTCCCGAAGTCCTTCTAGAACACGGTGGGCTAGGTCCCAGTTACCCTAACAAAGGATGTGCTATTAGAACAGCAACTGGGCCCTGCTGCAGAGCCGGGCAACCTCACAGACCCTCCAGTGGCATCGTCCCCCTCAGTCACAAGTCATTGCGAGTGGCATACATCACAGGCTAAAAAAATCAATGCCCACTAATGTCCCTGCAGGAAGGCAGAAACATTAACTTCATGAATTCTCCTTCTGTTTACACACTCATTAGGAGGATATAATGTTCCTTGGGTTGGGTCAGGCTTTTCGCTGCCTCAGAGGTGGGCCTGCATGAAAATGCATACCTTCATTTTGGTGGGGCCTGGGTCACTCGTCCCATGCCTACGGCCGCCAATGAAACGCCAACTCTGGCTCTTTTCTTTACAGTCACTAAGGGCTCTACCATCAAGGTAAGAGCTGTGAGTTGAGACTTCCTTGTGCGTTGCTCTGTGAACTGGAACTGGGGACGACCTGCTCTTGTCCATCCCACTGAGGACACCGGCCTTTTCTTGCTGGTGGGGATGGCTTTGGGCACTCACATGGGGGCTGTGGCTCAGAAGGCAGCCCAGACAACTGCTGCGTCAGTTCCACTCTAGAGCAGGGGGCGCTCTAGAGACGATCTTAGTCCTACAGTCATCATTCTCAAAGGAGGCCACAGAGACCCAGAGACAGGGAGCCTGGGGCCCAGGGTACCCAGCAGATTGGCCACATGGGAGCCCTCCAAGGGGCCAGTGTCGCTTCGCAGGGCCTCACCACAGGAACCGTGGGCCAGGGTGGGAGCGAGACGTTCTTCTCAGTCCCTGGCCCTGTCTGGGTCCCTTTCCCCTGCTTGCACTCTGGTCCCTGAGTCCCTTCCCAGCTTTGGAGATTTTTTTTTCTTCTCGAACACTTGGGCTCTTATTAACACCTGCCCTCAAGAAAGCAGAACCTAAGAACAAAAGCAGTGCTTCTGTGTGTGTGTGTGTGTGTGTGTGTGTGTGTACTGTTGGAAGGCTATGATGCCAACCAAGGGAAGAGACAGAAAGAAAGATGGAGAAGGTGAGAAGTAAGGGTAAAAAATGATGTGGATGGGACAGAACAGCCACCCTCATACAGCTGTGGGTGAGTAAGGAGTGGCCAGGTCAGAAGGAAGGAAGATGGTGGAGACCAGAAGGAGGATGAGGAGCAGACCGGGCAGAACACAGCACATGCAAAGGCCCTGTGGGGAGGGCACTGGAGCTCGGCTCCTTTGAGGAACGAAAATGCTCAGGGTGTTGATATTACATCTATCCTCCTGCACATTAACAGGGACTGACCTTGGTTACAAATTCTTTCTGCCACATCCGTACCCAAAATGGATTTGTGGTCACTTATGCAAAAATAACAGATATTTCAGGCTAAAGGGAATCCTAAAAGAACGCTTATGGAGCAAAAGGCTTGCTCGGGAACCCCAGGGACCATGCCATTCTCCACATTCTGGTTGAGAAGTCTGGGGCAGGGCCTGTGAGCCTGCGTTTCTAACAGGCTCCAGTGACACCCATGCTGCTGCACTGAGAACCACGCTTCGAGTAGCAAAGCCAGCAGCAAGGCCCCTGCAGCCGCGGATCTAACTCTGCTGCACGTTAGGGGCACCTGGGGAGCTTTTAAAACATAAAGATGCCTGAGCCCCACCCAGCCCAACTGATCAGACTCTCTGGGGGCTGCATCTCAGCATCCCTAGGTTTGAAAAGCTCCCTGGGGGATCCTAATGTGCAGTCAGAGCCGAGAACACTAGGCTGGACCTTTCCCAGTTTTCAGGGTATCCATCATCTCTGCCCGACAAATGAGTTGCGAAAGCAGTCTCCCTCGTGAAACCAAATTTTGCCAGCAGGGAGTGTGCAGGCTCTGGAATAGGAAAACGCAAGTTTCTGCCCCAACTGGAAGCCCCACGGTGTCAGAGCTGGGCATCTGATTCAATCTCATTTCCCAGCTGAGGCTATGGAGGTCCTGAGCCCAGCCAGGTGGTGAGTGGCAGGGTCAGGACCATCCAGGCCTCTTTCCACACTGCCTGTGGCTGTTAAGCCAAAAGGGTCTCAGGGCTGGATGCGGCGGCTGGGTCAGGAGGAGCTGCAGGGGAGAGGGACATCCAGAAAGGAGATGGTGGGGTCAGGAGGCAGCTGGGTCAGGAGGAGCTGCAGGGGAGAGGGACATCCAGAAAGGAGATGGTGGGGAAGAACACTGTAGGGGGAGAGGACCAAGGGGCGGTGTACGTAGAGGAGACTACTCCCAGTTCTTTTCAAATGCCAGACAGGCCTGGGGGTAGTCTCCTCTACTGCTCCCCTACTGCTGGGAAGCAGACCAGCAGACATAGGCCAGAAGGAGCACAGTGAGGGAATGAGAGTGGGAATACCGGGGCATGGAGAGGTCAGGTGTCCACAAGGCCGCTTTGCCGCAAAGCCAGGACCTACGTGGGTGGAGGCCTTCCCTCTGAGAGGGCATGGGCAGGCACAACCAGAGCCAGGCTTTTAGGAAGTTTCCAGAAGGTAAAAAACCTCCTATACGTGGCCATCCACAGCACATGCCCTTGGAGGACCCAGGTGTGTTCTTTATTGGTCACGAGTGAGGAAAGCATCGTCAGTCTGTTGGGGGCGCCCAGGCTCCCAAGGCAGATGAGGAAGGTGGAGGGACAGGAGAGTGAGCCAGAAAAGAACTCAAAGGACAGGAGGGCCGACCGCAGGCCCCCGGGAGGGCTGGGTGTACGGAAGGCGACCAGATTAGAGTCAGGATGAGTGGTCGGGGAGGCAGCGGCAGGGAGTGGGTGCAAAGCGTGGCTCAAGCTCACGAACAACTCCCTAGCAGTGCCAGCAATCCGAGGGTGGCAACCGTCTTGCAGCACAGTGAGTCTCCGTGCAGGAGCGATCTGAGCAGAGACTGGGTGACCCGGCATCCTGGAGACTACGGGAAAAGCAATGGAGCGGTGGGAGGTGGGGTGACGAGTCTTGGCTGTTTTCTTCCAGACTAGCCAGAGGGAGCACCCTGATATTTGACCTCAAGGGAATAAAGACCGGATTTGCCAGAAAACCAGCTCTATCCCATCTAGAGAAGACAGGTTCCCGGTGCCATCTCTCGACTTGGTCAGGGGAGACCCCGGCCTTCTGAGAATTCTCAGGGGAGTACATTTGTCATTCCTTCCACCTCTGGTCTGGGGCTTTTGCAGAGCTCCCCTCCCTCTTCCATGAGTTGAGGATGCCGCTTTAGCTGTGTCCTGTGCTCCGCCCGGCCCGTCCTTGGTCTTCCTCCACGAGGCCCCCATCAGTGCACATGCAGGCGGGGTGAGGAGTAGGTGCCTCTGGAGATCAGGAAAGTGCAATTTAACACTGCAGAGCAGACATCCCCTGTCCCCTCCTGACCGTCTCCAGGAGCACGATCCCAAGCTCTGACCAAGATGTGCTCACTCTCCCTTCTTCGCTCGAGGATTCTGGTTCTTCTTACCCCGAGGGACGCCTCTTTATACATAGAGTCTTTCTTTTCCTCCTCATGCCCTCAAGGCCTCATCTCTCACCCAAATAACCTATCAAGATAGTTCTTAATGAAAGCAGCTCCTTCCCTGCGACAGCCCTAATGTCAGCAGGTAAAGAAATAATTTTTCTCTTTTTCGCATGTTCGATAACACAGAGAGCTGGCCAAGCCCGGCCAGATCGATGTCCGCTCTACGAGCTAGCGTGGATTGGCCAGATGTGGGTGCTTGAGTCGGAACTGCAACCTCTCAGGCGGGATCTCCCAGCATTCCTCCACGGGGGCCTTTCCCAAACACCCACACTGCAGAGCCGATTTCAGGCATGCTGGCAGCTCAGACAAGTCCCAGGAAAGCTCGGGACCCAGCAGGTGTCTGTGAACCATTTATCTGAAGTCCCGTTCTTCCACCCTGACTTGCTGCCGCATCCCCCGGTCTGGGGTCAACGGGATCTGCCCTCCCCTGACTTTGTAGCCGCAGAGCACAGTCCAAGCATAGCGCGTGGTTTGCAGGCTTCCAGTCCTGCAGTTTGCACTGGGCTAGGAGTGATACCAGAAAGGGGAGAGTGGACACAGCATCATGCCGGCAACTCAGGGTGTGTAGGACAGGCTGCCAAAGCGCCCGGCTCTCCTCTCCCTTGCCTATCTATCCCTCTGTGCCTTCACATCGCATCTGGGCAACGGGACCCACCTTCAACCACTGTGGAGAACGTATCTTTGAATTCCTTGACTTCCGTGTACATGGATACCCCGTGATTCGTTGTTTCTGTCTTGCCTCTTGACCTGCTCTCTCATTAGACAAGAGGAGAAAGAGAAGAGAGACCAGTCCCTACAGTCCGCCTCTAAGCGATCCGAAGAGCCAAAGCAGGTAGTGAGTTCACAGTCACCAAAGACTCCCCGCCCTGCCTTTGACGAGATCTCAGATGTTCCAGCAGCTTCTTTTAATCCCAAGGACCTACGAGGCAGGGGCTGTGGGAAGTAAAGAGTGAATAGACAAATGCCATGTGGTGTGACAGCAGGGCCCCGAGGACATTCCCGCCTCCCCCGATAGCCTTGCCAACCTACGAGCAGGTTCTCGATACTCTACAAGTTCATTCCCACAGCATCAGGGGTTGACCGTGCTCAAACATGAAGTAGTCGTTTCTCTTGGCTATGAGAACATAGGTCAAGGTGAACGTTGAGGAAGAGTGTTGGAGCCCAGAGCCCAGGGCGCCTGGGAGGAGGGAGAGATGCGGCCACAGCACCAGGGACAAGGCATGCATTCCAGGCATGGTTCCCCTGCTACTTTGCTCCGTGAACGTGAGCTCACTCAGAATCTCCCTTTGCAAAGCGAAACCAAAAATAAACGCAACATGCTCCTTGCAGAATGGAGGGCAGCATTCCTGGTCACCTGGTCGGGGAAGTGTTCTGGGATAGAGGAGCAAGACTTCCCTCTGTGCCAGGTACTGCTGTCAGCCATTTACGTGTGTTAAGCGATCCTTCCGAGAGGCCAGACGTGGGAACGGTGACCACCCCCATTTTGCAGATGCAGGACTTGGGGCAGCCAGCTCTGGATGCCACAGCCGGCTGGTGAGGAGCCCTCCAGGCATGAACCCAGGCAGCCTGGATGCAAGCCCGCACCTTGATCATCACGCTGTCTGCATGCGGGGCCTGTGGGCACAGGGCGCGGTCCGGGCTGTCTGCCCCTGGTGATCTCATCCGGCAAACCAGGGGTCCAGCGTGTCCCTGGTCACAAAACAGGGGCAGCCTCGCGTCCTTACTCAACTGAGACCAGAGTAACTATTTAGATGCATTTTAAGACTGCACCCAGAAAGTAGTTCTCTGCCTCAGTATCGGGCAGGCACCTGTTGTTAAAAAGATAGTCTCGCTAGATTTGATTTCTGGCACCAGGACTTCATTTTAATCCTGTTTAAGACAAAGCTAGTTTTCCTCCTGATGCTCTACAGGCCTGACACCGCGGGGAAGGGATGAGGCGCCCAGAGCCTTTGTTACCTTTAATTAGGTGTGCCCGCATTGATTGATTGATTGATTTTCTTCCCTGAGTTGCAAGCAAGGACAGCGCCCCAGCTCCCCAGGTGCGCAGGGCCTGCCACCGGAATTATAACAAGCACCACGAAGACCCAGCACGCCATTCCAGGTCTGCCAGACCTCCACCAGCTCCCTGTCAAACCTCAAATTGATTCTGAAATTGCTTTGAGGATGTAAAGTGGCGAACAATTTGAAACCCGTGTAATTATCTGAGTGGCTGTTGCCGGGTGACCTGGCCATGGCTGCCCAGAGACCACCGGGAGGCCTGAGCTGCAGGTCCACAACCCAACGGTTCAGGCTGCTGGGCACCCATGACTCAAGCAGGACTGACCCACCCCCAACATGTCCAGCTCTGAGGCCTGGAGTGTGGCCGCTCGGCGGGCGAACCCTGGAAATTCCACCCCAACCATGGCTTTGGGAACAGTCACGGAAATCAGCTGAAGGTCTGGAGAGCACCTGCCGTGTGCCCAGCTCTGTGAGAGCCACTGGCAGGCAGAGGAAAAGTTGGTACCCTCTACGTGACCTTAGCAGAGAGGAGACCATCAGGGGGAAGATGTCAAGAAAAAACACACTGTTCTTTGCAGAACAGGGCCGGTTAAGGCCCAGAGTGAGTGGTAATGCTCCAGGCCGACAATGGCAGAGAAGCCCGAGTGCCAGGCCAGGCTTTCATACCCTCATGCACAGCCCTGTGTGCGGGGCCTCCTGAGGGTGGGGTACAAACCCAGACACTGAGGCTGGGAGAGCCAGCCCGAGTCACTGGCCCGGACTCCCCTCGGCCCCACCAGTGACCTGCACACGAGTGACGAGTTGGCAGGGAACAGTAAGAAAGCCATTATGCCAGGTAGCCTCCACTCACCTGTTTTTGAAAAAGAAACTCTCAAAAACACATTCTGGAGAGAAGAAAACCAGCTCCTGAACTCCGGGTATCACCATGGTTACAACCCCAAGGTTTTTAGCCTTAAAATTTCTGTGAACAAACATCAGCTCCCAACAGAAATTCAGACTTAAGCGTGATCCTTGTGCTCCGGCGACGGCCTCAAAATCAAGAAACGGTATTGGATTTTGGCGAGAATTTATTTAAAGACAGTCAGCATGCTTCCTTGAATGGGGATGCGGAGGGGTGACCCCTGCCGGAGGTCTCCCTCCTTGGCTTGTCCTGGGCATTCCCAGACTCCCAAGATCTCCCCCACTGACTCCCAACACTGGTGCTTTTTGTATCTCTAGTTAGCCCGGTAGCTGGGAAATATTAGGTGATCAACAAATATTTGCTTTTTACCCAGGGACCCAGCACTCAGGGGCTGGGCAGTTCTCTGGCTCTGGCGTGGAATCCCGCAGAGCTGCAGAAAGTCAGACGTACCAGCCTTATCACGGCCTTATCGCACATCAGACCTCCCCTCCTCCCCCCGACCCCACAGCGGTGGTCATTCAAGCCCTGGCTGGGCAACCATCCCCAGGGCCCATAGGGTGCTGTCACCCTCTTCCCCCAAACAATGCCAAGTTTTATGCAGCGCTGATTTCCTGGCCAGCCTTCTCTGCACAAGGAAACAGAAAAGCAAAGGTTCTTTGCAGCCCAGCATTAAAAACCAACAGAAATTAGCCCCAGAGGAAAAATAGGCGGGGTACCTTGGACAGATATGCACGATGCACGGGAATTCCTTTGAGGCACTCGGTATAAAAATGTAAGCCAGCGTTCCACGGAGCAGGCCTGGCAAGAGATGATTTGCCAACTATCTGCCACCTTCTGACCACCTTCCCTCCACCCTCCTAAGGAATCTCATGCCTGGCACAAGAAACAAACGAGGGGCTTTACTGTCCCTGTAATTGCTCCAAATCCCATTAATTACATGGTAAGTCTTCAACAATAGGCCCGCTGCCTGCCTTAACACAAGCTCGACTTGGGGCAGATTTGGGGCCTCCCGGGCCTCAGTTTCCACCCTGTCGAATGAGGGGTTGATGAGCGCTAAGCGCCCTTCTGGCTCTGCTTTCGACAGCTCTGAGCCTGAAGAGCCAGTGGCCTCCTCATGTGCCCAAAGGCACAAGACAACTAATTACTGCTCACGCTGTCACCGTAAAATGTCAAAACACGATCTGTAAAGACGGCGGGCGGCAATCGCAGAGCTTTTTCTTCCTGGCTGAGAAGAACTTGCCAGGCCAGGCGCTGGTGAGGGCCGGTGACCACACTCAGGCCGGATCCCTTCCAAGAGGCACTGCTGGTTATCGCGGGATTTACTGCCATGTGGGCCCTTCTGAGCAACTCACAATGCCGTCGAAAACCCTGTAATGCCTTTAAATTCTGTGACCTTCCTCTGGAAGAACAGGGGTTCCTTCCTTTATGTGAACGGCTGTCCCAGAAGCCAGGGATCGACTACATATTTGGTACATTTTTTTATGGAGCAGGGACTCCTCCACTTCATCTTTTTTAAAAGGAATTATCTTCACTACTCCGTGCAAAGCTATCCCCTTTCTACACTGGAGCTTCTGTTCCCGTAAGGTACTGACAATGTGCCCATGTCAGCATGCGAGGCCACACACACACACACACACACACACACGTGCGTGCACACACACACACACGTGCACGCACACACACGCACACAGTTACTGTGTACAAAAAAGGCACTCTGGTTGAGCGGGTTCTGACCAGCTCACCTCCCTCCCCACTCCTTGGCCCCAGGACCCCGCAGCCCCAGGAGAAGGCAGGGAGGCCTGGAGTCAGGCCCGCTTCTTAGACCAACTCTTCCCCGGTTGTTGTTCCTCAAGAGGGGTTCTACCAGGATTTGGGGCAGCACGAGTCTCTGTGGTGGCTTCGCCCAGCCCTCAGCCATCAAATGCCATCTTCCCTTCAGCTACCAGCCATTCTGACAACAAACGTCGTGCCCTGTCCCCATCCCCCTGTCTGCCCCTTCCCCTCCCTGCCCAGCACATGTTCCCATACACCTTCTGGGGCCAGCCTGCTGCGTGCCCAGCCTGCCCAGAGCCCTCCTGCCTCAGTTTCTTGATGGGCACACCAATTGTCCTGCCAGCCTGGGGGCTTCCCTGACCCCTGACCATTAGGCTGGGCCCTCCCAGCCAGAGTGCCCAAACTGCCACCTGTGGCAAGGGATGGGACATTTTTCTAAGCTACTGACCCATCCTAGACCAATTCTTTTGTGAAATAAAATAAAACTGAATCAAAAAATACTCATGTTCTTGGCTATTATGGCAATGTCAAACATCAATACAAGTTTCTAAATCCTTTTTCTTCAGTTCTCTCTCTCCTCCCTGCCTGGACTCTCTTGCTCTCTCTCACTATCTCTGTCTCTCTTTCTCTCTCTCAAGTAAATCTTTTTTTTTTTTTTTTTTTTTAAAGACTGTATTTATCCATTTGAGAAATAGAGAGAGAGCGAGTGAGCATGAACAGAGGAAGTGGCAGAGAGAAAAGCAGACTCCTTGCTGAGCAGGGAGACTGATGTGGGACTCCGTCCCCGAGACTCTAGGTTCACGACCTGAGCCAAATGTGGACGCTTAACCAAACAAGCCACCCAGGCGCCCCAATAAATAAAATCTTAAAACAAACAAACAAATAAACAAGCCTTCTGATGCATGCTCAAGTTTGAGAACCAATATTTTCAGCAGCCCCCTTCCCTCAAAGTCAGCTGGCCTGGGACCCCAAGAGTCCGACCAAAAGTCAGGTCTACCTGAGGATTCTAGAATTTTCCAGGCCAGGTCTCTTGTCATGTTCCTTACCCCACCCGCCATGGCACTGAAAGAGCCTTTTGAGGCTTGGAGGCCTGTAGAGATGCACAAGGGAGGGAAAAAGGGTAAAAATTAAGATCATTGGAGCCCCTCACTGCCAGGAAAACACTCTTTAATTAGGGCCAGACTCCTGGAGATAACCAAGGGAGGTTTGCTGGGACCACTAGTCTCCATTAGCATTTTCCCAAGGGCTACATCCAGGTTATGAAATAGGAGGGCTGTGTGTGATTTGCATCTAATTTGCATATGCCTACTTGGACTGCACTCTCCTCTCCAGCAATTTTCAACAGAATTACGATCTTTTCTTAGAAAACCATTGCTGCCCTAAGGGTTGTCACTTATCATTTTTCCTACTTTCTTCTCCTCCTCACTTCTCCCCAACCCCCCTCCCCCAGCCCCGACAAATCCACAACCCTAAGCAAAAGCGTAAAAAGGCAGAGAAGTACAGAAGTGGGGAGAGTGGCTCCTTCTCTTCGAACATGGCAGGAAGCAGCTGTTCCTGGTGGGGCTGTGTGACCTGAGCATCTCATTCACGAAGGAACTACCTGACTTGGGGTTTCACGGTCCTGTCAAACATTTTTAAGGGGCCAAGGATCAAATTTTCATGTTGCCAGCATCTTGTGTCTCCAGAGTCGTCGTAAAAGAGAGTGCATCTTATTACCAAAACCACTGGAAGAACAAAATAAAGGACAATCCTTTCGAAGGAGGAAGTTTCACCTTATGAAAAGATCACTCTGTTATGTTTCTTTTTCTCACTTCTTCCGAGACCAAGATCCGAATCCTGGCTTCATCGCCACATGCCATCTGGACAACTTCCGACTTCGGGGTCCCGCCTCCGAGATGGGACGGTGAAACTGACCTTGCAGGGACCTGGGAATAGCCACAGTGCCCGGCAGATAGCAGACCCTCAAACCTGTTGGCTGTTGTCCATTCTCACTCTTCTGTTTAAATGGCGGTTGTTGCCACTGTTACTGTTACTTTTGTTGTTGTTGTCGTTGTCGGAGCTTTTGTTTCTCGCCCCTCCTTCTGAGCAAGTGAAAACCATTCCTCCCACTTCCTGTTTCCCAGACGACTCATGAAGGCCTGGATTTTAAAACCAGAAACGTAAGAAGTGGATTCAAGTCGAAAAAAAAGAGCTACATCCAAGACTTGTAAAGAAAGCCTAGTGTTGGAACACATAGCCTTTTCTTTCTCTCCTAAGTGCTTATAAAAGTGAGTGTGAGAAAGGCATTTTTCTATTTTTTTTTTTTTTTTCCTCCAAAGGCCAACAAGCAGCCTTATGTCAGAACGCCCAGGAAAGGCGCTGTCCTCCAAGCCCACAGGCCTGGGCGGGCAAAGTGCTTTGCTGAGTTTGTCCTCAGGACAGTTTTTTGGCCCATCTGCCTCACAGTGCGTGGGTTTCTGCTCCCCTGCTCTCCCCACAGCCCAGGTGTCCGGGCTCTGGTGAGTCGGAGAGGTGGGGGCACAGCCCAACACAGGCTGGGAGCCACAGTGTTCTTTGTGGAGGCAACCTAATAAATGCACCTGTCCTCTGCGTTCTTGGTCTTCCCAGGACACACTCCAGCAGGCTCCCAGCTGCCTAGTTCCAAATGTCAGCACGAGGTAACTGCCCCTCTGAGTGATGATTTAGTGCACCGCCTTTCAGCCGCTTTGGGCAGTAAATTCCGTCCTATGCAGGCTTGAACCACGTTTTGAAATTCATTCCAACAACAGTAGGAACGTGGGGATTTCTGGCACCTGCAGGTCCGTATGTTGCGGCACCTTTGACCACCCTCCATACCCACCCCTCCCCACCCCTCCAGTGAAAGATCCAGGATGAAGCCTCTCTCTTACGTGTTCCCACGGCACCGTGTGCGTCCTCAGCGCAGCTTACCCCAAGATGATGTGGGTGGCTGCTCTTCCTCACCCCATGGCCTTCCCAAGATGGGAGCTGCGGGCGTGTGACCTGTCTTGCTCAACCCTGAATCTCCCAGGACCCCAGCACATGGCAGGTGCCTGACATCTATCAAGTGAATGAATAAAAAAAATGAATGAAGGAAATTTAGGCATTATTTTTGCCTGAAAGACACCGAGGGACTCTTACAGCCATTCTCAGCTGTGGACAGTTTTGCCTCCCAGGGGACATTTGGCAATTTCTGGAGACATTTTTGGTTGTCACCAATTCAGGAGTCAGGAGGGTGCTACTGGCGTCTATGGGATGGAAGCCAGGGACGCTGCTAAACATGCTACAATGCTTAGGACAATCCCTGCACAACAGATGAGAAAACTGAGGTTCAGAGAGGTCAAGTAAACTGTCCAAGAACACACAGCTATTCAATACTGGGATGAGATCCAAACTAAAATATGTCTGACACCGACTCTATGGTCTTAACCTTGTACCCCACAGGGAAAGCCAGAGAGCAGTGGGGATTCCAAGGCTTCCATGGCTGATGGTAGTTATGCCATTAAATTTTGCCTTTATTCTGAGTTTTCCTCATTGATGAGACAAAGTAGAAAAAGCAGCCACCTTGGACCAAATGTTTCTTCTCAACAAGACTGTTTGGATTCCCGAATTTCCCCCAGTGAGTCACTGTCTCCTGTTAGGGTGAGAATCTGTACTTGTGATGATGCTCTCCCACCTGCTGGAACATCCTTGGCTCCCATATGCTTGTCCAGCTCCTATCCATCTCTCAAGAACAACATGAGGGTCTCCTCCTCTGTGGTGCCAGGTCTGACCCCCTCAGGAGGGAGCTGCCGCCACCTGACCTCCAACAGAGAGCATCGAAGGAGATCTCAGGCAGTGCCCAACTCACATGCCTGGGCTTCAGCCACATCTTGGGGGCCCCAGGCCTCTCCTGCCACTTCCCTGCCCAGCCCTTGGGCCCCCTGTTCCCAGTCCATGGGGTCTCCCTGAAGCAGTCCAGGCAGCAGACACACGTGCTCATCTGCCCCAGGAGGCTTGCTCAGTGGCCCTCTTGGCCTTGCCAGGCCGCCCCACCCCACCACAGTTAGCCATGTCACCCACTGTGTCACGACTCCATCCCACTCCTCCAGCAAGCATCCAAGCAATGACTTCTGTACCATGGCTGAACACCCACATGGCTCTTTATATATTCAGGCCGTGTGTGCCCGCCGGGCTTCCGGAGGCAGGGCGTCTGGGTCCAGATCCCGGCTCTGTTGCTTTCTAGCTATGAGATCTTAGGCAGGCTGCTTAAATTCTCTGTGCCTCATAGGAAGAGCAAAGATATATCAGCAGCTACCTCGCAGCCACATTGGGGGGATGAAATAAAGAGCTTAGCCAAGCACCCGGCACCTAGGAAGTGCTCCGTAGGCGTCCGCTCTGGTCGTGGCCTGGGCCCTGTCCCTGGGAGCTCGGCTGCCCCGAGGCTTCAGGGGCAGTGTCTCAGCAACCACTGGCTCAGTCAGGACACTAGCGTTGGGTCAGGTGCTGGGGCAGTGGTGGGCAGACAAGCTCTTCCGTGATGGCACGGGGCAGGAGTGCCTCGGCAAGTGGCATTCTTGAACCCAGACGCTGATTTTCCATATATGGTCTTTGCTCAATTCCTCCCATCCCCTCATCTGACATTCTCATGGCTACTTACGATCCAAGAAGCTCTTGCACACATGGTGCATCTGATCCTCCTCTTGTTATAGTTAAGACCATCCCCATTCCTTTTTTTTTTTCTTAAGATTTTATTTATGGGGTGTCTGGGTGGCTCAGTGGGTTAAACCTCTGCCTTTGGCTCAGGTTATGATCTCGGGGTCCTGGGATCAAGCCCCGCATCAGGATCTCTGCTTAACAGGGAGCCTGCTTCCCCCTATCTCTCTGCCTGCTTGTGATCTCTGTCAAATAAATGAATAAAATCTTAAAAAAAAGATTTTATTTATTTATTTGACAAAGAGAAAGAGCACAAGCAGAGGGGAGTGGAAGGCAGAGGGAGAGGAAGAAGCAGGCCCCCCACTGAGCAAGAAGTCCAATGCAGGGCTCAATCCAGGGACCCTGGGATCACGACATGAGCGGAAGGCAGGGGCTTGACCAACTGAGCCACCCAGGTACCTCTACCCCCATCCCTTTATAAGTGTGGGCCTTAGGCTCAGAGAGGTTCAGTGGCTTAGCAGGGGTCACACAGCACTCAATCTGTGAATTCGAAGCTAGACTTTCTGCTTCCCAGGCCAGTCGTGGCTGGCATGCTCCGCTCCAGGGGACACCATCCACAAACCTCCCTAGAGTCATAGAATGGATCCACCCTGTACCTACCAAGGCCCAGAGGCCAGGGAGAGAAGAGAGACGACCCAGAGAGAGCCTAGGGCAGTGGTTCTCAAGCCTACTTGAGAAGTAGAATCACCTGGGGAGAGGATGTGGAAAATTAGAGCCCAAATGCACCAATGGTGGGAGTGTGAAGTAGTGCAACCATTATGAAGACTAGCATGGGGAGTCCTCAAATTTTTTAATTATAAAAAATTAAAAATAGAACTACCATATGATCCGGCCATCCCATTTCTGAGTATATACCCAAAAGGACTGAAAGCAAGTTCTCAAAGACATACTTGCACGCCCATGTTCATAGCACTATTACTCACAATAGCCAAGAGATGGAAGCCACCGAAACGTCCATCAACAGATGAACAAATAAGCAAAATGTGGTAGATACAGAAAAAGAAGTATTGTTCAGCTTTAAGAAGGCAAGAAATCCTATCACATGCTACAACCTGGATGAGCCTTGAGGAGACGATGCTAAGTGAAATAAGCCAGTCATAGACAAATGCCTCCTGATTATATCTAAAGTAGTCAAATGCGAAGAAACAGGAAGTAAAAGGATAGTTACCAGGGGCTGGAGGGAAGAGAGAATGGGGAGTTGTTTCATGGGTATGGAGTTTCAGATCTGTAAGATGACGAAGTTCTGGAGATCTGTTTCATAATAAAGGGAATACAGTTAACACTACAAACTGTACTCTTAAAAATGGTTAGGATGGTAAATTTTGTTATGTCTTTATACCACAATAAAAAAGTTTTGTTTTTAATTGATTGAGTGTCCCTTGCTTGGGCCCCACCTGAGATAAATGAACTCGGAATTGTGCAGTGAGCCCCAGGCAGTGAATGTTTTCAAACCTCCTCCCACCACCCCGACTCTAGCTCACTTCCCAGGGAATGAGGTCAGCCTGGAGCCAGGCTCTCCCTCTCTCCTTGCTACTCAAAGTCTGGTCCAGGCCAGCAGCACTGGCCTGGAAGCTTGTTAGAAATGCAGAGTCTCAGCCCCGCCCCGGACCTACTGCACCATAACCTGCACCTCATTACAACCTCGGGGGCACGGGTAAGTGGAACAGGTCCTACAGAGGACAGAAGGAACCTCTCTTGGGCCTATTCCCATATGGGGCGATCTCTCTGCAGGAGAAGCACCTCATCGGGCAAACAAAAATACAAGATGTCCAGCTGGATTTGCATTTCAGACAAATGACAAAGATTTTTTAGTAAAGTATGTTCTATACAATATTTGGGATATGTACACTAACCTTTCTGTCATGGCTCATCTGAAATTCCCAGTGAAGGGGGAGAGGAGACAAGGGTGTGGGATCACTGCAAATAATGGCTAAGAGCTGCTGGAACTAGCACAGGGGATGACAGACAGCACTGGGTCCCCATCAGGAGCAAGACCTAGCCCTTCCAGAAAGTCCCTTTAGGAAGATGTCTCCAGCTGAGGTTTCTCAGAGATCAGAAAAGGAAGAACCCACAGTTGTCCCCTCCCCTCCAGGCCAGCCCACCCCTCCAGAGATGGCTGCCCGCTGGGAGAAGGGTTCAAAGCTGCAGGTCACCCCAAGTACTAGCCTTGACCCTGGCTTTCATGTTTAACATTCTCCTGGGACTTCACAAGCTTGCAGGCAGGCATTTTTTGCAGCCAGCAGGGGAGTCCTGAGCAGGGCTGTTAATGGGTATGGTTTCCCTCCACTGCCCGTCCTCGCCTGGGGTCTGCACAGCCACTTGGGATGAAAGGAGCCCTCCATGGAGGGCATGGTGACCGTGGGCATGGCAGCCCTCTCCTGTCCTCTTTTCAGGCTGTCAGAGCCTACTGTGTCATCTGCCTAGGGAATGCCTTCAAGAGTGCCAATTAAAGTTGGGACAAACGTGTGTGATTGCAGAAGCCAGTTGAGTTGAGACACTGGGAACACAGCGACTTCTGCATAAAGCAGGTACCTGGAGAGCTGACCTTAAGAGAAGCACCAGCCACTTGTCAACAGCTGGAAATCTGCTGGGGGTAAATGGGCACACCAGTACTGAATTAGGCTCACAGGACTCAGGGACTTTTGAAAATTCAAAACCCTAACAGGATACAGGAAAATGACCGCAGTGCTTCTGTAATCTGGTGGGGAAGGCAAACCTGGGATAGCATGCGCTTGGATTCACAATAAAATGAAGATTGTTCCCACAAGGTCTCCTGATGTTCAAGGTCATCCCATTTTCCTCCTCTTCTCCATCCTCCCCACCACCCCCTGTTTCAGTGCAAAGAGCAGTGGTCTGGCATTCAGGATCCCCCTACTTTGCCACTTACTAGCCTTAGGACCCCTAAGAAGTTACCCCCTGCTTTGGGACTCAGTTTCCTCCATCTAGGCAAAGTGGAAAGTAAGGAGGCAGACTGGAGCCTGTGTTCAGCCCCACACTCTCAGTAGGAACAGCAGCTCCTAAGGGGCGTAGTTGAGTCAGCCTCTCCAGGGGGGGCTACAGAGTTGGACCCCCGTCCCACTCCATCCGACTGTCCTGACCTGCCCCTGACTCTAGTCCAG
Organism: Martes martes; assembly: GCF_963455335.1. Lineage (NCBI taxonomy): Eukaryota > Metazoa > Chordata > Mammalia > Carnivora > Mustelidae > Martes > Martes martes. The sequence continues at coordinate 25,688,950 of NC_137901.1, read as the reverse complement.
CTCTGACAGGGGGGCTCAGTCAGCTTCATGGCTCCCCACTCCATCAATGTAACACAAAATGGAAAGAGGTCTATAGGCAGGCCTTGGAGACAGGCCCTACGGACCAGGACAGACTTGCATGACAACTGCAGCACCTAGAAGCCCCCAGCCCAGCCCTGCTCAGGAAGGATCAGCAGCTCTCCTACCCCTCTCATCCTTGGAGATACACATCATCCACTGTCCAGCCCTAGAGACCTGGTAACTAGGCCTCCCAAACTTCCCACCCAGACCCCGCCACTCAGAGGGCACCTGGGGCCTGCCCTGGGCCTCAAAATTGAGAACCCTTACTCATTTTTCCCCCTTCCTTATAGTTGTAGAAGAATTGGAATTGTTAAAAGAATGTTCTAAAAATCTTCATGGAAAACAAACAAAGGAGGTTTTTTTTAAAAAGAGCGGGATGGGGAGATTTTGAAAAGAAAAAACCCATGTCTGGGTTTAGGAAGAAGAAGTGGCTGAATTTAGGACGTGGGCTTCTGAGGACCCCAGCCTTCTGCAAGCCCTCAGCCTGGGGAGGAAGCCATAACTCCAGGAAGGTGGCTATGGTACGGCAAAAAGTCTACAGACCTGGTTCTCCTGTGTGACCTTGAGCAAGAAGTGGCCGGGCCTCTCTGGGCCCTGGTTTCTCCCTCTGTAAAAGGGGGATGTGTGTATCCATCACACAGGGTGGCTCTGAGAACTGTGTGAAATAACAGATGTGAACATGTCTAACACATAGAGACACTCCACAAATGCTGCCCTTCCCCCAGGTTCGGCTAAAATGCTACCCCAGCTAGACATCGTGACCAAGGTTAAAGCCTTCAGGGAAGCAGGCGCCGTCCTCATCATCTCTGACCTGAGGCTCCGGCACAAGACGGTGTCTACCAATCTGACCCAGACCTCCAGGTCAGCTCCCCCCAGACCTCAGATTCCAGAAACAAAATGTCTCCCCAAATGTTGTGTGTCCCCAAGGACCCTGAACGAAGGCCCTGCTCCGAGGGTGGAGGGTCCAGAGGCTGTCTGCCAGGGACAAGTGCCCTGACCTGACTGTGCAGATTCCTTGCGGGTGGCAGCCATGAGCAGGCTTTGCACACAACGTTTCCCATAATTCTCACAGCAGCCCCTGATGTGAGCCCATGTCACCATCGCTGTCCTGCAGACGTCAGTACTCGGTCTCACAGCTATGGCGGTGTCGGGGGGAGGGGGTGGTTTGCTGGTACTCAAAACAGCAGTGTCTGACTCAGTGGATCTCAGTCCTGGCCAAAGAGAAGAATCATCTCAGAGGCTTTAAAACAGACCTGTCTCTGGGGTCTTTCCCCCTGACCTTCTAATTCCTGGTCTGGATGGGCCAGGGTGTCAGTATTTCAGAAGTTCCTGGGGCCATTCCAGTGTGCAGCCTGGGTGGAGAGCACCGGCCATGAGCTCAAGCAGTCCTTCCCCCTTCTGGAGGATTCCTTGCCTCCGCACCCCACCCCACCTCACCTAAGTGCATACACCCTCCCAGTAGGCGCCCTGCCCTTCCGCAGTGCCACACACCTGCACTTAGCTTGAAGGTTTCTAGGCCCACAAGTGCTCAGGGGAAACTGAGGCTGGGATGGACTTATTAGCAGTGGAGGCCCCGCTGTTCGTCTTTTGCTCTCTGCCGCCCCCTATTGATAGCAAAAAGCAGAACATGTCAGAGCGTTCACCTAGCTTCCTTTCCTCCTCCCACGAGACAGATCTGGAACCTCCAGCTTCACCCATCCACCTCTACTCCCATCCCCCCAGGTGAAGTTTCTGGCCCCCTCCACCCTGCTTGGTTATCAGGGATCCAGTTGCCCAGTAAGATTCGTCTGCCTTCCCTCTGCAGCTCAGTGAGGCAAGTCCCAGGTAGTCCTTGCAAAAGAGCTCGGCTCCAGGCCTGGGCAACGGCTGGCATAGTGGGCCATTCTGCACGCCAGAGGGGTAAATTCCATGGCCCTGTCCTCCCTGTGGTCACACCCAACTACACAAGCCCAACCCTGGGCTCAGGACCAAACCCACCACAATGTTCATTTATTTGCCTGACCTTGGCCTGGCTGAGCGTGACCCCTGGGGCCAGGGCAATTGTTCTCAGGGCAGCGTCTATTTCGTGCTGGAGCCTGTGCCCAGCCCTCCAGTTTTCCATTCCTTCCTTTAGTTTCTAATGTAGAAAGAATCTCACCCTTGAGAGGATGCTCCTAATGCCACGAGGGGGCACCTGATGGCTAGGGGGCCCCTGGAAGGATCAGCTCTTGCCCAGCTCTGCTCAGTGAGGCCCCTGCAGTCTCCCGGGGCTCTGGTATAGAGGGAGACAAACTGCCCTGACGGGTCTCTTCCTCCCCCAGGCCAATGGCACTGTCCAGCCTGCTCTCCTCCTAGAAGCCAAGGCCGAGGGCACAGACTGTCCAGCTAGATCCTGAGCCACCAGCCTCTGGAAGCACAAGACCCAGATGGCTTTTTTCTTTTCATAGAGAAGAGATGGACAGAAATAGACAGGGACAGACAGACAGCGCTTGGCAAGCATCAGAAGCTAAGGTCTACCTCTCCTAATATAAATTTTCCATCAGTTAACAAGTATTTGTGAGTGATTCCTGAATGCCAGTGTATACGTGTGTGTATGTGTGTGTGTGTGTGTGCCTGTGTGTCTGTGTCAAACCTTGATTTGTAACTGAGAGGCTCTATAACTGAATTTATGACTGTACTTGTGACTGAATAGTGGGGTTCCTGCTGGCCATGGGGGTGAGGGTGTGTGTAAGCAAGAAAGCTACCTCATGTGTTCAGACAGGTGGTATGGTGCAGGGACAGGAGCAAGGCCTCTGGAACCACACTACATGGGTTCAAATCCTGCCTCTGCCCCTTGACCCATTCTGGTATGACCTTAGGCCAGTGCTTACCTCTTGTCTCAGTCTTCCCACCTGTTAAGTGGGGCTAATAAAACAACAGAGTGCCTTGCACAGAGGAAGTACTTAGTAGATGTTAGCTGTTGTTACGAACTTGGCACTATGGGGGCACTGAAAGTTAAATATTCACTCCACTGATCTTTTTTGACATCAAAAGGAATGAGCCACAGCACATGCAACAACGTAGGGGGACCTTATATAATATTGAGTGCAAAGGACTTCGAAGATTATGTACAGTATAATAGGCTTTGTATAGGCTAAAAATAACTACAGTAAGACATACTTTTTAGGAATACATATGGATGCAATGAAGTGGGATAAAAGGGAAAACAGGAGAACGATAAAGTCAGAATTAAGAAAGACGATCATCTCAGTGGGGAGACACTGGGATGGGGTGAGGCAGGATCATATGTTCGGATGTAGGTTTTGTTAAGTCCTTGCTTTGTTTTGGATGATGAGCTCTTGGGTGCTTATTCCATTAATAAAAATAGGTAAATAACTATATAAGTAAATAAAGGTAGAGCATGCATGGGCCAAGAGAGAGAATGTCACGAGACAGAGACTGTGATTAAGCCAATTGTAAGCATCAGTGGTACGAAAGGGGGGAAATAAGAAAAAATATATCGAGTACCTATCGCAGGCTAGATATTGTCCCAGGCTCTGGGTTTATGCCAGCGAGTGCAATAGAAAAAGAAAATTTTCACCTTTTTGGAGCTCACATTCGAGTGTAGGGAGATAGACAGTACCCACAACACCCAGTGTCAGTCTATGAGTGTCATGGACAGAAATGAAGATCCGGGAGACAGGAAGCAGGTGGTCTGGGAAGATGTGATGGAGAAAGTGACATTTGAGCCAAGTCCTGAGGAAGGGGAAGGAAGAGACTTTTCCATTTCTGAGCTTCTGGGGGGACTGAGCTTCTAGGCAAAGGAAAGAATCTGGGCAAAGGGGACCTGAGAAGTGGCTAGCGAGGCCAGAGTGGAGTGACCCCAGGGGCCTTGCAGGCCACTCAGGGGACTTTGGCTTTTATTCTGAGCCACATGGAGAGCCACTGGTTCTGAGCAAAAGAGAAAACCATCTGATACATTTTAAAGGATCTCTCTGGCTGCTGCCTTGAGGATGGCCCGTGGGGGGGGGGGGGCGGTGGCAGGGGGTAGGGAGGAGGCTGGGATGCTAATCAGGAAGCTATTGTAGAAACCCAGGTGGGAGAGGAGGCTCTCAGGGCTGGAGAGAACAGCAGAGGAGGCGAGAAGCGGTCAAACCCCCGACAGAACTACTAGCCGGCTACTGCTTTCCTCAGAGGCTCCCAGGCAGGCGGCAAAGACCAGACACAGGGCCAAACACCCACAAAGCATCATCTACCATGACTCTACCGCAGCTCACGTCCAGTCAGCTGTGAAGCCCCTTGCCTCACCTGAAGAGCACCTTGTCAGCTGTAAGGAGTGTGCTGGCAGCCTGGGCCCTGCTCCTTGGACCCTGGCTCTGGGCACCCACCCCCGCCTCTGGGAAGGAGGTCCTCATGCTCCTTCCCAAACCCTCCTGCAGCCAACCTGACCAGAAACCCTGGGCATCTGTGTGGCCCCCCAGGCGATGGGCCTTCCCCAGCTCCAAGAGTCCCTCCTCATGGCCGGGCCCGTCCCCGGAAGTGAGGCACCCTCTGAAGGCCTCATCAACCCTGAGAGGAGCTGGGACCTCTCATCTAACCCACACAGCAGGTTAGGACCCAAGGCTGCCTCCCGCACCTGAACCGCAGAGAGGACACTCAGGACCACCGGCTTCCAGGGGTCCCTGGGGTTCATCTAAGGCCAGAAAAACCCTGCGGCTCAGATATCCTTCATCACGGCTGTGGGGGGCTGGTTCCCCTCCCTGGCTCCTCCCCATCCTACCTCCTTTAGGACTAGAACATGGGATGCATTTTTACTTGACTTTCCCTAGGTGAAAATGGTGCAGGCCTGGGGGTAGGGAAGCTGGATGGAGTGTGATTTACACTTTCCCTGTGTCCTCACACCTCCCAAGGGCAGCTGCTCACAGAGGCACGGGCAGACGCGTAACATTGCACGGCTGCTCCCTGAGCCATCCCAGCCAGGGCCCCCATCTCTGCAGAAGCACCCTGAAATCTTAGATGAGCCAAAGGCCCTTTGGAAAAGGAAGAGTGGAAGGTGGGTGCTGAGGTGTGTACAGTTCTGGCAAAGATGCCCCTCAGGAAAAACTATGCACACTCCCCGAAGCCCATACACATCTGATGTCCCCCCTGTTCCATTTTCTCACCACGATAAACAGCTGGTTGACTCTTGGCTGCTTCCCTGTTCTATCTCAGCCTTCAAGCCCTGCTCAGCCTCCAGCAAGAAAGGCCATTGGCCCCAGATACAGACTTACAAGACACCCCCTGGCCTTTTCAGAGAGGGTGTCCCCCTATAAATGCCGTAGTAGGGTTTCTCAACATTGGCGCTATTGTCATGTTGGGATTCTTTGCTGGGGGTGGGGCTCCTGTCCATTGCAGGCGGTGGCGCAGCACCCCCAGGCTTCTTCCCACTAAACGTCAGTAGCACCCCTTCCCCCTTCTAGGACAATGAAAAATGTCTACAGACATCACCAAATGCCCCCTGGAGAGTGGGAGGGGATAGGCAAAGTCACCCCGGTTGAGGAGCACTATGTCATAGCAATATGACCAGAACGTCTGGAGACGGCTCAGTCCAATGACCAGTACGGAAAACCAGGCTGCACGTTAGGAACTGTGTGATCTTGCTCAAACTCTCTGGGTTTCAGTGTCATGCTCTGTAATATAATAATAACAGCCCACATGCACTCAGGGCTGGCCCTCTGCTGAGCACCTCGCATGGGTTTTCTCATTTAACACTACGTTTTTTTCCCCTTTTAATTCCTCACAGTGTTTTTCTGGAAAAGGTACTGTTCCTATCTTACGGATGAGGAAATTGAGACTCAGAGAGGTTGGGCAACTTGCTCAAGAACACACAGCAAGAAGGCAGGCAGTTAGACCCCAAGAGGCTGCAGTCCTGGCCACAGTTCTGTTCTTCCTCCCTCCCAGAGGGACTTGGGACTCCAGACTACCTCTGAAGTCCTTTGTATTCCCACAACTGTGTCATCCAGCTGATGTTGCTACAAAAGGAACATTCACTGGGTGTCTGTGTTCTTTGTGTCCCCCTGCCCTGCCCTCCAGGACACGGCCTGCTCATGCTTCCCCTCATTTGATATGCTCCTACTATGTTCTGTGTGCTGTGCTGGCATCCAGCTGTTGACAGGATATGAATTTACCCTCTGGTGAAGAGACAGATATCAAATAGCTCATTACATTAGATTTTTATATACAACTGTGATCAGGGCTAACAAGGGACCGGACCTAGCACAGAGGGTCAGGGGAGGGACCACCTAGCTGCTCTCTGATGGGTGTGCAGGGGTTCAACCCATGAGGTCGAGGGAAGCCAGCTCCCAGAGAGAGCAGCGTGCATACCGCCCCAGGAGGAAAAGAACACTGCTTCTTCCAGAAACCAAAGGGAAGAGGTGCAGGAGGAGGCAGACGAGGTGGGCAGGCCCTCTGTGTCCCAGCAAGAATTTCTGCCTTTGTCCTAGAAGCACCAAGAGGTCAGCAGAGATGACACATTGCTCTCGAAAGATTGGGGTCAAGGTGGGAAGAGGAAAGGCAGGGAGGCCGTTTGGGCTGCGGAGCTAGTGCATGGGAGATGCTCTGGGCTGCACGAGGACAGGGGGAGCAGAGAAGAGGGCCAGACTCCAGGGACATTAAACACTCAGAGCCTAGGGAAAGCAGGTGGGCTGAAGCAGGAGGCCAGGCGGACGGAGGCAATGGCAGAGCTGTTCATGGGATGAGGACGTGCTGGGTGTGGACCCGTTGCATTTGAGGGGTTCTGTGCATGACAACATCAGTGCAGGACAGACCAATCTACCAGCTGATTGACCGAGACTTGGGGCCCAGACCTCCTTCCTGGGGGGAGGCCCCCGCTGACTTAGGCACACCCGGGACAGGAAGAGACTAGACCACAAAGAAGGCACACAGGCCGGCAGCAAAGTCCTGGGGAGGGAGCCCATGTAATGAAAATGTGGGTTATTATTACTATTACCTTATCAGATCTGACAAGATCCTTGTCCAAGGTGGGGCCGCTGCAGCCCATAATTCAATATAAACGGGCTCTCGGGTGGCAGTTGACTGTGGCATTGATTCCTATTCACTCAGAAGCTAAATCACAGTGCTTCTGTGAAACGTGTGTGAAATATCCCTTTTTCATGCACTAGCAATGAAAGGGCGCCACAAATCTGTAGCCAAATGAATGTACTTATGAGTAATGGGAATCCGCACGTGGGCATCGTTTTATTAACATGTACAAGCCAGCTTCATGGACGCTTGGATTTCACGTTAAAGAGAGCATTCCGGCCCCCCGGGGAGGTGAGGAAACACCAGCATGTAGGCCTGCATTGAGAAAGTGACACTTCGTTGCTAGCCCGGGCCTGAGGAATTTAAAACTGCCCTTAATGCCACCCGGCTGCTCCCACCACCACCTAAGGTCAGCGTGGGAGAGGAGGTCAGGCCACTCCACTCCCCAGCAGGACAGCGCAGGGGGGGATGCTGCTGCAGTGTCCTGGGTTCATTGGCAGCAGATCTGGGACCAGAACCCATGCCCTCTGATGGATCCAGGCCATGACGCTTCTGCCGCTGGGCTCAGGACTCCCGCTAACCTTTCCAGAGACTTCAAATGTCTAGGGCCCAGGATTGAGTCTCTGCTGAGACCACCAGAGGAAATGAAAGCAAAGACCATTTCTAAAGTCCCAGGTTGGCCGGCAGAGGACACTGCATCTGGGCAGACATTTTGGTGGCTATGGGATGCAGGGAGCTGGGGACGGGGCCATTTGGACAGCTAGGCATGGGAATCTGTGAGCCAAGTCTTTTTCGCATATCTGCTCAAAGATAATGCATAGTCCGCCTACTTCTGGAAAAAGATTTGGGGTGGTTCGTTATTTACCATATACACACATGCAACAAAATGGTCCAGCCTGACATCAGATTGCAAAAGTGTTTTTTTTGTTTTGGGGTTTTTTTAAAATATTTTATTTATTTATTTGACAGAGATCACAAGTAGGCAGAGAGGCAGGCAGAGAGAGAGGGGGAAGCAGGCTCCCTGCTGATCAGAGAGCCCGATGCGGGGCTCGATCCCAGGACCCTGAGATCACGACCTGAGCGGAAGGCAGAGGCCCAACCCACTGAGCCACCCAGGCGCCCCTGCAGAAGTGTTTTTTTTTTAATAGTCAAAAACTGGAAGCAATCGTAGTGTCCCTCTATAGGGGGCTTGTTTAAAAAAAATTCTATCCATGCATCCGATAACTACTTCATGGCTATTAAAAAATAAATAAGCAAATAAATAAATAAATAACTGAGGAAGTGATCTGTGTGCTAATATGGAGACATTTCAAGGAAGAAGAGAAGCAAAGGTACAGGATATACAGGAAGGTATTTTTTTTTATGGTAAGGTGGAAAATGAAAGATACATATTCAAGTTTCTCCATTTTGGAAGAAAGTAACACTGGAAGTATAAGCCAGAAAATTATGTAAATGGTCACCTACAGAGGGCAAAAGAGGGAGAGAGAGAACTCTGGATATATACCTTTACATGTCATTTTGACTTTTAAACCCTATAAATGCTTTACCAATTCAAAAATTCTAATTCAGTCAAACACAAGAGGAAAGGGGAAATAGGAAATAATTTCTAGGCACAAGCACCAACAAGGTCTCCCTTCTGCCTTCTCTGAAAAATGGGTCCTAATATTGCCTTGCCTGGGATCCCACATTCCCAAGGACCCAGGAGGGTGGATCACCAGCCTCTAGCCTCCTGGAGGCTGGGAACAGGGGGACAGATAGGCAGCCTGCTGGGGCTGCCTGCGGTGGCTTGGCATCCCTGCCTTGGCAGTGGAGGGAGGAGGTGAAGGCCGGGGCTGGTACCAGGCCAGTGCCGTTCAAGGTTGCCCACCTCGGGAGGGCTGTGCCACATCCGCTCCCTGACTCAGCCCTGAGTCATAGTTGTCCCAGCTGCTGACATTCCATGGTCCCAGAGCAACCAAACTGCTCTGAGAATGTGTTTACACCATTGGGCTCCGGCCTGCCCGTGGCTCCAGCCCACCCCAGCCCAGGCCCTCCTCACTGTGCCCCCAGTTCTGGGGAGCAGTGCCCTTACTCAGGATGGCGGCTTTGGCCCTGGAAGCATGCTCTCCCCTCATGGGCTCCTCTCTGACCTGCTCCCGGAATAGGAGGGGTGACCAAGCATCCAATCAATGACAACTCACTGCCACCACCCAGATGTCCATTAGTGAAATTAATTCTAGTCTATTAATAGATGATGTCCATACTATAGAAAACCATATTATAAAAAACAAGAGTGAGCCATGTGAGTAGTTTTTTTAAAGATACATTAAGTAGAAACACAAACTGCAGAACATAATACATAGCTTGATCTCATGTTGGGGCCATCTGGATCTATTTTCTGAGCCACGGTGACAATACAGATAGAATAATGCCATGCTAGTCTCTGGGAGGGGAGGGGGAGTTACAGTTCCCTTCGCTTTCTCGGCAACACACTTGTAAGTCTTTTCTTATATGAAGCAGTTATTATATTTGTAATCTGAACACAGATCTCTCTCATTCATTATACACTTCGTTGGGCTGATTTGCTCCGTCAGAGGCTCCGGGCAAGAAGTCCCCTCCCAACCCTGCACTTCTTGGCAGAAGAGAAACTGAGGCCCAGAGAGGTCAATATTTTCTCACACAGAATCATACAGTGAGTGAGCTGACAGCAAAGCGGGGCCCAGAGCTCCTATCTCCAGACGGATGCCTGTGCTCTTTCCACGACACCATGTGGCCTTAGAATAAAATGAGTTTGTATTTGTGGAGGGTTCCTTATGCGGCTGATAGGGGGAAATGAGGGAAATACCGCCCCCCCCCAAATAAGTAAAATAAAAAGACTTAACACCCCAGGACTCATTCCCTGCTGCCAAGTCAATACCATCACCATTGACTGATAGAAGGTTCCAGACAAGTGTTCATTCAAAGATGAACCATTAATTGTAAATCAAAACCTAGATCGAGTGCTGAGTTATAAAGCCAATTAGAATAAGCGGGTAAATGGACGGCTGATCTCGGCCCTAACGGCCAGGGCTGGGAGAAGGGACACCTTCCGACTCGAGAGGCAACAGAGGACCGGGGTCAGGAACGGCTGCTTCAAGGGGTGTGTCTCTAATAGAAAAGAAGCCCCCACTGCCCCCCAGAAGCAGGTGAAATAGCAGAGGATCCATTCATCAATTAACAAGTGTGATTAAATCTTTTGCTCCCCTGGGCTCCGAAGACCCAGTCACCCAGATCGTGGTGAATTCCATTTGGCCACCGCTTTATGACTGACAAGGGCTTTAAGCCGTCGGCCTCCTGGACCCTCTCGGAGTCCTGCAGCCGGCAGTTTTTCCACTGCATTTTTGTATCTGAGGAAGCCGTTTTAGGACTTGCTCCGGCTTCACCCAGGGCAGCCTAGAGGCTGCGCTGGATGCCCGGTCTGCGGGGCCTGGCCCCACGTGCCTCTCCCACCCCCAAGAGCACGGGGCGACTGGCCAGAAGCAGGGGCGACTGGCCTGTGGGAAAGTGAAACAGCCAAAAAGCACAATACACACCAGCTCAGAGACAGGTGCTACCTCTCTCTCTCCCAGGACACCTGTGTCATGCTGGGCACACTTTTGGCCACTCTGGGAATTCTTCTGAGTGTGGTCTGCGTGTGCGAGTTCGCACGTGGGACTACCTGACGGGAACAGACACGTGCGTACGGTTTTTTAAACGTTTGATGAACTCTGGTTACTCCTTCCAACGTTGTTACCTTACTTGCTCGTTAAACTCACTCCTCACTGTGAAGCCATGTCAGCAGGGCAGGTAATCTCATTATTTCCATTTCGTAGACAAGGAAACTGAGGCTCCGGGGAGCTTGCCGGCTGTTGTACTACTGCACAGCGGCAGAAAGGGTAGAGATGAAGACTGAAAATCGGTGAGGGTCCATAGGGGCCAAGGGCTCTCTCTGGATCATTTCATTTCCTACCCTACTCCCCGCCCCCAGCCATAGTGGGAGGGAGGCGTGGTGACCCCATCTTAGGCCTAAGGATACCAAGGCTTAGGAAAACCCAGTCGCCTGCCTGAGTAGTGAAGCCAGGACTTAACCCCAGGGCCCTCTGACCCCCAAGCTGAGGTGTGCAGTCACTATGAAAAGCACAGTGGGGGACAACTTCATGCCAGGCACTGAGTAAGCCCCTCCCCCCAATATCAGTACGAACAGTAGCTTCCTGAGCCTTACAACGAGCCAGGAGTGGGCTGAGCTCTGCCCACACAGACTCTAGAAGATGAGGCACATGTCCACATCTCTGAATCCTGGCGTGGCCCGGAGCTGGCCCCCTTGCTGACTCAAAGCGCCCACCCCAGCCCTGTTGTCCCCTGGGTCCTTCTCTTGCATTTCTGCCGTGCCGATTAAAGGACAGCGTGGGCTCTCTGTGAGCAAGTGCCCTTGACTGCTATTCACACCCCAATGAACTGCACATACACCCCACGAGGAGAGTCGAAGCCCCCCGGCCAGCTCTCTGCACCCAAGAATCCAGACCAGCTCCCAAGGGTGCCTCCAGTCCCTCCACTTCTACTCACACCACTTCTGCCCACCTTTCCCACAATCCCCACTCAGGCTGTCTTCTCTCACTGCCTGAAGGAATGACTTGACAGTGATAAACATTTCCACATGAAGGCTTGGGTGTCTCTGAGTCATAATTTATTGCTTTGTTTCTGTGCTTTATACTTTTTTTTTTTTTTTTAACTTAAAAAGGAGGGCAGGAGTGATAAGTGTGGACGGGATGAGTAATCCCAGCTCCTCTGGGCTCCGGTGGGCAGATGGAAACTAGAGGTGGAGAGAGAGCGGAGGAGAAGACGGGAGTGGCTGGGAGGGCTGAGCAGGGGGAGCACTGACCCCTGCTCTGGGCGGGGAGGACCCGGGCCCCCGAGTCAGATAGTACTGCAATCCAAACAAGGTTTATGTGTTCAGCTGCAGGATGTGGGCGGGTGGTGGCGGGAGACAGGGAAGTATTCCAACGAAGTGATCCACAACTAACAAAGGGATGGCCCGTGCAGATCTCCCCCAGTTTCAAGGCCCAGGTCAAGTGCCACCTCATCCAGGTGGCCCTCCGCAGACCACCCCAACCAAGAGCGCTCCCCTCTTCCTCTGAATCGGAGACTTTCACTCGTCCTGAGGGCCAGATGGCTTTGCTAGTCCCCATCCCTGTTTGCTCTCGCTGCCCCCCCCACAGGTCCATTGTGAGCTCCTGAAGGGTAGAGACCTTGTTTTTACTACCTCTGTATCTTTTGAGCATATGACACCCCCCACAGTCCATTCTTGAGGTGACGTGTGACACCCCCTATGTACAGAGCCACGAGCCTCCAAGCAAACCCTCGTGGACCAAGCATCGGAAAATGGCCCCAAACAAAAATCACACAATTTAGCCTTTGCTCTTGGGCTCTCTACTGTGTACGAAGCCCTTCCATAGTCTTGTAAAGTACGTGGTAGGTGATATTAAGCTCATTTTACAGATAAGAAAACTGGGGCGCAGAGTGAGTGATTAATCGATGACTAGTGAGTAAACAGAAACAACTCTGGAACCAGCGTCTGACCTTAGTCTGATTTTCCCTGAAGGGGCTGGAGGTTTCTATCTCCTTTGAAGTCTATGACAAATAATCCTAGGGAACACCGCATTGCCAGAGCCCACCCTCACCCAAGATGCCCAGTGGCAATCAGCCAAACCAAGGCTCCAGAGAAATTTCTCTGGCTTCGTTCAATACAGACTTTTCCAAACTTGACCTCCCCTGGAACTCTTCTGCGCTGAGGAAATGTTCTTCTGACCCACCGTGACTTCCCTCAAGGGGAACTCACACTCCCAGGAGAAGCTGCATATGATGGATGAGGGAAGGCTTAAGCTGGCTGGATAAAGTGCTAACGATGGAATTTCAGGGCTCAGCCAACTAGTAAGGATATTTCTTCTTCTTCTTCTTCTTCCTCTCCTCCCCCTCCTCCTCCTCCTTCTTTTCTTTCTCCTCCTCTTCCTCCTCCTCCTCCTTCTTATTATTCTACTTGTCATTGTCAAACTTCTCAAACACGCACAAATAGAGGAGCCTAATAAATCCCTAGGTGTCCATCACCAGCTTCAACAATATGCAACAATCTGCTATTTTTGCTTCATCTTTTTGATCTGGAATATCTTAGAGAAAATCCCAGATATCGTGTCATCTGTAAATACTTGTCACAGTATTACATGCCTTAAAAAATTCATAACAATTCCTGGATATCTAACGCCCATCCTGGATCTAATGTTCCTGCTTTTCTCAGATTGGTCTGTCTACAGCAGGTAGGCCTGAAATTAGAACTCAAACCGGACCCACAGAGTGCATTTGCTTGGTGTGTCTCTTAAGACTGTACCAGTCGCGGCACCTGGGTGGCTCAGTCAGTTGCGCATCTGACTCTTGATTTCGGCTCAGGTCATAATCTTGGGGTCATGGGATTGAGCCCTGCACTGGGCTCTGTGCTCAGCAGGGAGTCTGCTTTTATCTCTCTCTTCCTCTCCCTCTGCCCTGTTTATGGGCTCACTCTCTCTCTCAAATAAATCAATCAATCCTTAAAAAAAAAAGATCATACTGATCTGTAATAATTTCTCCTACACCTCCCCTTACCTCCCCCTCAACATCCTATTAGCGAAACGAGGGCATTTGTCCTGAGGTTTTGGTGTGGCTGTGCGGATGGCCTCCCTGCAGTGGCGTTTTGCATATTCCTCAGTTCCTGTGTAAAATGGTAGTTAGGTTTACCGGCTTGAGCAGATCTGGTTCAGCTTTACAGCAAGCAAATATCATGGGTGACACTGTGTCCTTCCTGTTACATCTGGCTGTCCAGCGCGTAGCAAAGCTAATATGGACCCACGGGTTTGGGTACCTTTTTGAGCATCTAGATCCTCCCAGTGCCTCCAAAGTTATATACCACATCCTAAGATGTTGTGCTTCTAGATGCATCTCTAGCCCTTTGGGACTTGCCCATTTTTCTAAGATTTCGTGGGAGACTCTCTCCGACTATGAGGTTCCAAAATTCTATCACCATATCCTTTCTTAGCCTGTCTCTGTGTGACTTTTAACCTTCCCTTTCTTCTTTTTAAAGAAAAGACCTTTTTAAATGACCAGCCAAGCTGGGGACCCTGCGCTCCCTACAGTCCAGGCCCTACCAGCAACTCTGTGGGCTCAGCCGGAATCCCAGGGTCTCAACAGCCTGCGGGTTCCTCCAGCCGTCTCCTAGAAGATGAGTCAGAATCTCAAGGAGAACAAGAACACATAGTTGAATATGATAAATATGCATCCAAAATTTTTAAAAACCAAATTACACAAATCAAGCTTATTCTGAGAGGTTCGTTTTGCCAGGGGTCTCTAGTGCTCCAATCAGCATAATTAAATACCAAGATCTCTCTAGAATTGATTGTGGTTTTCACATTTTCTTCTCCTCCAAGGACCATTTCAGTGGGATGATTTTAAGCTAATAAGAACCCCCAAATTAGAAACTAATTAAGGAGATGGAAAATACAAACGTATTTGTTTTTAGTCAGGCACTATTTTTATCAGAGGAATCATGAAAAATTAAAATTGTTAAATACCCATATGAAGGTTGTCAGTCAAGGGCAATGTGGCTTTCCGCCTCTCCGGGCAACAAAAGTGTAAAGGGATATATCAGAAACCACTCCCTGTGTACCCCCAGGAAGCAACAGAGAGGCTAATGTTAAAGAACAGAATGACACACTGTTAGAGACGTAGGGAGGGAAAGCACGCTGCCATAAGACTTTCAAATCTTTGGTGATTAGTTTCATAGTTCCTCTTTGGAAATGCAAGTGTACCTGGCATCACGGCACCACACGTTCTCACGCCCGTTTAACAGATGAGAACATTAAGGCCCAGGGAAAGTGAACAACCTGCCCGGGGTCACACAGCCAACTTAGAAAGAGCCATGACTACATCTCTATCTAAATGTGCTTGATGTCGTGAAACAGCCTTCCCACTGTCCTCCAAATGTGCCACGGATTACCTCTTAAAATAGATGTTAAGTCACAATGACACAGGTTTGGAGGGATCCTTTCTGATTCGTGACAGCTTTGAGAACTTGGGGCCCCAGCAGAGGCAGCAGGAAGCAGGAGCCGGTGGCTCCAGGGGAAAGGACTTCCTGCCTAGAGAGGCAGCAACACGGGGACCCAAAGGCCACTGCAGTGAGCCTCAGAGGACCGCCGACCCCGCCACACACAACCAAGTGTTGACCCAATCTTGAAAACGGTGCCTCGGTCCCCAGGCCTGGAGTCTCCATTCATTTTGTAGACTTTGCCCTGGTTCTCCAGCGCAGCTGATACCCCCTTACTCTCTGTGTCACCTGACCTTCACCGCCTGCTCCTTCCACAGCAGGCCAGGGGGACATGGGGTCTGCCTGCAGGCACTCTCTTTAAACCTCTACCCCATGGCAGAATTCTCACCAAACCTTATTTTGCTGCTGCTGTTGGGGTCCTATGGCTAGAGTAGATGTCATTCACAAAATAATAAAAACCATCCCCCCATCCCCAGAAAGAGCAGCCACGCTCTGTGCCAGTGGGTTCCCTTATCCTCAGAAGGAGGTACCTGTATATCTATGGCTCAGGAAAGATAGCGGGTAATAAGGTAGAGATGGGCCTTCGTTTCAAAGGTGGCAGCCGGGAGAGTAGAAACAGAAGGGTTGAAGGACATCCAGTTTTTAAAGCAGGATCCCTGGGGTGGATCCCAAAGAGCACCTTGACAGTGTCCAAACCCTAGAGATGAAGGCCTAGGGACCTCAAGATTCCCTATGGCAGAGCTGACACAGGCGCACAGGCTGCCTGCAGGGCCTGCCTCCTCCAGATGGCCCCATGGAGGAGGGGCCCCAGGCAGGCCCTGCTGCCACGTGCTGGGATCCAGGCCTCACCTCCCTCTCCATTTTTCCTGACCTGCAAGCCCCCATCATTCCCGCGCAATGGACAGAACCACAGAAATGCCTGCTAGAAGACTTCTGCCAAACTTAGCCAAACTTAGGGGAACTCAAATTGGTCTTTATTTGACTTAAGATAATAACAAGAATTCTTTCTTGACAATGAATGTCACGAGATAGTCACTCATCATTGTATTGAAGTCCTCATCATCACCCAACAAGATAGAAATGATTAGTGCTACTTCCCACAAAGTCTCTGAAGCTCAGAGAGCTTTAGGAACTGCCTGAGGTCAGCCTCGAACCAGCAGATGCCAGAGATCTAAGACCACCTGGGGACACCCACCCCCGGGGCTGGTTCCAGAAAACGTAAGTCACCATCTAGAACAAGTGATTCAAGTCATCTCAGATCACTGAAGCCAATTTCCCCAGGGATGCATGATGGATGTGTCATAAGAAGAGGACATAAAAAAAAAAAAAAAAAATAAAAAAAAAAAAAATAAATAAAAAAAAAAATAAATAAATAAAAAAAAAAAAAAAAAAAAAAAAAAAAAAAAGAAGAGGACATAATAGTGACTCGGGACACCTGGCCTCTGGGTGCCCACTGGTAAGATATTCTAGACTGTAGACCTGAGCTGTCCAGGACAGTAGCCACAAGCTGCTTGAAATGAGCCCTTGAAATGTGGCCAGTCCAAACAGAGGGGTGCTGCCTGTGTCAAATACACTCAGGACTTGGAAGACTTTGCATGAAAAGGAGAATGGGAAATACTTCATTAACAATTGGCATATTGACCATAGGTTGAAATACTTGGGCCTTTCGAGTCACATGAAATGCATTATTGGAATTAATTTTATATTTACAAATTACATATTTACATATTACAATTAATTTGACTTTCTTATGCTTACCTTTTTGTGTGTGGCTACTGGGAAATTTAAGATCCCATGGGTGGCTTACATCTGTGGCTGGTGCTCAGACTCTCCTAGGCAGCCCTGCTATAGGACCCAAGGCCCGCCTTTGTTTCTATACCCAGCTCACCCTGCGCTGCTCCCAAGAACAGTGCTGGAAGCTGAGGAGGCAAGACCCAACACCCTCCGGGCATTCCGAGAATGTCCTCTCTTCTCAACACTTCTGGAAATTCCTGGACCCACCCCTCCCGCCGTCTGTCCTACTCGGTGCCCATAAAGAACCGTGGGACCAGCAATCGCTAAGGCACTCGAACCCAGTCACCATTTCTGAGTGTTTGGCTCCATCTTGGACTGCACCTTCCATGGCCAGACAAATTCTGATAACCAGGTTTTCAGAGTCCGGGCCTTGGATCCCATTCACAATTGTGAGCCTTGGTACCCAGGATGCATCTCTCCCAGCCTCCTTTGCTCCCACCACTGCCAGACCGTGAGCTCCTCCAAGGGCGGCATAATGCAAGTAAGTTTGATGTATTGATCACTTCTTATGGTGCCAGCTGCTACGCTAAGTGTTTTTGCATGTTTTATTTTATTTAATTCTCCCAACCAGCCTGTGAGTGAGAAAGCATTGCCCCCGTCTTGAAGATAGGAGCCCGAGGCTCCCATGGTCTTGGCTCTGTCCCCACTGCCATGCTTATTCCTGTGTGCCATCCTCCCTCCCTTAGCAGCAAAGATCCTCATACATCTTTGCATTTCTGGCACCTCGCGCAGTGCCCAGCACACAACAGCTACTCAGTAATATTGATAAACTAGGTTAAGAACCTAGTCATAGACCTGATCCTTTGCTCTTTCTTGCCTTGATCAGGAAGCTTACTACTCCTACCTTCCTGAAACCACACACAAGATGAAAAACCTCACACAGCACCCTGAAGGACTGGACCTTTGCTGCTCCTATCACCTGCCACCACAGGGCCCTTTAGGTTCAGCCCTGCCTAGCTCCCCAGTCCAGTCTGAGACATATGGACCACCGCCCCCACTGAGAGGTGGGGCATGTCAGTAGTCCAGGGCCAGTATGCTGGCTTCTGGGGTCCCCAGACACACAGCCCCAGGTACCCGTAGAGCTGGCTGCCTCCCTAGCAAAGCCCCTCCAAGCACGCCAGACCCCCGAGTAGCCTTGTTGGGCTCCCCAGAGCTCAACCCCCCTTCTATTTCCTCATATACACAGGAGCTAAGTTCTGGGCCTGCCTGGTGCGTGTGGCTGACCCATTTCCTAGAGCTGGGCTCAGCTTTCTAAATTCCTTCTTCATCTTATTCTTTCTGCCTGATTTAGAACAAGGCCACCCAGAAGTCCTAATTCTCTGCCCCTCCCCATCCCTTGGCTTGACCCAATGGATCCTGACACTGGCCGGCACTGGAATGGAATTTGCCACACCCCCTTGGGCCTCCTGCCTCAGGCCATTGGTCCTTCTCCCCCTGCCCTGGTCAATTTCCCAAGGCCCTAAGCTATTTTTGCCTCTGCCCTAGCCTGCCGTTTTCCCCAAAGTGGAAGTTGCCAGAATGGTACCCTATATGACACACAGAGCAAAGACCAGATGACCCATGGGAACAGGCCCTCCATCGGATCAGAACTCACCTTCGGGGTCCCCAGTCCCACCAGCTCCCTTCCTCTTCTAGCTTCAGACTCTGGGGACCTGCTTGACACCTTCTGCTTGGCTGACTTCCCAGGGTCAACTTCTAGATCCAGAGTATCCACCAGCCCCTTCCTCTGCTCCCCAAATCCCTACTCATGACCTTCCCCAGCCACCCTTGATGATTTGCTATTTGACCTAGCGCCCTTGGAGAGAGAGAGAGAACCATAAAGTCCCCTTTTCCTTTAGTCTACAAGAAATACCAACCTACCACCTGACCCTCTCTTTAGAGAAATCTCAGTCAATCAAGAAGGCTTCCCAACCAGTGAGGTCTCCAGACCTATCCCCCAAGGATCCCCCAAGCACTCCTGCTCCCCTCGCCGCCTGTTTCCCCACTGGCAACAACTCCCGGCTTCCCAAGGGAGCCAATGGGGAATAATGGCTTCTTGATTTGTTACTTTGAGCTCTTCAAACAAGAGATGCTACGTCTATAATGGCATCATGCCTTCCCATACGGCATAGGAAGTGAACCCAGCTGATGCTAAATCTTCCGGTGCCTGGCTCCAGCGAGTGCATGGGGCAGAAACTAATAACTAGAAAGCATCCATCTATCATCTTATCAGGCCTTACGGCTTGTTTGCATAGCTATCTTTCCAAGGGTTGACATTTGATGTCTACTGCAGGCTGATGTATTCTCCTACCTGCCACATCATTCAGAGAGGATAGATGAGCCTCAGGTTCATTACCTGTCATTACACCGTGTACATGTCGCTGGGGGCCGAAGCATCGATTCTTCTTGAGTCTCCCTGGTGGCGAAGCCCTCCTGACGTGGCGGCCCCAGGTCCAGCGGTCTGCAGACGACGCTCACTCCTCAGGCCCTGGCTGCGATCCTCGCCATCCCCTCCTGCTCTTCCTGGCTGGCCCGCTCCTCAGAGGTGACAGCACGTTCTGAGCTCCCAGCTGCTTCAGAAAGGACCTGCAAGAAGACGAGAGGCCTCTGTCACCCACCACGAACAGAAACACCTGTCCCAGTTTTAACTGTTCTAGAATTTTCCAGCCATCGTCTTATTGCTTTTTATGATTAGGTCCTGCAATTGCTGGTGACCATACATATTTCACCGCAGCCAAGGTCCCACCCACCAGCCCCGCCCCCAGGCCACAGTGCACATGCGCCCCCACACACACACCCTCAGTCCTGTTTTCTTACCTCTGTGTATTTGTTTTCTCTGCCTGTCAGACCTACCCTGCATCCTACCCCCTCTTCAGAGCTCAGCTTCTAACACCGACAGAACCTTATTATCCCAGGAAAGAGGAGGGAACGGGGCGCTCTCCATCCAAGGGTGAGACCACAGAGAACAGACCCATGCCCATCAGGGACGCTCCTCAACTCCTGCAGCCCAGGCCCCTGGGGTGAGGCTTCCAGCACACTGTGGAGTGGGGGCTCCAGGCAGTGCCCCCATCTGTGGCTTATTATGAACCTCCTTTTGCAGTCCTTGGGCTCAGAGACGAGAGAGGATACGCAAGCCTCACTGAGTAAGGGACGCAGACTGGCTCCACTGAGTGATTGCATCTCCTAGCCAAGACCACAGCTCACACTCTAAGGGGTGGCCTAGAGGTCTGCTTGCCTCCAGAGACTGGGTCCCCAGTAGCCACAGCCCTGTACCTCTAGCCAGTCACGGCCACCACTTCTGAGGGTACAAGGGGAGGGTTCCTGCAACCCAGATGGCCATAACCCTGAGCTCTACCCCGGCCCTGGCCTCCTCAGAGCCTCAGTGAGCTCACTGCTGGGAAGCGGTTGTGGCAGGTGGAGAGTGCCCACCAGGGCACCCAGCACTACCAGTGAGGGGCAGCACCATGGACAGGGATGGGGGTGGCAAAGGAAGGCCGAGATTGGAGGTCCCATGAATTCCATAAGCATGACGGTGACGGTGTCTTACAACACATATAATGATAAACACCCTTCAAGCTGCTTTGACATCCATTGGATCTCTTTGGTTTCAGAAGACCAAGGTAAGGGGGTATTTTAAAGACGAGGAGACAGAGCACAGAGACACTGAGAAACTTGCTAATGGTCACAAAGTAAGTGGGTGAAAAAGCCAAGACATGAACTCCTGACTTCCAATTACCATTCTTTCCAGCAAGCTCCTAGGTCCTAGGCTAACTCCCTGTCACCTCAGCAGGGTGGTGGGTCTAGAGGAGTAGGAAGGGGAAGGGGGACAGAGACATGCTTGGCCTGCTACGGGAGGATGGGGACAAGAGAACAATCATGCCTTCGGCTTTTTCCCTGAGAGGAGGGTCTGGGAGGAGGAAGCACAGAGAGAACAGAATAGGAAGACAGGGATATGCAGGCTCCCAGCTAACAGGAGCAGCTCAGGCAAAGAAGAAATTGGCTGTGATAAACAGCTACAGCTTTGGGGTGCGGGGCTGTGCCGACCTTGAGCTTCCTGGGGGACCTGACTCTATGGCTCCAACCTCCGAGGCATTTCTGGGCAAGAGATCGCTGGGGGTGGTGTTTGTGCATCACTTGGAACAAACAAGGCAATTGCTGTTACAAGTTTCAAAAAGCATATATACATTTCTATGTTCTTTCGTATATGTGATATGCTCCTATATGATAAAAATTTTTTTAAATCCACACTGTCCCACCCGTATGAGGAAAGATCTGCCTTGCTTGATTCCAGAGCTGCTCTGCTTCTATTGACAAGGGAGGAAGTCACAACTTGGAAATCTCTACCTGGCAGTAGAAGGCGGGGCCAACCCAGCTCCTTCCAGAGCAAAGCGGCACCGGCCACAGGCCTGGAAACCCAGGAGAGGGGGCAAATCCATGGAGCTGGGCAGAAAAAAATGACCCAAACACCAATGGCAGCCACAGCACCTGGTGCAGCCCCATGCACCCCACTCCATCCAGTCCACTGTGGACTAGACCTCCCAACGTGGGGCTGTGGGAAGAGCAGCAAATAATTCCCTTGGCCTTAGGTCTCTGAGTCCCAGGCAGCCCAGGGGGTCCTTAGTCAACCCTGGAGCTCTTAAGTGAGCCCTGCTACGCTGGGGATGACCTGGGGTGGGGGGAAGAATAAACCAAACCCTTTAGAAACCAGTCACCAGCCTCTCCCGCCAGCTGCATGGTCACCTAGCAGCTGTAGCTCCAGAGGCAAACAGCTCAAGCTCATAAATTCTTGTTGGGGGTTGGAGGGGGTGGGTGAGGAGGGCCGCGCTTGCGGGCCCTCCTGCAAGGTGGGGCTGAACCACATTCACAGCAGATGGTGCTGTCGCCCTCACTCCGGGATTCTCATTCCTAATTATCTGTGCTGTCAGCAAAACAATTAACCCTCGAAGAAAAATTGCACCGTCCACTCCCAACCATATGAAAAGGCAATTTTTCCCAAGGACGAGGGACACTTAGGGCAGTGGCAGACGGAAAGTAGGGCAGCCTTGCCTTCAGTTCTGGATCTCACTCACCCTGGACAATTTCACCATCCTCTGACCTCTGCGGTCTGGGAGGCATCCCGGCAGCCCCAGCAGCCCCAGCAGCCCCTCCAGCCTCTGAACCTGAGCTGCCTTTCCCATAAGAGGGCAGGGAGCCTGAGCCCTAGGGCCCCCTGCACCCCACAGTGCTACCATTCTACAAGCTCCGGTCTTTTCCTCCAAACGTTAAGTTCCTTTGGAGCTGAGACTGCTTTTCTGTCCGTTCCTTCATTCATTTGCTCACTTGCTTATTCATCTGTTTGTTCATTCATCCAGTTATTGGGTATTTACCGTGTTGCTCCCAGGAGATACAAAGAAAATATCTATTCAGCCTTCTTGACCACGGCTTAGAGGCTTCTTCCCTGAGATGTGTCGGGGGTGGGGGGTGGATGGGGCAGGGAGGGCTGGGGGCTGCCAGCCAGGAGCTGGAGCACTTGGCAGGGGTTTGGTTTCAGTCTGTAGGAGGGAAATCCTGTTGCTGCATTTGGATTCTCTCTGAAGATTCGGCGGCAGGAAGGCAGCCTCCTCTCCCGAGAGCTGAATTTGAGTGAGCCACTCCGATCCCCAGAGCAGGCAGGCCTGCAGAGGGTGGAGAGGTGTGATGGGAGGCAAGCCCTAAGCCTCCCTACCCCCACCCATGCTGTGGGGGCTGGCAGTCACCAAGGTCTGCACCTCCCAGGTGCTCGGGAGGTATCAGAGGCAAGTGGAATGAACCAGAGCGCCCCTCCTTAGAGGAACTGTTTTAAAAGCAAAGGGAAAAATAAATTCAGATTGGGGGGGAAAAAAAAAAAAGCAAAGGGAGTTTTTACAGGGCTAGGGCATGATGGTTGTCCCCAGGAGGCTACGCTTTAAGGCCAAGATCACTTGATCTAGATTATCCCTCCCTGCACGATGCCATGGAAGAGAAAGCAGGGTGAGCAAGAGATGCTTGGACCTCTCTGGTCAGTGCTGAGCGAGCCTCCGGGGATGAGGCCGTCAGGGCCACATGTCATAGGTTCCACGTGGAGAGGCTGATGGGCTGAGCCGCTTTCAGGGACACGGAGCGAGATGCTGCTGCAGGTGACCCCATACCCAGCCTCCCTCCAGTCCCATTCCCACTGCCCCCCCAGGACTGCCCCTGAACAGCCCTGCGGAACTCCCAGGGCAAAAAGCAAAGTCCAGGTTGGGGCATTGCTGGGCCCCCCATGGGGCTGCAGGCCCCCCCGCTCAGACAGGAGCAGCGCTCTGGGCACTGGGAGAAGGAGTGCGGAGAAGAGAGAGACAGACTGGGGGTAGAGTGGGGTACGGAGCTGGGGCCCCTCCTCCACCACCATTTTAACATCTTTCTTCCCTCTCCCCATTGTCCATCGGCTACCAGCACTTGCCTTCACCCAGGGCCCAGGAGCACAGGCCCTGATGCCAGCTCCTCGGCATAAAAGGAGTGTGTTTATATTCAAAGCGGACTGTTGCCCACTCAGAATCTGCCCACTCGAAGGCAGCGCATGTGACTGCACCCCCTGCCCAGAGTCCAAGCGGGACCAACGCCAACCTCTGGCTGGAGACGTTTCTAAATATGAGCCTGGCACAAAGAGTCAGGTTCCCAGGCCTCCTCTGCCCTGGGAGACCCAGCCAGGATTTTCGAGGCTGCTGGGAGGGAGAGGGCTGGTGGGGACAGGCAGGATCAGGAGGCAGCCAGCTGAGACAGCCATCAGCCCTGGAAATATCGCCTGCACCCCTCCCTGGCCTTTCAGCCTCGTTAAGGGGAGAGAAAGGATTGCCCTGCATCCAGAAAGTCTAATCAATTGCCCGCAACCCTTGGCAGTAGGGACAGGAAAGCCACTGCCTGCTCAAATGTGCACGGATTAAAAATATACAAATGGAATCTTTTTCTTCCCCTCTCCTCAACCCCCTGAAGCCTGGGATGCTCGTTAAAAATAGCCTTGCTGTGGTGTGGATCCTACAAAACCCAACGGCTGGAAGGAAAATGAAGGAGCCATTTGAGGCAGCGCTAAGTGGTCACCCCTGGGGAGTGGGCTGTGAAGGGCCAGGAGAGGGTGCCTTCAGGTGTTTCTAGACACACCGCTCGAATTTTTAACAATAATCAGACATTTTTTTTTTTTTTTAATGAAAGCTTATCCATTGCACCCTCCAACCTAAGCTGAAAGCCAAACATCTACGGACCTAGCCTGGGGCTGCCTGGCCTGGCAGCGCACGTACCCTTGGCCCCCAGGGCAACTGGTACAAAGAAAGCCCAGAGTCATGAAAAGAGCCCTGAATCCAGAATCAGTCTCGGATCTGTAACTAACTGGCTGTGTGACCTTAGACAAGTCATTGAGCTCTCTGGGTGTTCACTTCCTCAACTATAAAATGAGTTGGATTCCATGCGAAGTCAGGTACCTTCTAGTCCTGGCGTCTCAGTTTTTGGTATTAAGGGAAGACATCTAAGACTTGCCCTGTGTTTCTCCCCAGCACGAATAGGCCAGGGGACTGCATCCCTCGGCAGAGGTGGGGTTTTAAAACCAGGAAGCAGGTAGAAAGGTGAGAAGCTGTTCTGAGAGCAGAGACCGACTGCGTACCTTGTTGATGAAATGCCAAGTAGAAAGAGCATCACTTCAGGACCCACAATGTCCTGGGTTCAAATTCTGTATTCAGCGCTCAGGAACTATCTGAACTCAAGCCATTGCTTACATGCAAATCAACCTCCTCATCTGTAACACAGGGTCAGGATACCCACGTGCAAAGTGGGCGTGAATATAACCGCAACACAGTGAAATGGTACCCAGCTCACTGTAGCTGCTTAACATTCTCTCATTCGTTTCTCCTTCCTGTCATTCACTCCGCCCTGCATTGCAGAGCAGTTAAGTGCTGGGCCCTGGATCAGACTTGTGTCCCCGCTCCACCAGCCATGAGCTTGTGAGCCTGGCCAATTTCTCTGTGCCTCAGCCTCTGCCCCTGTAAACTGGGAGCGAGCTACGAGCGGTTGCCTAGGGGCCCCAGCCCACAGCCCTGCCTGTGCTAGCCAACTGGGCCCTCAACTTTCCATCTTGCATCTTCCATGGGTTTGCCATTTTGGACTTCCCTCCCAGGCAACCCCCTACCCTCCAACCTCTCCAGGGATCCTGGACCACAGTGGCCCACTATCTGGAGTGATCCTGCTGATCTGGTCCTTCCCTATTCACCCTTACCTCCTCTCTGCTTGGTCTCCGCTCAGCAGGCTGTGCACCTGGCCGGGAGCGTGGATTTTATCCTGCAGGCACGGGGAGTGTGTCTCAGATCAGTGCTTCCCAAGCTTTAATGTGCTTATGAATCACCTGGGGATCTTGTCAAAATACAGATGCGGGTTCTGATTCAGGAAGTGCCACGTGGGGTCTCAGACTCTGCATTTCTAACAAGCTCCCATGGGATGTCCATGCCACGGGTGTGGGACCACCCTTTGATTAGCGAGGCTGTAGAGTGCAGGAAATCCTAGCGTGCGTGTGTGTTTAGGGGACAGGGACGAGGCAGGCCAATTATCCACATCGAAAAAATATGACAGAGATGGCACCATGGAGACCAAGGGTGGATTCAGAGACGCCAAAGAGGAAAAGTAGGAGACTGTTTTACCAAATTATGCGACCTGATCCAAATAATAAAGATCACACTGATGGGCATAGCGTAGGAACACGGAAACGTGCTTATGACATATCAGCTGAGAAAGCGGACTGCCAATCCCACACACACTGTGTCTTCAACTCTGCCAAAGGCACATCTAAGGAGCCTGGTGGGAAGGCTACAGCGCAGGACGCCCCCCTCCATCTAGCCCCCGGCAGGATTACACGAACATCACCGCGTGCATTTTCATTTCTCTGTCACCTTCTAGATGTTCTCGATGAAGTCTCACCAGTTTCGTAATTTCAAACTCATCTTCTACATGTTCGTATTTGCCCACTTCCCCCGACTGTCAGATATTCTGTGTCATTGAGGTCTGATGTATTTCAAGCACAAACTGCCATTTGCTGCAAGGGTTGGAACACCGCGCGTTAAATCTTCTCAAACCCAAAAATAAAACAACCCAGATTCTGTTTTTCCTCTAAGCCAAGGGTCCAGCGCTTTGGAAGGCCGGCGCTATCACCTCTCACTATAGCAACAGGGAGACCCTGGTGACCCCGAGCTTACGGTTATTAAGAGTAAAAATAGGAAGTCTGTAGATAGACGTTCAGTAAGAAGCCACGCTGGACCAGCCGGGCTTGGAGTCCTCTCTGCCTCTCTTGCGGGGAAGAGAAAGCAAAAATCAGACTCTAGCAGCTGATTCCTGCAAGATTACAAGGTGCGCTTGGCATTTTCTTGTGTTTCTCAGGTCGAGGCGATAAGCTGCCTTTCAAACCAGTTCCTAACGCACCTGGAGGAAGGCTGTTCTAGAATAGGAAGCAAACATTCCAGCCAGGGGATGCCTGTGGCTCACTTATGTACCGGGCATGCTCGCACCACTCCCAGCTCCCTGCCCCCAAACTGCCCTGTGCACTCCTGGTGACAACAGCTTTCCATCCACTTGGAACCCCATCCCATTCCATGCAGGGTCTCTCCGGCTGGTCCTCAGGCAGATGCTTTGGGACCCCCAGTCTCCCATCAAGACCTTGGCTCTTAACTCTGGGAGGTGGGAGGAGGTCCTGGCCCTGGTCTGCCCTCTCCTGCCGGAGATACAGTATCTGCACTCGGGCCTGCTTCCAGCTCCTGAATCCACTTTGCTCTTTAGTGATTCAAGGTCAAGGCCCAGCCCCGCCAGCAACTGGCTGTGGAAATTTGGGCAAACTGCTTCATATCTCTGAGCCTCCGTTACATCAGCCATACCCATTTTCAAATGGGTTTATGGAATCTCGTGGTCTTTTTTGGTCCTAACGCCCCGTGAGGCCAACAGATACCACCATTTATCTGGCAATACAGATGAGGTATTTCACAGGCAAAGATTTTTCTAGATAACTGAAACAATTGCCCCTTCAAACAACAAAATGTGTTTTCTTTTAACCCTACCCTGCACAAATTATTTTCCTAAATGTGTACGTGTTTCTCTTCCTTTTTGTGGCAAAGGATATAAAACCTAAGCTTTGCTGTGGACATCTGTCCCCGGCTTTGCTCCACGAAGCCCTTGCTGTGGCTAAGGGGCTGAATGTGATGTGACCTTGTCTGGACGGCCATCCTGGGTCTCCGAGAGGCTCTCTGCTATCCTGGGGGATACTGTCCCCACTGCGGGGGTGGGGAGGCTTCTCTTTTTTTTCTCTCTGCCCCTTCCCAGTAGAAGGCTCCCGGGCCCCATGCTGGCTGTTGGGGTATGCCTGCCTAAAGAAGCTTCTTGACTTCTAATGTGCAACTTAGAATCCTCCTGGGCTGGGCAGCCATGAGGCTCTGAGCAAGGTTCGGTATGCGGGGAACGTTTTGAAGAACAAGATATCAGGGCTCTAGCCATGTTCAGTGATCTGAGGCACTTTCCCCTCACTTCGAGATCTCTGTTCTGGGTAGGAGGAGTGATGGCAGGCTGATTTGTGGGTAAGTGAGGTGACGGTCTCTTGACCCTGCACCTGAACTGACACTTATTTCTGCTTCCCTGGGTGCTCTTTCTGGATGAGGGTTGAGAGACTGTTGGAGTTGCTGACATAACTACACAGGCCAGACGAAAAGGCAAGCTCGGATTTAGAATTTAACCCCAATTCTGTCTGTCCCTAGTGTCTCCCCCTCCAAACCGATCCCCAAGTTTCAGTGGGCCTTTGCCTTGTGTCCTCTCTAAGAGATGCTACAAGTCCCCACATGAGGCCTTCTTTTCTCTGCTTCCCCGAGAAACTCAGCTAGAGGCATTAGCCCAGATGCAGCCTCATCCCTAGGCCAGAAACTTCTGGGGGAGCCATCCACATGCCTCATCCGTCCTCTCCCAGGCAAGGTAGTTGGAAAACTTGATGCCCTCTGCCCTCGTCCCTCCATGGCAGATGGGAGCCAGCTAACCCCAACAGGCTCTTATGGTCTCCTCTGCACACCAGGCTTCCAGCAGCCTCTTCTCCCACCTGACCAGTCAACTCTATTTCATCACCAACCCTACACATGTCTCCAGAACATACGAACTTCCTGTTCCATGCACAGCAGAGCCCACCACAGCACAAATCTTCCAGGAGACCCCAGCAGAAAGCCTGGAGGAGGTGGTCAGGAAAGAGAATTCCTGAGTTTTCAAGCCTGGAGGTGGATAGTTCAGAAAGATGGCCTTGATGGGAAGGCCAGGCTGCCCACGACAGGAGAGGGAGGCTGCTGGGGATGAAATATCAAAGCCACTTTGAGACCAAGGCGGGAGATGGCTTGCAAAATGCTGAGGTCAGCAAGAACAAGGGCAGGGAATGGGGGCAGAAGTGGCCTGGGAGATGGGCATGGGAGGCGACCGAGGGAAAAAGGTGGGGTGACCAGTAGCCCTGGCATTGGTATGAGGACAGAGCTATCAGTCCTGCCTCACAAACAGACCTGACCCATGCTGTCACCATGAGGCCTGTTAGAAAAGGACCTCTGCAAACCCACATCCCTGCTTGGGTCCAGGCTAGGGAGCAGCGTGGCAACAAAAACAAAAAAAAAAAAAATGCACCAAGACAGTAAAACAGCACAAGCCTTGCAAGATAATAACCAGTGCCCGGACCTGGGCATTTCCCAAGGATAGGTCAAGGCAATCATCACGGCCACCCCAGCCCAGAACTGGCCCCCTACTTCTGCTTTGCCAGCCCGTCTACCCAGAGGGAGTTTATACACGGTTGGAGCTGGTGTGAGCACGGGCCAGAGCAAAAGACAAGCTCAGGTTTAGAATTCAATTCCAACACTATACCTCCCAGTATCATCCCAGGTCTGCGACCAGGCCCCACTTTTACCGCTGAGCAAACTGAGGTTTAGAAAGGGTTAAGCAGTCAAGATGACAGAGCTCATAAATGGGGGGTCTGCTTTTGCACCCTCAGCTCTGGGCCCCCTTGGCTGCCACACATCCCCAGACCTCTGATTCCTGAATCCTCGCTGCAGGCAAGGACAATGGCTCCGGGCCGCTTTGCTCTGGGAGACCCTCCCGTCTCCCTGCATGAAAACACTGCTCCCGGTCTCCGGCGGAGGCCGAGATGGGGCGGCAGGATCACTCCCTCAGGTAGGGCTGGTTTCCAAGAGGTACAGCGTGCACACGTGTCACCTGACTGGGCACTCTGCGCCCGCCCAGGTGGAGCCTTTGGTCGGGAGAGGACAGCAGAGAGGGAGCCGGAAGAGAGGATTCTGGAAGCTGGAGGTGGGGAGGGGAGGGGAGCAGTAGGGGGGGGGGGCAGCTGGGGCTGCAGCCCAGGGTGTGGCACTGGCAGGACTTGAGAAGTACCTATGAGCAGCTGGGTGGCCCCTTCAAGTCAAGATAGTGGCACCCTGGCCGCCCATGATAGGGAAGGAGGGCCGAAGGAGGAAGTCATTTCACCTTCACGTCCAGTATAAATGGCCGCGGACAAAGGAAATGGCAGAGAACGAGGACAGGTTTCCTGGTTACAGACTAGGCTCCGAGACCAAGTTTCCATTTGTTTGTTTTTTTCTTGCATCCTTTCTCACGCGCACCTGGCACTGCCCAGGGCAAGCTACGGAGCCTGCACAGATACTCCCATTCAACAGGTTTTTAGCGAGTCTCTGTTATATGTCTGACCCTCCTGGGACGATGAGTGGACAACAGACCCCTACCTGAGGGAACATGAGGTCTTGTGAGAGCAGCCAGGACGGCACCTCCCAAAGCAGAGGGCCTGGAGTCACCCAATCCCTGAGTGATGCCCGAATGCGTGGTGCCCACACTAAGCGCTTTAAGAAGAATGTTCAGGGTAGAACCAAAATTATCAAGAGGCAGTGGTTCCTAGAGGTATTCAAGGCAGGCTGGCCACAGGCAGGGGCAGGAAGGCGAGTCTGGTCCACTGAGACCCGAGAAGGTTCTAGAAATGCGATGCCCGACAGGCCAATGGTGGGGGGGGTGGTACGGGGACGCAGGGGACGCAGGGCACACATCCCTGGAAGCTGGTTTTAAAGGGAGGGGGAGGTGCTGCAAAACTTGCCAGGAAGCCTCTGGGGCAGAGACCATTTCCTTTTCATTTTGAGGCCCCTGTTAATACATCCTTGTGTTTCTATCCCCCGAGACTTTATGCCTATATAAATAAATAGTAATATGTATTATTTTTACCCTTTTTTACACACGTGGCACTGTACTGTTCTGCATTGTGTCCTTATCATAATACCAGTGAAATCACCCTAGACCAGTATACAAAAGCGCCCTGGTTCTTTTCACAACTGCCCGCTATTCCACTGCCGACGGACATTTATGTCCTGTCCGATCTCCCGCTCTTACAAACAG
The DNA here is from genome assembly GCF_963455335.1 of Martes martes. Lineage (NCBI taxonomy): Eukaryota > Metazoa > Chordata > Mammalia > Carnivora > Mustelidae > Martes > Martes martes. Next base: position 25,658,667 of record NC_137901.1, on the reverse strand, counting down.
CCCTGCAGTGAACAGGCTTGCAAATACGCCCTTTCCTGCACGTGCCTGGATCTGCAGGATAGAGGTGGCACTCCTGGGCCAAAGATGTGTAACTGAAATTTCACAGCTACTGTCAAATTACCCTCCGGAGAGTTGAACCCCCTCCTCCAGCCCTGTAGAGGAGTGAGCTCACTGTGGCAGGGATGCCAAGGCTTACATTTCCTCTGTGTCCCCACGGTGCTCATTCCAGAGAGAGACTTGGGAAGACTTTGGGGGTCACCACTGCTCATGGTCACCTGGACTCTTAGTAACGGGGGCTGGGCCAGGGAGGAGGATGAAGCCAGCAGGCAGCAAAGGGAGGGTCCAAATTCGGAGAACTTGAAAGAGCAGTGGCTTTGTGCACGTCGAACAGCCAAACTGTCCCTCCTGCGCGGAGATCCCTCTGAGCAGACAGACAACAGGTTGCCCTACTGCGGAAAGCATATGAGCACCGTCTCAAGGAGGGACTCTCAGCATGTGCTCCAAGAGGCGATTACAAGTGTATGTGGGTTTCTGAAGTCCCAGCTGCACCGGTGTTAAGAAAGAACCGTTTTCTTGCTGTTAATCCATTCCTGGTGGAGATGTTGCTTCGAATTGAATGAGCCTTTTATGTGCTGAAGTCAAAAGCGATCTCAAAGATAAGTTAAATCACTTATTCCGGAGAACATGAAAACTTTGATCGGAATGATTAAGACTTCACAGCAGCAGTTGCTGGGCCAGGAGAGCCCCAAAAGGACCCACTGCCCCCACCAGCCTGGCTTTGGCCCCACCAGCAGGGCAAGTTCAGGCTCCGGCACAGGACCCAGAATCCCACCCACTGGGAGATTTCTGTCTGGCAGAGCACAGAGGAGGCTGGAGGGGAGAGAGCAAGGGGGCCTGAGGGGTCCTGCTGTGTCCCTGCCCAGCTCCCTTCCTCACCCCTCTCCGACCTCTACCAGGCCTTCTAGCTTCAGCTCCTCCAGGATTCAGCAGACACCCCAAACCATGTTCCTAGAGCACTTCTGACCAGAACAGGAACCCCGTCCATCTCCCTGGTTTGGCATCCACAGACTGGGAGCGCTCTGAGGCAGAATCCAGGACCAAGTTCAAGCCCCACTCAAGTACTCGACACATGCTTGATGAGGGAATGAAACAGAGCCCCAGGAGCAGTCAGAATAGCTCCCTGCCCTAATGATGTCACCCACAAACTATCCTGGTCCTAGTGGGTGCCAGCCACTGTAGTAGGCCCTGGGGCATCCGATCCCTGGATTAGGCGATGGGGTTCCAACTGGGCTTCCTGAACTTAAAGGCCACACTGGCTCCAAAGGCCCACTGTTTGAGGTACTTTTTTCAAGTATCACCTTGAGGAACCCCCCATCCCGAGGAGTCACCCCGTCACTCAGTGGTGCTCTTTACCTCCCCCGCCAGGTAGCGGGGGGCACACGGACAGGAAGGCTCGATCTAGGGCCCTGCTGTCCATGGAGGTGAGACAAGCCTCCGAAATCCTAAAAGTAATGTGGAAATAGAAACTGCCACCATGATAACCCTTTCCTTGCCCCGCGTCTTGCAGTCTGCGTAGAGCTTCCCATCTAGTACATTCTGATCCTCAAAGCAACGCCGAGACAAGTGGGGACAGTCATACCCAATTCACAGATATGAAAACGGAGATGAGGATAGCTCAAGCCTCCAGTCACCCCGATAACACGGGGCTGAGCTGACAGCTGTGTCTGGGTCTTCTGACTCCAAATCGAGTGTTCTGTTGACCACAGCAAGAGGCAGCAGCCTTGCCTAAAGCCACAGCTTCCAGCTGTGCAGAAAACCCTCTTCCTTCTTCAACCCTTCCCCTTCCCCAAACTCGCTGATTGAATGAACTTCCCAGGGCTCTTTATAACCAACAGTGTTGGGGGGCAGGTGGGGTAGCCTCCCCAGGCTCACCCACTCTGGGGCTTCAGGAGAGGCCCTGTCCCCCAATTTCCTCCAATTCTTCATATCTTTGATATTAAAACCATGCAGTGACCGTAATCTGGGCATTTCCAGGAAAACGCACTCGGGATTTTCCTGAAGGGTGGCAGTCCTTTGTGACAACATGGATAGCTGGGCAGGGCCGGCCTCTCGGTACAGGGCTACCTACTCCTCTCCTGGCTCCAAACATGTCTTCTTAGCGATCCCTGATAACTGCAGGTCAGGGTGAGCCTAGGGGAGGAGGAGAACAGTTGCATGCCCTGCCCACAGCCGTCACACAGCCCAGAAGGGGCCAGGCCCAAGGGCCATCCTTGCATTTCCCATCACAGCATGGGTGGGAGCAGTGGAGACAGAGCCACCATGCTGGGCCTTAGTCCACTCCCCAAAAAAGACTTTATCCACACTCTAAGCCACCTTGTGGGCCCCCCAATTTTTCCTTCACCCGGTGAATTATGTGGAACAAAACACATTCAACAGGTAGCAGAAATCAGACCCTCGTGTCTCAGAGACCGTCGTTCTACAAAAGCGTTGTCCGAGGGGGGACTGCCTAGGAATACACCTGTGTGATTCACACCTGTGGGCAAAACACCGTCTCTCTACCGGGCCCATTTCAATAAACAGGTGTTTCAGGTTGACATAACCAAACTCAACAGGAACACAATTAATGACTTGGCTCCTAACAGTTTTGTGCTGGAACTTTACGTGCGGTATAGACACTGCTCTCCCTTATGGAGACCATCTGATCTGGGAAAGCGACTTCGAAATGGAAAAATAAGGTAATTAATCACCTGGCAGAAGGACTCACCAGAGATTTCCTTGTCAGCTCGTCATCCCCGAATACAATTACAACTGCGTTCCTCTTCCCACACGGTTTGAGGAGCATTCGTAACTAAGGGACTTGGGATCACGGCCTGAGAGGTACAGTTATTTCTTGCTTCCTGGCTGCAAATCTAGCCCCGGTTTCAACCTGTTAGCCAGTTAAGCGGGAGAGGAGAAGGCTGGCGTGTCAGGGTTGGTTGGAAACCCAGCAGTACATGCCCCTCCGGGTTCTACAGAAGTGAAAGGAAATGGAGTGACCAAAGACATTGGGATGAGCTATTGTGAGCCTCCCAAGCATACTGATGCCCTCCTGTGCCATAGGCATCCAGGCCCTTCTGGCCTCACACTATCCAGAACATTCTTGCTGACCAGTCTCGAGAGGGCTTTCCCTATATCCACCGTGTCTCTTGCTTCCTCTCTGATCAGCAAGCTGTGATAGGCCGCCTCTGCCACACCTAGCCTCTCCCTGCCTGCCTCCAGGTTCATCGGGGTTTACCTGTTCTATGTCTGCTGCCTACTGGTGCCTGGAGAAGAAGACTGCCATGGCAACCTCCTCTAAGGTGACCTAGCATAGCATGCCAAGGTGCATTTCTTTCCTTCTTGAGCATTTCTGGTGCATAGCATGAGCCTTTTGGAGACAGTAACATTTTTGAACAAAAGGAAATAATCTCTAATGGTGAAATTGCAAGAACTGTGGGGAAGAAACTGGGCGATGGGAGAGAGGTGACAGCAGAGAAATCTCTGAGATGCAGCCTTGAAATGCTGCCACATGGACTGGCCACGAGCTACTACTGAAAAATCTGTTTTTCAAAATGTGAAACAGTCAATTTCCAGATGTCTGCTTTGGGGAGCCAAGCTGCTGTTGATTTGTTCCCAGTTCATCAAGGAATAAAGTCTGAGCTCCTCACCGAAGCAGTTCAGGCCTTCCACGGGGCCCTGCTCCTGCAATGCCTTCTCTTCTCCCTGCCCAGAGAGAAAGCCCCCCTCAGCCCCCTTACTTCTGCACTGTGTGCTCCAGGCCTACTCTGGGCTTCCCAGTCTAGGCGCACATGCACTGCCCAGCCCCGAAGGCCTCTCTTTCCCTGGAGCTACCTGCCGCACAGATCAGGGGATACACCCCTATCCAAGGTCCTGTGTGGGCAGTGCATGTGTGGCACAGTCATCCGGGTCGCCCACCCTCACAGCCTCTCTGCTTCGGGAGGCCTCCCCCCACCAGGGCGCACTCCTCCTCCCCAACTTCCTCTGTGCTTCTGCCTTTGGTGCACTCCCGGACTTGGACACCTGCTATTCTCTTGATCTGGGCAGGTGGGGATAGGTCCCCAGGGGTAGTGACGGGGTCCAGAGTCTGTAGAAACCACCCCGACGCCCAGCCTAGTGGGCTGGGGATCTGGCCTTGGCTTTCCAAGTGTGGTCCTGGGACCAGCAGCAGCTCAGCACCCGGCAACCTGTTAGGAACACAAATTCTCTGTCCGCCGCCGTGCCCTCCCATCCCTCCCGAGCTCTTGAATCAGTCACTCTGGAGGTGGGCCCCAGCACCCTTTACAGAAGCCAGACACAATTCTGATACACAGGAAGTGCAAGAGCCACCAAGGTACCGGGTCCTTGGCCACCCTGCTGGGTTTGCTGAATTGATTAGCACTGTTTCCCAACCAGGAGAGGAGCAGGGCCCTTGGAGGACACCCATCTCCTTGGTCTCTGGTGGAGACCCAACTCCCCTGGTTGCTCAGAAATATCACAGAGTGAACTCGCTCAGAAAGTCCTCCCAGCAGCCTGAGTCCTGAGCTCTCCTATGCCGAGGCTGAACACAAAATGTGCCAAGCCCCCAGGCCACTCTCCTCCCAAGGACACTCCCGTCCCACAATCCTTGCCCTGCTCCTGCTCACTGGGTGGGTCAATCAGTCAGCAAGCAGCTAGAATTTAACAGGGTCCCTGTCTCCCTGTGTCCCTACCAAGTTCTTGGCCATCTCAGAGACCCCCTCCTAGTCCCCACACCTTTCGCAGCCTGCCCGGGGCTAAGCCCCCATCATACCATGTCCTGCCACAGAACTGGGAGTGGGCACGGTTTCCAGCCCCAACTCCAGACTCCCAGAATCTGAAGCTCTCCAGGAGGGTCCCCAGAATCCTGGTACTGAACAAATCTCTCTGGTAACTCTTATCATTGGCAATCTGAAACGCAATCAGGGAGCCCACCTTCCTTATTTGTCAGACAGGGAAACTGAGGCCCAGGGCCGTGAACTGACATTCAGTGACTATTCCTGACCACAGAGCACTCTCTCCTCTCTTCGGCCCCAACAGCACTCACAGCCCGGATCCCACCCCCAGTTCTAGCACACATTACCCTACACCACCTTTCTCAACACTGCCCGCTCAGCCCTGCCCCTCCCCCACTGGACTGCAAGGGTCTGGAGGCGGAGCCAGGCTGTAGTCACTAGCCCCTTCCCGCCACCTCTCCCTGCCAAGTACTTAGTGCTCAGTGCTGGGCACATGGGAGCCTCAATAACCATCTGAGGCAGGAACACAGCCTGTACTCTTCCTTTAGCATAAGCACTGAGATTAATCGACCACATTGCCAGATTGTCACCTTGAAACACCCTGGAAGGTCTGTCCCACAGGGGTGAGACAACGTGTACATTCTGATGTGAAGCAAACAGCCACCTGCAGAACAGGTGGAGAGGGGGCCTTAGCAATTGGGGGTAGAGGCTGGATGGGGCCTGGGGGCCTGGGGGAGTGTCACAAGGACAAACTTCAGTTTCTTGTTCATTCCGCTCAGAGCCAACCCCTGGAGACACACAGCTGGGAAGTGGGACACAGAGCTCACACTTTCTCACCTCTGCCTCTCAGAGCCCTGACGCTGACACACAGAAAAGGTGACAATGAAACAGAGACAAAGAAGAGCCCCAAGGAGAAACAAGTCTGCCCCGTCTGTTGGGGACAGGGTCCAAGGGTGTCCTCACCGGGTGCCCCGGGCAGTACGCTAAACCCACCGGCCTTCCCCAGTGGCACAAAAGGAAACTGCCACAATGAGGAGATTTCAGGCCCTGATATTCGAACTTTGTACCACCCAACCCTGACCAGGCCCTCCCCACCTCCCGGTATTAGTCAGGCAGGCTAGTAAACAAACAACTCCAAAATCTCAGGGGCCCAAGACAACAAAAGTGTATTTCATGTTCACAGTATGGGTCCGATGATACTCCAACCTTTGCATTTTCCTATTTGCCCTAAGCCAGTGGCGCGTCATTTGCATTTTTGCAACACAGCACAGCTCCTCCAGGCAAAGAACCAATTTCTGTGCCAGCCAGGATGGGCGAGGTTCTGCCACAGTCACCATGGGCAGCCACTGCACTGTGCTTGTGGCAGTCACTGGGGGGGTGGCGGGGGGGTGGCAGTTAAGTTGATGCAGTGGTCGCCGTCTTGAAGGGTGTTGACTGTCCTGCCAGCTCGGGAGGGCCTCAGGCCACAACCTGGAAGTGAAACCCAGCACGGCCCTCACGACCTGCTGGCTGGAACTCATCTCATGTCCCCACACCACCGTGACAAGCACAGGAAGGGCAATCCCGCCAAGGGCCAGAAGACACTGCCCCCACCAAGGCACACCCTGGCCTCCCAGCGCTGGTACGTGACATTCTTCCAGCAAAGCTTCATCCCTTTCCCTCCCCTGCGAGGGCCAAACTTCCTCCCCTTATTTGTCATTTTCACTCCAGGATAAAGGAAAGCTTTCAGATCATGGAACTATGAAGACGATCAAAACACGATTTTCAAAGAAAATGACAGGGGACATTATTACAATATAGAACATTACAGTCTTACAATATATAACAACATTCCCATGTATAACATTACACATTTTTAGATGGAACAGGAAGTTCAAAGTAAAGGTTTTAGTGGGATGGCAAAATGACGGTCACCAAATGCCCCTGTGGGAGTGAGAAGGCAGAAAGTACAAAGGGAAATTTCGAGAATGAACTTAACAACCGTTGGACCTTCCAAAAGATCAAGGGTATAAAAGGAGGCCAGAGAAGGCCTGCCCTGAGAGTTTGGCCCCTTGAAAACCCTTCAAAAGCTGATGGCATCAGTGCTATGAGGATGCTTTGTGACTTCAACAAACCATCTTTCCCTTGTGCCCAAAGAGAGCAAGGTGGGTGAGAACTGGAAAGGAAGCCGTGGGTGGTATGAAAGAGGACCAAGAAATCATACGTGCTGAAGTGGGGGGTGGAGGAGGTGGGCAGGGGCAGAGAGAAGCCAGAGACCAGGGACCACTGCCCTTCCAGGGTGCTTATCAGCAGAGGGATTTACACCCAGGAAGAAGGATCCAGAAAAGCAACAGGACACAGGAGCCTCTCCCTGGCTCAGAGCTAGAGTGTTCTGGCTCCTTCTGTAGGCCCAACCACAGCATCCTAGGAGGTGTGTGAACCTAGAATTATACATGAATGGAGCCTTCATAGAGGAGCTTCAAGAGGAAGCTCTTGCTGTCTCTTGAAATCAGAACATGGAAGAATCTGGAAATCTCAAGACTCTAGCTAACTGTGCATTAGCTATAATAGAGCCCGTATGAGATTAACTACTTTCCCAAGCATTGGAATACAGGAAGAGTAGAAGCTAAATGGACCTTTCTTTGAGTATCCGGAAGTCACCGTGGCCTGTCAAGATGCTTCAAGCCATCCTTTGTAGATCAATCAATTCAATTCTACCAACATGTGTTGAGTACCGACTCTGCACCCAGCTCCACCCATTTGAGGGTAAGAGCTCGAAAGAGACAGCACCAGCCAGGAATCCTTCCCTCACTGAGCTCCCTGGTCCTGGGGAGGCAAAGGCAAAAGCTTGTGTGCTTCACACAGCACAAGGTGAGCTCTAAAAGCAGCATGTCTGAGCTGCAGTGGCCCAGAGCAAAGCAAGGCAAGATAAACCCCGTTTGGGATTGGAGCAGAGAAATCAGGGGAGACTTCTTGAGGGATTTGACCCTGAGCTGGGATTTATTAAATGAACCCTGCTCCAGCGTGTGGTTGGGGTAATGGTGGGCAGGGAGGGCTTGGGGGGACATTATAGAACGTGAACATCGCAGAACCATGACATGCCACAACATGGGGAATGAATGCAAATGTAGAAGGAGGAGTTGGAAGAGATCACATGGGGTTTTGTGTTGGACTTGACCCTGGGGAACAGAAGGAACCAGGGGAGGGAGGTCAGCATTCCTTAAGAGGCTGGACCTCTAGCCCAGGTGAGAGATGAGGGGCCAAAGCAAGGTTGTGGCTATGGGCGCTTAGGGGAGGATAAAGGTTTAAAAGAATTTTTTTTTTTAATTTATTTATTTGTTAGAGAGAGAGAGCGAGCGAGCACAGGCAGAGAGTGGTAGGCAGAGGCAGACAGAGAAGCAGGCTCCCTGCCGAGCAAGGAGCCCGATGTGGGACTCGATCCCAGGACGCCGGGATCATGACCTGAGCCGAAGGCAGCCACTTAACCAACTGAGCCACCCAGGCGTCCCGAGGATAAAGGTTTGAGAAACAGTTCAGAAGTGGAAGCCTGAGGGCCGGGTGGTCAGCTGAAGGTCGCGGTGAGAGGGCAGGGGAAGATGAGGAGCCTGAGGAAAGAGAGTGTCACAAAGGGTGTGGTCCTTAGGACACGTGCAGCAGAGACATCGGGGAGACAAAGATACAGCAGCTGGTGGCCACGGGACACTGGGTGCCTCTAAGGGGAGAGGACAAGGGAGTTACATGTTCTAGAAACCTGGTGGTAAGGTAGGGGTAGAAGCATGGAAGCTAGACGGGGGCCAGAGGTGTGCTTTATTTTTCCTGTAGGAGAGAGAAGTCAGTTTCTGTCCTGAGGGGAAGAAGCCAGTGGAGGGCGATGGAATTTGAAGACGGGAGCTGGGCAGGGAAGGGGACTGGTCAGGAGTGCCAGGAGCGGATGAGGTCTGGAATGCACATGGTGGGCATGAGACCAGGAATTTGGGACATCTGGTCTCCTCGTGTCAGGCCAAACTCCTGAGGGATGGTGTCCAGAGAGTCACGGCTGACAGGATGCAGAGCACAACTGTTTTCATGCAATATTTTCGTGTGTTTAGAAATCCTGGTTTCTCAAAATGTTTTCACGAATGATCTCGTGTGTTCCTCACAGTGATTCTGGGAGACAGGCACTAATAACCCCACGTGACAGACGAGGAAGCTGAGTTCAGAGAGGATGGGTGGTCCCCCCCAGACTCACAGAGTGTGTAAGTGACATGGCCAGCCTTGGCAACCAGGCTTTGGTTCTGCTGTCTCCCCGCTGCCCTGCAGTCTCCACACTCGGATCCCAGAGGAGATGCATGCTAATTCACACATACAGTGTTTCGTTCTACATAAACATCTAATGTACTCCTTTAGTTTTCTGTGACCTTGTAAAATACATCCAGTATCAGGCCTAAATCCTAGCACAGCATCTAATAAACATGTTTTTAAATATTTTTCTAGGTATGTATGCTGCCCTTGTAGGTCTGACAGATCTTCTCTTTACTCATGCATGCCCTTTGCTGCACCATGGGGAGTAGGCCTCAACCCAGGGGCACCCTGGAAGCCCTTGGGAAGCCTTTAAAGTCATACCAAGCCCAGGCTACACCCAGGACCCTGGGATCAGAACCCACAGGGTGGCTCAGTTGGTTAAGCGTCCAACTCTTGGTTTCAGCTCAAGTCCTGATTTCATGGGTCGTGAGATCAAGTGTCAGGCTCCAGGCTCAGTGGGAATCTGCTTGGATGTTCTCTCCCTCTGCCCCTTCTCCAACTCATGCTCTCTCTCACTCTCTCTCTCTCAAACAGATAAAATCTTAAAAAAAAAAAAAAAAAAGAAAAGAAAAGAAAAGAAAAAGAAAGTAAGAAACTCTGGGGTGGGGCCTGGGCTCTGGAGGTCTCAAGGGGAGCTGCCAAGAGATGACTCAGAACCCTGATGTAGAGGCAAAGACACTTCAGGAGGACCCAAGGGACAGGGGGAAGGCTGCACAGATTCAGCGAGTCTAGAGTCTAGTCAAACACACAAACCCACCAGCCAGGATGTCAGGGGGAGAAAACCAAATTCCAGTGCTTCCAGCCCCGAGGTCTTTGCCTCAATGAGCAAACTCCCCTCTCACCTTCCCAAAGCTCTGCCGCAGGGAAAGGGAAGGCAGAGCTGGATGTTTCTCCCCCTTTCACAGAGGAGGTAAATGAGGCTCAAAGATGCGAGATGCCTACCCCAAGGTTGGTCATCTTCATGGAACAAAAACAGCCCGACTGGAGGACCAGAGCCCACTGCCAGAGGGGAGCCCTGGGACAGAGGGCCGACTCTGGTCCATACCTGTTGCCAAGGCCTTCCCACATAGGGGCTTCCCTCATTTTCAAAAGGGGATCCTTCCCAGTGAGCTCTCCTCCCCTTCTGGTCACAGGGTGCTTCTTGATGGCTCTCCCCCACAATCCTGCAACACACGCAGGAGTTGAACCCTCCAGGAAAGGCTTGTCACCTGTGTCACTGTGTCACCTTGCCCCTTTCCTCTAAAACAAGAACCACGGGGACATTTCGGGCAACTCCACCCACCATGCCCGAATCGAGCTTTTGGCTCTCAGGAAGGTGCGGAAGGCTACTCCTCTCCTCTGGCCCTAAACCAGCGAACCTCTCCAGCTTCTCATGGGACCAGGAGCTCCAACACTCCACAAGCCGTGAACGATGACACCCCTGTGACACCAGGCACACCACCTACCAATGTGCGGCGCCCCCGTGGGACAGGCCCACTGGCAGACTGGGAAGCTAAGAAACGTGCACGCAAAAGAGGGGGATCAAGGGTTAAATGGACTGAAAGTCACCTGAGGTGTGTTCCAGCTCTTGGGCAAGTGATTTAGTCTCTTTACCTCGATCTACCCATCAGGATAATGGGGACACCAACACGAACACTGCCTTTCAGGGGAGTGGGAAATGGAATGAATTAATCCGTGTCAAGTGCTCAGAATGCACGTCAGAGACATCTAGGCTCTGAGATACCACGGCTGCTGGAGCTATTGTGCTTCTGTGTGTGCTTGATGCCCAGGGGAGGGAGGGGGACCCCACGGCCAAGAGCAGCTGAGGGAGAATTTCTGTGGGAAGTTGGGATTTTAAGCATTAATACAATTGAGAAAGGAGGATACGTTCGAGAAGAAGACAGAAAGTGAGGATCCCCAGAGTCAGAATTTGGACATTAATTTACTGTCAAGGAGCCAAGGAGTGTGAGGCCCGCACCCCGCCCCGACCCCCCCAGAATTCCTGCCGCCACTGCAGGACGGGCCGCGTTATTAAAGCAAATGCCCCACAGGAACCGAAACCAAACAACTCCAGGCAACAGGAGTTCGGGGAACCTTTGGCTCTGTCTCCAAGGCAATTGAAAAGAGCTCAAAACAGATTAAAATATGAGATGAATTTTGAAGCCCAGGAATGAGAGAAAATGAATCCTGTGACTGGGAGCCAATATGATTATTTCATTATTTGGTTAGAAAGTTAAAATGTGCAGGAAATGTCAGATGCTTTCTCGAGACGGAGGGAGGGTTGGGACGGCATGGCCATGGGGGCGCATATTCTTTTTAATATTAAAAAATAGCTTCACCCCGACTTAGTTTTAATCAGAAAACCCTCCCTTGGTAGGGTAGCCCGCTGCCAGCCTGTGTGAGGTCTCTTTAAGGCCCACATTCTACCCTTCGATTATCCACCTCCACCCTTCTCCAGCAACAGCACATCTGCCTTTTGGAAAGAACATCTCCTCCCATCAATAAAACTAAACAAATCCCATGCACTCCCAGGTGAAGGGTGCCCCCTCACCCTACCCCTTGGGGCACTGATGATGTCTCAGTCCCAAATGTAGCCTGGGGGAAACCCAGCCACCAGTAGCTTCTCCTGCAGCCTCTCCTCATCTTTCCTGCCCAGATGCATTCTTCCCCACCCTGGGCAGTTACCATTCCTTAGGTCTGTCCACAATCCATGACACCTTGCGTCCCCATGTCGCCATCTCTATGGCCATCACTTAACTGATCACTCAGTTATCTGTCGAAAGAGTCCTAGGTATCAACTGGCAAGCTGTGTGGGTGCAGGGCGCACCATGATGTGCAAGGAAGGCCAAGCCTCTCCCTGCAGGCAGCTGACAGTCTATGGAGGAAGACAGGCATGTGGCAAGCAACACAGATGCACAGACTGGGGAGCCAAGGAGAAGGGCCGACTCATCCCGGCTGCAGGCAGGAGTCAGGGAAATATCCCAAAGGAGGCAGCCCTGGGGTCTGACCTTACAGTTGGCTTTGATTATGAAGGAAAGAGTAAAGGGAATTCCAGATGGGGGCACAGAATCAAACAAAAGCCTGTGACTAAGAAGTGCAACCCAAACCCAAGGGACAGCAAAGAGACAAATTTGACTGTCCTGAAGAAGCCACATCAGAGGGGAGAGAGAAAGCTCATGAGGAAGGCTGAGGTCTGATTGATGGGGGCTTCCGTATTTTAATATTTTATTGTAGTGACACATTAAATGGTTTAAATTCACAAGGTACAAAAAGATATACAGTGAAAAGTCACCTTCCCGTTCCTGCTCCCAGCTATCCAACTCCCCACCTCAAAGGCAACCAATGTTAGCCATTTATGAATCCCTACAGAGATATTTTATGCACATTCATATAAATAGATGCCTCTTTTACCTTCCATGCACAAGTAGTAGTATATGATATACACCTTTTACCTTTTTCTGATTAATTACAAATATTGTAAACCAGCAGTTCTCAAAATGGAGTGTGCATCAGAATTACCTGGCTGGCTTGCTAATACAGAATTGCCGGGTCCCACTCTAGAGGGTGATTCAGTAAGTCAAGGGTGAGACCTGGGAGAGCACATTTCTAACACGTTCCTAGGTGTTGCTGCTGCAGCTGGTCTAGGAACCACACCTGGAGAACCACTGGTAAGATCACACTACATGGGGGCACCTGGGTGGCTGAGTGGGTTAAAGCCTCTGCCTTCCGCTCGGGTCATGATCCCAGGGTCCTGGGATCGAGCCCCACATTCGAGCTCTCTTCTCAGCAGGGAGCCTGCTTCCCTCCTCTCTCTCTCTGCCTGCCTCTCTGCCTGCTTAGTCTTCAGGAAAAAAAAAAAGAGTCTGTTTCCAAAAAAAAAAAAAAAAATCACACTACATGAGTTTATAAAGAATGGTTTCATTCACATTCATGGCTGTATAGTATTCCATTGCTGGGCTGTACGGTTACATATTTATCCAGGTCTCCCACTTAGGTTGTCTCCAATCTTTTGCTATTCCAAATAGTTCCATAGTGATTATAGTGGTGTATTCATTATGTTACCCATGTGGGAGTATAGTTCTGGGTTAAAGCCTGGGTCAAAGGCTTTGTACTCTGGCAAATTTGACAGATAACTGCCAGACAGCTCTTGGAGGAAGTCCTGAATGCTAATAAAAGAAATTCTTAATTTTAACTAATGTAGGGTTTGGAGCAGAAGACTGATGAGATCAGAGCTGTGCTTTGGGAGAATTATTCTGACTGTATGGTGAAGTGTGGACTAGAGAGGAGAGAGCCTAAGGAAGGACAGCCACTGGGGCAGACAGACTCCACAGATGCCTGTGAGCCCCGCCCTCTAGAGGTCATATCTAAGAGCAAGTCTCTCTCTTCGAGTGTGGGTGGGACCTGTGACTGACTTCTAACCAATACAATATAGCAAAGAGAATGGTGGGCTGTCATTCCTATGATCATGTTACGTTACAGAAAACTCCATCTATCTTGCTACTAGACTGGCACCAGAGGCTCTCTTTCTCAAGCTGCCATGAACTAAATGCTGCCAATAATCACCTGAGAAGGTAAATGGATCCTTCCCCAGTTGAGTCTCCAGATAAGAACCCAACCCAATCAAGGCAAATGACACCTGGAATGCAGCCTCACTGGAGACCCTTCAGGCCAGGACCCAGCTAATCTGTGCTGGGCTTCCTAGCCCGCAGAAATAACAATTCTGTGGACTAACAGATGTGTGTTGTTTTAAGTAAGTAGGGTTGGGGTGGTTTGTTTGGGCAGTAAAAGAGAACTGAAACAAACATATAGAAGGGTGCTAAAAAAATCGGCTACAACAGTGAAGGCCTAAAGTTTCAGAGGCAGAAGAGGGGAGCAGGAATGAAGGGTGGATATAGGAGAGATTTCAGAAAAGAGCAGGACCTGTGGGTTCATGAGAGGAACAGACAGAGGGACCTCCTACTATCAGTGGGCAAGATGGCTGGACAACATCCCTAAAACAGACTCAGCCCATTTTCATGATATCGAACCAAAGAGCAGTCTGAGGTGAGACGGAGCAGACATGCTGCCTCTTTATCCCTTTCTAAAAGTGTTCCTTCCCTTGCAGATGGCTCCAAGATTACCACAACACAGCCTCCCCAAGCCACCAGCTGCCATCTGCAATTTGCTGACAAGGCAGATAAGCACCTACACAGAGAAGGCCCACAATAAATCACGGTGACATTTCAACCCACTGGGATGAGATAGACTTTTCAACTAATTGTGTTGAGACAACTCAGGAATCATCTGCAAAAAAAAATGGGAATCATGTGTAACAAGGATCTAAACAAGAAGTTAATAAAGAAAAAACTGTGAAAAGAGCTAGAAGAAAAATGTAGGATATATTTGTATTAATCTTGAAATAAGAAGGACTTTCCAAACATGACCCAAATCCAATACTCATATTTTTTAAAAGGCTACATCTGAGTTCAAAGATTTTCAATATCTGACACTAGAAAATAAAATAAATTCAAAGACAAATGAAAAATAAGGTGAAAAAATTGCAACATATATGGCAGACTGAGGGCTGATTTCCCTACTACATAAATAATGTGCATGTACAGACATGTACAAGTCCAAAACAAAGGCCAACAACCCAACAGAGAAATGTACAATAAAGAAGAAATTAAATTGTCAGTCCACAAAGCAGGAAACAAAAATGCATTTCACACATCTGAAATGATGCTCATCCTTACTCATTAATTTGCAGGAAATGCAAATTAAAACTACAAGATCCAGTTTCTCATATATCAGGTTGGCAAATTTGCTTAAATACACACAGTGCCACTGAACCAGAGTGTGTAGAACCACTCCCATCCACGGCTAGTGGAAGGTTAAATTGGTGACGGTATCGTGTAGGTGAAGAGCATGCACTCGTGAGCACGCGCGTGCGCACACACACACACACGCAGACTCTCTTGAGAAGGACTCAAGGGCACCGGTAGCAGTGGCTGTCTCTGCTACAGAGCCATGTGGCTGCCACTGGGGCACAGGAGTGAAAGGAAACATTTCACTGCATCCTTTCTGTACTGTTCAAAATTTTCCCAAGTACCTGTTGTATGTTCTCAACAACTCTACAAAGTAACAAAGAAAAAGAAGTAGAGAGAACTTCCACTTCTGGGAAGATAAAATACATGTCTTTTCTCCCCATACTACCCTGTACGCACAACTGAAAACGCAGGGCATTGTACATAAAACAGACGTAAGATGCATCTGAAAGGCAAGTGAAGCAACTGGATAAGAAATTTGGAACCAGAGCGACAAGAAGATGGTGAGGTTCCTGGGTTTTCTTTTGGTCTCATATATCCCAGATTCAGAGCTGAAGAAGCTGGCGACATGTGAATATCAATGGGCACAGACAGAAACAACAACAATGACAATAAAAGTCTGCTCTTTCTAGCCAAAAGACTAGAAAAGGGACAGCCTAGAAAGACATTTCTAGACAGTAACTGCTCCAATCCAGCCAAACACTGCAGAAAAAATCCATGCTTGCAAAGGCCAAGTGCAGAGCCTCGTTCACCCCCACCCAGCAGTAAAGAGGCACCCTTATCCATCCCTGCTAGAGAGGTGCCAGAGGAGAGCTGACGGAGACTCAGGATTTTCCCATTGCTCAGCAGTGATGAGGCCCACCCTCAGACCCCATGGTGTCCGTGGAGGTCACAACGGGAACAGTAACTAGGCATTCCAAAACCTCCAAGCCAGTATTTTTGGGGGCTGAGTGGGATACCTGGACTTCAACCTTCACAGTAATGAGGCAGTGTCCCAACCACCAAATCTAAAATCTAAATCCAGATCTAAAATCCCAACCTCAAAAAAAAAAAAAAAAAATCTGAAGTGGACAATTGAAATAAGATCCAGAGGTCTCAAAAAATATTACCCTAAATGTCCACTGTTTTAACAAAAATCACTTCTACCAAGAATCAGGAAGATCTCAAAATGAAGGAAAAATACAATCAATAGAGACCAACTGCAAGAAGACAGAGATGTTAGAATTCTCTGACAAAGATATTAAAGCAACCATCATAAAAATGCTTCAAAAAGCTACTATGGGGCACCTGGGTGACTTAGTCAGTTAAGCACCCAACTCTTGATTTCAGCCCAGGTCATGATCTCAGGGTTGTGAAATCGAGCCTCACGTCAGGCTCTGTGCTGGGTGTACAGCCTGCTTAAGATTCTCTCTCTCCTTCTCCCCTGCCCCCGCCAACCCTCTTTTAAAAAAGAAAAAAGGCAACCAAAAATATGTTTGAAACCAATGAGAAAAAAAAACAAAATCTAGCAGGAAATATAAGGTATGAAAAAGAACCAGTGGAAATGTTAGAACTGAAAAACACAATAACTGAAATACAAAATCTAGTGGGTTGACTCAAGGACAAAATGGAAAGGACAGAGGAAAGAATCAGTGAACTGGAAGATGGTACAATAAAAATTTAATAGTCAATAATTAATACTCAATAAATAAAAATAATCAAGCAGTAAAATATAATCAAAATAAATAAATAATCAAATACTTAATAATTCATAATAAGTATGTTTTTAAAGACCCAGTCTGAAAATTAGAAAATAGACTGAAAAAAAAACAAACAAAGCCTCGGGGACTTGTGGTACTGTAACAAAAGCGGAATGATTCCTGTCACTGGAGTCCCAGAAGGAAAGGAGAAAGAGAGAAGGCGGACAGAGTGCTCAATAGTTGAAAATCTCCCCAATTTGGGGAAAAAAGACATAAACCTACAGATTCTAGAAGCTGAGTGAATCTCAAAGAAATCCACATCAATACATATCACAGTCAACTTCTGGAATTAAAGACAGAGAAGAAATCTTGAAAGCAGCCAGAGAGAAATACCTACCTATAGGGGGGAAAGAACAAGAATGATATCAGATTTCTCATCAGAAACCACAGAGGCCAAAAAGAAGTAGTACATTCTATTTCAAGTGTGGAAAGAACTGTCAACCCAAAATCCTAGATCCACTGGAAATACCCTTCCAGAATTAGGAGAAAATGAAGTCATTCCAAGATGAAAGAAAATGAAGACAACGTGTTGCTAACAAGCTTCCCCCCACCAAAAAATAAAATGGCTAACCCAAAAATAAACAATAAAAGAAGAAACCTTGGAACATCAGGAAGGGAGAAACATGCAAAGCAAAGGTATAGGTTCCTAAAATAAACTTTATATCCCTCTTGAATTTCTAAATTATATTTGACAGTTAAAGAAAAAACTCTAACACTGTTGTGGTTCTAAATGTACACAGAGGAAATGTTTATGACAATATTATAAACAGGAGGAGATAAGAAGATTTAAAGGGAAAGAAGGTTTCTACATTTCATTGGAACTGGTAAAATGATGACACCAGTAGACAGAGATAAGCTATGAAAACATCACATGTGATGTAGAACATCCACTGAAAAAAACATACAAAAATGTAAACTGAAAAACATTATCAACCAGTGAAGGTAGGATTTTAAAACTTATTTAGCCACAAGAATGCAGAAAAAGGAAAAGAGAAACAAAAGAGAAAAAGGGGGAAACATAAGAATGAAATCATATATATAAGCTCTGATACATCAATAACTACATTAAATATAAATAATCTAAGGCCACCAATTAAAAGATCATGACTCAGTACATGCCATCTATGAAAAATTCCCTTCAACTGTACAATATAAGTAGGTTGAAAGTTAAAGGATGAAAAACATATATCACGTGAACATTAATCAAAAGAAAGCAGGTAGGGGTGCCTGGGTGGCTCAGTTGGTTAAGCAACTGCCTTCGGCTCAGGTCACGATCCTGGAGTCCTGGGATCGAGTCCTGCATCAGGCTCCCTGCTCAGCAGGAAGTCTGTTTTGCCCTCTGACCCTCCCCCCTCTCATGCTCTCTCTCTTTCATTCTCTTTCTCTCAAATAAATGAATAAAATCTTTAAAAAAAAAAAAAAGAAAGAAAGAAAGCAGGAGTGGTTATAACAATATGAGAGAAAATAGACTTTGTAGCAAAAATATTACCAGAGACCAAAAGGGATATTATATGATAATAGAGATTCAACCCACCAGGAAGACACAGCAATCCTAAATGCTCAGGAGCCAAACAACAGAAACGTAAGATATGTGAAGCACAACCTGACAGAACTGAAAAGAGAAATACAGTTGACCCTTGAACTATGTAGGGGTGAGGACTACCAACCCCCCACACAGTCAAAATCCAACTATAACTTTGACTCCCTAAAAAGTAAACTACTAATAGCCTACTGTTGACCAGAAGCCTTACCAATAATCTCAACAGCTGATTAACATGTTTTCTGTATGCTGTATGTGTCATACACTATATTCTTACAGTAAGCTGGAGAGAAGAAAATGTTAATAAGAAAATCATAAAGAAGAAAAAATCCACTTATAGTACTGTGCCTTCTTTATCAAAACAAAACAAAACAAAACAAAAACCTGTAAGTGGATGTGCATACTTCAAATCGGTGAGGTTCAAAGGCCAACTGTTGATAAAGCTACAGTTATATTTGCAGACATCAATACTCTTCTCTCAAAAAGTTAATACAATCTCTAGACAATCACCAAGGATATAGAATAATTCAACAAACACTATCAGCCAGCAAAATCTAGTCAACATTTTAGAATACCCCATCAATAAGAGCAGTATATACATTCTTCTCAAGTACCTGTAGAATATACACCAAGACAGACTATATCCTGGGCCATAAAACAAATGAATTCAGAAAAATTTAAACCACAGGAGGCTGTGCCCCTTGATCTCCGTGGAGTCAAACTAGAAATCAATAACGACAAGAAAACAGGCAAACCTTTATACATTTGGAAACAAGTCAACCAACTTCTAAGTAATCCAGAGGTCAACGAGAAATCCAGATGTCCTTCAACAGGAGGCTGGTTAAACCAACTGTGGTACGCCCACACCATGAAATACTACTGAGTAATTAAAAGGAAGAATTACTGACACGTATTGACGTGGACGAATCTTCAGAGAGTTATGGTGTGTGAAAAAAATCCAACCCCAAAGGTTCCATACATACTGCGTTATTCCATTTATATAACGTTCTTGAAACGATACAATCACAGAAATGAAGAACGGGGTGAGTGGTTTTCAGAAGAGAAGCGGGGAAGGAGGGCAGGGGAGGGAAGCCGCTGTGACTCTGAAAGGGAAAGAGGAGCAATCCTGTGATGATGGAAATGTTCCGCATTTGACTACATCAGTGTCTTGCTAGTTATTGTCATCAGGGAAAACTAGGTTAAGGACGCAAGAAATACCTCTGTATTATTTTTTACAATTGCATAGGAATCTCCAATTATCTCCAAATAAAAAGCTTAATTAAAAAAAAAAAAACTAGAGAATCCCTCCCAGAAGATGTGTTATCAAGGTAAGAGTGCTGATACACACACATACCTCTCTCTCTCTCTCTCTCTTACACACACACACACACACACACGTGCGCGCGCACACACACCCCTCACCTATCAACAGCCTTCAGCTGCTGCCATATAAATTTGCACTGATTTTTAAGTCTGATGTGATTTTCTGCCTCTCCTTGGAAAGGACTCATGCAGTCTCTTGTGAAGTCAGAAAAAAAAAAAACTCTGAGGACTTCCTTTTGGCCTCCTGAGGCTCTGCTACAGCTTGGCTCAAGAGAAAGCACAGAATTTGTTAAAATCAATCAATCCAGAACCCACTAGGGAAAGAAAAGCCGGGAGGTGGTGTGAGGTGATCTAAGCTGTGTTTTGGGGAGCCATGAGGCCATGAAATGAAATGCAAGAGGGGGGATGTATCTGGTACGTGTCGCATGTTTACCTGGAGATAACGTCTGTAGCTTTCACCCACTTTATCAAAAGGGGCCTTTCCTAAAATGATGAGGGAAGGAGGAGGCCCACAATTGATCCCTACACCCCCCAGTTTCTGTAGCCCCAGGTGAGTACCGCTGAACCCCAGTCCACCTTCTGGAAACTGCATGTAAGCCTCCTGATGTTCCCGCCCCTAGCTGAGAAAGCCCTGTTCTGAAAATCACCCTACCCCTGGGATATTCAGTTTCCATCCTTTGGAGCTAGAAATGTCAGAGCCTCAAGGTCATTTAAATACCCACGCCCCACCAACAGAGGAGGACACTGAGGCCCAGGGATACACGATGATCTCCCAAGATCATCCAGACAGGAGCCAAGTTGAAGCCGGAACTTGGGGCTCCTCCTTGCTGCCTAGCTTCGGGACACCTGTGCCTGAGGTTGGCATAAGGGCCTGACATCGGGCAGGGCCAGCAGGAGGGCAGTGCCTGGGAAGGAGGACGGGGGCCACCAGTGGAAGAGGGCAGTGGGAGCACAGCCAGGTGCTGGATTAAAATGAGCACGGATATGCAGAAGTTAATGAGTGAAAGCTTCCTCCGAAAATCCCAGACAGTACCCCGCATGTGGCAGCTTTCATTACTCCTCAGAGACACAGATAGGTGGCAATGAAGGTTAGGAACACTAGCGATTTTATTATCTTGGAAGACAGGCCATTAAATGTCATTGTTTCCCAGGGATGTCCCCCGTCCTGCCCCCCTTCTACCTCCAAGCCCCTTCCCTCACACCCATGGCTCACCTACCAACTGCTCGCTCGCTCTACAGATGTTAACTGAGGAATTCCGAAGGGCCGAGAACATGGAGGTCAAGAGACAGGAGCCCTGCCTTGGCAGAGTTCACCTGCTGAGGGCCTGGGATCAAAACACCAGGAGCATCTACCTGCTCGGCTCAGGCCCACACGGAGCCCTGCGTTCCCGCATGGGACTGCCTGCTGTTCGGCCCACGGGCCCCTCGCTGACGTCCCTCACGGCTGTGTGCACCCCTCTTCCTTCAGAGCCGGAAGGCTCGCCTGGCTGCACCTGGAGAGAACTGGGGAGCCGGGAGGGCCATCTCGCTCCATAATCGGAAGAGCCTCCCTATCTCTATGTGTGAAGCCCTTTCACTCATTCTGCTCTCGGAGTGAACATCCCAAACCACACATCAGTCCATGCTGTTTTTCTAACATCTGCGGCAGTGGCCCTGAGTGCTCCTGAGTGTGTGTGCCCCCCGAAGCCCCCCAGCCTCCCTTGCAGCTAGGCCGGGGCCACAGGCCTGGTTCCCACTAAAGGGCCTCGAGTGGGACTTCAGGTGTCACCTCTAGGCCGAGGGCATGGAGCGCTGGCTGCTTTCTCAGCTTCTCTCCCTCCTACAGGTATAGAATTAAACCTTTATGGGAGCTAAGCCGTTAGGATGTGAGGGGTTGCTTTTTGGACAGTTAGCAGTGATCGGCTAATAAAACCTTTCAGTGACTCCTCTGAGGATATAAAGGGGAAACCTTGTAGGCAGCTGTATTCAATGCCTTTTATGGCCCGGCCCAGCCCCCCACTCTGGCCTGTCCCTTGGCCCTCCCCTAAACACACTCTGCCAGGAACTCTGATTCAGCCATATTTGCAGGTTCTGGAAGGACTGTGTCCCCTCCCACCTGAGATGTCCCCTTTACCAGGAATGCCCTTATGTCTCCTCACTCCCAACTCTCCTGCCTACAGAGCTGACTCCCACTCGGTCTTCAATTCCCAGCTCCGACTCTCCCAAAATGAACTGGGGGCAACTTCGTCCTGACCACAGGCACCCTACCTACAGATCCCAGGGAGCCCTTGCGTGCAGCTGTATCTTAGCTTTTCTGTTTGAATTTCTGCGTTGCCCACTGGACTATGAACTCCACAGGAGTAAGGAAAGGCTTTCGCTCACCTTTCTCTTCCCTGGAGCCTACCTCAGCAACCAGGAGACCTTCAGAAGATATTTAATGACCCCTCAAACGGAGCCCACATTAAACTCTTTCTGGAGAAGGCCACCTCTTCCTTAAGGAGAAATTCAAACAAATTGCAGGAACTTTCATAAAAAGAGGAGGCTTGAGGTAAGGAACAAAATGACCCATAAACTGCGCTCTGGAAAGAGCTCTCTTCTGGAAGCCCGTATGCCAGGTCTGGCTGCCTCTGTCCCCCACTGACCCAGTGTCTCCGAGCAAGGTAACCGCCCCTCTGTCATCCAAGGTACATGCTCCCTGAGTCTGGTGAGGCCGTCTCTGCCACCCTGCCTGCTCCTCTCATCGTCCCTCTCTTCCCCAAAAGCCTCCTCTCCGAGTCCCTGGCCCTTTTCCACTGAACACCCTAGCTGGAGGTTTAACTAAAATCCCATAAGGCATCCCCCAGCAAGGGATTACCCTTCCTCGGGCATCCGTCTTTAATATCAGACAACTGAGGAACCAATGGAACGGTGCTCCTGGGGGGATCTCAGGCCCAAGACAGCAGTGGGATAGACATCTGGCCAGTGGCGAGGGCTGCTTTGGAGACACGCCTTCTCCGCAACCCCCCGCCCAACCCACACGTCCCGCTCCAGAGGCAAGAGCTCTTAGAGCGGCTGGACCCTGGCAGATATCAGGGAGAATGCCGCCCTGAAAGAGAGCTAATGTTGGTGGAATATCCTGAGGGTGGGACCCAGGCTCCTCACTCCTCATTCCATGGTTTCTTTTATCTGGTATTTCTGGGCAAGACAATGAGCAGACAGACTGGAAAGTTACAGGCCAGCTTTGCCAAGCCCTGCCAAAAATGCAGCAAAGGAAGCTGGAGGGAGACTCAGGCCTCTCTTTAATTTCCTCTTCTGTTTGGCTCCGCATGTGCTCCCCCACCCACCCCACTTGGACTCTTTTCTGCCCTTGGGCTCTAACTCCAAAGGAGCACTGCTCCCCATCCCAGATGTGTGGGAAAGCCCTCACCCACCCGAGCCTCTCCTGACTGATGTGCCGGCCCCATTTAGCACGACTCTGTCCCTTCCTTGAGCAGCAAGGACATGGAGAAACATGAGACCAAACAGGAAATCCCATTTCCAGGCCAAGCTGGAAATACAGTGGGAAGAAAGCCTGGGTGAGTCTGTCCTGCTGTCCCTCTAAATGGGAGTCAGAACCCAGCCAGAAGCAAGAGTGGAAAGGAATACCTTTCCCAGTGGAGTGAGAGGAGGCCCCCTCCCCACGCAAGAGAGACGAGTCTGGAAAGCTACTGTGACCACTTAGCACGCCCCTACCCCAAACCTGCAGGGTCTGAACATAAATCTCCAGGGTCCACGCGTGAGCACAGGCACATACACATCAAATGCAGGCAAGTGATAGAGAAAAATCCGGACTGAAATACTGTCTCTATCTGGGCACATTATTCCGCTACACTAAGTCTCGACTTCCTCCTCTCCAAACGGAGCAATTTGCAGAATTGTGGTGAGGATCAAATGAGATAATGCTCCTGCTATGGGACTTGCATGAAGAAGCCCCCCCCCAATAAATATAAATTCCTCCCCAAATCCTGGCAAGCAGCTGTCATTTGAAAATGACAGTTCTGCCATCAACAAGCTTTGTGACCTCAGGCAAGTCCACTACCTTCTTGGGCGTTCTTGAAGCTTCCTAATCTTGAAGAGCAGTGTTTCTCAAACTAGAGTGTGCACCAGAGTCACCTGGAAGGCTTGTGAAATACAGATGACTCCGCATGCCCTGGAGGGCAAAGTTTCCAAGTTCTGGGGCTGGCTGGGAGAATTCGCATTTCTAACATGGTGATGCTAATGCTGCTGGCCCTGGGGCCCTCCTGGACAAAGTATTGATGTCATGCAATCTAAGAACTCCTCCCAGTTCTCTGGGTTTAATGAGTATGTTAAACTAATCCACATTAAGGTGTTAGTGACTGATACTTACTTGATATGTTCTTCCTAACGTTGCTTGCATTTTAAGTAGAATAATGTCCTGACCCAAAAAACTATCCACTTCTAAGTAGGCTGTCAAGAGAACCCTAGTGTCTATGATCTGGAGGATGATTTAAAGGGGAAGAGCTTCCCAGACCTCTCCAGACACACTATGTAAGTGTGACCTACCTAAAAGGAAGACTGCTCGCAAAACTCTAGTATCCCAGGTGACTCAGCTGCACTTGGCTAATTACCATCTGGGGGCATACAGTGTGAGGCTGAAGAAAGGCCCCTGGTTGCCTGAAATCAGCCCAAGGCCAGGCCCCATTGCTGGAAGCAGGGCTGTCAGTCAGCCTGACTTTTCTGGGTACCCCCCACCTCTGTCAGAGCCCAGGAGAAGCCTCCTGCCTGGGGAGTGTGGCAGAGCCAAGGGCCTGCAGCCCCAGAGGCTGTCACTGTGCATCTGTGCGTCTGGGGGTAGAGTCCCTCTCAGCTTCACCCCCTGCTTTTGTGTCACTGTAAGACCCGTCCAGCCAGGTGGCTGGGCTCTGTAAGGCTGCTGTCATTCTGCTAACGCTCTGGGCCTGCCTCAGGGAAGAGAGCTGCCCCGCATGTCAATTACAGAATAATGACACCCTCCTCCACGCTCTATACCGGTCCCCCACCCAGTGCCGCCCTGCATTTGGTGCCCAGGAACATGAAGAGGGCAGAGATCATTATGCAGCAATACCGCTCAGTCCTACTGTGTTCTCAGTATTTCTAATCGCAAACTCAGGCAGGTGGACAGTCTTCCGGGAAAAGGTCAATGCTGAGAAAAAGGGTTCCCAGGAAGAACTGAGGGGCTGAAAGCCAGGCTGAGATCAAGCCCTCCGAGACTCTGGCCCAGCAGATGGGTCACAGAGGATGGGGGAAGGATGCTCAGGGTAAGCCCACCCCACCAGATCATCGCACCCAAAAGCACCTGGTTCTGCTTTTGTTCATGCCATGATCCCTTCCTAAGTCTACTGAAGCCTGAGCATTGGGTCAAGCGGTGGAGGTCTTTGACGATAGGAGGTGGCCTCCCAGGAGCTCCTAGGCTGGGAGGGCAAGACAGCTGCACAAGTTACCATCAGTAAAGGCAGTGAGAGGAAGGTGTGCACAGCCTATATGAGCTGGGGAGAAGAGGTAGCCAACTCTTCTTGTGGAAGGAAGGAGGGAGGAAGAGGGGAGAAAAGACAAAGCAGCACAGAGAGGGCGACATCCGGGCGGGTCCTCAGGGGTGAATGGGAGAAAGCGTGCCTGGACAGGGAGAATATTCAAAATCTTTAACAACAGCTAGGGCCCAAACCGGGCCAAATCAGAAGATTACCTTACCTCACCAGGTAAATATAGTGAATCAGACATGTGCATCTACTTCTGCTTCCTCCCCAAACCCTACCGGAATAACAGTTTTTACAAAAATAAGTATAAACATATAAGGATGGGGAAAACCAGAGAACAGACCAAAGCAGCAGAATTTTGGAAATCAGATGGACAAGTGGTAAATCACCCAGGAATCCACAAAAAAAAAAAAAAAAAAAAAAAAAAACTGCATTCTAAGCCAGCAGTAGGGGAAGCTGAGCCCAACCTAATTTATACTGCAAAACCCTCTTCACAGCTTGGAAATTGGTCCCCATCCCTCTTGAAAGCAGGAGAAAAGAACCAAGGAAAGTTGGTTGGCAATCTGTTTAGGAAGCAGTTAGAGCCTCAGGTTCTTCCCTTGACTAGCAACAGCCCCGCCGGGCCCGGGAGAAGATGGAGGTCTGTTTTTCAAGATAAACAGAGGCTTTCTGGCCTGGGAGACGCCAGACAGAATTGAGGTTGCACCTACAATGTTGAAACAAAGAGGGATTAAAGAACACTGAATTCTGCTTTTGGAGGCTCCACTTCCTCCTCCACCGGCCACTCAGAGCACTTCTCAAGATGTCAGCCTCCTGGCAAGAAACAGGATGAGCCCTCTCTGAGCGCTGCAAACTAACTTCATAGGGAAAAAACCTCATGATTTAAGAAAAAATTCATAACATTTAATATCCCACAAGAAAAAGGCCCAGCTAGATCATTCTCCAGCGAAGGCCATGATCATCGAATCCTACCTGTGCACAGATCCTTAAATATGTACGAATAAACAAAAATAACCAGACAACTGAAGAAAGCTTCAAGATTGAACAGACAAAACAGACAACTTGGAAGAAACAGACTATGCAGGATGAAAAAAAAACTTGAAGAAAAATGTATCATTAATTTCTTAGAAAGACAGCACTGTAATCATAAAACAGGATGCTATAAAAAGGAACATTCTGAGAGAAAAAAAAGAATTCTTGTAAATTAAAAATATAACAAATGAAATGTCAATAGAGGGTTGGAAGGTAACATTGAGAAAATCTCCCAGAAAATAAAGCAAAAGACAAAGAGATGGAAAAGAGAAGTTAAGAAAACTAAAGAATCAGTCAAGAAGGTCTACTATCCAAATGAGATTCTTAAAAAGAGGAAACAGGGCAGGTGTGAGGGGTGGGGGGTTGAGGGGGGAGAAATAAACAAGAAAAGTAAATCATCTACAAAATCAAGAAAATGTCTTGGAACTGAAGGCCCAGAGCTTACAGATTAAAAGGTCCTGCCAAGTGGGCCTTGGGTAAAAATGAGCACAACTGATCAAAACAGATCCACGGCAAGGCACACAACATCATTAGAACATCTCAGAACACTGGGGTAAGAAACAAAAACAAGAACAAAACATGTTCTTGGACTGGAAGACTCAATATTAAGATTTCAAGCCTTCTCAACTTTATAGATTCAATACAATCATAATCAAACCCCCAAAAGCTCTTTTGTAGATACTGACAAACTGACCCTAAAGCCTATTCAGAAAAGCACAAGACCTAGAATAATTAACACAATGCAAAAGAACACAGTTGAAGGACTCACACGACTTGATTTTCAAGTCTCCTATAAGGCTATAGTAATCAAGAAAGGATGATACTAGTGAAAAAATAGATATAGGCCAATATAACAGAAGAGATTGCCCAAACATATGCCCATACAAATGTAGTCAACTAATATTTGATGAAGAGCGAATACAACTTAATTGAGAATGGATGGTCATGTTGACAAATGATGCTGCAATGTTTGGCAATCAATAAATAAATAAATAAATAAATATGAATTCAGCTAGACATAGGCTTTGTGCCTAACACACAAAAAAGTAAATGGATCATAAACTTAAATATATATAATGTGTAAAACTATAAAACTTCTTGATGAAACACAGTAGAAAATCTTCATGAAGATTTGCTGATGACTTTTAAAATACAACAAGTATCACAAAAACATTGAAAGGTATAGATATTTGAAAGGAAAAATGGCTAAGCTAGTCTTTATTCAAAATAAAAACTTTTGATCTATGAATGACAAGTGTCAACTGGGAGTAAATATTTGCAAAACACATATTTAAGGGAGGACTTATATCCAAAATATACAAACAATTCTTAAAATACAACAACAAGAAAACAAACAAGCTTTTTAAGAAATGGGCAAAAGATCTGAACAGACACCTCACCAAGGAAGCTATATGCATGACAAATAAGTGTATGAAAAGATGTTCAACATCATTTGTCATTAGGAAGCTGGAAATTTAAAGCAATGAAATAACACCACCCACCGATCAGAATAGCTAAAACCAAAATCTAACAATAACCTCTACAAGGATGTGGCACAACAAGATACTTGTGCTCATTGCTGGAGAACGCAGAATGGAATAGCCATTTTGGAAGACATTTTGGCAACTTGTTTACAAAACTAAACATAGTTTTACAATACAATCAAATCACGTTCCTAGGTATATACCCAACTGATTTGGAGACATTTCTGTACACAAAAAAATACATGAATATTTATTCAGTTTCATTTACAATTGCCAAAAGTTGGAAGCAACCAACACGTCTTTCAAGAGGTAAATGGATAAACAATCTGTACCATACCCACAGAATGGGCTATTCTTCCACAACATTAAGAAAGGAGCTATCAAGCTATAAGAAACTATGGATGAATCTTACATGCATATTGTTAAATGAAAAAAGCCAATTTGAAAAAAAGCTACATACTGTATAATTCCAATTATATGCAATCCTGGAAAATGCAAAACTACAGAGACAGTAAATAGAACAGTGATTACCAGGGGTTTGGGGGAAGGAGAGGGGAACAGGTGGAGGGTATATTTAGGATGGTGATACCATTCTGTATGATACTGTAATGCTGAATACAAGACATTAAGCATTTGTCAAAACCCATAGAACTTTACAGCACAAACAGTAAAACTTAATGTATAAAAATAATTTGTTAATCATTTAGGAGATGGAGCTACCCAAAGATGGAATGCAGAATGTGACAATAGACTCTAAATGTTCATATATATATACACACACATATATATGTGTGTGTGTGTATATATACTCATGTATATATATATATATATACACACAAGTTCACTGAAGGGGATGAGGAATAAGGTGATAACCTTAGAAAAGTAGAGTACATAAGGCTAAAGGCAAAAGGAATTGTATATAAGCACTGCACTCTAGCTGATACAGCTTTTTCCCACAAGAGTATAGGTTAACAATTCTGCAATTATTACACATATGTACTATAACTGAGTATTAATAAATGGATGGCGGGTGGTGGAAGCCAAGTTTCTCACTGTTGGAATGGGAAGTTACAAATAAGCAAAGGCTACAGTGATCCACGTGGTAATTGGAGATATCAGTATGAACTCATGATTACCTTAATATAGAAATATTGACAGATACGTATATAATCTTGGGTTAGTATACAGAACATCTATCCTTGCTCTGTCCTTTGAGAAGGCCTGCAAAAAGTGACACTCCAGTAGCAATGAGCATATCCAGTGCCCAGATCTTGGTTTCTAATACTATTCTCCAATAAAAGGAACTAGGTCTCCTTGGGAAAATGACTGGTTGAAGGAGTGGGACAGGAAATACACAAAATAAGTCTGGAGCATCTTGTAATTCCAGGGAGTAAGAAAGTGCTAAGGCATACAAATATGCACAAACAGAGCAGTACACACACACACACACACACACATACACAAGCACATACACACACACAGAGTGATGGGTGTATATCAGAGGAATACAGGAACCAACTGAAGAAGGTCCCGATGGCAAAAACTGGAACAATTTAAACAACAAAATAAAGCAGCACTGGATTATACCCAAGGTATAAAATGAGTCCATAGCAATAAATAATTCAAACAAGTAAATAAATGGGAGAGAATAGACAAATCTACTGTGTAAAAGAATTCCAGGGGCGCCTGGGTGGCTCAGTGGGTTAAAGCCTCTGCCTTCGGCTCAGGTCACGATCTCAGGGTCCTGGGATCGAGCCCCACATCAGGCTCTCTGCTCCACGGGGAGCCTGCTTCCTCCTCTCTCTCTGCCTGCCTCTCTGCCTACTTGTGCTCTCTGTCTGTCAAATAAATAAATAAAATCTTAAAAAAAAAAAAAGAATTCCAAATAATTTATGTAGATACTCTGTCCTTAAGGAGGTGAACATATTGATGTTCTTTCAAAGAGAAAATTATGGAAAGGGAGGGGAAAAAAAGAGTAACTTTAAAGTGGGGAAACTTGACAAACCTCAAGTCAGGTAATCCAAGTTAAAATCAACAATGACAGATCATATTGATAATATGTACCCTTGAAATGATGTAATGACAATGGCATTTTACCTCTGTGTTCTTCATCCCCAAACATATTACCCCAGTCTGATCGTGAGATAAAAATCATATATACCCCAGTTAAGGGACACTCTACAAAATACACGACCAGTACTCCTAAAACTGTCAAGATCCGCAAAAACAAGGAAAATCTGAGAAATTGTCACAACCTGGAGGAATCTAAGGAGATATGACTACTAAGTGTAACGTGGTATCCTGTACAGGATCCTGGAACAGGAAGGGACATTAGGGGAAAACTAAGGAAATCTGAATAAAGAATGGAATTTAGTAAATGATAATATATCCATACTTGTTAGTTTATTGTGACAAATGTACCATACTAATATAAGATGTTCAAAATAGGAAGAAACCTAGGTATGAGGTACTTGGGAACTCCCTGTACCATCCTCACAATAATTTCATAAATTTAAAACTGTTCTAAAATTAAAAATTTATTTTAAAAAATTCTTACAAGCTTCCAGAAAGAAAAGAAAACCAGAACATGTAGAGGATCAAGTATTAGAATAGTTTTAGATTTCTTAATAATAGTGAAATCTGAAAGATGATGAGAAAATGTCTTCAAAATTCTAAAGGAAAATAATTTCTAAAGGAAAATACATTCTATACCCAGTCAACCATCAATCAAGTGTGACGGCAGAATAAATATACTTGTAGACATTCAAAGTTTCAAATAAAATATGTCCTCTGCACCTCTTCTTGGGAAGCCAATGAAGGCTGTGATCCACCAATATAGGGATGTAAACCAAGAAACAAGAAACCATAGGATATGAGAAACAGAAAATCCAGCATAGGAGAGAGTCCAAGTGAATCTCAAGGATAATGATAAAAGCTGACCCCAAGATGATAGCTATGCACCAGGTTTAGAGATCAATCAGTCATTGGAGCACTTCAGAGATACAAGGAGATATTTTTTAATGAAATGAAATATGAATGTTCTTAGAAGAGATTTAGACCATTGGCAAGAATTAGGCGGTTGAATTAGTAATAAGAACATGTAATCATCACTAATGAAAAGTAAGGCAATGATCAACACTAGGGAAAACAAAGAGTGATTCAAGAAAGGAACAGCATCATAGAGATACTAGACGGTTCCCCTGGAAAGAGCATGTATTTACTTATAACAATGTAAACCTTCCATTTTTATCTCACAAAAATTATGATATAAACATTTTGGGAGGATTAAGGAGATGATGTATCAGTCAGATTTTGCTAGGTTATATTGCAGTAACAAAAGAAACCTCAATGGCCTACAAGAACAAAAGTTCTCACTCATGTAACATTGCAGCACAGCTGTAGGTCACCTGTGGCTATACCACACTGTTTTCTTCATCGTAGGATCTAAGCTAAAGGATCAGCCCCCTTTGGGGACATGCCCATTTGCTTGGCAGAGGGAAGAGAATAACTTACATAGACCATGCAATGGCTCTTAAAGCTTCTGATCAGAAGTGGGATAATCACTCCCACTCACATCCCATTGACCAAGCTAATCACATGGCCAAGCTCAATGTCAATTATGTTATTCCTCCCATAGGCATGCTAGTCACATGACAGTGTAAACAGGCATATTATCCATTTACAGGGAGGCAGTGATTCAATTGGGAGGAATAATACAATTGGTGGAATGCATATATATTGTTTGGTACGAGATGAAGGTTAGGTGCAGGAAAAGAGAGCTAAAGTTTCGCCCTGCATGAAAAGAAGCCAGTAGAGAAGGCCTCACACTGAAAAATCAAAAAGTAGCCATTTATGCATGTTATTTAGAAATACGGACAGAAGTATAATAATGTAGGAGTAGGAACTAAAAACAGCTGCCTGTGTGGAGGAGGAAATGGGGATGGGGGAGCTAGGGCCCACGATTTTTTATAATAAATTTGTAAAACCGCTTGATAAAAATAACGAAAAGATGAGAAATAACAACAAGGAGGCCAAGCAGTTCTTATTCACTAAACTTCACTGTGCCATGATTACTTTTCACTCTGTTTTGATAGTAGGAGCATGTATAAATCTTTTTACTTTAAAACAAAGAAAGTGAAATCATTGACAGCTACTATTATATTAACACCCCTTCAAAACCCACCACCTAATGTCATACATCCTCAGTGATGACACTCCTTCCTACATAAGGAAAACCTAAATATTCTCTACTTTCTTTCAGTCAACGCTGAATTATCCAAGCCATAAAAGGATAATAATACAGAAACCCGTAACAGAATATAATTCAAAATTCACACAAATGACTTGAGAATGCATCCATGTTATTACTGT
Organism: Martes martes; assembly: GCF_963455335.1. Classification (NCBI taxonomy): domain Eukaryota; kingdom Metazoa; phylum Chordata; class Mammalia; order Carnivora; family Mustelidae; genus Martes; species Martes martes. Next base: position 25,626,895 of record NC_137901.1, on the reverse strand, counting down.
GTGGGTGATTTGCCTTACTAACTATGCATAACTCCAAATGCAGAATTTAAAATTTTTACCTATGCACAGATTCGTTTAGGAAGAACTGTACCAGGAGCTCTCAGAATAACAGAGCTTGGAAGTATAAATTTGCCTAAAATGATATAACATGAGGCTGACCAAGAGTCAATATTCCCTTTTCCCTTCTCTACTCTCAAGGTATACGCTGCATCTTGAAAGATATAAAAATGGGAGGCAAAGTAAAAACCAATCATTGTTTGATGTTTCATAGGAACTCAAATTTGGCCTCATATTTTCTTTCCAACTTAGCTAGGCTAGATGTGAACTTTCATTTATAGGCATTACATTACAACTGATTTCCATAACATAATCAAAACTGGATATAATAGTATCTTAGTCTCAAAAGACCATGAGCCAACCTCATACCAACTTCAAGCAAACCTGTCAACCCTCATACCAGGATACTGGCTCAGGTCAGTATAGAATCTCCCTCATTAATCACTCCTTATGCACTCCCCAAAATAAAAACCTTTGTAGAAAACTAATTTAATGACAATCTTTTAAAAACTGGTGTGGCTTAAGGGTAAGAAAATACATTTCACTGCATTTCTTGTGATACTTTTTGACATCTGAATTGTTTAAAATTTTTAAACTATTTTTTAAAGCGTCAGAAAGGAGGGTGGAATGAGAAAGGCATAGAAGAATTTAGCATGTTTTAGGAACAGTAAACAGCAGAATATCCCCAGGGTTGTGGTGTTGGGTGAGATTGGACAAGAGTTCCCTGAGTTGGGCTTTAAAAAGTCTCGTGCTATGATGTGGGGGGTGGACTTTAAATTTAGGTCTTAGAAAGATAATCCCGGGGGCTGAATAATCCTAGGGGTCAGAAGTAGTGGATAGGAGGAATCTGTTTGCATCCTCAGTCCTTCTTGTGTGATCTTGTGATTGAAACACGAGCAGTAACAATGGAAGTGGAGCCAATGGGATGAAGTCAAAGAGACTTAGACAGTTGAATCCAGATTTGGGGACTGCTACAAAGAGGAAGGTGAAGGAATAAGGATAGAAATAGGAAACAAGGCTTAGTAAGGATGAGCTTGGGCTAACCCCTGCCCCTGGACGAGCCCACCCACAGCCCCTGATATGGTAGAACACATCTCCTCCATTGTCTCAGTCTGAAGAAGTAAGCGCGCTTGGCCAGCTCAGCCTGCCCTGGTACCAGCCAGACCGTCCCCTGAGCTCCCCCCCCCCTGCTACCAGGAACTGGGGGACTGAACACACTATGCGGGGAGGCTTTACTGGGTGGGAATAAGACCACTGTCCCTGCTCCCTTTTGCCACACCCCCAGAAGAGACACGGATGGAAACTGGAGGGGGCAGTCAGGAAGCTGGGAAAGGGATTAAGAAAGATGTGGCAGAAGACTCAGTTGGATGGTAGGTCATGGCGCTGGATATAACCTCACCCCCCAGCTGCCATATCAAATGTACCCACATCCTTCACTGAGTAGGGGTGCTTCCATGATCAAGGATCCAAGGCTGGTTGCTGCAGATGTCGTATTATATTTTGTAAGCATCTTACTCCATTCTACCACTTTCTGGCTTGCTGATCTCTTTCCAATTTGGAGTTCATATTCTTCTCTTCGGGTCTCAAGTATTTTTGTAGGCCTTTGAGACATTCCTACGCCCAGTAGCACCCCTATTGCTCTGCCCTGTGTAGCCGTCAGGAAGCCCCCAGCAACATCTGCGGAGCCTGATGGGGGTCGTGGATTAGAATGCCAACATGAGGAGCTACGGTCAGGGTCTCAGGGCCTGTCCTGGCCGCCTGGTTTTGCATAGCCCAGCAATGACGGGTCCGTCTTTGGGCACAGCCAGAGAGGATGGATGACCCCATCACCCCCATCACAATTCCAAATGCACGCGCTTTTGTGAAGGGGGTAAAATACGCCCTGCACAGTGCCTGGCCCAGAAAACACTTACCCTTTGGAGTGGGAGGCAGAAGGGCAGAGACAGATGTACATAGAGAAGCAACTGAAGCATACAAAAAGTCCCTTTAACCTCTTCCAGCTAGCAGTTCAGAAACACACAGGAAACCCTGGATATTTGCAGAGTCGTGATTTGTGGTTTCCAACATGCACGGCGCTGCCCGCTGCTTGCTCCCCGCTCCTCGCCAGCCCACATGGCTGTGCTGCAGGCAGCCCGTGGGGTAGACACCACGGCCCATGTGTCTCTACAGAGCCCCCTCAGAGTGGCCTTTCTGCCACCCTGACTCCATGACGGGGAGACTCTCTCACCCCCACCGCCCCCGCCAATCAGCCCCCACAGATGTACTCTTTTTAACCCCTTGCTGTTGAGTCACAGATTCATGTGATGCCTGACCGGGGAGACGGGGAGCTTAGAGACCTAGCCCCCTCTGTTTCTGAACTCCTTGCCCATTATTCCTGCCATCCCAGCCGCTGTCTGATGCAATCAGGAAGGGTGTCTCCTAAGCAGAGGCCGTTCCCTCCGGTTAACATACTGTCGCTGAACTCTGATGGAGAGGGCTCCTCCGTCCACCGTGTGGACAATCAGTCCTGGTGGGCTTGATCGAGCCCTGCCCCTGCCACCACCAGCAGCAAGAATCTTCTGGGCTGGACGCTGACAGGTGGAAAGAGGAGAGGGAGGGAAGAGCAGAGGACAGATGCTGAGAGTCCACGGGGGAAGACCATGTGCCAACCCGACATCCAGGTAAACCCGGACCCCAAGCCCATCCCTCTCATCCACTGGACAAGCGTTTACCCTAGCTAGCGCAGCGGAGGCGAACAGAGGCGCGTGGACGCCTGCCACGGAGGGAAGGCGCTCTATGCTACAGAGGCTGGGTGTACCCACAGTCCCCATATTTTCCAAACCACAAATCAGAGCTGTTCTGGAAAACCCAGGTCATAGAAGAGCAGGAAATAGACAAAAGAACCTTGAGTGGAGGATGATGAAATAAGGCCTGGGTGTCGATGCACTGGGCTGCTGCAGTCGGTAACCCAATAAATCCAGGGCCCCACATCACCCAGTCTCGGGGAGGACTCTAGTGAAACATGCAGAGCCCAGCAACCCACAATAGCGGAAAGGAGATTCCAGTCTTGTCTTGCTTTGAATGTCACCAGACACCACAAGATAACCCACAGAAACCCCCCCAACACACACACACACACACACACACTCTCAAGTCTCCTACGTCTCTCTGGAGCCACTCTTTGCCAAATCTTCTAAACCCTCCCAGATGCCCAGCATGTACCTTCTCCAGCCTCTCTCTCCTTTCTCAGCCCACAGGGCTGTGGGAGCAGTTAGTTCTGTGGGGTTGATCCAGGAAGACTTCTTGGAGTAGGAGGCATGTATGGTGAACTTTAAGAGGTAAGCTGGGTTTTGTTAGAGGAGGAGTAAGTAAAGAAGCTACTGGAGCAACATTCACATACAGTCCAGGTTGAGAGGCTATAATGAAATGCCCTGTCACATGCAGGGATGGTGAAGTAACCGGGGTCAAGTATGCAAGATGCGGAGAAGATGAGACTCGGGAGCTTGGTCAAGAGTGAACTGGGAGAGGGGCGCCTGGGTGGCTCAGTGGGTTAAAGCCTCTGCCTTCGGCTCAGGTCATGGTCCCAGGGTCCTGGGATCGAGCCCCGCATCGGGCTCTCTGCTCAGCAAGGAGCCTGCTTCCTCCTCTCTCTGCCTGTCTCTCTGCCTACTTGTGATCTCTGTCTGTCAAATGAATAAATAAAAATCTTAAAAAAAAAAAAAAGAGTGAACTGGGAGGACAGACATCTGTACCCATTGCAGGTCTTCTGGTAGAAAGGTGAGGTAAATAGCATTCCAGGAAGACTCACTGGTTAGGATAGAGAGGAGGGGGCCAGTATGAAATGTACTGCACCAAGCCACCAAGCCTGCCTCCCTTTCCATAGATGCTAAAAACCAATGGGCTTTCTTCCTAAGAGGCAGCTGTAATGGAGATGGCTGAAATCCACAGCTGGCTCTCAGCATTGCTATATGGCCAGCTGCCTCCTCCACTCAATCTCTTGCCTGAACCTTGGGTCTGACCCTCTTGTCTCTGTGAGACAAGCAGGGAGACAGGCCAGGGAGGTAAGGGCAGCAGGCAGAGGCTACAGGCCTGGGCCCCTGGGTCTGAGATGCCAGCAAGTGGGGTGACCTGGTCAGAAGGGGCATGCCAGTCGATAGCGGTGCTGTTATAAATGGCATCATTTGACAAAGGGAGAAAGCAAGCACGGCTTGCACTCTGTACACTGGTCCCATCAGCTGTGCAGGCTTGTTGCATAAGACTGTTTCCTCCTTCCAATCAAAATCCCAACCATGCTTCAAAACCCACCCCCGCCCCGGAGCTACCCTCATCATCCTATCCTCCCAGCTGTCCCCATTCTGAACACTGACTGTACCTGTTGGCACACACAATCAGATGCACCAATTGTACACCTGACTTTGATGCTGTGTTGTACTTTTTTCATATTGTTTCAATGGACGTTCACATCTTCCCCCTAATGAGGGATTATATTTCTTAAGGTCAGGTATCCTGTCTTGTCCCAGACTTCCCCACAGCACCTAGGAGTACGTTGGGCACATAGAAAGAAGAGCATAAACCATTGCTGATTTTTTTTTAAAGGTTTATAAAATAGGGCAGTGTCTGTATTGCTTTCTTTTCTGTAGTGGGAAATTCATGAGAGAAGCTGGCTTTTGCAAACTGATTTGAAAATATCTTACGTAGATTGACACATACTGATACCATAGAAGCGGTGGCTAGAGGAAAGGAATGTTTGGGCAACTTATTCCATTACTCATGGAAGTACTTGGTATGTCTGATCTAGAACAGATAGAGATAAAGGATTGCTTGGAGGTGCCAGTGGGTACTTAAAACTATGTTCTCCCAGAGTTCAAGCCCTGCGCTCTCTCTTCTTGTTTACAGGACTCATTTGGCCTCCCCCTGCCTCCAGTCTTTATTTGGACCAAGCTGTACTTCAGTCCAACCCTGTCTGAGTCATCACGCTTTCTAAATAATCACCCCGCAGGCTGAACTGATGTGCAGGCTGGAGGCTGGCAGGGGCAGGTTAACTCTGCATGCTGCAAAAGTGCATTTTGTCATGTATTCATAGAGTGATGCCCAGTGCCTTTTAACTGTTTCCCCATGGGTGTGTATGCATGCACGCACAAGCACATGTGTGTGTGTAGGTGTGGGTGTGTGTGATGGGTCTGCCGGAGGACTTCACAAGTGCATGAGAGCCCAGACCACCCTGGTAGATCAGGTCATACAAGAGCAAGGTAGGAACACTGGGACTCAGACAGATGAAAGTATGTAAACTCAAGCCCTGATTCTGGGGCTTCCTAGCTGTGTGATCCAGAGCAAGGTCCTTGACTCCTGATGCTGGACTTCCTCACATCTAAAAGGTTATTGCGAAGATTAAAACATGTGTGAGCACTTAGCCCAGTGCCCGGCTTAGGGAAAAAAATCAATAAACAGAAGTGAGGGTCAAGATGCGTCTGGGTCTTCCCCAGAGTGGGAATCACAGCCTCTCCTCCTTCCAGGCCACCCTAGGTCCCAACCCTGCTGGAGAGGCCTGCTGGAGTCGAGTTCAAGTGCAGTGAGGCTCTCTCCTAATGGGAATCGAAGAACTGGATCCACGCAGAAAGGGAGAGAGCTCAGAGGAAAAGCAAGCCACCATGCTCTTTAATGACTTTGCAGAGCCCAGTACAGGGCCTGACACACAGAAGGCCCTTGATACAGATTTTTGGGTGAATGATGAAATGAGTGAATTACCCATTTATCGATTTGCAGGTCTCCAGTCTAGAGTCTCTTCTCCACATGGGGGTAGCCCCACTCTTAGTGAGCCGGACTCAGAAGAGTTCCAACGGAAAAACATTTTTAGTGTATTTAAAGATCCCATCACGGACTTTACATGAAACTGTGGATTTCACAGGAAGGAGCAAGGACTGGACTGGGAGCCCTTATTAAAGAGAGTCCTCTGCGTTGTCCAAAGATACCGGAGCTCTTTTCTGTTTTAATTCAAATCAATAATTATTTTTTCTTTTCTTTTTTTTTTTAAAGATTTTATTTATTTATTTGTTTGTTTGGCAGAGAGAGAGAGAGAAAGAGCACAAGCAGGGGAAGCGGCAGAGGGAGAAGCAGGCTCCCTGCCAACAAGGAACCTGATGCAGGGCTCGATCTTAAGACCCTGGGATCACGACCTGAGCAGAAGGCAACGCCTAACCAACTGAGCCACCCAAGTGCCCCAATAATTATTTTTTCTAACTACAAAAGTAACATACGCTCATACCAGAAAAACTGGAAAACACAGATAGGCTAGAACAAGAAAACGTTAATCTCCATACTGTTTTAACATTCATTATTTCCTATACATAGACACATTTCTATCAAAATGGCATCATACCAGAAAAGTGTCTTCTTTTGTGGAGTGATTTATTTTGACCATTTTTTCCCCCCAAAGTACTACAAACTCTCCACAGAATTTATTTTTCTTTGGTCTAGAAAAGCACTTCATTTTTTAATTAGTCCCCCCCTCCACACACACACAGAATAAACGTAAGATACAGTCAAAATAAGGCACACAGCAATGAAGAGTTTTGAATAAAATGCAAAGTAAAAACCACCCCCTACCCACACCATCCCAGGCAGGTTCCCAGAGGTAACCCTTAGAGGCCGATATTTTTATAACTGCTTGTGGTTGCTGAAAACTTGGAATCACAGCTTGTCACTCACCTGCTTAAACTCTTCTAACGGCTCCATATGCAGAATGAATTCCAAGCCCTTCCCTGTGCCCAGGCCTGCGCTTTTGGACTCCCACTCTTCCACTGGTAGAATAAGACCTGTACTCCACCAGCTCCAAGGTTGGCTGGCCCCGGGCAGGCCGTGGCTATGCCGGCCATATGCCCATCCCCAAAGGGACAGCCTCTTAATCCCTCTGGAGGCCAGGGAAAGGCGAGACACGTAAGAATGGCAAGCGCTGGCCTGCCCCTTGGGCTCCGTCTCTGTCCAGAGGCCTTTGCGATGAACAAAGGAGCCTTTCTCTGGCTCTTACATGCCCCTTCATGTGGTACAGGCTAAAAAGTGTGAGGACAAATGGACAAACGGCATGAGCAAGAAAACCACGGAGCCGGGCTGCAGCAGAGTCGGGCCCTCGGTCTCTGTCTGCGAATAACTCATGGTATGGCGTCAAAGCTCCGCATTTCCACGTCTTCATCTATAAAGTGAAGCAAGTGGCCTGGCTCACCAAAACCCCCTCCAACGCTAGCGCTCAATTCCAGAAAATTCCGTGGTCCTCTGGCGGAGAACTGCCACAGCATCATGGCGGAACCTCGGAGTGGAGCCAGCCCCAGGAGGGAAGCTCTCTGTCCGGGCCTGCAGGGCAGAGGCTCCAAGCTGGAATCGGCCTCAGTGGCACTCTGGCTCTCATCTATTTGCAAGAACTCCCGAAAACAGGTAATTTTCAACAACAAAAAAATGAGGCTCAAGAGTCTTAAATAACCTACTCAGCTTCCTGCTGCTGGCAAGAGGTAGAGTTAGAATCAGCCGGTCTGACTCCCAAGACCTCTGTTAGTCACTGAGTATAGTTAATTACTCTTTGCTCTGTTTTTTGAAGTACCCGTAGTAAGACTTCATTCAAAACGCATGGAAATATTTTAGGCTTCACGCGTTCGAATGCAAAGTGCAGTAGACTCTTGAACAGCGCAGTAGTTAGGGGTGCCAATGCCCCAAGCAGTCAGAACCCCGCCTGTAACTTTTAATTCCCCCAAAACTTCACTGTCCACTGTAGACCAGAAGCCTTACCTATAATATAAACAGTTAATTAACACAGTTTTTTTTATGTTATAGGTATTAAATATTGTATTTTGTAAAAATAACAGCAAAGTAAGCTAGAAAAAAGTTAACTAAATCATTTAAAAAATATCTTTACAATACTGTACTTTATTGAGAAAAATTTGGCATGTAAGTAGACCTACACAGTTCAAACCTGTGCTATTCAAGGGTCAGCTGTATAATATCCAATTCTTTGGGTTTTTGGTATGCAATTCAGCCACCTATCTATTCTATAGGTTAATAAAAATTCTTTTATTAAATTGACCAGACAAGAGTTAATGAATTACCATATTCACAAAAGCAATACAGAACCAATACTCTGACTCCCATCTATTATGGATGGGTCATAGCCTAACATACCCCCCGTTGAGAACCTGGGAGCTCGTCTGAATCTTCAGGAAGGTTCATTATGCTACAGTGCGCTGGGCCCGTCCCCAGAGTTTCTGGTTCAGGATGTCTCAGTGGGGTAGGGCCTGATAATTTGCATTTCTCCCAAGTTCCCAGGATTTGCTGTTGTTGCTGGTCCTAGGACCTCATTTAGAGAATCACTCCTGTCTTCCTGCTCCTCTAGTTCCTACTGGCCCAAGCACTCAGTTGTCCCAGCTGTAACTGCCACTGTTTAATTGTCGAGACTTTGCTCCTGTGTTCCTCGTAGGCCATCTACCTTCTTCTCCCCCTCTGGCTCTCAGCAAAAGGGAGAGCTTGGCTTTCTGCCCCATTCGTTGGCTTTCTGCTCCATACCAGCTGGCAAAGGCTGAAAGAAAAGGCCTTCTAAGTAAGCATCCCAGCAGGGAGAACTCCCTATGACGAGCTCTTGGATCAGAAGGAAGGCTGTTCCCCTTTCAAAGCATAAGATCTTCCCCTTCCACCATACACTGGGTGTCTAATAAGTACTTATATCTACATACAATTGGTTTCTTCACTAACCTTTTTTTTTCCCCAAAGCTTTGAGTTCTTCAAGATGAAATGCTCTTTTTTTAATCCCAAAATATAGCTTTTTCAGAACTTTTCTCAAACACACACACACACACACACACACACACACACAAACACACACACACAC